>NW_026991719.1:20829552-22079552 GCF_029215605.1 Mirounga angustirostris | reverse complement strand
CATAACATTTGCTGTCCTTGGTCAGTCAATATTTATTGAGGGATCATTCCTGGCTGTATGATATTAGGGAGACTATTTTAAAATTAGATGAAATAAATTTAAGACATTGAAATATTTGACTATGTACATCAAATACATTGATGAAAATGACACGTAATGTACTGTATATTTCATACATTTTGGTAGATTAACAAAACATTATCCTGAATCTAAATTCAGTTATTACCAAAATATAGCACAACAGTGAAAGAGTTTGTTCAAGATATGTATTTTGGATGTATTGGATATTTGGATGTAGCATGCACTGGTCATTGGGATGAAAACCTTAATACCTTTTTGCTTGATAGATATTTGATACCTTCACTTCATTTTTTTTTAAATTTTATTATGTTATGTTAATCACCATACATTACATCATTAGTTTTTGATGTAGTGTTCCATGATTCATTGTTTGCATATAACACCCAGTGCTCCATGCAGTACGTGCCCTCCTTAATACCCACCACCAGGCTAACCCATCCCCCCACCCCCCTCCCCTCTAGAACCCTCAGTTTGTTTCTCAGAGTCCATAGTCTCTCATGGTTCATCTCCCCTTCCGATTTCTCCCCCTTCATTTTTCCCTTCCTACTATCTTCTTTTTTTTTTTTTTTTTTTTTTGACATATAATGTATTATTTGTTTCAGAGGTACAGGTCTGTGATTCAAGAGTCTTACACAATTCACAGCGCTCACCATAGCACATACCCTCCCCAATGTTTATCACCCAGCTACCCCATCCCTCCCACCCCATACCACTCCTTCAGTTCATTTTAATGTGAGCCTCTCTCTTTTACTTATCTACAACTGCTGACTTGTTCATTTTAATTAAACCGTGACTGCTAGTTCTCCTTCGGAACAGAAGGACAAAGAACAGGTCTTCTCTAAGTCAATGGCCATTCATATCAAACTCTGTTTAAATTCTTTTTTAAGTATAGTCAAATAATCAGCTACAGCCATTATTCCTGAGAAACTGTGAGCTTTCTAGTGGGTGAATGCCTGTGGATTTCGGATGGCATTAAATGAAGTTCTTTCAAAGAAGCTTTGCTTTTTGCAAAATTTCCTCCAACACAAAATTAGGAAGAATTTCTGAAAAAAAACTGAAAAAACTCTCTTATTTTTTGTTTCATTATGTGTGTGCATCGGTGTATTTGTGAGTAGAGGGGGTAGTGGTTCAGAATAATGTGATGTTTACTTAGGTGTCATGAATGTTTTCATCAAATACAAAGACAACAGTAAGAAGATGAGAACGTTCATTAAATGGCAAGACAGATTTCAGGGACTAATGGGCAGATGTTGGCACACAGTCTTGCAGGGTCCATATAAGACAGTGGGGAAAGATCAAAACAGTGGAACCAAAGCACAGGCTTAATTATGCACCTGGTTTACCAATACACAACTGACCTCCTTTATGTTGTTATGTGATTAACTTGGAGTACAGCTTTCCTACAGACCTAAATCAAGCAAGGGAAGCCAAAAATATTTAAATAGAGTTTTTGAAAATTAAAGAAGCTTCCAGAATATGGGCTTCAGCTTTTATTAAGGTTCATGCAAAAATTATTTATCCTGTGTATAAATTCCTCTGTTATATTCCTGCATATAGATGTTTATGTATTGTTTCCCAGAAGTTTACAGCTCTTTTTAAAATTTATTTATTTATTTATTTAGGTAGTAGGGGGGCAGGAGAGAGAGAGAGAGAGAGCGCACATGCACGAGTGAGCACAAGCTAGGGGAGGGAAAGAGAGAATCAGAAGCAGGCTGAACAAGGAGCTGGACACAGGGCTTAGTCTCATGACTCTGAGCCCATGACCTGAGCCGAAATCAAGAGTTGGACGCTTGCCCTACTGAGCCAACCAGGTGCCCCAAAGTTTACAGCTCTTTGACAAAAACTTCTAATTTCTCTTAAGAGCATCCCATTATTATGAGTAAAGTGTCTCCTCACAGTCAAAAGTCATAAATATTTTACAAAATTGGGTATTCATTTTATTTCATTTTTGTTTCTGATATGATAGTTCCATCATTTATTCCTATCTTGAAGAGGTAATATTCAGGGGTGCCCAGGTGGCTTAGTCGGTTAAGCTTCTGCCTTTGTCTCAGGTTATGATCCAAGGATCCTGGGATCGAGCCCCACATCAGGCTCCCTGCTCTGCAGGGAGTCTGCTTCTCCGTCTCCCTCTGCCTGCCACTCCCCCTGCTTCTGTTCTCTGTCTTTGACAAATAAATAAATAAAATCTTTAAAAAAAAAAAAACTAATATTCACAATAATAGCAGTATCAAAATTAATTGCAGTCACTACAGTGCCTTGCTACAGTAGTTACAATGAAAAATATCTAAAATGTTTTCTTCCTTAAAAGTGATAGGAAAAATTGCCTGTTCTATTAAATACCGAATGTTGTGATTTTAAGCTTACACTGACTTTACAGTGATAAATATTCCATTACTCATCTTTTAATCCCTAATACCATATAAAAATGGAGTCAACAAGTATATTAATGAAAGAATTGCAGAATTCTTAAACTATAAAATAGACATTATATGTCAAGGTTTTACTGTTTCATATAGCTCCAAAGCCCAAGAAACCTCTATAGGCACTTTGTATTTGAATATAAGGGTGCCATTTATCAGCTGTGAGCTAAGGAAATTTTTTTAATTAATCTGTGCTTTCTTTGATTTCCTTATCTGTATAATGGGAGAATATTTTACCCTACTACAAAGAGTTATAATGAAACTTAAGTTCTTGAAAATATATATATGGTAAGTATGAGTGGTTATTGGTATTACTCTACCCATTTTTCATATAACTAATTGAGCATCATGGAAGCAAATGGAATCATCAATATTAGTTCATAAAAAGTGTCTTAAATCATGTTTTATCTTGATTTTTTCTAAAGCTACATTGTTTTGTTGCTTTCTTTACATCTTCTAGGCTAAAACAGCAAAACATATGTTCACTTGAAACTTGTCTTTGTAAACCCACCTAAATACTATCAAAATCTTAATTTATGCTCAAAATTACTCTTCAGCCCTTTTATATTAGCTAGCATAATTTTTTTCCATAGATTTTTTCACAGTATTTTTTCCTTTATAATGTAAATGTTACAGTCAAAAGCACTATGGATTAAGAACTAGCCAATATGGGCCTTAACTCTTAACTCAGCTCATGGCAGTTGGGCAGTAATCTTGGACAGGTGATTCCGTGGCCTGGCTGACAGGCGGTAAATTGCTGGGCTAGCAGTAGTAGATATCTACCAGCTCTGTCAACCACACAGGACTGTTGTGATGTAGATGCTGAAAATGAGACATTTAACAGTTAAAATATGGATGTTAATGTGTAGATTAAAATTATATAACCCTCCACCAGGCCCCTATTCTTTAGTCACATGTCACTTTTCCATACTGAAGTTGTTCAAGACTCCTAAATCATAAACTACAATGTTCTATGTTTAGCTATATTGATTCTATAGGACAGAGTGCAAGTCCTATAGCTTTCTTGTTTAAATAGGAACATTATACCAAAAACTAATGATGTACTGTATGTTGGCTAATTTAATTTAAATAAATAAATAAATAAATAAATGTAGAAGAAAAGTAGAAGACCCAAAAGTTTAAATTAATTTTCTTCAAGAAGTTAACAAAAGAACCAGGAATTAAGATTCTCTTCCTATTTTTATGATTGACATAAGCTTTAACTACATTTTCTCCAATCCTCAATTATAACATACTCTTAGATTTGTATCTAAACTTTGTATTACTAGGAATAATTGTAAAATGTAGAGAGATGTGATCATGGCATTGATAGGTTTATTGATTCAGCTTCTCAAGTTCCACTATCTAGCAGTTAACAATTGTATGGGCCAAAACAGGCTGCCCCAAGATGAGCCATGTTGCCATGAACAGTATTTTGAGTTAAAACAATCAAAACCCAGCAGATTCAGGAAAAGCATTTTACTTGTCCCTTGACTTCCTGCTGGAAATTCTTCCTCCCCAACATAATCAAATAGTTGGTTTATTTTATGAGCTCTAAAGGAAAAAAATAAAAGATACTGTGTGTCTTTGGAAAATTCATAGAATAAATGTTCTTTAAATCTGGCTCTTAAAGATTCTCAGAAGCAGTGAAGCTCAAAAACAAAAAAGCAGTAAAACTTCAGTAAAATATAACCAACTTTATATTTTTACTCTAATTTGGACAAACTACTTGGCAATACTATTGTCAGTCATTTTATTTTTTGATTTTTTATTATTTTCAAAAATGGATAATCAAGAGACCGTTTGGAAGAAAATTCTTTAGGAATTCAATTCCATTCACAGGCAACTAAACCTCTTATAACTGCAGAGTACTCTTATATTTGTATTAGTTTCCTGGGGCTGCTTCAGCAAAGTACTGCAAACTTTGTCACTTAAAACAACAGAAATTTATCTCCTCACAGTTGTGGAGTATAGAAATCTGTAGTCATCTGTGAGCAGCACCATATCATTCAAAGGCTCTTGGAAAGATGCCTCCCATGCTTCTTTGAATTTACTGATCGCTCCTGGCATTCCTTGGCTTATGGAAGCATAATTCCAATCTCTGCTTTGAACTTCACATGGGCTTCTTCTCTTTATGTGTCTCTGTCCTCTTGGTCTGTGTGTCTCTTTGTGCCCAGATCTCCCTATTCTTTCTTTTTTGGAGAACATCTGTCATTGGATTTAGGGTCCCCTCTAAATCCAAGATGATTTCATCTTGAGATCCTTAATTCTATCTGCTAAGATCCTATTTCTCAATAAGGTTACATTCTGAGTTTCCAAGAGGATATAAATTTGGGGGGAGTTACTAGTCAACTCTTTACATTTGGTTTGATCATTATAAACTGTGTTGATTATCTTTACTTGTTCTTACATTATTGCCCAGTGAATATTTCTTGTGAATTCACTCCTAAAACAAAAAATGTTGAAGAGATTTATAAATATAAACAATAATTAGAAATAGTCGAATTCCCTTCATTCTTCAGAGCAAACTATAGCAAATACTAAATTCTACACTGATGTTTCTGGGTTATTGCCTTAATGATTAAACATAACAATATGAGTTGGAGATCAACACAAGAGGCATAAAACAAACCAAAGTCAAAATAATCTCATATCTATGGGCTGTTTTTCAAATATATATTGTCTGCTAATTTTAGGGCAAAAATTATCATAGATCATTAAAAAATCTATAAATTAAATCTATCATTAAATCTATAAATAGATTTAATACCAAGGATCTGGAGTGATTTTGAACTGAGAGTGGTAGTGCTACTTTTAGTAATAAATACATGTTTTATCAGGTTGTGAATTTTAGGCACCTCTTAAACTGGCCTTATTATTTCACTTGAACTAAGTGTTGAAGTAAAACTAACAAATTGTTGGCTTGTTCACATTGTTAAAGAATTAGTGAATAATTTTAGTAAAACTGTACTTTGGAAAAACAATAATCTAGCCTGTAGCTTCTAAACCAATACACTCTTCCTTTCATGTTTGAAATTACTATATAGGAATAACAGTGGGCCTAAATTTTTCTATATATTTGAATTATTCATCACAGTTTAATTCTGTGCATTACTGTGTTATACTTTTGTGATGACATCAATATAGAGACCATTTATTTTTACACAATAATTGCATCATTAAAGTATTTTTTTTGGTAATTTCTTCTTTATTCCAGTGCTCCAGTACATTGGAGCTTATCAGTTAGGTTATTTATAGTTGGTAGAGGACCAAAAAGAAGAATGTTAATTTTTAAAAAGATGCCTTTGAAAAAACAAAATTAAATTATTGGCTCTAGCAACTGTGACAATATATGAAACATATTTAACTCAGGAATTTCTTATGAAAGGTTTCCTTATAATATTTTACAATGTTGTGTACTCCAAGTATATCATCTTGAATCAAGGTGCTAGTGACAACATTATCTGGAGGAATTTGCTACTTTCATGAAATAATATCAAATTTACTCTTGCGTATCTTCTAATTGTTTAAATTGTGTTTCCTAACCCTCCTTGACCCAGTGTGTAACAAAATAATGCTAATAGATCTATGACTTGTCTTTTCAATGCAGAACACAACTCTGAGCCATGGGAAATGTAGTCATTTACATAGTTGTCTCCAATTAATTAGATCTTACTAAAAAGATAGCAATAGTCACATTTAACTGAATGTTTTAGTTAGAATTTATTACCCATATAAATACAAATACATTAAGATTCAATTCACAATTCTGACCTCTCTTCAGTGTTTAAAATAGTTGCAATGATCCACACACACACACACCCCCCACATATTTCAATCACCAAAAATTCAGTACAATTACCAATTTGTTACTTTTGGATTGACTATCTGTGGATAGTTTTTAATATTTAAAGGAGGCAAATATATCAAAAGAACAATAAATTAACTTTTTTAAAAAGGAATTCTCTCTATTGTTGAATGATGTAATTTTAGTAAAGCTAAGAGCATATAAAGGGATAGGGATAAAATGGTGAAGGTTTTTTTTTGTTTTTTTGTTTTTTTAGGAAATGAAATGGAATAATTGGTGAAAGATACTAAAAGCTCATCTTTATTTTTCTGTTCCAAATTTTAATGTGTTACTACAATGATAGTATTATCTTTATCAGAATTCGATAAAGAACTAGATAATAAAAAACGACCATTGTAATAAGAGATGAAAGTTTAGTTCTAAAATGTATTTTAATACATATAATACGTAGCAATGATGCATAGTCTTTTTTTTTAATTTGGAATTGTGACTTTGACTTTAACAAAAAAGTGTTTTTTGTAAGTTTGATTCGTAGGGATCTTATAGATAAATGATGTTTATAAATTGAAATTACAAAAAATTTTTCATAACAGATATGTATATGTAATGTGTTATCAGTTATGATGTAGGCAGGCCAGGTCCCAGGACCGAGAGGGGGTCCTGCAGGACCACCCAAGAGGGTCCTTGGTTCTAGCACAGGATAGAAATCAAACTTGAGCCAGCAGGAAGTGAGAGTAGAGCTTATTGAAGGTAGAGAGAAAGTGCAGCCACAAACAGAGCATCTGGGAGACTTAGAAAAAAGAGGGAGCCTCATCTTTGCTTAGGGTTTGGGGTTTTTACTGAGGATTGTGGTCTGGTGTACCTGTCCTCTCAGGCATCCAGGAACTGGTCAAAGTGAGGACAAATGTCCAGGTGTCCTCCGTGTCACTTACTCCCTGGAGCCAGGGGTTCTTTGTGTCAAGATGTCTAGATTCCGTGGTCTGGAATACCCACATGACAGCCTAGTCTGGTCATTCCTTAGATGTTATCTAGTGTGCTAGAAGAGTCCAAGGAAATCATTAAGATCTTGACCCTTCTAGGTAGGACATTAATTATTTGTAATATAAGTCGTGTAAGGCAGGGGTACAGATCCTAGCAAGAATAGAAGCTAGAAAAAGAGCAAAAAAAAAGGGGGGGGCCATTTTTCATGGAGTTCCTTCAGATTCCCTATCTCAGTTACAGTATTAAAAATAGTGACAATGAATACACATTAATTTTGTAGAGGTTATTTATGATTTCCTAAGTAAAGAAAGGATTTATAAATCATATAATATTATTGCATCATCAGCCATTTTCTATCTAACAAAGCTTAAATCCTTAATACTTTTGGGAGAGGAAGGATATCCTCTGCTCCTCAGGTCCTTGTAGCTGTACTAAGAAGCAAATTGACATGAGACAGATTAGAAGGAGAAAATTAGATTTAATGGCATACATATGAGTAATCCACACAGACATGGAAATTCCAAAGAATATTAGGCAACAAGTCTTTTATGTGAGCTAAGGAGAGGGGTAGGAGTCAGAAAATATAAAGGGGAGAAAAAGGGAGAATACAAAGGGAGACCATTAGCAGAAGGGTGAGATGTGTAGAAAACAAAGGTTGCCCTGTTAGGCAGATAGGTTTCTTAGGTAAAGAGGAATCTCCCTCAGTAGCTCTCTTCTTGGTACAAGCAGGCTGCTGAGGGGGAGGTAAAGAGCCTTTTCTGAATCTGCTGGGTCTTAATTGCTTTTAACTCAAAATAACGTTCATGTTAAGTGGCCTATCTTGGGCCTATCTGCCCTTGCGTACCCCCTACAATATTCAGAACAATAGAGAAGTGTAAAACTTTACCAAGGGTAAAATGTGTAAAAGAGGTAAATGCATCCCTTCATCCGAAATGTATTTCCCAACCCAACCTCCTGTTTTGATTAAAGCAGCATTATTCAGCCACTGACCAAACACAGAGCTGTTTTCAATTTCTCTTTTCCTTCATCTTTTTTAGCTAAATAATTCTGAAATCATTTCATTCCTTCCTCTAATGGAACATTTAGATTTCTTTCTCCTCCTTGCCCACTGCTAGGATCTTCGTTAAGGGCTTTCTTACCTAATAACACAAAGAATTACAAAACATAATTTTCTGCTGTCTCTAATCTCTCTGAAGAACTGTTCATTTTATCTGCTCCTGCTATATTTCTCTTTCTAAAAAAAATCAATTTAATTATCTTTGTACCATTCTTAAAACATTTTACCAGAACTTCACTGCATAGAGGACTCGTTCAAATACCTAAGCCTGGATTCAAGAACCTACAAATAGTACTATTTTATATATATGGTGATAGATAATTTATAAAGAGCTTTTATATATTTTAATCCCTTATCTTTACAGTACCTTTCAGTTGTGTGTGAGAAGTAAGAACACTATCTCAGAGATTCTACATCATTGATGATGTCTTGATTGAAGCCAGGCCCTCTATTTTAAAAATTTATTTTAATTAAACAAATTTTTCTTGTTACATTGAAGTATGATTGACAAATCAAAACTGTAGATATTTTTGCTGTAAAATGTGAATTTTTTAAGGTTAAAATGTGATATACCTTACAAAATAATTATCACAGTCGAGCTAATTAACGCATCTATCACCTCACATAGTTATCGTTTGTGTGTGTGTGGTAAGAACACTTAAGATCCATCCTTAGCAAATTTCAAGTATAAAGTTCAGCAGGATTAACTATAATCACCATGCTGTATATTCGATTTGCATCTTTTTCATGTATCACTCGTTACGGCTTCTAAGGAAGAACCAAGCACAGCATTTGAGAAATATAATATGTGCTTAATCACTGTGATTAGTCTTCTGAGCAACTGATTTCTTTAACCTTGAAGAGTGCTGTGAGTCTGTGTTTTGTCAAAAATCCGAAGAATTTGTTGAAGTTAACTTTAATACCTGGATACCCACTGGTCCAAAGTGAAATTCATTTACCCTTGAGAAGGATGAAAACGGGACGAGGAGAGAAAAATCTCTGAGCTGCTAAGCAAATTCAACAGACTTTGGATTTCTGCTTTGTACCCTGGCTCTGAGCTTAATAACACCACCTGGAACAAGGCTGCCAAAAGATCACTTGGATCAAAGGAGAGACAGGCCTGAGATAGTTGAGGGTAGTGTATTAGGAGAGTGAAATTATTTCCAAAAGTCTTTCTTCATTGTGTGGTAACAATATAATTTATGTTCTCTGTTTATTATTTGAGAAAGATTATTCTATCTCATGTGGCAACTCTCGGTGGATTTATTTTTCTTTGCTTTAGCGTTTTTGAAAAAAAAATGCAAACCCATCATTTAAGGGCCTGTTGGAATTTATATTATTGTGTTAATATTTGTTGTGGTGGTGAAAAGAGGATTCCAATTTTCTCTCAAAGGTCTACTTAATCACCTCCCTCCTATATTAAATTTGATTACCCAGAAGCGGAACTCAGGCACGACATTGTGGATTATTTGAGAAGAGAGCCCAGGAAGTAAAAGCAAGAAAGTCAGGAAACTGAGATAGGAAAGGGAGAAAATCAGGGATGAGTTAAGAAGGGATTGCTGCTTTGGGCAACTGGAGCTCAGTCCTACTGTAGAAACTTTCAGGTACTGTGTAGAATAGATCTCACATCTGTTCCAATAAGGAATAGGGAAGTTGGCACATTTATCAAGGTAGAGGGATATCCATGTGGTGATTAACCCCTGGTATTTCTTAGCTCCTCTGAATGTCTGCCCATCAAGAGTCAGGTGCCCTAGTGTAAGTCCTCAGAGAAGTAAAGAGTTAAACACTTGAGGTGAGAATCTGCTCATTTGTATAGAAACTGTCTACAGTGGGTGCATTTGAACTCAGAAGAGGTACTAGGAAAAATTTCTCAGCAAATCAACAATGTTATATAATTAGTTTTTGCACATTTAAAACCAACACTTCCTTGGCACCTATTATGTACTAAGCATGGGCAAGGTATTAGAAAGATGGAAATTGACAAACCCAGAAACCTGGCTTCCGTGGTCTAGAATGTCCTCCAGTCCCTACATTAAGTGATTTTCATCCTTATAAATTTTACTTCAAAATTCCTTTTATGCCTTGCCACTTCTCTCTGTGTTTCCTGCCAATGCTGTCGTTAAGGCTCTCACAATAATCACTTATTTGGATTACTGAAGAAATGTCTTAACTGGTCTCCCTTTCAGTTTCACCCTGCTTAAAATCTTGTAAAGTTTCTCAGAATAAAGTTCAAACTCTTTATCCATGGCATTCCTTGTTCAACTTCCCAGAACCTGTACTCACTTTCGGTCTCTCTATCCCATATGAAATCTACGGTTCATCCATGCCATGATGCGTTCAGTTTCCTGACTTCTCCAGGTGATGCACAGTCTCTGAGTGTATACATTCAAATTTCCTTCTAAAAATGAATCTCTTCCCATCAGTAGTAACTCCTACAAATGTACTTTATTTCCTAGTTAATTCCTGTTGTCAGATCAGATGACTTCTTCCAATACCCTGCTCTTCCTTTTTGATCTCTATATAGTCCTTGCTTGTTTTCTAATACTTCACTCTATATATCCTTAATGTAATAGTTTGTTGCACTATATTGTGGATATTCCATTATCTGTCCTCTCCAAGTAGACAGAGATTTGTATACTTCATGTCTGTATCCATACCCCAGAGCCTGAAGTTTGTGTTCATTTGCAATAATGTTAAGTGAGTGTATATGAATTAATGAAGGAAGACAATGCTCATAAGTCCAAGGATCTCAAAGAATAAGGCATGATGTCTACCCTTAAGAACTTGGAGTCTAATGGTCTTTTATATTTTGGAAAGTTAACTAATTGCCAGATTATGCAGTAACTGCAAATGCCTCCCCACTGAGTTCATATGACCTTAGAATGTAAGCTCTAGTCTGAAATATCTATGATAAAGCAAGCTTCCCTGGTATTAGCTGTAGGCTTCATTCTGGGTAATTACAGTCCTAATTTCTTCTAATTATTCCTGCTAAGTCCCTCTACAACCTTGCATAGCTTTGGGCCCCACATCCTCGGACTCCGTTAAAAACTCCAAATTTGGCTTGGAGTAGCTACGATTTATTATTATTCCACGGTCCTCTCCTTTTTTTGCCTCATTTTGTAGATGTTCATGATACAGGCTTTAAAAAGGCAGTGGAACAACTGGAAAAATGTTTCTTTCTCTTTGCCTTTATTTAGTGGTTGCTTTGTAAAGCAGGAAAATAGCATCATTTTCATGATTCACCATCTTTTTGTCTTATATTAGCATCAAAAAGAAGTAAGATAGGGGCGCCTGGGTGGCTCAGTAGTTAAGGGTCTGCCTTTGGCTCAGGTCGTGATCCCAGTGTCCTGGGATCAAGCCCGCATAAGCTCCCTGCGCAGTGGGAAGCCTGCTTCTTCCTCTCCCACTCGCACTGCTTGTGTGTCTCTCTCTGTCAAATAAATAAACAAAATCTTTTAAAAAATTTTTAAAAAGATATCTGAATTTATTGCAATAGGAGATTATGGTAGGCAGTAGTGTGGGTTCTTCTATTTGATTTACAAATTTTAAACATTTTCAATGGAAGGCTAGTTGAATATAGTAAATCTAATAAGACTAAAACAAGAATTAGTGACAGGGTGATTGTGTTGATAGGACTCTGCTTGACCAAACTTTAAACAGAATCCTCTGAACCTTCTTTTGACTAGGCCTTGTCCTGGTCCCTATCTTCATCCTGCCCAGTCAGTTGTAGTAAGGATCCTTTTAGGTTCGTTTTGTGAGAATCTCCCCACCCTTCATATCACATTGCAGAGGATATCTTATCAAATTCCTCATCCCCCATCCTTGTTATTTGTCACTCTGGCCTGCCTTCTGCAAGAATCCCCCCCACTCTTGATGTCTCCTTTAAGCAATTTTCCCTACACTACTCCCCAAAATGAATCTGCTAGTTGGCTGTAAATCTTCACCTGTCTCTACTGTATTTCTGGTTGAGCCCCATCTCTCTTCTCTTTGGCCATAGTGTTGACAGCTATCTATCGCATTAGTCCTGAATCATCTTCCTCATTGTTTTTAACAAGTGTCAGAATAATTTTTTTTCTTTAACAGTGTTAAGCAAATGTCAATGTGTATAAAAACTTTAGACTCTCCTAGTGTTTGCTAAAATCAAATCAGAATTATTGTGCTTTCTCTGGGGGTGTCTGGCTGGCTCAGTCAGTGGATCAGGTGACTCTTGATTTTGGAGTTGTAAGTTTGAGCCCCATGTTGGGTGTAGAGATTGCTCAAAAATAAAATCCTTAAAAAAATTATTGTGCTTATTCTTCACTCGCCCCCCGCCCCAACAAAGCACATGTTTAAATAATAGAATAGAGGCAAGTGTGCTGAAATCTGTTCAATTTATCTAGTAATATTGCTAATATTGCTAATATTGCTAATAACCTAGTAATATTGCTAATAATGAACTACCTCATGTTATCTCCCACTTTATTCACACTCTTTATTCTGCTTTGAACATTCTTCCTCTTCCTTGTCACAGCACTGTTTCTGTCTCTCACAACTGTCTAAGTATCCTCATCAGCTTTTCTAAATAATGCCCACCCTTCTTATCACCGTATGTGAATGGAATTTAGAATAAATGTTTATCTTCATTTGATAGTTTATTACCTTTTTTCCTATTAAATAAGCCCTGTGTTATATTCACTAATTTATACCCAAATAATGATGATAATCTCATAATTAATTTTTGTCAAAGGAATGAGTTATTAACAAAAATGAATTATGGAATTATTGTTATCCTGATATAAATTAGTGAATAAAACATGGCCATGTTTCCAAACATATTGTGCAAATTACACACTAGCTTTACCCCCCCAAAAGTCCTAAGTCTGTGTTATTATGTCCACTAAGCTGATTAGAGTACAAAGTTCCAGAAAGTTTAACAAACTTGGACAAGATCATGTAACTAGGAAGTGGTAGAGTTAAGAATTAAGGGCAGATCTTTTTGATTGCCAAGCCCATGTATTTAACCAATCTGTGAAAACCTCTCCTTAGGAGGAATGCTGGGTCATTCCTTTCTGATAAGGTAGAGAATACCTGTGAGTACCCATCTGTTGCACTGACATTCGTGGTACTAGTATTTACATGCTATCAGTGATTTGGGTGCAAAGCGAAAATTCCCTGAAAGAGAAATGACATGCCACTTTTTTCCTCAGAATGTTGCCTCTAAGGCTGCTCAGGGAGATTATATAACTAACTGCCCTGATGGCTGGTTCTCACTGATAACGGGAACAGCCTTGTAAAGGACAGATGGGGTTAGAAATCCACAGACATTCACAGTTTAGAATTAAAAGGGAGAACATCATTTTCATTTTTGTCCTTTGGTTCTAAATATTCTTATGACAAAAATAAACATCGACTAGTCCAAAATAGCATAAAAGATTGCTAGACACTTCAGAAGAAAATAAAACATACAGCGTTTGGAGATTTAAAGGAACCAAACATTCCTAAAATGTAATACTTTTCTTATTATCCATCCACTTTAAAGGGTTGGAGGTATAGCTCAGAATCACTGTGCATGGATCATCTTTCAGGTCCTGGATCTATTCACTTTCTTCTTCATTAAAACCGAAAAGTGGATTTAGATACCTTCTATATTATCGTCTTGCTTATACAGTGGTATCAGCCCATGACATGAGTTTGCATCCACTTTGACCTTTAAGTGTCCGAGTTTAGAATGAAAAATGAAATGGAAAAAAGCTATTGCACATAGTGCTGTAACCAACATATTCATTGAAGGGGAGCAGAATTTGCCACCCCAGAATATGTTTCTTTGGCATTAAGATTATTCTGAGCTGGTTATTTTTAAGAAGCAGCAGACACAGTAGGAGAGTAGAAATTACCCTTTTGTTAAGATACATTTACATTTATAAGGGAAATCTCCACTTGTAAAGTCATCTCACTCTCTCTGTACCAGGAATGCAGAGATCTCTCTAAATCTCTAGAAACTCTTATCAGTGTAGAAGGGAAGGACTCAATTTGCATAGCAAGCATACCCTTGTTTTCTGTGTTCTTTCTGGTAACCTCCCATAACTGACTCCCCACCCCCACCCCCAGCATCATCTTTTTTCTCTTTTTTTTGGTTTTGTTTTGTTTTGTTGTTTTTTATTTGTGCCTGTTTTTTTTGTTTGTTTGTTTTTTACAGCTTAGTTATTTGACAAGTTTATGCATTATGATCTGTTCAATGCACATGTAGCTACCACCTGTCCCATTACATTGCTGTTATAATATCACTGACTGTTTGCCTTATGCTCTGCTTTTTATTCCCGTGACTCACTCATTCTGTAACTAGAGACCTGTATCTCCCACTTCACTGATTTTGCTCAATCCCCCTACCCTCCTCTGGCAACTACCAGTTCTCTATATTTACAGTTCTGATTCGGCTTTTTGTTTGTTTATGCATTTTGTTTAAGATTCCATTTTTTTTTAAAGATTTTATTTATTTATTTGACAGAGAGATAGACAGAAGAGCACAAGCAGAGGGAGTGGCAGAGGGAGAGGGAGAAGCAGGCTCTGCACTGAGCAGGGAACCCGATGCGGGACTCGATCCCAGGACCCTGAGATCATGACCTGAGCCGAAGGCAGACGCTTAACCATCTGAGCCACCCAGGCGCCCTAAGATTCCATTTATGAGTGGAATCACACAGCATTTGTCTTTCTTGGTCTTACTTATTTCACTTAGTGTAATACCCTCTAGGTCCATGCATGTTACCTCAAATGGCACAGTATCATCCATTTTTATGGCCGTGTAATATTCCACCACATTTTCCTTGTTCATTCATCTAATGATGGACATTTAGGTTGCTCCCATGTCTTGGCTGTAGTAAATAATGCTGCAATAAACATAGGGGTGGATCTTCTTCTGTTTTTAACTAAAGATGGTATTTAAGGTTATGGCTTGGACCATTTCAGGAAGGAATTGTTTTCCTGGTATGGTGAGGGAAAAGTGATTTTCCCCCTACAATTTTAGGTTCTTACCTGAGACTCCCCTGGAATAAAAGAGAGAGTAGCAGGAGAAAAAACAAATAGTGTTTAAGTTTAATAACATGTATACTTCCTGTACACATGGGAAATACCCAGGAGAAACTGAGGAGGTATAGATGTGATCAAGTTTTTTTATTTTCCTGTTAAGCCGTGTTTTATTATAGTGGGTCTCACCCAAGAACCTGAAAGTATAGAGAGAAAATAATTTTCCACCCCTCCATCATTGAGGACGTAAAATCACAGCTCCTTGACATTGGAATTATCCTATAATAATGAAATGTCAATGTGCAATGTGTGATTGATATATGTATATACTTTATAGTCAATTTGGGGACCTAAATGTTTCTCAATCTTTAAAAATTTTATTTATAGTTTTCGTAACAGGCATTTACCAGTAAAAACATATGAAATAAACCATTTTAGAATTTTGTTGATAATCATTTTCCATGTAGTAAAAAAGTAATCTTTCTGAAGACTAATACAAGCACAGTGAATTTAAATACAACATTGACTGTAGGTCTTTGTAGATTTCAGTGGAGACAATGCACTACTGCCATTAAAATTCCACCTCTTAAAGGACCTCTGATCACTGATCCCTGGGAAGTCACTCAAAGGCACTCATTCTCAGTTTTCTCTTCTGTAAAATAGTGATGATAATGGTATCTCTCTTCCTGATTTATTTTGAGGCTTAAAGAAAGAGGAAATTAAAGTCTCTCGTAAAAGTAAAAAAAAAAAAAAAAATCCCACCTTTTAACTTACAGTAATGTCTTTTTAAAAAATTATCCTTATCAATGATTTTTTATAGTTTTGTATCTATTAGGTACTTCACATTTTATTTTATTACATTTCATTTATTGAAATACAAACTAATGATATGGCATTGTGGGTATCATTTTAGCTCTTGTCATTGTCTGTTTCTTTAAGTTGCAAAGTGCTGTTCACAAAAAAGATTGGAATGCACACTTGATAAAATATTTTCTAATTTAACCAAGTAATGCTGACTCTCTCTTTGACCTATCATTTCAGTAAAGACGTGGGTAAATAAAGAGTGTGGAATATTCTGGAGTTTAAAAGGCCAGTTTCAAGATGGGGCAACCAAATGTGCAAAACAAAACAGACATTGATTGCTGGGTGATGTGGTGACAGAACAGTTGGTATTGAGAACTTGCTTAAGATTATTTTAAGCTGATGGGTCTCAGATTGTATTTTCCAGATCAGCATTGCCAGCATTTTTCAGGAGCTTGTTAGAAATGCAAAAGTGAGCCATATCCCAGACCTATGGAATGAAACTTTGCCTTTGGACCCAGCAACCTGGGTTTTTACCAGCACTCTGGCTAATTCTGATGCTAGTTCACATTTGAGAATCATTGCTTCAACCGATTCATTCATTCATTCATTTATTCATTCATTCATCTGTCACATGTTTCTACCTTCCTACCACATGTTAGGTACTAAATGAGTATCTGGGGCTAACAGAAGAACCAATGCATCAACAGTGGCCATTTGAGAGCTTATTCTTTGACAAGGCATTTTCATAAGTAAGATCATTTAGACTTCGTAGCAACTTTGTAAGTCTAGTATTTCTGTCGAAATGTTACAAATCCCCCTTTGAGAAGGCAGTGGGAACACACGGTGACAACCAGCATTGTTGGAAAAGTACCTAGCGCTGTGTGAGAGATTCCAAGGTGGTTGCCCAAA
The DNA here is from genome assembly GCF_029215605.1 of Mirounga angustirostris. NCBI lineage: Eukaryota > Metazoa > Chordata > Mammalia > Carnivora > Phocidae > Mirounga > Mirounga angustirostris. Next base: position 22,062,493 of record NW_026991719.1, on the reverse strand, counting down.
GAAGGTGATAACTGAATCGCCTTAAAATTTGAATTGAGGGCGCCTGGGTGGCTCAGTTGGTTAAGCGACTGCCTTCGGCTCAGGTCATGATCCTGGAGTCCCGGGATCGAGTCCCGCATCGGGCTCCCTGCTCGGCGGGGAGTCTGCTTCTCCCTCTGACCCTCCTCCCTCTCCTGCTCTCTCTCTCATTCTCTCTCTCAAATAAATACATAAAATCTTTTAAAAAAAAATTTGAATTGAATTTCCAAAGAAAAGGCAAGTTGAAGGAAAGTAGAAAAAAACTAGAAGTTACTATGTACCAGGTTATTTTCTAGGCAATTCATATTCTGTAATCTGTTTATCACAACAGTTCTTTGAGGAAATGATTAGCAATCCTATTTTAAATTAAAAAAAAAAATTAAAAACTGTGATCCTAAATGCTGAAGGGATCATCTAAAGCCATGCAACTTTCAAGTAGCACAGAAGGTATTTCTATCCTGGCCTGAACCCAGAGCACTTTCAAATCCTCTGGGGTATGAAAGAATATATGGTCAGGAACCTTAGGACATTAAGAGTGATTGTAGTAGATAGAGCTTAGTGCTGAATGGAGACCTGAGTGACTGGAACCAGATTCTGAAGAGTTCTCTGATTACTTATGTCATGAGTCCTGATATTTGTACTTCCAAGTTGAGGTCTCAGGGAAAGTAGGAATATACACAATAAAATGACATATGTGTTTTAATGTGCACTTACTAGCTCATGGGTTGGCAAACTTCACGTAAAGGTCCAGATACTGAATATTTTCAACTTAGGACACCATACTGTCTTTATTGCAACTACTCATCACTAACACAAAAGGATCCATAGACAATATGTAAATGTGTAAGCATGGCTATGCCACCTAAAATTTTATGCACACTGAAATATGAACTTTATATAATTGCCATATGTCATTATATACTTAATTTTTTCAACCATTTTAAAATGTAAAATCCTTTTTGAGCTTGCAGGGTGTACAAAAAAAGATGTGAACTGAACCTGGCCCACAAGTTGTTTTTTCATTACTTCACAACTTGCAATAACTCATAGCAAGTTAAGAGTCAAGGAGATTTTTAAAAAGAGAGAAGAGAGAGGTAAAGGGAAGGAGGGAAAACCATTCTATGTAATGGTAGTAGTGTTGGTTAAAAATGGCTTAGTGCATTTATTGCTCTGAAAAAACAATCTCTCTCCTATAGACCTGGATTTACCCTTATGCCATCTTTGTGAGATTTAGAAAAATGCCCTTTTTTTTTTTTGACAGAGAGAAAGAGATCACAAATAGGCGACAAGCAGGCAGAGGGAGAGGGAGAAGCAGGCTCCCTGTTGAGCACAGAGGACACTAGGATCATGACCTGAGCTGAAGGCAGACACTTAACTGACTAAGCCACCCAGGCACCCCAAAATGCCCATCTTTTCTGGTGGAAGCATAGGCCTTAACACCAAGCTCAGTTGCCTCAATGCGCAATACTTTTGGTCAAGGCACATCTTGTACTGCTGTTCATGGCAGCCCTGGATACTTCATTATCCCATCACCTACCTTTTGCACCTCCTTGCAAGCTCTCATTTTTGTTTGTAAATTAAAATCTGTCTCATATAAAAAGTATCCCTGTAGAAGGCTATTACATTTTAAGTACATGACTTCTTTATTTTATGTGTAGCAACAATCATTAGCCAACATTAATAAAAGCTTTGGCCAACAAAAATTTTGCTACATCTTCTATCTTTTACTTCAAGTTTGGTGGCTAGTACACAGTCTTCTCAAGAGATAAGACATGCTCAGGTTCTTTTTGCTGAGCTGATAGGAAGGGTTAATTGAGACCAGGTTACAGTTAAAGTAACGAATGCTAGAGGAAGGGTTATAACTAAGAATACAGACATATTTTTAAAAATCCAATAGAGGAATAAGCGTAGTATAGAAAAGAATGAATTTGAGTAAAGGTAAGTGCTGACTGTCATGTTTATAGGCTGACATAAGTAGAACTATAGTGTGGATGGTTAGCAGAGAAAGTTTCTGTTAGCTCAAACTGTCAGTCATAGATGGTTACTGGTTATCAAGGTACCTTCTGAGTTATTCCTTGGGAACTTGTTAGACATACCTTGTTAAATAAATGTATATATATTTCTTCTAATTTAAACCATTTGAGCTTAAAAATTAAATTATTTTAAAATTTTATATCTTTACCAATGCGTATTTCTTCATTGAAACCCAGAATGTTTTGATATACCTTACTTCTTTCATTCTTGAGCTTCTATGACTGTTAAACAGAAGTGGTAGTCCCATGATAATACATAGAAGCATCACAGACTTTCACAATCTAGTGTAACTACTTTCAGATTTTTCTTCCCCTGATTTGAATACATAATTTTTTACAAATTTCTTCTTTCAAGCAGTAAATTCTTTATCTGTAAAATAGGAATTAAAATTCCTACTTTATAGTTGTTTGCAGGAGGATTGAAAGTAAATATAGTCAAGATAGGGATTAAATTATAGATATAATAAAATCTCACAACGAAAAAGAATGATCATTGTTCATACCGTTTTTGAATTTTCAAATCACTGTGGAAAGGGTAAGCATTTATTACTATAAGTGAATCTTATACTTTGCTTGAATTATTGATAATGTTTTTACTGCTCTGATATGTGGCATGCCTGACATTTATGTGCTTTTGGAATTCAAACATACTTCATTCACTTAAGAAATTGAATGGCCTTTCCAAAAGACAGCATACCTTGTATAATATAATTACATGATAGGGAGTGATGACAGAAATATTAACAAAATTTTCTTTCACAAATATACAATTATTCTTTCTTAATCCAGGTTTATGATCTTTTCCTAATTGTGAACCAGATATAGTATAATTTGATACACTACCCTGTAATATCCAATCCAATGCCTTTTCTTCAGTAGAAATTCTATCATGGAAACTGATCTATTGGAATTAAGTTTTCTCTATAATTCACATTGGTAAATTTCCTCCAATACATCTGGCATCTTAATGCTTAAACAACTTCATAAGAGTGATTTTATCAGATTGTTCAGACAGAAGGGATGCTTACCATAGGGTTGAAGGGTAATAGCAATTAAGATAGTTAGGCAGAGGGGTGCCTGGGTGGCTCAGTTGGTTAAGTATCTGCCTTCAGCTCAGGTCATGATCTCAGGGTCCTGGATCAAGCCCCACATCAGGTTCTCTGCTCAGCAGGGAGTCTGATTCTCCCTCTCCCTCTGTACTCTTTCTCTCTCTCTCAAATTAATAAATAAATAAATCTTAAAAAAAAAAAGAAGAACTAAAGGTGACTTTGATCCCTAGCTCTAATGTGAATAACAAAACTTTGTGTGGAATTTTACACTAATTACTTGATCTGTCTTTGCTTCATTTATAATACAGGAATAATGTTCCTACTTCAAACATTTGCCTTTAAAATTAAATTAGTTAACACATGAATATATAAAGAACTTAGAAGATTATCTGCCCATAAAAATTTCTCAGTGAGTGCCATCTATGATTATGATTACTATATCCACACAAAAGTCCCATCTTAGGAAATAAGGGATCGCCTTTCCATCTTACCTAATCTTGCTTTTTCTCCTTTATCGTGATTTCCTGCCCCAACCCTTTCTTAATAACCCAAACCTAAAACCTGGTAATCATCTGGGGCTCTTTGTGCACCTCTGCCTTCCACAGCCAATCAGTGAACATGTTTGTGAATTCTACTTTTTAAATGTGTCTTAAGTAAGGCCTCTTTTCTTTATCCCCTCTCTTATGATTATAACTCAGATGGTCATTATTTCTGATTTTGGTTCTCACAACTAATTCCCTTTTATATCTGGTTTTATTGCCCTGATACCTGGATTTTTTCTGTAATATATAGCATCCAAGATGGCCCCTGATGATCATGATCTCTGTCATGCCTTGTGTAGAGGCTGCTACAACAATGAATCAGAGTTTTAAGTTTTGTTTATCCTAAAAAATAGAATATAGTGTAAGTGATAGTATGTGACTTCTGAAAGGTATCGCAGCTTCCTTGTTGGTCCTTTGTTCTGTAGCTATGCTGGAAGGACACTCACACAGCCACATAGAGAGGTCTACCTAGTGAGAAACTCAGGTTCCTGACCAATAGCCAGAAAGAACTTGCCAATCATGTGAGAGAGTCACCTTGCAAATGAATGTATCTTGTAGCCCCAGTCAAGCCTTCAGATGAATTCAGCACCACCCAGTATCCTGACTGCCACTACATGAGACCCTTGAGTCAGAACCACTGAGTCAAGCTGCTCTTGAATTCCTGAAGTACGAAAACTGTCAGAAATAATTAATAAACCACCATTGGTTTGTCAGGTTACTATGTGTGGGGGTAATGTGTTTTGCAGTATCTCTTCAGACCACTAAATCAACAAAACAATCCTTTGAAAATACAAAATCAGTCATGTTACTTACATGTTAAAACCCTTCAGTAAGCCCTATTCATTTACCAAATTAAAATAAAAACTCTTAGTGTTCATCAAGTCTTTAATGATCTCCTCCTGCATATTTCTCCTGTCTCGTTTCCATGTATTTTATGCTCCACAACCACATGAATACACATATGCACACACATGTGCAATATACCATCTTTATTCTTTGGAATATCTTCTTTCTTTTTGGAATATCCACATGAGCATATTCTGACTGGAGTACTTCTCAGTACTAGTATCTTCCCTCCACAGACTTCCTGAAGTTCCTGAAACACATATCCTCTAAGCTAGCATTGTACACTGAGTACTCTCCCTAGTACATTAATTATCTTGTTTTAAAATAATTTTTTTAAAGTCTGCTTACCCTTTATCTCCCTTATTAGTCTGTGAAGTTCTTTAGGGTCATGCCAGATTCTGAATAGGTATCACTACATAGTTGCTGAATAGTTCAATTTTTAATAAATTGTTTCTATTGTAAGGTTGTGCTTAAGGGAATCCACATATGGCCCTAATTTCCTCTGGAGACATGTTACATGCATCCTTGAATTTCCTATTCAGGTTAAAGATTATTTGTCTCCACATGAAAGAGAATAAATTGTCTATATATTTTGGACCTTGCTGAATAGAGACCTTGATGTTGGCCTCATTAACCCTTAGGTTCCAGTATTCATCAGCTAAGATTATGTACAAATTCACAATCATAATACAATTTCACTTGCTTCCTTTATAATATTACTATGGTTTGGAAGTTCTCATTAGTTCACTATATTTGATTGTCCCTGTGGAACTTAGTTGTTTTGATTTTGGCAGTTCTTTATGAAGCACCATAGCTAATTCTTGGCAGTCAGTTAATAAGCTTGAAAAAGGGAATGTGAGCCAGAATTTGAATCTCCTTAATTGTTGCATATTACTGATTTTAAATATTTAGTCTTCTACTAGAGATGCCTTGGAAAATAGTGTCACAACAATAATGAATAACAAAACTTAATATAATAAAGAAGCATTTTACTTGCGAGAAGAAATTTCCTAAAAATGAACAATTACACTAATGTGAAGAAAAGTTTTTTAGAAAAAGAAAAATTGTTTTCAAATTTGATTAAGATGACTGAGTTAGTTGCCAAACTATGTATTTTAGATTATCCAGAAAATGTCAGTTTGTTTCCATCAAGAAATTAAAACATTCAGAAACCTGTCATTTAAAGATACCAAACTACTTAAAATTTTGACTCCATAGGTCATTTATTAACACATTTCTTGTAAATATGTGAACTAAAGTATTGTACGAATCAAATGGTTTTTCAAGTAGAGAAATAATATACACATTTTCAAATCTCAGCAGTCCAAGTTCATCCAGCTAGAAAAAAAAATCTTTAGTAGACATTTCTTATGAGCTCTCAGAGCAGTAGTTAAAGTCCAATCAACAAAGGATTGAAATATAAGAAAATACTATTTACTACAAATAACACTTTAAAATTTTATTTTACATGTCTTGCTATGTGTACGTGGGGTTTTTTTGGTTTGGTATTTGTTTTGTTTGTTTCGTAAAACATAGCCACAGATCAATGCAATACATAATGTTTCAAAAAATGGTGAAAAGCCAGGATTAATAAACGTTATTACTAAAAAGTTAGCATACATATAAAAATGTTCATGTTTATAAGTCACATGTATAGAAAATCATGGAAAAATATATTTGAAAATCATTAAATTTTACTAAATTAGGTATTTTTTTAAGATTCAGGATAAGTGACATAGCAGTATATAGAGCATTCAAAGATAAAATTATTTTCACATTACTTTCACATAGTAATACATTTAGCAGTTTAGCTACCTTATCATGACCGGCAGAACAATAAACATTGGGCAAATAAAGTACACCTACTATTAGTATTCAGAGCATTTATCAAATAGAAAGTTGAAATAAAATTAGTGTAACAATTGTGCTTCATTTAATAATCTTTCTCTACTTGGGGCAATTCTGGATACTCATAACTTGTCAAAAGTCAATCTCTGGCTATAAACTTTAGTGTAAACTACCAAATACAAAGTCATTACGTACTTATTCTATGGTTCTACTTTTATAATTCACATAGAAATATTCAAAGCAACTAGCTATCATGAGATACAGGATTTTAGCCAGCTAATACATGGTTTAAAATGGGATCAGTTGTACAAATGTGAATTGGAACCATTTATTGATGACCCATTTACTTTCAGACTATTTGAAAAGTATATAGAATATCATGAAAAAAATGGCACTGGTTTGTTCACTTATGAGATACAAATGCCCACAATAGTGCCTGTTACATGGTTGGTACTTAATAAATATTTCATGTATTAATTGAACAAGGACGTGAGCTGGCAGTTACTTATATCTAAATTGGTTTCATTATATCTGTGAAGATATATATATATATATATATATATATATATAAAATAGAAATGAATATATGGTTGAGCCAAGTTCTCTAGCTATTTAAGTTAAGAATCTGTCAAGAGGAAATGCTGAAATCAAACTGCAGTATTTTTCAAATGGAAGGATACCTTTGGAAAGTTCTCCTTGATCCAAAGGCCAAAAGGACTGTTTCCTACCCTAAAGTACAACAAGAAGGAATGTGTACCTGAGATGAGGTTGTGGTGGGATTAATACCATACTGTATATTTCCAATCATTGCCCTCTCTTGGAGTTAATTTGCAGCTAGGTGGTTCAGCATGGCCATCTCTTCTGACTGTACTTTAAAGGTCCTGAGAAAGAGCCACCTACGGTGTATGAAAAGTTAGGGACAAAAAAAACAAAACAGGGTAGGTTGGGTTGAGCCCTTATTCACTTTACCATAAGGCAGAGAAGAGCCATATTTACAAAGTATCACTTCAACTTCTCCAGCTTCCAGTATCAAGTCTGAAGAATTTAACCTGACTACTCATCTGTCTTCCCGGAAATTACACTAATGGAAAATAGGGTCTCATCAACCATCTTGTTTGTTTATTTCTGTGGGACATGTTGAGTTACTTTGTGACAGCAAACCTGGGTAAAAAGAATTGCTACATTACATAGATAATGTTGGAGTCCCTGCAATTCTTACTGATTGGTTGAGCCACCAACAATACCGTTGAACTTCAACTCCTAGGTCAGTTTAATATTCCAAAAAAGACATTGGCATTTCACGGGTCCGCAGTGATCAATCACACAATCTTTACAAACTTTTGATTATCAGCTTCAGATAGACTCAAGTATAGGTACAACTGCACACTTCATTTTCCGACATTCCGTTACCCTAGGTGTTGGCAAAACCTCAATCTTCGGTCTATACTGCCTTACCCACAAATATATTCTACATCATCCTCCTCAGTATTTTTTCTCTATACTAGCCTTGCTCTTTCCAGACTAAGGTTACTCAATATGTTGTTTACAGAGTAGATTAGTTGAAAATGCAACATTCATTGAGAGCATTTCAGATTAGTATAAATATTCATAGAAGAGCAATGAACCTGGTGAAGTATTTCTGTTGTTTATTCACAACAATGAGTTTATATGCTTGTGCATTTTAGGCCGAAACATTAAAAGGAGGGAAATACTGGGATGAACTGTTACTCAAAATGTCTGTCTATAAATGTATGTATATCCATGTGTGTTATTACATATTTTGAGACGTTTTTTAGATTTAGTATAAAAAATTATACCAGTGAGATTTTGGAGATAATTTTATATTTACAGATGCATATTTGCTTGCTGTGGCTTAAAAAATGAGAGAATTGCAAATAGACATGAAAAATCTTTTCAGTTATTAGAAATTTTATCAAAATGTTGTCCCAAAGCCATGTTGTCAGGGTATCAGAAATATTTACTATGTTTCTTCTAACCTTCATAAACAAGTACCCAGAGCTTTATCAACACATTCAAAGAATTTGAGATACTGCTGTTCTCCAATTGTAAATGGGCTCACTCACTGATGATATTTTTTAGCATTTGTTTTAGTAATGGGAAATCTCACTTTGTAATATTTAGGGAACATACACTGAATAGGGTAATAATCAAAAGTAATACTGCCACAAAGAAAATCAAAACTCAAATATGAATTCATAGGGGCTTTTTTAAAAATATATTTTATTTATTTATTTGACAGAGAGATATCGAGAGAGGGAACACAAGTAGGGGCAGAGGGAGAGGGAGGAGCAGGTTTCTCGCTGAGCAGAGAGCCCAATACGGGGCTCGATCCTAGGACCCTGGGATCATGACCTGAGCCGAAGGCAGACACTTAACGACTGAGCCACCCAGGTGCCCCTTCATAGGGGCTTTTAAAGGACATTTCATACAATTCCCTCCACCCGCCTTTCCAATTCTAACAAAGTGCTGAGTCCAAGAGTATTTTGTTATGCTTATTCTTTGGAATCTTTACTGTCCTTATTTTTGTTGACCAGTTTAGTTTAATTCACTTCAGCAGTTTGGCGACTGATCTATCTCTAAAAATAAAAAATAAAATAAAAAAGTATTTCCTTTATGAATAATTCAAACCGTTGCTGGTTATAAAATTGCATCTTTGGCTCTCTCCACAGCCAACTGCTTCTTTCAAGTAGCAGATTCAAATCCCCAAGTTTGTATCATGGGTCTCACATCTGGGGAAAAAAAAATAAAACCTGAGATTTGTTTTAAACACTCATTTACTCTTTACAGGTGCCAGGATTTGCTTTTTATTGTTGTTCATCGGAAAATAAAGTAGTTAATATTTTCTTCAGATTCTCTGTTCTCAGCTTCTTTTTAAAAGTGCTCTAGTTTAAAGAGGAACAAAACAGGAACAAAGTGCTGTAAATAAATTAGTTAGGATTGAGAACATCTGCAAAATTTAGATGTTAAGAATGTATGTTTTTGTCTTATGTAGAGGAAACCACTGGTAATTTTCACAGTATAGGATTCTACAATCTTTTTGAAATGTATTTTGACAATTTTGCATAGAGGAGATACAGTTCTTCTTGCTCTCAAGGCCTTTTTTTATTTTTAATCATTTCAAAGATACTGAGGTGAGCATTAAAACTCAGGTTAAACTTTTATATCCATATTTAAGTGGCCCCAAATTTATTTTACCTCTTTTCTTATTGGAAAGAATATACACAAATAACTTTTAAAAAAAAGTTTTATGTGTATAGATTGTCTGGTGTTTTTCACATAGATGAATAAATGAGGAAGCCATTCCTTTTCTTTAACAATATATGTTTTAGTTAAACATTCATAGCATTTTTTTCATATGTTTGTCCTCCTGTTTAATCCAGTTTCAATTTATTTTAAAAAACACATTAAAATTTACTTGGCATACGTAACACATTCCAATGTCTTTCCCTTTTTTTTTTTTTTTAAGATTTGTTTATTTTAGAGGGCGGAGTGGGAGGGGCAGTGAGAGAGAGAGAATCTTGAGCAGACTCCATGCTGAGCATGGAGCCTGACGTGGGGCTAAATCTCATGACCCTGAGGTCATGACCTGAGCTGAAACTAAGAGTAGGACGCTGAACCAACCCCGCCACCCATGTGTCCCAGGCTTTCCCTTTTAATACTTACTTGTCAAGTAGACTAGAAGTTCTCTCCATCCTATGAGTCAGAGCCAGTATTGACTGAGGATTCAAAGGAAGTATGGGGCAGTATGCTATATAATGCAATTATCACTGGTAAACCTGCTAGGGGCACTGTGTGTAGTACCGTGTTAATTATCTTAATTTCACTTTCAGCTGTTCCTCAAATGCATTTGTGTACCACTAAGAATAGGCTATGGTTAGTTCTGAGTTTTGAGCTGTACTTAGGTTTTATGCTGGAATAGATTTCTTCTGGCTTACTGTAATGTATAGTTTGTTCATTTCTACCTGTAAAATACAATATATTCCGATTTTGGACAGTGCATGTCGTTTGCAAATAGCTTTGTTAACTCTAAGGCAGTTGGGGCCAAAAGATAGTTGAAAAGACATTGTTTTCAGTCCTATTTTGAGCAAGAGTGTTTTTTATTTTGTTTCAGACTTTTGATTCTTGGATGATTATTTTATTTTCCCCAATTTTTAACTGCTATATGTAGAATCAAACATATTTACTTCCTTTGGATACGACCCAAATTGTCTTTTTTTCTAGCATATTACTCTTAATGACTGCAAAGCTTTTTGTCTCTTCTTTGGAATGAAGCCAAGGAAATCTTTGATGGCTCTAAGAGGTAATCATTATTGCTGGTCTTTGAGCCCCTCTAGATTAGTTCTTAACAGGATTCTACATTGCCTGGCCCTTTAGAGCCTGCCTTATGCTAAAATGGTATATAGGGGTCCCCACAGTGTGAATACGTGTATATGTGTGTATCTTTGGTTCTCTTGCCACGTAGTGCAACTGTTTTCTCTGGTGGAAAATTAAAGAAAATTTTTAAAAAATCAAGAAACCCAAGACAAAACAAATCAGCCAAAAGAAAACAAACAAAAACCTTATTTACATTTTGGTTAGGAAGGTAGACGCAGGCTAATGGATGAATCTACACGGTGTTTGTTCTCCTAGTATATTGGCCGGTAAATTGCATTATTTGAGAAGTTAACCACTTTTCTCAGGATAGTCAATCAGCCACTTGAGGCAGCATTTGAAGTTAGAAAGTTAAACAATTATACAGCCGTCATTTCTGTCAGGCAATGAAGGAAGTAGGACGCTAATTAGCTTCATGCCTGAGTTACAAAGTATTTTTTTCTTCCTATTTCACATAAGGCGTATGGTATTTTGCCTTCTATTGCCATCTCCTCTTGTGACATTGTTTCCCTATTCACCCAGTGACCATAGTGGTGAGAGCAATGTGTAAAGAACCTGCCTTCTGGAGCTACATTGATTGGAGTTGTACTGAAGCCTCGACTAGCACCCTTTTTTTTTTTTAATGCAATATTTAGTAAATGACAGGACAGCTTGCATTGTCTTTTCCCTCTGGACATTAGGAATTATCTGGAATTCTCAACAAATTTTCTTGTTTCATTTGAGCTATTAATTGAAGTATTAGTTCATTTGGGGAGACAGTTTTAAGCACCCAGAATGGGAAAATTAGAAAAATCTTTTTCCACCTAGTTGCTGCCTTTTTTCCTAATTGTGGTGTTTATTTTGCAGCTAGAAACACATTGCTAGGCAGAAGTGCTTAATCCTTCTCCTGCCAATAATTAGATGATTGTAAACAAGATAATTAGTATTTGCCTTATTTTCTACAGCATGAGAAGCAAAATGAATGTGAAAAAATAGGAAGATTTTCTTACTTTTGTGTCCTTCAACATGTTCTTAAATTTGTGGGAAATTGGAGCAATTAATAGTGAATTCAAAAACCAGTTCCAAAGCATAACTGTGTGTTTTGATGTAAAACTTACGTCCAGGTCTCTGGATAATTTAAATTTTGAATTTGTCATTAGATAACAATACGTTAACTCTTTTCTAATTCCCTATACAACTTCTGCTTGGCCAACTTCCGTCTTTTATGATTTTGCCAAGTAAGCAGAAAAATCATAAAAGTTTTTAAAATCCTTTTCAGATACGGTAATAATGAGCAATGCTATGCCTCTCCAAAAGGACCTTCGGGAGTGAGCAGGCCTGGTGGGCAAAAAAGACATTTTTCAGTCAATTTTGTTACATGACTAATGTATTTCCAGTGATTGATTTACTATCTTGTTTCCATTTTTAAAGAGACAGTAAGAGATAGCCACATATCTTGTCTTAAACTCGTGCCTGAAAACGTAACTAATATGTATCTTATTCATTCTGTTCACTTCATTCACTCAAGATCTAACTCAATATAAAATACATATATCGAGGACTTACTGTATGGCAAAAATAGATGTAAAATGCAAAGGAAGAAGTCCTCATCACAGTGAACTTGCACTCTATACCAGGAATCAGCTATTCCACAGGAGCACCAAGTTGGAGAAAGGGGGAACCGCAATGATCCCTCTGAAAGAAGCTTTGACTCTTTCAGTCACATAGGAGGAGGAGTGGCAGAGGAGAAAATAATGGAAAGGTGAAACCTTTAAATATGATTAAAAAATATGTGCAATATAGGAACAATAGCTAGAAGAAATGTTGATTGAAAGCCAAATTGCCAGAGAATTATAATGCCAAGATAAGGAGTTTGGGCTTTAGTCCAATTCCTCCGTAATTAATAGTGGCATTAATTTTATTTCAACATACATTTAATTAATGACCATTATGTGTAAGGCAATGGGCCAAGCATTGGAGATATTTGGGAAATGGGCTAGGTGTGGCTTTAGCCTCCATGATGTCTAGTATTATTTCTAAAAAATATTTTAAAGATTTTATTCATTTATTTTAGAGAAAGAGACAGCACCACAGGAGCGGGGGCAGGGGGCAGGGAGAGACTACATGCTGAGTGTGGAGCCTGATGTGTGGCTCGATCTCATGACCCTGAGATCATGACTCGAGCTGAAACCAAGAGTTGGATGCTTAACTGACTGAACCACCCAGGCACCCCTATAAAAATACTTTAAAGTTGTAATAGCTACTGTTTACTGAGTAATTTACTAGGTTTCTATGTAGTATATTATTAACTGGATCATAACAAGATGAACAAATCATAACATCAAATCATAACATTGCAGCTTGTTTTCATTTTTATCATATATGAGTAGAAATTGCAGGACAGAGAAGGTTGATGCCACCAGTAAAGACCATACTGCTAAGAATAAGTGACTCCAAATGCCATGCTATTCCCACTACACATTACTTACCTGCAGCAGTTTGCTGATGAAACTCACTAGTAGAAACACAATTTGTAAGTTAGGGTTTGGAAGTATTCATTAGTTTAGGGTTGTATATGTTCGAGCTGAAGAGAACTTTAAAAACTGTCTGATTCTTATATTCTTCTCATGTCTGAGGTCCAGGAATGTTAGGGGACCCCTCTAGGTTTTGGTGATGGAAAGTCTTGACTTTCTAGTAAGGATTCTTTTCCCCACGCTCTGTATTTCATACAAATCCAGTTATTCCAGCCCCCTAGCTCTGGAGATGAACTAGTAAGCAGAGCAGACATAGACTTTGTCCTCATGAGCTTAGAGTCTAGTGGAAGAGAACAAGATAGTTCCTGGAGTAAAACAGTGTTATGTTTTCCTATGAAACTCCTCCTCTTACACTGTAATTGGAGAGGGTAAGACAATCCTGGAAGTAAGATACTGTGATAAATATTGTCCTCTGAAAAGTATCAATTGCCAGTGACTCTGAGGAAGATATTTTTCTAGTAGGGTCACCTTTGTGTTGTCTTTCCATGGTATCCATGTGAAATCACCCATTTTTTTCTTCCTGTCCCATCTCTTTTTTTTTATATCATCAAAAAACTAGATGGATGTTAAGTAGACCTACTGTGGTGATCCCTTCGTTATAACTGTATTATATACCTGGAACTAATATGATATTATATGTCAATTATATTTCAATTTAAAAAAAACCTAGTTTTAATTGCAAGTGTTATAAAAAAAAAAGAGGACTTGGTTTTAATTACTTTAAGAATATTAAAGTGGTAAAAAAAAAGAATATTAAAGTGCTTCTTAGGAAAATCTGGTTCTTAGATCTCTAAATACGAAATTAAGAACATATATTAATTTTAAATTGTTCTCAGGCTAATGATTGTGGTATTTGCAGATGCAATCCTGGAAAAACTAAGCCTTTTCAGTATCATTATATTTTTACTTGAAATGAATAAAAGCCTGCTAAGTGATTTAAGCATTAAATTCAACAGAAGTAATTTTTTCACTTTAAATTACTTACACATCTATCAGAAGATGGGTATTCGACAAAGAAAAAGTTAGTGCTAATTGGTATTTTACTCTCTATTTTCTTGTAGAAATATTCTTGAAAAAGTGATTTGAGTCCTGTAGAGAAAGAGAGAAAGTTTCTCACAGACTGTCTCCAGTCATTGCTGTACTCAAGGGTGTAAGATGTTCAAAATTAGAAAGATTTACCATTGACATACCGAATATCTCAGTGGTCTATAGATAACACGTTGAGAGTTAGAAATTGCTTTAGAAAATGTGACGTGCCAAGGAATTATTGGAAGTAAAGTATACAGTTAAGAATTTCAATCTCAAGATACCAAATGTCACATAGACACCTCAATATAAAATAATCATTATCAAGATACTGAATGGGTTGCTGCTAGTGGAATGCTGTGCCATGAAAATAGCAAGCAAGATGTAGAAGGTCCAAACTTGCTGCAACAAAACTAAATAGACTGAAAATCGCTAGCTCTGTGTGACAATTCAAATTAGATGTGATCTTTTCCACTTACCAAAACAGACTGTGTTCATAGGCAGGTTTTCTGCTAGCCGGATATTGTATAAGTAACCAAGTAGCTGGGTGAGATAAGCTATTTAGCATTTCTCATTGGTATATTATTTGTGGTTGTGATCTTATGTTCTATTAGTTCGTTCTCCTTCAGGTGGAAAAAGAATCACCATTGTTCTTGTCATGGCATTTTAGATCTTGGAGAGTTGCAAATTTAATTAGGTTATATGCCCCTTTTTAATATGGCAAATATGCACTTAGCTTTCAAAATTTGATCCTGCCACACACCTATCCCCCACCTATAATTTTAATATAATATAAGTATGTGGATTAGCTTCTCAAATCTTGTTTTTTCCATGATTTTATCAGCATAGCTTTTCAAAATTTAAGTAGATATTAGAGATCCAGATTGCTTTGTTTTTTCCAAATTCCCTCCTGAATGACTTTTTACACTGTATGAATTAATTATATGTGTACTGTTTTGTCTCTGGGAGGGATGTCCTCAGAATCTAGAAAATCTGCTTAATTCTTGTGACTTTCAGATTGGGCAATCTGGTCATAAATATGGTTCTACATTTAAGTAAGTATATGCACCCTAACGAGAATGCAGATGCACATGGACCAACATAAATATTTGTTAGATGAATGGCTGTGTTGCCAACGTAATCACTATAATTTAATCAAAACAGGATAAAGGTATAATACTGGAAAAATATATGAAACAACTGTTTTGAGACATTGGCAACACAAAATGCAGAGTAAACATTTTTGCTAGTAGGACAGTATTTATAGTTTTTACCAATCCACACTTTATTCGTAAAACCTATGTGATAAAAATCACCGTGGATTGACATTCTCACCTTCGGATTCAAAGTAGATATTAATGGAAAATTTTTAAAAGCCCATAGCCCATTCCACACCCCAGATCAACTAACTCAGGAAGTTTGGGGCAGGGTCCATGCATCAGGACTTTCTAGAGTTTCCCAGCAGATTTGCTGTGTTGCAGCCATGGTTGAAATCCATGATCTTGGAGAGTACCATAAAACTTCCCTTTGGCCTAAATAAAATGTATAATAAACACTTCTGCTTTTATCCCATAACACTTACTTTTAAATCTTCCCTTTCTATGCTTATCACATTGCATTGACATTATTTTGCTTTGAAATTATTTTATCAGTCTCCACTCTCAACAGACTGAAAACTCTTTCAAGGCAGGGATAGTATCTTATTAATCATTGTATACTTCTGTTAGCATCTATCACAAATATATTTTCAAGGAGATAATGAACTAATGATTTTAAAAGTGAATGAAACATAACAGACTTCTACGTTCAGGCATGGTGGAAAAATAGGTACTGGAATAGTCCCTGCAACATAAAAAAACTATAAACCTGGGCAAAGTAGATGAAACAACCATTTACAGACTGGATAACAAGTAGGGTAGGACTAATATACCTGAGCGAAGGCAAACAAGGTGATTGGGTTTATGACTGGAAGCACTTTCCATATCATGGCATAGGGCTGGAGCCCAAACAAAGCATAAAGATCTCATGTTAATGGGGGATTGAGATTGTAGTATTAAAGTAGCTGGAATTTGTGAGGCAGGATTTCAAAAAAGAAGACTTCGCAAAGAGAATGAACTCCAAAAATCTGTGTAGGGATCTGCTTGAATCTTTGGCTGAATACTAAGCTGTAACATGTATAGTTTAGAATATTCTAGGTCAAGAAGAGTTGAAGAAATTTGTGACCTATAATGAGGCTAAAATTAGTCAATAGAAACAGGTGCAGAAATGTAATTAGTAGAAAAGACACTTAAAAAGCTATTATAAATGATTTATTTAGACAAAAGTTATGAATATAATAAGAATCTTATAGAAAAATTGAAATTATGAGAAAGAACAATATAGGAGTTCTATAACTGGAATATACACTATATGAAATGAACAATTAATGGTACAGACTCAACACATTAGAAAAGATCAGTATAGAAGAAAATATCTGAACTGTAGATAGGGTGATATAAACTGTCCAAACCAGAGCATAATGAGAAAAAAGATGCAATAGATGGACAGATATCATGTATATATATCTGTGTGTATAGATACATCATAATAAATAAATATATGTATAATAAGTGTACAAAAACAGTAGCACAAAGGGCAACAGGGCAATAAGTAGAAGTATATTAGTATCAAGTTCTTACATATGAAGTGATAGAATACGGACTTGTCATGTATTATATTTTAAGGGTGTGTATTATAAACTAATAATTTAAAAAGGAAATAGTTATTTAAATAATTGGTATGAGAAATATAATGAAATACAAAAGTAGTTAGGAATGGAACAAAAGTAACAGAATGTATGGGTCAAACAGAAAATAAATAGCAAGATGATAGATTGAAATCCAAGCTTATTAATTATTAAGTGAAATGTACATAGGTTAAAAATTCTAATTAAAATGCAGAAAGTTTGAAACTAGATAAAAATATAAACAAGACTTGACTATATGCTGTTTGCAAGGCAGGAGTATGAACCTTAAATATAAGAATATAGATAGGATAAAAAGAAACTGATGAGAAAAATAAAATCTACAAATCATAATAATAGGAATGCTTGAAAATCTATGTTATTATCAGACAACGTAGACTTCAGGATAAAGAATATTGCCAAGGTTAAACAGAATTAATTTGTAACTTAAAAATGGTGAATTCATTAAAAACACGTAACAGTACTGGGACACCTGGGTGGCTTAGTCGGTTAAGTGTCTGCCTTCGGCTCAGGACATGATCTCAGGGCCCTGGAACCAAGCCCCATGTAGGGCTTCATGCTCAGCGGGGAGTCTGCTTCTCTTTCTCTCCCTCTCCCTCTGTCCTTTCCCCTACTCATGCTTGCTCTCTCGCGCTCTCTCTTAAATAAATAAAATCTTAAAAAAAAAAACAAAAAACAAATCACATACCAGTCCTGTGTATGGCCTATTAATAAATCTAGGCATACAAGAAGCAATCACTAACAGAACTAAAGGGATAAATACAGAAATCATCAGTTATTGTTGTAATTTTCAACATTTCTCTCAGTAATTTATATAATAAGACAAAAAAGCAGTAAAAGTATAAAACATTTGAATTAAACTAATATTCAACTTTACCAAGTGAATTGGCTTTAAAAAAAATTTTTTTTAAGAGAGGGAGAGAGCAGGGGATTGGCAGAGGGGGAGAGAAAGAATCTCAAGCAGGATTCTTGCACAGTGTGCAGCCTGGTGTGGGGCTCGATCTCACGGCCCTAAGATCCTGACCTGAGCTGAAATCAAGAGTCAGACTCTTAACTGACTGGGCCATCCAGGAACCCCCATTTTTTTAGAAGAGTACAGAAAATATGTACAGAATACATATTCTTTTCTCCTACACATGGCATATACATTCACCAATATAAACTATATCCAGGGTCATAAAGGAAGCCTCAGTTTACTTTGAAAAGGATTGAAAGGATATAGGGTTTGTCACCTGGCCAAACAAATTGGAAATCAGTAGCAAAATATATTTAAAAAATCAGCAAATACTTAGGAATCACATACTTTAGCATAACCCATGGGTAACAAAGGAAATCACAAATGAATTTAGAAAATGCTTTGAATTAAATAAAAAACTGGAAAATCAGAATTTGTAGAATGCAAAAAGCAAGGTCTCAAAATGTATGGCCTTAAATGCTCATTTAGGACAAACTTGCAAAATTAAGTATCTAACAAATATTTAAGGAAGAAATAACAATTCTAAACAAAATCTTCCAGAAGATAGAGGCTAGAACCCTCCCCAACTCATTTCATGAAGCTACCATAATCCTGATACCAAAACCAGAGAAAATTATGAATAAAGAAAACTATAGATAACTATACCTGATGAGCATCCAGAAATATCTGTAAATATTATCAGAAATCATTCTGAAGGGCGCCTAGGTGGCTCAGTCGTTAAGCGTCTGCCTTTGGCTCAGGTCATGATCCCAGGGTCCTGGAATTGAGCCCCACATCAGGCTCCCTGCTCAGAGGGAAGCCTGCTTCTCCCTCTCCCACTCCCCCTTCTTGTGTTCCCTCTCTCTCTCTGTCTCTCTCTGTCAAATAAATAAATAAAATCTTTAAAAAAAAATCATTCTGAAATGTATAGTTTTTTTAATGCTAAGCAGAAAAGCAAACTTTATCCTATGAAGCAAGGTTTTCTTATTAAAAAATCAAGTGATGTAATTTACCATATTTATGTTGAAAATATACCAACATAACATATAATTATCTCAATAGTTACTGTAAAGCATTTGCAAAGTGTAAAAATAATTTATTTGAAAAATTCTCAGCAATCTAAGAACAAAATTGAACATCTCCCACCTAAGAAAGCACATCTATGAAAAACCAGTAGCTAGCGTAGCACGTGCTGGAAAAGGGAAAACTGTATTCCAAAGATTGGTACCGAAGCTAGTATATTCCCACCTCTGTTCACCATTACGTTAGAGTTCCTAGACAGTTAATAAGTCAAGGTAAAGAAATACAAATCTGTGAAGATAGGAGAGGAAGAAGTAGACATGTCTTTATCCAGAGACATCATTGTGTATGTACAAAATCCAAAGGAGTCTACATCTATTTGTCTATTCATCCATCAGAACAAATCAGTGATTTTAGCAAAGTCACAGAATACCAAGGCAGTATAAGAAAAATGTGCACAATTAAATGAAAGTTAAAGTATTACCATTTATAATTGTGTCAAAAATAAAATATTTAGAGAGAAATTTAACAGCTTATGCCTAAGCACTCTACACTGAAATAAAACATTAATGAGAAAAATTTTTAAAGAACTTAATAAATTGTGAGATAAAACATGTTTATAGAAGGGAAGACTCAGTATTGTTAAGATGGAAGTTGTTTCTAAATTGCTATAATTTCAATGCAATCAAAGTCCTAGCAGGCTTTTTAAAATAGGAATTCACAAGTTGATTCTAAAGCCTATATGAAAATTCAAAGTATCTAGAACACTAAAAATATTCTTGAAAGGGAAATGTATAAAACTTACTACAAAGCTGTAGTAATCCAGACAGTATGATGTTAGCACAAAGATAAATAAATCAATGGGATGCAATAGGAACTACAGGAATAAAGCCACATTTATACAGTAAATAGAGTTTTGACAAAGGCACTAAAGCAATATAATGGGGAGATAAAATTTTTTCAACTAATGATACTGGAGCAAATGTATAAAAATAGGGATTAAAGTGAACATAAACATCTACTAGACTCAAACACATAAATTAGTTCAAGATGGATCATAGATCTCCATGTGGTATTTTAAAATGTGTAAAATTTATATCATGAAACAAGAATACATTAATGAACTTGAAAAGTCAAAAGATTTCTTAGATGGAGCTGCACAAGCACTAAAAATAATACAGAAATAACAAGTTATTTCCTACATTTTTAAAATTTCTGTTCATTAAATGACATCATTAAGAAAATAGGGAGTCTACATAATGGGAGAAAATACAATGTATATATGTGACACACAATATCTATGCAAAAGAAAAGATTTCTACAAATCAAAAATAGAACAGCAAACAGCCTGACAAAAATGGGCAATAGACTTGATCAGGAACTTCCCAAAGGAAAACATTTATTAAAGGTCAAAGGTGATATTAAAAAGTGCTCTATATCCTTAGGCATCAGGAAGATAAAAATTAACATAATGACACCCATTACATATGCATTATAGTAGCTGAAGGGAATCAGGCACACAAAACCAAGTTTTGTAAATGGTATGAATCAGCCAAAACTTGCATATGTTGCCAGGGGGAATCTAAAATGATAGGTTAAACCTCTGAACAAATGTCTTAGTTTGCTAGTAATGTGTTTTTGGAGCTGTGTTGTTTGGGTCCTGAGCCGATGGCCAAGAATTCTTGAGACGTCTTTGGTGCAAAAAGGTGGTTTTATTAAAGCATGGGGACAGGACCAGTGTGCAGAAAGAGCTGCTGGGTTGGGTTTGTGAGGATCAACGATTATATACTTTGGGGTTGGGGGAAGTAAAGATAAGGGAAGTTCCAAAGGATTTTCAAACACTAAAGACTCTCAGGATCCTGGAGGCCTTGCTATTGTCAAGCTAAGGTAATCTTTCCCTCTAGCTAGGCATTAACATTAAGACAGGAGTTTCCTGGAGGAACCTTATACTCTGTCTGCCTGAAGTATTTGTCAGTGGGCTCTAGGTTATATGAACATTTAATTTTTTTTAAAAGATTTTATTTATTTATTTGAGAGAGAGAGAGAGAGATGGAGATAGTGACAGAGAGCACTAGCGAGCACAAGCTGGGAGGAGAGGGAGAAGCAGGCTCCCTGTGGAGCAGAGAGCCACATGCCGGGCTCCATCCCAGGACCCCGGGATCATGATCTGATCCTAAGGCAGATGCTTAACCGACTGGGCCACCCAGCTGCCACAGAACATTTAATTTTATCTGCATTTCCTTCTGCCTTTGTTTCACTAGGACTGCTGTAACAAATACCCCAGACCGAGTAATGTAAGCAACAGAAATTTATTTTCTCACTTTTCTAGATGCTAGAATTTTGAGGTCAGGTTATCCACAGAGTTGCCTTCTTTTGAGGTCTCTCTACTTGGCTTGTAAGTAGCCATCTTTTTTGGGGGGGGGGGGTCTTTCTTCACATGATCTTTCTTTTGTGCATTGTTCTAATTTCTTTTTAGAAGGACACCAGTCGGAATTTGATTAAGGGCCACACGTATGACCTTATCTTAATCACCTCTTTACAGTCTCTGTTTCTAAATCCAGTTAGCTTCTGTGGCACTGGGGGTTAGGATTTCAATATATGAATATTGAGGGACACAATTCAACCTATAACACCTAACAAAAATCACAATTCTGTTAAATCTAACTCTTCTCCAATTTTACATTTATTTCAGAGTAGTTGATGAGAATTTAAGAAAAAGACAACCACCACAGTGATTGGTCAGATGGGCCCTTCATAATTCCCAGGAATCATACCATTTTCCACTAGTCCATTTATTCTGACTCTCATAACTGTTTCATACCTTCCCTTCAGCCAATACCTCAACCTTCCTCTCTATTTTGTCTCTTAGTTAATGGCCTTTAGTTTTATTTCACTGAGCACTTAAGCCTATCCTGAAGGATATTCATAATCTCACGCCATAACATTCACTCACTCACCTACCTACAGCTTTGCACCTCCCTTCAGTCTCCCTTCCTGTTATTCTGGATAGGATTCCTCTGTTCCCAATATAGGACGACAGGTGTACCCCGTGATAGATTTCTGTCTAGATTACTTACACAAGGCCATTATTTCAGCATTTCTTATCATTGTCTCCTGCATCATCCTTTTCCCCTTGAGCTTGCTTGTTCTGTTGATCCCACAATAATGATGATAATTATTTCAGCTTAAAACTTTTTTTTATCCAGTCTGTTTGTTTCTCTAGATTTTCATTCCATCTCTCTTCTTCCTTTTATGTACCACAGTTCTTGAAAGTGCCATGCATATGCTCATTATCTGCATTGTTTTTCATCCTGATGGCTCTTAAACCCACTCCCCGTTAGGTTTTTCAACCACCACACTTCCAAAACTACTTTCGTAAAGTCATTGATGATCTACACATTGCTAAATGTGACATGCTGATCTTTCTTAGCAGCTGTATTTGACAAATGTTCACACTCTTCTTGAAACACTCTTTTCCCCAGCTTTAGTGAGATGCAGTTGACATACAGCATTGTATAAGTTTAAGGTGTACAATGTGATGACTTGATACATGTATACATTGTGAAATGATTAACACAGTGTGGTTTTTTAAAAAATCCATCACCTCCAAAATTTGTGTGTGTGTGTGTGTGTGTGTGGTCAGAACATTTAAGATCTATTTTCTTAGTAACTTTCAAGTATATAATACAGTATTGTTAACAACAGTCACCATGTTGTACATTGGATCCCCAGAACTTCTCTAAAAATTGGAAGTTTGTAGCCTTAGAGCAACCTCTCCCTGTTTTCCCCACCCCCTAGCCCCTGGCAACCACCATTCTACTCTCCGTTTTATCAGTTAGACTGAAACAAAACAAAACAAAACAAAAAACTTGACTACAGGGAACTCATTAGCTCATCTCAGGCACTTTCTAGAGCCACATGAGTATTCCTTCTCAGGTCCTTGGCTTCTAATGTAGGGCTGTCATTAAACCTCTTCCTCTTTAAACCCTTCAACTTTGGTGTCAGAGAGCTTTGAAAGTAATCTCTGAGTTGACAATTTTATGATTTATAACTCCAGCCTGAGCCTTTTCTCTGAACTCCTGTATTATACCAAACCGATTACTCAGCCTCTCCACTTGGATGGTTAAGAAACATTTTGTCCTTAACATGAATACAACTCACCTGTTATCTTGCCTCACAAACCTGTACCTCAGTCTTTCTCATGATAATTACTGGCAATTCCATCTTTCTAGTTATTTAGGCTAAAAATCTTGGAGTCAATTTGGACTCCTGATTTCCCCATGTCCTTTATGCCATCTCTTTATGCAAACTCTATGGGATACAAATGCAAAGTGTGTGCAGAACCTCATCAGTTCTTATCCTTTTTATTGCCAAGTCCAAGGCATCATTATTTCTTATGTGGATCACTGCAGTTGTCTCCTCAATATCCTACTTCTCTCCTTGCCTTACTTCCATCTCTTCTCAATACAGCATGTACAGTGACCTTGAAAAATAGATCAGGTCATGTCATTTCTCTGTTCAATCAGAGTAGAAGCCCACGCCGTTATAGTGGGCTATAAACAAGTGTCACAAATGTTTCAATGTTTCCCTTTCCAGGTCCTTGACCTCATAATCCATTATCTCCATCTTGATCTCTCTTCTCTAGGTACTTGTTTTCTTTGTGATTCCTGGAGCTCATGGCACATGGTGTGCCATTATGTTCTTTGCTGTTTACTCTGCCTGTATTGTTCTTTTCTGCAAGTGTACATACCTGACTCTGTCATCAACTTCTCCTTTGTATTCAAATACCACTCTCTAAATAGGACTTTTCTTGGTCATCTCTTTAAAAACATCAAACCCTCCTCAGTATTCCCTCTTCTTCTTCGTGGTTTCTGTTCCTCCATAATACTGCCATCAGTCAAGAGATAATGTTATATTTATTTTATTTATTCTTCCTTTTCCCACAATAGAATTTAAGTTCCAATAGAATTTAAGTTCTCACAATAGAATTTAATAGAATTTATAGAATAGGGAATTAATAGATACTAAACATCTTTATTTTTCTGATTATTGCCTTTATTATAGCATCTATCACACAGTATTAATTCAATAATTATTCTTTGAATGTAGGGCAGTCCTCCAATTTGAAGGAGTAGTTTACTGAAGCTTTTTCTTTAACAGTCTCTCTAGATGGATTTGATCCACATAAATCTTGATATTGAAGTACAATGAAGTGAATCTAACTTATTGCGTTATTTTTATACATTAATATAATCAACTCTGTAATATTCTGTAAGATGATATAAAAATATGGATCATTGGTTTGCAGAAACAATATTTTTTCCAGTTTTACAGCAGACATGTATAGCTATTTTACACTTTGTATTTAAGCAAATTAATTTAAAAATATATTTGTAGGGGCGCCTGGGTGGCTCAGTTGGTTAAGCGACTGCCTTCAGCTCAGGTCATGATCCTGGAGTCCCAGGATCGAGTCCCACATCGGGCTCCCTGCTCGGCAGGGAGTCTGCTTCTCCCTCTGACCCTCCTCCCTCTCATGCTCTCTGTCTCAAATAAATAAATAAAATCTTAAAAAAAAATAAAAATATATTTGCAAACAAAGTGTAATTCATCACAGGGCAAATCACTGCATCCTATTTTGTAAACCTCCAGCAAACCAAATTCAAACTATAAATATTGAAAGTGACCCCTTTCCTTAAGCAGCACAGATTGAACCACTGTGATAATCACATTCATTTGGCTTACCTCAGCCAAAAGAGGGAGCAAAACTTATAATGGTGTATATTATTCATGACTTTACAACAGAGAAAATGAAACCATCTTTAAGCTAAATAAACATTTAACATATTATGTCTGTTGGCTTTTTCAACCATTAACATTTAGATCTTTGATTAATTCAGGCAAAATGATAACTGAATAATATTTGTCATTAGTTCTAATTAAACAATATGAAAGTGTAGTTATATATATGGATATATTTATAAATATATGTAAATATATACTTTTAAAAAAGTTGTTTAGAGTTGTCCAAATAATTTAAGGCTATTTCAAGAAGTGGAAACAACATTGGATTAAGAATCACAAGGTCTAGATTTTTTTTTTTTAACTGCCACTGTTTGAACTTGACCTGTTAGAAGTAGAGCACATGGTGACACAACTTAGCTCCCCAGTCTTTTGTTTATAAATGTTAAGCCAGTTTTCTTAGAGCTTATCCAACTATTATGAGTGTTATTTTTACCATTTTACGAAGTTTGAATTTCATGTAGTTATTTTATTTTCTTGTAATCTTCATGATGAATCTAAGAAATAGAAGTTTCTAATGTTTTGTGAGAAAGAAAATACAGTTTTTCCAAAATTCCTCTTCCCTTAGTTAATTCTTGCTCATCTTTCAGTTCTCAATTCATTTGTCACTTCCTAAAGGAAAATTTTTCTGATCTCATTTCATATATTATTCTGTATCAGCACTATCCATTAGTGTTTTCTGCAATGGTGGAAATGTTCTATATTTTGCTTTCCAATATGGCAGCCATTAGCCACATGTAGCTTTTGAGATTACAAAATGTGGCTAGTGTGATTGAGAAAAGAAAGTTTTAATTTTGTTTATTTTTATTAAATTCAAATTTGAATGTACTAAATCATAGATAGCTAGTGTTTATCATTTTGGACAGCATAATTCTAGACCATAACCCTCTCCTTCACTTTATTTGCCATCATTTTGACCTTGCATTTCTTAGTGTAATTGCTTGACTAATTTCTCGCTGAACCATTAGAGTATAATCATCATATTTAAATAGGGCCAGGTATATTTTTACTTATTTTTGGATCTTCAGGACCTAGTCCAATAAATGGTAAAAAGCAAGTGCTCAGTTAATAAATTATCATGGTGTGACTGATGCATTATGCAACTCAAGGGACACCTTTCATTTAGTGTATGTAAATATGCCTTGCATGGAATTGTTCAGTGCATTGTGGCCAAAGCAGTGACCTTACAGAGTGGTTCTGAACCAGGATAGGGAAAGGAGGGGAGTTTAAGTGATAGTGAAATCTACAACAGAGAAAGGGCCATTGTCCATGCTTCCATTTCTAAGAGAGTTCAGTGATTAACAGTGAAGTATTAAGATGTATTAATCCTCAAAAAGTTGAAAATAGAGCTACCCTATGACCCAGCAATTGCACTACTGAGCATTTATTCCAAAGATACAAATGTAGTGATCCCAAGGGGCACCTGCATCCCAATGTCTGTAGCAGCAATGTCCAAAATAGCCGAACTATGGAAAGAGCCTAGATGTCCATCAACAGATGAATGGATAAAGAAGATGTGGTATATATATACAATGGAATATTATGCAGCCATCAAAAATTGAAATCTTGCCATTTGCAATGACATGGATGGAACTAGAGGGTATTATGCTAAGTGAAATATGTCAATCAGAGAAAGACAACTATCACATGATCTCACTGATATGAGGAATTTGAGAAACAAGACAGAGGATGTTACAGGAAGGGAGGGAAAAATGAAACAAGATGAAGCCAGAGAGGGAGACAAACCATAAGAGACTCTTAATCTCAGGAAACAAACTGAGGGTTGCTGGAGTGGTGGGGGGTGGGAAGGATGGGGTGGCTGGGTGATGGACATTGGGGAGGGTATGTGCTATGGTGAGCGCTGTGAATTGTGTAAGACTGATGAATCATAGAACTGTACCCCTGAAACAAATAATACATTATATGTTAATTTAAAAATTCAAGCATCTAAGATTATTTAGAGTTTGTTTCTGGAGTTTGTTTGAAAATCACCCATTCATTGACTTCTATAGGTAAACGCTAATTTGTGATTTGACAGTCAGCAATTTCAAGACAGCATGCTTTAATCTAGGGATTTGCATTATACACATGAAAGCCTGAAAGAAAAAGTAAAACAGAATTTGAATCACAGGATTCCTTAGCATAATGTGTGTAGCATTCAGTCATGAACTGTATATGACATGTTTCTTTTGCTTTTATACAGTTTCCTTTAGATAAAATTCTATATTTCTAATATAAACTCCAAGGGGATTTCCATACAGGTAAACAGATGTTACCAAAAGGTCAGAAGATTTCCTCCTTGGGCCTTAAATACACATATGTTCACATATATAATCCTGCATTAGATTTTTTTTTTTTTTGCTGTTCTTAATATAATCCCTTTAATAGATACAGTTTTTCGTTTAGAATAAAAATTAAGTCACCAAGCAGAGGCCTTCTTCAGTGACTGTCAACTTTCTAAGAGGTAAGCACCTTTTTAGTTTTTTTCTTTAGGCTACTTGTAGCAAATCTCTTGGTTCCAACTTGGTTCTTTTTGACCTTTCTCTCTGACTCATTCTACCATCACCCACCAGATCTGTCAAGAAAAGGAAAGCTAATAACCAGGTTCCAAGCCAAGAATGAGATTAGATTCACACTCAAGCGAGGGAAGGTGAGTTTTGAATTTTGAAAAGAAGCCCTTGAAGGGTCATGTAATTACTAGGGTGTTATCAAAAAATTATTACTGCTGCATATTTCTCATTTAGGAGGCGAGTGCCACAATGCCACAGGGCAGTGGAAAGTTATAAATGGTGACATGCAAATGAGTCAGGAAAGCACATACATTGGTGTTCTGCTGCCCCATTTGCTAATGGAAAATGCAACATCAGAAAGCATGCCTTTCATGGAGAATGACATATCTAGGACATTGGCTGGGATTTATAGTCAGCCATCTTTCTGCTGCTTCATTGGCTTTTACAATTCATTTCAATTCTCACTTATAGGAAAAAAATCATTGTGCATAGATTAGCATATATCCCCGTCATGCTTCTTTTGGCTGCTGCTTTTACTTGTGATTAATTTTTAAAATTCAGCTAATTTATTTATGTGATAGTTCCTGAGAATCATGACTTGGAAAATAATTTTGCCTTCGTCAGAACTTGTCTCCATAACAATACTCTTACATGCTTTTTGCTAAGCAGTTGTTCTGCTCTTCAGATTCTACCTTGATTTAAACATCCACTCTCTTGTTTTAATTAAAGAGTCCTGTTTCAGACTTTTTATTGTCTAAGGAAAGGGGAAAAAAGGGATAAATTAAAAAATGACATGCCTCAGGACTAATGTATAAAATAAAAGATCTGGAAATCACAAATCATTTGGTGTTTCCATATTAGAACATTAATTCTTTGGAAAATGTTTTATTCAGATTTAATCAGCACCTTGGAGATATCATCTGAATCTTTTGAGATTTTTGCAAGCCTTATTTCTGACCCAGTTTTTTTTAATTTTCCAGGTGTTAAGGAACTACTACTTTCTGCATGTAAATGGGAAATCAAAACTATTTGGAATAAGTTATATCTTGTTAACTATTTGACTGGTAGTTTAAGCAGTTTATTTTACTTTTACCTAAGGTAACAGTGATGCCACACATTATATACCCTGGAACCAAATAATTGTGCAAAGACTAATTTCACTTACAGAGGCTTTTTATAAAGCTCTAAGAACACGTAGTATGTGAATATAAATTAAATTGTTGGTATGGCTATTACATTATATTTCTGAACATAGCATCATAGTACATTTTCAATAATTATTCAAAACTTTCTAAATATTCTTCTGTATAAACAAAATCAAACACACATAAAAAACCAAAATCATCTTTTTTGATCTGTATGATCTAAAGTCATATATAACAGCTAATAAGACATTTTAAAATAATAAAAATCATAAGTAGAATATATTGTTTTTTGGAGTGCCACTTTCTATGGTAATATTTAATGTTACAACAACCGTACGAGTTTCAAATTACTCAAAGTTATAGATTATGAAATTGACATTTAGTTTAAATAATACTTTCATGATCCATATCTAATAAGTAGCAAGAGTGGAAGCTAGACTCGTGTCTTTTTGACTCCATCGCCCACACTCTTTACCATTCTATTTCAAGGTCTCCATTTTTTTTTACTGGATAAAAAGGTCAGCCTGATTCAGTATTTCTGAAGGCAGACAGCTGTATTTCTGAAGAAACATTGTCACAGTAGAACTAAAAATAGAATACTCATTATAGGACTTGCTAACAGTGCTTCCCTTTTATAGATATTAGACCAGTGGTATAACTCTTATAAAGACAAATATTTCAAGAAAGATGAGGGGGCACCTGGGTGGCTCAGTCAGTTGGGCGTCTGCCTTTGGCTTGGGTCCTGATCCCAGGGTCCTGGGATCAAGCCCCATGTCGGGCTCCCTGCTTAGGGGGGGAGCCTGCTTCTCCCTCTCCCCACTGCTTATGCTTTCTCTCTCTCTCAAATAAATAAATAAAATCTTAAAAAAAGAAAAAAAGAAAGGTGAAGAGCTACCCAGGACTTAAGGTCACTTGAGATCAGTGACCAATGGCAGGTATAAGAGATCATGCCTAGCCTTCTAGAAGGAAACTTCCATTCTTAGTGTCCAGTTGGCCCAACAAATACCTGGCCTCCTATTTCTGATGGCTTCTTATCAGACTCACACCATCAGTAATCCTCCTTCTTTCGTGTCTTTAATTATTCTAATATCATAGTCACTTTCACATAACTACAATAAGCTCAAATATCCCTAAAACAGGAAATTTATTTTTGAACCAGCACTACCATATGTAATTTTCCCTTAAATATCAGATTCTTGAAAATAGGAATCTGTTCTTCCCATTCATTCCTCAGTCTTCTGTGATCAGGGGCCAATTCCGAGCACTTTAAAGATGTTATAAAATCTTTCTGGAGGATATCTAACTCCCTATCTACTTCTATTCTCAAGTTGGACCCTACCCTCTAACTTATTAGTTATGTTCATAGCAATTTCATATCAGTGAGCATTGTAGTATAAACATTATTTAATGGAAAAGGAAAGCAGTATGCTTAAAAGAATGTCAAAAAGAGTGTCAAAGAAAAATCCTTTTATTTTGGGATGCCTGGCTGGCTCAGTCAGTGGAGCATGTGATTCTTGATCTCAGAGTTTAAGCCCCACGTTGGGCATGGAGCCTACTTTAAAAAAAAAAAAAAAGTAAAAAAAATTTTTTAAATCCTTTTATTCTATAAGGAATGTAAATAATACACATTTCATTTAATTATATGTATAGCTATAATGTCTAAAAATCATGGAAATCTAGAATTTTTATGATTTAGAGGTAGCTTATTAAAAACAAAACAAAGGAACAAAAATCTAAGAAAAGTAAACTGTTTTTGCCAATACCACTCAGTAGTAGATCTAAGAGTCATATTAATGGAATAACTCTAGTTTGATTTAGATTTTCATCAAGGTCTCTTTATTTTCATATCAACACTATACAGCTTAATAATGCTGACCACGCATTGTATTTATAAAGCACAACATCTCTTAGACATTGTCTTTGGTTTGCTCCTGTACTTTTTTCCAAGCCTTGATGTCAACTCACCATGGTTATCTTGTTTCACAATTTGTTGCTTTGTTCATTGATTATGTTTTTGTTCAGCTCTTAATGTGACCACACCTACTGAAGAGAAATTCTTTTATATTTCTGTAACACATTACTATTTTTCATCTTTTTCTACTGTTATTTTCCTCCCTTGCTCCCCTAATCTCACTCTTCACTAATTACCTTCCTAAATGTCAAACTCCTTTGGCCATTCTCCTCTAATGCCATATTTTCCTTTGCTAGAACTTAAACTCGAAGAACGGAAGTCAAAGGGAGAAATGTTATACTGTATTGACAAGGAAGGACAAGAAAGCTGTATATATTGAATGGCTCTCATGTTCTAGTACCAAGTGACAAGATGATAGTGGTTCTCTTAAGCTGTATTGTGGGTTGATGTTATGAGTTGAGCTGTGACCACTAAAGAGATATGTTGAAATCCTAACCATTACCACCCCACTTCCTCCCCTGCCAACCTATGAAAGTGACCTTATTTGGAAATAGAGCCTTTGCAGATGTAATGCAATGAAGTTGCTATCATTAGGATGAGTCCTAATCCAGTATGACTAGTGTCCTTATAAAAAGAGAAAAACACCATGTGAAGACACAGATACACAAGAAGAATGCTATATAATAGCAGAGGCAGAGATTGGAGTGGTGCATTTTTAAGCCAAGGAATTACCACCATTAATATTTATCACCATAAACTAGGAAGAGGAAGGAAGGATTCTCCCCTAAAGGTTTCAGTGGGAACGTGGGCTTGCTGACAACTTCATTTTTTTTTCTTTTTTCTTTTCTTTCCTTTCTTTTCTTTTTCCATTCCTTTCCATTTGTTTCCTTTTTTTTCTCTTCCTTCCCTTTCTTTGTTTCTTTGGTTCTTTGTTTCTTCCATTCATTCATTCATCCATTCATTCATTATTTTAAGACCTTTATTAATAGGTGCTTGCCATTTGTTGACTTTCTTTAAAAAATCAAGTTGTAGGGCGCCTGGGTGGCTCAGTTGGTTGAGTGACTGCCTTCAGCTCAGGTCATGATCCTGGAGTCCCTGGATCGAGTCCCACATTGGGCTCCCTGCTCGGCAGGGAGTGTGCTTCTCCCTCTGACCCTCCCCCCTCTCATGTGCTCTCTCTCATTCTCTCTCTCTCAAATAAATAAATAAAACCTTTAAAAAAAAAGTTGTAAACTTTTATTACAAATTTTAAAAGAGGTTCTTAAAATTTCAACGTGACTAGATATGAAACGAGTTAAAAACCTTTAAAGGTGTATTGAGAAAAACTAGGTTCCCCTCAAAAAAGCACATTTGTTGTTCACAAAAAGGACGTCTTTATGTAAAAACAATAAAAAAAACTCCATGTTTTGTAGATAATGCAGATGGCTCTAGTTGTATGGTCAGTGAGCAGAAAGCAAGCACATAAGGTCTTCAGCTCCAATCTTTTGTTCATTTCTTATTGCTGGAATTTGGTATTCATTTTTTCTTGTTGGATGACTAAACTGGATGATGTTAGAGATGGTAAGCTGGAATTTATTCAGTTCCCACCTTCTCAGCTTCCAGAGCAGCAGGTGTAGTGGCTGGTTTTATCTATTTGCCATCTTGTTGTTCAGGGATTTCTAGGCATCTGTATGGGTAATTGAAGGACTATACTTTCAGGGATCATTTCTATAGTTTGCATGGGTAATTGAAGTTGCAGTGGTACCGAGGTTGAAGTGACTGCTGACCTTGGAACTCCCTGACTTTCCTTACCTTCTTCATTGCTGCCCTTTCTAGACTGTCTTTGGCGAGGCTGACCCAGTAGAATCACAGTCTGTAACCCCGATATACATAATCTCTCTTGCTGGTCTGCCTTGCTATCCTGCACCCTGGTTGTTGACACCATCCATCCCTTCTCCTTGCACAGGTTGGTTGTAAAACTGTCATCACCACCCTTAGGGTCTCCATGTGGAATAATGTAGTAGAGCTTGCACTGTTGGTCCTAGCCTTAGAGAGTACTCACTGACCCCTCATTCTTTTCCCGGCTGTCACTATTCTGCTAATTCTGCTTCTGTTTGTCTGGAGGACCCCAGTGACTTGGGTAGCGTCCCTAATGGTTAAGGTGTGCAGCATAGTAAGTGTCGTCTGCTGGAGCTCCACCATGGCCTGTAACATATTCTGCCTCGACACCCTTTTGGCCTTGAGTAACCTCAGACTCCACACTTGCTTTGTGTCCTGTATTGTGAAGGTACTTCCTCGGCTTATTCTCATTTATGGCAGTCTGGTATACAAATACATCTTCTTTGGTGTCATTCTTATTGATAAAACCATTCGTGTTTCTTACACTGAAACATTGTCCTGTTCAAAACCTTTGCGAGTAGCTTTTTGACACTGCTGAAGTGAGACCAACCAGGGCCACTGCTCCCTGGTACTCAGTTTGGTGTCAACAGTGACGGCGTGGGGCTGAGGGGAGGTGGTGCGGCACGGCTGCTGTGTCTGCTAATGTTTGTGGGGATGCTGACTGGGGCCTCCTTCGGCAGCTGATGTGGCGGCAGTAATGGGGGCACTGCCCGGGGCGCTCTTCGCTCCACTCTCACGAGGTATGGAACTCCTGACACCTTTATTTCATTAAGACTTCTTGCCTCCAAAGCTGTAAGACAATACGTTTCTATTGTTTGAGGTCACCCGGTTTGTGGTACTTTGTTACAGCGGCCCTAGGAAACTAATCCAGTTGATGACCTTGGCTCACATTTGGTAAATGCTATATGTGAGGGTCTGTTGGAATACCCATATGGAGATGTACACCCAAGGCAGAGATGGAGAGCAGACAGTAAGAAATACAAATCCAGTGTTGAGGGAAAAGGTCAAGGTTGGAAAGATGACTCTGGTAAACTTCACTGTATCAGCCATAGTTGAAAAACCTATGAGGAGAACATACATATTGCTTTAATCAAGGTCATTAGTGCCAGCCACTATAACAACAATAATCCAAAAATCTGTGATAATATATAATCAAGTTTTCCTACTTACTTAACAGTTTAAATAGGTTTTCATCAAAAAGTCTTCCACATGGTGAGCCAGGAATCCACATTTCACCATATGGCTCCCCTACCTTAAAGGGACTCCTCAGATTCTTTATTGGATTCTTTGTATTCAGTAGTCCAATGAGCAAAGAGAAAAAGAGAGTAGGATCATGCAAGATACTTTATGAGCCATGCCTGAGTTCCACTAGCTAGAGCTCAGTCACTTTCCGCAAGCTTAACTACAGAGGAGCATGGGAAATAAAATCTCCCTGTTTGATCAGATGAACATGTCTTTAGAGTCTATCACAGATAGGCAATGATCTGCACATTTAAGAAGTGCAGACAGGATTCTAGTATGTTCAGAAGAGAGGGAGAGTAAGAGCATTTTTGGCTACATGAAATCAAAGTACAGGGCTGTTTGTGTAGAATACTGAAGAAACAGTACAATTCGGCAAAACAATAGACAGGAAGTGAAAGAGAGGAAGAAAACTGAATGAGTAGAGCCACAGAGGGAGTGGAGCCCAGGATTTCTTCTGAAAATAGTATTGGGACAGTTTAGTGAAGGCACGCAAACCAGAATCCAGTTAAAATCAAAAGAGGATATTTATATATTCCTAGTTAATGCCTAGATCAGTAGTAGGTTCACCCTTTCACTTTACCTTTGCCAAGTGGATTTAAAATTCTGCAGACTTTAATTTATTGAAATTTACTACTGAAGTGAGAATGACAGTTATGTCTTTCCACTTCTCAGTATGGGACCACAGTTTTATTAGAATGCTTGCCCTCTGAGCTCAGCAAGGAGCATGTTATAATTAGATGAGTATTACAATAGAGATTCTGTTAATGGGATTTTTGAGACACAGTAAAAAAGAAAACCTACAAGAGTGTCTCCATTAGACTCTATATAAGTAAGGGAAACCTGTCTTAGGAGACCACTAAAGAAATCAGCAGGAGTTAGTTAACTGAAGGTCAAACAAAATGACATGCTAAGCCTTGGGGGATACTGTTAAAATAATCATGGCAGGTAAGGGACTGAGTGACTGGAGGTGCCTATGCATATTACTAAGATGAAAATGAAGATGGGAATTAAAACATCACAAATGCCCTCTTTATTTTTGTATAAACTGGAATTCCACCTCTCAGTATACAATATTAACATATGTTTTTCTCTACACTGAAAGTGTGAATTCACAGGGCACCCTTTAATGTACATGTTCCATAAACAGTATTTTAAAAATGATTCTCACTTGAGCTCACATAACCTCTGCCTATTTTTTTAAGCATATACATTTTTTTCTGAATGTATAAAAAATATACTTGTTGTTAGAGAACTTAGAAAAGAAAGAAAACATAAGAAGGTAAAGCACATGAAATGCCACAATTCCAAAAAACTCACATTTTTGTTTTCCTATTAACTATTCATATACATCATATTAATATAGCCACTATGATAATTTTTATCTGTTTTTCTATCCAATAGTTTTCATTGAATATTTTGATTTGGTTGGTCCTTTTTTTCTCACTGACTTCATTTTTTTCATTATCTTGGAAAAATCATCTGAAACAGCTTTAAAAATAACTACAGGAACTTCCGTCTAATCTATCTGAATTTCCTTTAAGGGAAGTTAAAGAAAATGAAGTCAATTATTTTTTACTCATTCAGCACAAGTCTGTACTATCATTGTTTGGGTACAGAAACTAATATTCCCCAATAAGGGAAAGCACACATAGGATGAGGGAGGGCCTTCCTTCTCCATGGGCCTGCCCTTCCACACTGTAGGGATTCCTCTAAATACCCTTCACTTTTTTTTTTAATTTTTTTATTGTTATGTTAATCCCCATACATTACATCATTAGTTTTAGATGTAGTGTTCCATGATTCATTGCTTGTGCATAACACCCAGTGCTCCATGCAGAACGTGCCCTCCCTAATACCCATCACCAGGCCAACCTATCCTCCCCCGCCCTCTCCAGAACTATCAGTTTGTTTTTCAGAGTCCATCGTCTCTCATGGTTCGTCTACCCCTCCGATTTCCCCCGCTTCATTCTTCCCCTCCTGCTATCTTCTTCTTTTTCTTTTTCTTAACATATATTGCATTATTTGTTTCAGAGGTACAGATCTGAGATTCAACAGTCTTGCACAATTCACAGCACTTACCAGGACACATACCCTCCCCAGTGTCTATCACCCAGTCACCCGATCCCTCCCACCCCACCCCCCACTCCAGCAACCCTCAGTTTGTTTCCTGAGATTAAGAATTCCGCATATCAGTGAGGTCATATGATACATGTCTTTCTCTGATTGACTTATTTCACTCAGCATAATACCCTCCAGTTCCATCCACGTCATTGCAAACAGCAACATCTCATTCCTTTTGATGGCTGCCTAATATTCCATTGTATATATATACCACATCGTCTTTATCCATTCATCTGTCAGTGGACATCTTGGCTCTTTCCACAGTTTGGCTATTGTGGACATTGTTGCTATAAACATTGGGGTGCACGTACCCTTTCGGATCCCTACTTTTGTATCTCTGGGGTAAATACCCAGTAGTGCAATTGCTGGATCATATGGTAGCTCTATTTTCAACTTTTTGAGGAACCTCCATACTGTTTTGCAGAGTGGCTGCACCAGCTTGCATTCCCACCAACAGTGTAGGACGGTTCCCCTTTCTCCACATCCCCGTCAACATCTGTCATTTCCTGACTTGTTAATTTTAGCCATTCTGACTGATGTGAGGTGGTATCTCATTGAGGTTTTGATTTGGATTTCCCTGATGCCGAGCGATGTTGAGCACTTTTTCATGTGTCTGTTGGCCATTTGGATGTCTTCTTTGGAAAAATGTCTGTTCATGTCTTCTGCCCATTTCTTGATGGGTAAATACCCTTCACTTTTAAGAGGTCAAAGTGAGAAAGGGCAGGGAATGAGCAGAGACTTTATCCCTTGTTTACTTTGTAGATTCTGCCTCTGAACCTAGACTAACTGGAATGAAACTCTGCTCCTAAGTGCTGACCTTTCCAAATATTCGACTCCTGTCCCCAAGATTCAAAGGGTTCCACTTGGATTTGCTCTTGCCCAAGCATTTATCTCTGAGTTACCACAGGCGATTGATCCTGGTATTCAAACTGACATGACTTTAGGATTTCATGCTATAGAATGTTTGTGATAATTTACAACACCAGGGGAAAATGAAATAACAGAATTGCTGCAACATCAATGTTGTGCTTTTTCCCATATGACCAGGCAAGAAACTAGCAACTCCACCAGGAGAAGACAATTAGGTGTTACAAAGGTGAAAAAATACTGTTCTAGTGCAGGCATTTATCCCAATAATGGGATGATTGTAGACTGCTGGTCATGTTTGACTATAGTCTAGATTCAGCAGTATTCCTTCCTCTACCCCTTTCAGACTTGGATGTTATTTGTATAAGACTAATACATAAAAGACTACAGACTGAAAACACATCTTTTTTATTTCTTAATGCCCTTATAGACCTAAAATAATATATGAAGCACAAATATTTCCATATATGCTGTCTTGAACCATAAGCATATATGAAAATTAGTCTTAATTTTTTTTAAAGATTTTATTTATTTATTTGAGACAGAGAGAATGAGAGACAGAGAGCATGAGAGGGAGGAGGGTCAGAGGGAGAAGCAGACTCCCCGCCGAGCAGGGGGAGCCCGATGCGGGACTCGATCCCGGGACTCCAGGATCATGACCTGAGCGGAAGGCAGTCGCCCAACCAACTGAGCCACCCAGGCGCCCCTAGTCTTAATTTTAATAATCAATTGTTAACATGGCCCCAAGAAGTTTTACTGCCAGTTTTAGAAGTAGAGAAATGAGGGTGAATTTAGAAATTTTGCTGACCTAATTTTGAAGAGATCAATTCATATGTTTTCATAAATCCTGATTTGAGGTTTAAAAAGTTAATATGTTGGTTATGGTTGTGTCAAATCAGATGATAAAATTTTTCTTATAAAAAGTGACTGATAACAACATACCTGGATATATACAGGATTAATAATTGAGAATTATTTACATGCATGCTTTCCATACATGATTCATGGCACATAACTGTGCCAAAAAATTGCATTACAATTGATCAAGATTTGAAATATGGTTCTTGTCTGTTTGTAAATGGTCTTTGATCACAAATTACTTCAGTTGGAACATATTAGAGTCCATTTTTCTTTTCTGCTTTATTTACATTTTTTCACTAAAGTGCTTTATGTTTTGGTGTTGTTCTACTTATTTATTTTTAAATGCACAAATTCTTTGATAGGAAAATCAATTGCTTCCTCACAAAGAGCATACAGAAGGGGAATCAAGATTTTGAGGAGGAAGAAGGATGAAGATAATTAAAATAGACACTAAAAAACAATGAACACAATCCTCATTTGACCCATTTATTCTTTTGGTGTCCTGAGACCCTCCATAACTAAATGACACTGCATGCTATTCTTCATAATTTTTAGGGTTATACATTATAAAATTTTAAAAGAAATCTTTAAAATATATCCTCTTAAGTAATAGCCATGACCATTTTTCCTCTGGTAGATTACTAAGTTTCCCATTGCAGAAGACAGAGTAAAACCAGGTAGATTTTTAAAAATGGGTATATAGAAAAAAAAAATGTTTAAAAAAAAAGAGAGAAGAAGAAATGGCATGATATCTAGTAAAACAAGTGATCATGGAATTATGGGGATACACAGAAATCAGAGAGAGTGAATTTGCCGAGTAGGGCATATTTCTCTGGTCTGTTGGTCTCATAATGATATTATATTCTTAAAAGTATTAATAAAATTGGAATCACTCTAACTGCATTCTTCTTAGTAGTGTTCTTACAAATTAGACCCTTTTCAAGTTTAATCACTTAAGCACATGGGCATCTTGTAGCTCTGTGTCCTTTTAGACCCTTTTAAGAGTTTAGTCCTAAATAATGAGAAGTCCCACATATTCGGCAAACTTTTCTTGAGTGTTTTTCCTCATCACTCTCAGCCTAAGCTTCCACACCCACATTTGAAATCCCTACCTCTAAAATATGTATTTAAAATTTTCACAACAATCATACCATTTTGAAAACAGCACAATACTTCTGTCCCACCGAAAGCTTTGTATATTATAACTTCTATCCCCATTATGGCCAATATTAGAGATTTCATTAATTCTTTCAATTCCTGATCTTATACATGATGTCAGATTTTCCATTTTTTAATTTTTGTTTTTGTTTGTGCACTCATTTATTGTGTATTTTGGAATTGTTTCTGGTAGTACTATCCTTACAAAATGAACTATATGAGAACATGTTTTAAGTTGTAAAAAGTCCTAAGAACAATTATGCAGAAGAGTAAGCTGAATATCACAAAGCAAAGAATATATATATAGTTACAAAGCAAAGAATATATTTAACAGATACATTTTAAGAGATTTATTGAATACTACCCATATACTGACATGGAAATCTTGATGGATTGCACAGGGATAGTGTTGCTACTTGGTGTCTCAGGATAAGCAGTTATCTCTGACCACAGGGAATAGCAACTCATAAGATAGTTTTCTGTCTTAGAAAAAGGAGAGTGTTTTCATAATTAATATTATTTCCACTGGTAGAACAATTTTCAGCACTGGAGGCAAATCACTTTTACTATGTATAAGAAAATACTTTGTTTACTTACTATTCTTCCACTGGCCCCTCCCCTGGCCTACAAATAACCTCATTATATCTCCCATCTTTCTGTTGTGTTCACTGATATATCCCTAGTGCCCAGAATAGTGCTGGGAAAATAGTAAGTGTTCTCTGTACATTTTTGAATGAAGTAATTAAAAGAAAATCTGAGTTAATCTGTCTAGATACCATCTAATTTATGTCCTTTTATTTAAAAACTGAACTGAAAGAAGATACTCAGTACTTACTACTCCTTTTTCTTCATGTAAATTCACTTGTAAACCTACCAAAAGCAATCATCCCTGCGTACCATTCAAATAAAACTTTTCTCAATGTCCCCATGCAAGGACCAATTCCAGAGCTCTGTTCTCTCTAATGTTCCAGATGGACTTCCTCGGGGCAGTTGACTCTTTGGCTTCCTTCATTCTTGAAACTCCTCCCAGAATTTTATTGTGAGAAAGAATCTTAATTTCTCTTCCCCCCCTCTCGCTCATTATAATCCCATATTGACTGGTGCCTTCTGAGAACCTGTTTAATGACCAGTTTAGGGAGTGGTTAAAAGCATTATTATGGAATCTGGTGGCTCAGTTTGAATTTTGGTCCCCTAGTTACAAGATTTTCTGAACATGCTCCTGTATCTCGCTTGTACTTACCTCAGACCATACCTACCATTACTTACCACTGACTCTAGCCCTCGTTGGTTTATATCTAGAGTTTCGCAGGTGTGGTTATGATTTTGCAGCACTGGGTTAGATGTTGGTAGAGGCCAGAACGTAACATGTATCAAATAACAGTGTCTTTTCTAAAATTATTTCATTTAATTTTTCAAGCAATTGTGAAGTAAATACTCTTTTTTTTCATCTCAGTACAAGTATCTGAACCTCAGATGAGCCAGCTACGTTGATCCAGGTAACACAGTAGAGTAAATGACAGCGCTGACTTTGCCATTAGTATCTGGTTAGTCACACTTTGTTTCTTGAGCACTCCAGCAATTAAACCCTTTGGGAGGAAGGGGAAAGAACTCTTTGAGGGGGTTTCCTTGGGGAAACTGAAGTTATAAATATGCCCTGAAAGGCCATTGGTATTGGCATCTTACAAACATTATGATATCTCAAGAAGATTATGTAGCTGGATTAGATACTGAGATTGTAAATGTCTCTCGGTTAAATTAGGCTTTATCTAAAACCAGTTCATTGCATGCCAGCTCTTGAAAGCCTCTGGTTCTTATAAATCATGATATACAATGACTTCAACTAAAGTCCTTGCTAAATTGAATCAAGAACATTCTGTACAATGGACTATCCTTTAGGCAGTTAGTAGGCACTAATGACTGGCTTCCATAGGTATATTTATCCTGGTATGGACAGTGAAGTATTGGCGTCTATCTGCTGTATTTCTTGAGCTTTAAAACAAGCAGACAAGAAGCAATCCAAACAGTGTATTTCCACATAACTGAGTAAAGTAACATCAGATCCTAAAATGTAGTCCTTGCCTGCTCTCAGATGGTATGACCCAA
Source organism: Mirounga angustirostris (assembly GCF_029215605.1). Classification (NCBI taxonomy): domain Eukaryota; kingdom Metazoa; phylum Chordata; class Mammalia; order Carnivora; family Phocidae; genus Mirounga; species Mirounga angustirostris. The sequence continues at coordinate 22,021,912 of NW_026991719.1, read as the reverse complement.
TTTAGGAAGTGACCACGAAGCCCTTAGATGTGATTTAATATGAATTGTGGCCCTACTTCATAAAATAGCATTTCATGATATTACTTTGTGATTAGACTACTACAGGTTTTTTTTCAAGTAATTTTTTTAATAGTTAAAAACTATTTCCAGGCTCTTCTCCATGCAAAGCAGGAGAAATAAAAAGGCTCTTTTTGATCTGGCGTCTTGTATTAGTTTAAATTGAATCTTCACTATTTGAATTTATTGCAGCAGATGTCCTCAGCTACCCAATTATTTTAGCACAATTTGGCACATATATAATTTTAAAAGATCTTGTATCTAGGCGAAGCATTTAATTTCCTACCAAATTAATCCCTTTGGAACATTACATTGGATGCCATAGTGATTAAAAAAAAAAAAAAAAAAAAAAACCTCTTTCATAACAGCAAGTTGCTCCAGTAAATACCCAGTACTCTGCACAAATGGAAGATCTGCATTTATTTCCTCTGTTATATATGGTGCAGTTTTTCTTATTACTAATTATGTACTCTTTCTCAGCTATTTTTAATAACAATGTATGTTGTGCCCTTTCCTTTCTAATTCTGGGTTTTTCTGTTCTCCTGTTTGAAGGAGATGACATGCTTTTCTTGACCCTAAAAGGGCAATGAATGTGGATTAAACCAGAATTCTTCAGCAATGTGGTCAGGAACAAGAATGATAATGTTTAAGATTTTGCTTAGCTAAATGACATATAATTCAGTATGCATTTTTAGTAATTAAAATAAGTTAATGTGTCCCAGTTACTGTTGCTGTGTAACAAATCATTCTAAAACTTTTTAGAGTAAAGCATCCATTTTATTATGTGCACAGATTCTGTGCATTAAATACTTAGATATGGAATAGCACAGATGGTTTGACTGTGATCCATGATGTCTGGGCCTCAGCTGGCAAGACTCAAAGACGAGAGATGACTTAATGGCTGAGAGCTATGAAAATCTAGAGGTTCTTTCATGTACATGTGTGGCACATTGGTATTATTAAAAGTCTGGAAATTCAGTTGGGAATGTTGGCTGAAACACCTATATACAGCTTTTCATGGTATTTTTGGTTTTAATACCATGGTTGATAGTTTTTTGAGGTAAAACCTCTTAGAGGAAGGCATGCCAAGATCAAGCATTCCAAGAGTGCCAGGTAATAGAGCCTCAGAATTCACCTGGCATCATTCCCTCCAAATAGCTATAAGCCCATCCCAGAAGTCAGTCTGGATTCAAGGAGAAAAGACACAGAGCCCCACCACTTAATTAGAGAAGTTGAAATGATTTGTGGATATATTTTAAAACCACAACAAATATATCATCTAATAGAGTGATAAATGATAGGTAATTATTTTCTGTATGCTTAAGATTGTTGTAGTCTGGGCGCCTGGGTGGCTCAGTTGGTTAAGCGACTGCCTTCAGTTCAGGTCATGATCCTGGAGTCCCGGGATCGAGTCCCACATTGGGCTCCCTGCTCAGCAGGGAGTCTGCTTCTCCCTCTGACCCTCCCCCCTCTTGTGCTCTCTCTCTCTCCTCTCTCTCTCTCAAATAAATAAAATCTCTAAAAAAAAAAAAAAAAGTTTGTTGTAGTCTATATATAACAGTCCACATCCCTGGACTGTAAGGAGATGCATTGAAGTTCAGGTAGCAAGCACAACAAAGTATTCACCATATTTGTTATGCTCAACCTTGTTATTTTTTGTTTTGTGCTTTGAAAATATTTTGTTTATTTTAATGAAGCTGGTACAATGTTCATTTAAAACCCATATCCCAGGGGCACCTGGGTGGCTCAGTTGGTTAAGCATCTGCCTTCGGCTCAGGTCATGATCTCAGGGTCCTGGGATGAAGCCCCACGTTGTCGTGGTCGTCCTCGTCGTAGTCATCGTCATAGTCGGGCTCCTTATTCAGCAGGGAGTCTGCTTCTCCCTCTCCTCTGCCCCTCCCTCTGCCCCTTTCCCTCTGCCCCTATCCCTCTGCCCCTATCCCTCTGTCCTTCCCCCCCTACTCATACGTGCACTCTCTCTCAAATAAATAAACCTTAAAAAAAAACCTATACCCCAGGCCAAAAAGTACAAATAAAATCAAAAAGAGCAGTGTTCTGTTGAACACACTTCTGCATGAATAACTTTATTAACTGCTAATAGAAATTAGGACTTTCCTGGGATCTTCTGATGAGATTTTTCTTTTATCTTAAAATGCTTTCTCCTTAGTGAAGCCATCTTTGGAGTTAATCATTACTCTCACCATCGCTGTTATCTCGGCTCTAGCCCGATAGTTCTCTTCTTTTGATCCAGATACTCGAATTCTAAAAGTAGCTCAAGTTAAGGAAAGATCATTTTCCACAGTTCAGTTCTTTGAAAAACTTCCATCTCCCACTGTAAGTCATAGTCCAGGAATGAAGCAGTCACATGCTAGAACTTCAGGGCCCATTGAAAAGTCATTTTGAACACTGGAATTGGTTGATCTTATTTATCACAAGCCTGAAAATGCACAGTCCTGGCATCTCTGTGCACACATGTAGTTTTTTTAAAGGAGAAGGTGATATATGAAGGAGGCTGAAGTTTGATCAACTAAAATTAGCACAGTGAAAACAAGTGATAATGAATAATGGGCACTAGAATTCAAATTATCAGATACTTTAAAGAGATGTGGTGCCAGTTTTCAATTCCGTTTTTAACACCACATTACAAAATAACTATTTTTAAAAATAAAAAACGATTGAAGGTAAAGGAAAAAAAAGATGAAAAGAATACCTAAATCATTGAATGACCGCCGATTTGTTCTTGATAAACTTCAATCACATCCTCTTCCTCCATTGCCAGTTCTTTGGCGGTGTGATTATCAGCAATTCTCAGACCATCAAACAGAAATCGAAGTGTATGCACTGGAACTCCCTGTCTTTGACAGTAGAATTCTTTGAGTTTCTTCATACAGGTTGTCATTTTCACTCTGAAGTGTACCTCGCTGTTATCCTGTCCAACGACTTTTAGTATAATGTATTCTCCTGCCTTCTTACCACCCACGTCTTCATTGGAGAGTTTTGCCTCCTGGTCGTCCATGGTGACAGTGGCTTCACTCAGTGTCTCCACTCGGGAGTGGTGGTGGCAGCCTCAGGTAGGCAGAACCTCGCTCCAGGGGTTTACAGATACGTCTCTCCCCCACAGCACGGTGCTATGACTGGGTTGCTATGCTCAGGTTTGAATTCTGCTTTGGAATTCTTGATGACATGTCATAAATTTTCTTTATGATCCTTAGGGTTCTACTGACCTCGGTATGTCATTTGAGTTCTTTAATCGCTACATCTCAAGAGCAAGCTTACAATAAAAAATAAGAAGGGGATAAAAGGGAAGCACATAAATCAGCAGTATTACTCAACATCTCTTAGTCATCTGTCTCAGTTTGGGTTCCCCATAAATTAGACAGCAAGGAAAGGACTTTGGAGCATGTAGTTTATTTGAGAGGTGATCCCAGGAAGCATAAGTAAGAAAGGAGAGAAAAGCCAACAGACTATGTTAATGGCTAGGGGTTTGCTGCATTCAACTGGGGCTCAAGGTGCTGAGGACCATGTGAGATAACACAGTAAACATGCCTCAGAATCATTTGTCTAGATGAATAAGAAGCAGGAACATTTTACCACCATTATCCATACCTAGAGTTTGAGATTTGGCACGAGGTGTATCAGGGATTCCACAGTAACCCATTGTTTTTGTTTGTGGTGAGCATTATCCCCTGCTGCCTAGAAAACTCTTGGCAGAAGATCTGCCACTCAAGCAAGCCCTTGAGGGAGGGAACTGTCAGAGGGGTGGGAATCATGTACCAGACAGAGATGCCAGGTGACTCATTTGGGGCAAGGGGACATGGGATTGGAGTATCAACATCTCCTCCATCTTGGTTTTGTGTGTGTGTGTGATAATTATGATTTTATAAATGTATTACATTTACATAGTTTAACAAAAGCAAATAATCTGAAAGACTTACAAAAACCAAACGTGTAGCTGCTTGTTCTAGCTTTCCCCTATCTTTACACCTTGTGCCTGCCTCTCGAGGCAGTCCTTTCCAATTCATAACATTCTCTTATTTACCTCCATATTTCTAAGTATGTATGTTGTGATTTATCCATCTTATAACTTGTGTATCACTTTCCTGGTATGGCCATTGAGAATTTAATTTTTTTTTAAAGATTTTATTTATTTATTTGAGAGAGAGAGACTGAGAGAGAGAGCACATGAGAGGGGGGAGGGTTGGGAGGCTCAGAGGGAGAATCAGACTCCCTCCAAAGCAGGGAGCCCGATGCAGGACTCGATCCAGGGACTCCAGGATCATGACCTGAGCCGAAGGCAGTCGCTTAACCAACTGAGCCACGCAGGTGCCCGAGAATTTAATTTTTTTAAAGGATTTGTTTATTTATTTATTTATTTGAGAGAGAGAGCACACATGAGTGTAGAAAAGAGGCAGAGGGAGAAGCAGGCTCCACGCTGAGTGGGGAGCCTGATGTGGGGCTTGCCCACAGGGTCCCAGGATCATGACCTGAGCTAAAGGCAGAGGCTTAACCGACTAAGCCACCCAGGCACCCCTGCCATTGAGAAGTTAATGTTTTACATTATCTCACCTCCCTCCAATTCTCCCTCCCTTCCTTTTTCCAATCTTGTTGTACCACAGTTTTGGGGTAACTCAATATTCATGTTATTTTGACAATACAAAAATTTTACATTACTAAGACAAATAATATATAATGATAACAGCAGATCCCTGCTTGTAAAACTTCTGATTTTCCTAAGGAAAAGTATTTTCATTTTTATTTGTTTTTTTTTAATGTACCTACTGGTAATTCTTTCCACATGCTCTGTATGCTCTGTAAAATGTATGTTAGCAATATCATTCCTGCAACATTTCTATTTTCTTTATGGAGTCATCTTCATTGGTGACCCCAATACAGTTCAATCACAACTAGCATACTGTATAACAGTCGTCCTGAGATTTCCCTTTACCTTTATTCTAGAACTTCTCTTTGCTTTTCATCTTAGATGACTTGCTTCTCGGCTCCCAGAAGTCATGTCCTCTCTCTTGGTGTGTTACCTTCCGTTAGTAGATTACACCTCCCATTAGGTTCTTGAGAGTTTCTATGGAAGAGAAATTGTTTTGAGGGTGAATTATTTCTGTAAGTGAAAATGTCTTTATTTTACCTTGACATTTGTTTGACATTTTAATGTCATTATAACATTCTAGCTTGAATATCATTTTTTTCAGAATTCTGAAGCATGCCCAAGTTGTCGTCTAGTTTCCAGATGTTAGTACTGGGAATTTCTGTGGCATGATAATCTCCAACCTTTTGTAGTTAACCTGTTCTATGTGCTGTTGCTCTTGGGTTAGTTTCAGTTTTCTTCTTGAAAGCTTTTGCTTTTTTCCTTTCTCCTTTGTGTATTAATATCTTGCAGTATGTGGACTCAGAGGGTCCATTAATGTGATATTTTGCCGCTACTTTCTGGCTAACATGGTATTTGTCCCTCTCAGTGGTGTTTTTCGTTTGCACTTTTTTTTTTTAAAGAACTTTTACAAGCCACATATGAACTTTCTGGTATGACCCTTTGACAGTGTTACCAGTTCTCCTACTTTCTACCTCTTTGCCTTCTTTCTACTTTGGGGGAGATTTTATTGACTTTATTTTATTGCATTTCTATTTTGGTGCCGTTGTTTTTGATTTGCACGACATCTTTTTTCTTCGTATCCTTCATATGCATTCTTTTCTGGTTCCATGTACACAGTGCCTCCAGTGAATGTTAGTTCATCATTTGCTCTGATTTCTCTGAAGATATTAACTATATTTGAAGTTTCTTCCTTTTCCTGCACTATCTTGTTTCCTACATCATTTTTATATACTTTGAGTTTACTTTCGTCTCTTTCATGTTGGAAGCTTTCTTCAAGTATTTGTTATCTTTGTCTGCTCATATGAAGAATGAGTCTTACCTTCATGGCATATCGAAGAGTAGCATTTTTACATAAAAAAGGCAGACAGTAGGTTAGAGATCAGAGGAATGGTATTGACCTTCACAGTTGCTAAATGGCACAGAAGATCTTCTCACGTTAGGATTTGTGATGAAACTTCTATAGATCCTTGAGCACTTTGATATTTAATACATAAGTTTAAATTTTAGTACATTTTATTTCCAAGAGGAAGGCCCATAGCATTAATCATTTCTTGAGAGGTAGCATCCTCTCAAAAGATTAACTGGCCTTGAGGTATAAGATGCTAGAGATACACCTCAGCTGTTAAAATGGCAATTGTCTTTATTTGAGTGACACACTGGTGTAGAGTTACTGGAAATAATGCAAATATAAAGATTCACTCTAATATTGAAACAGGGAAAAATTGCTTTAACATTCTTTAAAATGTTTATTAGGTCCTCTGGCACTTCTACTTTTAAGATGAAGTCGGTGACAGAATTTATTCTTTTACCAGAAACAATTCAGAAGGAATTTTTTAAAAAATGGTTTTGAAGACATAGGATAAATTACATTGATTCCTGAGAGGTGGCAGGCAAGCAAGGTGAGCTCTGTGATTATCCCAGGTTATTGCCTCGAGAGACCGTCCAAACCATGGCACAGGGAGGGGAACCCAAGTAGACCTTGCTAGACTTCTTGTGTTTTGGAGATGGACCTATGAGTCCAGAGAGAGCAAGGTGGCTGGGGTTTGCAGGACAGACTAATGGAGATGAAGTAGCTGCACAAAGAATCTTCAAGGGGTCCCCCTCAATTGGTACTCAAGAATACTGATTGCTACCTGCATGTGACGAAACTACCCCAGGCCATGGGAAAAGCCATCAGAGAGGATTGCAGGGAACAGTGACAAAACTACCCCAGGCCATGGGAAAAGCCATCAGAGAGGATTGCAGGGAACAGTGCTCAGATCTCTTACGGGTTCAGGAATAGTGCTGCTTCCCATCAACCAGGCTGGGAAAACATAATTCACAGGACGAACGGGGATTACTCAGGATTGTGTCTCAATTGTGGGGAAGGTTAGCCCTAGGCCAAATGCTGCTCTGACTTGCCCTAGTAAAACTTAACTTTGGAGAGCAGGAAAGGCTTACCGACTGGGAGAAGGTAGAAAGGAAATTCTGATATGCTCTGTAACATTCTATTTATTGAGCTGGGATATAAGTGTTAAGAGTTGTGATACCGGGACGCCTGGGTGGCTCAGTCGGTTAAGCGTCTGCCTTCGGCTCAGGTCATGATCCCGGGGTCCTGGGATCGAGTCCCACATCGGGCTCCCTGTTCGGCGGGGAGTCTGCTCCTTCCTCTCCCACTCCCGCTGCTTGTGTTCCTGCTCTCGCTATCTCTGTCTCTGTCAAATAAATAAATAAAATCTTTTTTTTTAAAAAAAAGAAATGAAAATAAAACAAGCCCAAAGAAAAGTGCAAAGAGAAATAAGAAGGATAATTAATGGTAGGAATGCACACATAAAATAGAGGATCAACAAAGCCAGAAGTTGGTTCTTAGCAAAAAGTTGGGAAACTTACAAACTAATGGTGAGATTGACAGGGGGAGGAGGGAGAAGGGGTGGGAGAGAGAACAGGAGGGTACAAGAGCTGTATCAGGAATGTAAGAGCTTGTAAACTATACCTGATGAAAACACTAAAAAAATGACAAAAAGACGTTTGATCAACTCAGTGACCTTTAATTTGAAAAATAAAATGACAAAACATAAAAAAACCCAAATTAATAAGTAAAGTGATTTGAATTTCACATATTCCCAGTAATTTCCAGCTTCTGATTACACATAAGATTCTAGGTTTAGATCAGATTAGCTGCATGAAAAAGAGGAAAAAAAGAGGGTGTTTTTTTGTTTTTTTTGTTTTTTTAAACTAAAAGCTTCTTCTGTTTAATTATTAGCGCAAATGGCCTGCAAACCTTTCCCTGGGAAGTAAGACATCTTTGAGATAGGGGGATAATGGTGTGGTGGGCAACCTCTAAAGTGACCCCGGTCCCCTGATATCCACTCCCTGTGTAACAGCATAGGAAACGAGATGTCACTTCCAAGATTAGGTTAAAAGGACTCTGGCTTCCGTCTTGCTTGCAGGCTCCCTTGCTCTTCCTTGCTCTGGTGTAGTCAGCTGCTATGCTAGGAGGTGCCTTATGGAGGGGCCCGCCTGTTAAAGAACTGAGGGAGGTCACCGGTCAAAGGCCAGAGAGGACCTGATTGCTCACCACAGCAGTGCTAGTGAGCTTGGAAAGAGATCTTTCCTGATTCGAGCCGGGCGATGATGACAGGCCTAGTTGACACTTTGCAGCCTGTAACAGCCCCTGAGCCAAGTCATCCAGCTAAGCTGGGCCTGGATTCCTGTTCCACAGAAATCGTGAGATCCTAAGTGTTGTTTGAAGACACTAAGTGTTGGGGCAATTTTGGATGCAGTAATAGATAACTAATTTATTAAGAGAGATCTAAGATTTGCTGAAGGTGACATCTGTGAGTAGAATAAGGCTCCCAAATACCACAGACGGAAGAAATTGGGAACATTAGGAGGCAGCGTGGCAAGCTTCTGAGTGAGGCGTCAGAGATTTCTGATAGTTCCCATTCCATCGGTTGTTGGCATCTGCCATAAACTATCATCACTGAGTTCCTATGCCTTATAAAATACCAATGTCAAAACCAATTTTCTCAAGTCTTGCTATAAAACCACTCTGTGGAAACCAAGAACAGAAGCAGCGGCTGATATATCGACACGGCATGTAGCAATCAGGAATTGCTTGTTTCATTTTTAGCAAATTCTACACATAGCACAAGACATAGCAAGTAGTGTCCTACCTTTCCAAAAATGCCCATGGCTCTTAATGAAAATAAAATCATCCCTATCTTCTGGCTGAAAAGACAGAAACTTCACATTGATACATGGAGACATAGAGTTACCTGACATAACACACGTGCGTGCACACACCTGGTGCACACCTGTACCTGTGATGAGCTGCTTATGTGTGCTTATGTATTCATCAGTTTGTATAAATAGGGAGGAGTAAGTGAAGGACATTTACCAGACTGCAAGTGTGTATTCCTCAGGAAAGAGGGAGAGGGAGGGAGAGACGCACCTTATTAAGTCTTCCCATGTCCATCTCCTTTTTAAAAAGTACTGCTGCTTTTATCCTGTGAAATAATAAAGACACATTTAAATGCCTATAAAGATTAAATTACTGTGACTCTGCATTATTTTGGAGGGCTTTGCTGATACTTGTTTTTGATGTGGTCTTTAAATATCCTAACTCCTTAGGCACATTCAACAGAGACAGGTGATAGACAAGGAAAGTAGGAGGCTTGGGTTGGGCTTCCAGGCAGGGTAGGTAACCAACGAAAGCAGTCCTCTACTGCAACATTGTGGAAGGGCTTTATTTTCTTTGAAAGATCTAAGGTCATCCCCCCCCTTACACCATTTTGAGAAGTTGCAAAAAATTGATTAGAGGAGTCAGTTAACAGAATGATAACGAATCTGAGATGATATATTCTCAGTTTAATTTATTCACTGTTGTAAGAAGTTAATTCGACTTTTTTTTTTTTTACTTCCTTGTTTTTTATGAGGGTTGTGATCTGTGGCGTTACATAAAAGCCAGGAGATTGAAGTACTAGCAGAAATTGCACTGGGTATTGAGTTCTAATATAGAATATAACAGCCTGAAGGGGGATATTTAGGCAGTGGGCATCAGAGTAACTATGGTATTTTATTCAATTTTAAGTCACTTAAGTGGAGGATAATGAAACCCAAATAAGAGGTCTAAAATCCTGCATTTTTTCTTAAGCATTTTGATCCTAAGGTTTTGGGGGGATTTTCTTGGTGCCTTTTTTTTTTTTTTTAATGTTTTCATTTTGTTTTGTTTTTCCTACCACTAAGCAATTGAAATGATTATTTTTAAATGAACTTTATCATTTAGTAATTAGTTTCAACAAACTATGATTTATTTACTAAGAAGAGATCTCATGGGTTGTATGTGTGTTGAGTGTCTTAAGAATTTTCTTAATGATCATCTAGAGCACAAGTCTATTTTTACTTCATCTTGTGATGATTCTGAGAGTTCTTTCGGTAAACAAGTAATATGTTTAAAAGCTGTGATAAGATTTATAGGATTTGAGAAATATTTGGATTTTTCAATTAGACTTTGGTCTTGATAACTATTTTTGATAATTTATTATCTATTGTGACATAGCAAATCCTCAAACGTAATGGTTTAAAACAACAAACATTTATCAACTCGGAGTTTCTGAAGCTCAAGAATTTGGGAGTGAGTTTGCTGTATGGTTCTGGCTCCGAATCCCTTATGAGGTTGGCAAGCTACCGGCTGATGCTGCATTCGCCTCTGCCTTGACCGGGGCTAGAGCGTATGCGCCCAAGGTCACTCACATGGCTGTTGTCAGGATGCCTCAGTTTCTCCAAGTGCAAGCCTTTCCTTAGGATTCCTCAGCATGTGGCACCTGCCTTCCTCCTAGAGAAAGTAATCCCTGAAAGAAGGAGGGCAAGCAGGAAGCCACAGTGCCCATTATGACCTCTAGCTTCCAAAGGTGCACAGTGTCACTTACGTTTTATTCTGTTTGTTGCACATGCCAACGCTGAAACTATGTGGAGGGGGCCTATACCTGGGTGTGAATAGGTAGGGGGCCATTGGGGCCAGTCTTGGGGGCAGGTGACCATAGATAGTGTATAAGTCAAGGCATGATCAGACACACAGACCCACTAGGAGTGATACAGAATATGGGATCCAGTTTAGTATTTATATTATGTCAGTGTGGAAGTTGGTTGGACAAGTTTCTCTAAGGCTCCTATTTCTGTATCTGGTGCCAGAACTTAGCAAGGTGGGGAGAACAAGGCAAACTGGGATTTACAAGGACAGACTGGGCACGGTGAAACCTGTGTGGACAAACTGGAGAAGATGAAGACAAACTAGAATATATGCTTGTGTTTTATCAGCTCTGTCTCTGGTCATGTGGATGGCTGTCTCATCAGCTGGGCCCCTTCACCCTAGAGCTGCTCTAAAACCTGGGACATGGCAGTTTAAAAAGTTGCATGCCTGGCTGCCACCCCCATCCCACCATGGGAAGCCAGTACCTCAGTGACAACATATATAAGTGGCAAGAAGCCCTGCCTTTCATCATCCTTTAGAGCATACCAATGTCTGTGCCTTCACTTCTACCTTCTAAACGATGTGCACATTTTCACTGAGTCCAATACCAAACTGGAAATATATAGCAAAGGGAATTCATGGAACGTAGTTTGAGTTAACCTAAAGTAATGCAGTACAAAGCCATTCCAAATAGGAAAAAAAAAAAAAAAATACAAGGGGACCAGAACAAGAACATGGCTGGTTTTCCTGAGCATAGTTTTAAAAGAAACTTCTCAGCAACTGTTAACGAAAATATCTATAGTTGCTAACACTGTATTGTGTAATTGAAATTTGCAAAGAGATTAGAAGTCAAAAGTTCTCACCAAAAATTTTTCAAATTGTGTATGTGAGACATAATGGTTATATTAATTAACTAGAAGAGAGGGATCCATTCTCACAGTAAACATATATTAAATCATTGTGATGTACATCTTAAACATCTCATAAGCTGAAAGACAAGGAGAAAATATGTTGGTCTCCTGCTCTCAGTGGTAGGCTCCGTATCGTGGGCTCTTTTTCCGTGGCGGTGGCAGTTAAGGGGAAGAATTTCGGTGGGTGGAAGAATCATGGAAAAAAGTGGAGTGAGAGAGGAAAGGGGAACTGAATATGCTCAAAGGAGTAGTGGAGGTTTCAAACCCAGTGGTTGGGAAACACTGGTCTGGGGTAGCTGTTTTCAGTCACAGCATTAGTCGTCCGTAGACACGTGGAAGAGAGGAGAGTTGAATTACACTTAGGGTCCCGAATTGCCCACAGTCTAAAACATAGCTTTTTCCTAACTGACAAGAAGCCAAAACAAGTCAAGCATGCACACATGTAGATGATGGGCCATGTGGCGAAAGAACCTGACAGGGGCTCCCTAAACATGTGATTTTTATTCAGATCCTAAGACAGCACGTATCCTTATGAAACTGTGCAGCTGACAAATACATTGTTATATCCTGGGGCCCTCACCACAAATGTGCCTATTTGGCAGGCCAGACATTAATATCCTCTCATTTTATGGATCTTAGCTGAGTGTGAAAAAGCTTAAGGTCATAAAAATTGTGAAGATCGAAATGGTCATAATCATGCATTTGATAAGGCTTTAAAAAAGAAAAACAAACCCTGTTTACCCCTCTTTAGGATACTAAATCCATCTTATTAAGTAAGAGAAGACTCGGGACACTCGTGCTAATTTTCTACTCTTGTCACATTCCAGGAAAAGAATTAAACTTACATTAATTTAACTTTTAATTTCACTGCCACTGGAATAGCCGAATACATGCACTCTATTTTTCCAATTGTGTGAGTTTTGTTCTGATCATAGGTTATTGTACAATGATGAAACAGCAAAGAAAATACTCCCTGATATCATCTTGCCTTCTACATTTCAATCTTCCTGTCCTGTCCTTGTCTGTATGAATTCACATGAAGATGGTACGTGGCCCTGGCAACATTTCTCTTCCTGCTTCCCTGTCTTAATATGTTATGAAATAATATCTGAATTTCCACCATCTATTGGGTCTTTCTAATGGCTGCTAATAATTCATCATGTACTCACACTTACTCATTTTTTATTCATTTTGTGATAGGTAGTCACAACCAAAAGAGGTAATCATTTTACTATTATTACTGGTTTATTTAAAATTTAAATATAATCAAAAGTAAAGCTAAAAGTCTATTAATTCAATTCGAAGCATTTTAAAATGTTTATTACCATGCCTTCGGTTTTCCATGTGCAGTGTGAAGATTAAGTAAATGCAATGCATTTCTGCTAAAAGTATCTTCTTATATTTGTTATTTATGTTGAAAATAAGTAATAATTAACTGTAGCAGAATCTCAACCCAGCCACTTGGAGAAAGTTGAGATTCTCTCTAAATATTAACAGCATCAGTTCTAATATCGACAATTCCATGGTGTCCTATTGAATTCTCCAGTCATCCCTCTCCACAGGTGCACTGAAAGGCATGCTTTCCTTTTCTTCTCCATCGCTGCAAAGTGTATATGCAGATCATATGACAAGGGGTACACCACATCAGTTGATGGAATAAAAGTCATAGCCTTGAGTTTCCCAAATAGATCCTCCTTTAAGTGGGGAAGCAAACATGTTCTCTCTATACTTTCATGTTGTAGTAGATTACAGGTCTTCACTTCCAGGTTTTTCAGACGTGACTTTTTTAAAGTGTTGCTGAGCCCCTTGGGGAACATTTGCGTATCTAGAGGAGAATGGATGTCCTGCACTATTTTGCATGTCTGGCTGGGTGGAGTAGAAATCAGTCTTGAGTTCCTCCCTCAGTGGCAAAGATTAGAGTGCTAATCACAATTTTTATTTTATGAAATCACACAACTCCAGAAGACAGTGTCGTTTGACCCCAGAGAGGGAATCGACTTGCCTGCAGGAACTGCTTTTTCCAAAGCAGAAATTGTATGGAAAGCATCAGGATTCTCACAAAATGTCTTCACCGTGAATGCATCTACTTGGAAAACAGGAGGCTTCATTTTCATTGCAGACTGTTTTTGCAAGGTCTCCAAATTGCTGGGATTTTTGCTCTATTATTAACATAATAGATTTTTAAAAATCTCTTTTTCATTTGCCTTTCTTGGATTGCTCCTAACAATCAATATACTCCATGCAGTTAGAACCTTTTGTTGGTTTTCTTCAGTACTGTCATCCTGGTGTGTGGCGGGCAGTGCTCCATCTGGTTGACCAGTCTCAGTGGGGCAGTTCATGGGTTCGGCAGTGTTTATTCCCGGCGGTGCTCAGCTGGGACTGGACTGTCCAGAGGGGGTATTTGGAATGATTGAGAGCTGACAATGCCTCTCCGTCCTGCTGTCCAGTGGGACTTCTCGTATGGTGTCTCATGCCACCAAGAGCACCTCCTGTTCAAAACCTAAGCTATAAAATCATCTCATGAATTCATTGAGTATTTTCCAAATTGGCTCCTAGAGAATCACTGATTAAGTTGATATAAAACTGAGGCTATATAGGATGAGTACTGTGTCAGATATGATACAGTGTTTCAAAGAAAACAAATGCACTAATGTTCTGTGTTATTTTTCCGTAAAACAAATCTCAGCTGCAATGGTAGATTGATTAAAAAATCAAAATTTCACACTTTTTTGTTAAAGGAACTTAGGGTTGTAAATGATACATATTTCTGTAATACAGAGCTTGCTTGGAATTGATAGGAAAAGCAAATAAAATTTAAAAAGCACTTAGTTGCAATGTGGTATATTTGTTTTCGAATTATTATTTTTCCTCAGCCATTAGCACATGAGTATGGACAGTGGGAGTACCTTCTGAGTATCTTTTCCTTCAATATAGTATTTTACTAAATAGATATTTTCCCCTTAGATCATTATAACTGCATAAATAGAGGAAAACATTGATTCTTAATTATAACAATTTGGGAACAAACCACTGTCTGTGGCTGCAAAATAATTGGAATATAACTCCTTTAAAGGGGGATGATAAAGCCGACATGAGCAGCTAGAGCACTGGTGAAATTGTTTCAAAGCCCTCAGAAAATGCAGAACATTGCAATAATTGCTATTTCTTTTTTCACTAAATCACAACAATCAGTCAGCAAAGCAGACCAAAATACTGCAAGGCCTAGCTTCACTGAATTTCCCTAAAGTTTTATTTCACATTTTTAGTGAAAGTTTATTTAAAAAAACACTTATTCTTTTTACACTGACAATCAATATAGCTCATGTTTAGCTAGATCCATTTCCCCTCCCCACCATCAACCCTAGGATCTAGGTTTTATTGTCTGGGTTCACCTGAACTTACAGTTACAAAAATAATGCTTCAGTGTCCCATAATCTGTAGTCAAGATAGTTCATGTATTTTTAGACCAGCACTATATTTGAGAAAATATGAAATTTAAAACTATAATTATTGAAATTATAATTCCTTAAATATATGAAAATTATTTGACTTTTAAACTATCAAGTATATGTTATGAACCTTTAATTAAATAACTAAGTCATGTCAATAAACACCCTACTCAAACTTCAAATGGCTTTTGGAATCATGTTTCAGCAAATATTTCCTGGATGTTTACTTGGATGGAATAGAATAATTGCTACATTACTTTTCAGTTACATTTAAGAGGATAAACTTCCTCATACAGTTGAAAGATTTGAATGCAACTTTAAAATCTTTAAAGGAAGTTATTTGAAAGCAAAACCTACTTGAGGTAGCAAAGTCTGGTGTTTTATTTTGTAGGAATATTAAAACATAATCATTTTGAATCCATATTAAAGTTTCACTTAATCCAGATGCTTCAAAAATATTTCCTGACATACCGTCAGCCCTATTACTAGTTAAATGAAAGTCAAATACGTCTCACCCATTTTTTGTTTATAAATTTTAAGATACATCATAACCACCATTGTGTTGATTAGACACATACATACACCGTTAGTGAGAATATCAGTTGAGGCATTAGGCTGGGAAGGAAAAAGGTGAGTTAGGATCTACAAAAATAAAAGGAGCACAACTTAAAGTCAGTTATTTTACTTCCAGAAATCTTTTAGAAAAAACTCATATATGTACTATTATGTTCTTGTTTACTATTTTTTTTTAGTAAAAATAAGAAATCAAGTTGATTATCCATGCAGATGATCCTGATCAAGTAAAATAAGATAAATTCACACAGTGGAATACTCTTCACCATTTAAGGGAATAAGATACATCTATAAGTTCTTATCTGGAAGGTGTTCATAATGTATTAATAAGAAAAAAGACAGTTGAAGGTAAATATATCTATAGCATAATCTGGTTTTCCTCTTTATTTCTTATCCTAAAATATATGCATATATACATATATATAAATGAGTATTTACAGAAAATTAATTTTATTGATACAAAATGAATTGTAAGATTGATCATATACTTGAAGAAGTAGAGCAGGGCATTTTTTTCCTTTTTTTTTTAAAGATTTTATTTATTTGACAGAGAAAGACACAGCGAGAGAGGGAACACAAGCAGGGGGAGTGGGAGAGGGAGAAGCAGGCTTCCCGCTGAGCAGGGAGCCTGATGCGGGGCTCGATCCCAGGACCCTGGGATCATGACCTGAGCCGAAGGCAGATGCTTAACGACTGAGCCACCCAGGCGCCCCAGGGCATTTTTTTTCTTAATGTCAATTACTTTAAAAATATTCCATGGAATGTTTTTTAAATAATGAAAAAGGAATGTTTGTGTTCATTTGAATAAGACTTTTAATTCTCATTTCATACAGTCTCCTATACTGTACAATATCTAGTAGAGAAAAACATAAATCATATTATTAACTGTGATAAAGTCTTTAAACTACAATTAAACCAACCTTATTTAGAGTTTTGTTTTATCTGCAATGTCTACCTAGCAAAGTGTTGTCCAATGTATTAGCAAAAGGAATATAGTGATCCTGCCATTTGTTCATTTAATCTATCTAGGACTGGATCATTTCAATACTGCTTTATATATTAAATGATGGCAATTTATAAATATGCTTCCCATGGAGAGGTAGGCCAGCTTTTCCTCCCTTGCCTGTGGGCAGACTTGTAACTGCTTTCACTGATAGAGTCAGGGGACCTGATGCTATGTGACTTCTGCTAATAGATCATTAAGAAGTCAGACATTTATTTTGTTTTTTGATTTCACATATAAGTGAAACCATATGGTATTTGTCTGTCTCTGACTTAAAATTTAGTGTTAGACTATCTTCTTTTTTATGGGTGAGTAAAACTCGTGTGTGTGTGTACACGTCTTTACCCATTCATCTACTGATGTACACTCATGTTGCTTCCATATCTTGGATATTGTAAATAATGCTTCAATAAACATGCAGGTGTAGCTATCTGTTCAAATTAGTGATTTCCTTTTCTTTGTGTAAATATCCAGTAGCGGAAGTACTGGATCATATGGTATTTCTATTTTTAATTTTTTGGAGGAACCTCCATACTGCTTTCCATAGTACCTGTACCCATTTACATTCCCAACCAAAGTGTACGGTGATTCTCTTTTCTCTGTATCTTCATCAACATTTGTTATTTCTTGTATTTTGATTTTATCCATTCTGGGAGGTGTAAGGTGGTATCTCATTGTGGCTTTGATTTGCATCTCCCTGATGATTAGTGATGTTGAGCATCTTTTCATGCATCTGTCAGCCATCGGTATATGTTTAGAAAATTGTTTATTCACATTCTCTGCCCATTTGTAATCAGGTTATTTGTTTCTTTGTTGTTGCGTCATGTAAGTTCTTTATATATTTTTGAAATTAACCCTTTATTGGATATAACATTTAGTGGATGGTTTCTATCACTGCGCAAAAGCTTTTTAGTTGGATATAGTCTCAGTTGTTTATTTTTGCATCTTGTTTCATTTATTTCACTAGATTCGATAGCCTATAAAGTTGCACTGTTCAATACTGTGGTGGCTAGCCACATGTAGTAATGGAACGCTTGAAATGTGGCCAGTCTGAATTGACATATGTTATATATGTCATTAGACACATTTGAAATCCATTGGATTTTATAGACTTCGTCCAAAAATGTAAAGTATTACATTATTAATATTTTATATTGATTATATGAATTGATAATATTTCATATACATTGGGTTAAAAATTATTAAAATTAATTTTACATGTTACTCATATTTGTAGCTTTAATTTCCTATTTTATAGCAGTTCGATAAGGGTAATTCTTAGATTAAATCATGATATAGTTGAGTGTAGTGATCACAGGATATTTGTTCCTCTAAGGAGTCACCATTGTATTGTTTTTGCTTTTATTCATACCATTGACCTTTTTAAAATACTTATAAAATACTTTTAGGGTTGTTGCTGAGGATAAATAACAACATTACCTAGAATATTCTTATGAGAACTGTATCTGTCAGCAGAGGCTGGGTTATACTGCATAAGTAACAATATCCAAAATCTCAGTGGTTTGAAATAAAGGTGCATTTGTCCTCTAGGTTTCATGTTCATCACAGGTTGACGGGATGGTCCTTGTTCATCTTAGTCACTCAAAGAGTAAGACAGATAAGGCATCCATCATCTCAGATGTTGTTCATCTCTGAGCCTAAGGGCAAGAGATCTCCTTAGGATTTTATACCAACAATTAAATACCGTAACCCAGAAGTAGTTCATATTTCTTACACTAAAAACTGGTGGATTACAACTAGCTATATTGTCCCATTCAAAGTTATGGAGTCAAGAAATTTCAGATTCCCCTGTACTCAAAAGGAGTGAAGAAATAGATAGCAGAGAACAGCAGTAGTGATTATTACAACAGCCTATCAAATTTCCCTCATGTATCAACACACAAAAAATACATTAGAGGTGCCTGGGTGGTTTAGTTAATTAAGCATCTGCCTGTGGCTTAGGTCTTGATCCTGGAGTCCTGGGATGGAGTCCCAGGTCGGGTTCCCTGCTCAGTGGGGAATCTGCTTCTCCCTCTCCCGTTACCCCTCTCCCACCCCCACCCCGCCCACTCCTGTTCTTGCTCTCTCTCTCTCTCAAATAAATTAAATCTTTTTTTTTTTTAATGTAAAATACTCAAAGTTTTTTCAGTTGTCTTTGGATATATATTTGGTTAAAAATAACTAGAGTATTTTATAATACTTTAAAATACTGTTAATCATGTTTTCCTATTTGGTTTTGCTGCTATTATGTTTATCTTCATTATAACATTCAGAACCCTTGGAATTTGTGTTGTTCTGCCTTCAGCATTCCTTCTTCCATAGTTTCCCATTGATTTATTTTACATACATCTCTGTAAAACTTTGAAGTCATTTTTGGGATAAAATAATTGTATTCACCCTTGTACATGAGAGAAAGATTTTAAGGAAATTTTTAGTAATTACTCAGCTCTGGTTTGTGAAATTATACTAAATAATCCTCATAAGTTCAGTAATTAAAGCTCCAAGTTCTAGTGCTCAGTGTTTTAAATGTATATTGATAGTGAATTTACCTACATGTACTCTAAGAAAAAGCAGTATTCCTTCTCATTGGTTAGCACTTCATTATTCCCGTTTATTCTGTCCCAAGGGAATGACTGAACGTTCAATGTTTTTGTTCAGAGAGAAATATTTCATTTTTGTTTCACTAAATGTTTTTGTATACTACTTGAGAATAAAAACTCAGTTATTTTATGAATGAATAGAAATAAATGTTAAGGAATTAGAGTGTAATTTACTCACATGGTTCATACAAATACAGTTAGTGTTGGTTTTGAGATCAAATCCCATGCCTACCAATGATAAGCATTACATCCAAAAATATGATCTCTTATTTTGACCTCCTATACGTACATATCATGAAATTTATTCATGTTCTTAGTATTAATCTTCCCAAATATTTGTAATAACATCTACCATACAGGGTTAACATACATAAAAATAGTTTTAAAATATCCCTCCAACCCTATGAGTATGGGTCATTGGTACTCAAACACATGAACACATACCTTTCAGTGACTAATTTTTGTTTCTAAAATTGCTTTATTACAACTAGTAAATGGGTTAGACTTTTGAAAATAAGCCCTGTGGACAGACTGTCATATTGCACATATTTCAAAGGATGTTGGCCACACTTGCAAATATAGGAACATTAGTTCCTTAAATGTGTGCTAATTAATCATCATGATGGTTAACTGACAGTAGCTCCCCTGTGATCATGATAAGTCATGGCCATTTATCAAGGACTACTTTTATCTTCTAATCTTTCTTAATAGCTTATCTTTCTGTATCTAATGATCACATTTTTACTAAGTGCAAGGTACTTAAATGAGACTCAGTCCATAGTTTAGGACTGAAGAAATAAATTTTAGGTGATGAGATGGTTTTTGTAGCAGTCAGTTTGTACTATATTATGCTGCAGTTACAAACAACCCTAACATTTCGGTGGCCTACCACAACAAAATCGCTTATTTCCCGCATGTGTTATTTTTGGAAAGAGAGACAGCTGTGCCTCTGCTGGGCTTTGTTTAGCCCTGTTCTATACATCTCCATTCTCCAAGTTAGGCTGAAGGAATAGCTATTAAGGGGTAATCCTAGCTTCAAAGCAACAAGAAAATGAGGAAGAAACTTTGTGGAAACACACAGTCATTTTTTTTAAGTGTTTACTCTTCATTGGCATTCATTGCTCCTGTTCACATTTCCTTACTTAATGCAAGTCATATGGAATAGACTGTCATTGACCCTGCCCTCAGGGTAGTACCGCCTGTCACCCGTCAATGATTTGCAATAAATAATCTTATTAGCGGCAAAGGAGAAGTGGACGTTTGGGAACAGTTATTCAGTGCACATCACATAAGCTTATAATAAAGTTTGGGAACAGAGAAGGGCAGAGTACTGACCCTGGAACACTCAAACATGAAGATCAAGCATAAAATGGAGATGGCAACAGAAGAAATAACAGATTAGGAACATCAGGCAAGTCTTGTGATCAAAGCCAGAGGGTTTTTCAAATAGGATAGTGTGGTCAAATGCATTTGGTGCCTTCATTTAGTCTAATGAGAGGATGATAGGCACAATTCATCACTGTATTTATCATACGGACAAGGCTGGTGTCCTCAACAAGTGTATTTTAAGCATTCTTTTGAAAGCGAGAGTAGAGGAAATGGAGGAGTGAATGGGGATTTCTTATTCTGACATAAGACAGTCTGAAGCAACATAAAACTCCTCCCATGCTATAAACTCTTAAAAATCCCAGATGAAGTATAACGGTAGCAAATTGTATTGCTGAACTTGTAAGAAAGAAAGGAAAATCCCCAAGTGCCAGAAACAAAGAGTAAATGAAAAGATAGGGCCATAGCCCTGAACTGGTTATTCGTCTGGTGATAGGGAACGTGGAAAGAGCTTTATAGAACCTATAAACTCATTCTAAGGCTAAGGCTTGCATTTTTAAAGCTTACCAAGATACAGCAAAGTAATCATCATCATCATCATCATCATCATCATCTTGCTCCAACATGAGGTTGGAAGTTTGGAACAATGTCCCTAAATCAGCATAGACTCTCTGGCTAGCAACAAAATACCCCATATAAAAATTGAAAACCATAGCTGTGGCAAAAATGCTATGATTCGCTAGTTTGGGCTAATGGGTACCTAGATGTTATGTTATTCTCAAAACTCTTGTGTGTGTTTGAAGTATTTCATATTTAACATGATGCTAGTTGGGAAGTACTGACAGAGTTGTTGAAATATAAAAGTTATCAGTCAAAGTGAGTTATGAGAAACATCACATGGAGGTTGTCAAGGAAAATTGTTTTAAAATATAAAATGTATACCCAAAAATAAGTTTCATGACTTAAAGAAAACGACAAACAAAAAAACCTTCCACGTTTCCCAGTAGGATACATAAGGTTGGAGAAACAGGAAATGTCTACAGTTCTGTTAAGAGATTTTTTTTGGATAGAGCTATCCCTGTCCATGCCTCCTTCCTTCACAAAAGGAGAGGAATAGGGGTGCCATCTTCCAACCACAAATGGGTTCAGAGTGTGCCTTAAGGAAACTTCTCTGATAGCTTGATGTGTATTCACTGCATTTCCTAAACATGATGTTTCTGGTACAGACTGGACATTCTTCAGACAAAAGTCTCCTGTATTAGCTTCAAGTCGCTGGGGAGAGAAAGAGGAAGGAAGTTATTTGAGGCAAAGTATTAACTTCTCCTAGTTAGATTGATTTTAAATGATTATCACCCATTTGGATTCCCACACATCTAGTGGTGTGGATCCCCTTTGTGAACTGCAATGGGGGTAGGGACAACAATGGTCTCCACAGAGCCCATGAAACCCGAGAGAAATCGCAATTTTACAACTGTCCACAAGGGCGGCGACACTGCCAGATGGGACAGCGGCACTTGACATATAAAACTGTTAGGGCACCTGATCCTCCCTTTCCTTGGGCCTTAATATGAAGATTTAAAGTACATATACATCTATACCCACAGTAGTGTTAGCATGTTAGCAGAACAAACTAAATGCTAAATTAGGATGGAGAGGGGCAGGAAGCCAAGACCCTTCCCTGCTACTAGCTCTCTAATATAATCCCACTGTGACTGGACAAGGGGAGATTTTATAGTTAAAGCAATTTGAGAGTCTTTATTATTGTCAGGGATTAGACATATTAATTTCTGTGTTTTGCCAGTTAAAAGGGCTCTAGACCTGTTTGTTTCTTCAAGAATATATTATGGGGTTTTAATGAAATAAGGAATTGTCTGAATAAGAGTAACTGAATAAATAAATGCACGACTAGAGGTTGTGGTACTTTGAAGTGATGTTTTAAATATGGTAATCATTGATGATACCAACATGTAGGGTGTGTACGTGAGATCGGGTCACTAAAATAAGATACAGGTGAAGACCGCTGAGTGACTGGTAAAGGAAGCGGGAGGCTGGGAGCTTGGATTGAACATCTGCTGTGTCAGGTCAGTTCCCTCTGCTAAGCCTGAAGAGGAAAATTACCCAGGGCAGGCCCTGGCCGGCAGGCCCCAGAAGATAGAAAGTTACTAGCAATAGCAAGAGATAACCAGAAGCCCTGCTGGGAGCAAGAGATAACCGGCCATTTCTGCCTCTGCAGACAGGCTTCCCACCACAGGCTCCCTGCGCTGCCCTAACCACTGCCCTAACTGCTCTTCCCGCCTAAAGCAACTCCCCAATTTAAACCCACCTACCAGCAGTCAGCACAGCCCTTGGAACATGACCCCCTGCACTGCCCTATAAAAGTTCTGTAACCCTGCTACCCAGGGCCCAGAATTTCCAGCCCGAGCTCGTCTGGGTCCGCCAGCATAAAATAAACCCGAGTTCTCCTCCTTCTCTGAGTGTCTCTTGGTTTCTGACCGGCCTGATTCTTATTTTCTGCAACAAGCCCACACTGTCGTGCAGTTTGGAGTCCCAGAGCGTTATTGGAAAGGGCAGTACCTGTGAAAGAGAAGACAAGATTGGTCGAGGAAATCTTCAGACCACAAAGCATATCTAACGGTGTGAAGGCAAGGAGAGAAGGGAGCATCACTCAGAGGGAACCTCGGACTTTGATGTGGTTGTGGTGATGTTTTGGCTAAGCCTAATAGGTCTGGGGCAAAGATTGACTCTTACAGAAGTCCTGCCTTGGTCAGAACGGGCAAGGACCTAGTACCCTCACTATGCTTAGTCATTGCCTGGGGGCTTCTCTGGAAGAATATGGCCTCAAGTCAAAGACTACAGTAGATACTAATGGTGGGGCAGCTGCAGGTTGTCAGCCAACTGCCTTCTCCACAGGTGAATGGCACGTTATTTCTTAATGGATTACCTGAGTGGCCAGCTTCATGACTTTCACATCTACTTATATACTGAAATCATCCAGAATAGTTGCAACAGTGGAGGAACCTAGAGAACCAGGAGTTAAATCTTCAGTGTATGGCTGGTGAGAGAAAGGAGATGAGGGAGCCATGACTGGTAGTGAAGTGGAAGAAAGCAAGGGAGACTGGTGTCGTCTAATGGTGTGCCACAGAAGATCTGTGGTTACCAATGAGGAAAGTAGAAAAACTACTGCAAACAATAATTTGGAGCAAGGGATAACAGTTACCCCATTTCCCAGGAGTGAGCTACCTGTGTTGGGAAGGAAACAAATACAGAAAATAAGACCAGTTTTATTTTGATATGGTTATGGAAGAGGTACTGTTAGAAAGATAATGAGATTTCAGTTAAAGCCAGAAGTTAAAATTTGAGGCTATAATGCAGTTTGTCCATTGGAGATCTGGAGACTGGGGGACATTATGATAGGTTTGGGGTGGGAGAAGTGGTATGGGAAGACTGAATCACATTTGCAAAAGTGATGATAGTTGCTGATGGTTGAAGGTGTGGGAGTCTGGGTGATGACAATGACCATTGGTTCCCTGTCGTAAGTAGAGAAAGATTAATAATCAGTTGAGAACAGTTAGCCTTTGTTCTTAATCCTGGGCATGCCTGGTACTTCTTGTACCTCCCCATGAGGACCAAAAAATTGGCGATGAACTCTATTTGGATGCCAGTTAAATTTTTGACCCACCACAGGTTAGACATCATAGGCACAAATATATGAGTATAAAATCGAAGGTGATAAGTGATTGGAATAATAATCAAAACGAAGTTGAAATCAGATAATGAAATTGATAAAAATGTACCTGATTTTATAAGGTTATACTTTCTTTACTATGAGGGCTTTCAAAAGTGAAAGTCATGCTTATTTTTTACAACATCAAAAGATGTTATATTTGAATTGATTATGGAATGAAGTACAAAAGAGACATTGTTGAAATGATTCTTAAAATATCTATCTTTTAGAACCTAGGAAGTGTTTTATATCTATACGATGAAATATTACTCAGCCATAGAAGGGAAAGGAGTAGTAATAAATAATACAGTATGAGGGAACCTAGAAAACATGATGCTAAGTGATAGAAGCTGGACACAAAATGTTACCTGTTGTGTGATTCCATTAATAGTTACCTGTTGTGTGATCCCATTTATAGGAAATATCCATAATAGCATAGAAGCAGAAAGCAAATTGTTGGTCGCTAGGGCCTAGGGAGAATGGGAATTGGGATGCAACTACTTAATGGATATGAGGTTTCCTTTTGGGGTGATGAAAATGTGGAACTAGATAGAAGTGGTGGTTGTATAGCCTTGTGAATGTACTAAATATCACTGAGTTGTTCACGTTAAAAAGATCTCATTTCTCTAATGTGAATTTCACCTCAGTTGTAATAAGACATAGTAAGAATCACTTGAAATAGTTTAAAATGTAATAATTCTTAGTGTTGGAGAGTGGTGAGGAAATGAGCCCTCTCATAAGCTACAGGAGTAGTATGAAAAAATATATCAACATACTTCAATATATCCCAATTTTAGATATTAATCCAGCAAACATATTACATAGTTTTAGTCCAGATAGTTCATACTCCATAGACAGTATCTTTCAAGTACAAATATTCTAGTGTTCTTTATGCTCCACAAAATTTTGAAGTATGGTTTTAATTTTTGGGATTTTAAGGAATCTCAAGTACTGCCAAAGCCATCTCCCCAACATCTCTAAGAAGAGATCTTTTAGACCATTCTAGAAATGCATTGAAGAACCCAAAACTCACTACTTACTGAGGCTACCCTCTCAGGACAAATTTACTTAAAAGTATTTTCCTTCTGCTGTTTCAACTGTTTTCTCGTGCCTTTAAAGTTTTGTTTTTGTTTTGTTTTGTTTTTATTTAAGTAATCACTACACCCAACGTGGAGCTCAAACACAGCCGGGTGCCCCTAGTTTTCTCATGCCTTTAATTCACACATTCCAGCCATATCCAAACAAAGCAAGTCCACTCCCTATTGAATCTGAAGTTCCTTGGAAGACAGTTGTGCGCCAGATAGAATATCCCTGGTTCCTTGACTACACGAACTCGATGCATGAATTTTTTTGAAATAATAACCAACTGTATGCTGCCCTTTTTTATCTGCAGTTCAAGGAAATATATACACAAACTATTGCAATTCAAAAGGCCAATCACAAGACATTTAGTTACTTCCATATGCTAAAAAAATGAAATCCATTGCAATAACTACTGGGCTAAAAAATAGTATCAAACGAAGAGAGTTACACTGTGTCACTTCCTTTAAATTCAGATTTGCTTTATTTTAAGATCAAAATAAAACCCTTGCATCCTGTGAGTTGGTGAGCCAAGTTATATATTGGGAATGATTATTATGTTGAATTATGAATCCCTGAAAATAAAGCTTTACAAAAGAAAAGCTGGAACAATCTTAATTACAGTTCAAAATGTTGACATTTTGATCTATATAAATACTCTAATAATATCCTCTTTTTGAGTGTATGTAAGCTGGTAGAGCTATTTAAAGGCATCGGTATTTATATACTGTAGGTTTGTAGGACCCTTGTGAAAGAAATCCTTGTCAGAACAAAATCGTTCATTTGGGCTGACTAGATGAAAAGCAGGCGCAAACAAGTTCTCTGATCCAGCTGGTTGTTCCCTCAGCATCATGATTATATGAGTTTTATAACTCATATAATGGTGTCATATATTTGAATTATAGTCATACCCAAGGTCACCTGAATTTTCCCCTGTGTTATCTTCCAGAAATTTTTTTTAGTTTGCAGTTAACATTTCGGTCTATAATCCAGTTTGAGTTACTTTGTGTGAAAGGTATACGCTCTTTATATGGATTCTTTTTGTTTTTCATATGGAAGTCCACTCATTCCAGTACCATCTGTTGAAAAGACAATGAATCGTCCCTTTGTTCATTGAATTTGTGCCTTTGTTAAAAATCAGTAGACTGTTTTTGTGGGGGGTCTATTTCTGGGTACTCTGTTCTCTCACTGATCTATTTATGTGTTCTTTTGCCAGTACCACAATATCATAATTATATTAGCTTTATAGTAAGCCTTGAAGTCAGGTAGTGTCAGTCTTCCAACTACGTTGTTCTTCAGTATTGCGTTAGCTATCCTGCATCATCAGCCTTTGCATATAAACATTAGAATCATTTTGTCAATATCGGCAAAATAACTTAGTGACATTTTGACTGAAATTGAATTACTAGGTGAATACAGGTTAAGACTGTTATATCTTCTTGGAGAACTGACTCCTCTATTATTACGTAATGCCTCTCTTTATACATGATAATTTTCCTTGCTCTGAGTGTCAACTAATGTAGACACTCCAGTTTTGTTAGCATGGTACATCTTTCTCCATACTTGTACTTTTTTACCTTTCTGTCTTTACATTTAAAGTGGGTTTCTTTCTTTTTTTTTTTTATTCTTATGTTAATCCCCATACATTACATCATTAGTTTTAGATGAAGTGTTCCATGATTCATTGTTTGTGCATAACACTCACTGCTCCATGCAAAATGTGCCCTCCTCAATACCCACCACCAGGCTAACCCATCCTCCCACCCCCCTCCCCTCTAGAACCCTGTTTGTTTTTCAGAGTCCATCGTCTCTCATGGTTCGTCTACCCCTCCGATTTCCCCCGCTTCATTCTTCCCCTCCCTCTACCTCCTTCTTCTTCTTTTTTTTTCCTTAACATATATTGCATTATTTGTTTCAGAGGTACAGATCTGAGATTCAACAGTCTTGCACAATTCACAGTGCTTACCAGAGCACATACCCTCCCCAGTGTCTATCACCCAATCACCCCATCCCTCCCACCCCACCCCCCACTCCAACAACACTCAGTTTGTTTCCTGCGATTAAGAATTCCTCATATCAGTGAGATCATATGATACATGTCTTTCTCTGTTTGACTTATTTCACTCAACATAATACCCTCCAGTTCCATCCACGTCGTTGCAAATGGCAAGATCTCATTCCTTTTGATGGCTGCATAATATTCCATTGTATATATATACCACTTCTTCTTTATGCATTCATCTGTCGATGGACATCTTGGCTCTTTCCACAGTTTGGCTATTGTGGACATTGCTGCTATAAACATCGGGGTGCACGTACCCCTTTGGATCCCTACTTTTGTATCTTTGGGGTAAATACGCAGTAGTACAATTGCTGGATCATATGGTAGCTCTATTTTCAACTTTTTGAGGAACCTCCATACAGTTTTCCAGAGTGGCTGCACCAGCTTGCATTCCCACCAACAGTGTAGGACGGTTCCCCTTTCTCCGCATCCCCACCAACATCTGTCGTTTCCTGACTTGTTAATTTTAGCCATTCTGACTGGTGTGAGGTGGTATCTCATTGAGGTTTTGATTTGGATTTCCCTGATGCCGAGCGATATTGAGCACTTTTTCATGTGTCTGTTGGCCATTTGGATGTCTTCTTTGGAAAAATGTCTGTTCATGTCTTCTGCCCATTTCTTGATTGGATTCTTTGTTCTTTGGGTGTTGAGGTTGATGAGTTCTTTATAGATTTTGGATACTAGCCCTTTATCTGATATGTCATTTGCAAATATCTTCTCCCATTCTGTCGGTTGTCTTTTGGTTTTGTTGACTGTTTCCTTTGCTTTGCAAAAGCTTTTTATCTTGATGAAGTCCCAAGAGAGTCCCAAGCCCTTGCTTCCCTTGCCTTTGGCGATGTTTCTAGGAAGAAGTTGCTTCGGCTGAGGTCAAAGAGGTTGCTGCCTGTGTTCTCCTTTAGGATTTGGATGGACTCCTGTCTCACATTGAGGTCTTTCAACCATTTGGAGTCTATTTTTGTGTGTGGTGTAAGGAAATGGTCCAGTTTCATTCTTCTGCATGTGGCTGTCCAATTTTCCCAACACCATTTGTTGAAGAGACTGTCTTTGTTCCATTGGACATTCTTTCCTGCTTTGTCAAAGATGAGTTGACCATAGAGTTGAGGGTCCATTTCTGGGCTCTCTATTCTGTTCCATTGATCTATGTGTCTGTTTTTGTGCCAGTACCATGCTGTCTTGATGATGACAGCTTTGTAATAGAGCTTGAAGTCCGGAATTGTGATGCCGCTGGCTTTGCTTGTCTTTTTCAACATTCCTCTGGCTATGCGGAGTCTTTTCTGGTTCCATACAAATTTTAGGATTATTTGTTCCATTTCTTTGAAAAAAGTAGATGGTATTTTGATGGGGATGGCATTGAATGTGTAGATTGCTCCAGGTAGCATTGACATCTTCACAATATTTGTTCTTCCAATCCATGAGCATGGAACGTTTTTCCATTTCTTTGTGTCTTCCTCAATTTCTTTCATGAGTATTTTATAGTTTTCTGAGTACAGATACTTTGTCTCTTTGGTTAGATTTATTCCTAGGTATCTTATGGTTTTGGGTGCAATTGTAAATGGGATCGACTCCTTAATTTCTCTTTCTTCTGTCTTGTTGTTGGTGTATAGGAATGCCACTGATTTCTGTGCATTGATTTTATATCCTGCCACTTTACTGAATTCCTGTATGAGTTCTAGCAGTTTTGGGGTGGAGTCTTTTAGGTTTTCCACATAAAGTATCATATCATCTGCAAAGAGTGAGAGTTTGACTTCTTCTTTGCCAATTTAGATGCCTTTTATTTCTTTTTGTTGTCTGATTGCTGTGGCTAGGACTTCCAATACTATGTTGAATAGCAGTGGTGATAGTGGACATCCCTGCCACGTTCCTGACTTTAGGGGGAAAGCTCTCAGTTTTTCCCCCATTGAGAATGATATTCGCTGTAGGTTTTTCATGATGGCTTTTATGATATTGAGGTATGTACCCTCCATCCCTATACTCTGAAGAGTTTTGATCAAGAAAGGATGCTGTACTTTGTCAAAAGCTTTTTCTGCATCTATTGAGAGGATCATATGATTCTTGTTCTTTCTTTTGTTAATGTATTGTATCACATTGATTGATTTGCGGACGTTGAACCAACCTTGCAGCCCAGGGATAAATCCCACTTGGTCGTGGTGAATAATCCTTTTAACGTACTGTTGGATCCTATTGGCTAGTATTTTGGTGAGAATTTTTGCATCCATGTTCATCAGGGATATTGGTCTGTAATTCTTTTTGATGGGGTCTTTGTCTGGTTTTGGGATCAAGGTAATGGTGGCCTCATAAAACGAGTTTGGAAGTTTTCCTTCCATTTCTATTTTTTGGAACAGTTTCAGAAGAATAGGTATTAATTCTTCTTGAAATGTTTGGTAGAATTCCCCTGGGAAGCCATCTGGCCCTGGGCTTTTGTTTTTTGGGAGATTTTTGATGACTGCTTCAATTTCCTTAGTGGTTATAGGTCTGTTCAGGTTTTCTATTTCTTCTGGGTTCAGTTTTGGTAGTTGAGACATCTCTAGGAATGCATCCATTTCTTCCAGGTTATCTAATTTGCTGGCATAGAGTTGCTCATAATATGTTCTTATAATTGTTTGTATTTCTTTGGTGTTGTGAACTCTCCTCTTTCATTCATGATTTTGTTGATTTGGGTCATTTCTCTTCTCTTTTTGATAAGTCTGGCCAGGGGTTTATCAATCTTGTTAATTCTTTCAAAGAACCAGCTCCTAGTTTCGTGGATCTGTTCTACTGTTCTTTTAGTTTCTATTTCATTGATTTCTGCTCTGATCTTTATGATTTCTCTTCTCCTGCTGGGTTTAGGCTTTATTTGCTGTTCTTTCTCCAGCTCCTTTAGGCGGAAGGTTAGGTTGTGTACTTGAGACCTTTCTTGTTTCTTGAGAAAGGCTTGTATTGCTATATACTTTCCTCTTAGGACTGCCTTTGCTGCATCCCAAAGATTTTGAACAGTTGTGTTTTCATTTTCATTGGTTTCCATGTATTTTTTTAATTCTTCTTTAATTTCCTGGTTGACCCATTCATTCTTCAGTAGGATGCTCTTTAGCCTCCATGTATTTGAGCTCTTTCTGACTTTCCTTTTGTGATTGAGTTCTAGTTTCAAAGCATTGTGGTCTGAAAATAGGCAGGGAATGATCCCAATCTTTTGGTACCGGTTGAGACCTGATTTATGACCTAGGATGTGATCTATTCTGGAGAATGTTCCATGGGCACTAGAGAAGAATGTGTATTCCGTTGCTTTGGGGTGGAATGTTCTGAATATGTCTGTGAAGTCCATTTGGTCCAGTGTGTCATTTAAAGTCTTTATTTCCTTGTTGATCTTTTGCTTAGACGATCTGTCCATTTCAGTGAGGGGGATGTTAAAGTCCCCCACTATTATTGTATTGTTGTCGATGTGTTTCTTTGCTTTTGTTATTAATTGCCTTATATAATTGGCTGCTCCCGTGTTAGGGGCATAGATATTTACAATTGTTAGATCTTCTTGTTGGATAGATCCTTTAAGTAGGATATAATGTCCTTCCTCATCTCTTATTACAGTCTTTGGTTTAAAATCTAATTTGTCTGATATAAGGATTGCCACCCCAGCTTTCTTTTGGTGTCCATTAGCATGGTAAATGGTTTTCCACCCCCTCACTTTCAATCTGGGGGTGTCTTTGGTTCTAAAATGAGTCTCTTGCAGACAGCATATCGATGGGTCTTGTTTTTTAATCCAGCCTGTTAGCCTGTGTCTTTTGATTGGGGCATTTAGCCCATTTACATTCAGGGTAACTATTGAAAGATACGAATTTAGTGCCATTGTATTGCCTGTAAGGTGACTGTTACCGTATATTGTCTGTGTTCCTTTCTGGTCTATGTTGCTTTTAGGCTCTCTCTTGGCTTAGAGGACCCCTTTCAAGATTTCCTATAGGGCTGGTTTTGTGTTTGCAAATTCCTTTAGTTTTTGTTTGTCCTGGAAACTTTTTATCTCTCCTTCAATTTTCAATGACAGCCTAGCTGGATATGGTATTTTTGGCTGCATATTTTTCTCATTTAGTCCTCTGAATATATCCTGCCAGTCCTTTCTGGCCTGCCAGGTCTCTGTGGATAGGTCTGTTGCCAATCTAATGTTTCTACCCTTGTAGGTTACATATCTCTTCTCCCAAGCTGCTTTCAGGATTTTCTCTTTGTCTATGAGACTCGTAAGTTTTACTATTAGATGTCGGGGTGTTGACTTATTTTTATTGATTTTGAGAGGGGTTCTCTGTGCTTCCTGGATTTTCATGCCTGTTTCTTTCCCCAAATTAGGGAAGTTCTCTGCTATAATTTGCTCCATTATACCTTCTGCCCCCCTCTCTCTTTCTTCTTCTTCTGGGATCCCAATTATTCTAATGTTTTGTCTTATGGTATCGCTTATCTCTCGACTTCTGCCCTCGTGATCCAGTAGTTGTTTATCTCTCTTTTTCTCAGCTTCTTTATTTTCCATCATTTCATCTTCTATATTACTGATTCTCTCTTCTGCCTCATTTATTCTAGCACTTAGCGCCCCCATTTTTGATTGCACCTCATTAATAGCCTTTTTGATTTCTACTTGGTTGGATTTTAGCTCTTTTACTTCTCCAGAAAGGGTTTCTCTAATAACTTCCATATTTTTTTCAAGCCCAGCTAGTATCTTTAAAGTGATGATTCTGAACTCTAGATCTGACATCGTACCAATGTCCATATTGAGTAGGTCCCTGGCAGTCGGTCCTACCTCTTGTTCTTTTTGTTGAGGTGATTTTTTCCATCTTGTCATTTTGTGCAGAGGAGAATAGATTAATGAGAGAACAAAATGCTAGCAGAGTAACCACATCCCCAGAAAATATACTCTAAACAAATCAGAAAAGACCTGAAGCAGTGGGATAAGAAAGGGAAAGAGAGAAAAAAGAAAAAGAAAAAAAAGAAAAAGATAAAGATAAAAACAAAACAAAACAACAACAAAAAAAAAACAGAATGTGATCAAATATGATCAGGCTGGTATATAGATCAGTGCCACACACTAGATTTGGGGTGTATTTTGGTCTTTTAGGAGAAAGTGCCTCCCAAAATTTTAAAGAAAGAAAAACTTATATATGTACAAAAATAAGGGTTGATATGATGAAGGGATGGAATATGACTGTAAAGATGGAAATTATAAAAAATTTTATAAAAGGAATTGATAAGTTGTTTGAAAAAAGAAAGAAGAGGATTTAAAAAAAGAAAAAAGAAAAAAAAAGGGAGAGGATGTGATCAGGCAGGGGAATAGAAAACACCATATACTAGAGATGTAGGGTATATTTTAATCTGTTAGAAGAAACTATCTCAAAATTTTAAAGAGAGAACAACTTATATATATAAGCCAATAATATGGGTAACTACTATGAAGGGATAGAATATGACTCTAAAAATGAAAAATAAAAATATTTTTTTAGAAAAGGGATTGATAAGATGTTGGTTGAAAAAGGGAAAAAAAATCAAAAAAAAGAAAAAAAGACAGTTAAAAAAAAACTTAACTTTGAAAGACTAAAGAATCATGGTAAAAAAGCCATGATTTCTATGTGCAGTATTCCCCTAGCGCTGGAGTTCTGCCGTTCTCATTGATCGGCAAACTTGGTCTTGGCTGGCTGTTCTCGCTGATCTTCTGGGGAGGGGCCTGTTGCCATGGTTTCCAAAGGTCTTTGCCAGAGGCAGAATTGCCCCGCCCTTGCCCCCTCCCGGCTAAGTAATCTGCTCGGGTTTGCTCTCCGCGGCTTTTGTTCCCTGCGAGCTTTCCGTACAGCTTTGGAGGCGGAGAGTGAAAATGGCGGCCTCCCAATCTCCACCCCGGAGGACCTGAGAACTCGGGCCCCGCTCCTCAGTGAACCCCCAGAGAAAAGCCGTCAGTCACTCCCGTCTCCCCGGTCTCCGGCTGCAGTCCGTGCTCACCCGGCCCGTGACCGCGCGTTTCTCTCTCTGGCACCCGACCCCGGGTGGAGTCTCCAAACCCAGCAGATCCCTGCAGTGCACTCCCGCGTGGCTCCTCCCGGGGGAGGAAGGTGAGTCTCCCCGGATCTGCCGCTTGTTGGGTCCCTGCTGGAGGAGCGGTGGCCCGACTGTGCCGCGGATCACGGTTTATGGCCACCCCGAGCTGAGAGCCCGCGCCTGGGCTCCGCCTCTGCAGCCGGCTTCCCTGCTCCATCACCTGGGAGCTCTGCCGCACTCAGGCACCCCCGGTCTTTCTGTGACCCCGAGGGTCCTGAGACCACAGTGTCCCGGAGGGTTCCACCCCCCGCTCAGCCACCAGGGTGACGTCCCTCAGCGGAGCAGACTTTTAAAAGTTCCGATTTTGTGCTCCGCGGCTCTATCACTTGCCAGAAGCGGCCGACGGAGGCCCCTCCCCGCCGTCTATCCTCCCGAATATCGCCTCGGATTCACTTCTCCGCACGTCCTACCTTCCAGAAAGTGGTCGCTTTTCTGCTGAGACAGTTGTTGCTCTTCTTTTCTTCGATCTCCTGTTGAGTTTGTAGGTGTTCAGAATGGTTTGATCCCTATCCAGCTGAATTCCTGAGAGGAGACGAAATCCAGGTCTCCTACTCCTCCGCCATCTTGCTCCGCCCCTTTAAAGTGGGTTTCTTATAAGCAACATCTAGTTAAATCTTTTTCTTTTATCCTCTCTATGCATTTTAGTTGGTGTCCCTAGGACATAGACTTTTAAAGTGATAATTTAAATAGTTTGAGTAATATTTACCATATTTCTAAATGTTTTCAACTGACAGCACTTTGTTTTGCATCCTCATCACTACTTTCTGCTTTCTCTGTTGAGTATTTTTTGTGTGTGATTCCATTTTCTGTCTTCCAGCATATCAGTTATACTTATTTCTTACATTTTTAGTTTTTTTCCTACAGTTACAACATGTATTTACAACTAATCTAAGTCCACTTTCAAATAACACTATATCACTCCCTAGTAGTGCAGATAGTTTTTAACAGGATTCCTATCTTTTCCCTCCCAGTCCTTATAACACTGCTGCCATTAATTTTATATATTTGTTTCATATAATCACCAAATATGTTGTTGGTATTATTTCTTTAAACAAATAGTCATCTGTTGGATCGATTATGAAAAAAGGCAAAACAACACATTTTATGTTACCTTCATTTATCCCTTATCTCACATTCTTGCTTCCTTTATATACATCTGAATTTCTGACATTTATCATTTATGTTCTCCCTGAAGAACTTTTTAAAATATTTCTGACAAGGCAGGTCTAATGCCCACATATTACTTCAGTTTTTGTTTGTCAGAGAAAGTCTGTATTTCTCCTTCATGTTTGTCTAATGTAAAAAACATAAGTTCTACCATCTTAACACATTTTGAAGTTCACAATACAGTATCATTAATGGTGAGCACATTGTTGTACAGCAGCTCTCTGGAATGTTTTTGTCTTGCATGATTGAAACTCTGTACTCATTGACCACCACTCACCCATTACTCTTTCCTCAGTCCCTTGGCAACCACCATTCTACTTTCTGTTTGTAGAAGTTTGACTACTTTAGATACTTCCTATAAGTGGAATCAGGCTGTATCTGTTTTTCTGTGATTGGCATACTTCACTTAACATAATGTCCTCAAGGTTCATCCTTGTTGTAGCGTTTGATAGGAGTTCCTTCCTTCTTATGGTAAATAACATTCCATTGTATGTATATACCACATTTTCTTTATTCCATTTATCTGTCAGCATATCTGTATCTGCTTTCTACATCTCGGCTATTGTGAATAATGTTGCAAGGAATATGGAAATGGAAATATCTGAGACCAAGATTTCAATTATTTTTTATTTCATTTCATTTAAATTCAGTTAATTACCATATAGTGTATTATTAATTTTAGAGGTAGAGTTCAGTGATTCATCAGTTGCATATAACACCCAGTGCTCATTACATCATGTGCCCTCTAATGACCATTACCCAGTTACCTCATCCCCCCCCTCCCCTCCAGCTATTATTTTAGATATATACCCACATGCGGCCAAACAGTGCCCTCCCTCTATTTCCCTAGCATATACTTCTTCATAGTAATGCAGTCTCAGGATAATCAAAGTTCTTAGGTGGCAGGTCTGGGCTCTGAGAGACTGAAAGTAGAAACTGCTGTCCTCTTAAATGCTAGGCCTAGAAATGGCATAACACCACTTCTACCTTACTCTTTTGGTTACAGTAGTTGAAGTCCAACCTACACTCAAGGGAAGGATGCAGAACTCCACCTCTCCATTGGAAGTATATCTACAATTTGGTTTTGTTTGGGGTTTTCTTTTTTTAAGTAGGCTCCACACCCAGCTCACAACCCTGAGATCAAGACGTGAGCTGAGATCAAGAGTCAGACACTTAGCTGACTAAGCCACCCAGGCACCCCTATAATTTAATTTTAATTCAACTTTCTTCTGCTGAGTTTATATACAACATTTTACTGTGCTTCAGTTTCTTCATTTGAAAAACTGCAAAGTTCTATCTTGTTTTGCACTTCATTACAAATGTTTTGTTGTGATAGGTATATCTTATTAAAGAGACTTTTCATTCTCTTTATGATAGATGTACAATGATATAATTTTTTGATATATGATAGAGCTGTCACAATTACAAAATTAATGTATTTGTAGATGTATATTTATTAAGGCTCGTTACTACAAAACAAGAAATATCAAATTATCATGTTTCCTTGGTATTCCCATTTTTCATAAAAATGGAATAGTCTGGTATTTAGCACAATTTATGCAAAAAAGACGCACCAATGAAAAAATAACATCTTACAGAGCACAAAATAGTAACCCACAGCAAAGTATTATCCAAAATATTAATAGTGCTAAGGTTGAGAAAGCCTGCCCTAAAATTCAGTACTAAGAGGTAAAATGTCTCTACGGTACCTTAGTTATGAACTAAAGTATGAGCTTTGTTATAAACTATATGTAGAATTACATTTAAAGAGCAGTGACTACAAATGATGAACTAAAATACACAAAATAATAGTTATGAAAACATTAACTGCTGATTCTCTTTTATAAAAGTATAAATGCAAATTGCCAATAAGCATATGAAGAGTCTACATTGCTAATAATAGTAATAAAAGCAAATACAGTAAGAATTTTTTCTTCCCTGATGAAACTGGTAAGAATAAAATAAAACTGATGATACCCTTGAGTGATCTCAAAGTCGTGAAGAGTTCCTCTTGTATACTATTTTCTGATGTATCCACTGAAGTCACTTCGAGAGGGATGCCTGGGTGGCTCAGTCAGTTAAGCATCTGCCTTCAGCTCAGGTCATGATCCCAGGGTCCTGGGATTGAGTCCCATGCCGGGCTCCTTGCTCAGAGTCTGCTTCTCCCTCTCCCTCTGTCCTTCCCCTGCTAATGCTCTCTCTGTCTCTTTCTCTCTCAAATAAATAAATAAAATCTTAAAAAAAAAAAAATGAAGTCACTTCAAGAGCAAAATATGGAAATACATATTAAGAGCCAAAGGAATCTACCATTCCACTGGTCATTTTACTCTTATGGATTTATCTAAGAAAATAAAGGTATGGACAAAGATTTAATACAGAGAGATGTAGTTATAATTGTAAAACTGAACATAATATGAAAATGTGAAATTGGGGAATCATCTATTATAGTTTTCCTACATTTAGATTTTGTGATACTAGGATATTTATTCATTTTTTAAACGTGGGGCTTGATCCCAGTTACCTGGGATCATGACCTGAGCCAAAGGCAGACACTTAACTGACTGAGCCACCCAGGTGCCCCGATACTAGGATATTTAATGATGTGGATAAATGTTAATGATTTAAGTGGTATTATGGGGCTGTACTGTGTCCTCCCAAAATTATGAGACTGACGCGCTACCTACTGCGCTAACGAGGCACCTGTGTCCTCCCAAAATTAATGTTAAAGTCCTAATTCCTAGTACCTCAAAATGTGACTATATTTGGAGATGGGATCTTTAAAGAGATAAAGTTAAAATGAAATCATGGGAGAGGGCCCTAATCCACTATGACTGATGTCTTTATAAGACGAACAAATTTGGAAACACACACGTGACGATGGAAGACCAAGTGCAGAAACATGGAGAAGATAGCTATGTACAAGCCAAGGAAAGAGACCTCAGAAGAAACCAGCTCGGTCTACACCTTGATCTTGGACTTTAAGCTTCCTGAATTGTGGGGAAATTAACTTCTGTTGTTTAGCTACCCAGTTCCTTGTCAGGGTAGCCCTAGCAAACTAGTACCAGTAAGAAAATATGTTTTAAAAAAACTGCTTATGCGCATGCCTACACTTGCTCTGTGAATATTTGGATCATGACATCAATTTTGTGAATGTATGTCTATACTAGTATTAATGTACTAGAAGTAAGGCTGCCAGAATATTAGTGGAGATTATTTCTGGGTAGTCATTTCTGTTTTCTTCTCTAAATTTTACAGTTTTACCTTTTTTTTTTTTTTTTTACCATATTGTGGTTTCTAAGTAGTTTACTGCAAATATTAGATATATAATAAATTTTTGTTGGTGGGAGACCCTTGGAATTCAGAATTTAGAAATATTTTGGTTAAGAATGAATTAAAGCCTCCTTTTCATCATGTAAGAAAAGCATTATGATAATAAAATTAATGAAGCATAATTTTAAGGGATATGTGCATTTACCTAAAATTATATTAAAAATTAGAGGCCTGTAGTTGATTTGAGATAGTTAATCTTAATAGCAAACTCATTTTTATATATGAAATATACTAAAGCTTTTTCATGGCCACATTATGTTGGCCTTTACACTATTGTAGTGTTAGCAAAATTTAAATTGGAGATTTATTGCTGTATAAACTTATCCTTTATTACATCAGATTGGATATTTCCTGTCATCCAGAGGACTACATTTTATTAAAGAGTATTTAAGTGTCCTAACCAGTTAAAAAAGATAAAGCCTGAGTCTTGGAAACCCCTTAATATTAATTTTTGAAAAGGATAGATAAATCTTACTAAAGGCAATCAATCACCTCTGCAAATTCAAAGTAATTAACATTTCAGTTGGAGATACATATGTTCCAAATAAAATCAGTTATTGGCTCTTCCTTTAAAGGTTTCTGATCTTTTGTCGTATGATTTAGGCTTGTGAATTTCAAATGGAAGTAGCATTCCAGAAAGGTTCCAGGATAGTTCTAATTTGCAACTCTTTTCAACCTAAATAAAAGTCCTCTCCTATGCCTTGTAGTGAATAATCTAAACTAAACTACCTGACATTTCCACTCAGTCCAAAGAACAGAGTGAAAATGCTGAATTGTCAGCAAAGCTTTGATGTAAATCAGTAGTCACAGGAGACTGCAAAGAAGAACATAATGTTACTGTCAGCTCATCAAAGGGAAGCTTTCTTCTTTTAAAGAAAAAAAAAATTGCCATCGTGCTTCCTCTGAATTGGAGAATCATTCGGCCTCATTATTTTCAGATACAGTTTCCTCCCCAATAGATACCAAGATAATTAACAGTGAAAAGCTCCTCTTTTTTCTCATTGATCTAACAGAATTATAAAAATACAAATGAGAAACAAACTGTTATTTTGCATGTTAGACTTTCTTTTAAAATTTTTTAAACATTCTTTAAGCTCATGAGTATCTCCCAGGGATCAAAGTAAAATAAAAGTAAGGCAAAAAACAAACTTAAGCATGCTTTTGAAATCATTTTCTTGGCAAAGCTAAAAGCTCATGTTTTTTCCCTCTTCTGAATAAAACTACTTCCAGTAGCCTGTATGTCTACATGTTTTCTACACAATATATGATCTTCACACTAAGCAACATTGACATTACTTTGAAGATTGCCAGGAAATGCATATTCTCAGGGCTTATCTCTTACTAACTGAATCAGAATCTGTGTTTAGACAAGATTCTTCTGTGATTTGTGTCCACATGGAAGATTGATACATGCTATTCTGTATGATAACACATAATTTTCACAAGTAATAATTTATTATATTTTAGTATTTTGTTCAAACCCTTTAAGTCCCAAAGCAAGGGTCAACAGCACTTTGTAAACCAGGGTTACTTTGCCTATGATCTTTGCATTCAGTAGATCTATGTTCCAGGTATCTTGGAATCTAAGAAATAACATATTTTTCTAGTTGGAAGGAAGAAAATGTAAAGATAATCCACCTCTTCATACAAGGCAAGATGCCTTTCTACATTATACTGTGTCAGTTAAGGTACATTCATTTGCAAATAATGAAGAATTCAGTAAGAAGGACTTAGAGTACATTTTTTTTTTTTATTAAACCAACAAGGTCCTGCATTAGAAAGATCACCTTTCGCAAATTCTGTCTTGAAACTATCATTAAGAACTCAGTTTCTTCTGATAGACTCAAAGCATTGACCTTGTCTTTAAGCGAGCTCCCTAATGGTCACAAAATGACTTTCAGGGTCTTAAATAGGACTGAACCA
Source organism: Mirounga angustirostris (assembly GCF_029215605.1). Taxonomy (NCBI): domain Eukaryota; kingdom Metazoa; phylum Chordata; class Mammalia; order Carnivora; family Phocidae; genus Mirounga; species Mirounga angustirostris. The sequence goes on along the minus strand of NW_026991719.1, from coordinate 21,982,118 downwards.
TGAGAAAAAATGATAATGCCTAGCTCTTCATGGTGGCTCACCCTTATATCTCGTGGAGTATGTTGGAGTTACATGTAGCAAGGCAAAGGAATTATCATGATTGGTGTTCAACTTAGCAGGCTTCACACATGAATTATATTCGGAGAAAGGAATATGGTGGTAAGCTTCTAAGATGCTTCCGAAAGATTTCAACTCCTGGCATTGATACCTCTGTGTAATCCCCACCACTATCTGCTACCCCCTTGAGTATTAGCTAGAACAAATGATTTGCTTCTAATAAATCGATTATGGTGAAAGTAATGAGACATCACTTTCAAAATTGGGTTACAAGAAGATTTTGGTTTCTCTCTTGCCAGTTTCTTTCTCTTTCATTTCCCTGCCTTAATGCATGTGAACTCTCATATTGCACATAAGCCCACTATGAGCATCTAGGAGCTAAGGGTGAATTCCAGCCAACAACCAGCAAAAAGCCAGGATGCTTTAGTCCTACAACCACAAGGGAAGTGAGTTCCTTCCAAAATTTGAGCCTGCAGGTGGATCCTTCCCTAATCAAGCCTCTAGATGAGAACACAGTCTGACCTATACCTTGCTATCGGCCTGTGACACTTTAAGCAGCAAACCCAATTAGCCATACCTGGACTCTTAACCTGTGAAAACTGCGAGATAATAAAATTGTGTTGTTACAGTTGCTTTGTTTGTCTTAATTTGTTACACTGCAAAAAAAATAAAAATAAAAATAAATAAAAGCTAATTATATGTAGGTAAATGAACAGTGTCTTCTGTAGATACAGAGAACTAAATCCAGAGACCATGAGTCCTCTACTCCTCAATGTCTACCATTTCATAGTTGTACAGTTTGATTTGCTAGGAAATAATTTCAAACAATGAATTAATTATGCCATACAAATAGAAACTTTCATTTGAACCATATGAAATTGCCATTTTTTGCAGGTCAAAAATGATTTAATATTGGTGATTTCACATGGTTCAACCTGTATATGTAATGGTTTTGAATGGAATTGTATTCAGTATTAATAATCTTCAAACTGAGACGTTGACTTTAAATGCACTGGTATTAAAGGGGAAGCACTTCCCCTTTGGTTAGACCAAAGTTTTCCTTAAGTAAGTGCAGAATTACTCATTTCAATTTTCGAATTCTAGGAAGACTCTTTACTTTATTTAGAAATTTAATTTATTTAACTCAAATATTTTCCAAATATGTTTAAATACTTTTTCAAAACTCACTTAGTCATTTGATCCTTTTAGTCTATTTTGTTCTTTTGTTAAGATGCATAGTTATTACTATTTGGGGGTGTAGAAAGGCAATTCAAGCAGTTATCAGTTATTTGTGTTTCAATGTGAAGGAATTTTTGGTCCTTTCTTAAGATTTTTGAGGCCCCCCCCCCCCGTTTTTTAAGATTTATTTGAGAGAGAGAGAAAAAGAGCATGAGCGGAGAGAGAGGCAGAGGGAGAGGGAGAAGCAGGCTCCCCGCTGAGCAAGGAGCCTGATGATGCAGGGCTCGATCCCATGACCCTGAGATCATGACCCAAGCCGAAGACAGATGCTTAACCGACTGAGCCACCCAGGCGCCCCTCTTTGAGCCCTTTTTTAAGGTTAATAGGAAATGAACTTTCTGCCATAAGACTTAACTGGAGCCTTGGTTTACTGACAAAATGGCAAATATGGAAAAATTAATGATCTTTCTGAAAATGTTAGAACATGTGATACATATTTAATATACTCTTAATATTATCTCTAAATATCTCTTGTAGCTTGTGAAAATAAAAACTTTAAATAACTGTAGTACATTCTCTAAAGCTGGACATTCTTACTGGAAACCATACTACTTACCTTTAAATAATGAAACAGTCTAATAATTGTTTTAATATATGCATTAAGTAGTTTTAAATAGGTTCATGGTTTTTCCTATCAACAAATATTATAACTGAAACTTCCTTATGAATCTCTTGACCATTACTGCAATCAGGATTTTATCCTCATAATCTTTCGATTTCTGTGGAATTTAGAGGGTTATTTTTTTTTCCATTGCAGTATAGTTGGTACACAACATTACATTAGATTCAGGTGTACAATATAGTGATTCAACAAGTCTATCCACTTTGCTCGGCTCTCCATATGTGTAGCTACCATCTGTCCTTATAATGCTATTATAATACCATTGGCTGGATTCCCTATGGTGTATCTTTTATTCACGTATCTTGTTCATTCCATAACTGAGACCTGTATCTCCCACTCTCTTTCACCCATTTGACCGTCTTCCCACTCTTCTCTCCTCTGACAGCCATCAGTTTGTTCTCTGTATTTAAGAGTCTGTTTTTTGGGGTGGTTTTTTTGTTTGTTTGTTTCTTCATTTATTTTACTTTCTAGATTCCATATGTAAATGAAATCATATGGTATTTGTCTTTGACTTATATTACTTAATTTTTTTTTCTTAAAAATACACCCATGAAACTTGAGTAAACTTACAAAATTTCAATATATTTTATGGATTTTGTCGAGGGTCATTATTTGCAGATATTATAAATAAGGAAATGAAGTACACCTTTGGCAAACATTCTGTAACATTTTATGTCCATTCTAATTTTATCCTTCCCTGTCCTCTTTCTCACTGTGGAAAACCAAACACATTATTCCAACACTGAAGCTCTGTTTCCCTTGAGTTGTAAGTTTTGTATGTATAGTCATACCTCTTTGCTATTCTTGTTTCTAGCTAAAGTCTCAAACATGTAATAAATAAAACATTTAAACAGTTACTAAACCCTCTCACAGAGAAAACTGGAACCCAGGTCATGAGAAATGCACGTTGTAACCAAGTATTTTAGCAGACCCACTATATTCACTAATATTTATCTCTATGTATTCTATGTCTATATGTATCTATCTATCTACTACTATCTTCTACAGCCACAAACATCACTCTTATATTTTGTTAAATTGGCAATAATTAAGATGTTTGTTAATATAACCCAACGGTATAGCTGTTCTATAACATAAAATTGAGGACTACACACACACTCCTTGTTGACTGATATTTTAGCATTCTGTATTACTTAAAAATAATTTAGGTATACAAAGTCTAATTCACTCTAATTAGTATTATCCCACAATCTTAAAGGTAAATGAAGATAGTGAAAATTATGTGTAAGCTGATATATACCCCACAATGTAATTATTCTTAACATAAAAAGTATTTGTCACAATTATGATTCAACTTAATTGAACACATAATTTAAAGTTTTTCATAATCTTAAACATTATGTGGAAATATTGTCATATCTAAATTCTAGAATATAGAAGTTTAGGTAGTTTAGATAAACTGGTCTCTTTATTAACATACAGGGGCACCTAGGTGGCTCAGTTGGTTGAGTGTCCGACTCTTCATTTCAGCTCAGGTCATGGTCTCAGGGTTGTGGGATCAAGCCCTGTGTGGGGCTTCCCACTCAGCGGGGAGTCTGCTTGAGATTCTCTCCGTCTACCCCTTACCCCACCTGCACACACACTCTCTCAAATAAATAAATAAATCTTTTTTAAAAAGACGTGTTATAAAGATAAAATTTATGTTTTTTATTTACGTCACTTATATAATTGTCACCTAGATGAAAAATATGAGCAGTACTATGAACCAATACCAGTTTACTGTGTTGAATAACTTTCATATACCAATCCAGACTTTCCTATCCATCTTGCTTGAAAGGCTGAACCATATGGACTCTATCAGCAGGCCCCTTGTCTTCTGCCTTGTCAGTTAGCAGTCCTCACCTCATGACTTCTGGGTCGTGCTATCAGCTTCCTCCTCTTGCCCCTTCTCCTCACCTCTTTAGGGCTAAATATAATGGGTACCCAGATACTATTAGTCACAAGAACAGTACTTTCCCTTTCTTTTAATTCTTTGCCACCATCTTTGTACATACTTTCTTTGCACATACTTCTTCCTCAGTTAACAAATGTTAAGTGTCATCTCTTTCCTGCAAGGACTCATATGTGTGTGTGTGTGTGTATATATATATATATATATACAGCCAAAAAAAGTTGGAATGGCCAGAAAAAAATTATAAAAATAATAATGGGGCCCTTAGACCTAAGTGATAGCAAAATTACTTTAAAGCTAAATTATTTAAAACAGTGAAGTAATGTCTCATAAATAGAGAAACCAAAAACCACCATGTATGTGTATTAAAATAAATTTATATATACATAGAAATTCCATAGTATGAGGCTGGCTATTTAAGATAGTAATAAAAATACCTTTTAAAAAGTTGGAAGTTGACATCATGCTGTACACCAGAATAAATTCCAAAGGAATCAAGGATATCCATGTAAAAAATGAAATAATAAACTATTAAAGGAAACAGCAAGAGATTTATTTTCCCCATCCTTAAAAAAAGGCTTTCTAAGTATAACACAAATTCCAGAATGTACAAAAGAAAAAAAAAAGTGTTACATTTCACTACATAAAATCTAAATGTATACTGTACTTAGAAAAACCTTTTTCATGCTGGCATGCAGCCAAAGTAGGCACCAAGAAGGGAAACAGGCACAAAACCGGATTATCCCATTTGCTGGAGGCCCACTGCAGGGGAGATGAGAGGTACAATGGTTCTGGCTTTGCTAGCTGGCTGGACACAGATGCACTGTCCAAGCAGCTGCAACAGTCTCCAGAAAGGTTCTGGTACAAAGCAGCTTGCTGTCCTCTGGACCTAGCTCTTGTGGCCCCATTTGCCCTTGGGGAGAGTCCAGAGCTCTGAGTTTGCCACTTAGAAGATGTCTTCAAGATTGTCTGCATGTGGGTGCTTGGGTGGCACCACTGGTTGGCTGTCGGACTCTTGGTTTCAGCTAAAATCCCTGTTTTGAGTATTTATCTAAAGGTATCCTTTGCCTTAGCAGCCTTCTGTTTGTCTAGTGCTTTAGAAGTGTCATCAGAGGCCGTATGTCAGATGCTCTCTTCTGAATACCATGGACTTGATTCAGTTCACACACACTGTGTAGGCTTCTCACATTCCTATTGGTTTTTCCCTTATCCTGCCTTAAGCCATGAATGTTTTTTGGTTAATGTTGCAGTGTATGTTAAATAAGATAGAACAAACGGAGGCAGTTCTAGTTCCTATGAATGAAAATAACTGAAAATTGGCTTGACTTACTTTAGCTTCTTGTTAAACCATGAAAGAAGCCATGCAAAGGATACATACGAAATTAAGGAGACCAGGAGACTTGGACCTCCAGTGACTCCCTTTGTTGCACATGAAGTAACTCCAGTGTTTTAGATTTCACAAGGTAATGCAGAATAAAAGATGTATCTTGTCATAGGAGGGAAGAACCTGGCCTCTTGTCTTTCTTTCCATATTGCATTAGGTAAAAGATGTCACCATCAAAATACCTTAGGGGCGCCTGAGTGGTTCAGTCGGTGGAGCATCCGACTCTTGGTTTCAGCTCAGGACATGATCTCCTGGGTTGTGGGATGGAGCCCCGCATCGGGCTCCTCGCTTAGCAGGGAGTCTGCTTGGGACTCTCTCTCCCTCCCTCTGTCCCTCCCTGCCTCTCTCTCTCAAAATAAATAAATAAATCTTTAAAATGTTAACCTTATTAAGATAGAAGTGAAATACTTCAGTGCTGCCACACCAAACCTTTTTATTTTTAATTTCAGTTTCAGAGCAGAAGCCTGCTCATGGCCTGCAGTAAAGCTGTGGTCCTTTGGGCATGTAAAGACATTGCAGCCTGAGAGCTGTTTTACCATCCACTTGCCACAGACAGAAACCTGTTTACCTATCCCACACAGAAACACACAGTTCCTATGTCAGAATTATTGTTTAGAGGAAAAGCCGAATGAAAACAGACCTGCATTCACAAAGCACAGGAAATGTATGCCAGTCACTTAGGCCTTCTTGACCTCACATGATCCATGCTAAGAACCATTGCACGTTTAAAGAAATCACACTTCTAAAAAAAAAAAAAAGAAGAAGAAGAAGAAGAAGGTAAACGTAATGAAAAGTAGATGTCAGAGGTAATAGAGTTAATTCTTCAAGTATATGGGAAATTAGAATAAACTGCTTCATTTTTATTTCAGAGCACTTAAATAGTAAAGCTCTATCAAAACAAGGTGCTGTATAAAACAGTGATTATAAAATAGAGTTCATAGCAACTAAGAATATAGTTGCTAAAATAAAATAATGAGAGCGAGAATTTCACATTGAGACTATCTCCTAGAAAATAGCTTTATAAATCCAGCTATGGAAAGTATTAGAAATATGCAAAATGTAGAGTATTTGTTTAAATTCTTGAATATCTGCTGTGTTTTCTCTAAAAAGATAAAACCAAGAAATTGAAGAATAGAATACTAGAAGAAAGTATCCTATAACAGAAAAAGACAGTATCATCAGAATGTAACAGCTTATTGAATACCCATTTCAACAAAAGAAAGAACAAGACCCGCAAATAAACATATCATGATTTCATAACACCAGTGATAAAAAGTTCTTAAAATTTTTTAAGAGAAAAAAAGAAACCATCATACTTGTTCTTGGCAATTCTGAATGAAGAACACATAGGAACAGTGATTTGAAAAGTTCTAAGAAAAGCATTTAAAATCTAGAATTACCTAACCAGCAAAATGAATGTATTTTCAGATATGCAATGAATTATGTAGTTTACTTCCAAAACATACTTTTTGAGAACTTACTTCAAGTTTTTCTTCAGCAAGATGAGATTTAAAATAGAGAGGAAGGCATGGGACTCAGGAAGCAGTAGGTAGATCACAGGATAGCAGGTAAAGAACTTCCCTTTAACAATGTGTACCAGTCCTGAAAAATGCAGTTCTTTGAAGCAGGAGGACAAATGCCTTTGGGAAAGATGTCTTTGTAGAAAAAAGGAAATACCCTCCATTAGGCAGAGGATAGAAACACTCAGGTATATAACTGATTTTTTCATTCAGTGAACATTTCTTGAGCACATACTTTATTCTACACATTTCTGTATACACAGCAGTGGGTCGGGGGTAGAGAAAATGTGTTTTCAAGGAGATTATATTCTAGTTGTGGGAGATAGAATACACAGGCCAAAGTGTGTCATTTTGGATGGCATTACAATGGATTTGAAGGGAAAAGCGAGCATAGTGAGTGAATGACAGCCCTGCTATTCAATAGTTTGGACTGAGGCATTCTCATAATCGCTACCTTGGGCTAAAGCCTAAAGTTGTAGGAACATGAAAGAGGACCGTGCACTTGTAGTGGAGAGAATAAGCCAAAGTGCCGGAAGAGAAGAAAATAGAAACCTATCGAAGGATCTCCTGTGACTGTAAGGCCATGGTAAATACTGGATTCAATTCTGAATGAGATAGGAGACCTATGGATGACTCTGATGGGGTCACTCTGTTGTATGTAAAACAGATTGTTAGAGGGGAAGAGTAGAAGAAGGAAAACCAATAAAGGGACTTTTAAAATAACTCTGAGGGAAGATGATAGTTACTTGGAATAGAGTTTTAACAAGGGAAACGACAAAAGATAGATTTGAGATGTGATTTAAAGGTATAGCTGACAGGAGTTTTGGCTCGATTGGATGTGTAGGAGAGAAAAAGAAGTGTCAAGATTGACAGCAAAGTATTGCGTGTGAAGAACTCAAACAACACAGGGTCCATTTAGTGGGACAAGGAGAGGGAATGAAAAGCACATTTGAGGGGGTAGGGGACAGGTATTTGGATAATATAAGGTTGGAGTTTGTGAGAGGTGTTCAGGATAGAAATAAACCTCTCTTTCCTTCTCTCTTCAAGAAAAAGTGAATGCATTTCTAAAATTCAGGGGAAAAAACAGTGTTACAAGACAGCCACGGTCCAAATATGTATATGTAATCTTGATGACTGTAATGTTTTACTTCAAATAACTTAGGATCAATACATGTTATCCAGAAGAAGGATTGGTAATCCTGACACACTGCTCGATTGGTCACTAAACGCTATTTCTGCAGTCATACTACTTGCATTCTAATGAATTTGCAGTGGGTTTAATTTTAAGCTTTGCAAATTTATAGGCAAGGCAAGAAAGTTATGATTATGGTTGAAGAAGAAAATGTAGGATTTAACAACCTTGACAAGTGTAAAAGTAAAACTGTAGGTGACAGATGGTGGGAGATGAGAGAGGAAAAGAATGTGGGGGATGCATGGAGGCAGTGACATCCTCATCCTACACAGAAGAGAGTCAAAAGCCTCAAGTAAATTTTATAGCACAAGAAATTGAGGAGTGAAGACATTCCTTAACATCGTAAAGTTTCCCGGAGCAAGAAATAGTTACGGCCATCAGCTGTTTGAAGACATGTGCGTGTAGGCAATAGAATTGAAATTTCCTCTTGAGGAGTTAATAGTTTGTTTGTTTTTCCCAAACCAATCAATACATGGAATTATAAGCATATGTTTAAGGTTTCATGTGCTATAGTTTAAATTTTGGAAATTCCAGAAAAGTTATATTTGGGAGTCAGTTGTAAGCTATGGAGTGGTGAAGAAGATTTTCTATATATATTTCAGAATAAGCCCTGTTGCAATTTGACTTTTAATATTAATATAAAATGTTTAAAAATTGATGAGAAAGTTATTTATGCAGGGAATGGCCAGCAATCCCTGTACCAGCGGATGAAAGATGACTCCAGACTTTGCCATGAAAGGGAGAAGGCAAGCGGGTCAACACTCAGAGGCGAAGACCCTTTGCTGTTCTTTGCTCCCGCTTTTATTGGTCCTTCAGGAGAATCACAAATCCTTATCACTGTTTCTCAAGCACGAGATGCATGACAAGGGGTCTTACTGAAACTAGGAGGATCTGTTTATGGGAATGATAATATATGCTAATCTGCGTGTTCTACGAGTTCTGCTAAACATAGCCTAAGGGACAATGCATTCATCTCTTGGATCACAGGGCGGCTGTTTGGGCTAAGAGAGCTTCGGGGAAGGCAACTCCCGGCGGCCTTTGACAGAGTGGTCCTGCAGGCCTCGGCATTCCAAAGGCCTACGCCCTTCTTCGAAACCTTCCCTGCCCTCAGCGGCCTCTGCATTACATTTTAGCAAGCCAGGTATTATGGCTGATTTCATGCTCTACGTTAACGCCAACATATTTACATTACAAATAATCTGTAAACCTTTACTAAATACTAGGAAGAATAAAGTAGGATCAGAAAAGATGTAAGGATTTTAACATGTTTCAATTGACACAGTTCAAAATTTTAATCCTTTTCCTATCTAGATGTTTCCTAGCACTGCCCCAAGGTTTGTCCCATTTCACATTCATTCAATAACCTAGACAAGTGCATTTAACCATCAGAATTTATAGGCCATAAACTTTGACCAAATGTCATTATAAAATTGTAGTACTGTATTTGATATAAAGCCTTGTAAAAATAGAAATAATCTTATGGCCCTATGTACTTGAAAAATGTTAAGTGCTATGTTGAAACTGTCCTCAGCATGATAAAGAAGACCAGACTGTATAATGTTTACATTGTTGTAATCACACACAAAGGGCACTGTTCATATTATCCACTTGGAGCTCTCTCAAGTAAGATAAAAGTCCAAGTGGTATACTACATATGTAACAGTGCTCATTGTTCTCATGCTTACAATTCCTCTCCCTATGTTTACTAACAAAAAGCAAAGATTTGCACAAGAACAGTTTACAATCCTTTACCCACACAGTAAGTAAGGTTTCATTACTTAGGATAACAGTAATAACAAAAAATATGGACAGGCTAGTCTCAAGTAATTAAATTTCCCCAGAGAAATATTGGGTGGCTTCGCTGTTGAACAGAAAGCATGGTGTTCTCTTTAGCAGTGATGTCCAGGCTGCCTCTGCCATTTCTGATTCAAACTTGGCCTAGAATTTAATTACTGCCTTAACTTCGTGGAGATCTTTGCCTGGCTTTTTGCATCCCCGGTCCTAAAGTACCTTTGTGTATGTGGTTCCTTCTTACATACCAGCAACACAAAAGCTGGCTTCCTGAACAGCTTTTTCCTTTCATGTCCAACACATGAAGCTTGACAGCATGAACCCTTTCATTAGTGTCCCCACAAATAATAATTACAACCTTGTTTTTTTCGTGATGATATTCTGGTGGTTGAGGTGATAAATGACCTCACTCTTCAACTGAGATTCTCCATAATAAGGTGAAAGACTTGATCCAACAGTGTAAGAAAAACTTAAAACTTACGATAACATAACACCCAGTCAAAAAGGTGTAAACATTCGGCTGGAAATCATGTAGGTGCGCCTCGAGATTATTGGTCTGAATCATACCTTCCAAAATAAATCTTCTTACTCTCTTACAAGCACTTCTATTCACACTTAGTTTAATTGGAATATCTACATCATATTCTAGTCCTGATTTTAAGTAGGATCTTCCATGTCAGATTCAATTAACATCACCCAACACCTCCATTTTTAAGGTGAAATTGCTTCTCCATATAATGATCCTGTCGAACTGATAGATCAGTTGAGCTTGTTCTCTACCTGAATTCTTTGACTTCCTTTTCTCTCGTACTGTACATCTTAATCCAGCATTTTCTTGTAGTTATTTGTATATTTTAATTCTTCCTTGCATACCATAGTCTTTTGGACCTAGGTCATCTTTTCCACCAGAACCAGAACAATCTGGAAGGCAACTATTTTACAACACAAATTTGCAAGCAGCTGCATTATAATTGATTTTATTGAGTTTGCACATCCTTGTTGAGTTGTTTTTTTATTGCACTGTTAAAAACTTCAGCAAAACTGACAGAGAAGATCAAATTTAGTCAGACCTTTTTTAAAAAGTAAATTATCATCAGTATGGGGGTACAGATATCTCTTCAAAATGTTGATTTCATTTGCTTTGGATATATACCCAGGAGGGCAACTCCTGGGTCATAGGATAGTTCTAGTTCTATTTGTAATTTTTTGAGAAACAGTCATACTGTTTTCCATAAGGTTATACCAATTTACATTCCCACCAAAAATGTATAAGGGTTCCCTTTTCTCCAAATCCTCACCAACATTTGTTATCTTTCGTTTTTTTTTTATGCTAGTCACCCTTCCAGTATAAGAAATAATTTCTTTGTAGTTTTGATTTGCATTTCCCTAATGATTAATGATGTTGAGCATCTTTCCATGTACCTGTTAGCCAACATAGCTGTTCTTTAGAAAAATATCTCTTTCTCCTTTGCCCATTTTTAATTGAATTAACTTTTTTGCTATTGAGTGGTATAAGTTCTTTATATATTTTTCAATATGAACTCCTTATCAGCTAGATGGTTTGTCTCCCATTCTGTAGATTGCCTTTTCTTTTTTCTTTTCTTTTATTTAAAATCATTTAATTAACATATAGTGTATTATTAGTTTCAGAGGTAGAGTTCAGTGATTCATCGGTCTTATATAATACCCAGTGCTCATGACATCACGTGCCCTCCTTCATGCCCATCACCCAGTTACCCCATCCCCCACCCCCTTCCCTCCACCAACCCTCAGTTTGTTTCCTATGATCAAGAGTTTCTTATGGTTTGTCTTTGTCTCTGATTTCATCTTGTTTTATTTTTCCCTCCCTCCCTCTATGATCCTCTGTTTTTTTCCTTAAATTCCACATATCGTAGATTGCCTTTTCATTTTATCAATTGTTTGCTTTGCATTAGCTCTTTAGTGTGGTGTAGTCCCAGCATTTTTTTGTCTGTTGTTTGGTATCTTATCCAAGAAATTGTTGCTAAGACCACCATCAAGGAGCTTTTTCCCTGTTGTCCTCGAGCTCTTTCATGGTTTCAGGTTTTACATTTAAGTTTTTCATCCATTTTGAGTTAATTTTTGTAAGTGATCTAAGATAGGGGTCTGGTTTGATTCTTTTGCATGTGGATATCCAGTTTTCCCAGCACCATGAATTGATGAGCCTAACCTGCATTGTATGTTCTCTGCATTCCCACGTTCATTGTAGCATTATTCGTAATAGTCAAGATCTAGAAACAATCTTTATGTCCTTTGATGAATAAAGGTAATGAGATATATCTAAGGGAATCTTATTCAGTTATAAAAAAGAAAGAACTCCTGCCATTTGTGACAACATAGGTGAAACTGGAGACCATTATGGTGAAAAATAAGCCAGACAGAGGATAAATGCTGCATGGCATCACTTTTGTGTGGAATCTAAAAAAAAAGGAAAAAAAAAAAAGCCTATTTCTTAAAAAGAGAGAACAAAATGGTGGTTGCCAGAGGCTGGGGAGAGGAGCAAGTGGGAAAATGTAGGTCAAAGGGTACAAACTTCCAGTTGTAAGAAGAATAAGTTCTGAGCATCTAATGCAAAGCACAATTACTATTGCTAATAATATGGTATTGTATAATTGGACATTGCTATGAGTAAATCTTAAGCACTGTCACCTTACATCCCAAAAAAGTGTTACAGATTTGTTAATTTCTTGATCTTGGTAATCATTCCACAATGTATATATCAAGTCATCATGTTGTGTACTTTAATATATACAATGATATTTTTCAGTTACTCCTCAATAAAGTCAGGAGAAAGGAATTTATCATTTATTGTTTTTCGGAGGTGGTACATATTCATATTTTGATAGCTCCTTAAATGAAATATGGTCATGGATAGATGTGGAATTGGTACATGCTGCTTATCTTGTGATATCTCATCTTAACACCACCCTTTAGATTTGGGTGTTTTGAATATGTTAAAGACATTACAAAGTTATTTTAAACAGAATTGAAAATCAGTGTCTCCTCTTCAAGAAAACTGGGCTAGGTTAACAAAATTTGATTCAAAGTCTGAACTCATTCTTAATATGCCCTCTGTTCTGTGTTACTGGATTCACATATGAGTCTATTTCTCATTTTACCATATTAACATACTAAGGATGGAAACCCACAATACCACTCCAAAAGAAAATTTTAATTTAATTCCACATCTTCCCATCACTAAGATAGGTCTTAGTTTCCCCAAAAGGATTGAAAACAAACTAAGCCACTATTTTAAAAAATGTTTAATACCCTCTGTTGATTCTTTCACTCATTTCAGACACCTCTGTTCTTGCAGAGGACTAATTGGGAGTTATATATTCTCTTTGGAATTCCCTTAGTGTCCTATTTCTTTTTCTAGGACATATGCCACCTTCCACATTATTAAGAATTTACGTTTTATAATCATCACATTTTTTTGCTGTGGGATTAAAAGTTATTTGAAGATAGATAGCATTTCTTATTCATCTGTGTACCTCAGTTGCCAGTGAACCAAATCTGTAGTGTTAGATAAATATTGAACTGAGCTTAAACCTTTACTTTCCTTCTAGGCCTCATTAATATCTTATGTTTTGTAGGGATAGTTTAACCAACATATCAGCTTAAACAATGTTATCTTTTTCTTTAGTATTATCTAAAATTAGTATAATTCTTTGACTTAAGTGGTAAAAATAATAGGCCAAGCAAAGAATTCGCTCAGGTCAGTCTATTATTTCTCATCTGGAATAAATAACTTCTGAAATGAAAATCCTAGTAAAATTCTATAACGGCATGTAAGAATGTCAAGGAAAAGTGCTTCACTGTTGATTTTACATAAGCTTATTCCTAAAATCAGGTTATAAGTTGTTAAAAATTTATCGAAGGCAAATCAAATTTCTGTTTTCCTGAATTTGAGGAGGTGTGTTATCATAAAACTTTGTTTTTAACTATATGACCAAACATAGCTGTGAGATTCAAAGTAATGGCCTATATAGGACAAGTCACTGTGAAACTACCAATATTCCAAAACAAGTTATTGTCTTTTGAGTATTTTGAATTAACTGTTCCTCAACTTAAGATATAACTACATTTTTAGTAATGTGACAAAGCAAGGATAAACTCAACACCACAGATTCACTGCCTTTTCACAACCTGAAAGGTGGTATTTTATTTCCTCACAAGTCATAGATATAAAAGAAAGTTCAGAAACCTTTAGATGGCATTTATCCAAAATATAAAACACAACTCAAAATAATTAAGAATATTAAATATAATACAGTTTATACCAAATATATTTATTAAACTATTTATTCATTCATGAAATATGTATCCTGTAACTATTTTGTGCCACAAATCTATTAGACTTAGTCCTCAGCAGAGAAAGTGGATATCACACAAGTAATAAGAAATATGATAAATACTAACAAAGAGAACTGTGGTTAATTATCATTATAAATGTGCGTGTTTTTTTCTATAATATTAAATATGTTGAAGGCACTTATGGATTTTTAAAGCACCTAGTATACTGTCTTATAAACAGATGATAAATATTTGTTAAATGAACAGAGAAATCAATATATACTTGTAATAGTCAAGTGGAGTGCCTAAAGGCTATAATGGTGTATGAGGAATGGCATGCAGAAGTATTTTACATGAGAGCTAGAATGCCTGCTCTCAAATTTTATTAGAAACAGAATAAGAAAAAATTCAGATTTTCAAATAAAGAGTACGGGGCTTAGAATAGATGTAGGAAAGCTTTCCAAAGAGTTGGTAGTCATTAAATATTATAATTTATTTCCAAATGAAGTTGTCAAATTCTTTTCACATGTCTTTGAGAATAAGATAGGAGTTTCATCTGTTCAGGATACTTTAATTGTCTCTACATTATGCCAAAACATCTGCTAGTTTCAGTCAATAGTAAAAACTCCATACTGTCAATTCAAAGAATAAAACCAGCTCAATCATTTTTCTGGCATCTTATAGCTCAAACAAACCTGTTGATTGACATTTTTATTTTTCTTCAAATTATTTTAGCTTAATGGTAACTTCAGGCTCTTGTAGTTCTGAGTGGGCTAAATTAAGTAAAATTTCTAAGTGCCTTTTCTGCTATATATGAATTAAACTGTTGTTTATTGATGATGTATGAGTATAAAATATATGTTACCTTTATATAATTTGAATGAAGCATACTTTAAGTACCTTTAAAAACATTTAAAGTGAGAAAATGCTAATGTCTAAATTATAATGAAAATTGCTAGAACTTAAGATGTACTAAATATTCACAGGTGAGTACATTTTATATATTTCACTATTATACATAGTGACATGCAGTGAAAAAACTTTGGGAAGAATACCACTTATACCAAAAGTGAGGAAAATGAGAAGGAAATCTCTGTTTATAATTTTTTGGGAAAAAGTAAGAGCTTGGTTGATGCTCAATGAATACCTGTTGGATAGATTAATTATTGACTGGCTGCTTTATATGGTGAGACACCGACCTGACATATATATGAGAAGAAGTAGTATTCTTAATCTGTTCATTCAATGTGCCTAAAACAATACTTAATCTGAAATCTTCAGCTAAGCGTTTTTCCAGTGAGAAGAGGAGATTCAACAACAGTGGTATATGGGAGAGAAAATGGCCACTTGTTTCATACTCTGCTTGAGTTTTTACCTCATGATCTTTCTTATTAGGTGATTATTTCTAGTGAACAAAATAAATTGGCTCCTTTTTATGTATGTTTATATGTGTTTAAATAACCAATATTTAAATTTACAATTTAATTCAATTTTAAAATAATAGACCTTTATGAGATGTTGCCTTATAGCATTAGGCTAAGGGCTTTACATTTCTTTCCCAGGAGCTGTATCAACTTAATAGGGCAGGTACTCATTTTACAGATGAGGTAATAAAGATAAGAGGTCAGTGGTTTAAAAAGTCAGTGATTAAAAACAACAGCTTCCATGATCAGTTATAATCCTTATTCTTATAAAATAATATAGTGTTTTGATTAGAGCAATTCAGTTGACGTTATCTTGTATGTACTCAAGTCAAAGTATCATTAGTAGCTGTGAAAGGTAAGAATCAAAGCTCAACCTTATAAAAGATTATTGATCATTCACCTAAGGTTCAATATGAGTGTTTCAAACCTGTGAGTGGTTCTTTAAGGAATATTTAGATACCCATGCTCTTTTTGGTTCGTGGCTCCGGCATTTAAAAAAGTGACTTCCAGGTTACTGTTTTTCTTTTCCTCAAGTCAGAGACAAGGGGGACATATATGTGTAGGATGATGAACGGAGTTTCTTAAGAGCCAGTACTGGAACCTACACAATTTACTGGCACGCACCTTTCACTTTTAATAACTCATTCATATGGATGTGCCTAAATGCAAGGGAGGTGTGAAATGAATTCTAGCTGTTTGCCCAAGAAGCATTGGGGTTTCATGGGCATCTACTGAGACTCTGCCACAACCTACTCTTCTGTTCATCAAATATCTTATGCAGAGAACATTCCCAAAGGGAAAATCCAGATTTCCTCCAGTCACTACATCTAAATCCAAGTCCAGCATCTCCAGGACATGTGTAGGAACCGTTGTCAAGGGGATGTGGCTCTTCTTCGTCTAGAGATCTATGAACTAAGAAGTCAGTTTATCACTGTGGTGGGCAGAATAATGCCTCTTCCTCCTCCCCACCACCACCCCCCCCACACACACCGTTCAGGGAACACCTAAGATGTTCAGGTCCTAAGCCTCAGAACTGATGAATATGTTAATTTACATGGCATTAGAGAATTAAGGTTGCAGACAGAATTAAGTTTTCTAATCAGCTGAATTTAAGATAAAGAAATTATCATGGCTTACCCTGGAGGACACAGTGTAATCATAAGGGTCCTTAAAAGTAGAACAGGAAGCCAGAAGAGAAGTCAGAGTCAGAGAAGAAGTACCGATGAAAGGATATCTTAGTGATGTGATGTGAGGACCCATTCAGCTGCTGCTGCCTTTGAAAGTGGAGGAAGGAGACAGGAGCCCAGGAATATGGGCAACCACTAGTTGCAGGAAAAGGCGAGGAAATGAACTCTCAGCTATGGTCTTCAGAAAGGGACACGGTTCTGCCAACAATTTCATTTTGTACAAGTGGCACCTTTATTGGACTTTTGCCCTCCAAGACTATAAAATGATAAATTTATGCTGTCTTAAGTCACTAAATTTGTGGTAATTTGTTACAGCATCAATAAAAAACTATTACAACTCTCTCTCTTTCTAAACATCCAGTATACAAAGGGGGTGCTGGAACAGGATAAGAGCAAAACATTCCCATTTAGGGAAGGAAAAAATGGGAGATACCCAGCAGTATTGGCTCACAACAATAATTTAACCTTGACTGGAAGGCACTGTGATCTCCCCTTTTCCCTGGTAATTAGGAGAGTTTCCTAAATACAGCTGATTTTATTCTTTGATGGCAAATTCCTTGTTTTTAAGGAAGTGAGGCTCCCAGTTCCATTTTCTGCAAGGTTTCTCTTCTGTCATTATTCTATACCTGAAATGAGTTGTGGGATTATAATTTCCTTCAATAGTACCTATTTTTGTTGTTGTTGTTGTTATTGTTGTTGTTGTTTTGAGAGAGAGATAGCCTGTGAGCAGGGTGGGGGTGGGCAGAGGAAGAGAGGGAATTTAACAGCCCGCGCAGAACCTGTCCTGGGGCTTTATCTCACGACCCTGAGGTCATGACCTGAGCTGAGGAGTCAGATGCTTAACCAACTGAGCCACTCAGGCACCCCATTTCATGGTTTTTACAAGCTCCTTCTTGCTTTAGTAAATCAGGAACCCTGATGTTTTTGTTAACATAATCAAAATTATATCTTTAAAAAATCTTAATAGGCTTATTTTCTCTTTGATTCCAGGTAGTTCCTATGTTTTTACCACATTGAAATTATTTTCCAGACAGAGCTAGATTATATATATATATATCTTTAGTTCTTTACTGGTGGTGTGTTGGTTGTTTCCTAGATATTAAATCTCTTTGAGTTACTATGGGTTCATTTGGAAAGCAAGCATTAACACAGTAGCTGTTTTATAGGATTAACGTGTGGATTAAATATGAAAAAGTATATAAATCATTTAGCTCATGGCCAGATAAACCATAAATATTGAAAAAAATTTTAGCTGTTGATTACAGAGCACTCTGTTTGAATTACCAACATTGCAAATTATCCTCACTAAGCTCTCTTAAACTTTGGATGTGGAGTATACTGTATTCACACTGATTGCATTTATCCAGCACTTTTTACTCCACTGATAAAATGAAGAATTTAATTTACATTTCACTGCACTACCAAATGCTGGTGTTTTCCATATTTGTTTTTAGGAAGGCCATTATATTTTCATTTCCATGATTTTTCTTTATAACATAGCTTTCTGATGTATAAGCAAACAATTAAAAACAAATTGAAACCTTCCAAAAAATGGGAAGAGTGATCACAACTTGGAAAAAAGAAAATGGCATGCCATCCATGAAGATCATTTAGCTACTCTGATTTATGTGATATTAGAATAAAATTCTAGTGATGCCTGTGTGAAGCCAGGCAGAACAATGATTAACATTTCTAGAGAGATTATTATATGCCAGGCATGTGGATAAGGAGCATTTAAAATGCTGATATACATGCACCCATTCTGTATTCACAAACATCTTAGGAATCAGGTACTATTATTATCCCCATTCTACAAGTGAGCAAACTGTGGCATGTTGTGCAAGATGTAAAAGGGCTAATACACGGTAGAGAGTCCCCGGACTTCCCTTTGTCTTCTACCTTTGCTCTTTTTTCTTTCTTTTTACATTTCTGTCTTTGAAATTTGACTAGTCAGTAAACCACAAGCCTTGCAAAAATAGTCTTGGAACATTCTATTCTGCTGGTTATTGTAACCTGGAAGGAGGAAGATAAAATTTGGAACAGTCCTGAGCCATTGATTTGGTTCAAGTAAAAAACTGCTCTATAAGTCAAAACATGAAGGATATGTACTCACTTTCCCGCATCCTATCAAATTCTGCCCCTTCTTTGGTTGAGGAGTTACCTGATCTGCTAGTGGTCCCTTATGTGCATCTGTTCATTAAAGAGGACTTTAACCTCTAGTAAGTCACTTAAATCATTTATCTTTGACAAAGATAGCAGTGCTAGTAAGTGGCAGGCCAGGAATGGCATGGACACGGTCATTCAGGCTCAAGCTTTGATGATTCTATGCACTTTATGCCTCTTTTCTTTTTAAACATTTTTTTTTTTTTGTGGAAATGTTTATGTTTATAGAAAAGCAGATAGAATCCTATAATGAATGAAATCCCATGCATCCATCACTCAGTTTCAGGAAGTATCAACTTGATGTCATTATTTCATATATTCTTCACCTTCATATACATTGTTTGCTGTAGTATTTTATAGAAAATCCCAGATATTGTGTCAATGTATACAGTAAAAAAAATCATTAGACATCACTAAATAATAAAAACATTTTTTAGTATAATAAAAACACTACTAGTACATATTAATATTAACAACAGCTAACATCATGTAACATTCAGTCTGTATCTCACTTTCACCAAAGGTCTCAAAGTAATCTTTTTACCATGAAATTGTAAAAATCAACATTCACAAATGCCCATATATTGCCTTTGGTTGTTTTGATTCTTAAAAACTGAATTATATGGTTACAGTCTTTCCTGCTTTTTTGTGCCATTTATTGGTAGAAGGATACATGTCATTTGTCTTGTGGAATGTTCTTTTTTTCATAATTTGCCAGGTTGCTACTTCAAATTGTCTTTTACCTTGTTTCTCTTTCTCCTATATTTTTAGTAAACTGGTAGTTAAATAGAGAGTCCTAATTTTATTCATACTTCACTTTTAGCAAAAGCACATCTTCATTTCACTGCTACTTCTTACTGTATCACATCATGAGACACATAAAGTCTGGTTGTCCAGTTTGAGTGAATCTACTGTTATCATTGATTTTCCGTGGTCTGAGTCTGATGCTTCCACTATAATTTTTTCCCATCAAGCTTTGCCCAAAAACATCTTACCATTCATTGATGATAGTTGCCTGGGTTCAGTATCTCATCAGAGATTAGAAAATGTTGATATTCTAATAATTTATTAGCAAGATTTAGTCTAAATAGAACATTCTCTCATCCACTCTTTGGTTACCCTGAAGCACAGTTTATACAAAAAAGTCAGAGAAAAATGTGTGATTCTATTCACCAGTTAGAATTTTTAGAGAAATGATTCTGTGCTCCAGAAACCCCAATGAAGAGTAATAAGACAGAATACTGTGTAATGTAGTAATGTTATGAATACATGGATTTTTATTTATTTCAAATATTTGCAGTTATTCTGTTTGATCATCAGTATACTCTGCCTTATACCTGTGGAAGACCCTTGCACATTGACTCCTATCTTTTTTACCTGACCATCTTAGTCTTTAAAATCTTCATTGCTTTCTGCATAACAAGATATCCCAGAATCATCTTGAATAGTTTTTTGCCCTTTACCTATAATCAAGAATTCCCCTGAAAATCTCTGATTCGCTTTAATGGAAAATGGCTTTGGGAGCTCACAGTCTGGGTCCCAGTAGTAATCATTGCCACCAGTTTGTCATTTGTCCTAGGCTTTATCAGTGAATGCATGTAATAAATACATATTTTTTACAGAGAAACAAATCTTGAATATGTGATGATTTTTTTTTAGATTTATTTATTTATTGTTTTAGAGAGAGAGAGAGAGAGAGAGAGCCCGAGCATGAGCAGGAGGGGCAGAGGGGGAGAGAGAGAGAGAATCCCAAGCTGATTCCACTCTGAGCATGGAGCCTGATGCAGGGCTCAATCCCATGACCCTGAGATCATGACCTGAGCTGAAACCAAGAGTCGGAAACTTAACCAACTGCCCCACCCAGGTGCCCCCCCCTTATTTTTTATGCTGATTTTCTGAGTCAAATTTAAGTTTCCAGTCATTTTACTTGAGGTCTTTTATTTTATATTTGCATCTCTTTATTCTTAGTCCAAAAGTTTTGGTACTTAATGGCATTACCATAATTACATATCTGCTTTCTTGTACAGTATACCTATAATGCTTTAAAAATAACAATATCAATATATTTTGTTAACAACAGTAGGACTAGGGGCGCCTTGGTGGCTCAGATGGTTAAGTGTCTGCCTTCTGCTCAGGTCATGATCCCAGCGTCCTGGGATCGAGCCCCACTTCAGGCTCCCTGCTCAGTGGAGAGCCTGCTTCTCCCTATCCCTCTGCCCACCCCACTCCCCGCTTGTGCTCGCTCTCTCTCTCTCTTTCTCTCTATCTCAAATAAATAAATAATCTTTAAAAAGAAAACAATAGGACTAAATGAATTTAAAAGTTTTTCATGTTTTTGGGGCACCTGGGTGGCTCAGTTAGTTGAACGTCAGGATCTTGATTTTGGCTCAGGTCATCATCTCAGGGTGATGGGATTCAGCTCCGAGTCAGGCTCCATGCTCAGCACAGAATCTGCTTGAGATTCTCTCTCCTTCTCCCTCTGCCCCTCCCCTCCACTCACACATGCTTATTCTCTCATTCAATAAATAAATTAATTAAATCTTAAAAAGTTTTTCATGTTTTCTTTTGTCTTTTGAGTGTAACTCAACAAGAATGTATGTGAAAGTATTGGGTTTTTTTGGAATTAATTAATTTCTCCCTATGGCTAGCCCACCAACTATATACAATTAGATATGTTTGTTTACTTTGGATTCAATTTTTAGAACTTTTTTCATTTCCAGTTTAATATTTGTAACTATGGAAAATATATGATTCCATCGTCAAAATCGTAATGTTGGGGAGGAAAAGTTTTACTCTACCCTTCAATTCTTCTAGCTGGTCTAAGATTTAAATTGACATGGGGTACCAGGTTTGCTCAGTCAGTTAAGCCTCCAACTCTTGATTTCAGCTCAGGTCATGATCTCAGGGTCTTGAGATTGAGCCCTGCATCAGGCTCCACACCCAGCATATTTTACTACATTTAAAGATATTTTGTATTGAGCCAATATTTCTTTTTTATATTTTCAATGGGCTTTTGGTCCTTTTCTTTACAATTTTAAAAAATATTTATATGATGGCAATATTAGCAGTTTGTAAAAAATTGCAAATTATTTCACAAGATTTTTATTTGGTTTTAGACTTTTGAAAATTGTATGTCATTCAAGAAATTAATGATAGTCTGCTCTAATTACTATATGTGGTGTTCTCGGGAAGAAATGAATACAAAAAATATGTATAGCATCTTTATTGGATATATTTTACTATGTTATATATCTCATTTTCATTATTTCTTTGTTTACACATCTGCTGTGGATTTGGGTTTCTTTTTAAACATATAAATCTTCTTAGAGTGGGCTGTTCACCAGCTTTGCCCATTTTTCTAAAGGATTATCTCTTTTCCTTGTAGAGTTTTAAAAATAAATTATGAATATGAATCCTTTATCTCTTATGTATGCTGCACATATCTTCTGCTTAGTCACTTGCCATTTAACTTTCTCAGTGGTGTTAGATATTTGTTTTGTTTGTGAGTAGAAGTTCTTAATTTTAATGTTAAGTTTAATTTATCACAATTCCTTTCATGCTTGGATATTTTTATATCATATTTATGAAATATTTCCATCCTTCAAATATGTATAGATGTTCTTGGAGTTTTCCAAAAAGTTTTATTTACCTTTTTAACGTAGATCTGAAATCCATCCGGAATTGACTTTCTTTATGGAGTGAGGTAAAGGTAATTATTGACTGTGCTATGAAATTGATTAGTTCAGTTTATCAACAAGATGAACAGTGCCATAATAATATCACCTTTGTCATCAATCAGGTGACTGTTGGTCTTTTTCTGGGTTTAATTCTATTCTGTTTATCTATTTGTCTGTTTTTGTGTAATTGAACTATCTTGAGTTCGCTCCTTGGTGAGTCACAGATAGAAACTGCAACGGGAAGAGTTGTCACACAAAGGTTACTTTATTTACAGCAAGCAAGGAGACTATGGGAAATAACATCCAAAGTCTTGACTCCCTGAGCAAGGGTGAGTGGGTTCCTTTTTTTAGGGGTAGGATTGATATTAGAAAGGGGAGCCTTGTCATCCTGTGTAGAGGTGGACCTAAGGTCATACATGTGCCTTGAGATTATATACCTATACGTACATTGTACTTTATGTAAATGAGGGTTGTGTTCCTCATTGGGCAGAGATTTTAGTATTATAATGAGGTAAAGGTAAGTGTTGGTTACTCTCGGGGTTACTCCATGATCCATCTGTGAAGTTGTGATTCTGGGTTAAGCTCAAACTGGTGTGGGTGGTCTGGGCCAGCCAGAACTCTTTCTGGGCAGTTGTTATTGCTCAAGGAGTAGTTTAGGATAAGATAAACTAGAAAGAAGAGCTTAAGGGAAAATGTGGGATAAAGGTTGTGAGAACAAGCAAGTAAATGGTAAAGGTCAGGTCTTGAGGTCTAGCTGGTGACAAATCTTTCCTCTGGTTTTATTCTGTTCCTCATTCTTGGCGGGCATGGGACAAAGGTACATCTTCTGTAGCTACTGTTAGACAAGGATGTAGTCATCATGATTAATAGAGGAGCAGAATTATCCTCAGCTCGTTTTAGATATGTTTGGGTCACCATGTTTAACCCCAATGTGTTCAGACCTTCATATTACTACCATTCGTAATTTTATGGTCTGTATACAATTGGACAGAAATTGTATCAGGTAAGCATGCAAGGTCCAAACAGTAATAAGAGAAGTCTTTAGTTTATTTCCCTTCATTATGTTCTTACTGATATTTACTAGGGAATTTAGTTCCCAGAGATGTTCAAGTGTGTTTATAGCTTTTGGCATTTCTAGGATTATTATCACCAGGACTAACATCAAGAAGGTGTTCATTTTAAAATCAGACCAAGGCAGAGGGGACTAGAACATTGTCTATTTTGCCACGTACTACCAATAAGCTGTGGCATTCATTATCGAATGGTCACAGAGAATGATTTCATCCATTTAAGGGGCCGGGCAGCAAACAATAAGACTGAAGAAACCAGAACAGTAGAACTAGTGTCCTACAGATAGAGATTATTACAGTATATAAAATTGAGAATGCTTACTTAATGAGGCTCCACTTATCTTGAGGGTGTCTCCAGAACAGAACTTCCAAGTCAGTGAGTGGCTTATGGGAATATTTGTTGTCATCCAATGCTGGCAGTATCTCCTCCTAGGGCCCTGGTCAGATGCCTTTTTACTTTAGTATGGTGAATCCAAGGTACAACTCTAATTTTAAGGGAGAGTGTGTGGTTTATAGTATTAGGCAGGGCCCTGTTCATATAGGATATAGTTGATTGATCCTAGGATGACCCATTTTTCCAAATTTTGAGATATATCCAGTCCCCAGGTTCATTTGGGTGAAGCTTAATTTTAGTGGGTTGGGGGAGGCAAAAATATCTATACCTTTTGAATGCATCCACCACCTCTCAGAGATAAATTATGTGCTTAAGGGCCAGAGAAACCTCCAGTCTGGAGGTGAGACGGAGTCAGAGCCTTTTGGAAATGCCTCCCATAAGTTATTCCAAATGGGATGAACTTTTAGTTTGCCCTTTGAGGCAGCTCTCATTCTGGTGAGAGCTACTGGTAGTAACCTTAACCAGTCTTCCTGTGTTTCCTGGCCCAACTTTGCCAGGGTCTTTTTCAGGGTTTTGTTGGCACATTCTGTCTTCCTGGAAGCCTGAGATCTCCAGGCACCTTGTAACCTCCACTTAATATTTAAAGCCTTGGTTACCTCAGAAATAATTTTTGAAATAAAAACTGACCCATTCGCATTTTGGGTTAACCTTGGTAATCCAAATCAAGGAATTATCTTAGTAAAAGAACTTTGTTACTCTATTACCTCTTTTTGTCCTACAGGGAAAGGCCTCAATCCATCCAGTAAATCTATCTACAAACACCAAAAGGTATTTGAACCCTCCAGGGGCTATAGGCATTGCAGTAAAATTGTCAATCCTCCCCTGGCATTGTACCCCTGATTTGAGTTGCTCTAACTAGAGGGGGTCCTGAAGGTCTGGTTTGTACATTATTTGTCTGGCATAAGGCACATCCGTTTTTTGTTTTCTTAATAATTTCCTTCATCATTCAGGAGCTGATAATCTTTCTTTACCGTAGGTATAAAGCTTCCTTAACATAATGAGTTGAGTCATGTATAGTCTTAAGGATTCCTCAAGTAGTCTACTTAGGCACCCAGATTATCCTATTGTTATTTATCATCCATCCTTTGACTATCAGGGACCATTGATAGGCCAATTTTGCAGCCTTTTTTGTCTCATCCTGTAAGTAGGATGGAGTGAACTCATATAGTCTTAGAGAGGGAATCTGTGGCACTTGCACAATCTCCCCAGACTTGGCCGACCATTTTGTAACTGCATCAGCCAAATTATTTCCCTCTGTTACTTCTGAATTGCCCTTTTGATGGCCTCTACAATGAGCCATTGCCAATTCTTGAGGCTTATGTATGGCTACTAGCAGACTGTGGATTTCCTTGCCATATTTAATTTCTCCATTTTCAATTTTTAGAAGTGCCCCAACCCTCCAGATGGTTCCATGGGCATGAATTACAGAGAAGACCTATTTAGAATGAGTATAAATAGTTAAAACCTGTCCTCACTCAATTCTAATACTCTGGTTAAGTGCAACTATTTCTGCCTTTTAGGCTGAGGCTGGTCTTTTAGCCTTTACAATAGCATTTAGGAATACTACTGCATTATCTCGCCCTTTTTGTCCATTTTCCATAAACTGATGCCATCTACAAACCAGATTTGCTCTGCATTGGACAGAGGGTTCACTCTGGAGATCTTTGTGGCTAGAGTAAATTTTGATCAAGTACTTTATGACTGGGGACTAGCATGGCAGCTGTAAAGGGGTGGGGGGTGATGGTTATCTATCAACATGGCCCGACGTTGTAACATTCTGTTTTGTGACAGCCACAGATGTCCTAGGTTTCCAGTAAAACAGAAACCTAGTGTAGTGTCCGAACAGTCATAGGTTGGCTCCTAGTTAGTTTCTCTGCTGCTTTTGTCGAGAGGCATGTGTCCAGTTGCTTAGAAAAATAAGGCACCGTTCCTTGGTTAATAAGCCCCAGCATTTGGGTTAACATCGATAACAGCTATTCCTTGCCTTTCACGTATTTACAAATCAAACAGCTTATCAAAATCAGATAATACTAAGACTGGAGCCTTCCTAAATAAGGCTTCAAGTTGCCTAAGCTTCCGTTTGCAGGGCTGTAGGGCAAAAGGCAGTTTTAGTTCTCAATGATTCCAAGTCAAGAGACTGAAGGAAAACTGGAAACCTTAGTTTGGTGAGTCATAGCCAGATATTTAAGGAAACCAGATGAATTCAAGATCCAGACCAGTGTTATAGGGACACAGCAAACACTAAAAGAAAATCAGAACTAGAATCTAGCATCCACAAAGAAGTTTTACTGAAACATAATTTTCCTCTGAAATCACCCACATTTCGTTCAAAGATAGTCAAATTGAGACTAATCATTTGTAAAACAAGTCCAGTTTTAACAAACTTGGCTTGACTATTTACATAAGCTGAGCAAGACTAGTGATTGACCATATAAGTTTTTTTTTAATTTGCTTTGCTGGAATTTTTATAAGAAATTCCAAATTGAACTTTTAATAGCCTCTCAAGGCCAGAAACTAAGCCAAATACTTGACTTCTGATTTGCCTCCAATACCTGCAGATTTGGGTGAATTCCTCTTCTCAAGGTTCCCAAAATATCCTGACATTTCCTGCACTTGCCAGGAAGTGACCTTCTTTATTTAGCTGGTAAGGCCGCTGGGAACTCTCTAAGTATGGTATCAGGCCAACATTTTCAAGGGGCTTTATTAGGCCCATAAAGTCAAACTTAATTCCTAAAGCTGTCGGGTCATATCTGAGTCTACGCATGTCTTTCTCAGATATGTCATTCCGTTCAAAGCCTTGGTAATATAATCAATGTTTCCAGTGGTGTTCTCTTACAAAAAGAGCAGATTCTCATCGAACTTTTGCAAATAATTATAATTGCCATAAGAGGAAGAGTACTCATTGAGAGTTTCTGAATTCTGCAGGGTTCAGGTAGAGAGATAATAAAATGTTTCCGTTTGTTCACAAAAATATTTTATTGTATTTCTTTAAGTCTTAGATATTTTAAAAGAAAAAGATTCCTCAAATCTGGAAGAGTGGACATTAGAAAACCAGTGTTTCAAACAAGATTCATAAAACTATAATCAACTTCCTCAATTCATTCAGTCCCATGTTATTAATTCTTGATCTGTTTGAATGCAGCTTCACCATTAGTTCTGGAAATTCTCGCTCAGCTTAGTTTTATGATCTTAAAGATATAAGAAAACCTGTGTTTGTCAAAAACTCCTTTTAATGAATCACCTTGAAGATGAAACACATTTTGCAAGAGCATGAGAACAATAACTATAAATAACAAAATTCTCAAAAATGGACATGGTTAAAGATCTGATGAGAGTCCATTATAATGCTGTTGTCAAGGCATTCTGGGTATTTCCAAGACATACAACATTTCAATAATTAGAATATTGAGTGATGACCCTATACCAGGACATATTAAAACTTTAGGAAATTCATATAATTTCTAGAACGGGTATAGTATTTTTACATATAATATAGCCTAAGATGGTTTATTATCATTTTTTGACAGTGTTTCCCATGTAGCATAACATACCAAATAAGCCTAATTGGTCAAAAAGACTTCATTTAGAATTTGAATCTTGGTAATTTTATTAAAAACCTCAGAAGGTTTTAAAGCACATGCCTAAATAAGATTATAAACTATCATAAAACTTAGTATTTAATTGTCCATTTAACCAAGCTGGCAATAAGAGATTCTACAAAAAGATTATATACTTGTTAGCCAAACTAAGCTTCTTTAATATTGAAAAGTTTTAACTTTTCTGATAAAGACCTGATAAAGACAAAGCATAGAATTTTTGTTTTTCTGGGCAGATAAAGAAAAACTTTGTTTACAACTTCTTCTGAAGAGTAGACCAATAATCTAAGAAAACTTTGTCTTTTCAACAGAGAAAAACCAAATCTCCATCTAATACCGTTGTACTTTTAGAACTCATTCATTCCTGACATGCATACAATTTTTTTTAAGATTCTCCTCATAAACCTGCTATAGCTTTCTTTTTCATTTATATTTTGTCTTAAGCCTTCACTCTTTAATAACCAGTCTCATTTTACAACAAAATTACTTTCTTTTCCTTCAACAAAAATGTATTCCCATTCTTTATATCTGTCTTATCAAAAATATGTCTTACTTTACTTGCATACAGAGTTGTTTCCCTTATTATTTCTAGCAGTCTCAATTATATTTATCAGAATTTTTACTTTTAGGAACCTTAGTCTCCAGTGAAAACTAAGTATTAATCAATTGTGAACTGTGTGCTATGCCAGAATTCTTTAGATCGGAAATTTATGAATGTATTTCACAATTTCTAGAATCGTGTTTTTTTTCATAGTACAGCTGTTTAATAAAGCATAAAACATGTTTACTAACAGACCCAAGTATCTTCAGTTTCCCTGCAAAAGTAGCCAAAAGCAGATAAACCTCCATTCAATAATCAATGCTTTAGTATTCTCTCTTATTTGAAAAAGACCTAGATACCCAGTGAATTCAACCCAATTTATCATTTAACTTAGCAAAACTTTTTTTTATTCTTATGTTAATCCCCATACATTACATCATTAGTTTTAGATGAAGTGTTCCATGATTCATTGTTTGTGCATAACACCCAGTGCTCCATGCAGAATGTGCCCTCCTCAATACCCACCACCAGGCTAACCCATCCTCCCACCCTCCTCTCCTCTAGAACCCTGTTTGTTTTTCAGAGTCCATCATCTCTCATGGTTCGTCTACCCCTCCGATTTCCCCCGCTTCATTCTTCCCCTCCCGCTACCTTCTTCTTCTTCTTTTTTTTTTCTTAACATATATTGCATTATTTGTTTCAGAGGTACAGATCTGAGATTCAACAGTCTTGCACAATTCACAGCGCTTACCAGAGCACATACCCTCCCCAGTGTCTATCACCCAGTCACCCCATCCCTCCCACCCAACCCCCAACTCCAACAACACTCAGTTTGTTTCCTAACTTAGCAAAACTTTAAAATTTCAAGTTACCATAGATTTTGAAAGCTATGTAAAGGTTTTACCTACAAACCTTTTTATCTATTCAGTCTATTTGTTCTCAACAATTACCCACAAAAACGTCATGAGACAGACAAGATCAACCATCTAAGTCATTTTTGCTGACACAAAGCAACAGACACAACATGAATTTAAATAAATTGAGATAGAATAAAAGTTGATTATTATATTTGATGTTGATAACACCAGAAGACATGTGTATTTTAATTTACCAAACATTATCCCAAATCACATGGACTTGAAAAACATTTGGGTTAGTTTTTATATTTCTGGGTTTTAGAATGCCTAGTTTTTTTTGTTTTGTTTTGTTTTTTTTAAAGATTTTATTTATTTATTTGAGACAGAGAGAATGAGAGACAGAGAGCATGAGAGGGAGGAGGGTCAGAGGGAGAAGCAGACTCCCTGCCGAGCAGGGAGCCCGATGCGGAACTCGATCCCGAGACTCCAGGATCATGACCTGAGCCGAAGGCAGTCGCTTAACCAACTGAGCCACCCAGGTGCCCTAGAATGCCTAGTTTTAACAAGCACTTTTCTTTTAAACTACTATATAGAGATCTTACCTGTTCCAGGTGTGTGCTTCCTGTGACCCAAGGAGCTGTTGCCTCCTTTGTCCATGGTTGTAAGGGAAGGAGAAGGTGCACCAGAGCCAAGTAGCAAGGGTGGAGATTTAAACAGGGAACAACAATAAACAGACCAAATATCCAGACAGGACAGTGATTTCTTTCCACCTCCTAGACCTTACCCAACAACCAGGCTGGATAGAGGTTTCTTTTAATCTCCCAGACTCTAGTCTAGCCTTTGTTAGATCACTCTTGTTTTGCCAGGCTGAAGCATCCAAGCCTCTAATGGCCAGATTGTGTCATCTTCTCTCATCCAGGGATGTCTAGACTCGAGTCTAATCAGAACGTTCAGTCTTCCAGAGTATTTTCCAGAAGAGCCCTGTCATTTCCCCAAGTATTCTGACTATTTCACTGGCTTGCCCAGACTTTGTGAGAGAACTCTAGTTTTACTTCTAAAAGTTGCAGCATGGACCTGGTGTAACTTATCCCAACAGAAATCCTTCTGAGTAAAAGTAATCAGAGTCATCACTGGATTTGAGGTTAGGACAGAATGCCAGGCCAGTGGTCAGAAGCACCAAGAAGGGAGAGTCCCCTCAAAGGACTCCACTCCTGGTCCCAGTAGCTTGAACAGGACAGCCTGGGCAAGTTCTCCCTATCCACTGCTCTGGCTGTTGGAAACCAGGGAAGGGGAGGGCAGAACCTCAAAAGGACAACTGTTCTCTCTCTGGATCACCAAATTGTAACTTAGCTAACTGTGAGTTCACTGCTTGGTGAGTCACAAGTAGAAACTGTAACAGGTGAGTTATTGCACAAAGTTAACTTTATTTGCAGCAGATAAGGAGATCATGCCAAATAACTTCCGAAGTTGTGACTCCCCAGTCAAGGATGAATACCCATTTATTTAGGGTTATGATGAATATTTAGAAAGGGGAGCCTTGTCATCCTGTGTAGAGCCTGGCAGAAGGTTGTGCGTGCACCTTAAAGAAACATGCCTATACATACACTGTATGTTATGTAAATAAGGCTTGTGCTACTCCTTGAGCAGAGATGTTAGTATTATAATAAGGTAAAAGTAACTGTTGGTCATTCCATGGGTCACTCCATGGCCCATCTGCACAGGTGTGAGTCAGGGGATAAGTTCAAACTGGTCTGGGTCGTCGGGGCAGTAAGAGCTCTTCCTCCAGGTAGTCATTAGTGCTTGAGGGGTAGTTTGGTTTCCATCATGGGATGCTATGCCTCTCCGGTCTTTTGCCTGAGTTAAGAGATAAGCTGGAATAAAGAGCTTAAGCGAAAGTGTGGGACACAGTCGAGAAGTAAAGGTCAGGTCTTGGGGTCTAGCTAGTGACAGTTCCTGCCTGTGGTTTCCAATACAATAGATTTACCCGTTACCCAGCGCTTTCCATTTATTATCCTCATAACTGCCCCAGGTGCCTTTTTTCCTAAACAACATTTCCTTAACTTTTGCAGTAAGGAAGGGGTGCTGGGGAGGGAGAGGAGCCCTAAGAGTCTCTTCTTCCTCTGTTCAGAAACTATTTCCTCATGTTGAATTTCTGAATTGCCCCAAAGAAAAGATAAATCAATCATAGTGTCAGGAAGGGAAAAAAAAATATTCCTTCTACTCTTGTGAGTACTTGGCTGAGATCCCATTGTAATAAAATACAGATTAGCAGAAAAACAAATAATTTAAAAAGATGTATATATGGGAGAGACATAGGAAAGCTCCTGTATAAATGGGGGAGACATAGGAAAACTGAGTAACTCCCCACACTGGCCCAAGTCACCATCTTAAATACCATTTCCAGCTAAAGATTAAAGAAAGATGGTAGGGGACAGGGGTGGGCAGTTATGAAAAGTTTTCCTGCAAAGCACAGTAATCAAGGGTGAAGTTGTTATGCAGATTTAAGTCATGACTTTACATTGATAAGAGTTTTTAATATTTTTCATCATCCTATTCCTGGTACAGAGAGAGTGACACCCTTACAAATGAAGATTTCCCTTATAAATGTAAATGTCTTTTTTAAAAAAGATTTTATATATTTATGAGAGAGAGAGAGAGAGAGCATGAGGGTAAGGGAGAAGCAGACTCTCTGCTGAGCAGAGAGCCCCACTCAGGGCTCGATCCCTGGGACGCTGGGATCATGACTTGAGCTGAAGGCAGAGCTTAACCGACTGAATCACCCAGGCCCTGTAAATGTCTTTTATAAAAGCATAACTTCTACTCATTTTCAGAGCTTTACCTATGTCTGCTGCTTTTTAAAAATAATCTACTCAAAACAATCCTTAAAACTAAGAGGTATGTTTTGGGGTTGCATATTCTGCTCCTCTTCACTAACTTCAGTGAAGTCAAGCATGTTGCCAACCACACCCCTTCTCTTTACATTTTTTGGCTCTGACTCAATAGGTCATCTTTTTTACATAAAAATTATGTCTGAAATAAATCAGCTCTTTGAATCTTTCCTATGAACTTGGTAACTATTATCCAGCTAATAAATAAATGTAACCCCACCCTAAGATTTTAGAGCACTGTACTTTTCTTATATTAATATAAGAGCCCTTATATTTATATTATATTTAAAGCATAGTAAGCATTGTGTTTGTATAAATCAGTGGATATATGTCTTAGTCCATCAAGACTGCTTAAATAAAATACCAGAGACTTGGTGGCTTATAAATAACAGAAATGTATGCTTCACCTTTCTAGGGACTAGTGGGTCTGAGATCAGGTTGCCACCATGGTCCTCACGTCAGGACTTTCCTGCAGATCGCAGACTTCTCGTTAGGTTCTCATGCTGTGAAAGGGACAATAGACTGCTCTTGGACCTCTTTTATAAAGGCATTAATCTCATTTAGAATCCTCATAACCTAATCACCTCCCAAAGGCCCCCACCTAATATCAGCACACTGGGCATTAGGATTGCAACATGAATTTTGGAGGGAAACAAACATTTAGGCCACAGCACTATATGAATGGAAAATATTCCCACTATTTTAATTAAATTTTATCAAATGCCAATTACAATACAATATATGAATATAGTCTCATTTTCAAAAATCACCATTACAGATCAAATCTTCCCTGAGTATCACTACCAAGCCCCTTCCCTTTCCTAGGTTAATACGTATCAGCCAGACATCTCCCAAGGATGTACAGTTTAACTTGTCTTTACCATAGGTCATTTGGTGTTTTTAAATACAACTTGTATGTAATCATTTTGCACTTGCTTTTTTTATTTCTCAGTAACTTACCTTGATTAATATATTTAAAAATCAATACACATACATCATTCACAGACATTTTAAGGGCTGCGGAGTATTCCATGGAATACTGTGGTTTTTGTCAGTACTGTCTTGGTGGACTTTTAGCTTTTATTCCATTTGTCATAGCTACAGATATCAATGCAAAGAAATAAAACATTTTTGTGCATGCCTCTTAAGGGACATGTGTGAATATCTCTAGTGTAATTTCTCAGAAGTAGAATTCTTGGGTCATAAAATATGTGCTTTCTTATTTTAATGTATTCTATCAATTGTTCCCCAAAGTGGTTTTAGAAATTGACCCTCCAATCTGCACAGCATTAAATCATTTGTTTTTCACAAATCACTCTGTCCTCAGTATTATTAAACGTTCAAAAATGTTTGTTTATTCATTTTTTTCACAGTGGAAGTGAACATTGTTATTACTGAAAGAGTGGACATTAGAAAGTAGTAATATGCCAGTTCAAAGTTTGAGATGATCTATTTTACAGTGTTATTCTTTAGAGGATATTATCACTTAGCAGGTGTTGTACATTTCAGCTAGCATACACATTTCATTCTGTACATCTGTAAACCAGTATACTTGGTTGATACAGGAGTGATTAACAAGCTCTCAGTTATGCTTCTCACACATGAAGTTTTTTTGTTTTCCAGTAACTTGCCCAGTTTGAGTTAGCATCAAACCAAGACAAAAATCTAAGACTTCTGATACTCAGAGCAATATTGTTTCCAGCCATATGAAATGACCTTTGACCTAAGTAATCTATGCAGAACTAAAAATTACACAGCTCTTTGTGATGTGGTGGCAATCTTATTCCTTTTTTTTTAAAATTTTATTATGTTATGTTAATCACCATACATTACATCATTAGTTTTTGATGCAGTGTAATCTTATTCCTTTTTTAATGCTAGTAATTCTCAAAAGCCAGAAATGGGTAAGCTTATGGATACTTAACGAGTAGTTTATTCTTATTTATTCTATATGCATGGGGCCTAAAGAATGTGTTCCTGCTTAATTATTTAAGCAACAGTTGTTAAGATTTTAATTGTTAATTAAATTGCTAAGCTTAAATGATTCTTTAATGATGTTTTGTTTGTTTATATTTAGTGATTTTTTTTATTTTATAAGTAATGCAAATTCATCATTGGTAAAATAGGAATTATTCAAAATTGCATTTTTTATGTTGTCCTATAATATAACCATTTAATGAACATCACTAGCATTTTTATTCATTATTTTTGTGTATGATTTGTGTATAATATATCCATACATGTTTACATATTCTTCAGAATTACCTTATAATTAGTATGGTTTTTCATTCTTGTCCTCATACATACTCATATGGGTAAACAAATGTGTACATATATACATATATATGCATATAGACTTATGTACCTGTGCAAAGCATACAGACTTCAATACATACATACTTACCTATAAACATATACGTACATATTACTTTTATATACATACATACCTGTCCATAGATATGTAGAGATATTTTCCTGCATTGTTATATATAGTCTTAAATGGAGGATGTGAAGTAGAGTTGATAAGAGCAAAGCATGTAAAAGCTTCAGTTTAACTTTTGGCTTAGTTACTTACTGATTACTGTTCACCTTCATGACGCTACATGTCATGCAATCTTGTTAGCGTTACAGAATGGTAGGAAGTGTTACTTAATTGGGTGCCGGTCATTGTTGAATGGGTTAGGCATAACGTTTTTCCATTTTCTTCTTGATTCAGTATGTGCCTTCTTCTAAGAAGCATTGAGTCCTGCCAGGGTGTCTTAATTTTGTTTAAAAAAAAAGTTGCTTTTTTGTTTAAACTACATTTTTGGATTGATGAGTGGGGCATTTTCCTTCATCTTTGTTTTCAGATATTTAATTGGTCATGTGATTACATCTGTTTTTCATAGAGTTATACTTGATATAGAACATTATATTAGTTTCAGCTATACAACAATGATTCAGTATCTGTATATATTGTGAATGATCACCTCAAGTCTCATTAACATCCATCACCACATCCATACCACATACATGCAGATTTTTTTTTCTTGTGAGAACTTTTAAGATGCAGCAATTTTCAAATATACCATATAGTTTTATGAATTATAATTACCTTGGGGCGCCTGGTTGGCTCAGTTCATTACTTGTGACTCTTAGTTTTGGCTTAGGTCATGATCTCAGGGCTCTGTGCTCAGGGCAGAGTCTGCTTGAGATTCTGTCTCTTTCTCTCTGTCTGCCCCTCCCCCCTCCCATGTGCTCACTCTCTCCCTAAAATAAATAAATCTTTTTAAAAAATTACAGTCACTTCACTGTACATTACATCCCAATGACTTATTTTATAACTGGAATTTTCTAAGTTTTGACCATCTTTACCCATTTCACCCACTCTTCCCCTCCCCCCACCTCTGGCAACCACCAGTCTGTTCTGTTTATAAGTTCAATTTTTTTTTTTTAATTTTCAGATTCCCCCTACAAGTTTTATCATCCAGTATTTGTCTTTCTCCATCTGATTTATTTCACTTAACATGATGCCCTCAAGAGCCATCCATGTTGTCAGAAATGGCAAGATTTCCTTCTTTTCTATGGTTGTATAATATTCCATTGTATATATTACATATGTAACAAATAATATTTATTAATATTTAAATAATAAATCATATATAATAAATATTACTCTATATTTGCTTTACCCGTTCATCCATTGATAGACACCAAGGTTGCTTCCATATCTTGGCTATTATAAGTAATGCTGTAATGAACATGGGGGTGTGCATATCTTTTAAAGCTAGTGTTTCAATTTCCTTTCAATAAATACCCAGAAGTAGAATTGCTGGACCTTATGGTAGTTCTATTTTAATTTTTTTGAGGAAACTCCATACTGTTTTCCATAGTGTCTGCACCAATTTACATTCCCACCAACAGTGCTCGAAGGTTCCATTTTCTCCACATCCTTGTCAACACTTCCTACTTCATTTTGATAATAGCCATTCTAAGAAGAGTGTGGTGATATTGCAGTTTTAATTTACATTTCTGTAATATCAGTGACATTGAGCACCTTTTCACATACCAGTTGGCTAACTGTATACTTCTGATTGTATCTCTTTAATGACATTTTCCTTAACTGTTTGATCTGAAAGTTGGAGTTTTCTATCTTCTCAAGGAGATTTTTTTCCTCATATATATCTATTCATCTCTGCTCCAGTTCTTCTGGGTTTTTTCCCCCCAAGGACACTGAGAATTTATAGAGTGATTGTTCACTCTCTTTTGTCCAAAACTACCTGTTTCAACTCATCCCTTCTTGTTTTCAGTTTTGTACTTTTGTCTTCTGTGCTAATGAATTTATTCCCTGCCATGCAGATGCTTGTCTTCATTTTTCCTTTTGTGGTTGTTTACTCTGGATTATTTTATTTTCTCTCACCATTCCTTTTTCAACTCTATGTTTAATTCTGTTAAACTTAATCTACCAATTAATAATGGAGTAGTTTTAATTTAAAGGTAGCATTACTACATGTGCATTTGCAAATTACAATACAGAAGAAAAAATAGGGTAATTTTTAAAGCAATGAAAATGTTCAACTAGAGTCAAATATAGTATCAAAAATGTAAGTTATCAGCTGTGCACGATGGTGAACTTCAGGAATTATTATAATAATTGATTTATGAAAATTGGGCTTTTTCCTGATTAGTAAATATGATCTAACTTAATCGGACATATGAAATACACTAAGAACATTAAAATTATTATCAACTTAATTCCAAAAAAATTTTTTAACACTTTCTGTTAAAAATATATATAATATGCCTGTTTTCATTTGGAAACTGTTACATGATTGGGATTCCTTGTGGAACACAAAGCAGGTGCTGATTATGAAATCAGAGCTTTCTGAGGATCTAATATGCATAGATCAGTGCTGATGAGGGTAGGCCATCCCTAATATTTTCATGACAGGAGGTATAATCGGTGTTTATGCTTCAAACATAAGTCATCACATTGAATAGACTGAAGATGCTGATAAAGCCACCTGGCATCTTTATGGATTTACTGGTAAAAAGCAGATTTTGTTCTTTTATTTGAAACATAATAATTTTAACATTTATAGTAGGGAGGATGTTAAAGAACAGAAGGTACCGTTCACACTTCAGATTTAGAATGTAACCTAAACTAAAAGTGGAACTATGTCAAACAAAACCTGATCTACAGAGACTACAACTGGCTGACAGTGACAAGCAAGCAGACACTTTGATGGGAGAAAGTTTATTGGAATGAAGCCAAAATACATTGTGCATATTTTGAACAAATATATTTGATGAATTGGCTTCAGGTTGCAAAATGTTAAAAATACGCAGGATGATAATATAAACACTAATCACAATTTGTGCTTGGTCCCTTGTATATGAAGATTCATGAAATCATATACGAATCAGAACTAAGGAATCACTTTTGAAAAATGTTTAAGGGAACAGATCAAGATTATTCTTAATATTTGTAAGTGTTCAGGATGAAAAATATATTTTATATCATCCTTGAATATGATCATTTAGGCTAGTAGTTATATTTTTGGATACAGGCTTTAGTGGTATACCCCAAAACTACCAAACATTAAAATGAAGTTTATTTTACTTTTAACAATATTGTTAATAGAAAAGTAATAATGAAATATATTTATTAATTACATAAAAGAAATGAAATACAAGAGCAAGCAAGAATAACAACAAAAATATTCTGATATGTGGTTTTTTTATAAAGATTTTATTTATTTATTTGAGAGAGAGAATGAGAGAGAGAGAGCATGAGAAGGGGGAGGGTCAGAGGGAGAAGCAGACTCCCTGCTGAGCAGGGAGCCCGATGTGGGACTCGATCCCGGGACTCCAGGATCATGACCAGCTGAGCCACCCAGGCACCCCTGGTTTTAATAAATATTCAAGTGAGACAAGGACATCTTCTTGGCTTTCAAGATAATAGTAATTCAGATTAATTGATATTATCTTTTTTTTTAAAGATTTTATTTATTTATTTGAGAGAGAGAGAATGAGAGAGAGCAAGCACATGAGAGGGGGGAGGGTCAGAGGGAGAAGCAGACTCCCTGCCGAGCAGGGAGCCCGATGCAGGACTCGATCCAGGGACTCCAGGATCATGACCTGAGCCGAAGGCAGTCGCTTAACCAACTGAGCCGCCCAGGAGCCCTAATTGATATTATCTTTGAAGATGCTAAAGAAAATAGCAGAAAGAGAGGGACAGATAAATATTTTTCTTGATATGAACAGTCAATTTCCCTATCTGGAGGTGAGAAGATCTTGATAATTCCCTTCCAGATTTCTTTTTAAGATTTATTTGTTTATCTGAGAGAGAGAGAGAGAGTGCATGTGGGGGGAGGGGGAGGGCAGAGGGAGAGAATCCTCAAGCAGACTCCCTGCTGATCTTGATGCAAGATGTGGGGCTCCATCTCACCACCCATGAGATCATGACCTGAGCCAACACCAAGAGTTGGACATGGAACCAGCTGAGCCACCCAGGTGCCCCTCCTTCAAGATTTATAATTATGGAATTTATATATCTAAATTTATACTTATATAAAAATCATACAGAAGTTCAAATAGTTTGCCTACAGGCTAAATATAAACAAAGAAATAAAAAAAATTATTGGTCTTTTTGGAAGGCTTTAGGCAAAGGAAAAAGAAAAGTTAAAAAAAAATAAAGGGTGGAATCACATTTTATTTGACCTTTAATTATGTTGTTATTGACTTAGAAATCTAGTCCAAAGAAGAAAGTTTCCTGGCAGTGTTTACAGGTGCCATCCTGAGTTCTATAGTACCAGAGAGAAGGGTATAAAAGACACTAAAGAAATATCCATTCATCAGAGTAGAGGCTCCAGCATTCCCACTAGAGATGTGGAAAAGCTATTGTACATTCCCTTGACATAAGGGACTAAAAAGAAAACGACAGCATGTAGTAACGATGCTTTGTAGCAAATAAATACCTATCACTCCCAATCATTCCACATAATCAGGACAGAAAAAGAAAACTATCCCTAGGAAGTATTTTTTTTCTATATTTTTTTTTTCTTAATACAATCAGCTCAAAGATATATGGTGAGTAGAGTGATCTCCTAAAAGTCTGTGACATTTTTTGTATCTTATACAATACAAAATATCTGGCCTCGTAGAGTTGGTATGACGAGTAAATTAGCAGAATGCCTAGAACAATGAGTAGCAAAGACTAAGTGTAACCAAACTCAAGGGGTTCGCTGCTTGGGGTGCATCAAATTGAACACATCCCAAGGAAGTGTTGAAAGCAAAGAATTTTTTATTACTTATTACAATAAGGGACAAGGAGATAGCCCTGAAAGCATTATCTCCACATGGAGTTAGTGCAGGAAGTGTTTATTCAGTGTATTACAGGGTAGGGGCAGGGAGCTTGCAATTGCACTTTTGGTTCAGTTGCGCATGCCTAGCGTGTCAACACACTAGTGCATACATCCTGTGTTCAGAAGATGGCAGAAAACCCACTCATGAGAGAAAATCTTAGGATTAGAATGAGTTAAAGGTACCTTCAGGTCACCTGAGGGGTCTTCTGCACCTGTCTTCAGCTCCAACCCAGCTCAAACTGGCACACATAAGTTGTCAGGTCAGACACACCTAGCAAGGGGCTATTAGGTGAAAGACCTAGTTGGGTGTCTCCTTGGTTGGAACTGTTGGTTCTATAAAACAAAATATAACCCTTCCCTGCTTTTCTCCCTTCTCCTCCTTTTTTCTGAGCTATCAGTCCTCTTGAGTAATTTCCCATTGCATCCTAGCTAACGTAGTATTGCATATGTTTGCTTATTGAATAGATATTTTTTATTTTTTTAATCTATATTTTTAAAAGTCATTCAACAGTAGATTAATTTGTAACAAAATCTGCCTGTTATTACTTTATGAAGTTAAATCAACTTTTTGGATTCATATGGAGTGGTATATTCAAAACTATACCAATGGTAGAAGCTGGAATTTTAAGAGAAAAGCCGCTGGGTTTTCCCCCGCCCCTCCCCCACGAAATTAATTAATTTTTCATTCATTCATTCATTTATGTGGATTTAGCACACGTTGAACATAACTTTTTTTTTAAGATTTTATTTATTCATTTGAGAGAGAGAGGCAGAGGGAGAGGGAGAAGCAGACTCCCCGCTGAGTTGGGAGCCCGACGTGGGGCTGGATCCCAGGACCTGGAGATCATGACCTGAGCCAAAGGCAGACCTTAACGATCTGAGCCACCCAGGTGCCCCTGAACATAACTATTTTAATTGATAGTAATGATACCAACTTTCCATTTAGAGTACTTATAAAAATACAAAAGGGAATTTTAAAAATCAACAAAATATGGGACAGATGGTATATAGATATGACAAATGTAAAAATGTTACATGCAATCCAGTAGAAAAAAATGTAAATAGTTCACAGAGTTGCAAATCCAAAGAGACAACAGACATATGCAAAGAGGCTCAAATTCAC
The DNA here is from genome assembly GCF_029215605.1 of Mirounga angustirostris. NCBI lineage: Eukaryota > Metazoa > Chordata > Mammalia > Carnivora > Phocidae > Mirounga > Mirounga angustirostris. The sequence goes on along the minus strand of NW_026991719.1, from coordinate 21,941,821 downwards.
CAGCAATGAGGGAAATGCCAGTCAGAGTAACAATGAAATACCATTCTGTCTCTTAAAATGGCTAAAACTAAAAAGAGCTACAACCTCTGTTGATGGTGAATGAGGAAACAGATACTGTCATAATTGCTAGTGAAATTCTGATGCATTGAAAGCTTTCCAAAAGTAACTTGGCAACATACATTAAAATTAAAAATACGTATAGCCACTCGTGGGATCCCATCCTATAGAAATAAAAGTGCATGAGGATACATGCATGTGAAAGTTTATTGTTGCAGTATTCGTTAAAAAAAAAAAAAAAAAAACACAAACTTGAAAACAATGTGCATCTCTGTCATGAAATGTCAGGCTATATCGCAGTGTATCCAGACTCTCAGTTACTATACTGTTATCTGAAATACTGAATTAGAACTTTACCTGTTGAATTGGATGTTTTTCATGAGGTATTGAGATACCACAATGCAGACATATGTATACAGTTTAATGACACTTATAAAATCAGGAGTAACAAAAATAAATATTATCCTTATATACATAGATATGTACACCTATTTATACAGTATATGTGAGGATGCAGACTATGGTTTATTGGTCATCTTGAAGACAGAAAAGGGGGCATTTACTGATTTGAGGGGAGGGAGAAGAGGAGGGCCAAGCAAAAATTAAAATGTAAAAAAAAAAAAAAGCCTACACCAGAAATAAGATATCTATATCCATTTTAATCACATATTTAAAATCACTTTTTTCCATATATTTAATAAAATTAAAAATACAAAAGTACAAAGATACTTGAATATCAATAACACAAGTAAGCCAATTCTTTTTTTTAACCAATTCTTATAAGCCCATTCTAGTTGGTTCTTAGGTATATAATAACCTTCAAAATACCCATTTTTATATTTCAATACTCTATTGCATCTGGGAGGCAACTGGATCTGGTGGAGGCTGGTGGCGCAGGCGGTGAAAAAATTGACCCAAGGCAAAACGAAGGAGATAGAAGTTTATTGAATACACTGCAAGGAAGCAGTGGACAGGACAGCAAAGGAGAGACTTTTTGCCAGGGGGCAGCGGTGACGGGAGACTCTAGTTAAGGGAAGAGTGAGGAGGTATGGGAACATATGGGATCTTCCTTTTTGGTACCTGAGCTGGGATGTAAGCAGCCAATTGGTCGGCTAGGGCCTAAGGATATTTGAGGTGGGTCACCTAATGAGCCTGTTTGCATTCATCTTGGTGGTGGCTCTGGACCCTTTCAGCTGACTCAGGTCTCCATTGCTCAGACCTGCTACCTAAAAGGGGCCTTTACAGCATCTTTGGTTATTTGAAACCATGCACTGCCAGAAATGGACTTGTCACTGTCCCTTTTGGACATGGTTTAGGTTAGCATAGGTTTCAGTTTTATAATGTTCTCTCTTATCATTAATATCCTTAGTATTCCTTATTGTGCTTCCTAAACTATCTATTGGACTTGTTGGGGAGGAAGAAATTTTTTATTCTATCCTTCTAGGTTCTTTGGCTGGCCTAATAATCAAATAACATAAGATAAGCAGTAGAAAAATGAATATAATTACATACCTACGGGGGCCACATAAGTATATAGACTTAAGGACTAGTCAGGCAATTGAGGTCTGGGGCTTCAAGGGGGAGTAAGATCATTCATAGGATGATTAGTAAAAGAAAAAAAAAAAAAGCAGAGGTTTGGTAATGAGAAGGTTGTCCTACCCTCTAGATAGGTCATTCAGATAAAAAAAAGTTCTCTCTTGGTAATAGCTCTTTCTGGGCCAGGATTGCTATCTAAATTCTTTTAGGTATGGGGCACCTTGTTGGCTCAGTCAGTAGAGCATGCAACTCTTAATTTTAGGGCCATGAGTTCAAGCTCCACAGTGGGCATAGAGCCTACTTGAAAAAAAAAAATTAAAAAATAAATTAGTTTAGGTAGTTTAAGGAAGAGGTAAAAGTTTTTTTTGAGTCAGCTGGGGCTTGATTGCCTTCAGCTCAAAATGGTCCACATGCCAAAGGGGCACATTTTGGGGAAACTTGTTCTGCACCCCTTCAGGTTCATTCCAAAGTACATCTTCCTTTCTATGATGGTTTGTTTCATCTTAATGATGTTCCTCAGCTTTGCCATCTTAATTTTCATCTTATCATTTTCTTGTCTCTTCTTCCCTACTTTATTGTATTTCTGTCCTGGGTCGGCAGTCAGATATTTGAATGTTTGGTTATATTTTCTTAAACATTAATTATAAAATATTTGGTCACTCCTTGTGTCTGCTCTGTGGCAATGTGTTTGTAATGGGTCTTCTTCATATGGTGACTAATGGTGATTCTCTTGATTTCACATTTCAACAGTGTCTTCATATAGCTGCTGTGTTAGTTCCCTTTTTAAATAATCTATTAGCATTGTTATCCCAGAAATCAGCAAAAATATGAGGATTCATACTTTCCTCTTGTTCTCTTCATTTTGGTGATTAAAAAAAGTATCTTGGAATTTTGACAGCATTCATCTTAGTTACTGTCTTTCAATTGCCAGATTGGACAAAGCAGTTTGTATGCCTGGTTTTTGCACTTTTTTTGGATTTTAATTGTATTTAGTATTTTAGATTTCACTGATGTCTGTTGAACTGCTTGGCAATTTATAGAATAATTAAGAATTAAGTACTATTTCCAAAACAGTAATAATGTTTGCAAAACAGTAAAACAAAATGAGGTATGTGATGAAATGAGTGTTTTAATAAATACACTTTTTCAGGAGAGGAAAAGTGACTTTCCCTCTGTCCTATGTTCTTAGCTGAGAAACCAAGTAAAATATTAACAGGAGAAAAAGCAGGTTAACAGGAGAAAAATTAAGCTTAATAATTAAATATTTTAATAAGTTTAATAACGTGTACCTCATGTACACATGGGAGACACCCAGGAAAACTGACTTAACTTTTGAAAATGGCTCTCAAATCACCACCTTAAATAACATGTCCAGCTAAAGACAAAAGAACATGTTGTGAAGGGTGGAGGAGAGGGGAAGCCTGTAATGGGAGGTTACAAAGAAAAGAACAGTAATAAAGGTTATGGTTGTTGGGTCAGTTTGCATCCTCACTTTCTCCAATGAAAAAGAGTTTCTAGAGATAATCATGTCATCTGTCTCTTCCAAGTACAGAAAGGGAGACATCCTTACAAATGGAGATTTCCCTTGTAAATGTCTATTACAAAAAAGAGTAGCTTTAGATCGGTTTTCACAGCCTCTTCTTTTTCTGAATTTCATAAAAAGTAATCTCAAAATAATCTTCTTGACAAAGAGACAAGTTTTAGTATGGCAAATTCTGCTCCCCTTCACTTTAAAAGAGAAGAGAGTAACGTCCATCAGCAGAAACCTCTTTGGCATTTTAGAACTAGATACTCTAAAGCAGTAAGTGGAATTGATATAAATAGTCATTACTTTTGTCTCATGTTGAAAGCTTTCTTTTTTTTTTTTTTAAGATTTTATTTATTTATTTGAGACAGAGAGAATGAGAGAGAGAGAGAGCACATGAGAGGGGGGAGGGTCAGAGGGAGAAGCAGGCTCCCCGCCGAGCAGGGAGCCCGACGCGGGACTCGATCCAGGGACTCCAGGATCATGACCTGAGCCGAAAGCAGTCGCTTAACCAACTGAGCCACCCAGGCGCCCCATGTTGAAAGCTTTCTTAACATCAGTTTTGTTACCTGAACACTGACTTCACAGTCCAGAGCTATAATTTCTAAATGATTTGTTTCCTTAGCTTGTTGAATGGGCTTTTGTCATTACCCATACAGCTTTATTTTATAGAATACATCAAGTCAAAGAGGCTATTTTAAATGTAAACCCCTTCTAGTACCTTTATGGTCCCTTTCACTTCTCACATTCTGTGGATATCTGTTGTGAAAGTTCAAAGGTATTTTAGTCATTTGCTCTGCATAGTATTTTTTCTATTACCTGGCTTGGAAGGATAATGGGATGTGATGATTAAGTTGATATTCTGGTTAAAAGAATTAACACAAATCCCATACAGGAGTAACTTATTTCCAATAGAATGTGATTCAGTACAGTAATACCAACTATAGTTGAATGCGTAATGCATTTAATCAATTGATATGCCTATTTTCAAACATTTATTGACTATCGATAGTATGCTTGATACTGTACTGAATACTCAGAGGTATCCTTCCAAGGGGAATTTATATCATTTCATAACCTTTGGTTGTTCACCTTAAGTATCAGCACTTTGAGGTCTATTAGGACCACAGTTAATGAGAATTTCATTAAATTATTTTAAGTAATTTGTGGTATTTCTGTTATTTTTCAAAATATCACAGCAAAGTCAATACAAAATGAAAGATCATAAATCATCCTTTCCTTTATTATTTTAGTCATTTAATGCTTTTTTATTTTTAGGCTGAATAATCAGATAAAATTTTAGCTGAATTACAATTAAATATAATCAATCTTTGTAAATATTTGTACTCTATGTTTCGTATGGTCTGATAAAAATATCTTGTGTAATGCATGGCCTATGTAATGCAGTACTTTTACTTTGTAAGGAATAATGTGGCATATTATTTTGAAGATTTTATTGAATTAAGGAATTCACTTATTCTTAGCTTGCTGTAATCATTTAAAAAATTACCACCTCACTACATATAAGAATTTATGCTAGACAAACTGCAAATCAAAAAGTGATTCACTCCTATTTACCAAACACATAATACCTCCTTTGCAAAAGCTAAAAAAGGAGTATTTTGAGGGTCTGAAAGCCTATTTAATAAGTATGATCACATGAGTGACAGGCAAAGGAGGAAATTTCAGTTTCTGTATCATACACTAGTCCAAAAACATTGTTTCTCTTGAAGAAATTTTATACACCACTGGACCATATCATGAACTAGTCACATTTAATTTAAAAAAAATAATCTTAGTATAATGTGAACTATTCCAATAATACTTATATGCCAAACTTTTAAATTTCCAAATACTGTTTTAAGAGCAGTATTGTCTTCATGGATAGCAGGTGGCTTGGACCCATGCAGTGTTTTAGCATTGTGCTTTAAATTTCAATTTTCACAAACTGCTTTTCATGAAGTGAAAACAGTTGTACATATTAATTCTCATGGAATTCCCATCAGTATTCATTATCTGAATTCTTTGTAAGAATGGGGGTATTACTATTTTATTATCTGGTATGCATGCATAAACCTTAACGTACCAAAGTAGGTTTTTTTTGAAATCAATATTTTAAAAAGTTGTATTTTCTAATAATTATATATAAGTTACATTGTGCAGAGGTTACTTTTGTTGCATAACCTGTCTGTGGTCACACTGTAGCTCTATCCATAGATTTCCAAGGAAAATGAATGTGGTCATGATTTTTTAGGCTATGTAATTATGGAGAAAATTTATAATATTAATGTCATTACTACTTCTATGTGACATTTTGCAAACCACTTAGCTGTGCATTTATTGTGTCTCTATAGGGAAAAATTTGCTTCACTAACTCAGGAATGTTAACGATGACAAAAATAAGTCACAGTATAGAATTTGTGATCTTATTAAAAATACTTAGAAATGCTATGTGTTGTAAACATTATTTGATGATTTTAATTTATTTGATGATTATAGCTTACACACAAGTGAAATGAATGACAGAAATGAAATAAGGGATAGGAGGAAGGAATTAGGAATAGTTTTATGATTACATAAGCTATTTGCACTATCTATAAAGTCATACAGTGCATCAAAAACTAATGATGTTGGCTAACTGAACATAGTAATAAAAAAATAAAGTCATACAGTGTTATTTCAAAGTGAGCTTGGATTCATTGTAAATATATATTGTCAACACTAGGGTGACCCCTGAAAAGATGTTAAAAAAATTGAGAAGAATTGATATGCTAAGAAAGAAGAGAAAATGGGATCATATAAAATGTCTAAATTTTTCCAGTTTTACTGAGGCATGAATGACAAATACACATTGTGTTTATTTAATGTGTGCAACGTGATGTCTTGGTGTACATCTACCTTGTATAATGATTCCCCCAATTAAGTTCATTAACTTTAAAAATCACAAAAGGCAGAAAAAGAGCGTAAGTCAAAAATAAGAAAATAGAAAAGGGTCAACAAATAGAAAACAGTAACAAATATGGTAGATATTAATCTGGTCATATCAATAATAATTTTGAATTGAATATCAGCAATCTGAAAACACCAATTAAAAGACAGAATATCTGTATGAATCAAGAAACAAATCGCAGGGTGCCTGGGTGGCTCAGTTGGTTAAGCAACTGCCTTCGGCTCAGGTCATGATCCTGGAGTCCCGGGATCGAGTCCCACGTCGGGCTCCCTGCTCAGCAGGGAGTCTGCCTCTCTCTCTGACCCTCCCCCCTCTCATGCTCTCTATCTCGTTCTGTCTCTCAAATAAATAAATAAAATCTTTAAAAAAAAAAACAAAAACAAATCGCAACTACATGTTGTTTACAACAAACCCACCTTAAATATAAAGACACATGGATTATAAGTTAAGGGATAAAGAAAGATATACTCTGGTATTATTAACCAAAGGAAAATGGGAGTAGGTGTATTAATTTCACACAGAGCAAAGCTCAGATCAAGGAAAGTTATCAGGGATAGAGAAGGGCATTACATAGTAATCCAAGTGTTAATTCTCCAAGATTACATAGCAGTACCTTAATGGGTATGTGCCTAAGAACAGAATTTCAAAATGTCTGAAGCAAAACTTGCAAGAAAAAGTAGATGAATCCATTATAATAGTTGGAGACTTTTGCAACTTGATGTATCAGAAATGAAAAAATCCAGCAGGCAGAAAATCAGTAAGGACATAGTTGAACTCATTAACATCATCAGTCAATGGATATGATTAACATCGATAGACTATTTCATCCAACTGCAGAATACACATTCTTGTCAAGCTCACATGGGGCATTCACCAAGATAAACCACATTCTGGGCCATAAAGCACATCTAACAAATATTTAAAAAATGGAAATCATGTAGTTTCTCAGACAATAATGGAATTAAACTTGAAATCACTAACAAAATGACTGGAAAATCCCCAAAGCATGAAGATTAAATAAAACACTAATAAATTACACGAGTATAAAAAGAAAACTCAAGAGAAATTTTAAAAATGTATCTTGAATGAAGTAAAATGATAAGACAACTTATCAAAAATTGTGCAGGTTTTTGTATGAGCGTGCGACATAGGACTTCACACATTGTATTCAAATGCAGTGAAAAGGGGTCCAGGACACCTACCTTACCTCTGCCAATGGAAAGTTTCTTCATAGTTTATCCAGGATTCAAAAGCCATTTTCACTGCAAGAGTAAGTCTCTCAATCCTTCATCACATCATGTGAAGAACTGGCCCACTCCCACAGTCTTACTACCCACATTGCTAAACCTAAACTTCAGTCTCACTGAAAAATACACAGTTTTCCAAACATACTTGTAACATTTCCTCCTACCTGGGCTCATCTGGACTCCCAACACCCTCATTCTCTCTCTTTTTTTAAAAAATATTTATTTGAGAGAGAGAGAGAGAGAATGTTTGAGTGTGGGGAGGAGCAAAGGAAGAGGGAGAGGGAGAGAAGTGGACTCCCTGCTGAGCGAGGAGCCCAATGCAGGGCTTAATCCCACAACCCTGAGATCATGACCACAGCTGAAATCAAGAGTCGGTGGCTTAACCAACTGAGCCACCCAGGTGCCCCTTTTCACTCTTTTATTGTCCCTCTAGTTTACTATAATATCTTGCTATCATCCTTTTAAGATTACTGCTCCTAGACAACCTCCCCCACCCCCCAAAAATCCTAGCATCTCCAGCAATAGCACAGTGTATTTCCGAGAGCAGATGCCTGATTAATATTAAGGGGATGAATGGGCATATTTTCTAATTTATTAGGATTTAATTTCTTGTAACTTTTTTTTTTTAAGATTTTTTATTTATTTATCTGAGAGGGAGAATGGGAGACAGAGAGCATGAGAGGGGGAGGATCAGAAGGAGAAGCAGACTCCCCGCTGAGCAGGGAGTCCGATGCGGGACTCGATCCCGGGACTCCAGGATCAAGACCTGAGCCGAAGGCAGTTGCTTAACCAACTGAGCCACCCAGGCGCCCCAATTTCTTGTAACTTCTTAAGTAAACTAAACAAATCCAGGTATGTGTCATTAAATTTTACTGAACAACAGGCTAGACGAGATAAGGAAGATAGAAATTGCTAATCTTTTACTTTATTTTGCTCTTTTTATTGATCCAGATAATTTTGCTACTGAGTTATATTTCCACAGTAACACCTATTTTGATGCCTTGCTGTCCTGTTCTGGATTCAAAATAATTGGGAAGGTTTTCCGATTTGATTTACATAATATAAAAACTCTTACTTGTAAACTTGATACATGTTATTAAGTGTGTGAAGAAAATGATTCATAAATTTATACTCAGAAGCTATTTAAACCATCTATTAAAAGGTTTAACATTTGGAGAAGGCAATCTCAGGTGTGTTGAGAGAGAGAAAGAAATGAAGATCTCCGTATTACCACATAAACAGGTATATAAAGATGATATGGTGAAGCAAGTGACTACCAGGGGTTTGGAATGCTCTACGTTAAGGCAAAAGGAGGTGATACAGGTTTTCTGCTCCACTAAGAATAGAGCGCAGCCATCAGAGGAGGCCACAGTGAAGAACTGGTCAGAAGGTCAGGTTCAGGAGTTGGAAGGAGGGCACACGGGGGAAGTCCCAGGTGAAGCGTTCTGTAATGATGGAAGGTGCTAGAACTGGACAAAATACCAGGTCCCGGGCAGAGTTAGCTCTCAGTAGGATGCTAGGAAAAGGAAACCAAGGACAATCTCCAAATTATGATTTATTTTCATGTTTACTTTCCCTTCAATAGGCCTACTTTTTAATTTTTTTTAAAGACTTTTTATTTTTTATTTACTTGACAGAGACACAGCGAGAGAGGGAACACAAGCAGAAGGAGTGGGAGAGGGAGAAGCAGGCTCCCTGCAGAGCAGGGAGCCCGATGCGGGGCTCGATCCCAGGACCCTGGGATCACGACCTGAGCTGAAGGCAGACGCTTAACAACTGAGCCACCCAGGCGCCCTAGGCCTGTTTTTAGTACTTTGGTTTGCACTGCCTGAGAAAAATTTTGGAATAGTCAGTGTATAAGGTCTGCCTTGGGTTGGGAGAAGTGGAACCATGTGGCCTTTTGGCAAATTCAAGCCAGGGTCTAGTCCCAGCTCTGGTAGTGACCATTCTTGTGAACTTGAGAAAACTGCAAGTTCTTCATCATCCAAGTGAGTTTGATAAGCTCTGTCATTTGGAATGTATACGTGTAACCACATGACAAGATGACTAGCAAATATTACCCAACATTTTAAAAATATTTAAATATTTAAAAATATTATTTTGATCCCAAATGATACCATCCATCCACCTCTCTTATTTTTTTTTTTTTTAAATCCAGGAAGTGTCAGAGAATATGCAGTATTCTTGGACAAAGAATATGGAATCAGCCAAAAATTTGCCCTAGCTAATAAAAGTAACTAAATTTCCCCCATTAGAGCACCTTTCATTTAATTCAGGCATGGAGTTGTCTTTCTCAGTTGGATGCAACTCAAGTTCCTACAACTGGTGTCAAGGTACAGGCCCTCCCATCCCTTCCAAGTGCCCTTCCAATCAAATGACCTCTGTTAACGTTCATTACACCCTCAACAAAAGCTAGCCCTTGCTCAGAGTTTGCCAAATTACATTCAAGATAATATAATTAAAATGCCCTTTTAATGGGGCAGGCTCTGGCTCTCCCAGCTCAGGGCAAGCAGTGCCAGCACAGTGGCAACTCACCTGAAGGGGGTCTCACCCTTATTTCTGAGAAACTCCATGAGGATGTTGCGCAAAGATACTTTGCCTGCTGTATTTATCTGCACTGAAATAAGAACAAAGGACACTTTCCTTTCCGGGCCCAGGTGGTGACTTCTCTCTGGTTTACCCACAATCCCAAAGTAACTCATAGCACCAGTTTTCTGTTATAGACTGAATGTTTGTGTCCCCACTCAACAAAATTCACATGTTGAAGCCCTAACACCTAATGTGAAGGTAACTGGAGGTGGACTCTTTGGGAGATAATTTGGTTTAGATGAGGTCATGAGGATAGCACACCCATGATGTGATTAGTGTTCTCCTAAGAGCAAGAGAAACCAGAAGTTTCTCTCTCTGCCATGTGAGGACACATGGACAATGTGGCCATCTGTAAGGTAGGAAGAGGGCTCTCACCAGAAACTGAATCTGCTGGCACCTTGATTGTGAACTTCCCAGCCTCCATAACTGTGAAATTATCTGTTGTTTAAGTCGCCCAGTCCTTGGTATGTTGTTACAGCAGCCAGAGCAGACTAACACAAGGTGGTGTCTCACAGTTCCCGCTGAGGGCTGGCAGGTTCCTAAAGTCCCAAACAGCATTGCTCAGGAGATTTCCACTTAATCATTCTCACAAGGATTACCCTCCTGCTCACTCATTCCTTTGACTCCATCTGTGGGCCATGGAGGATATTTCAGCAGCTAACTTGTATGAGTGAGGCTCAGAGGCTCTAAAATTCTGAGAAGAGAGCCTGGATTTCCTTCATATTTGTGTCTGCACTACTAACACTGAGCCTTCCCATGAGCAGATACTCACTGTGTGACGAACAAAAGAGCCAAGAGACACAAAGTATAATCTCTTAAGATTTAATTTCTTTCTTGAACAAACTAACAAAACTGAAGTATAAATCCTTTAATTTTGTAAAACGAAAGACTAAAGGAAACAAGTAAAAACTGGATTAACCATGTTTCATCTTTTTTTCTATTCCATTATCCTTACTACTTTACTGTGGGATTCTTTCACGTTGCTAATACTATAATCCTTACTGTGATGTTATATTTTCTTATCTGCAGGATGACGGAGCTCAGGCTTTACTAGGGGTGGGAAGATATTCTGGGGCATGGCCCTAGAAGGTACAATGACTTTGGCAAGAGCGCCAGCCCTGACCATGACTCTGGCTTGGATTTTCTCTTCCTCATCTTGCAGAGCTTCTTCGTAATAGGACTGGAAAGCACTGGGGATGGTATCGTTGACTTTTGCCAGAAATTCCAGGACTTTCATCTTGCTGGTTTCAGCTAGGGCTTTCGGACCCCACAGGAACTCATAGCGTGGAGGATCACTGTTGGCCACCTGGCGGTATTCTAGATACTGTAGCCTCACCAAATCTTTGGTGATGAGCTTCCTGGGCTCTCCGTAGATGAAATGCTTCCTCCCGGCATATACTCGCATCATTCCCAGGAATTTCCAGATGTCTTCCTCAGCAGCACAGTTGCCCTTCATGAAGATCATTCCCAGGATATTCATCAGGAGACCGGTCTTGGGTAACCCCCGGCCAGGTCGTACCCTCCCATTGTTGGGGAGTTTGAGCTTGCTGATGAGGTTGTAGGATTGTCTGGTTGAATCGATTTCCTTCAGCTCAACTGCAAAGACAATCTCAATGCGCTCAGAGGCTTTCTTGAGGATCTCAGGAAATTGGTCTTCGTAATTTTTGCCAATAATCTTCAGCATGTCTTCCTTCAAAATGGGTTGTTTCATTTTATACTTGTACAGAAGGAACTGCTCCAACAAGCCAGGGTTCCTGGTCAAAGAATCTTCACCTGTGCTCTCAGTGTAGTATGGGGCCTCACAGGGGCTTGCCTTATTCTCATCTTGGCTTTTGGAATCTTCATCAGATCTAGTGCAAGAAACAGCTGTAGAAGTAATGGTGGTGGCTTGTGCTCTTCGACACCACTGGGAAGTGCTACTTGACCCAGCCTGAGGCAGACTCTGGGTAGTATCTTCACTCTGAGGAGAAGAGGAGGAAGTGGACTCCTCTTTCACTGCTGCTGTGGCCTGAGCACCCTTACCCTGAGCCTCACCTTGAGCCTGGCGGCGTTTCTCGGCAGCCTGGAGCTTACTCTTCTGGCTCCGAGGCATGATGGCACTATGGTCACAGACAGCAGGCAGGAGTATGAACAGGAGATCAGGAGATGTGGACACCTGGAGGAAAAAGAATGAGATGATGTGAGCACCTTCAGTAGGAAGATTCCACCTTGGCTTTAAACCAAGCCTGCCTCTGCAGGTTTGCTTGAGGTCACTGCTCCAAGAACCCACAAGGTTCCTGTTCCAATCAGCCTGTCACCTGAGAACCCTATAGAGGAAGTTAAAGAGAACCTTAGACAGCTGTCTGCCAGCCCTGTCTGGGGTGTATTGGGGTGACATCAGAGGCTGCCAGTGGCGAACCTCTGTTCTGGGCTGCAGGGGTCTTCTCAGTTCAACTTCAAGATCATCTTGTCAACTCTCCGCAGGTCCTGGGCTGCCTCTATTCTATTGCTGTGAAGTCAATACCTCAAACCAAAGCCAGAGACCCCAGAGGAAGAAGTAAAGTAATAGTTCCTTACTCCCTATCCCTGTCAGGGGCACCCAACTGAGAGCTAGGTGGGGCCCTCTCCTTCATGGGTTGTTTTGGTCCTTATTTCTCATTCAGGGTACTCACTTGGCCTCCAGATAGTGCCTGGCACACCTCCCTTCTGCTCATTGGTGATTGTACCCTCACACTAAAGATCTCTCCTCTCTCAGATTTGATAAAAATAAGTGAGGGTGAGGCTCAGAACTCGAGTTCTGAATGCAAAGATAGGAATTTGATTTTTTGTTATCTTTCCATGTTCAGTGGTCCCTTCCATCTTTTCTTTGGCCCCTCGCAGCCTGGGACTCTTCTCTCCCTGCCAACATCTCCTTATACCACCTGGGAGAATATGGGAGTTGTCCCCCCTGCCCATTGTTCTCCAAGGCTAAGACTTGGGGATGGTTTCTCTTGTACTCTCATTGTGGTTGTTCCATTCAGACGTCATGGTCCTCACATTAACTCTTGGAAAGATCTAGAAATCCTCCTACTGCAGAGGGCAAACAGTCCCTTTTAAACAAAATCTCTCACCCGCCTCCCCCTCACAACACACACTCTCCTCCCCCACAACTCTCACATGACACAGAGGGAAAAAATGAGTGTCAGTCAATATATCACCAGGACAGAGATTCCTTCAGTCCTCACAGAGTCCTTACCCTGATTCCCAGCTGAATGCTTGCATTTGCTAACTTAAGGCCCTTGCCCTCAGATCAAGGCTCTCTCATCCCCGAGTCCTTCCTTGCTGAGGTAAGCCCGACGGCCCTACCCCAGAGCTCCCCCGGATTGATGGCCACGGCGAATTCTATACCACCTCACTGTTCTAGGATTATTGGCCCCTTCAGACCTAACTCGGATTTCCACATCCTTGATTTCCTTCAGGGAATGGTACCCTTCCCCTGAGATCAAGACCTTCAGCTTCCTGATCCTTCAAACATTGAGGGAAATCTCACGCCCACCTGACCGCCATGTTTCTTTTCCCCGGGAGCCACTAGCATGGCTCTGGTCAGAATTTTTATTTAAGTTTCCTCACCTTGATTCTCGTTAGGGTCTTCCCCTCCTCTCCGCTGAACTGGCGCCTCCCACCAAAGCCTGCACCTTCTTGCAACCCTCCAGGCAGAAATCTACCCCTGAGTGACGGCTCTGCCAGGTGCGTGTGCTCACGCGTGCGTGGGGGGATGGGGAGGAAGGGGAGGAAGGGGGAGGAGAGGGGGAAGGGAAGGGCCTAGAACCGAGAGTAGGAGCGGGGCCTCGGAAGGAACAAGGGAAGCACTTTGGGGGGACAAGGGTGTTCTCTCATTACTCAATCAGGTTTCTCACCTTGTGCTTGGGTCTGGAAGATTTCTCCCTCACCTGCCCTGAGGCGGGCGCCGATTGCAAAGTCTCGCACCTTCCTTAGACGCCCCAAGAGGAAGTGAGGGCTGTTCTTCCTGTCACCAACGACAGCGCCTCTCAAGGCTGGCAGCAGGGGTGGGATCTCTGGTGCCCCCTCTGTTCTGGGGTGGAGAACACCCTCAGTTTCATACAGGATTGTCAGTTACACTCACGTAGGACCTTGGGCCCTTCTCTCCACCACCACATTTACGAGGCCCTCACATCCTTGCAGATGACATCACATTCTTACAGAGTCTTCAGTCTGACAGTATAGATGTAAGAGCTGGGGAGGGGTGGTCGCAGCGTGACTGCCGATGTGACTGAATGTTGCTTTCGTCAGTCTTCATTCATACGGTCCTCATCTTGGCTCCTGTCTCTTTAATGAAAGGCTTTCAGAGCAATGCCACATCCCTGCAAACTCTTGAGTAATCTCTCTCGTGCAAATCTTACAGAGGATGAGTCTGTGTCCCAGGACTGATACGAGATCGGGAAGGTGAAAAACAATTTAGAGACTTAGCTTGGGAGGTGGAATATCAGAGTAAAAAACCACGCTGATATATTCCTTCTCTTTACTACCCAGACTTGGCTTCTTAGGTAACTTCTGTTCTAAAGTACTTGCCATAGGAAACAGGCTGAGGCAGATAATTTCATGAGGCCGCCATTTTTTGAAGTTAAGCAACACTACATATTGTTAGCAGATATTATATCCTATATATTCATACGTCTCATTTATTTTGGTATTCTTATTGCTCTGGCCATATTCCTTTTTTTTTTTTTTTTTTTTTTTCCTAATCTGAGATATATTTTGGAGTAGCGACAAGAAAAGTGAATAAAGGTTCACAAGGTCTACTTCAGGGTGGGAGCGGTAGGCTACTATATGCCCTGGATGAATTCACACTAGGGGTATAGTCTAGCTCTGACACTTACAGTTTGGTAAACTATATTGTAAGACTGTGGGAATGTAGGTACTGTATATAAAGCATCCATCAAGATGACTGGCAAATACTGAGCATTTAATGAAAGGCAGTTAGGATGATTTTTACCTAGATAATATCATCCTCCTATGGAGGAATGTTTTTTTAAATCCAGGATATGTCCTCGGAAATGTAATACTCCTAGACAAAAGAACATCAAATCAGCCAAAAATTCACTTTAGCAAGTACAATTAAGTATCTCTGCCCTATTAGAGTATTTATTATTTAATTTTGGTATGTGGTTTTTCTTTCCCCACCTGGATGCAACTTAGAACTCCTTGCATTTTGTCAAGGACCCACTCTTTAAGTTCTTCCCAGTTGTCCTTGCATTCAAATCACCTCTGTTTTCATTTGTTTCCTCCCCACCAAAATCTAATCTTCTCTTAGAATTTGCCAAAATATAGTCAAGATAATCTAATTAAAATGCTCTTTTAATGCAGTGGACTCTGACTTCACCAGTTCAAAGCAAAAAAGTGTCAGTACAGTGGCTTCTGTGTGTGTCACCTCAAGGGAGTTCACCCTTTTGTCTCTAAACTCCCTGGAGTCATTGTGTTTAGAATGCCTATTTGTGCACTATATTCTTCTTTACTGAGACAGTAACAAAGACACCTTTGATTCTTGTCTTTTCGGGCTGAATTGTGTCCCCCCAAAATACATGTTGAAGCCATGACACCCCCCCCCCCGTACCTCAGAACATGACTATAGTTGAAGATGAGGTCATAAAAGAGATGGTTAAATTAAAATTAGGCCATTTGGGTGGGCCATAACCCAGTCTGACTGGTGTCCTTACAAAAAAAAGACTAGGACCCACAAAGAGATACCAGAAATTCATGCACACAAAAGGACAACCAAATAAAGTGGGTGGCCATATGGGAGCCAAGGAGAGGAGCCTCAGAGGAAAGCAATCAGGCTGGAAGACATTGGACTTCCAGCCTCCAGAATTATGAGAAAATGAATTTGGTTTTAAACCACCCAGTCTGTGTTATTTTGTTAGGGCATTCCTAACAGGTTAATACACTGCCCCAGGTAGAGAGTTCTTTCTGGATTATCTATGATGCCAAAGTAATTTATAAGAGTTTGTTTTAATGGCCTCCTTTTTACCCCATGAGATGAGGAAGGAACTTCCACGCTATGGTTATGTAGACTTCAAACATGCACCACCTGACACTGTAAAGATAAGGCAGACAACTGGTTATTAATCATGTGTACTCACCTGGCTGGGGGAGAAGGGCACCACGTGCTACATAGTACAACACGAGGGTTACACCCAGGAACACAATGAATGAGCACATCTGTGGGAGGCAGGGTTTGGTGTCAAGAGGTTGAGGTGACCTTATTTCCCATGGTACCTTGTAATCAGCTTCTTTGAATAATTCTGCAAGCTGATAGGGAACAGAAATTTGCTACTTAGGAATAAGCAAGGTATGTGCCTTGTCCCCTTGATGGAGATGGTTGTTTGATAGTGAACCTTATCTGCAAGTGCACAGTATGGAGGGGAACTTTCATTTAGGCAATTTGAGGCCCTGTCGGTTTCACTAAATGTCAAGGAGCCCATAATATTGAACCTTAATTTTAGACCTTGCAGCACAGTGTAGTTTTCCATTTAAAGATTTTTCTTTTCTCTCATCTCTGAGATGCGTCATCTTAGGGTATGGCCTCTGATCACCATTCCCATAACCTCAGTCTAGTCCATCATGTAGTTTAATTTGAAATAACATCACACAGATGACCTGCAATATCCCAAAACTTAAACTGCCTTGTTTCAGGGAATATACATGCTGCTCTGCCCTAGGACACCTCCCTTCTCACTCTGTTTTTCTTTTTTTAACTTTCTTATAAGACATAGAGGGTATCTCAGTATCTTCCTTATGATCATAGCTTCTAGTTTCTAAAGTTCTATAGGAAAGGCTAGGTCTTTATCTTAGCATCCCCATGCCTAGCATGGAGCCTTCCATAAAGCAGATTCCTCAGTAGACATTTGGGGAATAAAAGAGAGAGTATGAGGTCTAACTTGTTATGATTTAATATCTCCTAAATTCTTTATTAAATTAAGCGTATTGAAGTATAAATCCTTTAATTTTATAAAACAAAAGACAAAGGAGTAAAGAACACTAAAGTTGATCATGTTTTATTATTTTTTTATATTCCATTATCACAGTAAATTTACTGTGGGAATCGTCCACATTTCCATGAAAATCCCTATTGTGATGTCGTATTTTCTTATTTAGATGATTTTTTAAAAAGCCTCAGATTTCAGTAGGGGTGGGAGAGGCTGCTGGATGTGCCCCTGTAATTCCCACTGGCTGTAGATTTGGCTCGGGCTCTTGCTTCCTCATCTCTCAAAGCTTCTTCATATTTTGATGAGAAGGCACTGGGAACCGTATCATTGACTTTGGCCAAAAATTCTAGGACTTTCATCTTGCTGGTTTCAGCTTGGGCTTTAGGACCCCACAGGAACTCATAGCGTGGAGGTTCACTGTTGGGTACTTGGCAGTACTCCAGGTACTTTAGCCTCACTAAGTCTTTGGTGATGAGCTTCCTAGGCTCTCCATAGATGAAATGCTTCCTCCCAGCAAATACTCGCATCATACCCAGGAATTTCCAGAGGTCTTCCTCAGCAGCACGGTTGCCCTTCATGAAGATCACACCCAGGACTGTCATCAGGAGACCAGTCTTGGGTAACCCCCTGCCAGCACGCACCCTCCCATTGTTAGGGAGTTTCACTTTGCTGATGAGGTCATAAGAGTGGCTGGTTGAGTCGATTTCTTTCAAGTTGACTGCAAAGACAACCTCAATGCGTTCAGAGGCTCTCTTAAGGATCTCAGGATATTGGTTTTTGTAATTTTGGCCAATAATCTTCAGCATGTCTTCCTTCATAATGGGCTGTTTCATTTTATATTTGTACAGAATAAACTGTTCCAACAAACCCACCTTCATAGTTAGAATATCAATGCATGAGCTCTCAGTAGAAGGTAAGACATCAGAGAAACATAGATGTTCCTCATCTTGGCTGTTCTCACCTTCATCAGATCTTGTACCAGAGATATCTGAAGAGGTAATGGTGGTAGATGGGGCGCCCCAAGACTCTTGGGAGGTGTAAGGTGACTCAGTAGCTGATAAACTCTGAGTACTACCCTCCAAAACAGGAGAAGAGGAGGTGGGGGACTCTTCCAATGCTACTGGGGCCTGAACTCTCCTGTGACTCTGGGAGTCACCACGAGACTGGTGGCGTTTCTCACGAGTGCGGTGCTTACTCTTCTGACCCCGAGGCATAATGAGTATGATCAGGGACAATGGTCAGGAGTGTGAGTGGGAGAGCAGGTGATGAGGGCCCACTGGAGGAAGAGGAAGGTTAACGGGTGTGTGCACCTTCAGTGTGAAAATGCCACCCTGGCTGGTGGCGTATAAGGAAGGCTACATTTGCAGTTTTCCTCAAGGGCACTTCTCTAAAAACCCACAGGACTCCTGTTCTCCTAATCAGCCTGTCCTTTGGGAAACCTGTGAAGGAAAGTAGAGTGAGGTTTAGGCTGCTTCCTACCAGACCTGCCTCAGGCATACTGGGGTGACAGCAGGGGTTGCCGGTCTTGTGGTTGAGGAGTCTCTTACGCAAGACCATCATTCAACTAGTGGCAGGTCATGGATTTTTTTCCTCTGTTCTCCTGAGACTGACATCACAAGCCTCCCTGGCACCCACAATAAGGAAGTGAAAGGGGTCCTCAGCTTATAATTCTTGTCTAGGTCTGAATGTTCAGTGGGGAGTTTTCTATCCTGGCCTCTTTGGGGTCCTCAGTCCTCATTAAGAGTCCTTACTTAGGATCTGTATAGGGCCTGGCACCTCCACCCCTTTCACTACATGGTAGCTGCACCTTCAAACTAAGGATTTCATTCCCTGTAAATCTGATAGAAATAAGTATTGGGGGAGTTTTTACTTGATAGCCTGGCCCTGGATCTTTGGGCTGAAACCAGGGGCAGAGCAAGATTCTTGGTTACCCTTTCTATTTAGTGGTGGGTAGTCCCTTGGTCCTTGCTTTGATCCCCGACCCTTTTCATGATCTGGAATTCCTCCCTCCCTTACCCTTAGGCCTGCCCCTCATATCAAGGTTTGCACCACCCTGAGACCCCTAGAAGGAAGTGAGGATCTCCTTATCTGACCACAGCTGTCCTTGGTCTCCTGAAGCTGGAGGCTTATAAGAAACTAATGCTTTCGTGCTCCTGCTGTTCGGGGTATGTGGCTCCTTTAGTCCTCAGGGTATTCACCTTGGCCTGTGGAAGAACCAAGAAATCTTTCCACTGCTGCTGCTTAAGCCACACCCCTTAGACAAAGTCTCTCACCACCTTGTGACACCATAGGAGGAAGTGAATATGTCACACTATGTCAACAATGCCCAGGTATCCAAGCGCTTACAGCAAAGGCAGGGTTCTGTGTGATTCTCTCAGTTCTGAGGGAAAAGGTTTCCCTAACTTCTCACTCAGGACCCTCCCTTTGATTACTGGGAGGACCTGAGACTCCTTCCTTTGCTTGCCTGAGGTCCTTTCCCTTACACCACGGGAACCTCATAAACTAGAATCATGGGAAGACTGGCCGGTGACCCCTCTCAGACCTAGGAGGCCAAGGCAGGCCAGCCCAGGGACTGCTAGGAGTCAAGGTAAAGATCCTAAGTGAAGACTAGGGGCAACCCCCCACCTGGATCAGAGAGGGCCCCAAGAAGCCTGAATCCTGATATCATACCTGGAAAGTGAAGACTAGGGGCAACCCCCCACCTGGATCAGAGAGGGCCCCAAGAAGCCTGAATCCTGGATATCGTACCTGATATCATACCTGATATCATATCACAGGCAGGAGTAACTTCAGCAGGCCTGGGGTTTCCACTTTCTTTCAACCTAAGATCACCCATGTAGCCCAGAGTTCTCATGGACCTGAGAACCCCCCAAATAAGTGCTGGAATGCTTCTCTTGGCAGCTCTGCCAAGAGGTCACCGGCCAGTTTTCCTGTGATTCTTGTTATTGTGGGGGGTTTGCCTCCTTAGTCCTCGTTCATCAGAATTTTCATATTGACTCCTGTCTCTTCTTTGAAAGGCTTCCTGAGAAATACCTCATCCTTCCAAACTCTTGCTTAGTCTCCCTACTGCAAAGCTGGTAGGGAATGGGTTGATTGCCAGGAGTGACATGAGATGAAGAAGCTATAGGGAAGATGGGGGCCCATGGTGGGCGGTGTGCTGTCACAGAAAGCAAGCTGATCTCTTCCTTCTCTTCACAGACTTAGCCTCTTACATAGCGGCACTTCTAAAAGATTTACTTTCCACTGTGAAGGGACTGAGCCACATGATGCTGAGTCCCTGATCTTTTGAGGTTTCCTGAATTTCCTCTGTTGATAATGTAATTATCATTGCATACTGTCTCTTCCTTTATTCATACTGTGCTATTTTTATTGCTTGTTCCTCAGGCTGTGTATTCCAGAACTGTATTTTGGGTATGAAGTTGTGCTTTTTAACACTGGAAATACATTTTGGAATAGCAGAAAAAAGAAGTAAGTGACACAGGTGTGCCTTGGCCTGGGAAGAGTGGCAGTGTGGGCTCTAGAGGAATTCAGAGCCAGGGTCTAGGCCAGCACAGTCACTGGGCGGCCTGGAATTTGAGAGTATTCTAACTTCTTTAGCTGAAAAGTGAGTCTGATAATGTTTATCATGTAGGACTATAGACATACATGTGTGTAATCAACCTGGCACACTGTTAGGCAAAGTTCGGTGCTTTTATTTTTGTTTGTTTGTTTGTTTTTTTAAAGATTTTATTTGAAAGAGAGAGCATGGGCAGGGGGACGGTCAGAGGGAGAGGGAGAGGGACAAGTAGACACCTGGCTGAGTGTGGAGCCTGACGCAGGGCTCAATCCCACGACCCTGAGATCATGACCTGAGCTGACGTCAGATGCTTAACCAACAGCCACCTAGGTGCCCCTAAGTTCGGTACTTTTAATGAATGGCAGTTATTACTAAGATGATTTTGACCCCAGATGGTAACACTGTTTCCCCACAGAATTTAATTTCCAGCTTGAATTAGAGAATATGCAACTCCAAACAATATAGAAATCCAAATCCACTGAAATGCTGCTGGGCAAATAAAATGCAATAGTATTTCTCCATCAGAGCATCTGTTGTTGAATATGGGTATGGGATTGTCTTCTCCAGTTGGATGCAACTAAAAGTTCCTATTGGTGTCAAGGATCAACAACTTCCCTCCTGGGTCCATTTCCATCCAAACCACCCCCTATTTTCATTCATTTTATCGCCACCAAAATTCGAGCCCTCCCTTAAGAGTTTGACAAATTACACTCAAAATAACTTCGTTAAAATGCCCTTTTAATGGAGTGAGTCTTACCTATCCCGTGATAACTGGTAAAGTCCAGGGGCTTCTTGGAATCTCACTTCAGTGGAGTATTACCCTTATCACTCAGAAATTCTCTGGATATTCTATGCCGAGAACACATCAGTGCGCTGTGTAACCTGCATCGACCTCCCTGAGCTTGAGCCCGGAAAAGCACAGAGCACCTCTTCCATGCAGGCCCCAGCCAGGGACTGTCACTGGTTTTCTCACGTTCCCAAAGTAACTGTGAAAATCTGTTTTCTGTTCTAGGCCTAGTCTCTCAACTCAGAACCACGAACTGAGGACCTGGTCCCTCCCTGCCCAGTGCTCCCACAGCCACATCCAGCCCACTGCACAGCCTAGCTTAAAAAGACGCCCCCCCCCCCCCCCCAGGGACTGGCATTTTTACCTAGGCCAACACAGCCTTGATCAAGTAATTTACACTAGACTGTTCTCATTAGGACCTCCCCTTATGCACCTCTTTTTTACTTGTCATTTATTTATTTCTTAGAATGTATCTTACTATCCTCATTGTATGGTAACTACTGCTAAAGTCTACAATTCTGTGTGCAGTGGTTCAGTCTTATTTTTCTTACTATCCCCGGTGCTATTAGGGAGCTTTCCAAAGAGCAGATGCTCAATTAATGCTAGAGGAAAAGAGGGAATGAGCAAGAAGTTTAATTTATTTATTTTCTCATACATTTTGAATTAGCCACGAATATCCAGGTATATATTGTTTGATTTTAAAAGCAAAGACAGAGAATAAGGCAATGAGTTAACTACCCTTTACTTTTGTGTCACTCTTTCTGATCCCAAACATCTTCCTATGAGGTTCTTTCACATTCCCATGAAAAACCCTATTCTAGTGCCATGTTACTTTGCTCTGTAGCAAAAAGAAAATATTAAAGGTTTTTCAGCTTGTTTACAAAAAACAAAACTCTTAATCTTAAACCTGAATAGTAATATATGTGTTATCCATAGCATTAATAAACTTAGATTCAGAAGCAAAATCTTCAATTAAAATGAACAACATCCGAAAACTTAAAGAAAAAAATAGACCTACAAATTACTTATGTGCAACAGGGAAAAAAACGCACAGTGCCATGTTATCTGCTGTTGGATCACGAATACAATATAGATGGTCTGTGACTTTCTTTTTCATGTACCAAAACTGTAACTCTCCTTTGTGAAACAGCGATAAATGAGAGCCCCGTCATTCTTAAGTTTATATTCTAGAACTAAATGCGCTATTAGGAGAAAAAACGTTTGAAAACACCTAAATAAATATAACTGCGTATGCGTTTATAGAAGCTAACCGTTTCGAACAAATAGGAAGAAGATCTGTGCTTTGTTCCCTCCAACCCCTAGGACTCTGCACTACCTGGAAGGTCGACTGCCCTCTCCCACCCACCGCAAGGAAAAGCAGCCGCCCCCGCTGACTGACTAGACGCGGCGCCAGCCACGGGCCGCCGCGCGCTCCTTCTGCTCTTGCAGCGCCTCCTCGTACAGCTCGGGGAAGCAGCTGGGCACGGTGTCGTTGATCTTGGCCAGGACCTGCAGCACCTGCATCTTGCTGGTCTCCGCGCGGGCGCGCGGGCCCCACAGGAACTCGTGGCGCGGAGGGTCGCTGGCGGGCACCGCGCGGTACTCCAGGTAGCCCTGGTGCACCAGGTCTTGGGTGATGAGCTTCCGGGGCTCGCCGAAGATCAGGTGGCTCCTGCCGTCCTGGACGCCCAGCACGTTGAGGAACTCCCAGACCTCCTCCTCGGTGGCGCGGTTGCCCTTCATGAAGATCACGCCCAGGAGCGCCATCAGGAGGCCGGTCTTGGGCAGCCCCTTGTTGCCGTCGCCCGGGAGGGACAGCTTGCTGACCAGGGTGTAGGACTGGCTGCGGGAATCGACCTCCCTGAGCTCGAGCCCGAAGACCAGCTCCATGCGCTCCGAGGTGAGCCTGAAGATCTCGGGGAAGTGCTCGCGGTACTTCCTGCTGACCATCTTCAGCAGCGCGGCCCGCGTGACGGGCTCCCCGGTGCCGTGCTTCTCCAGCAGGAACTGCACCAGCACGCTGGCCTTGCGGGTGAGGGGGTCCTTGCGGGCGGCCCGGGGGGCCGGGGCGGCGGCGGCCGCCGCGTTCTGGGCGCCCTGGTCACGTGGCGGGCCTGGAGGGTCCGCGCCAGGAGACCCAGGGGCCGGGGCGCCAGGAGACCCAGGGGCCCGGGCGCCAGGAGACCCAGGGGCCGGGGCGCCCTGGGGCTGCGGGGGCGGACCCGCCTCGGGGGAGCCCGGGGGCATCGCCCCCACGCCGGGCGGGGGGGAGCGGGGGGGCTCCTCTGCTGCGGCGGCGGCGGCGGCTGCTACCGCCGCCGCAGCAGGAGCACCCCCGAGACTCTGAGCCTCACCGCGGCCCTGGTGGCGTTTCTCCCGGGCACGGACCTTGCTCTTCTGGCCCCGAGGCATGGCGACGCTGCGCAAGGCTGGTAGGTGGTGAGGGCACCTGGAGAGGGGGGACGGTGGGGTGGGGTGAGCCCCTTCAGCGGAGAGATCCCACCTTGGCTTTGACCACGGCCGCCCCTGCAGGGTCCCCCAGGGCACTGCTGTAGGACCCCACAGGCCTCCCTTGACCCTGGTCAGCCTGGGCCCTGAGCACCCTGTGGAGGAAGGGGGTGTGAGCCCTGGGTCCCCAGGCACGCAGCCCTGCCCGGGGTTTACTGGGGTGACGGCAGTGTTCTTGACAGGGAAGACCGCGGTGTCCGGGTTGGGGGGGAGGACGGGGGGTCCTCGCAGTTCACATTCAAGATCGTCCTGTTAGTAATTGTTGGCAAGACCCGGGCCCCCACCCCCCTCCCCTGCTCTGAAGGAGAGACCCTGTGATCTTCCAGGGTACCCTGGAGGAGGAAAGCAGGGAGCACTTCAGCCCACCACTCGAGTCAGGGGGCACCTAGTGCCGAGCACTTATGGGAGGGCTTCCCTGCCCGCAGTTCGTGGGGTCCTCGGAATGACGCAGAATCCCCACTTGGACTCCGTGTAGGACCTGGGACCCCCCCTCCCTCTGACTGGGGCTGCACCTGCAGATCAGAGCTCTAACCGGCCTGAGACCTGAGAGGAGAAATGGTGGGAAGTCTCAGCCTGACATTCCTTTCTTGGGCTCTTAAGGGTCGACAGGAGGGGACGGGCCATATTCTCTCTGGTCCCCTCCCTTCAAGGGGGTGGTTCCCCCAGTCCTCACTCAGGGTCCTCCCCTGACTGCTGGTAGAGCCCAGAGCTGCTCCCTCTCGCCCTGCGGCTGGCCACTCCCGCTAATGGCAGCAGGGGCTGGAGACTCATTAGGAGGCGGACAGCCCTCACCCTGAGTCCCGGCAGGACCTGGAAATCCTCCCTCAGCTGACCTGCTGCCAGCCCCTTAGACCAAGGCCCCTACCTCTCCGAGTCTCTGCAGCACAAAGGGATGGAGCACCTTCGTCCTTAGACCGGCCCGGACCCTCGCAGGCCAAGGCCAGGAGCGGGGACTCTGCGTGGCCCCTGTCCTGGGGGAGGGAGTCCCCCCAGTCCTCACGAAGGACCTCTCCTTCCCGCCAGTCGGCCTGGGATCTCTGCCTGTGCTGAGCCGAGCCAGAGTCCAGCCGCCCCGGGCCAAGGCCTGCAATCCCCGAGACCCCGCGGGGTAAGCCAAGGGACTTGGGGCTTAACAGCCATATTGGGGCCTCCGAGCCCCGAGTGCAGGGGCGGAGCGGGACAGGGTCTGTTGGACCCCTCTTTCCAGGGGAGATGGGGCGGGGGGGCTGTCGGGGACGTGCCCCCACGGTTGTAACCCGGGACTCCTGGGACGTCGACCCCTAACAGCCCGTGGGACCCCTGTCCGCGCTCACCCTAGGCAGGAGCTGTCCGACAAGGCCTCGCCGGCCACGGCGTGGTTAGGAGGAAGTTCTCGAGGGCCACGAGGGCCACTTCCGGTCATGTGGGTCTGGGCCCCCAGGAGGACCGTGGAGGGTGGGGGCGGGCTCTGTGGGCGGGGCGGGGAGTGGGGGGATAGTGTGTGGTGTGCTGGGTTGTAGGGTGAGTCCCGCAGGGTTAGCAAGGGTGTTGTCACTGACTCTTAGCAGGTGGTGTGAATTCTCCCTCTGCCGTGCTGAGTGTGCTGGCCGCAGACCAAGGGTCTCATTTCGTTCCAGCCTCCAGTAGGAAGTATTTGGGGGTGTGAGCTTAGCTGCCATGCCTGGAGCCCTCCACACATGATACCACAGGTACTCTTTTGAGCCCCGCTTATGTGGTCGGTGTACCCCTCATTACTCTCTCAGTGTCTCACTTCACCTCTAGTAGGTCCTTGGCTACCTCCAATCAGCTGACCTAAGGCCGACTCTTCACACCAAAGAGTTCAGATCTGTGAGCCTCCTGGTTTGAATTCCAGGTACACCTCATCAGGCTGCGCCTGCCTGAGGCTTCCCAGACATGGCTGTCATAGGGTGAAAATCCTGTGGGGTCCCTTTTCTGGGTGGAGGAGCCCATCGGGTTTCATTCAGGGAACTTGCAGTGAGTTAGAAGGTCTAGAATTCCTTCCTTTTCTCACGTCATACCTCCCCACAGCCCCATCAAGGCCCTTAGGAGTCCCGTGGGAAAATGGGGTGCTCCTTAGCCTGACCGCCTTCCTGGGGCTTCTTTTAGTTGACAGCATTCTCATCACTCAGAGTTTCTTGAATGAATTTCCATCCTTATGTGCAATTACTGTGATACTTGCTAGTCTCTGTTTTACTTCGTGCCTTGTACCTTTTGTTCTATTAAGATGTTAATGTAGGCCAGTCCACATTCAATGGCAAATTTTCAAGTGGTTATCAGCACAGCCTGTGGACTCACACTGCTACAACCAACCCATTCTTTAATATAGTCCTAATAGTATCCTTTGGTTCTTGCACTTAGGCTCTGAGGAGCTCCTCAGGTACCTTTATTGAAGCTGTAGAAATTCACTGTCCCAGTGAATACTGGAAGAACCAAGGGCTGACCTTGAAACCTTCCCTCTAGTCAGTCCTGTCATTGGCCTCTCTTGCAGGCTAGTACCATTCTCAATCACAGAGCAGGGCTCCACCTGCCCTCACAGAGGCTCTAGTTCAACACAGAGTTAGTATTCCTCAGGAGCTTATCGTTTTTGTTGTTTTGCTCTTGTTGATATCAGTTTTTTATTTCTCTTTAAATTTTTTAGGGTTCATTTTGATTACGGGCAAAGCAGCCTGAGTTGGTGACATATTTGTAGCTATAGGTAAGGCAGTGATTCTGTAAATATGTTAAAGAGAATTGACATCTTTACAATATTCTCTTGTATATGAATAAACATAGTAAATTGCGTTTTTCGAAAATTCTTGTTCATAAGTCTTTCAATAATTTTTAAAAATTTTTTATTTAAATTCAATTTAACATACAGGATATTATTAGTTTCAGAGGTAGAATTTAATGATTCATCAGTTGCACATAACACCCAGTGCTCATTCCATCAAGTGCCCTCCTTAATGCCCATTCTCCCACCCACCTCCCTTCCAGGAACCCTGTTTGTTTCCTATAGTGAAGAGCCTCTTATGGTTTGTCTTCCTCTCTGTTTTCATCTTATTTTATTTCTCCTTCCCTTTCCCTGTGTTTGTCTGTTTTGTTTCTTAAATTCCACATATGAGTGAAATCATATGGCATTTGTCTTTCTCTGACGTATTTCACTTAGCATAATGCACTCTAGCTCCATCCACGTCATTGCAAGTGGCAAGATTTCATTTTGATGCCTGAGTAATATTCCAGTGTGTATGTGTGTGTGTGTGTGTACACATACACATACCACCTCTTCTTTATCCATTCATCTGTTGAGGGACGTCTGGGCTCTTTCCATATTTTGGCTATTGTGGACATTGCTGCCCCTTCAAATCACTATTTCTGTATCCTTTGGATAAATATCAGGTCGTAGGGTAGTTCTGTTTTTAACTTTTTGAAGAATCTTCATACTGATTTCCAGAGTGTTTGCATCAGTTTGCATTCCCATGAACAGTGTAAGAGTGTTCCCCTTTCTCTTCATCCTCACCAACATCTGTTGTTTCCTGTGTTATTAATTTTAGCCATTCTGATTGGTGTAAGGTGGTATCTCATTGTAGTTCTGATTTGTGTTAGTCTATCAGTACGTTTTTATAGTTATCTCCTAAAGAACTTGTAGGTGTCTGTTTGGTTTTGTATTAGGTATATCTTGGATATTATTGTTGTTTTCAGTGATATGTTTTCCATTA
This sequence comes from Mirounga angustirostris, assembly GCF_029215605.1. Lineage (NCBI taxonomy): Eukaryota > Metazoa > Chordata > Mammalia > Carnivora > Phocidae > Mirounga > Mirounga angustirostris. Next base: position 21,914,409 of record NW_026991719.1, on the reverse strand, counting down.
TATGTTGTAATTTGTTAGTTATTTTGTTTTATCATATTCCTTAATTTGCTATGTTGATCTTTTATACCACATCTTTCTGAAGTTGCTTATATGTCTTAATAATTTCTGTACCAATTACTTGGAACTTTTTAATTAATAGATCATATTGTTACCATTGTTTCCTCTTTCTTTTCATTATTCTTTCCTTTTATTTACTTTGGTATTCATATTCTTGTATAATAGTTGTGTACTGGGTATGTATTTTCATCCAGTTGTAGACAGTGGATTTGATATCATACGTCTTTGTTTTCTTGTCAAAACTATTGGGTATGTTTGCAATAGTTCCCACTTAGTATATTTATTATAGATTTTAGAAAATGGAAATTCTTTCTTTCTTTCTTTCTTTCTTTCTTTCTTTCTTTCTTTCTTTCTTTCTTTCTTTCTTTCCTTCCTTCCTTCTTTCCTTCCTTCCTTCCTTCCTTCCTTCCTTCCTCCCTTCCTTCCTTCCTCCCTCCCTCCCTCCCTCCCTCCCTCCCTCCCTCCCTTCCTCCTCTCTCCCTCTTTTCTTTCTTTCTTTCAAGATGGAACACTCCTCAAATTTGCATATCATCCTTGCATAGGGGCCATGCTAGTCTTCTCTGTATTGTTCCAATTTTTGTGTATTTGGTGCCAAATGGAGCATGGAAATTCTTTTGTAATGGAAGCTTGCGAAAACTTATTATCATTGGCAAGTGTTATTTATTTATTTATTCATTCATTCATTCATTTATTTATTTATTTTGTCAAAGGCTTTTTCTTTACCCTTGCACATAGTCTCAGTCCTTTTCCCCTCTTTTTTTGCTAAGATAGTGATTTCCATTAGGCAGCATTTTTTTTTTTTTTAAAGATTTTATTTATTTATTTATTTATTTGAGAGAGAGAAACAGCATGAGAGGGGAGAGGGTCAGAGGGAGAAGCAGGCTCCCCGCTGAGCCGGGAGCCCGACGTGGGACTCGATCCCAGGACTCCGGGACCATGACCTGAGCCGAAGGCAGTCGCTTAACCAACTGAGCCACCCAGGCGCCCTAGGCAGCATTTTCTAATGTTAATTCACTGCTATATTGGAAATACTATGAATTTATTTAGGGTATTTGTCTCTATGCAAGTGAGCTTGCCTTAAGTGTTGTTTAATTGAGGGATTCTCACCTGGTTTTTGTATCAAGAAGAGGTAGCCTATTTTAATGGTTGAATAACTCCCTAGTTTTTGTGTGATTAAAAAAGTTTACATGAGGTGGTGATTACTTTTACCGTTATCATTTTGTGTAACAAGCCCTAAAGCCTGGATGGCCCTGGAGTCTTTTGATGTTGCCTTGGGTTGGACTGCTGTTTCATTTCTTATTTTGTTGATTGAAGATATCTGTCTCTCTATGGACCTATTTACTTATTTATATTATGTTAACCTTAAAAGTAAACATCCAGTTATTTTACCAGGAAGTTGGGTTTATCTGGAAGTAGCAGAGAATTTCAGTTTGGGACTTGGAGGCCAGGCACAACCATAGGCAAGTCCAAGAACAAAGGAGGGGAATACTCTTTTATAGATGGAAGGAGGAGTTGGGGGAGCTCTTATAAAGTCCATTGGAGTAAACTGGGAGTTTGAAATGACTTTTCACTGGCTAAGTTGTGACAGTCTCTCATTGGCTGGGCTGTTACTGGGCAAGGAAAAAATCTTTTTTTTTTCCTCCTGCTCTTGTAGTGAAGTATGTATGAGCTTCTTCCTACTGGGAATATATTTCTACTTGTCTGCAATTGAAGACAAGTGGTAAGTTATGAGAGCTCCCCTTTCTGGCCTCCTGACTCCATTTTAGATGAGTTTTCCTTTATTTAATTTCACAGTATTTTGATAAAATGCTCCATTCTACAGGCATATCTCAAAGGTATTGCAGGTTCAGTTCCATACTACCATAATAAAGCTAGTACATATTGCATTAAAGCAAGTCACATGAATGTTTTGGTTCCCGATGCATCTAAAAGTTATATTCACACTGTACTGTAGTCTATTACTTGTACAAAAGCATTATGTCTAAAAAAAAAAAAAAAGTATGCACATCTTAATTTAAAAATAGCTTAATGAGGGGCGCCGGGGTGGCTCAGTCGTTAAGCGTCTGCCTTTAGCTCAGGCCATGATCCCAGGGTCCTGGGAGGGAGCCCCACATCAGGCTCCCTGCTCAGCCAGAAGCCTGCTTCTCCCACTCCCCCTGCTTGTGTTCCCTCTCTTGCTGTGTCTCTCTCTCTGTTAAATAAATAAATAAATAAAATCTTTAAAAATAAATAAAAATTAAAATAGCTTAATGAAAACTCCAAGCTCATACAGTTCTGTTTATGTGGGACAGATTAAGTGAAATTTCTAAATGCCTTTCAGCTATAAATGCATTAAACTGGTTTTTATTCATGATGTATAAAATATGTGTTATTTTTATGTAATTTGAATGAAGGGTACTTTAAGTACATTTAAAAATATTTAAAGTGAGAAGATGGTAGTTTCCATATTGAAATTATAATGTAACTTGCTAGGACTTAAGAAGTTGTACTAAATATTCAAAGGTGAGTGCATTTTAAATAGTCATCAAAGATGGTGACTTTTAGGCAAAAAAAAAAAAAAACTTTTCAAAGAATACCAGTTATACTAGAAGTGAGGAAAATGAGGAAATTGGTTTTTAATAATTTCTGGAGAAAACTAGAGCTTGATTGCTCAATGAATACATATTAGATAGATTAATTGACTGGATGTTTTATATGGTGAGACACTGAGCTGAGATAAATGTGATAAGATGTGGTATAGAGGCATACCTTGGAGATATTGCAGATTTGGTTCCAGACTACTAGAATAGAGCAAATATTGTGACAAAGAGAGTCCATTGAATTTCTTGTTTTCCCAGTTCATATAAAAGTTATGTTTACACTGTCTTTTCAGTATGCAATACCTTGTCTTTAAAAAGTACGTGTCATAATATGGGGCACCTGGGTGGCGCAGTCTGTTGGGCACCCAACTCTTGGTTTCTGCTCAGATCGTGATCTCAGGGATGTGATATTGAGCCCCACATCAGCGTCTGTGCTGGGTGTGGAGCCTACTTAAGACTCTCTCTGCCCCTTTCCCCTGCACGCACATGCTCTAACTCTCAAATAATAAGTCTTAAAAAAATAAAAAGTACATATTGTAATAAAGAAGTACTTTATTACTAATAATTGCTAGCCATCATCTGGGCTTTCAACAAGTCATAACCTTTTTGTTGACGGAAGTTCTTGCCTCTCTGTTGATAACTGATCAGGCTTGTGGTTTCTAAAGGTTGGGGTGGCTGTGGCAATGTCTTAAAATAAGGCAACAATGAAGTTTGCCACGTCGATTGACTCTTCCTTTCACACACAGTTTCTCTGTAGCATGTGATGCTGTTTGATAGCCTCTTCACCAGGAGTAGATTTCATCTCATGAAACCACTTTCTTTGCTCAGCTGTAGGAAGCACATCCTCATCCATTCAAGTTTTATCATGAGATCGCAGCAATTCAGTCATATCTTTAGGCTCCAATTAATTCTAGTCCCCTTCTATTTTCACCACATCTGCAATTGCTTCCTCCACCTGAAGTCTTGAAACCCTCAAAGTCATCCATAAGGATTGGAATAACTTTTTCCAGACCCCCATTAATATTGATATTTCTACTTCTTTTCATGAATCTTTAATGTCCCTAATGGCATCTAGAATGGTGAATCCCTTCCAGAAGGTTTTCAATTGACATTGCCCAGATCCATCAGAGGATCCACTAGCTATGGTAGCTATAGCCTTATGAAATGTAGTTCTTAAATCATAAGACTTAAAAGTTTAAATTAACTCCTTTATCCACAGACTGCAGGATGGATGTTGTGTCAGCAGGCATGAAAACAACATTCATCTCCTTACACATCCCCATCAAAGCTCTCAAGTGACCAGGTGCCCTGTCAATGAGCAGTCATATTTTGAAAGGAATCTTTTTTTCTGAGCACTAGGTCTCAACAGTGGCCTTAAAATGTTCAGTAAATAATGTTGTAAACAGATGTGCTGTCATCCAGGCTTTGTTTTTCCATTTACAGAGCACAGGCAGAATACATTTAGCATAATTCTTAAGGGTCCTAGGATTTTTGGAATGGGACTGGGCTTTCGTTTCAACCAGCTGCATTAGTCCCTAAGAAGAGAGTTTGCCTGTCCTTTGAAGTTTTGAAGCCAGGCTTTGAGTTCTCCTCTCTAGCTATGAAAGTCCTAGATGGCATCTTCTTCCAATAGAAGGCTGTTTCATCTACACTGAAAATCTATGTGTAGTGTAGCCACCTTCATGAATTATGTTAGCTAGATCTACGGAATTTACTGCAGCTTCTACGTTAGCACTTGGTGCTTTTCCTTGTACTGTTATATTGTGGAGATGGCTTCTTTCCTTAAACCTCATGAACCAACTTCTGATAGCTTCAGATTTTCTCTCGTGCAGCCTCCTCACCTCTCTCAGCCTTCAAAGAACTGGAGAGAGTTAGGGTCTTGCTCCAGATTAGGCTTTGGCTTAAGGGGATATATTCTGTGACAGGTTTGATCTCCTATCCAGACCACTGAAACTTTATTCATGTTTCACTTTCATGTGCTCATTGTAGTAGTACTTTTAATTTTCTTCAAGGACTTTTCCTTTGCATTTACTATTTGACTAACTGGTGCAAGAACCTTAGCTTTCAGTCTATCTTGGCTTTTGACATGCCTTCCTCGCTAAGCTTAATAATTGCTAGCTTTCAATTTAAAGTGAAGGACGTGGAAATCTTCCCTTCACTTAAACATTAAGAAGCCATTGTGGGGTTACTAATTGGCCTAATTTCAATATTGTTGTGCGTCAGAATAGGCAGGCTGGAGGAGAGGGAGAGATGGCAGGAACAATTGGTCAGTGGGAGAGTGAGAACACACACAGCACTGATTAAGTTTGCCATCTTATGGGTGTGATTCTTGGTGCCTCAGAACAATTACAGTAGTTTTCAATTAGCAATAATCGCACCTCGGATAAACCTCATTGGCTATGATATTGCCACTGCGCAAAGCTAAAACAATTACAGTAGTTACATCAAAGACCATTGTTCATATATCACCATAACACATATAAGAATAATGAAAAAGTTTGAAATATTGAGAGAATTACCAAAACATAACACAGAAATATGAAGTAAGGGAATTGTGTTGAAAAAATATCACTGATAGTCTTGCTTTACACAGAGTTGCCACAAACCTTCATTTGGCAGAAAACACGATGATCTGAGAATTGCCATAAAATGAGAACTGCCTGTACATCACTTCTCTCTCTTTTTTTTTTTAAGAATTATTTATATATTTTGAGAGAGGGAGAGAGCATGAGCAGGAGGGGCAAGAGGGAGAGGGAAAGAGAATCTCAAGCAGACTCTGCGCTGAGCATGCAGGCCAATGCGGGGCTCAATCTCAGGACACTGAGATAATGACCTGAGCTGACTGAGCCTCCCAGGTGCCCCACATCACATTTCATATTAAAGGCAGGATGTTTAGAAAGAGCCCTTGTATTATAGAAATTCTCTTTTTTTTTTCTTTTTTAAGAAATTCTCAAACATATACAACAGTATGGAGACTAGAATAATGAACCCAGTTACCTAACATTAATCAATAGCAATCCTCAATTTTTATAGGTAGAATCCTGTTCATATTAAAGTTTAGGTGTTTGTTTCTTAGGAAGTGCTCTCCAGGGGTAAAAATGTGCACTTCCATCAGGATGTACATAATGTCCATTGTCTCCTTTATGGTAATGTTGGCAGTCATCTTCTTTATCCATGAAATCCATTAGAGGCAGCAGGATGATCAATTTCTAATTCCAAACTTCCTGAGTTTTGTATCTGAAATTCTTCTTTAGGTAGAACTTCGTTGCCCATCACTTATCTTGAGATATTGGCAATACAGTGTTATTTTATCACTGCCGTATCTCTTCTCCACCTAAATTTTGCCCAGTTTTATTTACCTAATATCATGTATAACTGTTTCTTTCATTTATGATTATAATACTTATAAAAATTGTTATATAAATCCTTTCAAAGAACTAGCTTTCATTAGCAGGCTCTACTGTCTTCTAATTGATCACTTTTGCATTCATTCATCTGTATTGTTTCCTACTTTTGCTTCTTTGTGTTTAATATGCTGTTCTTTCTCTAGCTTCTTAAATTGTTTGGATGTTTTAAACATGTTTATAATAAATCTAATTAATGTAATAAATATCCCTGTAAGTACCTCCTTGGGCCGTTTTGAGCAGTAGAATGCTATAGAGCTTTATGTGTAGTGCTCACTTTTTTTTTTTACAAGTTGAATGTATCTCTCAATGCTTTTATGATTTTTTGAATATGTGTATGTGTGTGTGTGTGTGTGTGTGTTGATGCATAGAAGCACTAGGACCAAAACAGAATTATTTAGAGGAAGTTTCAGAGGTCCTGGGAGTATTTGGCTTTGTTACATTTTACTTATTGATGATAGAAGAAATTTGAGCAAACTTAACCGCTAGTAAGAGTTGCTTTTTTTTCCCCCAGAAGAGAAAGTAAGGTTTCACGTGAGAAAATCAATAAAAATAATTGGCCAACTGCAACATTCAGATTATCCAGGAAAACAAAAACTACTCGAAGTATATAACTCTGAGGGAATGTTTATTTATTCAGAAACTCTTTTTTCATGCTATTACATGAAAAATTGAGCAGAAAGTACGGCAAGTTCCCATATACCCTCTCAGCCCCTTACACACAGTTTCTGCTATTATTTACATGTGATCTTGCATTAGTTTAGTGTGTTTGTTAAAATTAATAAGCCAATATTGATATATTAGTAACTAAAATAGGTAGCATACATTAGGGTTCACTCTTTGCGTTGTGTGTTCTATGGGTTTTGACTAGCATATAATGACATGTATCCATCATTATGGTATTACAGAGAGTAGTTCCACTGTGCTAAAAATCCCCTGTGCTCCACTGAGGCACCCTCCCTCCATCCCCTTGAATCCCTAATCTTTTCTACTGTCTCCATAGTTCTACCTTTTCCAGAATGGCACGTATTTAAAATAAGAGGGTATGTAATCTTTTCATATATGCTACTTGAAATTAGCAGTATGCATTTAGTGTTCCTCCATGTCTTTTCATAGCTTGAAAGTTCATTTCTTTATATTATTGAACAGTATTCTATTGTCTGGATGTACCACAATTTGTTTATCCATTCACCTGTTGAAGGACATCTCGGTCGCTTTCATTCTTTGGCATTTATGAATAATGTTGCTGTAAACTTTTATGTGCAGCTTTTTGTATGAACATAATTTTTCAACTCAGGTAGGTAAACGTGAAGGAGTGCATTTGCTGGGGATGGTATGACAAGAGTATGTTTACTTTTGTAGGATTCTTTTAAAATGGTTTTCCATGTGGCTGTACCATTTTGCATTCCCACCAGCACTGAATGAGAATTCCTATTGCTCTGCATCCTTTCCAGTGTTTGGGTTTGTCTATGTTTTAGATTTTAGCCATTCTAACAGGTGTGTAGTGGTATCTCTTTGTTTTAATTTGCAATTTCCAAATGCAATATAGTGGTAAACATCTTTTTATGTAAAAGTATGTGGTTTAATCTCCACCTATTTGAGATTTTTATGCTATTTTTCTGTTATTTATTCCTAGTTGAATTCCACTGTGGTCCTAGAGTATGCTTGTATGATTTCTGTTCTTTAAATTGGATGGTGTTTTAGGCACAGAATGTGGTCTATCTTGATGTATGTTCCATGTGAACTTGGAAAAAAAAAGTGTGTTTTCTCCTGTCGTTATGTTTTCTAAAAATGTCATGTAGACCTTTTTCACTGATGGTGCTATCCAGTTTAATTATACCATTAATAATTTTCTGACTGCTACATTTGTCAGTTACTTAGAGAGGTGTGCTGAAGTCTCTTCATTAGAACTGTGTATTTGTCTCAGTGTTTCCCTCATGTCTGTTGACACTGTGTTTTTTGGGGGTGTGCACATTAAGGATGGTAATATATCTTGGAAAATTGACCCCTTTGTGATTATGTAATACCTCTCTTTTTCTCTGGTAATTTTCCTTGAACTGAATTCTGCTTTGTCTGAAAGAAAACTGGTTAGTCCAGCTTTCCTTTCATTTATATTAGAATGGTATGTCTTTTTCCATCTCTTTAGTTTCTTTAATCTATCAGTGTCTTTACATTTAAGGTGGATTTCTTGTAGACAGTGTATAATATGGTCTTGGTTTTTTTTATCCCCTCTGAGAATTGTATTCTTTTAAGTAGTGTATTTAGACCGCTGACTTTTAAAGTAATTATTGCTATAGTTGGATTTACACTTACCATAATATTTTGTCCCTGTTGTTTATTTGCTGTTCTTGTTCTTTGTTTCTTTTTTGTCTCTCACCCTTTTGCTACCTTCTCTGGCTTTAATTTAGCATCTTATGATTCCTTTTTCTCCCCTCGTTAGCACAGCAATTATTTGTACTTGTTTCTAGTGGATGCTCTAACTTTTGGAATACACATTTAGAACTAACCCAAGTCCACGTTTGCATAATGCACTACAGACTCACGGGTAGTGCCAGTTCCTCCCTCCTGTTTCTTATAACCTTGCTGTCATTCATCCTACTTCCTCATAAGGTATAATTATGGAATAGATTGTCTCTGTTATTATTTTGGACTGTTATCTGTTTGCTCAAATAAAGAAAAAATTATTTTGCCTTCATTTATTCCTTCTCTGCCATTCTTCTTGTCTTTATGTAGGTGGGAGTTTCTGACCTATATTAGTTTTCTTCTCCTCGAAAAACTTCTTTGAACATTTTTTACAAGGGAGGTCTCCTGGTACCAGATTTCCTCAGTTTGTGTTTGTGAGCGTCTTTTATTCTCCTTCACCTCAGAGGAGAATTTTACTCAATATAGAATTCTAGGTTGGTAGGGTTTTGTTTTTCAATCTTTCAAGCTTTAATTCAACTCTCTTCTTGCTTGCATGTCTGTGAAGAGAAGGCCAATGTAATTCTTACCCTTGTGTCTCTACACAAGGTACCTTTTTCTCAAGAGTTTCTCCTTTGGGTTGGTTTTCTGCAGTTTGCATATGCTCTGCCTAGGTGTAGTTTTTGTTATTCATACTGCTTGGCATTCTTGGAGCCTCTTGGATTGGTGGTTTAGCATCTGGTGTTAATTTTGGAAAATTCTCAGCCATTTTTACTTCATATGTTTGCTCTGTTTCTTGCTCTCTTTCTCCTTCCAGTATTCCCATTACACTAATGTTACATCTTTTGTCATCCCACAGTTTTTGACTCTTCTCTTTCATCTTTTTCATTCTTTTTTTTCTCTTTGCATTTCATCTGGAAGTTTCTGTTGACATGTTTTCAAATTTATTGATTTCATTCCTCAGCCATGCCCAGCCTTTTGATGAACCCATCAAAGGCTTTCTTCATTTCTTTTGCAATCTTTTTGATTTCTAGCATTGCCTTATGATTCTTTCTTAGAGCTTACATCTCTCTGCTCACATTACCCCTTATTTATTCTTGCACAGTTTCCCTTTTTCCATTATAGCCCACAGCATATTAATCATAGTTATTGTAAATTCCTGCTATGATAATGCCAAAATATCTGCCATGTCTGATTCTGGATCTGATGCTTCAAACTATGTTTTTGTCTTTTAGTATGTATGCCTTATAATTTTTGTTGTTGTTGTTGAAAGCTAGATATAATGTATTGGGTGAAAGATTTTATGATTTTCGGGCCTGGAGTCAGGCAGTGTTTATTGTTTGCTGTAGCTGCAGTTTTCAGAGACTACATTTTCTCTGGTGTCCTTTTCATCTTCTCTGTTTTTCTTAAAAAAGGTCTGAGACCTACAGCTCTTTCAGTTGCAATCTTTTGTTATTAGACAGGAGCCCTGTTGATGTGGTAGTGAGGTGTGGGGCATGGGGGAGTGTTCCGTAATCTAATGATTAGGTCTCAGTTTTTTTTTTTTTTTTTCACGCCTCAGGTAAACCAGGAAGTAAAGAGGGCCTATTTGGGGGTATTTCCCTTCTTCCTCCTCTTGGAAGGCTAGAAGGGGCTAGAGCTGCCATTTCCCCTCCCCCAGATGGCTTAGGCTCTAATAAAATCCTACTCAGTTAGGCTCTGGGAAATAGTTTCTCTGTAGGCAAGCCTTGTTATGAAGAACAGATCACGTTGGGCATTTTTCAAGCTGGCTACTTTTTCCTTTCCCCTGCTAGAAGTACAATGGCATTGTTGTCTGACCTTTATTGTCACTATAAGAACCTAGTAGGGCTCCTGGAAGTAAAACTTAGAAAAGTTTAGGGGCCCCTATTAGACTGGGCCTGCCTAGAGTTTTGAACTCGAAGCTACTCTGCAGTGAGTCTCCAGTAATTTGCGAAATACACTTTATAAGTTTTCCAGTCCTCGTTTCTGCTCCCGGACTTATGATCCAGCGAGCTGTAATTCTCCATTTCAACCAGTTTCTCTCTCCATTTGGGGGGCAGCAGTTAGCCTTGTGACCTCTGATGGATATAAGAAGAAATGCCAATTTGCAGTCGGTTCAGATGTTTTCTTGTTGTGAGGATGGGGATGACAAAGTAAGTTCCTTTCATGTTAGACTGAAAACTGGAAGTGACAAGAAAAATCCACTCTCAAGCTCATTTTGTTTGCCAGAATTAATTTTCTTTTGTCTCTAGGGCTTAGAGGGTTTTTTTCTTGCTGACTGTGATTTAGAGACTAACCTCAGTACCTAAACCTAGCCTGCAGTTTCATGCCACTTGGCCCGACCCATAGGCCATTCCAAACATGGCAGATTTCCTCTTCAAAAACAAGCAAGATAGCAAGAGCATATCTGATAGCAATATGGTGTCTTATATAGCATCTGTTATCAGAGGAGTGTTGTCTTACCTTTAACGTGTAATGTAATATAATAATTGGAGTGACATCCCAACACCTTTGTCATAATCTCTTCCTTAGAATTCAGCCATAGGCCCTACACTTGAGGGTAGAAGTATGCAAAGGTATGATCACTGGGAGCTAGGGAATCGTGGGCCCCCATACAGTTCTGTATGCCCCACTCTATCCTCTAGGCCCCCTTGTTTCATGTCCCTACCTGATACAAAATACATTTCCCCCATCTGAGACCCTCAAAAAAGCCTCATCCAAGTACATCACCTCAGATTTCAAATCTTACCATTTAAATCAGGTCCACCTACCAACGTTTAGATTCCTAGGTGTAGTTGTTAAGTATACCAGCTGGACACATCACATCTTTATGTGTGGATCTATGAAACGTGTTATCCTTACTTTTTAAATGAAAGGCAGACTGTGTTTGTAGTTGAGAATATAGATAAATACTTTGCAAATGGTTATCAAATGCAGTGGGACAAGTACCCATTATATGTATATTGCCTGCTCCAAAGAAACATTCTCCCTAGTTTATCTAGGATTCATGTATTACTGCTAAGAGCTACTTTACATTGCAGGCTTTAGTCTCTCAACTCTGAGACACATCGTTTGAGGTTTTGGCGCCAGTTCACCAGTCCCACAGCCTTACCTCTCAGACCACAGGGCGAAACTTGAACTCCAGTACCTCTGAAGAACTGCAGTTACCGAAATCCTGAACAGGCTTGTCTCAGGATTTTTACACTTAATTGCTCTTGCTTAGATTCCCACCTCCTATTTTCTTCTTTTAAATTATCTCTGTGTACCACTGTAATACCCCACCAACTTCCAACTGCTCCTATGATAGAAATCCTAACATCCCCAGAAATAACATGGTGTTTTCCAAAAAGCAGATATTCAGTTAATGCTTAGGGAATGAATGAGCCAATGAACATAACATAGTATCTAATTTATTAAAATTTAATTTCTCCTACATTCTTGAATAAGCTAAGTAAATCTGTGTGTGTTTAGATTTTTCAGAGCAACAAACTGAATGTTTAGGGAATTCAAGAGTTGAGCTTTTGTTTTTCACTTCATTGCTATTTCTTGAGCACAACAATTTTACTGTTGAATCCGTTCATATTGCCAAAGAAGCAATTACTCAATTGCCAGATTATTCTGTTTTAGATCACAAAATAAGACGGAAATTTTCCCAGTTGGTTTTACAAAACAGCATAGCTTCTACTCCTAAACTTGATGCAAAACAATAAATGTATAATCAAACTGGTGATTCATAAGCTTACATTCCGAAGCTGTTTAAATTTTCTATTTAAAGGAACAACATTTAGAAACTAATTGGAAAGAAAGGAGGAAAGAAAGAAGTGAAGGAAGGAAAATCTCCAAGTTACCCGGTAAAACAGGACTATGACGATGATATGTAATGTATTCCCTCCTGCCCAGCAGCAGCCCCTCACCCTCACTACTTATCAGGTTGATGGGCCTTTTCAACCAGAAAGTGAAGAACCTGCCTAAGACCTTACTAGGGGTAATGAAGCTGCTGGATGTTACCCTGGACCATGGCCAAGCTGGCAGTGGCGTCAAACTCTGGCTCAGGCTCTGCCTTCCTCATCTCACAAAGACTCCATATTGGCATAGGCAGAAATGGGGCTATATCATTGACCTTGGTCAGAAATCTCCGGACTTTCATCTTGTTGGTTCTTTTGAGCTCTTGGACCCCACAGGAGTTTATATAGCATGTAGAATCACCATCAGGAGCCTGCTTGATACTCCAAATACTTTGCCCATACCAAATCTCCAGTAATGAGCTTTCTGGCCTCTCCACAGATGAAGAGCTTTCTCCGAGCATGTATCTACATCACATTCGGGAATTCTCAGATATTCTCCTCAGTGGTGCAATTGCCCTTCACAAAGGCCATGCCCAGGAAGGTCCTCAGGAGACCAGTCTTTCACAACCACCAGCAGCACTCTAATGCCCATGATGGGTGAAATCCATCTTGCTAACAAAGACAATGTTTAGTTGTGTCAAAAGCCTTCAAGTCAAGGGCAAAGACCAGCTCCACATGTTCGAGGCTTTCCACAGGATCACAGGAAAATGGCCCTTATACATTTTGTGACCTTTTTCAGCATCTGTGCTTTTGTGATGGGCTCTTTAATTTTATATATGAGCAAAAGGAAGTGCATCAACTAAGCCGCCTTCTTCGTTAAAGGGCCTCTGCCTTAGTTCTCTGTGGCAGGTGGGGCTTGCGAAGTGCTTAGATTTTCATCCTCCTGGCTGTTGGCATCTTCCTCAGTTCTGCTCCATGAAAAGTCTGCAGGACTCTGGGTGGTGAGATAGGGGAATCTGAGAGGCCTGGAGAATGCTTTGTGTCCTAATGGCAGGCAGCCATCTGGGTAATACCCAGAAAAGAGGAGAGGAGGAGATGAAGGACGCTTCTTCTCTTGCTGCAGTGACCTGACGTCCTTCTAGATCCTGGGTACCACTCAGCCAAAGCTCAATACAGCTGCCTGGGACCTCTCAGGTCTGAAAGCAGAGGCGAGGATGTAGTGATGCTTATGTTCTGATGTTTGTGGTCACTTTAGTCCTCCCTCAGGCAGATCCTTATATGTGATTATTGCTCCTTGTCCAAGACTCTCTAGTAATATCACCTCCCTACAAGCTCTGAGATTTTGCCCAGCTAGATCCCTCATAAATAATAGGTGAGGATCCTAGGCTAGATGCAGGCTGAAGAACCTGCAGCAAAAGGCATAGTGCCCAGGACAGGTGATATGCTGTGTCTTAGTCCATTCGGGCTGCTATAACAACCTACCAGACTGGGTAGCTGATAAACAACAGAAATTGCTCTCCGATCTAGAGGCTGGGAGTCTCAGATCAGGATGCCAGTATGGTTAGTTTGGTGAAGGCTCTCTTCTGGGTTGCACACTCCTGACTTCTCACTCTGTCCTCACATGGTAGAAGGGGTGAGGGGTCCCTTGGGTGCCTTTTCACGAGAGCTCCTCCCTCATGACCTAATGACATAGGCTTCAACATACGAATTGTGGAGGGGAGACAAACATTCAGGCCATAGCAGGCTGTCAGGTAATAAACAGACCTAACTGTTCTTTTTCTTCACCAACCAGATTTTATGTGTCCTCTGTCCGAAAAATATTTACTTTCTAAAGGTAAGGTGCTGAACCAGATGTTTTTGTGAGCTCTCAATCTTTTGACATTGCATAACATTGCAATGTCCGGCACAGTGACTTTGACCCTCAATTATAGTAAGATGTATATGGAATAGTAAGAACACCTATCAACTGTGTGTGTTAGTGATTTTGTGTTCATATATACATAGACATAATCTCAACCCATGAATTATTTTGTCTTACCATGTGATTTGCTGTGATAATAACTATTCTATTTTTCATCCATTCTTTATAGTTTATTAAAATGATAATTAAAAATGCTAGTACTTATCTATAAAGACTTTTCACGTGTTTTTATATTCTCTGGAGTCACAGTGCCACAATTACCTAAACCCCTGTTATGTATAGGCTGAGGTACTTTATCTGCTTCCTATAGTATAGCAGTAGAAAGTCAGGGTTCCAAGACTCACCAGGAAGAAAAAGGGGCAGAACTTTAAAACCTTTTCCTTCTCTGATCTTATCATCTACCTTTTATTGCAGGCTACAGAGCCAATACAACTGTACGGCATGTGCCTCCCCTCCACCGTGAAGGTCTGCCTTTAGATCTGTAAAGAAAGTATTGATCAGTTGTACTTCATCAAAACTAAAACCTTTCGCTTTACAAGGGACACTGTTAAAGACAGATAATAAAAACCACAGACAGGAAGATTTGCGTATGTTTGCAATTTACCTATGTGACAAAAGACTTGTACCCAAATGAAATAAGAAAGAATATGCTGAACAAACAATAAGAAAAAAAGAGTACAATTAGAAAATATGCATAGAACTTGAACACCTTTCACAAAAGAGGATCTATGAATGGAAAATAGGCAGATGCAAATATGTTCCACATGAAGGTCCATTAAGGAACTGTGAATTCATGCAGTGATGAGATGCAACTGTACACCTACTATAATCGCTAAAATAGAAATTACTGAAAATACCAAGTATTAGTGAAGATTTCAAGCAGTTGGGTTGCTCATACGTGGATGGTGAGAAAGTAAGATGATCTGGGATCTCTGGAAATCAGTTCGTCAGGTTTATGTAGTTAAACACACACCTACCGTATGATCAAGCAGCCTTTTCCTAGGAATTTAGAGAAAAGAAATGCTAAAACATCACGAACAAATGTACATAGCAGCTTTATTTGTAGCAGCCCAGAATTTAAGATGACCCAACTGTACTTCAGCTGGTCAACGTACAAAAGACTCAGGCACATCAATGCAATGGAGTACTCCTCAGCATTAAAAAAAGAGAACCAATTAATGATACATGAAACATCCTCGGTGGATGCTGAGAGAAAAAGCTGACCTGAATGTGAAATCTTACATACAGTAAGTTTCCATTTTTATAACATTCTCAAAATGACAAAATTATAGTAATGGAAAATAGATCTATGGTTGTCAAGATTTAAGGTTTGCAGAAAGGTGAGACTTCAGATGGGGAGTGTTGGAGACATTTTATATGGTGAGAGAACAGTTCTGTATCCTGATTATGGTCGTCATTACATGAATCAATACATGTGGGGCTAAAAAAAAAAAAACTTAAGGAACTCTATCCCCCGTCAAAGAAGTGCATGTTAAAACTTTACAATCTGAATTAGATTGCAGTTTATTTTATAATCTTGTACGACAATGTTCTTGCCATGACATGTGCCGCATTCACGGGGAGGAGGAGGTAAGCGCAGCACGTGCTACCTACACTGTTTCCTCCTCAGACATTGAAGGACAGAAGGGAAATGGATTGCTCTCTTTTTCTATTTCTCTCTCCTTCACTTTTGGTAGTTTAAAAAGAGCTGTGTCAGATAATGGCTTTGGTTTTCATTTTATGGGCCTTATCAATTACTTATTGTATTTTGATCTCCTTTTCACATTGGATATTAGAAAGGACAGGACAGGACCAAACTTTGTTCCCAAACAGGGATATACAACAAACATGTTGTGTACTAGGTCCTTGTTGAATTCAACTTGGCATTTTTACTCTTATTAAAAAAAAAATCTAGCTTTAATCATTCAAATTTTAAATTATATTATTTTATTGTAAAGTCTTTTTTACGTAAATATCCTTAAATTGTTACTGGGACTCATGGGACTGAATTATATTGATGAATAAATCAAGCATTGTTATGAAGGAAAATGAAAATGTATAAGAAAATGACATAGAAATATTTTTCAAAGAATATAGATATAAAAGATGCAGTTTTAAATAATAGGATTGTCATACCTTGATGTTCCAATCAGAGTAAAATACAGAGGATTTAGGAAATTTGCTTGTTGAGAGATGGGTGTTCAGGGACATGGAATCAGAATATGTAATGCCAGTTTGACAAAACAATATATTTTTTAAAGATTTTATTTATTTATATGACAGAAAGAGAGCACAAGTAGGCAGAATGGCAGGCAGAGGGAGAGGAAGAAGCAGACTCCCCGCTGAGCAGGGACCCCAACATGGGCGGGGCTCGATCCCAGGACCCTGGGATCATGATCTGAGCCGAAGGCAGGTGCTCAACCGACTGAGCCACCTAGGTGCCCCGACAAAGCAGATTATTGAGCAGAAGTGGTTTTCAGTACAGCGAAAGTATAGGAAACTGTCCATGTTCAGCAAGGAATATAGAACACCAGAGTTGCAGAGAGAGTAAAAAGGACAGAGCATATGTTATAATCATGTAAAATAATAGCAACTGCTGGGACGCCTGGGAGGCACAGACAGTTAAGTGTCCAACTCTTGGTTTTGGCTCAGGTTGTGATCTCAGGGTCGTGAGATTGAGCCTCAGGTCGGGCTCCACGCTCAGCCTGACTCCCTCTGTCTTCTCTCCTCCCCCTCAAATAATAAATAAATCTTTTTTAAAAATAATAGCAACTACTTTATGATCCAGTGGGAATGTGTAACTACTTAAAAGCAAGAATGGGACAGCAAATCATTTAGATCCGCAGCATAGGCATACTAAAGAAACAAGATGATAAAGTGGAAAAAGAAGGAAGAATTTCGATATGCAATGTTGAGGTGCTGCTCTGACTATAAAATGGTATTAGGGAAAATACTGGTGTCTATTCATTCTTTTTTACCTTTTTTGGAGAATACGGGCAGATTTTTTAAAAAGAAAAAGTAAAGTAGTATGAGAATTGCACTGCCAACTAATATGTATATGCCCTGTGTAATGGAAAATCTGCAGAATCACCTTCAGATCAAAAGCATGTGGGAAAACTTGGGAATTGATGAGCTCTGGAAAGAGGGCCATGGTTCAAAAGGAAAGAAATAAAACATGCTCACTGGAGAAGAGAGAATATAATTCTTTAATAAAGGAAAAGAAAATAACATGGAGCAGGTAATACCATGGGGAGAAAATTACTTAGGCGTGAAATAATACAAATTTATATCAATGTGAACAAAATCATTAGTGCCTTTGTTATCAGGACAATTTATGAATGCAAACTTTGTAATAGAAGAATGTCTTTACCGGAAAATAAGTATGTGATGTGTAACTAACAACTGGGAAGTTAGCAACATTGACAGTAGGGGAGAGGAATTAAGTAAGTCATGAATCCCAGTTCTGTTTACATGGTTTTTACTTTGTGAAAGATACTCACATGTTAATTTAGGAAATGTGTTAAATAATAGTCTGTGAGGGAAAATCTGCTTTATCGGACATTGTTCTCATGAAAATCAATAAGTAAAAAAAGAAGTACATTTTCAGTTACTACTCAGAATTAATGGCAGCAGTGAAAATACTACGTATTTTAAATAGCACAGTTTCTTTATATGAGCTTGGGTAACAAACAGAAATACAACTTGTAATTACTGAAAGCAGTCACTGTTTTTTGTTGTTGCCACTATTAGTTGCATAAGAGCACTTCATATAAATATTGAAAATAGTGAATGAATCCAATCATGTCAGAGAGGATTGTGTGTGTGTGTATGTGTGTGTGTGTATATATATATATATATATATATGTATATATATATATATATATATTTCTGCTTTTAAAATATAACTTAAAACTTTCTGGAGGGAGTCCTTTAAGCTGGTTGAGTGCACATAGCCTAATACTTAGATTTTAAATATTTTTCCTAATTATTAAAGGGTTAAGTTAGAGAATGTGTGTTTCTTTTCAGTGTCAGGATGGTTAGATTTATGTGTCAGTCTAACTGGGCCATGGGTGCCATGGTCAAACATGATTCTGGGTGCTTCTGTGAGGGTGTTTTTGTATGAGATTAACATTTAAATTCATAGATTGTCCTCCCTAATGTGGGTACTCCTCTTATAATCACTTGAAGGCCTGAATAGAACAAGGTCTAAGAGGGATGCCTGGGTGGCTCAGATGGTTAAGCGTCTGCCTTTGGCTCAGGTTGTGATCCCAGGGTTCTGGGATCGAGCCCCGCATTGGGCTCCCTGCTAGGCGGGGAGCCTGCTTCTCCCTCTGCCTCTCTCTCTCTCTCTCTGACTCTCATGAATAAATTAAAAAAAATAAAATAAAAAAGAAATAAAAATAAAAATAAAAAAGAACAAGGTCTAAGAGAGAATTCCTCCCACCTAATTGCCTTTGAGATGGGACATTCTTTTTCCCTATCTTTAGACTTGAAGTATTATCTCTTCTGGGGTTTCAAGTCTGCTGGCCTTCATACCGGAACTAAACCTTCAGCTGTCCTGGGTCTCCAGCTTGTCAACTCATCCTGCAGATCTTGGCAGTTGTCAGCCTCCATAATCATGTGAGTCAATTCTTACAATAAATCTCTCTAGATCGATCAATAAATACATAGATACATGAAGATGTATACACACATACACACACACACACACACAAACATCCTTTTGGTTCAGTTTCTCTGCAGGGTATGTAAATCATATTTTAAATATTTATAGAATTTTATAAACATAAAAGAAATGCATATGTGTTTTATCAGTGTTGGAAAATATAGAAACCATAAATAATTAAGTAATCATATACCTTTCCACAAGGAGGAGAGGAACATTTTTGATATTTTGCCCTGCATGTTTATACTCTAATACTCATTTGTAAATGTGTGTCTATGAATATATATATACATATGTATACACATACATATATATATATACACATGCACAAACATACTTGTGTGTGTTCCATAGTCTTTCCATCCAAGTTTTTATTCTAATGTGTTTCAAATGTTGGATGGCTTGCAGTTTGAAGGCATTTATTTGTCATAAAAATTTGGGTTTTAAATTTGGATTATACTACTTATACTTCTGGAGAAGATGGAATAATAGGAAATGGATCTAGCCACCTGCCAGAAACAACTAAGAAAACCTGGAAAAGTGCCAAAATATATATGACAACCATTTTCAATATATTGGTCATCAAGCAAGGAAAGACAGTGACTCCCAAGGGATTGAAAAGAAAAAAAGTAAGCCTCGAATTGCACCAGCTTGTTGCTTTGAGTCCATAGTGCAGAGACTGGTAGTTAACATAAAACCCTCAGCTCAGGAGTTGAGAAGATAAAACTGAGGGTCGGAGGAGGACCAGGAAGTTAAGAGTTCACAGGACAAAGTACCAAAGTGAGAGAGTTGCACAGGGAGAGAATTTCAGACTCCACATGGTGTATTTCCTACTTGCACAAGTCAGAGTGGAAAACCATATCATGCCCAGGGCATCAGAGAGAGTACTCAGAGTTGTTTCTGTCATGATGCAGGCTTAGTCCTACATTTATCCGGCTTTGGCAACACCCAACAAACCTTTAAAGCAAAAATTGAAAAAACACAGTGTTTCTAAGAATCTTACCTGAGTTACACAATAAAGCCCAAGAACATATAGGTATTAAATATATTAAATATATTAAATATATATATATGTATATATAGAGAAAAAAAATAGTATCTGACACCCTTGGGCTTGATAAGTGTGAACAAGGCCAAATTCACAATGTTTGGCATCCAATCAAAAATTGCCAGGCATGCACATCAAAAAAAACCAAAATCTTGCCATTTTCAATGACATGGTTGGAACTAGAGGGTATCATGCTAAGCCAAATAAGTCAATCAGAGAAAGACAAGTATCATATGATCTCACTGATATGAGGAATTTGAGAAACAAGACAGAGGATCATAGGGGAAGGGAGGAAAAAATGAAACAGGATGAAACCAGAGAGGGAGACAAACCATAAGAGACTCCTAATCTCAGGAAACAAACTGAGGTTTGTTGGAGTGGTGGGGGGTGGGAGGGATGGGGGGGCTGGGTGATGGACATTGGGGAGGGTATGTGCTATGGTGAGCGCTGTGAATTGTGTAAGACTGATGAATCACAGACCTGTACCTCTGAAACAAATAATACATTATATGTTAAAAAAAAAAAAAAAAGATAATAGGAAGGGAAAAATGAGGTGGGGGGAATCGGAGGGGGACACGAACCATGAGAGACTATGGACTCTGAGAAACAAACTGAGGGTTTTAGAGGGGAGGGGGGGAGGGGGATGGGTTAGCCCGGTGATGGGTATTAAACAGGGCACATACTGAATGGAGCACTGGGTGTTATATGCAAACAATGAATCATGGAACACTACATCAAAAACTAATGATGTAATGTATGGTGACTAACATAACATAGTAAAATAAAATTAATTTTAAAAAATTGCCAAGCATGCAAAGAAGCGGGAAAATATGTCCACTAGCAGGAATAAAAATTAACTGATCAAAATTTATCTAGAAATGATACAGATAATAGGATGAGTAAACAATGACATCAAAAGAGTTATAACTATATTCGATTTTTTTCAAAAAACAAGAATAAAAATAAAAGATGTTAAATAGAGACACCTAAGATATAAAGAAACACAAATGAACTTTGTTGTACTAAGTGCAATGTCTGAGATAAAAATACACACTCTTTTGGACTAATGACAGATTAGATATGACAGAAGAAAAGATTAGTGTATGTTGAAGTCACAATAAATTTTTATAGTACACCTGTGTATCCAAAGGAAATGAAAACACTAAGCCAAAAATATATCTGTACTTCCATGATCATTGCAGCGTTCTTTCAGTAACCAAGACATGGAAGGCAACCTAAGTTTCCATTGATGGATGAATGGATAAATAAAATGTAATACCTATAAAGTATTATACACTCATAAAAAGAAGGAAATCCTGCCATTTGCAACAACATGGATGGACCTTGAGGGCATTATGCTACATGAAATAATTCAGAGAGAGACAAATATCATATGATCTCACTAATATGTGAAAATCTTTAAAAAACACCACCCCCACCAAAAAAAAAATCCCCAGTGAATAAATACAGAGAACAGATTGGTTGTTGCCAGAGGTAGAAAGTGGGGTGGGTGAAATGGGTGAATGTGGTCGAAAGGTACAAACTCCCAGTTATAAAATAAGTCCTGGTAGAAAAAAAAATTCCAGAATCAGTTTTAAAATAATACCTGTCATGGGCTAATTTTATTCACCACAGAGGATGTTACTGAATTTACTAGGCATGATTTAAGCGGACAGTTGTGATTTCTCTGTATTGTTTGAATTATTTTGCTGCAAGAATATATGCACCATTATCTTGGTAATTAAAATATTTAAATAAGTCTAACAACAGAAATAGCAGCTGTGTATTAAAGTAACTACTAGCTGATGCAATAGACCCAATGTGAGATCTGAACAGCTTCACAGAATGAAGGCTCATTTCTGGATGTGGGTTGGAAGGGGGTCTGTGTTGTCACGTGGGACAGAGATTCAGGCTCCATCCATCGTCTAAACACGGGTTTCAGTGTTTGCTATAGAGTAGAAGAAGAAAGTGTGGAGGTAGAATACTGTCTGTCAGTAGGCTCAGAAATGAGAAAAAAATGCTTCCACTTATATTTCAGTGGCAAGGGTAGTCACATGACCCTTTCTAACTACAAGCGAACTGGGCAGCAGAGTCTACCGGTGTGCCAAAGAGGAGGGCAAGGCAGCTGTGGATGAGTAGCTCTAGTCTCTCCCATAAACTTACATAGTAGATACTCAGGAGAAGAGCTATTATTAGAATTTGTTATGAAAACACAGGCCGCCTGGGGGGCTCAGTCGATTAAACACAGGACTCCTGATTTCAGCTCAGGTCACGATCTCAGGGTTGTGAGATTGAGCCCCACGTTGGCTCCACACTCAGCTGGGAGTCTGCTTAAGTCTCTCTCCCTCTCCCTCTGCCCCTTCCCTTGCTCACCGTCTCTCTCTCTCTCAAATAAATAAATCTAAAAAGAAAAAAAGAATCTGTTATGAAAACAATCTCCTCTATTCCTGGTGGAGTTTCTGGAAAGGCTAAGTCTGCCTTGAAATTCTACAACATTTTTGAGAGCCTACTCTGATAGGTGTGCTTCACAATACAAGATCACATCAGGTTTATCCAAAGGATTCTATAAAACTTCAGCAGGGAGGGATCATTTTCTTCTCATAAAAGCTTCTTTCTGGACTAACCATTGCAGTAGATTCCAGAATCTCAATAGGAAAAGAATGTTCTCTTTCTATTGAAGCATGGTCAAAACCTTAACTTGTGAGTCCAGGCAACCCTCAGCATGACTGAATGTGCAGGACAGTTTACAAGTGCCATTAAGCCCAAGGAAAAACCAAGGTATTCTTCTGTGGCTTGGACTGAGGTAAGAGGAAGCAGAAAGATGGGGAACTATTTTAATCTTTGCCGTTCAAAGATAGCATGTCTACCAAGGAACCATTTTCCTCTCATAGAAGTACTTTGGGTTCTGAGGATTTCAGCCTCACTAGATGTTTGCTTCACAGTGAAATCCCTGGTCATTCCTCATCCCCAAATTGCGAGGGAGGCTTTGGTTATTGACCACTGAGTTGAGCTCACTCATCAGTGTATTTGTTCAGAGGCCAGTCTCAAATACCACACCGTTAAAATTATACTGCATACCTCAGGATGATTTCCAAAACCTTCTCTACTTGCGGGATCATATCCCCAAACTAGTAGCTGTGCCAAAGCAAACTCTACTTATGAGCCCACTTGGGACATATTTTGAGAATGTAGTGAAAACACACATGGGTTCTAAACTTCTGTTTCTGAAGTGATCTTTTACATGGATGTGTCAAACCTGTCTTTAACCACCTTTTATATCCCAGGGTCTGTTGCTGTCATAGACATTCCACATGAAGAAAATGACTGCCAGGGAGTTGGAATGTTCTAAGTCAGGAGGAAGGCAGGTGATTCTGGACTGTCTTTACATTGGCAACAAGGAATGTCCTTCAGAGAAAAAGGCGGTGGAGAATTGGCCAGCAGGTGAGCTTCCAGAGTTGGATAGTAGGTCACAGTAGGAATGGCCTAGGAGAAGGATACTGTAATGTGGGAAAATGCTGGAATTGAGCAAAAGCCAGCACTGGGCTCTCAAGAAACCCTAGGGTGAGGGACAGCAGGATCCTAAGTAGAAGAATCCCACAGATTATCCCCCAATTGCAGTTTATTATCACACTCACCTTCCTTCCCTAGGCCCTGCTTGTAATGTTTTGGCTTCAGGGTCCTCTTACCACCTAGGAGCCATTGTGGAACAGTGAGAAGAGAAATGAATTAAGAGACACAAGATCAATCTCAGGCTGGGAGAAGCGGCACAGTGTGGGCTCCAGAGAGGTCAGACCAGGCTCTATTCCTGGTTTGGTCACTTCATTAGCCATCTGAACTTGAGAATATTTCAAGTTCTTCCTCTGTTAAATGCATTGGATAAACCCCAGCCTGCAGGACTTTTGGAACTGTATGAAATATATATAAAGCGCCTAGTACAGTGATTAGCAAACATTGGGTCTCTTATGAATGACAGTTATTACTCTGATCATTTTGGTCCCAGATGATACCACCCACACCTTTGTAGTATTTTTGTTTGTTTCCTTTGATCCAGCATATGTCAGAGAATATGCACTGCAGGACAGAGAACACCAAAATAGCCAATATGTTGCCTGGCAAGAAAATTGTCCCTATTTG
This sequence comes from Mirounga angustirostris, assembly GCF_029215605.1. Taxonomy (NCBI): domain Eukaryota; kingdom Metazoa; phylum Chordata; class Mammalia; order Carnivora; family Phocidae; genus Mirounga; species Mirounga angustirostris. The sequence goes on along the minus strand of NW_026991719.1, from coordinate 21,890,415 downwards.
AGCATATGTTCTTTAATTTCACTATGAGTCTTAACCAGTTAGAGGCAACTCAGTGGTCCCCAGCTTAGAATTTTCAGAATTGTACTCAAGAAAACCTAATTACAATGCCATTTCAATGGAGTGGGCTCTGGCTGTCCTCATCCAAAGCAGAGTGTGACCATGGTGGCTTCTTGACCACACTTCAAGGGAGTTATCACCCTGTTTCTTAGAAGTTTCTTAGATATGATGTACATGAAATGCCTAGTTTGTACCCTGTGCTCACCTGCAGCAGGATAGGAGTGTAGGACCCCATCCATTCCTGCTTCAGGTGGAGAGGTCTCTGGTTTTCCCACACTCCCAAGGTAGCTGTTTAGAGCAGGTTTCATTCCAGGCTTCAGTCTGTCCACTCCCAGACACACAATCTGATGTCTGCCCTTTTTTTATGATTTGCTTAGCCTCACTTACCCAGCATTCTGCCTCTGAAGGATTGCACAGTCCCATCACCGAACCGCCTGGTCTCAGGTAATTTACACTTGACTGCTCTCATCTGGAAACTCCTCTTCCTCACTCCTTTTTTGTTGACCTTTAGGTCTTAGAGTGTATCTCACCATCTTCCTTTTATGATAGCTGCTCCTAGACTTGTAATTCTATGGGCAGTGGCTCAGTCTTCCTTTTCTTACTATTCCCCCATACTACCATGGAGTCTTCCAAAGAGCAGATGCTGAATTAGTGCTTGGGAATTAGACAGTAAGCAGGATTTCTAATGTATTATGATTTCATTTCTCCCACATTCCTGAATAAGCAGAGAAAAATCCAGATATATATACATATAATATCTACATATACATCTTTTATATAGATATATAGACAGATACATAGATACAGATACATATTAAAGACTAAAAGAATAAGCCTAGCTGAGAATTTAACCATTTACTGTCCTATTTCTCTTTTTCATGATTCCCAAGTAATTTTCCCGTGGTGTTATTACATATTTCCGACAGTCCCTATGCCAATAACCTGTTATCTTGTTCTGGTTAATAGAAAATATAGAAGGTTAAAAAAAAAAAACTGGACTCCTTGTACAACTTGCTAATGCTACTCCTGAGATACTTCACATCAGATTAAGATGCTTACACGCCAGACTTCAGAAGCTAAAGCAACCATGAGCCACATCTGCCCCCCCCCCAAACATATTCTCTCCGGACTGGTAGAAGGGGTGAGGCCCTATGGAACTGCACTGTTCTGAGGTTGGTGGCCCCCTCAGATCTCACTTGGTCAGGATCTGGACTGTTGCCTCAGCCCCCACTGTTAAGGGGTTGGTGGTTTCCTCAGTCTTCAGGGTCCTCACCCTGACTCCTACTACAATCTAGAAATTCTCCCTCTGCATACTTGAGGTCACCCCCTTTGATGAGGTCCCACACCTCCATGAGATACCATGGGAGGAAGTGAGTATGAATCATCATGTTACCACACCTGCGTCTCTCAGGTCTGAGAGGATGGTGAGACTGTTTATTCCTCTCTCTTTTCGGTTGGGTGTTTCCCTTAGTCCTCAGAGTCTTCACTCTGGTCCTTTCTATGACTTGGAGTCCTGTTCTCTCGCACGAACTCCTTTAATTCCCTCTGACCACCTAGGGTTGCCTTACGTGGCAAAACTTCCTGTGGTCACATGGCTGACAGTAGGAGAGGTATTCTGTGGTGTCTCCACTTTTATGATCTGGGTGGTTCCCTCCGTACTTAGGGCCCTGTGCTTGATTCTTGGCATGACCTGGAATTTCCCCCTCTGCTAACCTGACGCTTACTCTTTAGACCAAGTGCCTCACCTCCCTGAGATGGCCCTAGAAGGAAATGAGTGGGACTCATCATGCCCCCATTCCTGGGTTTATTGAGGGAAGACATCAGTGGCAGAGCTCTGTGTGGCCCCTTCTGTTCTGGTTGGGGTCCCCTTATCCTCCTTTAGAGTGATCAGCTTGACACCAGTTAGGAAGTAGGTTTCCTCCCTCTACTGAGGGAGGCTGCTCCCATTAGACAAAGGCCCTCTCCTCCGGGAGACCACTTCCTGTGGAAAGAGGGACACCTCAGCTGGAGAGCTTTGCCCTGGGCCTCCTAGGGCTGACAGCAAGGGTGGGACTCTGGGCATTCTCCTCGATTCTGGGGTGAGTGGTCCCCTTGCTCCTCATTCACGGTCCTCATCTTGACTCATGACCAGACCTGGGAATCTACCCTCCAGTCACCTAAAAAACCTATACTCGTCAGACTAAGGCCATTACTTGCCTGGAAGCTCCAAATTGGAAGTCCGATGAGTCCTATCTGTCCAGGGCTGTTGCGATCTTCTGAAAGATGGTAGTGGGGGCAGAATTTTATGACATCCCACTCTTCTGCAGTTAGTAGCCCCTCAGTCCTTGCTCAGGTTTTTGACCTTGACTCTGGGTAGCATATGGGGCTGCTTCCTCTACTAAGTCAGCCAGCCTTACACCAAGGTTGTCACCTTCCGGAGACACTAGAGGGAGAAGTCAGGCTGCTATTCCCTGGCTTACCCCTGCCTGAGGCCGCTGCTGGTCCCGCTCTGTCATGGGGGTCCACTCACCAGCACTCATTGTCCTCATCTTAAATACAATTAAGGCCCCTGAGGATCTCCTACTTGGGTAGAATCAGAGCTGCTGCACAGGCCCAAGGACCTCACCTCCCTGTGAATTCACTTCCTCTGCTCCCCACCAGAGGAAATGAGGGGGTGACCATAGCCACACAAGGCAGAAAGTAGGGTATGTGTTGTGGAGCCCCGACCGTTCTGGGATGGGGAGTTCCTCATTCCTCATTCAGGGTCCTCACCATGATACCTGTTAGGCTGGGACCCTCCCACCCCCCCACCCCCCCCACCCCCCACTGACCTGAGGACACAACCCTTAAACCATGGCTCTTACATCCCTGAGAACCTTGAAGAATGAGTTAGGGGATGCTCAGGCTGTAGCTCTACCTGAGGCCCTCTAGGTCTGAGAGTAGCTAAGGCATGGTTCTCAGCACTCCCTATATTCTGTGCTGTTGGTGTCTAGCCCCCCATTCATACAGGGTTCTCATTTTGTCTTCTGTCTCTTTGATTAAAGGCTGCTGGCAAATCCTCATCCCTGCAAACACTTGAGCAGGTTCCTGACTGCCAACCTTGCAGACACTGGGACACCGTCCCTAGGAAGATGTGAGATGGGGAAGCTGTGGCACAAGGCAGGGGGCTGCCCAGGTGTTAAGCTGTCAGAGAAGAATCACCCTGATCTCTTCCTTCTCTGCGCCAGCTAGACAGCATCTTATGCAGTTTCACTCCTGACAGATTTGCTTCCTACACGGAAAGGGCAGAGCAGGATAATTTGGAGAGCCCCCGATCTTTTCAGGTTATCTGATACTGCCTATATAGATGATCATATTGTCGCTGAATATAATTTTTTTCTTTTCTTTCTTCACACATTTACTCAGCATTCCTATTACTGTGGCTATGTATTCCAAAACACTGCTTTGGGTCAGGGTTTTGTTTATCCCATGAGATGTATTTTGGAGTAATGAGAAGAAAAACGAAATAAAAGATACAAGGTCTGGCTCAGGCTGGGAGGAAAGGAAGAGCATGGGTCTCTAGACTGATCCGGACCAATCCAGACCAGGGATCCAGTCCCAGTGAGGTCACTTACCACTCCTGTGAACTTGAGATATTCACAAGTCGTTTATCTGTAAGCGAAGTTCGCTAAGCTCTATCCTATAGGAATGTTGGCATTTATGTACTGTGTAAAGCACTTGGCATACTCATTAAGATATATTGGGTCTGAATGAATGGCAGTTATTATTATGAACCCCCCAAAATACCACCCTCCCATTTAAGTTTATTTTTAATCCAGTAGATAGCAGAGAATATACGTGCACAGGGACAAAAACAAACGTTCTTAAGCTAAAAAAAATTAAAGTATCTTATCTTTTTACTAAGACTAAAAGGAAAAGGCAAACCATGAATTAAACACCTTTTATTTATTTTTTTAACTTTTTTTTCTCCATTTTGTGTTCCTATTTTACTGTGTGGTTCTTCCACATTTCCATGAAAATCCCTATTGCAGTGCCATGTTACCTGCTGTTGGATCACGAATACAATATAGATGGTCTGTGACTTTCTTCTTCATGTACCAAAACTGTAACTCTCCTTTGTGAAACAGCGATAAATGAGAGCCCCGTCATTCTTAAGTTTATATTCTAGAACTAAATGCGCTATTAGGAGAAAAAACGTTTGAAAACACCTAAATAAATATAACTGCGTATGCGTTTATAGAAGCTAACCGTTTCGAACAAATAGGAAGAAGATCTGTGCTTTGTTCCCTCCAACCCCTAGGACTCTGCACTACCTGGAAGGTCGACTGCCCTCTCCCACCCACCGCAAGGAAAAGCAGCCGCCCCCGCTGACTGACTAGACGCGGCGCCAGCCACGGGCCGCCGCGCGCTCCTTCTGCTCTTGCAGCGCCTCCTCGTACAGCTCGGGGAAGCAGCTGGGCACGGTGTCGTTGATCTTGGCCAGGACCTGCAGCACCTGCATCTTGCTGGTCTCCGCGCGGGCGCGCGGGCCCCACAGGAACTCGTGGCGCGGAGGGTCGCTGGCGGGCACCGCGCGGTACTCCAGGTAGCCCTGGTGCACCAGGTCTTGGGTGATGAGCTTCCGGGGCTCGCCGAAGATCAGGTGGCTCCTGCCGTCCTGGACGCCCAGCACGTTGAGGAACTCCCAGACCTCCTCCTCGGTGGCGCGGTTGCCCTTCATGAAGATCACGCCCAGGAGCGCCATCAGGAGGCCGGTCTTGGGCAGCCCCTTGTTGCCGTCGCCCGGGAGGGACAGCTTGCTGACCAGGGTGTAGGACTGGCTGCGGGAATCGACCTCCCTGAGCTCGAGCCCGAAGACCAGCTCCATGCGCTCCGAGGTGAGCCTGAAGATCTCGGGGAAGTGCTCGCGGTACTTCCTGCTGACCATCTTCAGCAGCGCGGCCCGCGTGACGGGCTCCCCGGTGCCGTGCTTCTCCAGCAGGAACTGCACCAGCACGCTGGCCTTGCGGGTGAGGGGGTCCTTGCGGGCGGCCCGGGGGGCCGGGGCGGCGGCGGCCGCCGCGTTCTGGGCGCCCTGGTCACGTGGCGGGCCTGGAGGGTCCGCGCCAGGAGACCCAGGGGCCGGGGCGCCAGGAGACCCAGGGGCCCGGGCGCCAGGAGACCCAGGGGCCGGGGCGCCCTGGGGCTGCGGGGGCGGACCCGCCTCGGGGGAGCCCGGGGGCATCGCCCCCACGCCGGGCGGGGGGGAGCGGGGGGGCTCCTCTGCTGCGGCGGCGGCGGCGGCTGCTACCGCCGCCGCAGCAGGAGCACCCCCGAGACTCTGAGCCTCACCGCGGCCCTGGTGGCGTTTCTCCCGGGCACGGACCTTGCTCTTCTGGCCCCGAGGCATGGCGACGCTGCGCAAGGCTGGTAGGTGGTGAGGGCACCTGGAGAGGGGGGACGGTGGGGTGGGGTGAGCCCCTTCAGCGGAGAGATCCCACCTTGGCTTTGACCACGGCCGCCCCTGCAGGGTCCCCCAGGGCACTGCTGTAGGACCCCACAGGCCTCCCTTGACCCTGGTCAGCCTGGGCCCTGAGCACCCTGTGGAGGAAGGGGGTGTGAGCCCTGGGTCCCCAGGCACGCAGCCCTGCCCGGGGTTTACTGGGGTGACGGCAGTGTTCTTGACAGGGAAGACCGCGGTGTCCGGGTTGGGGGGGAGGACGGGGGGTCCTCGCAGTTCACATTCAAGATCGTCCTGTTAGTAATTGTTGGCAAGACCCGGGCCCCCACCCCCCTCCCCTGCTCTGAAGGAGAGACCCTGTGATCTTCCAGGGTACCCTGGAGGAGGAAAGCAGGGAGCACTTCAGCCCACCACTCGAGTCAGGGGGCACCTAGTGCCGAGCACTTATGGGAGGGCTTCCCTGCCCGCAGTTCGTGGGGTCCTCGGAATGACGCAGAATCCCCACTTGGACTCCGTGTAGGACCTGGGACCCCCCCTCCCTCTGACTGGGGCTGCACCTGCAGATCAGAGCTCTAACCGGCCTGAGACCTGAGAGGAGAAATGGTGGGAAGTCTCAGCCTGACATTCCTTTCTTGGGCTCTTAAGGGTCGACAGGAGGGGACGGGCCATATTCTCTCTGGTCCCCTCCCTTCAAGGGGGTGGTTCCCCCAGTCCTCACTCAGGGTCCTCCCCTGACTGCTGGTAGAGCCCAGAGCTGCTCCCTCTCGCCCTGCGGCTGGCCACTCCCGCTAATGGCAGCAGGGGCTGGAGACTCATTAGGAGGCGGACAGCCCTCACCCTGAGTCCCGGCAGGACCTGGAAATCCTCCCTCAGCTGACCTGCTGCCAGCCCCTTAGACCAAGGCCCCTACCTCTCCGAGTCTCTGCAGCACAAAGGGATGGAGCACCTTCGTCCTTAGACCGGCCCGGACCCTCGCAGGCCAAGGCCAGGAGCGGGGACTCTGCGTGGCCCCTGTCCTGGGGGAGGGAGTCCCCCCAGTCCTCACGAAGGACCTCTCCTTCCCGCCAGTCGGCCTGGGATCTCTGCCTGTGCTGAGCCGAGCCAGAGTCCAGCCGCCCCGGGCCAAGGCCTGCAATCCCCGAGACCCCGCGGGGTAAGCCAAGGGACTTGGGGCTTAACAGCCATATTGGGGCCTCCGAGCCCCGAGTGCAGGGGCGGAGCGGGACAGGGTCTGTTGGACCCCTCTTTCCAGGGGAGATGGGGCGGGGGGGCTGTCGGGGACGTGCCCCCACGGTTGTAACCCGGGACTCCTGGGACGTCGACCCCTAACAGCCCGTGGGACCCCTGTCCGCGCTCACCCTAGGCAGGAGCTGTCCGACAAGGCCTCGCCGGCCACGGCGTGGTTAGGAGGAAGTTCTCGAGGGCCACGAGGGCCACTTCCGGTCATGTGGGTCTGGGCCCCCAGGAGGACCGTGGAGGGTGGGGGCGGGCTCTGTGGGCGGGGCGGGGAGTGGGGGGATAGTGTGTGGTGTGCTGGGTTGTAGGGTGAGTCCCGCAGGGTTAGCAAGGGTGTTGTCACTGACTCTTAGCAGGTGGTGTGAATTCTCCCTCTGCCGTGCTGAGTGTGCTGGCCGCAGACCAAGGGTCTCATTTCGTTCCAGCCTCCAGTAGGAAGTATTTGGGGGTGTGAGCTTAGCTGCCATCGCTGGGGCTTCCCCAATCTGACAGTCACCCGGTGGTAGCTTTTGGGGGGACCTGTGCACTTTGGCGGGGACTCAACTCCCTCAATCGTCTCTCAGGGTCTTTCCTTGACTCTTTGTAGGAGTTGTGATACCTCCCCTGTGCTGACTTAAGGCCTCACACCAATGACTTAAACTCTCTGAGACTCCTCCTGATAAATAGTGCAGGTACCCCTCATCTGGCCACTCCTTCATTAGACATTTACACCTTATTCAAGTCCTGTTCCAATAACACCATACTGTCATTGTTAGTACATGTGTCTTATAGCAGAGTATTCCCAATTCCTCCCTTCCTATATGTCATGCCATTGATGCCATTTATTTTGCTTATCCGTAAGGCATAGTCACTGCTTGCATTGTTGTTTTAATGTTATTTTGAACTCATAGATATCTTTTTTAACAAATGAAAAAAATAAGAAAAATAAAGGCTTTTTATTATCTTCGTTTTTTCCTTCTCCAACTCCTTCCAAACTTCTGATCTCTATCATTTTTTTCTCTGAGAACCTCTTTTAACATTTCTTATAAAGTACAGCTACTAGTGACAAATTCCCTTGGTTTTTGTTTGGCTGAAAGGGTCTTTGTTTCTCATTAACTTCTAAGGTTTTTTCACTGGCTACAGAATTCTAGTTGGGTGGTAGGTAGTATTAGGTTTTTTGTTTTGTTTCGATGTTTTAAAAACTTACTCTCTTTTTGCTTGCATGGTTTGTGAAGAGAAATAGGATGTAACTGTTATCTTTGTGTCTTTAAGTCCCCCCTGTGGCCAGCTTCTCCCACGAATTCTTTCTCTCTGATTTTCTGCAGTGTTTGATATATCTGGGTGTAGTTTTCTGTTTTTTGTTTGTTGGTTGGTTGGTTGGTTGGTTGGTTGGTATTTATCCTTCGTGGTTTTCTCTGATCTTCTTAGTTCTGTGGCTTATTTTCTCTCATTAATTTTGGAAAATTCTCATTCATTATTTGTTTAAATACTGTTTCTTCTCCTTGTCTTATGACTGCTATGCAAAGGTTATGTCTTTTATAATCGTCCCACTATTCTTGATTATTTTCTTCTGCTTTTCTTTTTTCCCCCTATTTTCTCTTTGACTCTTTCGGGAGTTTACCTTGACATATCTTTAGTTTTCCTGGTACTTTCCTTGGTCATGTCTAGTCTACTGGTGAGCCTATCATAGGCATTCTTCATTTCTGTTACAGTGGTTTTGGTTTCTTACCTTTCCTCTTGATGCTTTCCTAGAGTTTCCATCTCTCTACTTACATTACCCACTGTTAACTGAATGTCGCTCATTTTTACCATTAGAGACCTAGCATCTCAATTATAGCTATTCTAAAATTCTAGTCTGATAATTCCAAATTATCTTCCATATCTCAGTGTGGTTAATTTGCTTGCTTTGTCTCATCAGACTTTTTTTCCTGCCACTTAGCATACCTTGTAATTTTTTGTTGAAACTAGACATGATTTATTAGATAATAGGAACTGAGTGAAATTGGTCCTTAGTGTGAGAGTATATGTCTATCTGAATACTGTGTTTACTGTTTGCTGTTACTGTTGGTATCTGAGGTTTCCATTTCCATGAGTGTTGCTTTTGGTTCTCTCTAGAAACTCCTTTGTAAATAGTCTGAGCCTTGCAGTTTTTAGCCATAATTCTCTAGTATTATATTGGAACCTTGTTGATGTGGTGCTAAGCTGTGCGGGGAGAAGTGTTCTGTAATCCTATTATTAGTTCGTCATATTTTATTGATTCTGTGCCCCTGGGTTGTTAGCTTCACAAATGCTTCTCAGCTCTCCCTCCACCCCCCTCTTATAAGAGACAGGGTGGCAAGAGGGGGCTGGACTCAGGATTTTTACTTCACCCAGATTTGTTGCTTTCAGAAAGTAGAAAAAACTGTCTGGGCCTGTCTTTGAAAATGGTAACTTTTTCCTAGGTATATTTCAAAAGGGTTTTCCCCCTCTTCCTGTCAGAAACATGAGGAAATTTTTCATGGATCTTTACTATGAGAACTTGGTGTAGCTCTAGAAGGTAAAACTTAGAAAAGTGTGGGGGATCCCCTATGATTAGGTACCTAGGAGTTTTTAGTTCTGAAGCTTGCCATGTACAGCTTCCTTCTAGTATTGCCTCAATTACAGTTTAAGGTTTTTTTTCTTAATTTCAATTTTTTTTCTTTAAATTCAATTTCATTAACATATAGTGTATTATTAGTTTGAGGAGTAGAATTTAGTGATTCATCAGTTGCATATAACACCTGGTGCTCATTACATCACGTGCCCTCCTTAATGCCCATCACCCAGTTACCCCATCCCCCCCTCCCCGCCCCTCCAGCGACCCTCAGTTTGTTTCCTATACTTAAGAGTCTCTTATGGTTTGTCTTCCTCTCTGATTTCGTCTTATTTTGTTTTTCCCTCCCTTCCCCTGTGCTTCTGTGTTTTGTTTCTTAAATTCCACATATGAGTGAGATCATATGATAATTGTCTTTCTCTGACTATTTCACTTAGCATAATACCCTCTAGCTCCATCCACATCATTGCAAATGGCAAGATTTCATTCTTTTTGGTGGCTGAGTTCCATTGTATATATATACACCACATTGTCTTTATCCATTCATCTGTCAGCGGACATCTGGGCTCTTTCCATATTTTGGCTATTGGGGACATTGCTGCTATAAACATTGGGGTGCATGTGCCCCTTCGAATCACTGTTTTTGTATCCTTTGGATAGATACCTAGTAGTACAGTTGCTGGGTCATAGGGTAGCTCTATTTTCAACTTTTTGAGGCACCTCCATACTGTTTTCCAGAGTGGCTGCACCAGCTTGCATTCCCACCAACAGTGTAAGAGGGTTCCCCTTTCTCCGCATCCTCACCAACACCTGTCATTTCCTGACTTGTTCATTTTAGTCATTCTGACAGGCGTGAGGTGGTATCTCATTGTGGTTTTGATTTGTATTTCCCTGATGCCAGGTGATGTTTACAGTTTAAGTTTTCCTACCCCTTCCTGAATCCAGGGGCTTCTGCTCCCTGGAAGCTGTGATTCCGTGTATTTGCCCGTCTCTTTAGTTTGGGGGGCATGAGTTTGCCCTGTAACTTCAATTCTCTTATTAGGTCTAAGGAAAATTACTGACTTTTCAGTTCAGCTTTTTTTTCTTGTGAGGATGGTAGTGATGACTTCTAACATCTTTACATGTCAGAGCAGGAAAATTGTTTAATTTCAAATAGTAGAGTTGGTACCAAACATCCATATCTTGATTCTTTATTGGAAATTTTTATAGCATGCCACATTTACGTATGCTTACTATAGATTATACAAAGTGGAAATTCCCTTCTAATGTAAGTTTGCTAAAATTCCTTAACCTGAACTGGTGCTGAGTTTTTTGTTTTGTTTTGTTTTTAAAGATTTATTTATTTATCTGAGAGAGAGAATGGGAGACAGAGAGCATGAGAGGGGGAGGATCAGAGGGAGAAGCAGACTCCCCGCTGAGCAGAGAGTCCGATGCGGGACTCGATCCCGGGACTCCAGGATCATGACCTGAGCCGAAGGCAGTCGCCCAACCAACTGAGCCACCCAGGCGCCCAGGTGGTGCTGAGTTTTTATCAAAGGCCTTTTCCTTACTCCTGCATATAATTAAATTGTGACATTGTGATTTATTATAGGAAATACGTGTTGTGTCTTTGTCCCCTTTCCTGACACAGAGCACCTAAATTCTTGAAATTTCCTAAGTGATAAGAGCAATAAAGGTGACAGGAGTGTTTTTGTATAATTCAAAACAAGTGCCTTTCAACCATACCTGAGTTTATGTTAATGAGGTAACTTTGGAAAGCCACTAAATATCGGCATTGGCTGCCAGGGGAACGAGCTGCATATTTAAAGGGTTGGAAGCTTCAGCCCCACCTCCTGACCTCCAGGGAGGGGAGAAAGGCTGGAGATTGACTTAATCACTAGTGGCCAGTGATTTAATTAATTGTGCTTATGTAATGAAATCTCAATAAAAATCCTAACCAGGGGCACCTGGGTGGCTCAGTCGGTTAAGCCTCAGACTCTTGATTTCTGCTGAGGTTGTGATCTCGGAGTCGTGAGATCAAGCCGGCACTGGGCTCCGTGCTGGGCTTGGAGCCAGTTTAAGATTCCCTCTCTCCCTCTGCCTCCCCCCCACCCCCCGCCCCACATGCTCTCTCTCTCTCTCTCTCTCTCTCTCTCTTTAAAACAAAACAAATCAAAAAAAAAAAAAAAAACAACCTAACCAAAGTGTTTTGGAGAGCTTCCAGTTTGCTGAACTCATGGAGGTTTGGGAGGGTGGTGCCGCTGTAAAGAGGGCAGGGAAGCTCTGTGCCCCTTCCCCACACCATGCTTTATGAATTTCTTACGTTTGAGTGTGACTGGGTCATTCCATCTTTATAATAAGTTAATAACTTAGTAAGTAAATAGTTTTCCTGAGTTCTATGAGCCATTTTAGAAAATTTTCGAACCCAAGGAGGGGTTTGTGGGAACCCCTGACTTACAGCCAGTCAGAAGTATGGGAGGCCCAGATTTGTGATTAAGTATAGGATAGTCTTATGGGAATGAGCCCTTAACTTGTGAGATTTGATGCTAATTTCAGGTAAATATTGTCAGAATGGAATTGAATCATAGATTACCTAGCTGGTGTGGGGGATAAAACCCCAAAAACCCATAAGTTTGGTGTCAGCAATACTGAAAGTAGAAGTGTAGAGAAAAATATTCTTTACTTTTACAAATGCATTTTCTTTTTCTGTGAATGTAGTGATTTCCATTTGTCGGTATTTTCTTCTATGATATAATCATTGTGTTTCTTAGCCACCCTGTTTATTCATTTAATTCATGCTTATATTGAATATCTGTAAATTTACTTTAAAGATTATTTGTCTCCATGTGAGTGATCTTTGCTCAAGTATTCTTTTATTGGGCATTCTTACCTGGCATTTGTATCAAGGAGAGCTACTCTGTTAAAATGGTTGATCCATTTCCCATCATTTTGTACAATTTGGAAGAATTTAAATAAGATGATGATTAGTTTTTCCCTAACCATTTGGTATAATCAGCCTCCAAACCTGACTTGTCCTGGAAAATTTCGAGGTGCTATAGGTTTTGACTCTATCTTCAGTATAGTGATTTATGTATTGTAGAATTTGTTCCGTTTTATGCCGATTATCAAATTTAAAGGCATGATACTTATAATTAAAGCAATCATGCACAACATTACAGAGAATAATGAACTCAATGTACCTGAAACTTAACATCAGTAACCCTCAATAGTTACAGGACAAATATTGTTCAAATTAAGATTGATTTATTTATCAGTTTATTGCCACGTCCATTTCTGAGACAAAGCTATACCATTCAAAGATACCTAATGTCTGTTTTTTGCTTTGTGGTGATGTTGACAGTTGTTGAGATCTTCACCCTTTTCTATAAATCCATTAGGGGATGCAGAATGGTATCCTCTATCATTCCACTGATTTTGTGTGTGTGTGTGTGTGTGTGTATTTATATATATATATAAAACATTTAAAGTGAACAATACAGTGACTTTAGTACATTTATAACATTGTGCAACCACCCCCTCTATCTAGTTCCAAACACATTCATCATTGCAAAAAGTAACTTCTTACCCTTCAAAAAGTTACTTCCTGTTCACTGCTCTCCCTAGCCCCTGGCAGTCATCATTCTGTTTTCCCTCTCTGTAAATTTGCTTAGACTGGGTAATTCCTATATGTGTTGTCATACAGTATGTGACCTTTTGTGTCTGGCGTCTTTCACCCATCCTAATATTTTCAAGGTTCATCCATGGTCTATCATGTATTGGTATTTCATTCCTTTTTATGCCCAAATAATATTATATTGCAAGGATATACTCTGTTTTGTTTATTCATCTTTTGATGGAAATTTTGGGTTGTCTGCATTTGGGGGCTTTATGAATAACAATGCTTCTATGAATATTTGTACACAAATATTTCTTTGAATACTCTTAAAGAAGAATTACTAAGTCATATGGTAATTCTTTGTTTAAATTTGAGGGACTGCCAAACTGTTTGGCAAAGAGCCTGAACCATTCTATATTCCTGCCAGCATTGTATGTGGGTCCCAATTTCTCCACATTTTTGCGAGCACTTGTTTTTTTTTTTCTTTCCATTTTTGTAACCACCCCAGTAAAATGCTATCCCCTTGTGTCTTTGTTTCACATTTTCCCAGTGACTAATGGTATTGAGCATCTTTTCATGTTAGCCATTTGTAGATCTTCTTTGGAGAAATGTGGTTTCGATTTCTTTGCTTTTTCTTTTTTTAGCTGAGTTGTTGGTCTTTTTGTTTTTTGGCTTTTTTCCTCCCACAGTGACTGAGAGACAGGCCCTATCCTTCCTGATGACTACATTTCTTCTTTTTTTTTTTTTTAAATTTTATTTTATTATGTTATGTTAATCACCATACATTACATCATTAGTTTTTGTTTGTTTTGTTTTTTGCATTTCAATGGAAAGGCTTTCAGATCTTTGAGAAAGACACTCCTGGGTTGTTTGAGCACCTCAAGGGGATGAAGGACGGATTTATAATTAAAAGTTTTATTGTTGTTGTTGCTTTGTTTTTTAAATAGATTCTCTAAGGGAAGATCGGAGGCCTGTCATCAGATGCTGGCTGGAACCAATGGTAATTCTTTTGGTAGACTTGATATTTCCCAAATAGGAACTCGAGGGCAGCTGTGTTGTCCTAAGATGTAGCCTTAGGCTGCTAAAAGCCATGCTTTAGTTCAGTCAAGTTTCTTAGTGCAGGGGTTTAGACAGAGTCATTCATGCCAGCAGTTTTTGCAGTACTTGGTTCCCAAACTCTCCAACTCCATGGCACATAAGCCTGTCCATAAGCAGCTTAAGACTTGGCAGGTTTCTTTTTTTTTTTTTTTTTCAGATTTTTTATTTATTTATTTGACAGAGAGAGACACAGCGAGAGAGGGAGCACAAGCAGGGGGAGTGGGAGAGGGAGAAGCAGGCTCCCCGCTGAGCAGGGAGCCCGACGCGGGGCTCGATCCCAGGACCCTGGATCATGACCTGAGCCGAAGGCAGATGCTTAACGACTGAGCCACCCAGGCGCCCTGGCAGGTTTCTTTATTCAAGGCCGGTAGGGAAGCAAGAATTTATTTGCTAGCAAAACAGTATCTTATGTAATGTCTGTAATTAAAGGAGTGATGTCGTACCTTTGGCATATACTGTGGTAAGTGGAGTGACACCCATCACCTCGACATCATCTGTTGATTAGAAACAAGCCACCAGGCCCTACCCCCGCTTCAGCATGGAAGTACACAAAGCTATGACTTTAGGAGATGTGCTTGATGAGGGCCCAGTACAGTTGTGTCTGCCGCGTTCTGTCTCCTAGGCCCCATTATTTCATATCCCTGCCTTATACAGAATTATTCCACACCATCCCAAGACCCCAAAAAGCCTGATCCCATTACAACATGAATTCAATATTCAAACCTCATCATCTAAATAAAGTCCAGCTGCAGATGATGAAGCTTTTGCTATGTAGTTTAAGTATATCTACTCACCAGCTCAACACCATATCTCTATTTGTGAACCTGTTAAACAAAAAGTCACGTGTTCTCACATAGTCAGTGTACAATGCTAGGACAGGAATGGGATAACAGCTACAGAAATTCCTGTGTAAAACAGGTGTCTTGGGAGGTACGGAAGAGTCAAATAGCTGTTTTGAGATTCGACTAGGCAAAAGTTGTCAATTTCTTGATAAGATTTGAAGCTCGAGAATAATTCTGGCTATCAGCTTCATTCTGTGGGTTCCTAGTTTCAACTTCTGTGTTATCCTTCTTTTGTAATGGAAAGTAACGTGTTCATTGTAAAGCAATTACTCTGCAGATAGTGATCAAATGCACTGGGATTAGTACTCAAAACACCTCCCTTGCCTTCTCCAATGGAAACTTTCTTTCTGGTTTATCTGGAATTCCTTAGTAACTGCTAAAATTCACTTTTTTTTTTTTAAGCTTTTTTTTTTTCTTTTTTTTTTTAAAGATTTTATTTATTTATTCATGAGAGACAGAGAGAGAGAGAGAGACAGAGGCAGAGGGAGAAGCAGGCTCCCCGTGGAGCAGGGAGCCCGATGCGGGACTCGATCCCAGGACCCTGGGATCATGACCTGAGCCGAAGGCAGACGCTTAACCGACTGAGCCACCCAGGCGTCCCTAAAATTCACTTTTATATTCCACGCTCCAGTCTCTCAAATACGCAAGCGCCATCATCTAAGGTTCTTTCACCTGTTTACCTCTCCCACAACCTTACCAACCACTGTGTAGCTACTCTTAAACTTTGGTACCACTAAAGAAATAGAGTTTTCCAAACGCCCAAATAGACTTGTCTCAGGGTGTTTACACTAGAAATCCACTTCCTCACTCCTTTTTGTTCATTGTCCCTCTGGGCTACCATGATATCCCACCAACTGAAAATTGCTCCTATCCTAAATCCTAACATCTCCAGCAATACCGTGGTGTTTTCCAAATAGATACTCAATTAATGTTAAGGGAATAAATGAACCAGTGAATATGGTATGTCATTTATTAAGATTTACTGTAGCCTACATTCTTGGATAAGTTAAACAAACCCAAGTATGCATTTTTAAATTTTACAGAATGTCAAAGTATTAGGGAATCTGTGAGTTGACAATCTTTGATTTTATTTTTCTCTATTTTATGAGTGCAACAGTTTTACTGCTGAGTTTAGTATTTCCAAAGAAAGGCCTATTAGGAGGCCACATTATCACATTCCTTTTTTTTTTTTTTTTTTAAAGATTTTATTTATTTATTTGACAGAGAGAGAGACAGCGAGAGAGGGAACACAAGCAGGGCGAGCTGGAGAGGGAGAAGCAGGGAGCCCGATTCCACTTGGGGCTCAATCCCAGGACCCTGGGATCACGACCTGAGCCGAAGGCAGACGCTTAACGACTGAGCCACCCAGGCACTCCACATTATCACATTACTAATCATAAAATAAGATGTAAGAATTCTTAGGTTGATTTACAAAACAGCATAGCTTCTATTCTTTTTTTAACATTTAAAAAATTTTTATTGATATATAATTAATACACTGTTCTATTTTCAGATAGACAATATAATGATTCAACAATTCTGTACATTTCTCAGTGTTCATTAAGAAAAGTGTCCTCTTAATCCCTTTTATCTATTTCACCCATCCCCCCACCCATCTACCCTCTGGCAACCACCAGTTCTCTTTAGATGAGTCTATTTTTTGTCTCTTTCTTTGTTTTGTTTCTTAAATTCTACATATGAGTGAAATCATATGGTGTTTTTCTTTGAGTTATTTCACTTAGCATTACACCCTCTAGGTCCATCCATGTTGTCGCAGAGGCAAGATATCATTCTTTTTTGTGGCTGAGTAATTTATTTTATGTGTGTGTGTGTGTATGCATATATATATGCGTGCCACATCTTTATCCATTCATCTTTCAGTAGACACTTGAGTTGCTTCCATAGCTTGGCTATTGTAAATAATGCTGCAGTAAACATAGGGGTGAATATATCTTTTCAAATTAGTGTTTTCATTTTCTTTGGGTAAATATGCAGTAGTGGGATTACTGGATCCTATGGTATTTCTGTTTTTGGTTTTTTTTTAAAGATTTATTTATTTATTTGAGAGAGAGAGGTAGGGGAGAGGGGGACAGAGGAGAGAGAGAATCCTCAAGCAGACTCCCCACTGAGCCTGGAGCCTGACATGGGGCTCGATCCCGTGACCCTGAAATCATGACCTGAGCCAAAATCAAGAGTCTGACGCTCAGCCGATTGAGCCATCCAGGTGCCCCCTATATTTTTAATTTTTGGAGGACCCTTTTTCCACATTGGATGTGGGAATTTGCATTCCCACCAATAGTGCACGAGGGTTCCTTTTCCTCTACATCCTCGTCAACACTTTTTTCTTGTGTTTTTTATTTCCGCCATTCTGACAGGTGTAAAGTGATAGCTCATTGTGATTTTAATTTGCATTTCTCTGCTGATGAGTGATGTTGAGCATCTTTTCATGTGTTGGCCATCTGTATGTCATTTTTGAGAAAATGTGTATTCAGATCCTCTGCCCATTTTTTAACCAGATTATTTGTTTTTTGTGTGTGTTGTTAAATTCCTTGCATATTTTCAGTATTAACCCCTTATCGGATATATTATTTGCAGATATCTTCTCCCTTTCAGTTGGTTGCCTTTTTGTTTTGTTGATGGTTTCCTGTACTATGCAAAAGCTTATTTTGATGTAGTCCCAACAGTTTAATTTTGCTTTTGTTTCCCTTGCCCAAGGAGGCAAGTCTAGAAAGATGTTTTCATGGCGAACATCAAAGAAATTACTGCTGATGTTTTCTTCTGGGAATTTTATGGTTTCAGGTCTCACATTTTGAGTTTATTTTTGTATATGATGTAAGAAAGTGGTCCAGTTTCATTCTTTTGCACGTAGCTGTCCAGTTTTCCCAGCACCATTTGTTGAAGAGGTTGTCTTTTCCCCATGGTATATTCTTGCCTTCTTTGTCATAGATTGATTGGCCATATAAGTGTGGGTTTATTTCTGGGCTCTCTTTTCTGTTCTATTGATCTGTCTGCTTTTGTGCCCATACCATACTGTTTGGACTGCTACAGCTTTGTAGTATATCTTGAAATCTGGGATTGTGATACCTCTAGTTTTGTTATTCTTTCTCAAGATTGCTCTGCCTGTTTGGGGTTTTCTGTGATTCCATAAAAATTTTGGTATTCTTTTTTGTAGTTCTGTGAAAAATGCCATTGATACCTTGATAGGGATTGCATTGAATCTACATATTGCTTTATGTAGTATGGATATTTTAACAACATTGGTTCCTCCAATCCATGCACATGGAGTATCTTTCCATTTGTTTGTGTTGTCTTCCATTTCTTTCATCATTGTCTTTTAGTTTTCAGAGTACAGGTCTTTCATCTCCTTGGTTAAGTTTATTCCTAGGTATTTCATTCCTCTTGGTGCAATTTTAAATAGGATTGTTTTCTTAATTTCTCTTTCTACTAATTCATTATTGGTTTATAGAAATCAACAGATTTCTATAAATTTATTTTGTATCCTGCGACTTTACTGAATTCATCAGTTAGCAGGTTTTTGGTGGAGTCTTTTGGGTTTTCTGTATATAATGTCATGTCATCTGCAAATAATGTAAGTTTTACTTTTTCCTTACCAATTTGAATGCCTTTGATTTCTTTTTGTTGTCCAATCGCTATGGCTAGGACTTCCAGTATTATGTTGAATAAAAGTGGTGAGAGTGGACATCCTTGTCTTGTTCCCGATCTTAAATGAATAGCTCTCAAGTTTTTCACCATTGAGTACAATGATAGCTGTGGGTTTTTCATAGATAGGTTTTTTAAGTTGAGGTATGTTCCCGTTAAGACTACTTTGTTGAGACCTTTTATCACAAATGCATGTTGTACTTTGTCAAATGCTTTTTCATCTCTTGAAATGATCGTATGGTTTTTATCCTTTACTCTTGTTGATATGATGTATCACTTTAATTCATTTGCCAATATTGAACCACCCTGGCATCCCAGGAATAAATCCCACTTGATCCTGATGAATGATATTTTTAATGTATTGTTGAACTTGGTTTACTAGCATTTTGTTGAGAATTTTTGCCTGTATATTCATCAGAGATACCAGCTTGTAAGTTTTTTGTTGCAGTGTCTTTATCTGGTTTTAGTATCAGGATAATGCTGGCCTCATAGAATGATTTTGAAAGCTTTCCTTCCTCTTCTATTTTTTTGGAATAGTTTCAGAAGAATAGGTATTAACTCTTCTTTAAATGTTTGGTAGAACTCACCTGTGATGCAATCTGTTCTGGGATTTTTGTTTGTTAATTGTTTGATTACTGATTGAGTTGCAATGCTACTGATCAGTCTGTTCAAATTCTCTATTTCTTCCTGATTCATTTTTAGAAGGTTATATGTGTCTGGGAATGTATTTTTTTCTAGTTTGTCCAATCTGGTAGCATGTAATTTTTCATAATATTGTTTTATAATCCTTTGTATTTCTTCGGTGATGGTTGTTATTTCTCCTCCTCCATTTCTAATTTTATTTGAGTCCCCTCTCTCTCTTTTTGATGATGAGTGTGGCTAAAGGCATGTCATTTTTACTGATCTTTTCAAAGAACCAGTTCCAGGTTTCATGGATCTGTTCTATTGTTTTTTAAGTCCTTTTTTCATTTATTTCTGCTCTAACCTTCATTATTTCCTTCTTTCTGTTAGTTTGGGGCTTTGTTTGTTCTTCTTTTTCTAGCTCCTTTAGGTGTGAGGTTAGTTTGTTCATTGGAGATTTTTGTTTGTTTCTTCAGGTAGGCCTGCATTGCTATAATCTTCCCTCTTAGAACAGTTTTTTGCTGCATCCCAAAGATTTGTGGTTTCATTTTTCATTTGTCTTTGTGTATTTTTTTAAATTTCCTCTTTGAGTTCTTGGTTGACCCATTCATTGTTTAGTAGTATGTTATTTAGCTTTCCATGTATCGTGTTCTTTCCAGGTTTTTCTTGTGATTGATTTCTAGTTTGATAAAGTTGTGGTCAGAAAATATACATGATATGATAATCTTTTTGAATTTGTGGAGACTTGTTTTATGGCCTAACATGTGATCTATTCTAGAGAATGTTCCATGTGCTCTTGAAAAGAATGTTCTGCAGTTTCCAGAAGAAATGTTCTAAATATAGCTGTTAGAGCCATCTGGTTCAGTATGTCATTTAAAGCCACTGTTTCCTTATTGATTTTCTGTCTGGATTATCTATCCATTGATGTAAGGGGGTGCTAAAGTTCCCTACTTTTATTGTATTACTGTCAGTTTCTTCCTTTATGTTTGTTAATAGTTGCTTTATGTATTTAGGTGCCCCGGTGTTGGTTGCATGAATATATACAGTTGTTAGATACTCTTATTGAATTGTTCCCTTTATCATTATGTAGTGTCCTTCTTTGTTTGTTATAGTCCGTTTTAAAATCTATTTTGTATGATGTAAGAATTGCTACCCCAGCATTCTTTTCACTTCCATTTGCATGATAAATGTTTTTTCATCCCTTCACTTTCAGTCTGATGTGCCTTTAGGTCTGCAGTGAGCCTCTTGTAGGCAGCACAGAGAGGCATCTTGCTTTTTTACCCATTCTGTCACCCTAGGTCTTGTAATTGGAGCATTTAGTCCATTTACATTGAAAGCAATTACTGATAGATATGTACTTCTTGCCATTTTGTTGTTTTACAGTTGTTTTTTTAGTTCTTTTCTGTCCTGTTTTCTTCTCTTGCTCTCTTCCCTTGTGGTTTGATGGCTTCCGTTAGTGATATACTTGGATTCCTTTTGATTTGTGGTTGCCAGTAGGTCCATTTGGAGATCTTATGCACATAGCTGTCTATATTAGGTTAAGTTTGAACCCATCCTAAACCACTGAATTTTTACTCCCTTTCATATTTTGTGCATATGATGCAATACTTTATATCCTTTTATTTGTGAATCCCTTGACTGATTTTTATACATTTTTTTTTTTATTTTTCTGCTTTTGTGCTTTATTCTCCATACTGGTTTTATAAGTGATTAATCTACTACTTTTATTTTACATTTACCTGTGAAATTTTTTCCTTCAGTAATTTTCTTTTTTAAGTTTTCATTTGAATTCCAGTTAGTTAACACAGAGTTATATTAGTTTCAGGTGTACTGTATAGTGATTCAACACTTCCACACAACACCTGGTGCTCATCGCAAGGGCACTTCTTAATCCCCATCACCTGTTTCACCCATCCACCCCCACCCCACGCCCCTCTGGTAACCGTCAGTTCTTAAGAGTCTGTTTCTTGGCCTTCTTTAATTTTCTTACTCTTGATTATGGCCTTTTCTTTCCACTCAAAGAATTTCCTTTAATGTTTCTTGTAAAGCTGGCTTAGCGGTGATGAACTCCTTTAACTTTTGTTTGCCCTGGAAACTCCATCTTTCCTTCTATTCTGAATGATAATCTTGCTAGGAAGAGTGTTCTTGGTTGCAGGTTTTCTCCTTTCAGTGCTTTGAATATACCATGCCACTCTCTTATGGCTTGTAAGGTCTCTGCTGAAAAATCAGCTGATAGCCATATTGGGTTTCCCTTGCATATAACTGTTACCTCTTGCTGATTTTGCCATTTTAATTATTATGTGTCTTGATTTATACCTCCTTGGGTTGACTTTGCTGGGGGCTCTCTGTGCTTATTGGTTGTGGACGTCTATTTCCTTCCATAGATTCGGGAAGTTTCAGCTATTATTTCTTGAAATAAATTTTCTGCCCCCTGTCCTCTGTCTTCTTCTTCTGGGATCCCTGTAATGCAAATGTTGTTATGCTCAATGATGTCACTGAATTCCCTTAACCTATTCTCACTTTTAATTCTTTTATTTTATTTATTTTATTTATTTATTTATTTATTTATTTATTTATTTATTTATTTAAGCTGTTCAGCTTGGTTCTTTTCCATTACTCTTTTTTCCATGTTGCTGATTTGTTCTTTGGTTTAATCTGCTGTTTACTACCTCTAGTGTATTTTAAATTTCAGTTAACAAATTATTCATCTCTGACTGGTTCTTTTTTACATTTTCTTTCTTTCTGCTGAAGGTCTCACTGAGATCCTCCACTCTTTTCTCAAGTCCAGTGAGTATCTTTTGGAGCATTACTTTGAATTCTTTATCAGGTATATTGCATATTTCTGTTTCATTAGCTGTTTTGTTGTGATTTTATCCTGTTCTTTGATTTGAGATGTATTCCTCTGACTCCTCGTTTTGTCTAACTCTCTGTGTTTCTAAATATTAGGAAAGTCAGCTACATGTCCTGATTTTGAAAGTAGTGGCATTATGGATAAGTGGTCCTGTGATTGCCTATAACACAGTGTCCCCTGTTAACCAGAATGAGGTGCCTCAGGGTTGTCTCCTGTGTAGGTTGCAAGCACCCTGCTGTTGGGGGTGAGCCACATTTGCCTTCAGCACAGTCTGCTGCGGTGGCCCACTTTGCCTATTGTGCATGCACTGGGCAGGATTTGGTCCCTTTGTTGTTCAGGAGCCAGTCTGTGGCTGCCGTAGCCTTGTAGTTGGGTGGTCAGAGTCAGACCAGCCTGTCCACTGGGGTTCTGGTTGCACCAAACTGCAGGGCACTCTCCCTGCATTGTCCCCTGAGAGGCTTTTGTTGGTGGGTGAGCCTGCAGTCAAACCAGACGCCTGCCCCCTGTCCATCTGCTGGGGCTGCAGTCACACTGTTGTGTGTCGTTACCTTCTCTCCTTTGGACCTGAGAACTTTGGAGCGCTTGTCCCTGCTGGGGCTGCTTGCAGGATGTGTTGTGGCGAGAGCTTTTTTGGTGGAGCTAATCCACAGAAGAACGTGGGGGCTGGCATTGTTAGCAAGGTAGGTGAAGAGTGTTCATGCTGGTTCTTACAAATGTCCAGCCGGCCAGGCAGGGGGCAAGGAGAGAAGTGACACCCACCAACTCTTTCTTTCTTGGAGAAGTCTTCTACAGACCCCTACCCCTCCCGTGCAGCTCTGGGATTTGTAAATAACTCTTCTTCACGGATATCCTAGGTGTTTTTCAAACTGCTGCCTCTGTGCTTTTATCTCAGTGGTGGTGTTTGTTAAGCTCTCGCTTCAAGGGCAGGGACTCAGTTTTCTCTGGCCCTTTGGGTTTCCCAGAGCTAAACCCATTGATTTTTAAAGTGCCCGGGTGAAGCCCCACTGGTTGTAAAACCCCAAATTAAGCCCCAGTGTTTTCAAAGCCAAATGTTATGGGGACTCATCTTCCCACTGCAGGGGCCCCATGTTTGGGATGCCTGGTATGGGGTCTGTTCCTCTCCCTTCTCCATACCTGTGGCGTCCTTCCCATTTGTGGTTAATCTTGCAGGGAGTTTGGTCCCCAACTGTGCCTCTGCCCCTCGTACCCTTTCCGATGTGGCCCCCTTTCTGTGATTGACTGTGGAAAGTCTGTTCTGCCAGTCTTCAGGTTGTTTTCTGGGTTAGGTGCACCAACGTGGCCGTTATCTAGGTAAGATAGGACCATGAACACCCAGGTCTCTGTCAGGGTCGGGGTCCAGCTCACCTTGTAGGGTCTGACCCTCTGGGATCTGGCCTCGGCATAATCGGCATGGGGTCCTTGTCACCCTGCAGCCAAGCCTGGGGGTTGCCCTCCATCACTCTGTACCACACCTTCCATGGCAATGCCAGCTGGAGCTCTTTTCGAAAATCCAAAAAAGGCTCTATGGGGCCGGGCCTCCAGAGCAGCAGGGTCGCCGGGTGGCAGTGCTGGTATAGCAGGTGGAGTGCAGGGTGTGTGGGATTGCACATGGGTCCCTTGAAGGCAATGAAAATGGGTCTGTGCACGAGCCCCAGCAGCCAGCACAGATCCTCCGGCAGGGATGGGACTGGCAGGACACCTATTTTATACACAAGAGTTTAAAATGAATAAGGACGGGGCGCCTGGGTGGCTCAGTCATTGAGCGTCTGCCTTCAGCTCGGGTCATGATCCCAGGGTCCTGGGATCAAGCCCCGCATCGGGCTCTCTGCTCGGCCTGGAGCCTGCTTCTCCCTCTCCCACTCCCCCTGCTTGTGTTCCTGCTCTCGCTATCTCTCTCTCTCTGTCAAATAAATAAATAAAATCTTTAAAAATAAATAAATAAAATAAAATGAATAAGGAGGCTACCACTCATGGTCTAATGACCAGTGTCCACCAGGGTTCAGTTCTGCCCTCATAGGACAGCATTTCTGGGGCCCATTGCAGTTACCTGGCCACCTGATAAGAATATGCTTCTGGCAGAGGCAGTGATCTACAACGAAATGCAGAGCCACACAGACAGTGGGTTATGAGAAAATTGTGTGTGTAAATGTAGAAAGAGAGGTAAGGAATAACCTCTGAGTTACAAGTGGTGGGAAAGGTTAAAAAAAAAAGGATAGAGTATCTGCTAAAGGGAGAATATACCAACTTAAAACAACAACAGAGAGAAGCCTATCACTTGTGCCTTTTGTGGTTCAGCGGTCTTACTCTGTTGGCATGCGCCAGCCACGGATGCCACATTGTTAGTCCCTCAAGAGAACTCTTCATTCAGCAGTAACATGTCAAACAGGGAAAGATGATTTACGTCTTACAGTAGATCCTCTGAACGCTGTGGGGATGCCTGCTTCATAATAGGTTTTCCTAATTATCAAATGCATAAAGTCAGCGTCGTTTCAGTAATGAAGATGGGGTTTATGTCTACTTTTTCCACAGCCATGTAATGTTTCTTGGGGATGCATTTCGCCCATCTGGACAATAAGAAGGAAGAGGAAGCTAGCCTAGGTCCCGTTAGATTCTGAGAACATTGCTGAAAATGCAGGGCGGGAAGGCTTCTGTCCCGTCAGGCGACACGTCAGGAGGAGCTCTCCCACGAGGAGGAAGAATGGGGCCGACGCAGGAGGGGACAGGAAGAAGAAAAGTGAAGCCAAGGGGAGCCTCGGAGATGAGGAGAGTCTCCTCAGAAGCTCGGCAGCACGGGAGAACTGTAACTTGGGAGAGAGACTGGCTGGAAAGGTGCACAGTGCATGCGTCCCTCTGAGCCACCAAAGCCGCCAGTGTGGCCACAAGCTGAGCATCTGGGAGGGCTGTGACACGCACCGCCTTCACGGGAAGGAGGAGGTAAGGGCAATGCATGCCGCCTACCCTGTTTCCTCCTCACACGTTGACGGACAGAAGGGAAATAGATATATATTTAGTAATTTAGGTATATAATTATTTCTATATATTATTTATTTCTATATATAGCTGTCTCTTTCTCTGGTGCTCTCTCTCCTTGTAGTAGGTAAAAGACGGTGCCCTCAGTTTCTATCCTATGGACATTATAAATTACTTATTTGTATTTCCTTTTTGGCTTGGGTGTTAGAAGGGATAGGCCCAAACGAAGGGGACTACACTTAAATCATTTTTCATGCTACCTCCTTGAGTTACTTGCTATTTCTCCTCTCGTTTTTTTATCCTGTTTTTAATGAATCGTATTTTGAAAAAGGTGTATCACTATACAGTATGTTGTTATGTAAATCCCCTTGAAGTGTTTCTGGGACTAATGGGGCCCAGCCACATCAATGAATAACTCCAGCAGTACTACAAAGGGAAGAAATAGGTAAAGGGGGATGTGAAAAAGTACAGAAACATTTTTCAAAAATATAGGATACAGAGGACTTGGAGGAAGATGTAATTCTAGGTGGTGCGAGTGGTGCCAAACCTTGAAGTTCAAATCACAATAAAATGCAGAAGAGTTAAGGAATTTTCCTGTTGAGAGACGGATGTTCAGGGACACAGAAGCTGAATATATGATGTCAGTCTGAGAAATTAAAAAAAAAAAAAAAAGGAATGTTGAGCAGCAGTCGCTTTGCACGCAAGCTCTATGTATAGGAAACTGTTCAGCAAGGAATATATAATACAGGATTTGCAGAGAGGGCAAACATGACAGAATACATGATAGAGCAAAATAACGATAACTGCCTGGTGATCCAGTAGTATTGTATAACTGTTTAAACATATATAAGCTCCAGCCAATCATTTAGACCTTCAGCAAGGGCATATTCAAGAAGCAAGATGATAAAGTGTCAAAATAAGAAACGTGTTTTATTTGTAAGGCTGAAGTACGGGTTGAGGTATAAAACAGTATTGGGATAAATACTGGTGTTTATTCCTTTCTTTTTACCCTTTTTGGAGTACGTCAACCTCTATTTTGAAAAGGAAAGATAAAGCTGTTAGAAGACATTGCACTGTAAACAAGTAACTGTACATACCTTCTATAATGGAAAGTGTGCAGCATCACCTTTGGATCAAAAACATCTGAGGAAAGCTCAGGGATTAATGAATCTTGGAAGGAGGGCATGGTTTCTAAAAACTAAAGAGAGAAAAATGCTCACTGGAGCAGAGAGAATATACTGCTTTTCAAAAGGAAAAGAAAAGAACATGCAGTAGATAATACTGTGAGGATAAAATGTCTGAGGCACAAAGAACTAGAGATTTATATTAGTAAGAGGGAAATCATTGATGACTTTGTTAGCAGTTTGTGATAGAAAACTTTTATAAAGAGGAATTTTGAGTGCAGAAAAAAAGTATGTGGGATGTGGCTAACTTGGAAGGTAACAACATTTATGGGAGAGAAGAACAAATTAAGAAAGTCATGAATTCCAGTTCTGTTTACACGATACATTGTGAAATACTGTCACATGTTACCTTAAGAAACACTTTGTGGAATAATAGCCTATGAAAGAAAATGCTGATTTCCTTTGCATTGTTGTTAGGAAAATTAAGGAATGTTAAAATAAAGGTGCATTTGCAGTCTCCCTATGTAGAATCAATGGCAGCTATGAGGAAACAGCATATTTTTAGATAACACCATTTATGAATGCTAAGCTTTTCCAACAAATATATAAACTTAAAATTTACAACACTGAAAGTAATTAGTGTTACTTATTGCTGCCTACTTCGCCTGCGTACGGTCCTTCATGTAACTGAAGGATACAGTCATCTCACGGAGACTGTGTTTTAGATATAAATATAATTTCTGCTTTGAAAATACTTTCTCTGGAGGGAGGCTCTTCAGTTGGTTGAGTATACATATTCTACTACTGGTGATTCATTTTTTTCCCTAGTTAAGAAAGGGGTAAGTAAATTAGATGCTGAATAGAATCAGGCAAGAGGTTAATCAGTATTGACCAAAAAAAATCTAGAGGACATATGTTTATTTTTGGTCTCTGAATCACATTTTGATATTTATATTATTTTATAATTTAAGTGTAATTCCTAGGTGTTTCAGCAGTGTTCGGAAATATTGAATATAAATGAGATTTTTAAAATCCTATAATCTTTACCATCAAGATAGGAACCCTGCTTATATTTTGTTTTACAGGTTTATACTCTCCTACTTATGTGTGAATATGCCCATATGGACATATATATATTAGTGTGTGGGTGTCCCACAGTCTTTTGATCCTCGTTTTAATTTGAATGTGTTTGAAACGTTAGCTTTCACCTTGGGATATTTGCATGCCGTAGTAACTTGGGTTTTATATTTGTAGTCTTACTACTTCTGGCAAAGATTGAATAACAGGGAGCAGATCTAACCACTTGCCTGAAACATCTACCAAAAAAAAAAAAAAAAGGACCAGATGATAAAATACATATGAAAGCCATTTTCAATATATTGGGCACCAGGCAAGGAAAGACAGTGACTCCTAAGAGATTGAAAAGAAATGAAGCGAGTCTAGAATTGGCCCGGCTTGTCACCTTGAGTAGTTCAGGTGAAACCTGGTGCTCTTCTGGAGTTGAGGACAAGAGGCTAAGGGTCCGAGGAGGACCATGGGGCAAGCGTCCACAGGACAAAGTAGCAGAGAGGAGAGAATTCTATAGAAAATTTTGGAGTCCATACACAGCTCAGAATACTTCTTCTTCCCTTTAGTCAAAGTGTCAACCCATATCATGCTCAGAGCTTCACAGAGAGCCCATAGAAGGGTTTTGTGTCTCTAGTGATAAAAAATTAGCCCTAGATTTTTGCTTCCTGGTCTCACCTAACAGAGCTTAAGACTAAGAACCAAAAAGATCATAGTGTTTCCGGGTAACTTAGTTGAGTACCAGAACAAAGCTCAAGAAGATGGATGTATTGAAAAAAACTGTTGAGGTCTTTTATGCTGGATAAGTGTGAACAAGGCAAAAGTCACAGGCTTCAGCATCCAATTGAAAGTCAGTAGGCATGCAAAGAAGCAGAAAATATGTCCAGCAGTGTGGACAAAAATTAATTGATCAAAACTGATCTAGAAGTGAAACATGCTAGAGTGATGAGGCATCACAAGATTTATGATTACTCTATTCCATTTGTTCAAAACACAAGAGGAAAGATGAAACATGTTAAATATAGACATGGAATCTATAAAAGAACATTCTCACCCTTTCTGCACTCACCTCTTAAATAGAGTCTAGAGTCTCAATAGGATGATGAGAAAGTTCTCCTCCTGAAGCATGGTCAAAAGCTTTGCTCGTGAGTCCGGGCAACCCTCAGCATGACTGAATGTGCAGGACACTTTACAAGTGCCACTAGGCCCAACGAAAAAAAAAACAAGGTATTCCCCTGGGGCAAGGATGGTGAACTATTTTAATCTTTGCCGTTCAAAGATAGCATGTCTACCAAGGAACCATTTTCCTCTCATAGAAGTACGCTGGGGTTCTGAGGAATTCAGCCTCGCTAGGTGTTTGCTACATAGTGAAATCCCTGGTCGTTGCTCATCCCCAAATTGCAAGGAAGGCTTTGGTTACTGACCACTTAGTTAAGCTCACTCATCAGTGTATTTGTTCAGAGGCTAGTCTCAAATACCACACCGTTAACAGATTCCAGAGTTGGACATGAGGGCACAGTAGGGAAGGCCTAGGGCAAAGATGCTGTAATGCAGGAAATCGTTGGAACTGGACACATGTGTTGGGAGCCAGGGCAGAGTCTGCTCTGCGGGATCCACAGGGCTAGTGGTAGCTGGCTCTTTGGTAAATGCAGCCCATAGAGGATCCCCAAATTGTGGTTTCTTCTCGTATTAACCATGCTCCTTTACTAAGCCTGCTTTTAACATTTTGGCTACAAGTTCCTTTCTTACTGCCTGAGCTCTGTTTTGGAGTAGTGGGAAGAAAAGTGAATTAAGGGACACTACATGTGTCTTCAGCTGGGAGGAGTGGCACAGTGTGGCCTCTGGACACGTTCAGACCAAGGCTCTAGTCCCAGCTCTGTCACTTACAAGCCAGGTGAACTTGAGAAAATTGCAAGTTGATCATCTGCAAAGTGAGTCTGATGTGTCTTATCTGGTAGGACTGTTGGAATAGATGTGATGTTTGCAAAGCACCCGATACAATGATCTTGAAAGAATGGCATTTATTGCTATGATGATTATGACCCCAGGCAATAATACCAACTCCTTTGGGATTTTTTTTAATTTTATTTTATGAGAGGTCAGAAAATATGCACCCCCTTTGGAGGGAATGAAATACTGCTTAGCCAGTAAAACTATGTAAATTTTCCCCATTTGAAAATATGTTATTTAATTTGAGTGTGAAAGAGTCTCCCCCCACTAGATGTAATTCAGAGGTCCTAGCATTTGTGTCAGGGACCAACAGTTTCCCTCCCACATGCCTTTACATCCAAACTACCCCTAATTTTATTCATTTCACCACCACTAGAAATCATGCCTTCATTTAGAGGTTGCCAGATTACACTCAAAATAATTTTTTTTTAAAGATTTTATTTATTTATTTGAGACAGAGAGAATGAGAGACACAGAGAGCACATGAGAGGGGGGAGGGTCAGAGGGAGAAGCAGGCTCCCTGCCGAGCAGGGAGCCCGATGCGGGACTCGATCCAGGGACTCCAGGATCATGACCTGAGCCGAAGGCAGTCGCTTAACCAACTGAGCCACCCAGGCACCCCAAAATAATTTAATTAATAGAATGCCTCTTTAATGGAGCAGCCTCTGGCCCTCCCAGCCCAGTGTAAAGACAGCGAAGTGACATCTCACTTCAGAGGAGTGTCACCTTTGTTTCTTAGAATTTTCCTAGTGATCAGGTCCATAAAATGTACTGGGACCAGAGCACGAGGACCCCTTCTATTCCTGCCCCAGGTGGAGATGCTCTCTGGTTTACCCACTGTCCCAAAGTAACTATTAAGGGCAGTTTTTCATTCTAGTCTTTAGTCTCTCAACTCTGAGACCCACCATCTGAGGGTCAGTTCCTTGCTCACAATTCTCACAACTTCATCTAGTCCTCTATCCTGCTTAACGTAAAATGACCTCCGCTAAGGCAAGTGCAGTGTCGCAAAGCTCCCAAGTGCCTTGCTTCAGAGCATTTGCTCGTGGCTCCTCTCATCAGGAACCTCCTGTCTCCCTTACCCCTTCTTTTAATTTGTCTTTTATGGGGGTCATAGAGTGGAGTTCACGGTCTTCCTTACATGGCAGCAGCCCCTAGACTAGAATTCTCTGGACAGTGGCCTGGTCTTCTTTTTCTTACCATCCCCAGTACTAGCATGAGGCCTCCCGAAGAAGAGATGCTCAGTTAATGGTTGGGGAGAAAGAGAGAGAGTGAGCAGAATGTCTACTTTATTATTGTTTTCATTCCTCCCACAATCTTGAACAATCCAAGAAATTCTAGATACATATCTTTTAGTTTTACAGAAAGTACTAACAGAGTAAAACAAACCAAACATTTGGTAGAATAGGAACACAAAGAAAACATGCACTGTGTTTCTTCCAGTCCCACCTGGGTCTTCCACTGCTTAAAACACTAACTACAGGGGCGCCTGGGTGGCTCAGTCGTTAAGCGTCTGCCTTCGGCTCAGGTCAGGATCCCAGGGTCCTGGGATCGAGCCCCACATCGGGCTCCCTGCTCAGTGGGAAGCCTGCTTCTCCCTCTCCCACTCCCCCTGCTTGTGTTCCCTCTCTCGCTGTGTCTCTCTCTGTCAAATAAATAAATAAAATCTTAAAAAACAAACAAACAAACAAACAAAACACTAACTACATTCTTCAGGGAAAAGATAAAGAATCTCCCTCAGACTTTACCTGATGCAGGAGTAGTTATTGGTAATGGCCCAGGACTGCGTGCTGGTCTTGGTGTTCAGCCTGGCTGCATCTATTCCATAGTCCCTCTTCCTCATCTCTCAAAGCCTTTTCATAATTGGATGGGAAGGCACTGAGGATGGTGACATTGACTTTGGCCAAAAAATACCAGTTTTCTCTTGCTGGTTTCAGCGTGGCCTCTTGGACCCCACAGGAATTCATAGCGTTGGAGGATCCTACATGAATTCATAGTGTGGAGGATCACTGTTCGGCTCCTGCCAGTACTCCAGGTCCTTGACCCTCACCAAATCTTTGGTGGTGAGCTTCCTGGACTCTTCATAAATGAAGTTGTTCTCCCAACATAAACCCAAATCTTACTCAGAACTTCTCAGGTCTTCTCTTCTGTGGCACAGTCGCCCTTCATGAAGGTCATGCTCAGGAGTGTCACCAGGAGATGGGTCTTGGACAGGCCCTTATCACTCAAACTTCCACTGTTAGGAGGTCTAGTACACAACAAGCATCAAAGTGATGGTGGGGATTCACGTCCTTTAATTCAAGGCTGAAAACCAGTTCCAGCCACTCAGAGGTTCTCCTCAGGATCTCAGGGAAGTGATTCTTGCGCTTTGAGCATGACTGTTTTTGTAATGGGTCTTCATTTTATAGATGTGCAGCAGAAATTGTACCAATATGTTCACCTACCTGGTTAGAGGAGTTGTGTGTTAGCTCCCGGGGGTGGGGGCGGTGTTCTCAGTGACATGCTCTTCCTATCCTCAACTTGGTTCTTGGCACTCTCACCTGGTCTTGGGCATGAAACCGCCACAGTAGCCATACTGGTGGATGGGGCTCTCTGTGGCTCCTGGGGAGTGCCAGCAACAGGGGACCTCTGGGGAGTACCCCCAAAACAAGAGAGGAGGAGGATGGGGGACTCTTTTGCTGCTGCTGCAGTAGACCGAGCACCCTCAAGACACTAGGGGCATTTCTCATGGA
This sequence comes from Mirounga angustirostris, assembly GCF_029215605.1. Lineage (NCBI taxonomy): Eukaryota > Metazoa > Chordata > Mammalia > Carnivora > Phocidae > Mirounga > Mirounga angustirostris. Next base: position 21,858,647 of record NW_026991719.1, on the reverse strand, counting down.
GGCAAAGCTTGCTCTTCTGGCCCCAAGGCATGGCGACACTGGGCAGGGCTGGCAGGTGGCGAGGTCACCTGGAGAAGGGGGACGGTGAGGTGGGGTGAGCCCCTTCAGCGGAGAGATCCCACCTTGGCATTGACCACGGCCGCCCCTGCAGGGTCCCCCAGGGCACTGCTGTAGGACCCCCCCAGGGCTTCTCTTACGCTGGTTAGCCTGGGCCCTGAGCACCCTGTGGAGCAAGGGGGTGTGAGCCTTGGGCCCCAGCCAGACAGCCCTGCCCGGGGGTTACTGGGGTGACGGCAGGGGCCGGCAGTGGGGCCTCCTGTGTTCTAGCCGTGGGGAGTCTACTCAGTGTGCCACCTAGGGTCTGGGGCCCACCCTTCTGTCCTCTAGTGGCTTCACCTTCAGACTAAGGATTTTACCTCCCTTAGACGTGATATAAAGGAGGAATAGGGGATCCTCTGCCTGTCACCCCTGCCCTGAGTCTTGAAGTGCTGAAAGCAGGGCCAAAGCTGGACTCTTTGTTGTCTCCTTTATTCAGGGGGTGGGATGTCGCCCCCTCAGTCTTCAGTCAGGGTTCTCAAATTGAATCTTGGGAAGGCTGGTGGCTCCTCTCTACCTTTACCTGAAGACATCTCCTCATAATGAGGCCACAACCCTCTGAGACCCACTAGAAAGAGTGAGGCTAGCCATATTTGGCCACACCAGCCTGTGGTAGGCAAATCTGGACCTTGTGATGGTTCACCTCACTGGTCCTCACTCAGGTTCCTCAGTTTGACTCTGAGATGGCCTCATTCCTTCGTCTCTTGACCTATTACTGTTCTCATTTCTCTGTCATCCCGACAGGAATTGAGGGTTGCCTTTGCTCTGCCTGACAGCTATCCAAATGTCTCCCAGGACTGGCAGCAGGGGAGATATTATGCACTGCCCCCATTGTTACGGTTTTCATGTGCTGCTCCATTTTCAGGGTCCTTACCCTTCACTCTGGCACAACCTAGAAATTGTCTCTGTGCTAGCTTCAGACCAAGGGCCTCACCGCCCTGAGTCCCCAGAAGTGGAAGCCAGGTAAGTTGCATCTAGTCACAGCTGTTTGGAGATTTTGAGAGCTAATGGCAGGGGACAAAACTCTATGGGACCCTACTATTCTGAGGTTGGTGACACCTATAGTCCTCTCTGTTAAGGATCTACGATGCCGCCTTCTACTGACCTAAGTCCCCCGGGGCTGGAAGCCAGTGGGTGACACATTTGAATACTCCTTCCTAGAGCTCCTCAGTTCTGAGAGGATGGTGAGCCTTCCTCTCACTTTTTCGTTGGGTGTTTCCCTTAGTCCTCACTCAGAGTTTTCACTCTGGTCCTTTCTATGACCTGGAGGCCTGTTCTCTCCCACGAACTCCTTTAATTCCCTCTGACCACCTAGGATTGCCTTACGTGGCAAAACTTCCTGTGGTCACATGGCTGACAGTAGGAGAGGTATTCTGTGGTGTCTCCACTTTTATGATCTGGGTGGTTCCCTCCGTACTTAGGGCCCTGTGCTTGATTCTTGGCATGACCTGGAATTTCCCCCTCTGCTAACCTGACGCTTACTCTTTAGACCAAGTGCCTCACCTCCCTGAGATGGCCCTAGAAGGAAATGAGTGGGACTCATCATGCCCTCATTCCTGGGTTTACTGAGGGAAGACATCAGTGGCAGGGCTGTGTGTGGCCCCTTCTGTTCTGGTTGGGGTCCCCTTATCCTCCTTTAGAGTGATCAGCTTGACACCAGTTAGGAAGTAGGTTTCCTCCCTCTACTGAGGGAGGCTGCTCCAATTAGACAAAGGCCCTCTCCTCCGGGAGACCACTTCCTGTGGAAAGAGGGACACCTCAGCTGGAGAGCTTTGCCCTGGGCCTCCTAGGGCTGACAGCAAGGGTGGGACTCTGGGCATTCTCCTCGATTCTGGGGTGAGTGGTCCCCTTGCTCCTCATTCACGGTCCTCATCTTGACTCATGACCAGACCTGGGAATCTACCCTCCAGTCACCTAAAAAACCTATACTCGTCAGACTAAGGCCATTACTTGCCTGGAAGCTCCAAATTGGAAGTCCGATGAGTCCTATCTGTCCAGGGCTGTTGCGATCTTCTGAAAGATGGTAGTGGGGGCAGAATTTTATGACATCCCACTCTAATGCAGTTAGTAGCCCCTCAGTCCTTGCTCAGGTTTTTGACCTTGACTCTGGGTAGCATATGGGGCTGCTTCCTCTACTAAGTCAGCCAGCCTTACACCAAGGTTGTCACCTTCCGGAGACACTAGAGGGAGAAGTCAGGCTGCTATTCCCTGGCTTACCCCTGCCTGAGGCCTCTGCTGGTCCCGCTCTGTCATGGGGGTCCACTCACCAGCACTCATTGTCCTCACCTTAAATACAATTAAGGCCCCTGAGGATCTCCTACTTGGGCAGAATCAGAGCTGCTGCACAGGCCCAAGGACCTCACCTCCCTGTGAATTCACTTCCTCTGCTCCCCACCAGAGGAAATGAGGGGGTGACCGTAGCCACACAAGGCAGAAAGTAGGGTATGTGTTGTGGAGCCCCGACCGTTCTGGGATGGGGAGTTCCTCATTCCTCATTCAGGGTCCTCACCATGATACCTGTTAGGCTGGGACCCTCCCACCCCCACCCCCCCACCCCCCCCACCCCCCACTGACCTGAGGACACAACCCTTAAACCATGGCTCTTACATCCCTGAGAACCTTGAAGAATGAGTTAGGGGATGCTCAGGCTGTAGCTCTACCTGAGGCCCTCTAGGTCTGAGAGTAGCTAAGGCATGGTTCTCAGCACTCCCTATATTCTGTGCTGTTGGTGTCTAGCCCCCCATTCATACAGGGTTCTCATTTTGTCTTCTGTCTCTTTGATTAAAGGCTGCTGGCAAATCCTCATCCCTGCAAACACTTGAGCAGGTTCCTGACTGCCAACCTTGCAGACACTGGGACACCGTCCCTAGGAAGATGTGAGATGGGGAAGCTGTGGCACAAGGCAGGGGGCTGCCCAGGTGTTAAGCTGTCAGAGAAGAATCACCCTGATCTCTTCCTTCTCTGCGCCAGCTAGACAGCATCTTATGCAGTTTCACTCCTGACAGATTTGCTTCCTACACGGAAAGGGCAGAGCAGGATAATTTGGAGAGCCCCCGATCTTTTCAGGTTATCTGATACTGCCTATATAGATGATCATATTGTCGCTGAATATAATTTTTTTCTTTTCTTTCTTCACACATTTACTCAGCATTCCTATTACTGTGGCTATGTATTCCAAAACACTGCTTTGGGTCAGGGTTTTGTTTATCCCATGAGATGTATTTTGGAGTAATGAGAAGAAAAACGAAATAAAAGATACAAGGTCTGGCTCAGGCTGGGAGGAAAGGAAGAGCATGGGTCTCTAGACTGATCCGGACCAATCCAGACCAGGGATCCAGTCCCAGTGAGGTCACTTACCACTCCTGTGAACTTGAGATATTCACAAGTCGTTTATCTGTAAGCGAAGTTCGCTAAGCTCTATCCTATAGGAATGTTGGCATTTATGTACTGTGTAAAGCACTTGGCATACTCATTAAGATATATTGGGTCTGAATGAATGGCAGTTATTATTATGAACCCCCCAAAATACCACCCTCCCATTTAAGTTTATTTTTAATCCAGTAGATAGCAGAGAATATACGTGCACAGGGACAAAAACAAACGTTCTTAAGCTAAAAAAAATTAAAGTATCTTATCTTTTTACTAAGACTAAAAGGAAAAGGCAAACCATGAATTAAACACCTTTTATTTATTTTTTTAACTTTTTTTTCTCCATTTTGTGTTCCTATTTTACTGTGTGGTTCTTCCACATTTCCATGAAAATCCCTATTGCAGTGCCATGTTACCTGCTGTTGGATCACGAATACAATATAGATGGTCTGTGACTTTCTTCTTCATGTACCAAAACTGTAACTCTCCTTTGTGAAACAGCGATAAATGAGAGCCCCGTCATTCTTAAGTTTATATTCTAGAACTAAATGCGCTATTAGGAGAAAAAACGTTTGAAAACACCTAAATAAATATAACTGCGTATGCGTTTATAGAAGCTAACCGTTTCGAACAAATAGGAAGAAGATCTGTGCTTTGTTCCCTCCAACCCCTAGGACTCTGCACTACCTGGAAGGTCGACTGCCCTCTCCCACCCACCGCAAGGAAAAGCAGCCGCCCCCGCTGACTGACTAGACGCGGCGCCAGCCACGGGCCGCCGCGCGCTCCTTCTGCTCTTGCAGCGCCTCCTCGTACAGCTCGGGGAAGCAGCTGGGCACGGTGTCGTTGATCTTGGCCAGGACCTGCAGCACCTGCATCTTGCTGGTCTCCGCGCGGGCGCGCGGGCCCCACAGGAACTCGTGGCGCGGAGGGTCGCTGGCGGGCACCGCGCGGTACTCCAGGTAGCCCTGGTGCACCAGGTCTTGGGTGATGAGCTTCCGGGGCTCGCCGAAGATCAGGTGGCTCCTGCCGTCCTGGACGCCCAGCACGTTGAGGAACTCCCAGACCTCCTCCTCGGTGGCGCGGTTGCCCTTCATGAAGATCACGCCCAGGAGCGCCATCAGGAGGCCGGTCTTGGGCAGCCCCTTGTTGCCGTCGCCCGGGAGGGACAGCTTGCTGACCAGGGTGTAGGACTGGCTGCGGGAATCGACCTCCCTGAGCTCGAGCCCGAAGACCAGCTCCATGCGCTCCGAGGTGAGCCTGAAGATCTCGGGGAAGTGCTCGCGGTACTTCCTGCTGACCATCTTCAGCAGCGCGGCCCGCGTGACGGGCTCCCCGGTGCCGTGCTTCTCCAGCAGGAACTGCACCAGCACGCTGGCCTTGCGGGTGAGGGGGTCCTTGCGGGCGGCCCGGGGGGCCGGGGCGGCGGCGGCCGCCGCGTTCTGGGCGCCCTGGTCACGTGGCGGGCCTGGAGGGTCCGCGCCAGGAGACCCAGGGGCCGGGGCGCCAGGAGACCCAGGGGCCGGGGCGCCAGGAGACCCAGGGGCCCGGGCGCCAGGAGACCCAGGGGCCGGGGCGCCCTGGGGCTGCGGGGGCGGACCCGCCTCGGGGGAGCCCGGGGGCATCGCCCCCACGCCGGGCGGGGGGGAGCGGGGGGGCTCCTCTGCTGCGGCGGCGGCGGCGGCTGCTACCGCCGCCGCAGCAGGAGCACCCCCGAGACTCTGAGCCTCACCGCGGCCCTGGTGGCGTTTCTCCCGGGCACGGACCTTGCTCTTCTGGCCCCGAGGCATGGCGACGCTGCGCAAGGCTGGTAGGTGGTGAGGGCACCTGGAGAGGGGGGACGGTGGGGTGGGGTGAGCCCCTTCAGCGGAGAGATCCCACCTTGGCTTTGACCACGGCCGCCCCTGCAGGGTCCCCCAGGGCACTGCTGTAGGACCCCACAGGCCTCCCTTGACCCTGGTCAGCCTGGGCCCTGAGCACCCTGTGGAGGAAGGGGGTGTGAGCCCTGGGTCCCCAGGCACGCAGCCCTGCCCGGGGTTTACTGGGGTGACGGCAGTGTTCTTGACAGGGAAGACCGCGGTGTCCGGGTTGGGGGGGAGGACGGGGGGTCCTCGCAGTTCACATTCAAGATCGTCCTGTTAGTAATTGTTGGCAAGACCCGGGCCCCCACCCCCCTCCCCTGCTCTGAAGGAGAGACCCTGTGATCTTCCAGGGTACCCTGGAGGAGGAAAGCAGGGAGCACTTCAGCCCACCACTCGAGTCAGGGGGCACCTAGTGCCGAGCACTTATGGGAGGGCTTCCCTGCCCGCAGTTCGTGGGGTCCTCGGAATGACGCAGAATCCCCACTTGGACTCCGTGTAGGACCTGGGACCCCCCCTCCCTCTGACTGGGGCTGCACCTGCAGATCAGAGCTCTAACCGGCCTGAGACCTGAGAGGAGAAATGGTGGGAAGTCTCAGCCTGACATTCCTTTCTTGGGCTCTTAAGGGTCGACAGGAGGGGACGGGCCATATTCTCTCTGGTCCCCTCCCTTCAAGGGGGTGGTTCCCCCAGTCCTCACTCAGGGTCCTCCCCTGACTGCTGGTAGAGCCCAGAGCTGCTCCCTCTCGCCCTGCGGCTGGCCACTCCCGCTAATGGCAGCAGGGGCTGGAGACTCATTAGGAGGCGGACAGCCCTCACCCTGAGTCCCGGCAGGACCTGGAAATCCTCCCTCAGCTGACCTGCTGCCAGCCCCTTAGACCAAGGCCCCTACCTCTCCGAGTCTCTGCAGCACAAAGGGATGGAGCACCTTCGTCCTTAGACCGGCCCGGACCCTCGCAGGCCAAGGCCAGGAGCGGGGACTCTGCGTGGCCCCTGTCCTGGGGGAGGGAGTCCCCCCAGTCCTCACGAAGGACCTCTCCTTCCCGCCAGTCGGCCTGGGATCTCTGCCTGTGCTGAGCCGAGCCAGAGTCCAGCCGCCCCGGGCCAAGGCCTGCAATCCCCGAGACCCCGCGGGGTAAGCCAAGGGACTTGGGGCTTAACAGCCATATTGGGGCCTCCGAGCCCCGAGTGCAGGGGCGGAGCGGGACAGGGTCTGTTGGACCCCTCTTTCCAGGGGAGATGGGGCGGGGGGGCTGTCGGGGACGTGCCCCCACGGTTGTAACCCGGGACTCCTGGGACGTCGACCCCTAACAGCCCGTGGGACCCCTGTCCGCGCTCACCCTAGGCAGGAGCTGTCCGACAAGGCCTCGCCGGCCACGGCGTGGTTAGGAGGAAGTTCTCGAGGGCCACGAGGGCCACTTCCGGTCATGTGGGTCTGGGCCCCCAGGAGGACCGTGGAGGGTGGGGGCGGGCTCTGTGGGCGGGGCGGGGAGTGGGGGGATAGTGTGTGGTGTGCTGGGTTGTAGGGTGAGTCCCGCAGGGTTAGCAAGGGTGTTGTCACTGACTCTTAGCAGGTGGTGTGAATTCTCCCTCTGCCGTGCTGAGTGTGCTGGCCGCAGACCAAGGGTCTCATTTCGTTCCAGCCTCCAGTAGGAAGTATTTGGGGGTGTGAGCTTAGCTGCCATCGCTGGGGCTTCCCCAATCTGACAGTCACCCGGTGGTAGCTTTTGGGGGGACCTGTGCACTTTGGCGGGGACTCAACTCCCTCAATCATCTCTTAGGGTCTTTCTTTGATCCCGTGTGGGTGCTGGGCAACGTCACTCTGCTGATTTGAGGTCAACGCCTCAGATAAATGCCATCAGCTCCTTGTGACTCCCGATGTGACCTGAAGGTATACTTTTTTGGGCTACTGCTGCCTAAGGTCTTCCAGAGATGGCTGCAGGAAAATGAGAATCCTCTGGGGTCCGGTGTTCTGGGGTAGGGATCTTGCACTGAGTTCTTTACAGTCCTAGAGTTCCTCCCTTTTGTAAATGCAGCCTCTCCAACCCCCCCCCCCCCCCGCCCCACCATGGTCCTCAAGAACCCTATGGAGAAACGGGGTACTTCTTATTCTAATTGCTTACCCTATAGCCTCTCCTGGCTGACATCACTGTCATTTCTGAAAGTTTCTGGGATAAGTTTTCTGTCCTATGCATAACTACTATGATACTTGCTATTCTATTTCAATATTTATGTTTTTGACATATAAATGGTGGTTACCAGAGGCTGGGGGGTGACAGAAGAGGGGGGAGATACTGATGAAAGGGTACAGTCTTTCAGGTATGAGTAAGTTCTGGAAACCTGTACAGCACATTGACTATAGTTAATAATAATATATTATTTACCTGAAATTTGCTAAGACACTAGATCTCATGTGTTCTTTCTATTCTGTTTTCATTCATGCCTTACAATCTATTAAGATTACTATAAAAAATAACAGCCCAGTCCTCACCAACGAAAAAAATTTCAGCTAGTTATTAGGACCATTATCTGGACTCATTGACTCAGACCCACCTCAAGCAACCCAGACTTTGGTCCCGCCCTGATATTACCCTGTAGTCCTGGCACATGGGCCCTGAGGAGCTGCCTTCAGTGAAGTAGCAGAAATAGACTACTCCACGGCATGCTGGAAAAATCAAGGCTAAACCTAAAACCTTTCCAACCACCAATGCTGTCTTCTACAGACCTGTCTCAACTTCAGGGCCTGCCCGCACACAAGTCCTAGTTCAGTGCACACTTAGTGCCCCTCAGGTGTTTCGCAGTATCGTTGTTGTTGATACTGTTTTAGCTTTAGTTTTTCCGAGCGTTGATTCTGGGCACAGGAAACAGCAGCCTGCGATCAGTGTTCATCTTGGAAGCTACAAGTAAGGCTCTGAAACTTTTAATAATTTAACAGTTTATATCTTTACAATATTCTCTTCCCCTGAATAAACATATTTTACAGCTCCATCTGGGACATTTTCTTTCTCTGTCAGTAAATTTTTTTAGTTGCCTCAATAAAGATCTGCAGTTGTGTGAGGTTTCATTTTAGGTACATTTTAGATACTGTTGCTGTTGTAAATGGTACATCGTCCATACGTGTTCTAATTCGGTATTGATTTTGTGTGACCAGGCATCTGATTTTACTACGGGGACTTTCTATATACTAGCAATTTGACGTTCCTTATATATTTGAATGTTGTGTTTGCTTATTACTTTAGATATTTTAGTTATGAGATTAGTCCTGTTACTATGTTTCTCTGTATTATCCATACCTCTTCTCTTCTTATTCTTGTATGAGCAGGGCTGTGCCCTGCTGTACATTCACATCCAAGTTTGTGGGACCATAATTCTGTGTTTTCCCAAACTTTATTGGGAATGCTTCTAATATTTCACATTTATGTGTATTTGCTGATGAGTTTACGATATGGAAATTCCATTCTTAGAAGTTTACTGAAAGTTATTACCATGAAATGGTGTGGAATGTCTATCAAAAGCTTTTTCTTTACCCCTACATGTTGTCAGATGCTTTTCCTCCCCTTAGTGTAGTGAATTCTGATTCATATTTTCTAACATGATACCATCTTTGCATTCCTCTGATGCAACTTATGTCTTTATTGGCCCCTGTATTGTATATGCTGTGAAGTTGTTTATGTTATTTGTCTGAGTAGGAGTGAGCCCAGGTGAAGTGCTCTTTTTTTCAGGGTATCTTTATTTGGTCTTTGTATCAAGGAGAGCTAAGGCATCAGAGTGGGTGAGTCATTTCCCTTCTTTTTGTATGGTTCGAAAGAGTTTATGTAGAAGTTTTATTCGTTTCTCCTTCACCATTTGGTGTAAGGAGACCAAATTTGGCTGGTTTGGGAACATTTTGAGGGCACCTTGTGTTTTACCTACAATTTTAGTTTTTATGGTTAAAATAAGTTTTCTATTTCTGTATGAACCTATTTAATCATTTCTATTTTGCTGAAAAATAGTCCATTTCTCTTGGATTTTTAAATTTAAAGGCATGCTATTTAAAATAAAATCACATTATCTTTGAAATTCTCGAACATGTACAACACTGTACAGAGAACAGAATATTGAACCCCGTGTCCCTGGCACTCAGCATCAACAATACTCAGCAGTAACAGGAAGAAGCTTAATCGGATCACACTTTGTTTGTTTATTGGTAACACTACTCCAGAGGGGCCACTGTGCACTTACATTAGCAGATACATAATGTTTGGGATCCCCTTTGTGGTGATGTTAGCAATCACTAAGGATCATCACCCTCATCCATTAATCCATTAGGGGCTGCCGAATGGTAATTCTTTCATTCCTTTGTTTCTATTAGCTAAAATAATTCTCTAGGTAGACCCTTTTCTTTATCTACCATTTGTTACCGACAGAATGGTGAAAGTATTTATAGTGTTAATTACAGCCTGTAAATCTCTTCTACATGTACACTTTGTAGAATTTTATTTAATATCACTTGTTTCTGCTTCTTTCTTTTGTAACTGGTAAGACCTACAGAAGGTGTTACAGAAATATTTGTAAAGAACTGACTTTCATTAGTTGGCTCTGCTGTCATCTAATTCATCATTTCTGCATTTGTCTTCATTATTTCTACCTTCTAATTATCTGGGTGTAATATGCTGCTGTTTCGGTAACTCTTGAATCATTGGGATGCTTTAAATATTTTTCTGATAAATCTGTTTAGTGCTATCATATCCGAGTAGCACTTGGACTATTTCCCACAGGTAATACTGTAGACCTTTCTGTGTAGTGCTTGAAAATTTTTTAAAGTCGAATAAGTCTCTCCATTATACTCCTGGAATTTTGTAGTGTGTGTGTGTATATACACACATATGTGATAGATCTAAGTTTTTCCTAGGAATGAAAGGAGGATTGCACAGGAAAAAATCAATCATAGTGTTTTAGGAAATTTATCACTCATTCATGATAAAAGCACATATGTTACAAGTAAAGGATACCTACAAAAATCACATAATAGATAAACTATTAAATCAATAGGAGTATTTGTAAGAGTTCTTAAGAGATCAGTATAAAAACATACACTTTATTTCTGCAGCAACAAGCAGTTTGACCATGATATTAAGAAACTATAACTTCTAAAGTACCATAATGAATACCGGGCATTTAATATATGTATTTAGATATAAAAGACAATAAAAATGAAACATATATAGCTACTGAGTAACTAGAGGATTATCCTATTCATGGAAAGGAGTACTCAATATTGTAAACATGTTAATTCTGCCCAAATGTAATCTACAGTGTAGATAAATACCCAGTCTCCCCAAAAGAAACTACATAGCTTTTGTATATGAAATTTGACAAGCTGTGCTCGCTTCGGCAGCACATATACTGAAATTTGACAAGCTGATTCTAAACTTTAAATTTATTTACAAATTACCAAGAACAGTCAAAGAGCTCTTGATAAAGAAAAATAGGACTTATTCTACTAGATATTAAGAATTATTTTTTAAAAACCATAATTAAAAATGTGTGCTCTATTTGCCAATATGAACAAAGAGACCAATAGAACTGAAGAGAGTGTCCCACAACACCCACTTACACATGAACTTCTGATTATTAAAACTGTCATTGTAGAGAAGTAGAGAAAGAACAGGTTTTGTTTTTTTTTTTTTTTTTTTACTAAGATAGGACAGTGGAGAACCTGGAAATCCAAACTGAAAAATAACACAACTGTAACACCTCCCTCATGCTAGACACAAAATTCAATTCTAGAAGGGATTAAACACCTCCCATTACATATAACAATTTTCAACCTTACATCACAGGCGAGAAGAGCAAAAAGACCGTATAGTCTATCAACTAGAAAGACACCAGCATGGGTCAAGTAGGAGATTTGGAGGGAAAGAGATGAAACAGTCACCTGCGTAACAGGTGATGTGAGCAGGAGAGGAAGAGAAGAAATGGCAGCTCTTTCAGCCCCCTTGTCCCCTGCGTATTTGGCCTTGATACCATTATGGGCCTTCACTTGCAGAAAGGAGCGCTTGTGTACTTAGCGCTAGCTTGGGAGAAAACTCCCTGGGCCAGTGATCCGTTCATCCCATCCACCCCTGCATGAGTCCCTGACTGACCTGTCAATCTCTGGACTGTAAGAAAGCATAACAACTGGGACACTAGTGTTATAGACAGTAGTGACCAGGGGTATAGCACTGATTCACAGACACACTGAAGAGAACCGAGAAGATGTGAACAACTTAGAGATAGTCCCAGCTTGTGCAGATGTGATGGGAGCAATGTCCCACCTCCCTCTCCACGAGAATGAGTACTCCTGCTATGGGGTGAGAAAACTGGGAGTCTGGGACTCCCCCACCCCTCCAGTTTCTTTTTTCTTTTAACCTTTTGTTTTTTGAGTAGAGTTATCCCATAATGTTACATTAGATTCAGGTGTACAACTTACTGATTTGACAAGTTTATGTATTCTATGTTTGCCACAAGTGTAGCTACAATCTGTCCTATTATATCACCATTACAGTGTCACTGACTGTATTTCTTATGCTGTGCCTTTTTTCCCCCATGATGTAGTCATTCCACAATTGGAATCCAGTATCTCCCCTTCATTCATTTTGCCCATCCACCACCTCCCTCTCCTCTGGCAACCATCAGTTTGTTCTCTGTATTTATAGGTCTGATTCTGCTTTTTGTTTGTTCATTTGGAAAGTTGCTTTTGGTTGGTTGTCTTGTTTTTTTAGACTCTCCTTATTAATGGAATCCTATGGTATTTGTCTTTCTCAGTCTCACTTCTTTCACTAGCATAACGCTCTCTAGGTCCATCCGTGTTGTCTCAAATGACACAATCTCATCCTTTTTTATGGCTGAGTAATATTCATGTGTGTGTGTGTGTGTGTGTGTAAAATATTTTCCTTATCCATTTGTCTATTGATGGACACTTAGGTTGCTTCCATATCTTGGCTATTGTAAATAATGCTATTAACATAGAGGTGCATAGATCTTTCTGAATTAGTGTTTTTGTCTTCTTTGGGTAAATAGCCAATGAATTACTGGACCCTATGGTATTTCTATTTTTAATGCTTTGAGGAATTCCATACTTTTTTTTACTTCGTTGTGTCTTTGATTTGAGTTTCCCTGATGATCAGTGATGTTGAGCATCTTTTCATGTGTCTGTTGGCCAACTGGATGTCTGCTTTGGCAAAATGTCTATTCAGGTCTTCTTGGGCCTCCAGCCTTTTTTTGCACATGTGGAATTGTTCTGCAACTTCTACCACTTATTAGGTCTCATGTAGAGACCCATACTGGGGTTTAGAGTACTTAGGAAGCAAGGAGGATCTCTTTCTCCTTGTTGTCATCAGGGCTACTCTGAGCAGAGGGAGATCAGGAAGCAGGGAGTGACCAAGATTCCACAGTGGGCAGACAGCTTTGAGTTCATTGTGAGCACCTCCTCCTCTAGCAAGTGACCTACCAGTCAGGGCAGGTTATGCCCTGGAGGTGTGTAAATGGGGACTCTCTACAGTCTAAATGGTATCTGGAATTCTAGTGAGAAAGACTAAATTCTGACAGTCTGTACTTAAATGCAGAAAGAGTCACCCAAAAATAAGTCCACAGGGTCTGAAGTTGAGGGGAAATGGAGGAAGATGGTGCTGTCTTGGTTATCTCATTGATATGATCATGGGCAGCTGTCAGCCCAGAACACGGCCTGCCTTTACCTTGGCTTTACATTCTTCCTTCCAGGTACCCTCAACTTTGACAGAGTGAACAGTTCCTACATACTTACTCAAATGTTTCCTGAACCTATTTTTACCTGTCCAGGTAACTACTTTAGGCTTAGAACCTTGGTATACAAGGGATGAAGAAAGACTGAAAGAAGGAGTTAATATCCAGGTAGACTATTGTCTTCATTTTTTTTTTTTTAAGATTTTTTTTTATTTGCCAGAGAGAGAGCAAGAGAGTGCACGCGCACAAGCAGGGGGAGTGGCAGGCAGAGGGAGAAACAGACTCCTCACTGAGCAGGGAGCCTGGGACTCAATCCCAGGACCCTGAGATCATGACCCAAGCCGAAGGCAGACGCTTAACCGACTGAGCCACCCAGGTGTCCCTTGTCTTCATTTTCTACTGCTGCTGCATAACAAATCAGCACCGATTTAGCAGGATAAACACAAATTTATTATCTCATAGTTTCTAGGTGTAAGATGTCCAGGTAAAAGTCAACTGTGGTCTCTGCTTTAGAGTCTCACCTAGCTGCATTCAAGGTGTCATGTGGGCTGTGTGGTCATCTGAAGGCTAACCTAGAGATGAATCTGAGCTCACTCACATTGTTGGCAATGGTGCTCAGAAGTTTTCGTGGTTTTGTTGTTCTGGTGGTTGCCGCTGGCTGTTGGTTAGAGGCCAGGCTGCAGTTCCTTGACATGTGACCCATTCCACACCCGCCCCCTCCACAGGCACTTGACAGCGTGACAGGCTTTTTCTTCAGGGCCACCTGCATAGCAAGAGCATTTCTGTTAACAAAATGGAGTGTTAATATAATACCGAGAGTCAGGGGAGTCCCATATCCCCTTTGACATACATAAGGACAAATAAAAATTTAAAATAAGGGAAAAGTACAAATATTGAATCATGTACACCTGAAACTAATAAAATACTATGTCAATTATACCTCAGTAAAAAAATAAGAAAAAATTCAAGTCTTCCTCGTGCAAATCAAGAAATGCGACTCCTTTTAGAGCAGTTATTTTAGAAAACTTGTAAATACTTGCTCTGCTTCACTGAGATCTTTGTAACTCTTAAGAGCTGATTACGCTTCTTGCCAGTTTACAGCCTAGCAGTTTTTTCTCAAGTAACTGGGAGTCAGGCCCTTGAAATGTGAACATTAAGTAAAATAGCACCCCTATCTGCCAGTCTCCATGAAATTAAACAGCTCATGTCTCCAAGTTGTAAAAAACTGTCTCCTGTCATAAAGAAATGAGAAGTTGTTTTTCTTTTTTTCCATTTGGATAAAGGCAATTAGCTAACAAAGATGCTCTCCCCTGCCCCAAATTATCAGGCGATTTTATGATGAACTATGTGTAGTAAATGATGCTGTCAAGTCCTCTTACTTGAGGAATAGTGACTATTAGCTTAAGATCATGCATGTAATGGGTTGTATCTATTTGGCTATATAAATGGGTGAGCTATCTTTCTGTCTTAGCAATCTCTTTAGCAATGTGATGGGTGTCACATTCTGGTTCAATGCTTATTAAATAATAAAACCTTTTTCTCTCCTCCCTATGTTTTGTGGAGAGGCATTTCTGAGTTGGCAGGAGATTTTGTTTTCAATTAACTACCCCAACAAATTTGGCAATGAGGATAAGACTTCTGGAAGTTCCTGAATCGTGTGAATAAGAAGTTCTGCGGACACCCAATAGTCAGGTAAGAGACCTAACTCATAAAGTCTCCCTTTTAGCTCTCTGCTCTTTTGGAACACTTGTCGGAAAAACCAACCTGTCTGAATTCAAGATTTTTCTATAAAATAAGCATGAGAATATGGGCTCTAAAATCACATTAGGATCACCATCAGCTTTGATTATGGAAAAATATGGGAAGCTGGGAATGTTACCTACAGTTCTTTGTCTTTAACATGTCCTCTCTCTGTCACATTAGGAATGGTATTCCTATAAGAATCTAGTCTTGCAGTAGCCTGAGGACACTTCTTTTAATTTGTATAACGAATACGCAGAGGTTCTCAAAAGGGCCTCATCTTAACCAAATGAATTATTGGTATGCATGGGATTCATATCATTCATATAGGAAAGTTAAATATGACTTGAATAGCCAGAAGGAAAAACTGGAAAAAAAAAAAAAAGAAAAAGAAATTAAAGGCCTTTTTCTCAGCTATTCCTGCTCTCTGCTCCCCTGCTTCTATTTTTCCCCACATTAAATCAAGTCCTGGAATGAAGGAGGCAGTGATCTTTCAGCTGCATTGTTGCCTTCATTAGTGGACTTCCCTGCACAGAGGGACTGAGGCATAACTTTGTTAACTGCTAATGAATTACCTGCCCTGTTTGAGGACACAGGCTTGTGTAGATCATGCTCTAGCCTGGGTCCACTTTATGTCTTAGCCAAGATTTGACCTACAACATTCCCATGTCATCCACACACCCAGTAGATAGGAAAGCAGTATGATAAAGAAAAATGATTACAGAATAATTGAGAGCTTGAATAAAAGATGATGCCCTCATATGAAGGCAACAGGATCAAGAGTAGTTGAACTAGTCACTTGGGACAAAGCAAACAAAAAAAGGTGTTAAGCTGATAAATGTCAGTATGGGAAGGTTAACCAAAAGACCACATAACTTATATTTTTCTTACTTCAATATGAGAAAAACCAGCCCTTCCTATTGGGACCACGAGCATTTGTTGTTGTTGTTTTTTTCAGGTGGGGCAGCCTGTTTATTGGCCAGACATTTAGTGGCTGTGAGCAGCGTGGGAGCTGGGATACAAGCTGAGGTAATATCTTTCCCTGCCCCTTGGGCACCCTGTGGACCACCCGGCCCCCAAGCAGGTGGACCTGGTCTGAGAGGTGGGGCCTCATGGCCCAGCCAGCAGGCCCTGGCCTGGAACAAATCTGTTACTTAGGAGGACAGACCAAGTGTCACTCCATTCACTTTGGGATGCAAGTTTTCTCCAGCCCCAATATATAGAGATGAAGGCTGTCTATTTATTCCTAGAGGCTTATCCTCAAGGCTTAAAAATCGTCATGTACAGTAAGTAAACACCAAAAACTCAAACTCTACCCTTTGACAGGCATCTCCTAATCAGATTTTGATACTAGATAATGGCCATGGGTGTCTGTGTTCACACGTGGGAAAAATTATTCGGGGAGATGGAGCAGTTACTGAAGGGCCTAAGCCATGATGTAGATCTTACTTACATGACTAAGGGAAACTCAGGAGAAATACAACTCTTAGTTAAAAATTTAGATTACCAGGCTCTAGAGTTGGGTAATATTTTATAAGGAATTACAAAATAATACTCAGATAGTTAACAGGCAATAAAGCATCACGACAACTTATAAAATTAATATATGATGGAGAAGTTTTGCATGTTGTTAATCAAGAATCTGCTTTAACCATCCACTATTACTATGATATATTTAAAGGTTTTTTCCCCCAAGGCAAATAATGTACTGAATTTATCCTACTTTATTTTTGTAATTCCCTTGCCTTATAATTTTCTCTGGACAAATTGCAGCCATCTAAATAGCCAATAAGTCCATAGTAAGGTAGAAGTGGCAGTGGAGAGAATTTGTAAAACTGTACTATTACTACTTTGTAGTAACAAAGGTATGGTATTATAAGGATAAATAAGTTAAAAATAAAAAAGTTTTATTCTTCTGGTGCCTCAAAAAGGCGGGGAGGGAGTATCATCCCCCCCCCCTTTTAAATAGCATTTACTTTAGAAAAAGTGTAAATAGAAAACCTTTCTCTTGGAAAAGCGGGAGAAGCTTCTTACCAATTTTATATCCCAGGAATGTTTTCCTTTGGATAAAGGCTATCACAGAGGACCACCCCAGGGACCACATGCATTTAGGAAGAAATAGGTGTGACAAATGGACCCATCAAGTCCTCTTCCTTGTGGACTAGTTATCTTTCCTCTTGAGGAAATGTATAGAATGGGTTGTATCTGCTTGGCGACATAGAAGAGTAAGGTTTCTTTTTGACTTTGCTTTTTCTTCAGTTGCTTGCCTGGGATGTACATCATAGTCCAGTTTAATGCTTATTCAGTAATAAAACTTTGTTCTTTCCTATATGATAATGTTGAATACTACCTGAGCCCTGTGATCCGGGACAACAGTGAAGGTTAGGCAGTCCACCGCTTCTGTGTTCCAGGAAACAGCTTGCCTCAAAGATCCATTCTCCGTATGAGTTAGGTAAGACACATAGCTGCTCTTAGATCCTCAGAAATCCTATTCTTGGCCTCATAAATGGTTAGCCCAACTTTGGTTAAGCTTCTCTTCCTCCTGTAGGCCCACCCTCAGCTGAGCCAGCATGCAACCCCTTTTGCAAATAGACTGGCCTCAGGGTAAAACGTTCTCTGATCTTCTGCCCAGTCACACCATCTTTATCCTGCTTCCACACATACACAGCTTTGTGTATCCTCTCTCCAAATGGAAAACTCTTTTGGCCCACCTCATGCTTGACATCCGTGCAGATCTTATGGGCATGGGTTCTCCCTACTATAATAGTTCCCTTTCTACCTTTGCAGTTATCCCTTATGAAGGAATGTCTCTCCTTACTAAGTTCGATTGGTTTTTTATTTTCCTTTTTTTGTGTGTGGAGACGAATTTTTGAGTCAGCACGATAGTTTGCTTCTCATTATTTCCCCAACACATATAATGTCATGTAATGGGGGTGACATCTCCTCACCTTCGCTAGAATGTCTTGGTTAGAAGCAAGTCACAGGCCCTACCTAACCTTAAGGATAGGAGTACACAAAAGCACCATTACCAGGAGATGGGGGTCATAGGAATGCCATGAGACTCTGACTGCCATAGTCCACCCTCTGGGCCCCAATGTCTCATGTTCCTACTTTTTCATTTACCCTCTCCCCAGATCCCAAAACATCTTATCCCACTACAGCATCAGCTCAAAATCCAAGCCTCATCATCTAAATCCCTAAGTCTAGCTGCAGATGATGAGGCTCTTGGGAGGAAGTTTATTAAGCATACCAGTTGGGCAGAGTAAATCTCTATTTGTGGACCTATGAAGCAAGGAGCTAGGTCGTCTGTCCTCACACATCCCATGTACAATGGCAGGATAGGAAAAGGATCACATCTGTAGACACTGTTGTTCAGAAACAGGCAAATGGGAAGTACAAGAGTCAGTGGATAGTAGCACTTCTGAAATACCACTGAGCAACTATTGTCAGTTCCTTGATTAGATTTCAAAGCCTCAGCATAATTCCCCAGGCTCTCACCTCCATCTTGGGGTTCTTGTATCCATCCTCTGAGTCATCCTTCTTTTTTATTTTTTAAGGAATCTCTACCCCCAACACGGGGCTCTAACTCATGACCCTGAGGATCAAGAGTCCTATACTCTACTGACTGAACCAGCCAGGTGCCCCTCACCTTTCCTTTTTTTTTTCTTTATGGAAGATAGCATTTGTATTTGGAGTTAACCATGATCAAATGCACAGAGGCAGGTACTTGTAACACCTACCTTGCCTCTCCCAGTGGAAACTTGATTTCTAGTTTATCCAGGATTCAAGAGTAACTGTGAAGAGCACTCCTACATCCTATGCTTTAGTCGCTCAACACTGAGACAGACACAGCATCTGAAGGTCTCCCACAGCCTTGCCTCACCCACCACATAGCTAAGCCTCAACTTCCTTTCCACTGAAAAGCTGCTTTCCCAAGTGTCCAAACGGACACTTGCCTGCTCTCACCTGGACTTGCAACTTCCCATCGTCTTCTAGGACTCTGATACCTCATAGCTTCCAGCCGGCCCGAGACACAAAGTCCTGAGCGACCTCAGGGCTACCTAATTTAAGTTTTAATTTCCCCTGCATTCTTGGATACGTTAAGCAAATTCACATATGCATCCTTTAATTTTACAGAGTGACAGACTGGAAGTATTAGGAAAGCCACAAGTCAACTATCTCTGAAGCCCAACAACTTTCCAAAGAAACACCTACTCAGTGCAGTGATAGCCTGTTCCAGATCATAAAATAAGAGGGAAGAGTATCTCTTACTCTTAAATCTGACACACAGCAATAAAAGAGTTCTGGTCCAAGAAGGCACTGTATGAAGACCCTGAACTCACCTCCTCCATGGAGATACCAAAGCTACACCTATTTATAGCAGAACGAAGGGCTGACTGAACAGCTTCTGCACAACAAAAGACAGACCATGAAAAGACGGTAGTCTATTCTCTGTGTGTGTGTGGTGAAGGGAAGGGGCACTGTAGTGGGGAGGGGAGGGACACCATGAAACTACAGTATTATGTAGTATCTGGATGTGGAGAAGGGAAGGGAGAAGATACTGTTTGTGTGATTGGGAGGGAGGTAAGGAAAGTTTGTGGCTGGGGGAGAAGGGACAGTGGACTGTGGGTGAGCAGAAAAAGAAGGGAAGGGACAGTGTAGTGTGTGTGGAGAAGGGAGGAAATAGGGTAGAATTTGTGTGTGTGTGTGCAGAAGGAAAGGGGAGAGAAAGGAATAAACAGTTTGGAGGGGGCAGTGTAGTTCAGGTGAGTAAAGAACAGAAGGGAAAAATGGGAAAGTAGAGTAGTGTGTGGAAGAGGGAAGGGAAGGCAAGCAAGAGTATAGCATGTGTGCATGGAGAAAAAAAGGAGGAGGTAGAACACGAGAGGGAAGGAATAGTGTAGTGTGTGGAGAAGGACTGGCATAGTGTCATGTGTATATGGGGACAGGAAAACTAGGGAAAGTGTGGCATCGTGTGTGTTTGGAGAATGGAAGGGAAAGGAAGCAATGGTGCCGTGGGGGGGGGGGGTGTGGAGATAAGATGAGCGAGAGGATAGTGTTGTGTAGGAAAAAAGGAAGGTAAAGGAGGGGATAATGTACCGTGTGGACATGGGAAAAGAGGCAAGGGACAGTGTGGAAGAGGAAAGGGACAAATGGGAAAGGATTGTGGTATGTGTGTGAGAGAGAAGGATGGAAGAGTAAAAAAAAAAAAGGGAAGGAAGGGATGGAACAGGGTAGTGTGGGTGAAGAGGGAAAGGAAGGATTCTACTAGATTCTACTGTGTATGTGTCGAGATGGGAAGAGAATAAAAAGGAAAGTGTAATGTGTGTAAGTAGAGGAAGGAAGGAGGGGAGGAAGTCTGTGGCGAGAAGGGAAGGGGCAGTGCGTGCATGCTGTGTGTGCAGTAAGGGAAGAAAGGGGAGCGTGTACCGTGGGTAAAGTAAGGGTAGGAATACTGTAGTGGTGTGTGTGTGTGTGTGTAGGGAAGGGACATACATACCATACGTGTAGGAGGGGAGAGTGCATGTGTGTGTGCATGTGCATGCACGCCGAAGGGATGGGAATGGAAGGCGGGAGAAGGGAAAGGAGTGTGTAGTGGTGTCTGTGTGGGGCGAAGGGAATCCTGAGACTGGTCTTCAACCACAAACTAAGAAAACTAAAGAAACCAGCCTAAAGAAACCAGCCAACCCTTGCTAAAAGTCCCCTTTGCTCTCTCTCCCTCACTTCTGAAAGCCTTGTCAGATTGGTATGGGAAGGATCTGTGGACATTCCTCAAACCTCCAGGACTTTACTCTTTCTGGTCTCCCCGTGGGCTCTCACGCCCCACAGGATCTCAGAGCATGGAGGCTCTCTGTCTGGCACCTGGTGGTACTCGGGGTACTTTTCCTGCACCAAATCTCTGGTCATGAGCTTCCTGGGCTCCCACAGATGAAATGCTTCCTCCCGGCCTGCATCGCCATTATATTCAGGAATTCTGAGATCTCTTCAGCGGAGCAGTTGCCCTTCATGAAGGTCACACCCAGGAGAGTCATCTGGAGCCCCGTCTCGGGCAATTGCTGCCACCATTCAAGCTGCCATCGCTAGTGATGTCCAGTTTGCTGGTAAGGCCATAGATACACTTCTTTGAAGTTAAGGCAAAAGACTAGCGCCCAAGTGTTCAGAGGCATTCCAGAAGGTCACAAGGAAGAGCTCCTTGTACTCTTTTCAGCATGTCTGCCTTCGTAACGAGTGTTCATTTTATATTTGAGCAAAAAGAACTGTACCAACAAAGTTACCTTCTTGATGAGAAAGTCTCAGCATCAGCATGAATATCTACCAGTTACGTGTGTCTGTGTATGCGTGCATATCTATCTACAAAAGTTTGCTGGGAAAAAAAAAAAACTAGCCTTACTAAGTGTGATTTACTGTGATGTTTGCTAATTCTCACCCATACACTATATTAAAATAATAATAAAGGCCGTACTTACTCTGAGGAGGTTTCGGATGTGCTGTCCTTATGCGAACCCATGGATACGGACAGCCGTGGTCTCTGGCGCCCTCTGAGAGTCACACAATGAAGCAGTAGAAACTGTTTGTCCCAAGACACACTGGGAAGATAGATACAGGGGCAGAATTTTAAAATTCTTCCTCCACTGATGATGTCCTATGCATTTATTGCAGGCTACACAACCACCCCAACTTTATGGCACACAGCTCACCTCCACCACGTGCTGGGGGGAAAATACTTACCAATCACCTATCTGATCTAAGATTTGTGTTTTGTTTTCTTTGGCATATAGCTAAAGACACTTTTATCACATGCATATCATTCCCCACCCCCCCCAAAAGAGTTCTCTATATTTAACAGCAAGAAACAATCTAATTAGAAAATGAGCATAAGGCTTGAACACACAGTTCACCAGAAAGGACATATGGATAGTAAATAAGGAGATGACAAAATATTCACATCATTATCCATTAGTATAATGTAATTTTAAGCCACAACAACATACTGCTACTTCTTACTTACCTACTAGGATAGGTAAAGTAGAAATTACTGAAAATAGCAAGTGCTGATGTGGGTATTGAACAAGTAGATCTGACATTCATTGATGGTGAGAGTGTAACATGGTCCAGGATCTCTGGAAATCAACTTGCTTGTTTCTTACAAAATTAAACATATGACAGAACAAGCCCCTTCTGAAAATTTACCCTAGAGAAATGAAAATAGATGTTCACACAAAACACCATACACAAATGTACATAACAACTGTATTTGTAATAGCCCCAAACCAGAGGTAGCTCCAATCTCCTTCAGTGGATAAATGGATAAACTGTTGTACTGGGAATACTATTCAGCAATCAAAAGGGATATACTATTTATCCTCACAACTTGGATGGATCCCAAGTGTATTAGGCTTACTGAAAAAGCCCATTCATAAAATTATGTAATTTTTATTCATAAAATTATGTAATTTTTAATGCCATTTGTATAACATTTTCAGAAAAGAAAAATTATACTAATAGGGAATAGCTCAGTGGCTGCCAAGGATTACATTTGCTGTGATTGTAATAAAGAAGGAACACTAAAAATAGAACTACCCTATGATCCAGTAATCACGCTACTGGGTATTTACCAAAATATACAAATACAGTAATTCAAATATGATACATGCACCCCGATGTTCACTCCAGCATTATTTACAACAGCCACACTATGGAAGCAGCCCAAGTGTCCACTGATTGTTGAGTGGATAAAGAAGATGTGTATGTATATATATATACATGCATACATACAATGGAATAATATTCAGTCATCAAAAAGGAAGGAAATCTTGCCATTTGTAATGACGTGGATGGAGCTAGAGTATAATGCTAAATGAAATAAACCAGGGAAAGACAAATACCTTATGATCTCACTCATGGGGAATTTAGAAACAAATGAGCAAGGGGGAAAAAAAAGACAAACCAAGAAACAGACTCTGAACTATAGAGAAGAAACTGATGGTTACCAGAGGGGAGCTGAGTGGGGGGGATGGGTGAAACGGGATGGGGATTAAAGAGTACACTTATGATGAAAAAAAAATAAACCCCAAACGAGAAGGAACATAGGGAGTTTCTTTGGGGTTTGGGGAAATTTCTGTGTCTGTATTCTGGTAGAATTCATACAGATTTATACATGGGATAAAAATGTCTTTACCTATATACCAAAGAAAACAAAACATAACAAAAAGCACTGATTGCCTGTCTACTTGAGTCTGGTGAAATCCAGATTTGATTGCAGTTAAATACAACTCTACCAATGTCAATCTATGAGTTCTGGTAAATGAACTATCACAATGTAAACAGATTTGTTTGGCTGAACTGGTTGTAAGAGCCACAGGAACTCTCTGCACTATTTTTACAATTTCTATGTAAGTATAAAATTATTTCAAAATGAAAGATTTTAAATAGGCACAATTATTAGTCTTTGCTGATATCCAGTTTTCTGTCCTTCTAGGACACAATTTCTGGGGTCTAACTGCAGTTTACAGAGCCAAATGATAATACGCTTCTGATAGATGCAGTGATTGCAAATAAAATGCAGAGCTATACAAAGATTGTGGGATATGAGACCTACTTATGCAAATGCGGAAGGAGCGGCAAGGAGTAATCTGTGTTATGATTGGTGGAAAAGATAAAGCAGCAGTCACAAATAAAAGGGGAAAACCTGCTAAAGGGAGACTATACAAGTTCTATTAAATTTCTAATACAGGGAAATAAACCTTATTTCCTGTCCCCTTCACTGTACATTACCCTCACTCAGTTGCCACTTAGGCAATAAACGCAACTTTCTTAGAAACACAAATCCTCCCCACACTACACAGTGAGTAGTGATTTACATTGTGCTACAGTTCATGTGATAACCTGGAGATGGCTAGTACAGATTTTTTTTTCAAGTACATCCAGTCTAGTTTATTATAACCATAAAGATACAGCTCTGGACTCCATGTATCCCTGCCATCCGTGGTTTTTTTTTTTTTTTTTTAAGATTTTATTTATTTATTTGACAGAGACACAGCGAGAGACGGAACACAAGCAGGGGGAGTGGGAGAGGGAGAAGTAGGCTTCTGCTGAGCAGGGAGCCTGATGCGGGGCTCGATCCCAGGACCCTGGGATCATGACCTGAGCCAAAGGCAGACGCTTAACGACTGAGCCACCCAGGCGCCCCCATCCGTGGTTATTTTAATAAACAAACAGTCCCATCGTCACAGATTCTCCAGCCACCCTATAAATGTCTGCATTCTGAGTCAACCTCTTACCCTAGGAAATAGCTGGTGGCAATAGAGGCCACCAAATGCAGCCATAGGACACCTGGCCTCTGGTGTGCCAGGAGCTCGGGAACCATGGAGGGATAGCCCGAGTTGCAGATACCATCCAGATCATTTTTTCCAGACATGTCCACACTCGGCCCTTTATCTGTAGAATCACTGAGGCAATTGGCCTAAGCATATCCCCCCCTCAATTTCCACCTCCCTGCAGTGGTAGGCCCCTCCCACTGCTCACTGGTATTCTTGGCCCATCTCAGCTGTCATCACTTAGCAAACCTGCCCTGCCTGCGACACTGGTGGGGATGCAGTGAGCCCCACAGCAGCCAAGAGCTATAGCCCTGCCAGGATCCAGCATGCAGCATCGCCACCTGATGCAGGAAATGCATCTGTGGTCTGCCTGACTTTGGGCAAGGAGATTTCAGAGGCAGAGTGGGGTGTCTGGCACACCTCTAGTCCTTTCATCCAGTAGACCTGCCCACTGAGACCACCTCACAACTTCAGCTGGTGGCGGCAATTTGGAGATTTGCCAAGCCTATTAACAGTTCCTGGACCCTCTACCCACATTCGCAGCTCTTCTCCTTACGGTTCTTTGTCCACTTTATGCTCAACCCTCGATCCAGAATGCTGACCACCAACCTGCCCTGGGCTCTTCTAGATGAGGTTTTACATGTGGTCTCTCGCTCATGGGCTCTGGCAATTGCTCTGACCTCCAAACTTCACTAGCTCAGGGTGTCCTGCCTGGCTCCACTGCTCAGCAACTGATCCTTCTGTCACGTCCTTGCTTTTACAAGTAAAGGAGGAATGTCTTTCAAAATAATAAAAGTATGCCGAGAAAAATCCAGGCACTCAAGACATTAATGCAGAAATCCCACTCTACAGGGGTAAAGGATTCACTTCAACCTGTTTGGAAAAAAGGAAATAAAAAGTAAAACAATATGGAGACCATCTTTCACCCCAAAGTTTGACCATGATTTCAAAGTATGATGAATAAAACGCCTAGGAGGAGGGGCGCCTGGGTGGCTCAGTCGTTAAGTGTCTGCCTTCGGCTCAGGTCATGATCCCAGGGTCCTGGGATCGAGCCCCGCATCGGGCTCTCTGCTCGGCGGGGAGTCTGCTTCTCCCTCTCCCGCTCCCTCTGCTTGTGTTCCCTCTCTCGCTGTCTCTGTCAAATAAATAAATAAAATCTTTAAAAAAAACAAAAAAAAAACGCCTAGGAGGATGTAAGGCATTCACACACATTAACTGGACAGACTATGAAGTGGTATAGCATTTTTGGAACAGAAGGTCAATACTTGTAAAAATTCCCAATCTTCACACTCACCCGCTTTAATCAGGCTTGCACTTTGCTACATCTTTCCTATGAGAGCGCAGGCACATTTGCCCAAGATTTCATGTTCAAGGATGTTGATTTCAGTCCTGTTAATCATAGCAACAAATGGGAAACAATTTATATGTCCATTAGGAGGAGAATGGTTAAATTAATTATTGCACAAACATAAGTAGGATGATCCTTACCTGGTCTTTCTTTTGGGGGGAGGGCTTGGAACTAGATGATTGGAGTTTCCAACAATACATGATTAACGTCTCTTTGTAATCAAGACTTGCAATGCCCTGATTGCTCCTATCTTCTTCCTGACGAGGTCTCCTTCAATAGGCCAAAAGGTCTATGAAAAGATGCTCAACATCATTAATTATGAGGGAAATGCAAATCAAAACCATAATGAAATATCACCCCATATCAGTTAGGATGGTTATTATATTAAAAAAAGTGTTGGCAAGAATGTGGAGAAATTGAACCCTTGCACACTGTTAGTAAGAATGTAAAATGGTGCAGCCACTACAGAAAACAGCATGGAAGTTCCTCAAAATATTAAAAATAGAACTACCATATGATCCAGCAATCTCATTCCTGGGTATAAATATTCAAAAGAATGGAATTCAGGATCTCAAAGAGATACCTGCATTTTTACCCTCCTTGTAGTACTATTTACAATAATTGCCAAGTTATGGAAAGAACCTAAATGTCCACTGAAGAGAAATGGATAAAGAAAATGTGATAAACATATATATATATATATATATCTTTAAGATTTATTTTAGAGAGAGCATGTTTGGAAGTCGGGGAAGGGGCAAAGGAAGAGAGAATCTCAGGCAGACCCCCGCTGAGCACAGAGCCCCATGCAGGGCTCAGGCCCACAACCCCAACGATCATGACCTGAGTCAAAACCAAGAGCCGGACGCTTTACCGACTGAGTCACCCAGGCGCCCCATATGTTTTAGTAAATATATACACATTCACACACACACACAGTTGATAAAGGAAATTTTCAACTTGTCTCGTTTGTGGGCCCTGCTCCTAGGCTCCCTCAGAAGCTTTACTTTAACACTCACCAAGGTCCAAATGACTCAGCAAAACCTTGAAACATGAGCTCTATTTCTGCCTTGAGCACACTGTACATCTGCTTCACTAAAACAATGAGGAAAGGAACATTCCAAACATAAAGGTAAAGGAAAAAAACCTCCCTGGCTCCCATAAGATGAAAGTCATACAAGCCTTGCACATACTAAAAACATAAGATAAAGTCTATAACTTTCTGTAATGTCCTTTGTCGTGATGATTTCTAACTCGTTATGTAAAAAAACCGTATCTAACCCTGCACCAAACGTTCTTTCCCTGAAGTGCTCTCTTCTTTTTGAAGATTGTGTATCCAGGGCAGCTGTCCCAACTTGGGCTTGAATAAAACTCTTTTCCTTTCCCTTTAAAATTAAAAAGAAAAAAAGATTTGTTCATTTTGGGTCAACACAGTAAGAGTACTATTCTGCCTTAAAAGCGGAAATCCTGCCATTTGCGACAGCATGGGTAAGCCTGAAGGACACTATGCTAAGTGAAATGAGCCAGTGACAGGAGGCACCGAAAGTCATCCTACTTGTAGAATCAGAAATAGAACTGTGGTTAACCAGGGGCTGGAACACGGGGAGTTGTTCCATTGATAGAAAGTTTCAGGTATGCAGGATGAATGAATTCTAGAGATCTGCTGTACAACATTGGGCCTACAGTTAACAGTAATCTATTACACACTTACAATTTTCTTGAGGGATTTCATGTGACGTGTTTTTAGAAAAACAAATAACCAAAGGGACACAAGGAAACTTTTGGAGGTGATGGATGTGTCTGTACCTTGATCGTGACGATGATTCCACAGATGTATACATATGTCCAAACTCATCAAACTATAAAGTATGAGCTGGCTTTTGTATATCTCAATAAGGCTATTTTAAAAGAAAAAAGAAATCTAGGGATCAGTTAATAGAGGGTGGTGGATCTATATGTCCTGTCATGGAAATATCTTGGGTTCATTTTATTAAGTCAAGGTTAAGCGGCAGAACAATATGTACACTGTTAATGACAAATCTTAAAAATTCAATATATTTATTTTTAATATATTATTAAATATATTCAATATATTTTACTCACCTCCTAAAATATAGGCTTCATCTACATAATGTAGGCTTCATCTACATAAGAAAAAGCCTCAGGTCAGCTTAAAAATAACACACATCAGATTGTTCATTGTGATTATCTCTGAGGAGGGGGCTGAATTTTGAGGAAAGGGGAGATTGTAATTTATGTGTATTATTCAAAGCTTTTAGAAGAACATATGTACTATTACCTTTGTTATTAAAATATTTAAATGCATCTCACCACGAAGGGAGTAGCTGTGCATTAATCAGATAAAGTGACTGATGGCTGATCCAACAGCAAACCTGCCAAGGCTTAAAACAACAAAAGTTTGTTTGTCATACACATAGTCTGATTTTTGCTGGCGGGGGCCTCCTCTGTCAGATGACGCAGGGCTCCAGGTGGCTCCCATCAAATGGCTCCACTTCTCAACAAGGGCCTCCGGGTTTGCTGCTGAATGAAACAGAAAGCCTGGAGGAGGCATACTGGCTCTCAAATATCTTGGCCTGGAGGTGACAAACACTGTGTCTGTTATTTCAGTGCTGGCGGTAGTCGCATGACCCCTCCTGAGTAGGGTGAGAATGTAGTCTCCCCGTCAGCCCAGGAAGAAGACCAGGACACAATGCCCATGAGCACTTGCAGCCTCTCTCAGAAATTGTCACACAGTAGGTGCTCGATAAAGAGCAACTATTAAAATTTGTTATGAAAAGAACCCTCTTCTTGGAGGCCAGTTTGCCTTGCAATTCTTCCATTTTTTTCCAATCCTGCTGTGGGGCAGGTGCTTTCAAAGACTGGATCACATTTAATTTTCAAAAGGATCCTGTAAAATCTGAGGCAAGAGGGCTCACCTTTTGAACTCAATGGCACCTTTCTGTACTCACCTTTTAAATGAATTCTAGAATCTCTATAGGATGAGAATGGTCTCCTTCTATGGAAGCATGGTCAAAACTTGTGAGACTGGGCAATCCTTAGCATGACTGAATGTGCAGGGCACTTTGACAGATGCCATTAGGCCCAAAGACAAACCAGCATTTTCCTCCGGGGCAAGTACTGAGATAAGAGGCAGAAGAAGGGCAAATTATTTTAGTCTTTGCTGTTCCAAGACAGAATGTCTGTCAAGAAACCATTTTTTTCCCCTTAGAAAAACTCTGGGTTCTGAGGAATTCAGCCTCAGTAGATGTTTGCTGCACAGTGATTTCCACATTTAACAAATTACAAGGGAGGCTTTGATTACTGGCCGTCTATGTAAGCTCAGTCACTGGTGTGTGTGTTCAGTGGCCAGTCTCAAACACCACACTCCTGCAAAATCCCACTGACGATATCTGTGCTGTTTACAGAACCCTCTATCTAACTTCAGTTACACCCCAAGAACCAGTATATTCTGTAAGTAAGACTCTAACCACCAGCTCATTTGGAATACACTTCGAGACTGTTGTAGGGATGGGAGGGGTGGTAATCAGGTATCTAAGCTTCACGGTCTATGGTTTCACTGAGGGATGGAACCTCCAAGGTCCACTTGCAGGGAGGTGGAAGGCTCTAAGGGGAGGGCAGGTGATTCAGGACTGTCTGTATCACAGGAAGCTGGGTGCAGCCTCCAGCAGACAGAGTGGAGAGCTGGTCAGCAAATGAGGTTCCTTTTCAGACAGGAGGGCACCCTGGGGAACACTCAGGACACAAGGGCTGTAATGCAGGCAAGTGCTGGGACAAGAGGAGCCTCGCTCAACAAAGCGCACAGACAGTCCCCAAAGCGTGCTTTCTTCTCACCTTCACCTTCCTTCACCAGGACCACTTCTAGCACTGTGGCTAGCGCGTCTGGGTTTTTAATGACCTGTGACACACATTGGACTAGTGAGAAGAATAGAAAATGAAGAGACAGAAGGTAGCCTCAGGCTGGAGGAATGGAAAAGTGTGGGCCCCAGTCAAATATAACCAGGGATTGAGTCCTAGCTCTGCTACTTATCAGCCATGTGAACTTGAAAAATTACAAGTTCTTCAGCTGCAAAGTATGTCTGATAAGCCCCATCCTGTGGGACTATTGGAATAAATGTAATGGGTATGAGGCCCTTGGCAGAGTAATTGGAAAATAGTAGGTCTTCAATGAATGGTAGTTATCATAGGGTTTTTTGTTTTGTTTTGTTTTGTTTTTTTAACCTGCAGACAATACCATCCTCCCCTCTGGGGAGATTTATTATTTTAATTTTTTGAAATTAATTTTTTACTTCAGGAGAGATCACAGAATATGCAGCTTTCTAGGACAAATAATACCAAATTAACCCATAATGCTGCTTAGCAAGTAAAACAAAAGAAGGTTTTCCCAGTTCAGGATAAATTACTTAACTTGGGTGTAGAAGAGTCTCCCCCAGCCAGAGGCAACTCAGATGTCCCAGAATGTGTCAAGGACCAAGACCTTCACTCCCAGGTGCCTTTCCAGCCAAACCACCCGTTTTCACTCATTTCACCACCACCAAAAATCTAATCCTCCCTTAGAATTTGCAAAATTACACTCCCGATAATCTAATTAAAATGCCCTATAAATGCATTAAGACCTGGTTCTCCACTCAATTCAGAGCAAGGAGAGCCAACACAGTAACTTCTCAACATCCCACCTCAAAGGAGTAGCATCCTTATTAGATATTCCCTGAAGATGCTATGCCTAAAACAATGAGATTGTGCTCTTTGTCCAACTGCCCGTGAACAAGAACACAGGATACCTTCCATTTCTGCCTGTGGAGGAGGTTTTCCTCTGGTTTACCGAGGATACCAAAGAAACAGAAGTGTGCATTTCACGTCTTCCAACACTGAGAAACCATCGGTCTGTCTGGCCTCGGCTCACCAGTCCCATAGCCCCATGTGGCCCGCCATGCAGCTTAAATTAACAGTCTATCCCACCAAGGGGCTCATAGTGGCCTAAAAACCCCAAACTGCCTTTCTTCAGGGAATTTATACCTTCTTGCTCAGCCAGACACCCTCCCTGTCCCACTTCTCCCAACCCTCTCCCTGCCTCCTTACCTCTTTACTCCTTCTTACTGGTCCTTTAGGTCTTAGAGGGTCCTTCTCCATCTTCTTTATATGATTACTGTTCCTGACTGCACAGTCTAAGGCCAGGAGTGTTTTATATCCTAGCTTCCCCATTTCTAACACTAACTTTTACAAAGCAGAAGCTCAATTAGTATCTGGAAAATAAATGACCCAGCAAGCATGAATTCTAGTATTTAAACATTTTATTTCTCCTCCATTCTTTAATAAGCCAAACAAATCCATGTATGCATCTTCTATCCTTACAGAACAACAGACTAAAAAGTATAGGGGAAACCAAGAACAGAACCTCTTTTACTTCTCTCCCCTCCATTTTTTGATCCCAGTAATTTTACTGCTAAATTTTTTTGCATTTCCAAGTGAATGCCTGTTACAACGCCATGTTTTATTGTTCTGTTTTGGTAAATATGAAAGGTTTCCCAATTTGTTTTACTAAATAATAAAACTCCTAATCTTAAATCTATTAAACAGAAACAAAAAACCAAAATCATTAATAAATTTAGATTCAAAAATTATATAAATTTTCTGTTAAAGAAATAACATTTGAAATAAAAAGAAAAAGAAAGTGAAAGGAAGAAAGAAAAAAAAGAGAAAGAAAAAAGAAAAGGAACAAAACCTTTAAGTTTACGAGATACAGCAGGACCACAAAGACGATATTCACTGTGTTCCTCCCAGACACACCCTGGCCATCTATTCCTTAGAATGTTGACTGCTTTTTCCTTCCACAAAGAAAACAATCTGCTTCAAGCTTCAGCATTTGATATAAAACCTAAAAAAAAAAA
This sequence comes from Mirounga angustirostris, assembly GCF_029215605.1. NCBI lineage: Eukaryota > Metazoa > Chordata > Mammalia > Carnivora > Phocidae > Mirounga > Mirounga angustirostris. The sequence goes on along the minus strand of NW_026991719.1, from coordinate 21,827,296 downwards.
AAGTGAAACTCCACGTTACTGACATACAGGAGGAAGGCAGGGATGATACACACTTCTCCAGCCCCGCCCTGGCCCGCCGCTGTTAGAACGGTGACGCACCTGTTCAACCAGCCGCCCACGTCACTTAGGGTGGGAGAAGCTGCTGGTCAAGGCCCTGGAGCGTGCACTGGCCATGGCAGCGGTCCGAGCCCTGGCTGTGGCTCGGGCTCGGGCTCGCTCTTCCTCATCTTTCAAAGCCTCTTCGTACCACGACGGGAAGGCACTGGGGACGGTATCATGAATCTTGGCCAAAAACTCTAGGACTCTCATCTTGCTGGTCTCAGCATGGGCCCTCGGGCCCCACAGGAACTCGTAGCGTGGAGGATCACTGTTGGCCACCTGGCGGTACTCCAGGTACTTAAGCTTCACCAAATCTTGGGTGATGACCTTCCTGGGCTCCCCATAGATGAAGTGCTTCCTGTCAGCATAGACGCCCATCATATTCAGGACTTCCCAGACTTGCTCCTCAGGGGCGCATTTGCCTTTCATGAAGATCACACCCAGCACAATCATCAGGATGCCAGTCTTGGGTATGTTCTCTTCTTCATGCATCGTGCCATCAACGGTGAGGTCGAGTTTGCTGACGAGGGCGTAGCAGTGCCGGATGGGATCCACTTCCTTCAAATCAATCCCGAAGGCCAGCTCCATGTGCTCAGAGGCTCTCTTGAGGATCTCATTGAAATGATACTTGTACTTTTTGATGACAAGCTTCAGCATGTCTGCCTTCCTAACTGGCTCTCTCTTTTGATATTTCTGCAGCAGGAAATGCACCAATAAAACTACCTTCTTGTTTAATGCGTCTCTGTATGAGACCTCAGCACCATTAGACGATCTGGGGCTTCCCTCATCTTGGCTTCTGGCACCTTCATCTGAATCATCGGTGCATGAAAGAGCTGCATCAGCACTGGTGGAAGATGAGGTTCCCTGAGGATGCCTAGGAGTCGCAGCAGCAGGTCTACCCCCAGAGAGAGGACAGGCGGTGGAGGGGGACTCTCCTGCTGCTGCTGCAGTAGCCTCAGCATCCTTCAGAGCCTGGGTCTCACCACGGGCCTGGCGGCGCTTCTCACGGGCACGGAGCTTACTCTTCTGACCTCTAGGCATGGTGACTCTGGTCGGGGATAGCAGGCAGGAGTTAGGTGCAAGCAGTTAGGCTGATGAAGAGGTCACCCTAGAATATGGAAGAAGAGATGGTGGGCACAGCCTCGATAAGGATATTCTAGTTGGGCTGCAAGAAAAGGTGCCTCTGCTTATTCCCTTAAGGGCACTGTTTTAGGAACCCATAAAACAGGGGTGAACAGGACTCCATGCACCTCCTCTCTTCCGTGGGGGCTTGTCACCTCAGTTCTAACTCAGAATACTAAACCTGACTCCCGATCGGTCTTTTGAAACCTCCCCCCACTGACTTGAGGCTGCCCCTTCCGAAAAAGACCTCCCATCCCACAAATGCCGAATGCGGAAGTGAGGGGGCATTAAGCCTAACAGCCACGCTTCGGCCACGAGGTCCGGGCAGTGGGGGCGGGGCATGCCAGAATAGCACGGGGCTCTTTGAGCCACCTCAGTTCTGAAAGGAATGCATCTCTTCAGTTCTAGCAAACTACTCACCTTGACACCTGTCCAGTCCTGGCACTCCTCCCTTTGCTGGCGTGAGACCACACCTCTACACCTCCCACAGCGAGGACTCAGGCTCCGCTGAGCATGTAGCAGAAATCAAGGTGAGCACTTCCGGCCACGCCCACCCGGGCTTCCCAGCATGAAAGCTCGCGTGGGTTTCTGGAGGGCTCCCCTCAGTAATGGTGGCGGAGGAATTATGCCGAAGTCAAACGGGGTCCTTCCTGACTCCTGTCAGGCAGGGCCTGGGACTTCTTCCTCTGGTGAAGTTAGCTCACATCAGACCATGGCTTTCATTTCCCTCAGGACCCCCAGTAGGGAGTAAAGCGGGAGCAGAGCCGAGCAGCCATGACTGAGTCCTTCCAAAACTGACCGGCGTGGGGGGGCAGTGGGGGCGGGGGGGGTGGGAACGACCTCTCTGTTGCCCCTTCTTTTCGGGTGGGTTCTCACCTCAGTCCTTATTCAGGGTCATACCTTGACGCCTTGGTGCTGGACTATGTCTATTCTGCTGACCCGAAGCCAAATCCATCAGGTAAGGCAGAAATCTGTAAATAATTTTAGGAGAATTGACATCTGTACAATATTCTGCTTACTGTAAATGAGCGTGGTGTATTGCTCTATTTGAGACTTCTTTTACCTAAGTCTATTAGTAACTTTTTTAAATATTTGCTTCCACAAAGATCATGTACATATTTCTTAGTTCTTTTTTTAGGTATATTTTGGATATTGCTACTGTTTTGAATGGTATATTTTCCATGATATATTCTTTTATTTATTTTGTGTGGCTAGACTTATGATTTTGCTGTAGTGTTCTACATCAGTTTCCTGAAGTTCCTTATACATTTGAGTATTTGACAGCCAATTTCTTTGGAGTTTTTAATTAGGGGATCTTATTATCTTTTTTCATAATCCGTAACTTTTATTTTGGTATTCCTATGTATGGCTATATGCTGGCTATGCAAACCAGTCCAGGTTTGAAAGGTAGAAATGGTACCACACCTCCATGTCCTGTTTTGACTTTAGTGGGAATGTTTTAACATTTCACACTTATGTATGTGTGCTGTTGATTTTAGAATATGGAAATTCTATTCTGTTTGTTAACAGTTACTGGCACGAACTGGTGTTGAATTTTTATCAAAGATCTTTTTCTCTACTCCCAGAACACGATAAAATGCTTTCTCTTCTCTCTCTGTTAACCAATTCACAGTTTTTTCTAATGTCATATGATCTTTGCATTCCTTGAACACAGCCTCTTTCTTCATTTAATTCGTTGCTGTACTGGATACGCTATGAATTTATTTAGAATATGTATATGAGTAAGCTTGACTCAAATATTTTTTTTCTTGGGGCATACTCATCTGGTTTTTGTATCAAGAACAGTTAGCCTGTTAAAGTAGTTGAGTAATTTCCCATCTTCTTGTACAGCTTGTAAGAGCTTACTTAAAGTGCTGATTAGCTTTTCCTTCATCATTTGGTATAACGACCTTTCAACCTGGCTGATCCTGGTACAGTTTGAGGGCAAAATGTGCCCTGAAAATATATCAGGATTGAGTTTCAGGTTCTATTGGTCAATGAAAGTTTTATATTTCTTCATGGACCTATTTAGTGATTTATATTTTGCTACAAATACTTCTGTTTTACTCGGGTTTTCAAATTTAAAGACATATTTATAATAAAATCATTTTATTATAGAAAATTCTCCATCACATATAACATTACAAAGGATAAAGTAACTCAATAAACCTGATGCTCAGTATCATTTATCTTCAATAGTTATAGGAAGCTTGTTCAGATTAAGGTTTATTTATATATTTGTCTCTTTGTTGGCAAAATCACTCCTTAAGTGACATTGTGTTAATTCCATTAGGAGGCACAAAACATCTGTTGTTTCCTTTGTGGTAATGTTGGCGGTCATTGAGGATCATCAGTGTCATCCATTAATCCATTAGGGGCTGCTGAATTGTAATTCTGGAGTTCTGTCATTTCTTCTGAGATTATTAGCTGAAATATATCTATAGGTAGAACCATCTGTTATCTTCCATTCTGTTTTCTTGAGGCAAGCCTTATAGTTGCCCCATTTTACTGCCTAGAGAGCTAGATATATAGATAAAGAAAGCTAGATTTTTTTGTCTAATCAATATCAGTAAACTCTTTAGCTCAAAATTGTATTTTTTGTAATTTTAAATAACAAATCTTGCTTGAGAACTAAATCAGTTAGTAACTGGATGAATAATTCATCCATTAATAATAATTATTAATGAGCAGCACTGGAATAATCCATGTTCAGGCCCTAGTCTTTGTCACATGACATTATTTGTGCCTACAGATAGTTATAATTTTGAAAAATAGAAAATTTTACTATAAATTATTCAAAGCTAGTTTTCTTTGAAGGAATATATTTTCTATGTTCTTTCTATATAGCTAACCAGTCAGTATGCAAGTTGAGTTTTATTTTTTTCTTTATAAATTCTAATGTGGACATGGCAGCTAGTTTTAATGTTATTACTATCTTAGCTTGTATGCACGTACATAAAAGATAAAATTGTGGACTCCCTCCTCTGGGTTCACAAATTTATTCAATATAGGGCTGTCCTAATAGACTCAGGACTCTATCCATTAATGTGGCCAATGCAAAAATATCTGACTTGCTTGAATAAATATGCTAATATGTACTCTCAATTTATTAAAAAAGATTTTCCAACTTCTCATTTTACTTGTTAGTAAATTAAATACTTAGATTTTTGAATGACTATTTACTTCTTGAGTAGGTCACTTTTTAGACACGTTTCTAGGTTAATAAGCCTGGCAATACAAAATGTTGTCGAGCAAAGACACTGAAACTATGGATACAGTCAGGTTATAAAACCAGTTGTCACCATTCAGCTGTTAGAACTGTACTCCCCTGTGCCTTCACCCATCCTGCTCCTCTGTGAGTGATGTAGTAACACGTTCTCAAGCAGAAGTTACCTAGAATGATTTGGCCCCTAACAACAATTTTAGCCTTTCAATGGCTGAAGACCTTTTTCACCTTTACCTTCTGCTCCAGTCCAACTTAGACAAAACTGTCCACTCTTAAACCTGCTGCTTCCAATACCATTTCAGCCATTTCAATGGCTACACTGCCAGTGAAGGACTGAATTTCTGAAGGCTTCCTCATCCCCATGCCTCATTCTCTTGGACATCAATTCCAGCCAAGATAACGATATTTAGGGGACACGGGACATATCTGTTAATGATCCAGGCTAATTCAGAGGAATGGATGCACGGTCTTTGAATGAGCACGATACCTGTGACACCATGCTCAGATTAACATAGCCAGGAGCCAATTTGGCAGATCAAGAAAACTCTATTTTGGGGTTTTTTTTGTTTTGTTTTGTTTTTTTGTTTTTAAGTTTGAGTTAGTTAACATACAGTGCTATACTGGTTTCTGGAGTAGAATTCAGTGATTCATCACTTATATACAACACCCAGCACTCATCACAACAGGCCCCTCTTTAATACCCATCACCCATCTAGCCCATCCCCCACTGGCCTCCCTCCATCAACCCTTAGTTTGTTCTCTATCGTTAAGCATCTCTTATGGTTTCTTTTGCTCTCTCCTTTTTTTCTTTTCCCCTTTCCCATATGTTCACCTGTTTTCTTTCTTAAATTCCACATATGAGTGAGATCATATGGTATTTGTCTTTCTCTGACTGACTTATTTCACTCTAGCATAATACACTCTAGCTCCATCCACATCATTGCAAATGGCAAGATTTCATTCTTTTTGATGGCTGAGTAATATTCCACATCTACTTTATCCATTCATCAGTTGATGAACATTTGGGCTCTTTCCACAGTTTGGCTATCGTTGATTATGCTGCTATAAACATCAGGGTGCATGTACCCCTTTGAATCTGTATTTTTGTATCCTTTGGGCAAATACCTAGTAGTTAATTGCTAGATCATAGGGTAGTTCTCTTTTTAACTTTCTGAGGAACCTCCATACTGTTTTCCAGAGTGGCTGTACCAGTTTGCCTTCCCACCAAGAGTACAAGAGGGTTCCCATTTCTCCACATCCTCGCCAACACCTGTTGTTTCTTGTGTTGTTGATTTTAGCCATTCTGACAGGTATGAGGTGGTATCTCATCATAGTTTTGATTTGTATTTCCCTGATGATGAGTGATCTTGAGCATCTTTTCATGTGTTTGTTAGCCATCTGGATGTCTTCTTTGGAAAAGTGTCTTTTCATGTCTTCTGTCCATTTCTTAACTGGATTATTTGTTTTTTGAGTGTTGAGTTTGATAAGGAGAACTATTTTTGAACACATAACTTTGCCACTTGCCAAGCAACCAAAATAACTGAGTAGAAAGTTTCTGAATAGAGGCGCCTGGGTGGTTCACTCGGTCGGGCAGCTGCCTTCGGCTCAGGTCAGATCCCAGGTTTCAGGGATCAAGTCCCACGTTGGGCTCCCTGTTCAGCAGGGAGTTTGCTTCTTCCTCTACCCTTCCCCCCTGCTCGTGATCTCCCCCTCTCTCAAGTAAATAAATGAATAAATTAAATAAAAAGAAAGTTTCTGAATAAACTTCAGAAATAAGAGAGTATGTTAATACTTCCTAGTAACTGAAAGACAAGGAAGTGTCAAGGGTACATGTTATTGAGTCAGGATCAGGATTAAGGTGAGGGGAGTGGGGGGCACCTGGGTGGCTCAGTTGGTTAAGCAACTGCCTTCGGCTCAGGTCATGATCCTGGAGTCCTGGGATCGAGTCCCACATCGGGCTCCTGGCTCAGCAGGGAGCCTGCTTCTCCCTCTGACCCTATCCCCTCTCATGCTGTTTCTCTCTCTCTCTCTCTCAAATAAATAAATAAAATCTTTAAAAAAAAAAAGGTGAGGGGAGTGGGAAATAAAATATTAAAGTTTTAAAGAGATGGGATCTGACCCTGCACTTGCATGATCCCAACAGTCTGTGCCTCACTTGTTTAACCCTATTTTCAGCCCATGGATGGTGTCTTTATTTAAAAGTGTGATATTTTCTCATCATGGATTTTTGGCATTAACTTTATTTTATTTAATATTGAATGAAAGCATAATTTATTTTGATTACTGAGATTGTTTGGTCTACCCCTGACCTTAAATTTTGAGCTCAAAGTCAGTGCCTCACTTGCCTCACCCTAGCCCCAGTCCTGGTGAGTCTTCAGTGTTTAATATTGATCCTGTCCTCACACACTAAGAGCAGTAATACTTAAGCATACCTGGCCTTGTTTTAAATTCTAGGCATCATTCCACTGTTTGCCTTTGTGATCTTGAACAATAAAATTACCCTATATGAGATTATGTTAAAAAAATTTACAGTGGAGAATAAGGATATTCTTTTTACTGAATTGGTGGGATGATGAAATAAAGGTATATATGAGAAAACACTCTGTAAGTTTTACAAATTACTAGTTGTTTAGAAATATTTCTTGGATTGAAACTTTGAGAAAGTCCTAAAAATCAGTCTTGATCCATCCTTTGAGATACCCAGTACCTTAGTTTCTCATCGCTGCATAACAAATTATGTCAAACTCAGAGGCTTAAAAGAACACCCATCTATTATCTCACATTTCTGTTGGTGAGTAGTTTAGATGCAACTCATTTGTGTTCTCTGCTCGGGTCCTCACTCTCAAGGTGTCTTGTGGCTGGGCTGCATTCTTATCAGGAGGCTCTTAGGAAGGATCTCCCTGCAAGATTCAGGTTGTTGGCAGAATTGAGTTAACCTGTCACTGTAGGCCTGGGATCTACAGTGCTAGCTGTCAGGCAGGGGCCATTCTTGGCTCCTAGAAATTGACTGCATTCCTTGCCTTTTAGCCCTCTCCATTTTCAGAGCCATCAGTGGAGAATCTCCCTTATGTAGAATCCCCAGTACCTGAATCCCTTTCTCCAGGAAGAAGGAAACTTGCCCCTTTTGAGGGCTCACCTAATTAGGTCCAGTCCACTAAAGATAATCTCCCTTCCCTAAAGTCAGCTGGGCTATATAACATAAATTAATCACGGGAGTGATATCCCATCATATTCACAGGTCCCTCCTGCGTTCAACAGGAGGTGATTATATGTGGCTGTGAACTACTGAGGGTAATATTAAAATTCCGACTATCACACCTAGAAAAAATAAATGATTACAGAATTTCTGACCATAACTGTAGCTGGAACTCCCAAGTTGCATATACTGTACTAAATTTAGAACAAAAGGTTTTAAAGTCTCTAATGCTGTGGTTTGTTTTGGTGTTTTTTGTTTTGGGTTTTTTTTACCTTCTTTGAAACAACTGTGCCACAAGATGCAAAATTGAGGCTTCTAATTCCCAAACTGAAAGGGTGCATTCACACAGTGAACTTTAAGGGGTCTGCTGTTTCATCGTTAATGTCTTCATGTTTTATCAACTCAGCAGCTACTCTCTTTCTGCTTGTCATTTATTTAACAAATACATATACGGCTAAGCACCATGCCAAGAGTGGAGTACGCAGTAATGAATGAGCACTCCTGTGTGTCTTCATGGTACTAAATGGAAATCCACAAGGTTTACAACTCATTCATTCTTCTTTCCATCAGAGTAACTTTAAGTATAAGCAGCAATAAATTACTCTTACGTCCTACTATTTTCAAAGGTGTAGCAATGGTCATATAACAAAATGAGGAGTGATGCATGGACCACTCAACTGGAACATGGACATCTGGGCTTCTGTGACGGCTCGCCGCCAGCATGCCTCTCAACCTGACCATACCTTTGCCTGTCTAGGCTTCAGATTCTATTCTGAGAGGTTGGTGGACTAGCCTATCGCAAGTATTTACTGTTTGTTACTGGTGCTTACTACAAACGGAAAAGAATTTTAGATTCTACAGAAAACGTGTAGGTAATATAAGTTTCAAATGAAATGCCATTAATTTACTTGGAAAGGAGTAAACTGCCAAACAAATATAATAACAACATACACATAATAATAATCATGTAAGTTCTGACCAGGTAGTTGATAAGATTTTCCTTGGCTGAAAACGGGAAACGTACAAGGATTTAAGTGGGGGGGGGGGGGGGGGAGATGCCTACAAAGTCACAAGTTTAGTCAACCTAAAGACTAGGGGCCTGTATATTTTATCTTTAAAAGAAGGATTGTTGGGAATCTCTTTTCGAAATGAAGGGAAAGAAGTAAAGGATGCCTGCCAAGCAAGGAGAAAAGTTTGGATATTTTAGACATTAGCAGTCATTTAAGTTATATATCAAGAGAGTATATTTTCACCTGCAAAGAAAACACTGATTGGAAGTTATGAAGGGATACTGGGGTATTTCTAACATTTAAACTCTAATGGGTTAAGAGGGGTTTGGGTTTGTTGTTCATTTGTTTTCTTTATACGCTCACTCTTAGTGGCATGGTCAAACTAAGCATCTCAGTGCATGCATGTGCACTCATGGGGCAGGTAAGAAGGGACAGGACGGAAAAGCCAATTTTCAACCACTACAGACAAGTCAGATGTGTCCTAAGAAAGAAGTGGTTGTGACTTGAAAATGTCCTTAGCTTAGCTCCCCAGACCGCTTTTTACATCTAAGGTGTGACTGAGTTGTGGGATGGGGCGCACAGGTTTTCCCACCCCGTTCTCTAAAATACCTGTCTGCTGTGGAGTCATGGGGATAGGAGGGGGAAAGGGAAGGAGGCAGAACAAATACTGTAAAATGAGAATCATCAGAACTACCTATTTACTGAGGACCCCCAACATTACACCTGTGCTCTGTGCCGCATCGTATGCAGCCTCTGGTGTTGCTTTTAGTCACTGGATTACATAGGCAAAGAGAGGGAGGCTCGTGAGATTAAAAAGCTTTTATTTATGTATTTAGTTTCTATTTACTATAGCCAGGAACTTGACCAAAGTTATAAAAATAGCAACGGCCTAGACTGAACAAGAGACAGAGAGGGGTGTCGGAAGAGTTCTTTTTCTGCTTGGAAGAGGCAAAGACTCCTTGACAGTGGATAAGCAACCTTCTTTGGTATCGTGTATTGTAATCAGCCATGGTCAATACTTTCTCTTTCATATTATTCAAAATTTTGATAATCAAAATGAGTGGTCTCAGCTATAAACTAGCATTAAAGCCATTATAAGGAAAAAAATTAATGTGATATTTATTGCAAGGACATTGCTCATGATAGAATCACCCTGAGCATTCAGTTGAGAAGACCCTTTGGAAATACGCTCTTAGCTTAGCACTCTTATTTAGGAGAAACTATGTTGTTTTCATCTGATGGACAGTTCATTGTCTTTTTTACTCAAGTCAGAAGTGGAATCTCAAAGTAAGATTCATGCATTCTCATAGCAAGTGAAAATGATCTGATTCTGTGCACTTTGAATACCAACCAGACTTCATATATTTCATCCCCACTTTAATATTTTCCTGAATACAAAATATCACAATCCTCCATTCAGTAGTTATTTACTGGTAAAGAGTTTGGCCATGTGCTGTGCTGGGAACTGAGGATAAAATGGTGAACAAACTATGAGCAGACCCTGCCTTCATGGAGCTTATCATCTAGTGGGAGAGACAGGTATAAATCCAGTAGACACACACACGTATTTATTACAATCTGTTCAAGGTTATGAAGGTAAAGGACAGGGAGATAAAACAGTAAGATACTATTTGATTCAGTAAGTTTGGGAAGGCTGTCCTGAAGAATTAGTATTTTAACCTAGGAAAAGGATAGATGCGAGTTAGAATAACAAAGGTGAGGTAGGGTTTGAAGACTGTTCCCTAAGGGACCTGCCTGTGCAAGGGTCCGATAGAAGAATAAGTTTGGTGCACTCAACAGACTGGAAGAAGACCACTTTGGTTTGAGTGCGAAAATCAATGGGAAGAGCAGTAAGGAGTCTGAGTTTCTTTTCAGGTGCAAAATAAAACCACTGAAGGTATTAAAGCAGGGGCATGACCTGATCAGGTATGTATTTTCTAAAGATCTCTGTGGCTGCAATGTAGAAAACAAATTAAGAGAAACAAAGAAAACAAAACAAAAATGTAGGAAAAAGAATTCTGGATACTTGCACAGTATTGCAGGATTATGACGCTGGAGATGGAGAAACCTGCATAGATGAGAAAGCCACATATGAACAGAATCTGCGCGACTCACAAGCTAGTTCGCATATGGACGGTGTAGGAGAAAACAGTGTCCCAAATGCCTGCTTATATCCGTGGCATGGGTGCGTGCATGCACACTTGCATCACCTGCTGAGATTGGGGGATCTGCAAGTGTACAGTTTACCAACATTAGGCATCAGAATGGATGTAACTTGGGGGTATGGTTGTGAGTTCAATTTAAAAAAAAGTTGCATGTGAAGCACCTTTGATAAATACTCAAGGGAAGGTATCAGGCAAGCTGAACGTTCAGAGAGGTCTGACCTTGAGATGCACATCTGAAGTCGTAAGCAGGTATTTGAAAATGGAAGCAATGAACATGAATGAGATTGGCAAGAAAAAGAGTACAGAGTAAGATAAATATGAAGGCAAGCCAGCATTTCAAGAATGGGTAGAGAAGCTTACCCATTACAGAAAACTTAGAATATACAGAAAATAATTTAGGTACCCATAATTCTCTTGAATATACATAAAAATTGTTAACATTTTGGTACCAGAGCTTACAATTCCTATGAATACCCAAAATATTTTTACTCTTAATTAGCAGAGATAGTAAGTTCTCATTCAGTGTCAATGAATAGATTAATCCACTCAGAATATTGTTAAACTACAAGCATAATAAAGTAATGAATAAATAAATACATTCTATAAAGAGTTAAACTTATATACTCAGTACCTCTAGTTAAGGCATCCAGAGAATTTGGTGAAATTAAGTTCTATAGTGTAGTTGCTTCAGAAAAAACTCACTGTCACATTTGAAAAACAGCAGAAAGCAGATGTTCTGTTAATGGTGGCATCATGTTGCTGTGTGGGGGACAACACATTAAATGTGCATTATGATGGCAAAGTAGAACAACTCATTATTGGCTTTTCCTACACGGAGTCATTTGTGTTCCTATTAAAACGAATATGAACTGGTTTGTTCTAATTTGATTTCAACTTCAACAGCTTTTAAAAATGTCAGTGTCTATAAGTATAATGCATTTTTTAAATGCACCTAAAATTCATTCAAAAGAAAATGGCTGTGTGCATTGCAGTTATATGTAAATGTGAAATTGATGGAAAAGCATATTGTGATTAATGTGTAATATTTGGTATTTGCATAAGGGAGGTCCTTTCCTATTTTCAGTGGGACATGGTTTATGGGGTCTGTCGCAACCATATTATGTATAATGTAAGACACTGAGCTGAGCCTTAGGATGAGTATGACATTTAAAAATTTATTTTCGGGCACCTGGGTGGCTCAGTTGGTTAAGCAACTGCCTTCGGCTCAGGTCATGATCCTGGAGTCCCTGGATCAAGTCCCGCATCAGGCTCCCTGCTCGGCGAGGAGCCTGCTTCTCCCTCTAACCCTCCCCCCTCTCATGTACTCTCTCTCTCTCTCATTCTCGCTCTCTCAAATAAATAAATAAATCTTTTTTTTAAAAAAAAATAAATAAATAAAAATTAAAAAAATAAAAATTTATTTTCTTAGAATGAATCAACATGCTATGAAGTAATTAACTTCTTCACTGCTTAGAGTCATGCCTTTCCAAAATTGAAGAATCTCTCTCCAGAATTATTAAATTTCAGGTTCTACTGCACCTACACTTAATGTTGTGGTAACTATTAAGACATGTGTACATTTTTTGTCATTTTAAGAAAATTATTCATAAAAGAACACGACTTTTAAATCAAGTATTTCTTATTAAACTTTAGTTTTAATCTAGGTCTTTCAATATGAGTTTTATCTTAGCACCCGGATAGTTTTTTTTTTAAACTCTGTTTTCATGATTTGACATTTTTAAAACTGTAGAGGAATTTAAAGAGTAAGAAAGCTCTGAAATATCCATAGCAATGAGGTATAGGATATATAGATAATAAAATATATAGAGAGAAGTATATAATATAGAAATTATATTTGAAAATTTCAATAATGGTTTTTTTAAAGATTTTATTTATTTGCGAGAGTGAGCAAGAGAGCACAAGTTGGGGGGGGTAGGAGCAGAGGGAGAGGGAGAAGCAGACTCCCCACTGAGCAGGGAGCCCAATGAGGGACTCGATCCCAGGACTCTGGGATCATGACCAGAGCTAAAGACAGCCACTTGACCAACTGAGCCACCCAGGCACCCCTCAATAATGGTTTTAACCAACAGTTCCCTTTTATACTGAGCCAAACCATTTACTATTTGAATGAAACCAGGTTTTGTTTCCTTTTTCTGGTTCTTGGACTGATGACTAGATAAGGAGCCCAAAGACAAACACCAAGAAAGGTCATATGGCAATGACCAAGCTATAGCTGAATCAGACACATCAACTTCAAACAAAAACATCATGGATAAATAAGAAAGAATGAAACCAAATAAAACAAAACAACATACATATTTTATGAAACACAACCGTGGTGTGAACATATCAATCATAATAGCAAACTGTTCATTGACAAGATCTATTTTGGGCCATTTGGACCACTGTGTAGCAGTAAACTCACAAACAAGCACATCCATAATAGTGATGCTCGAAGTAAGATTTAGAAAAAAAGTTTTTCCATATGAAATTGTTTCTTTGCTTTTATAAAAAGGAAATGCATTTTCATTTAGTGGTAGATGCTGTACAAGAGATATATTACTGCAATAGTGAAAGGCAGGTTGTTTTTTTTTTTATAAGAAGAAAACTTGATATGACTGAAAACTGCCTCTAAATAAAGAGAAACAAATGACTTACATTAGTTTAGTGTTTTCAGATACACCATGTGATCATGTCAATGCTGAGGAGCATGGGTATATATTATTCTTTTCCACATTTGATAGATGAGAAAGGAAACTGAGGCACAGGGCAGCTAAGTGATTTGCTTGAAGTCGATAGAACATACATTTCACAGAGCATCATGGTAGAAATTTGAGTAGTTTACCATTCTTCTCTCCTATTCCCAAGAACCAAATTGCTCTAAACTAGGAAGGTAGGTTTTCTAGGAGCATTTTCTTCTTGGCGACATTTTATTTAAAATGCTGTAAAAACAGAAAGTCGGAAAAAAGAGGTAGAGAAATGCACCAAACAGTAATAGTAGTAAAACTTCTGAAAATAGCCAAGTCAGCAGGAAAGAGGTTAGACAGCAACTGAGACAACATGGGATGAAGGTGATGAGGAGAACGTGTCAGAAAGTTGCTAGATGGATCTTATTTCCTGTGCTTATTAAACTCTGGGCCACTCCTTGTGCACCCCTGGTTAGGAATCTAAATGGTCCTCACGGGTACCTGGTAATGCATAATAGACATTAAAAGATATTTGGTGAATGTCTGGATGAACATATTGTTGAAGTATAAGATAACTGAAATGTATGTGTATTTTAATATAAACGCTTAGCAATTTTGCATAAACAATTTTTGTAGAGAATATTATTTTCAACTAATCTCATATTGTTTGGTGTCTCAGTTTAACAATTCCAGCAATGAATCTAATGTACCTTGCCTGGGTACGTATCGAACCAGAGTTTGCCCTGGAAGAGCTTAAAAATGCCTGTGTAGGGGCGCCTGGGTGGCTCAGTCGGTTAAGTGTCTGCCTTTGGCTCAGGTCATGATCCCAGGGTCCTGGGATCGAGCCCTGCATCGGGCTCCCTGCTCGGCAGGAAGCCTGCTTCTCCCTCTCCCATTCCCCCTGCTTGTGTTCTCTCTCTGGCTGTCTCTTTCTGTCAAATAAATAAATAAAATCTTAAAAAAAAAAAATGCCTGTGTAGTTCTTTGAATACTGGGTTGAATCAGTTTGCTGTTGTCACAGTTGTGTTGTGTAAAAAGGAAGAAACTCAAATTCAACACATACAGCAAGAATTTATTTCTCGCTCATGTTTCTGCAGGTTGGCTGAGGTTTTATGATCTTGGCTGACTTTGTTTGGGCATGGCTCTAAGCTGATCTAGGATCCAAGTCCGCTCTATGTATCTCATCCTCTTTGCACCAGGGGCTACCTGTACCCTCTTCTCATGACAGTGATACAGTAGGAACAGAATGAGCCCAAGCCCAGAATCACACAAGCACATTTCGAGTCTCAGGTTACGTCATGCCCACTAACATCCATTTGGCAGAGGCAAGTTACATGGCCAAACCCAACATCAGCGGATCATGGATGTACACCCTTCCCACCTAGGTGGGGGTGGGGGAGGTTGGGAGTGAATATTTGCTCAACAGTAATCTAATTTACCATCCATACCTTAACCAAAATGCAGTGTGCCTTTGAGGCTTTATTATGGATTCCCCAAGACACAAACTATTTTCTACTTGTTACGCTAAGAAAATAGTAAGGTAGCTAAAAGTGTTTTAAGGTCAGCAGTTAAGACTTCTTTTGTTCATAAATAATGCAAAAACTTGAGTGTATGTGTATACCACAGGCCTCTGTCATCAAAGTTCTCACATATATACAGAGATTTTGCTTATAGTCTTAGTTTTTCCAAAATTCTTTATTAACATTTATAAAACGTGGGGAGGACTCTCTATATACCGGAATTTCATATTAACATATAGAAGTAAGAAGGCATAAACTGTAATCCACTGCCTTAGTGTGATACTTAAAATCATTGTATTTTTAATTAGAGATTTGTCAGGGAGATGCAAAAATCAAATTTCAAACTGCACATTTGTTGATTGGGCTTAATAAAGACTTGGGATTTTTGAATAAGCTGAAGATTGGCAATTTTCTTACCAGGGCTATCATTACTAAGAAGCAAACATTTGGTAATCCCAGTTCTGTGATGGAGACTGAGCTCTCATGATGCCTTCTGTGAGGACAAAATGAAATTTGATTTACTACTTCATATTTTCAAAGCCATTAGAAGCCAGGATACCTCTCTCCCTCTCACAGCTTTTATTGACTTACTTAATTTGACCATTTGCTTATTTTTTATCTCTTTAAGTTTCAAAATATCAGAGTTTCTGGAAATTGTCTGATGTTTTATATCAGACTGTTTCTACATCAAGGAATGACCAATTCATAGCCAAAGGAATTCTAAAACCACATATAGAAAAAAGAGCGCGCTCCATTGTTCCTCAAGCTCAACATGCCGTTATCATACTTAATTTTATTTGTAAAAAGAGAAAAAATAACAGTTGTTTTTTGTCATGAACATTGCTTTCGGCAGTTGAGTCACTTTATTCTGCACAATGAAAATGATTTTTGTGGCAGTAAAGTCACTGCTCTTGGCTGAGTGAGCACATGGAAACTGAGTGGCCACATGAGACACCTCTGGGTTGACACTTAGGGAGAAGGGATGTACCTGTAACTGGTGTCCTCTGAATAGTTAATAAAGAGCTTTCAGGTAACATTCTTTGGAACATCTGTCTCAGGAATTGTAAAACTTCTTGATTTTTCTGTCTTTCTGATAAAAATATATCAAATAATATACTGATAAATGATAAAGTAGTATATTCTTCACATACATAAAAGTCTGCCCTCAGTAGTTATTTGCTGAATGATGGACATTTTATCTATGAATATTTTATACATGTATCTACTTACTGATATGCACATACAAATAAACATTAAAAAAATTTTTTTGAAGTTTTTAATCAAAATTAGATGATTTCATAATTAACAGTATATTGAAGTCAGGGTTAGCTAAGTAATTTGGCAGGCCCAGTGAAAAATGAAAATGCAGGGCCCCTTCTTCAAAAATTACTAAGGATTTCAAGATGTTGACAAACATGAGGACTTCTAAGCATGGGCCCCTGTTCATCTGCACAGGTCGTGTGCCCATGAAGCTAGTCCTGACCGAAGTATGTGCTACATGTGTAGAATGCTCTTTCTTCATGCAACAAAAATAATAAATTACCATCTTTGGGAAGATTAACAGAATGAATCTCTTTCAGCATATGTATATGCAAATATATATATAAGAAATTAGACAAAAATATATACATTTATGTGTTATATATTTATATCACATATTTCAATATGGAGAGTCTACTTCATATAATTATATTACTATTATACATTTGAATTATGTAACCAAAGCAACTGTGGTATATTGTCATATACCTTTCCTCTGAGGATCTTATTCCATTTGTATG
Organism: Mirounga angustirostris; assembly: GCF_029215605.1. Lineage (NCBI taxonomy): Eukaryota > Metazoa > Chordata > Mammalia > Carnivora > Phocidae > Mirounga > Mirounga angustirostris. The sequence goes on along the minus strand of NW_026991719.1, from coordinate 21,810,490 downwards.
TTGGGGTGAAAATCAGCAATCTTCACCTCTTTCACGATCAGCCTAAAATTCTGAATGGGTGGTTTAGCCTTAATTCTCTAAGGTTGCCTTTCATTTAAGAGGCTCCTGACATGAGAAGGCTAGAGCATCTCACAGGAATGGCTCAGAAGAGCATCACAATTTTCTTCTAGTCTTTCAATTTGCCTTCTGAATAGAAAGGATTCTAGGAAGAAGTATGCTAGGAAGCCATTCCCCAACATTCATCTAATAATAAAAATAATAATGATGAAAACAACAGACATTCTTAAGCACCTGATATATGCCAATCTCTTTATATAAGTCTCTAATTCTCATAACTACCCAGGTGGTAATATTATCCCAATTTCACAGATATAGAAGACATTGCTCAGGTGGGCTTTTATTATATTGCATTATCTAATTGAGAAGAGGTAGAACCATGATTCAACTATAAATTCCCACATTACCCTATATTTGCTTGTACACATTGCCGGAAGATGAGCCCAGAGCTACTCTGGGAACAGGACAAAGGCCAGTCTGGGACTCTAAGTCACCCACATAGAGCTACAGTGCTTCATCTCCAAAGGTGACCGCATCAATTCTTTCCCTTTTTGAATGCACATCATGAAGAGATGGAGTCAATTTCCTCTCCTCTTGAATCTGAGCCAGCTGTGTGATTTACTCTGACCACAGGATAGAGCAGATTTGACACAGTGTGAGTCCCAGGCTTAACATGGAAGAGGCATCTTCCGCTTTCTCTGGACAGGAAGCTGGCCTCCATAATATAAAGGAAGCTTAGGCCATACAACTGGAGGATGAACCATTACGTGAGGAGAGAGAGGCCTTGTGGAAGAGCACTGAGGCACCAGACATAGGAGTTAAGCTTTGTATCTCCCAGACTAGCTCAGCCACCCGCCAAATGCAGCTGAGTGTGACTACCGCCATTGTAACTTGGAGCAGACGAAATGCCCAGCCAAGCCCTGCGCCAATTCATGACCTAGAGAATTCTAAGAAACAATACATTGCTGTTGTTTTAAGCAACTAAGTGATTTGTTTGGTAGCATTAGATACTCAAACACAGGGAAACCTGGGACTATTATGTTTTAGCAAAGCTGGCGATTTCAGCAGGTACGAAGCCCTGGCTGACTATCTCGAATACACGCATGTTTGGGCAAAGACGTGTTCTAAGACTCCATGGGAGTTCCAGTATAGTTGCTTAGGTCTCCTTTGGGATAAAACCTATCTGTAGAAGTTTTGATGTGACTTTATCTTCCCATCAGAACAAGCCATGAATACCCTTAATTGTTAGAGGAATGAAATACTTAAGGAAGAATATCTTGCCTGCCTTATGGCTAAATCCAACATTGCTGTTTCCTTCCCAAGATGTCAGAGTCATGATATGTCTGGTATTCTGCTCTCTGAGTCATGGTTTCTGCTCTTGTGAGAAGAAAACAATTTAAGATACTTTGTATAAAAAATAAACTTTCCATGGAGGATACTTCTGAAATTCAGGCCTAAGCATGGCTTTTTCAAATTTCTAAGTTTACTTGCTTGATAGTCCTCTGATCATATACTGGCCTCTACCACAGAGCACTTGGGGATGAGTACTTGATAATTTTAATATGGCCCCAAACTTTGACATAAAAGGCACAATAAAATCATCTTGAAAAAAATTTTTTTTAAAGATTTTGTCTATTTATTTGACAGAGAGAGACACAGCGAGAGAGGGAACACAAGCAGGGGGAGTGGGAGAGAGAGAAGCAGGCTTCCTGCCAAGCAGGGAGCCCGATGCAGGGCTCAATCCCAGGACCCTGGGATCATGACCTGAGCCGAAGGCAGATGCTTAACAATTGAGCCACCCAGGTGCCTCTTGAAAAATGTTTTTAATATTAATTTCACTTAATGGGAAATTCTGTGATGAAGGCAGGTACATTTGATTAAATAAAATCCAACTATTTTCAGTAGATGCAATCAGCTTTTCCTGTTGTATCAAGTTGAGAACTTCATTCTGAAGATATAGTTGGAAGCCTCAGGTTTCTAAGTCGTGGTTTTAAGAAGACTGACAGCTAAGTACAAGATTTCTCTTTCTTTTTCTTCCCCCCACTAAATACACTCTCTAATGCTAGAAAGCATTTAAAAGGAGTTTTAAAGAACCTTTCCTCTCATATATTTTAGTTGACAACTAAAGTTTGCATTAGTATCTTAAAGGGAAAAAAATAAATTTCTTTGAAAGTGAGACTTTATTTTCCTGCAAAACATCACATTTTGTCATGCAAATAATAGTTGCCCCTAAACTGAAATAGATATTATTGGACATTAATCACATCAGTTCTTGGTTTTCTCACTTCGTATCTTCATGTGATGCTAAAGCATAAAGAATGGTTTGAAGCTTGTGTCTTCCAAGGTTTTCCAATTACCAAAATTTTACTCTGGCTTTAAATGCTTGTATAACATAATAATTTTAATTAATGTTCCCAACAGTTCTGTCCAAATGAGCCATATTAGTTATGTAATACAGAACAAAACCAGAAAGAAATTACAGCCTAACATTCTCAGGAAAAATAAATAAACAACAAGAATAGCAAGACTCAGCAAATTCAGTGAAAACAATTACAACCTCCTCTGGCCTTTGGATTCCAACAGCAATAGCTCCCCTTTTGCCTAGTGCACCCAAAACAAACAGTTCTATTTGCGATTTAAGACCTGAAATATCGACCCTGCTATACAGTCTCCTACTGGCCAACATAATCTCAGCGGTCCAAATACACCTGCCACGTGCTTAACTCCCACCTCTGTGCCTGTTCTCCCACTGTTTCCGCTGCACGCCATGCTGCCCCTCCACTAGGTCAATGTCAACTTACTGGGTGGTTTCAGATCAAGCCTTACATTCCCTGCAGCCTTCCCTGCCCACTGCATCCTCCACTGGAGTCTAGTCCTAGTTCATGTACTTCGCCATGCAGTCATCAAGTACATACTGAGCCATCCAAGCTGCCAGGCATTCGGCATAGTTCTGAAGCTAGAGAAATGGGACATACTCTTCCACTTCTCAGGTTGCTGACCATCTCTCCATGGGGACAAGTAAGTAAACAAAAGGAAGAATGGTTGGGGAGAGTGTTCTGAGGAAGTGCTTTACAGAGAGCTAGGGCAGTACGTATTAGAAATACCTAACTCATGCAGTGGGAAGAGGGGGGCAGATATAACCCTTGGGACACCCTTTGCTATTGTGAGAAAACAGAAAAATCAGCCAAGCAGAGAAGCTAGGTGAGGTCATTTTGGGACGAGGGAACAACCTGAGCAAAAATGGTATTTCTTGCAGCTCAGGGTCTCACTGTATTTTAACTCAACGATTTCAGATTTTTCCCTAGATCAGGTATTGTTGACCTGCCTATCCTAGTCCTTTTGCCATTTTGGTGGGACTCTGCTCTTCTAGCTTCCAAACCACGCAAAAGACGTAAGCAGGATGTAGTTCAGAAATCAAAAGTAACATTGATAAGGGATAGCCGGGTAACAGAAAAAAGAGAAAACAAACAAACAAACAAACAAAACTACGAGTATTGTGATAGATATGAATGGACTGAAGTCTTCTAGATGAATAAAAAGCCAAATTCAGGACATTTTTACTTGAATGAGACAAAATGAAACAAGATAATGTAATTAAGGAAAAGTTTTAAGTTAAGTTGCTTCAATGCAGTAGATCCCTTCTTTAAATGAACCCTGAAATCCAATAATGGGCCCAGAGGAGCCTGAATATCATCCTTTTAAAATTATTTTTGAGTTCTTAAAGTGTGTCTGCTACAGTGGTCAAGGCAAATGCAGATTTTGGGGGGCCAGTACTCATTAAATTTGGCAGCCCTCTTGAAGAAAATAATATAAATTTACTAATATAAGTACCTCTGAAGCTTACATTTCACTGACTTCATGGTCAGTCAGCCTACACTTGAGATGCAATAATTTTAGAAGACCTTACATCCCAAAGGGAACCACAAAATTTAACAAGTACACAAATAAGTAGAATACATACAAATATTAGAATATAAGGGCAAGTATGAATACTATGAGAACAATGCGGGGGTGTGACAAAAGTGAATCAGAGGAAGCCTCCCCCTCTAAGTACCATTTAAGTCAAGACCTGAGGACAAGAAAGAGGTGGGTAAAAACATTCCTGGCAAAGAACAAGCAGGTACAGAAACATCCTGAAGCTGGAAGTGGCATGGGGTATTCAAGAAACAGAACAACCAGTGTGTTTCCCGTTCTGTTTAAAAAATAAAACCCATTACTCTGATTGACTTATTTTGCTCAGCATAATACCCTCCAGTTCCACCACGTCGTTGAAAATGGCAAGATTTCATTCCTTTTGATGGCTGCCTAATATTCCATTGTATATATATACCACTTCTTCTTTATCCATTCATCTGTCGATGGACATCTTGGCTCTTTCCATAGTTTGGCTATTGTGGATATTGCTGCTATAAACATCAGGGTGCATGTACCTCTTTGGATCCCTACATTTGTATCTTTAGGGTAAATACCCAGTAGTGCAATTGCTGGATCATATGGTAGCTCTATTTTCAACTTTTTGAAGAACCTCCATACTGTTTTCCAGAGTGGTTGCACCAGCTTGCATTCCCACCAACAGTGTAGGAGGGTTCCCCTTGCTCTGCATCCCTGCCAACATCTGTCATTTCCTGACTTGTTAATTTTAGCCATTCTGACTGGTGTGAGGTGATATCTCATTGAGGTTTTGATTTGGATTTCTCTGATGCCGAGTGATGTTGAGCACTTTTTCATGTGTCTGTTGGCCATTTGGATGTCTTCTTTGGAAAAATGTCTGTTCATGTCTTCTGCCCATTTCTTGATTGGATCATTTGTTCTTTGGGGGTTGAGCTTAAGAAGTTCTTTATAGATTTTGGATACTAGCCCTTTATCTGATATGTCATTTGCAAATATCTTCTCCCATTCTGTCAGTTGTCTTTTGGTTCTGTTGACTGTTTCTTTTGCTGTGCAAAAGCTTTTTATCTTGATGAGGTCCCAATAGTTCATTTTTGCCCTCGCTTCCCTTGCCTTTGGCGATGTTTCTAGGAAGAATTGCTGCAGCTGAGGTCGAAGAGGTTGCTGCCTGTGTTCTCCTTTAGGATTTGGATGGACTCCTGTCTCACATTGAGGTCTTTCAACCATTTGGAGTCTATTTTTGTGTGTGGTGTAAGGAAATGGTACAGTTTCATTCTTCTGCATGTGGCTGTCCAATTTTCCCAACACCATTTGTTGAAGAGACTGTCTTTTTTCCATTGGACATTCTTTCCTGCTTTGTCGAAGATTAGTTGACCATAGAGTTGAGGATCCATTTCTGGGCTCTCTATTCTGTTCCACTGATCGATGTGTCTGTTTTTGTGCCAGTACCATACTGTCTTGATGATGACAGCTTTGTAATAGAGCTTGAAGTCCGGAATTGTGATGCTGCCAGTTTTGCTTTTCTTTTTCAACATTCCTCTGGCTATTCGAGGTCTTTTCTGGTTCCATAAAAATTTTAGGATTATTTGTTCCATTTCTTTGAAAAAAGTGGATGGTATTTTGATGGGGATTGCATTGAATGTGTAGATTGCTCTAGGTAGCATTGACATCTTCACAATATATGTTCTTCCAATCCATGAGCATGGAACATTTTTCCATTTCTTTGTGTCTTCCTCAATTTCTTTCATGCGTATTTTATAGTTTTCTGAGTACAGATCCTTTGCCTCTTTGGTTAGATTTATTCCTAGGTATCTTATGGTTTTGGGTGCAATTGTAAATGGGATCGACTCCTTAATTTCTCTTTCTTCTGTCTTGTTGGTGTATAGGAATGCCACTGATTTCTGGGCATTGATTTTATATCCTGCCACTTTACTGAATTCCTGTATGAGTTCTAGCAGTTTTGGGGTGGAGTCTTTTGGGTTTTCCACATAAAGTATCATATCATCTGCAAAGGGTGAGAGTTTGACTTCTTCTTTGCCGATTTGGATGCCTTTTATTTCTTTTTGTTGTCTGATTGCTGTGGCTAGGACTTCTAATACTATGTTGAATAGCAGTGGTGATAGTGGACATCCCTGCCGCGTTCCTGACCTTAGGGGGAAAGCTCTCAGTTTTTCCCCATTGAGAATGATATTCGCTGTAGGTTTTTCATAGATGGCTTTTACGATATTGAGGTATGTACCCTCTATGCCTATACTCTGAAGAGTTTTGATCAAGAAAGGATGCTGTACTTTGTCAAATGCTTTTTCTGCATCTATTGAGAGGATCATATGGTTCTTGTTCTTTCAGAGAAAGACATGTATCATATGACCTCACTGATATGAGGAATTCTTAATCGCAGGAAACAAACTGAGGGTTGCTGGAGTGGTGGGGGTTGGGAGGGATGGGGTGGCTGAGTGATAGACACTGGGGAGGGTATGTGCTATGGTGAGCGCTGTGAATTGTACAAGACTGTTGAATCATAGATCTGTACCTCTGAAGCAAATAATACATTATATGTTAAAAAAAAGAAGAAGAAGATAGCAGGAGGGGAAGAATGAAGGGGGGGAAATCGGAGGGGGAGATGAACCATGAGAGACTATGGACTCTGACAAACAAACTGAGGGTTCTAGAGGGGAGGGGGGTGGGGGGATGGGTTAGCCTGGTGATGGGTATTAAAGAGGGCATGTTCTGCATGGAGCACTAGGTGTTATATGCAAACAATGAATCATGGAACACTACATCAAAAACTAATGATGTAATGTATGGTGATTAACATAACATAATAAAAATAAATAAATAAATAAAAATAAAACCCATTACTGAAGCTTTCTAGATAGGAGATGTGAGAATGTGTCATCTTCTTCAGTTCTTCAAGTTGGTGAAAACCGTTCTGGGCGGCATACTTACCATGACCTTGCGACTAAACATATCTCTTAAATACAGAAGTTGAAGATCCCAGAAATACTGCGGGCATCAGTGTCTATAATATATTTCCCACATTTGGTCTTTTAATTGATAATGGTTATTTTTTGGGTGGGGTCTGATTGTGCCAAGAACTACTGGGAAAATGGCTACGTAGCTGCTCCCGTGCTTTCTCTAACCACGGTCACATCAAAGAGGATTAAAAAAAAGATTCAACTCTTTGCTCACTTGGAAGTATATGTTTTTAATTTTCCTTTTGATTTCTTTAGTCTTACTAGTGATTCATAAGCCAAGAAGTAAATCGATAACTCTTCAAGGAAGACTGAGTTTATGGGAAAATCTCTGCTCAAGAAAATAATTTGTTCATTCAGGCGAGAGTGTTCTTTTCTGCCAACACCAAATTTTCAAGAAAGATTCTCTGTTAAAACGATGCCTAACAGAAAACACTTCATAACTCACTTCCTATGTACAATAAATCTACTGTAATCCTCTTTATGATGAAACCTGTGAGTTTCAGAAGGTCCCTGGCTCCCCAGAAGAGCACTACAGCACCAGTAAAGTGTTCTATATCCACTCAGAGCTTCACAGTAGAAAACACAGGGATAGCAAGAATTCGGAAACCAAGCTTTACCTCAAAAAAACCTCTGTACTATATTAAGTAATTTATCAAGAATTTCGGGGCAACAGAATTGCTGTGGTGCTCTACTGAAAAGGAATTTTCAGAAGTTCCAGTGCCTGAATAACTCAGAAAATTGCCACGGAAAAAAGAACTTTGCAACTTAAAGTTTATCTAGTAGGAATACTGTGCTTTTTGCAAAGTCTAAACTTAGGTCATTTTATCAGTTTCTATTGGTGGAGCAACATGAGACTTGTCAAAAGTGAAAACAACAGACATTTGAGCACATTTGAATATATATATATATATATATATATAGTCATGCTAACCATGTTTTAAGGAGCTGGAAAATAAGTTTTTTACTTATGGGATTGCTAAGGCAGATACAATGGTGAACAGATAAACATAGCTCCCATAATGTAATGACACTGGTCTTGATCCTACAACTTCTTAAGGTTGATGGCATCTTTAGTGGTTACACCGGCAGACCAATCACTTTCTTCTTACCGTGCCTTGACTCCTCACTCCGAGAAAGCAACATGCTACATAATTTAAAGCTCTCCTCTTACAAGGAATCAAAGTTTTAGAATTTCAGAGCCAAAAATACTTTGGGGACTCCTGAGGTGGCAGGACATTAATGGGGAGGGTATGGTCTTTGCAACCAACAAACTTGCTTTATTATTATTTAAAGATTTTATTTATTTATTTGACAGAGAGAGACACAGCGAGAGGGAACACAAGCAGAGGGAGTGGGAGAGGGAGAAGCAGGCTTCCCGCTGAGAAGGGAGCCCAATGTGGGGCTTGATCCCAGGACCCTGAGATCATGACCTGAGCCAAAGGCAGACGCTTAACCCACTGAGCCACCCAGGCGCCCCAAGAAACTTGGTTTTAAGCCCAGCCTGGGCAACTCACCAGCAGTATGTCAATCTAGTCAACCACATTTACATGGTCTTGATTTTATCATTTATAAAATAATATTATTAGCTGTCACTAGAGATTAAAATTTTAAAAAGTAAAAACATAGCTTTTTAAAATGTATTTCGTTTGGGGCACCTGGGTGGCCCAGTTGGTTAAGTGGCTGCCTTCGGCTCAGGTCATGATCCCGGGGTCCTGGGATCGAGTCCCGACATCAGGCTCCCTGCTCAGTGGGGAGCCTGCTTCTCCCTCTCCCTTTGCCTGTTGCTATGCCTACTTGTGCTCTCTGTCAAATAAATAAAATCTTAAAAAATTAAAATAAATGTATTTTGTTTGTATGTGTATGTGCATATGCACCCAGGCAATGCCTGTTATAGATGGCAGGGATTGTTCTGAAATTTGGAGGAAGATATTTAAGTCTGCGAGGAGCCTCACTGGAAGCATTATATAGCAAACTACAGGTGGAAGAAATCATGTGGCCACATAATATTAGTCCAACTTTTATTATGGAAGAAACAGTTTTCCCCATGCGGCCTGTTTAGTATGCTTTGTGTGCAGAACCTGATTTTGGCAGTTTCCACCTGCTCACAGTTACCCCACTGGGTTTAAGAAGTGAGCACACAAGCCTCCAGTGCATCTCCTGGGGAAAAGAGAACAAAGTGGGAGGGTATCTCTACAATGTCTGGCTCATCTTGTGCTTCCAACACTGATTAATGTGTACAATTTTCTTTTAATTCACTGGTGATAAATCTTTGATTTGATGCTCCTACTGTGAGTGTGTTCTAGAGGGTCTTTTTGCTCAGCTGAAATAACACTTAATTCACAGAGTTGTTTTGAGGGTCAAACTAGCTACTATTCCTGAACAGCCTTAAAAACACAAAATAGAGTTCAAGAAAATGCTAATGTACTGACATTAAATGTGTTATAATGCCTATGTTTTAATCTGCCTCTTTTTCTTCATTGCTTTGTTTTTACAGGTAATAAGTGCTAATTCTACGTTTAAAAAAAAGAGAAGAAAATACGGAGTAGGAGTAAAATTAATTTCTTTCTAATGAAAACTCACCACCTAGAGAAAAACACCAGGTTTCATGGCATTTGTGTATTTAGTTTTACACACACACAAAAATGCTATGCACATTTGTCTGAAAACTTGTACATAGATAACATAGTTTTACATCATGATTTGTAATGGTGCATAGTACTCCATTATAGAAGTGTAACATAATGTTCTTGCCCCATCCCCCTTTGTGCAATATTTACGTTTTCAAATTTTTCACACTTTTAAGCAACTGTATAAACTTTGTGTATGTATATATATACATACACACATATACATAATTTTAATATATTTGATAGTTACATCCAAAAAGTTAGTAGACTGCAGAATGCCTATTTCCCAACATTCAAATCAATACTGACTATTCTCCTTTTTTAATCATTGGCAATTTAATCACCTGAAAATTACATTTTATGGTTGTTTGTATTGCACTTCTTTGGCTAAGTGTAAGGCTGTATTTATTTTTTATATTTATTGACCATTAATATTATTCCTATTAAACTATAAATTTCCTGTAAGCTTCCAATAAATTGTGAAATTTCTGATATTCTGCTCTTTTCCCATTACATAGCACTACACCAAGCACTAAGTAGCAATCAATAGATACTTATATTTGTTTTCTAAAATGTTTGTTTAGGGAAACAAAAAGCAGAATCAGACCTATAAATACAGAGAACAGACTGATAGTTGCCAGAGGGGAGGGGGGTGGGGGATGGACAAAATGGGTGAAGGGAAGTGGGAGATACAGGCTTCCAGTTATGGACTGAATAAGTCACAGGAATATAGGGAACAGCACAGGGAATATAGTTAATGGTATTGAAATAGCGTTGTATGATGACAGATGGTAGCTAAACTCTTGGTGAGCACAGCATAATATATAAACTTGTTGAGTCACTATGTTGTATACCTGAAACTAATGTAATATTGTGTGTCAATTATCCTCAAAAAAATGCTTGTTTAGGTCATTTTTATTCTATTGGAGAATTTATAGTTTTTTTCTTTAATTATCAAGAGGCATTAATAAATGAGATATATATAATATTATATAAATATATACTAAATATAGTAACCCTTTCCTTTGTGTGTGTGTATATATATATATATACACACACACATATAAAATATATGCCAACTCTACTATATACCTGTTATACTACAAAATATGTAATGTTTTTCTATTTGTCACTTGCCTTTCAACTTATATATTAGGATTGTGCCAAAATTATTTTATATAAACTTTTTGAAAATGTCACTCTTTTATATTATTATGATGCTTTGAAAGTTTTCTCCAACCCCAAATTATATACATATGTGTCTACGTTTTTTCTAGTAATGGTACAATTTGACCTTTTACATTTAATAAAACCCATCTGCTACTGTTCTAAGAGGTGAAGAGGGTTTAGAGTTAGTCAAAAAAACTCACCCTTTGTCTTTTTCCTTTCCACAGCAAGAGCACACCTGTGCCTTGGCCCTGAGGAGCATGCAGACTATTAGTAGCAAAGAAGCCGGCTTGTTTTGTGCACCAAAGGTAAGACAAACACCTGTTGCCAACTCAGTACGTGCCCTGGTACAACAATGCTCACTGGCAACCCAGTCTCTGTGTTCTATTCTGACCTCTTGCAATGGTCCAGCCAGTGAAGGACCATGCTGTTGATGCTTGGTATTTGTTGCTGGTTGGCTTTCTTTCCCTCACTCTTATTTCATCCAAAGATGCAACAGTGGTCACTGATGTCAATGGATATTGTTGGCCTTCTGTGGAAAAATAACCCCAACTGCTGCCCCAACCTTCTAGTGAGCACGTTGCATCATCCCTCTAAATACACTATGGAAAAAGTGTCCCTTCACATATAAACTAGGTGACTGAGCCCTGTCAAGCCCTTTCAGAGTATTTCTGGTTAGGAATGTGGTCCTACATGCCTCTTAATCAGGACTAGGTGGCCAGCTACGGTCTGGTTTCTGTTCCCAGACATAAACAGAGGAGAGGTAGCAAGAGCAGATATTACAAGGGAAGATCCAGGGAAATCCTCCACAATTAGCCCTCAAGTATCTGCTTGAGATTGGTCACATGTACTGTACTGTATCCTTGCCGTTCAAAAAAAAGAGGGGGGTTTTATATTGTAGTACTCCATTTACATAGCATTCTTAAAATAACAAAATTACAGAGATGGAAAGCATATTAGTTGTTATCACGGTTCAGGGCTGGGAAGTATGCTACTATAGAAGGGAAGCACATGGGCGTTCCTTTCTCACAATGGAACAGTTTGGTATATTGATTGTGGCTGTAGTTACATGAACCTACATGTGTGGTAAGATTCACAGAACTACACACACACACACACAAAGTGCTTGTAAAAAGTGGTGACATCTGAGTAATCTCTGTAGTCCTGGTTTTGATACTGTACTATAATTCTCCATGGTTTTATTGTTGGAGGCAGCCGGACGTAAGGTACAGGCGATCTCTCTGTACTATTTTTGCAACTTCCTATGATCCTATAATTATTTCGAAACAAAAAAAACAAACAAACACAAAACTAACACAGAACCCTTTCCAATAAAAGATGGTATTTGGAGTAAGTTATTTCCAGCTTTATAAATGCGAAGGGATAGTTTTTCTACACAGTCAGAGGCAGAAAGTAAACCAAATACGACAGTATCTGCAGAATGAAGAGAAAGCACTGAGGTCTTCAGTTTTCCTGTACCTTGCATGCCTTAAAAACAAACTGGACTCGAAGACTAGAAGTCAGTGAACCTCCAATATTCAGTGCACTTTTTACATCATCTGTGTTTGGACTGAATGTTTGTGTACCTCAAAATTTATACATTGAAATGCTAACCAATGGTATTTGGAGGTAGAGCCCAGGGGAGGTACTTAGGTTTAGATGAGGTCATGAGGATGGAGCACCCATGATAGGGTTAGCATCCTTATAAAAAGAGGAAGAGAGACCAAAGCTTGCTCATGCTTTTGCCGCCCCTCTCTGTTTCTCTCTGCCAAGTGAGGACACAGCAAGAAGGCAGCCATCTGCAAGCCAGGGAAAGGGCCCTCACTAGGGAACCAAAGCTGCCATCACCTTGATTTTGGACTCCCAGCCTCCAGAACCGTGAGAAATAAATATCTGCAGTTTATGCCACCCAGTCTATGGTATTTTGTTATGGCAGCCTGAACAAACACAGTCTGGGAAACCCTCCTGAAATCCTTAGCATAAATAAGTGACTTTTTTTTATTCTCCCATAAGATTTGGATTCTTTACTACTGAATACAGTGAGATAGTATTCATTTCCTTACATGTCTGATATCCCACTGGGTTGCGAATAACAGAGGATTCTACTTATCTTCCTCTCCCCCCACGATATGGCATGCCTGGAATGTGTAGATACTGTCTTAGTCTGTTCAGGCTGCTATAACAAAACACCACAAACTGGGTGGCTTATAAATAACAGAAATTTATTTCTCATAGCTGTGGAGGCTGGGAAGTCCAAGATCAGGCACTGGCAGATTTGGTGTGTCACGAGAGCCCACTTCCTAGAAGGCTGTCTTTTTGCTATAACTTCACATGGCAAAAGAGCCTAGGGTTCTCTCTGGGGCCTCTTTGATATGAGCACTAATCCCATTCATGAGGCTCTGCCCTTACAGCCTGATGATCACTTCTCAAAGGCCCCATCTCTTAATACCATCACCTTGCGGGACAGAATTTTAACATACGAATTTGGGGAGAATACAGACATTTAGTCTATAGCAGGTACTAATAAAATTCTGTTGAGAAATACTAATGAAGTAAACCTGAATGAAAGCATGAACGAGCAAGAACAAGAAGAGTCAAATACTGTATAAACATATAGAATACACATCTGTGTCCTGTAGTCCCATGATATTATGATGTGATTTTTGTCTCCCATTTTATCTGTTAATTAGCTTGTTTCTTAGGTTTTTTGAAATTAAGAGCTGAAAGAAAGGGTGTAGGGTTGAGGTCAGGGTTAAGGTTAAAGTAGAGGGTGCAGGTGGAGTGACAGTAAAGAAAATCAGATAACTAAATTGTGTTTGTTAAGGCTAAATTTTCTCACAGAGTGACAGTAGTTTACACTGAATTAAATAAGATGGGAAACGATTTCTCTGTCACATGTAGACATGTGTCCAGTAGTGAGTTTTCCAGGCTGGGAGGATGGAATTGCCACAAGCTGGGACCAGGTTCCTTCCATCTTGTTCCACCACCTGCTGGGCTGGTTTCCTCCTCTGCATGGTAGAGTTTGGCCACTGCCACAACCAAATTCTAGCTTACAGACAGAGGAAAGATAACGTCTAGGACCAGCAGCTTTGCTTCTAAGATGACATGAGTGGTTTCATGCCGTGTCTTGAGCCTAGTTAGTGGAAAGGGAGTCTAGGAAATGTAGGCTGTGCTGCAGAGGCATTCTGTAGATTCTCAAGAGACATGTAATAACACACAGCTATGCATTTGTCTATAACATCTGAAAATCAATCAAGTGTATTGATTACTCACTTTTCTATGAGGCTATATTTGAATTCACTTCCTAGCTCTACAACATACTAATTGTGTTGACCTTGAATCTGAACTTCAGTTGTTTTTCATCCTTAAACAGTTACACTGACACCTTTCAAGATTGCTTTGTGACAACTGTGATAATTAAACAAGATAATTTATTGTGACAATTACATGTGATAACGAATATAAGTTGCTTCTCATAGATTCTGTGCTCAAAAATGGTAGCTATTATTTGTAGATGGTCACATTTCATTATCATCTTTTAAAATGTTTACTAGATGTCCTTATTTTAAGACCATTCCTATGCAAAATCAACTGTGTAGCATGACAAAACTTGTTCTTTTTGGCTTGCTAGGTTTAGTGGAAGGTTGGGGATTAAATCCCTCAAACCAGTGCAAAAAAACTAACTCACACATTAGTTACTAGATGCAGAACAAAATGTGCCAGCCATCAGTATATTTCATAGATAGTAAAGACAGTCGCATTTGAGAAATATTTTCCAGTAATTTTCAAAGCTTAATATATTCCTAGATTTTTATCTATTCGAATATATAAAAGAGAGAGCATATATTCTGGGAAATTTTTAAACTCTGCATTAATCATGTTGATAACTTTGCAGTCTGCATTTTTGTAAATATATGAGATGGATGTAAAGGAAATAAAAATATGTACACATTTAGCATAAACCTATAAATCAGGAGACTAAGGAGTACGAGAACACAGTAACATGTGATTACTATGCTTCAATTAAAACATATTTCTAAATTTAAAGTAGAGCTCTGACTTATTTTAAGAAAATTCTGTATTATTCTTCACACTTATATTAAGGTTCAATTCTAGCATATATACAATGTACTAGATAAGGGATGATAAAAAGTTTATCTCCTGCATGCCAAATTCTGATCAATGGCCAGTGGTTACCTGTTGGGTTGTGTTCATAATGATTCTGAAGTCATGTTTGACATGAGTGGGAAAGAAGTCTGGAATTAGTTGGTCATGTCTGTTATGAGCACTGCAGGACACATCTAGGCATTTGTTTGGGTTCCTGTCACCTTGCATTATAATGCAGGCTGGCTCTTCAATGATTAGTATAGTACCTGGAACAAATGTGCGCATTGTTATCCCCATGAATGAACTAATGAATTCCCTTTTAGTGACTTCATTTTTCCCAAATGAGTTACTATGATTTGAATCTTTCAAAAGACTTGATATAGTAAAAGTATTAGGTTCATATCAAAAGTGAGAGGAAGATACAGATATTTCTCATATACCCTCTGGCCCCACACATACATAGCATCTTCTGTTATCAACATCTTCACCAGGGTGGTACATTTGTTACAAATGATGTACTGACATTGACACATCATAATCACCCAAAGCCAGGATTTCACATTAAGGAACTCTTAGTGTTATACATTCTATGGGTTTAGTCAAATGTATAATGGCATGTATCTATCATAAATAGTATTGTATAGAGTATTTTCAATGCCCTAAAAATTTACTGGGCTCTGCCTATTCATCCTTTCTGCCCCCACCTCTGGCAACCACCGATCTTTTTACTGTCTCCAGAGTTTTGCTTTTGCCAGATTGTTATACAGTTGAAATCATACAGTATGTAGCCTTTTTAGATTAGCTTCTTTTACTTAGTAATATGCATTTAAGCTTCTTCCATATCTTTTCATGGCTTGATAGCTCGTTTCTTTTTAGCACAGAATAATATTCCATTGTCAGGATGTATCACAGTTTATCCATTCACCTGCTGAAGGACATTATGAGCGTTTCCAAGTTTTGGCAATTATGAATAAAGCTGCTATAAATATGCATTGGCAAGTTTTTCTGTGGACATAAGTTTTCAACTCCTTAGGGTAATACCAAGGAGTGCAAGTGCTCGATTGTATGGAAAGAATATGTTTAGTTTCATAAGAAATTGCCAGAGTGTCTTCCAAAGTGGCTGTACCATTTTGCATTCCCACGAGCCATGCGAGTTCCTCTTGCTCCAAATCTTCACCAGCATTTGGTGCTGTTAGTGTTCAGGACTCTGGCCATTCTAATAGGTGTGTGGTGGTATCTCATTATTTTAATTTGCATTCATGATGTAAAGCATCTTTTCATATGCTTATTTGCCATCTGTATATCTTCTTTGGTGAGGTGTCTGTTCAAATCTATGGCCTATTTTTTTTTTTTATTTTTATGTAGGCTCCACGCCCAACATGGGATTTGAACTCAAGTCCCTGAGATTAAGAGTCACACGCTCTACCGACTGAGCCAGCCAGGCACCCGTCTATGGTCCATTTATTAATCGTGTTGTATGTTTTGTTTTTCCTGAGTTTTGCAAGTTCTTTGGACATTTTGGATAACAGTCCTTTATCAAATGTCTCTTTTGCAAATATTTTTTTTAACTCTACACACTTGCCCTGGACCTAGTGCCATAGACTGAATTACCATCTACATTTGGGGGCCTGGTTGCATTGTTTCACTAACACGGGTACTACTATCAATCTCCTTTATTTCTTGCCATCTCCCACTTTCAGACAACAAACTATGAGGGCTGTCTGCCAGGGAACTTTCTGATCAAAGGAGAGGAGAACTTGTTGGGTTCATCCCTTCTCTTCTCATCCTTTGAACTCAGACATGATGCCTGGATCTGGGGCAGCAAAATACCATTAAGAGGAGACATTAAACAAAAACAAAAACAATCAAACAAAAACCCAGAACACTCTAGGTTATAGAAGAACAGAAATCTAAAAAGTGGCAAGATTTTTATGGCATTTTTGAGCAAAAAAAAAAAAAAAAAACAAAAAACGCCTAAAACTGCCTGCCTCAAATTATTTTTATATAGGAAAAATAAACACGTGTTTTACAAGCCACTATTAGTCATATTTTCTGCTCTGTGGTGTTAAAAACCTTCATAAGATATAAAGATATTAGATATCTTAGATATAAGATACTACCTTGACTGTGGTGAAGGTAACACGAATGTATACACATGTCCAGACTCACAAAATTGTATGTTTTAATTAGGTACGGTTTTTATATACCAATTACACCTCAATAAAGCAATGGAGGAAAGATACAAAATCCAAATCACTGCCCTGAACTCCAGAACTGAGCTGTCTACCCAGCATGTGCCTTTGGATATCTCGGAATGCCTCACACCCACGCAAGCCCAGAATGGGCATCATCACGTTCTCCCTGCAAAACTGCCTTTCCTCTGGTCTCCTCTCATTAATGCATGGCACAGAAACTTTGGTGGTTTTCTTGCTGGCTCACTCCTGCTTTCTCACTCCCACATCAAGTTCAGTAAGGACTGTTGATACTGCCTCCAAAATATCCTTGACATTTGTCTCCTCAGCCCTACTTCTGCTATCTTATTTTGGAATATTTCATTGTATTTTTTAAAATGTAAAATATAATTAATACACAGAGGAGAGCGTATAAATACATGGGCAACATAGTACTTTCTTAGGAAGCAAATACCCATCTCCCATTCCCTCCTCCAGTGTATTCTCTATGAGGTTACCACAGTAGTATTTCTATACTATGAGTAAGATTATGCCACTGCCTATTTTAATGTTTCAAAAGCTTCCCATTTGGGCTCAGAATAAAATTCAAACTCTGTAACGCTCCTTTTGATGCACTTCTTGAATCCTGCTCTGGTCAACTTCTCTTGTTCTGTCTCTGAAGGGACCTTGCCATATGCCTAGCACCTTGCACATCACCCTTTAACAAAAAGAACTTCACAGACTTGGCTTTATCTTATCTCCTCCACCAGACTCTTTCTCCACCAGGCTGGAGATATATCTCACTGACTACTCTATACCCAGTGCCTAACCCCACCTGGCCCAATATAAGCATTCATAAAATATATGGAAAATCTGAACGGGAAAATTCCAAGCTTCTTTATAATCAGATCTTCATAAATAGCTTTACCCTTTAAAATTGCTTTGTTAAATATTAAGCTGATATAAGAATTCATCCCCTGGGGTGCCTGGGTGGCTCAGTCAGTTAAGCATCTTGCCTTCAGCTCAGGTCATAATCCCAGGGTCCTGGGATCGAGCCCCATGTCGAATTCTCTGCTCATCGGGGAGTCTGCTTCTCCCTCTCCCTCTGCCTGCCACTCTGCCTACTTGTGTGTGCTCTCTCTCTCTATCAAATAAGTAAAATCTTAAAAAAAAAAAAAAAAGAATTCATCCCCGTTGTACAACAAAATAATATACAAATAAATAAAGAAAAAAAAACCCTCCTCTCCTCCTCCTCAATACTTCTCTAATTCAGAGTAACCACCTGTATCAGCCTTATGTGTAAAAAAGCAGCTTTGTGTGCATTATACCTGGATTGGCTCTGTATTAGTTTTATATTGCTGCCATAATAAATTACTACAAACTTAGTGGCTTAAAACAATACCCATGTATTAGCTCACATTTCTGCATGCATAGATTCTCTACTTAGGGCTTCCCAAGTCCAAAGTCAAGGTTTTGGCTGGCTGTGTTCTCACCTGGAGCTTAGAGTCTTCTTCCAAGCTCATTTCTGTCATTAGCAGAATTTAGTTCCTTGTGATTGTAGGACTGAGATCCCTGTTTACCAGCTGGCTGTAGACTGTGGACCATTCTCAGCTCTTCAAGGCTGCCTGCATCCCATCTCATATAGTCACTTCAACTGCAAATCAGCAGTGGTACTTTAAGTCCTTCTCATGATTCAGATATCTTTCACATCTGCCATCAGCCAGCCAAAGTTCTCAAGTGATTAGCAGATGCATCTAGATCATCTCTTTACCTTACTCAAGCGTAACTGTGCCATATGACACAACATAACTGCAGAAGTACAATTTCATCATCTTCACAGGATTTGCAGATTAGAGAATAGCTTTGCAAGTATATTAGAAATTCTGCTTATCACAGGCTCATTGGCTCACAATAGACACCATTCTCCAAGTGCCATTTTTTCCCCACTCACAAAATACCTTAGTGATATTCCCATTTTAACTGGCATATAATATTTCATATTCTACATGTAATAAAGTCTATTTAATCAATTTCCTGTTGATGGGGATTTCAGTGTTGAATTTTGAATTATTACATAAAGATAGTGGTTGTTAAAGCCACAGACTCTGGCACTGCATATTACAAGTAGACTGAAGTATGTGCTCCATAGAAGAAACTTTAAGAAGATTATTTCCAACACCTAGTAAACAAAGTGAATTCTTGACTTTGGAAAAATTATCAGAAGCGTTCTTTATAGACAGAGACAAAGATAGGCAGGGAAATAGGGATACATCTATACAGAGAGAAAACACTTTAAAATGTTAAATTCTAGCATTACTGTTTTGAATTTTGATTTTCTAGTCAAGACATATGTTCAAAACTCAGAATCTCATAAACCCTTGTTATGATGTTCCTGGTAACATCTCCACAGTAGTGTCTATGAACTTCAAGGAACATTTCTTTATGTCATAGTTGTTTACGTGTCTGTCTAACCTACTGATTTACCTGAGTATAAGTATTGCCTCATTTGGTTTTATTGCCTTCACAGCTTCTTTTACCTGAAGGAGAAAATTATCATGTAGTGTTTGCAGACTGCAGTCAGATAGGTTGGTCAAATGCAAATAACAGAATTGGTATTCTCAAATTCTGTCTCTATATGGGTCCATTTGCCTGCCTATAGTAAAGTGTCTTTACTCTTCATGGCTTTTCTCTCCCTCTGTCCCAACAAGCTCTGCCACTTGCTAACTGTGGGATATTGAGAATATCTTTAAAAACTTGTTATTAAACAAATGAATGTAGGGGCACCTGGCTGGCTCAGCTGATTGAATGTCTAACTCTTGATTTCTGCTCAAGTCATGAACTCAGGGTCCTGCTCAGCAGAGAGTCTGCTTGAGATTCTCTCTCTCCCTCTGCCCCCCCCAACTTGTGTGTGCACTCTCTCTCTCTCTCTCTCAAATAATCTTAAAAAAAAAAAATTAAAAAAAAGAATGTGGATTTACAGAAAAGTTGAAAAGATAGTACAGACAGTTCCTATATACCCTTCACCCAGCTTCCTCTAATCTTATCTTACATAACTATGGTACATTTATTAAAACTTAGAAATTTACAGTGGTACAATATTATTCACTCTAGACTTTATTCATTTTTTTTAAAGATTTTATTTATTTATTTGACTGAGAGAGACTCAGAGAAAGAGGGAACACAAGCAGGGGGAGTGGAAGAGGGAGAAGCAGACTCCCTGCTGAGCAGGGAGCCCGATGTGGGGCTCGATCCCAGGGCCCTGGGACAATGACCTGAGCCGAAGGCAGATGCTTAATGACTGATCCACCCAGGTGCCCTGACTTTATTCGTTTTTTTGCCAGTTTTTCCATTAATGCCTTTTCTGTTCCAGGGTCCAATTCAGGATCCCATGCTGTATTTAGTCATTGTGTCTCCTTACTATCCTTGAAAGATGTTTTTCAAACATAAATTGGGGATAATATCCATACCAACTTATAAGTTCCTTGCAAGAGGTAGGTGAGCAAGCATGGGTTACACACTTTGGACAGATTATAGCATATGATATTTGCTATGTTAGAAAAAGAGAGGTGACAAATATTCTTGTACTTGAATATTTGTGGGAATATTCATTATTTCTTCTGGATCAGAGACTTAGAAATGGAATTAAGGGATAAAAAGATAGTTACATTTTAAATTATGACTGGCACAATCAAATTTTTCTACCAAATAATACACTAATATGAATTAGAATATTAATTTTCCTATGTCCTCTCTCATAGTGGATTGTTAACAACTGTTTTTAGTCTAGCCTAGGAGATAGTTAAAAATGATGCCCCTTAGTTTTTAAAACTCAAATATCTCTGATTACTACTATAATAATGCATTCTTTTAAAAGTTTATTGGCCATGTGGGGGTGCCTGTCTGGCTCAGTCAGTAGAGCACATGACTCTTTATCTCAGGGTCATGAGTTTAAGTCCCAGGTTGGGCACAGAGCTTACTTAAAAATAAATAAATAAATAAATAAATAAATAAATAAATAAATAAATAAATAAATAAATAAAGATTTAAGAGTTTATTGGCTATCTGCATTTTTCCTTCTGTCAACTGTCAGGTCATATCCTTTGCACATTTTTCTGTTAGGATCTGTGTTTCTTGTTGATTTGTGTGATTTGTCCTATATTCTAGAAGTTAACTCTTTATATGTCATATGCACTGCAATATTTTCTCTCAGTCTTATACTTGAATATTAACTTTAGAGTGCTTTTTAAAAACACTTTGACCATGGTAATCTTTATATAATAAAATTTACTAACATTAATTTTACTTTATGGGTTCTAGATCTAATGTTTCACTTAAGATGGTATTTCTTAAGGTATATGCTATTTTAATAACTTTATAGATATTTTAAAACAGTTACTATATTAATTGATATGGATTTTATTTTTGTATAGGATATAAAGGAAGGTGGTTTCATTATATGTATGTAAACTCCCATATATGCCATAAATTCCATCTAATTTCAATAGAATTATATATTTAAAAATTTAGGCAAATCTACTGTCATATCAGATCATCTGAAATGTTGTTCCCTTCCATTAACGCTGATTATCAGGGTAGCTACATTTTAAATTTCTATTATTATTATCAATATCCAAGGATAAACATATGAAGAAATGGAAAGAGCAAGAGAGTGAGAGAGGGAGTGCATACTGAGAGAAAAATAATCACAAAGCCCAAGCAAAAATTTGCCCATGGGCACAATTATTTTCCAGTGATATATGGGTAATAGTTCTCTGTCTCTCTCTCTCTTAAACACACACATTTACGCTCTCAGAATAACAAAATTAAGAGCTCTGATGTATGCATGTGTAATGTCACTTTTTTGTTAAGGATTTTATTTATTTATTAGAGAGAAAGAGAGAGAGAGAGAAAGAAGGCAAGAGTGGGGGGAGGAGCAGAGAGAGAGGCATAAGGACAAGCAGACTCCATGCTGAGCAAGGAGCTGGACATGGGGCTCGATCTCATGACCCTGAGATCATGACCTGAGCCAAAATCAAGAGTCGGATGCTTAACCAACTGAGCCACCCAGGCACCCCTGTAATGTCACTTTTAATCATAAAAATGTGTGTTCTGTGAATAAAATTAGTCACCTATTCATTTGGAATGTTAGAAAATTCAATGTAATTCTGATAACGGCATTAATGAAAACTGGTTTCTGATACCCAGCATCCTTTTTACTACATTAAGACTTAAAATGCAAAAAAAGCAGATTTTATGAAACCTTGATTTTATATTAAAGGCATAACAATTCACATGCGAGTATGACTGTGATGAGAAGCTACTCTTAGAGCCACCTCCACTCTACTCTGCACCCTTTTAGAAATTTTTAAAGCCTCCCTCTGGGCAGTTCCCTATGGCTTGGGTACAAACAGTACTTCTTTTGTTAGGAAAAAAGTATCCCATCTTCTGTAAGCCTCAATTCCACTCAAGGGTGCAGGGCTTAGCTAGGCAAGCATGGGCTGAATTTGTACCCCAACTCACCCCCATAGCCAGGTGACTGTATGCAGAGCAAAATGCACAACCATGTGCAGCATTTCTGATGCCTCTGACTTGAAACACTCATTAAAAGCTTCACTAATGGGCACTGGGTGGCTCAGTCGCTTAAGTGTCTGCCTTAGGCTCAGGTCATGATCCCAGGATCCTGGGATCAAGCCCCGCATCGGGCTCCCTGCTCAGTGGGGAGTCTGCTTCTGCCTCTCCCTCAGATTATGCTCTCTCTGTCTCTCTCTCTCTCTCTCAAATAAATAAAATAAAAGCTTCATTAACTCTACCAGTTTGAAGGTTGATATACTGGTAATACATAATCTCTCTCCAAATCAATATTACAGTAACAGCGTAATAACTAGTGATGAAGGGGAAAGCTCCCAGTCATCCCCTATCAAACAACCTAGAACTAAATTATCAAGATCTGATAAATTGTCACTGGTAATTGATATCGAACTCACTATTACTGCTGATAGAGATACAGCTATTTGTAAAACCAATCAAAGAAATAAATTTACCACTGTGAATATACTATCCATTAACTACACATGATTTTGCGTTTATTTCTAGCTGCATTTAAGTTCATTAGTCCTTTGGGTAGGTTCTGTAATGCCTTATTTTATGGCTCCCAAAATGATATGACCTGAGAATCACTTGGCTCAATTATGTGCATGGAACAGAAAAGTAGGAGGAGAAAGTACTCTGGGTCCACAGAAGCAGTGCCTTAAAGGGCACTAAAGGCAGAGAGAAAATTATTCATCAGAATTAGGAATTAGAGCTGGTCCTCTAAGATTTAAAGGAAAATCTCAAGGGCCTAGAAGTTCCCCTTTTGTTAACTTAATATCTTTACTGAAGCAGGATTCTAATAATCCTCTTACAGAACTGTGTCAGATGGAGCACCATGAAAAAGTAAAGACAACAACCCAACACAATCATTAGTCAGCCTTAACATTATTCTTTCAAAAGATCCCCTGAGATACACATTAGTAAATGTTTGTCGACTATGGACCTTACTGGACAGAAGAAATGTTATTTTTGCTTCCGGTTGTGACAATAAACTGCATAAAAACTGTTAATACACTAAGTAGATATTAACTTTTGATGATCACAAACCCAAAGTATATTTTGAAACAGGCTACTCTTACATATATGTAGGTATTTGTCTCTATGTATCATATAAAAATTATTCTTTTAAAACAAAACAGTACTCTTCTATTTGCTTCCTTAAAACAATCCTTTGCCATATGAGAAATAATTGGATAATTGCATTGTGTAAAGCTGAAAGCTTTTATTAAAGGATGGTTAAAATAATAAATACTCATAGAGAATACAGGCAGTCCTGTATAGAGCAGTAATGGGCCAAAGAGAAGCTGGGGTCATCTACTCCAGTACTCTTCACTAATGCAGGAACTATTTCAGGTTCCAACTTTCTCTTCTCCTGTAATCTTCTACAGCAAGGATGTAATCGGTTGTTAGTTTGAAAATTGGGTGTTTTGTTTTTTGGTTTTTGGGTTTTTTACTCTTTTCTTCTAATTTGGACCCCATCACTATATTTCTTATATAAATGAAAGATCATGAAGGGGAGTAGAATATGCCACCCCAAAATATGCCTCTTTGGCATAAAGGCTGATTATTTTTAAAAAACAGCAGACATAGGAAAAGCTCTGAAAACCAAGTAGGAGTTACCCTTCTTTAAGAGATATTTACATTTATAAGAGAAATCTCCATTTGTACAGGTATCTTACTCCCTGTACCAGAAAGAGGAGAATGACTAAATATCTAGAAACTCTTATCAGTTGATAAAGCATGGACTTAAATCTCTGTAACAACCTTACCCTTGTATACTGTACCTTTCCTGAAAACTGGCTGTCCCCTCCCCACCGCCATCAAACATGTTTTGTCTTTAGCTGAAGATGATATTTAAGGTGATGGCTTGGGCCATTTTAAAGAGTTACTCAGTTTTTCCTGGGTGTCCCACATGTCTACAGGAGGTGTCCCTCACATATACAGGAAGAAGTATACATGTTATTAAACTTCTGTTTGTTTTTTTTCATGTTCATCTGTCTTTTTTATTACTGGGGGCAGGGGTCATCTCAACTAAGCATCTAGAAGGGTAGAGGGAAAATTATTTTTTCTTGCCTACAATCTTGTGAAAATTGGTAGTAAGAAACCTCACTAAAATGGAGTCAGGAGGCTTTAACAGGGGGGGATTCTCACACCCTACCACTCATCATCAATTGCAGACCTAAAAGAAAGAGACTGACCTTGTACTTGGATACTACTTTAGTATTCCAGCCCAAGGCAGAGACGCTTACCCAACCCCCCAAAACCTCAGTTAATGAAAAGCCACCATACTTCAAACTCCCAGTTTACTCCAATGGACATTGAGTTCATAACAGTCCTCCCAACTTACCCCCTTTCTCTTTAAAAACGGTACCTCTCCCTTGTTCCCCAGACTTGCCTATGGTTTTGCCACAGCTTGTCAGTTCCACATTGAAATTCTCTTTTATTCCTGAACAAACCCATCTTTTGCTGGTAAAATAACAGGCAGTTTTTATTTGGTTAAGGTTAACAATCTCTACACATATTTCTTTGTGGCCTGTGTGATGTTTGAGGCAGAACTTCAATTATCAATTACTTACTGGTCACTTCAGTAAAAATACTTACTAAGTCCGTATGTATTTCTGTTATTATTAATTTAGTATTAAAAGATGTGTTTCCTGTATTTTTACAGTGCAGTACTAGAAGCAATTTTTTTCTAGTAAAAGCAAATTTTAATACTATACTCCTGCAGTAAGGATCGGTATTTCACTTAAGATATATATCAATGTGGAAAAACTGTCAAAAGCTGTGGGAAAATGAAACTGGGTGCCTGGCAGGTCAAGAAATGGGTTGTATTTGATGGTAAGAGTACAAATTTATTTTTATGGTGACTGAAAGCCTTGGAATTGTTTTTAGAGAAAGACCAGAAAAGGAGTAGTATTCCTAAGAATCAACCCTAAATTGTACTTGTAATATACATATATCATACTATGTAATCCTAACAATTTACTTCAAAATGGAGAAGGCATTGCCCTGATGTTACAAATAAGGAGTGGTATCAGAAACAATATATTGCCCCACATAGTACACCCAGAGTCAGAGTTGGTCTGATACCAAAATCTATCCCCTTTCCCTCCCTGTCATTTGGGATTGGTGGGGAGGATGTAGGGGATGGGAATGAAACTAAACATACAAAGAATAATACATAGAGAATACAGAATTATTCCAAGACTGTTTCTATAGATGATAGCAGGGGATGCTGAGCTCTTGAACATAGGCTATAGAGGAGAGAATGAGAGGAGAGAACAGATCCAAATAATATCTAAGAGAAAAATACCAGACACATTGGAGAACAGAGAGAAAAAAAAAATGGCATTATATTTCAGCTTTTGGGTGATGGAATGAGAGGTGATTTTTAACAAGATTTTAAACAATGCAGAAAAATGCTCCTCCCTCTCCTCCCCATCCCCACCCCCCCGCTTTAGGAGGGGGAAATAATGACTTGATTAATGTTGTTTGTGTTGAATTTTCTTTTAAGGATTATTTATTGGGGTGCCTGGGTGGCTCAGTCATTAAATGTCTGCCTTCAGCTCAGGTCATGATCCCAGGGTCCTGGGATCGAGCCCCACATTGGGCTCCCTGCCCGGCGGGAAGCCTGCTTCTCCCTTTCCCACTCCCCCTGCTTGTGTTCCCTCTTTCGCTGTCTCTCTCTCTGTCAAATAAATAAATAAAATTAAATTTTAAAAAAAGAATTATTTATTTTAGAGAGCGCATGTGAAAGGGAGGGGCAGAGGGAGAGGGAGAGAGAGAGAATCTCAAGCAGACTTCGAGCTGATCGTGGAGCCCGACTTGGGGCTGGATTTCACGACCCTGGGATTATGACCTGAGCCAAAATCAAGAGTCAGATGCTTAACCAACTGAGCCACCCAGGTGCCCCTGTTTGTGTTGAATTTGAAGTGCCCATTTGATAATCAAGTAAAGACATCTACCATGAAATTGGGTAAAAGTATCTAAAGCAGGTAACAAAGGTCTAAGCCCTTATAAGGGTGGTAACTGATCACACACAGAGTGTATGTAAATTGAGATAAGAAGATGGTCATAGCAGTACCCTGACAAACATGAGTATTTAAGGCAGAAGTCCATGAATGTACTTTGAAGAATGTTGAAACCCCTTGAAGTTTTTAACATTTGTATGTGTGAGGGGGATTGTCTGCCATTTTGTAAACAGTGTTCCCAGATTAATAAGTTTCTCAAATGGGTATTGAGAGAAACAACCCATGAACCTGAGTGTTTCTGCATGTTCTTGCTGGGTGTGCCAAGAATGCAAGGCCACAATGGCTCTTTACTCAAGCCATTTGTTAGGGTTGGGTTAGCAGAAGCAATCCTGAGAAATGGGTAGGCTTATATACTGCTTGCTATAAAAAGGAAGATATCCCAAGCTCAGTATTCTTCAGCTGCAATGCAAACCCACTACATGTGGAACATTCTGGGCCCCATGGGACTCTGGGGAAAAGGGAACCAAAACAAACACCCTGATACTCATAGGGCCTGTTGTGCTATGAATAATAAAGTCCTTTGTCTTTGATTCAGGAGTCTTATGTCTTCTGTGAGCATTCATTAAAGAGTCGCAAGGCTAGCTTAATAATTGATTAGCTTTTATGTAAAGTGAAATCAAATTTCGCACCTGATAATGGATCACGATGTGGTTCGTAAAAGTTTGACTACCACAGGTAAGAAATTAAAGTTGAGCCTATGTGTAAACCTGAGAAGGGATAAAATATAAGAGTGATTTTATGGAAATAAAGGATATGGGAGGTATAAAGGAAAAAAAAAAAAAAACAGAAGAGAAGATAATCCCCCAAATTTCTGAAGTTCAAGTAAACAAAGACTGAAAATGATAAGTGAACTTGAAAATTAAGTTATTTAGGATCTGAATGGAAGCCAGTTCAGAGGAATGGTGTGGGAAGTAAACTTTGGAATAACTAGGACAGTGGTTCTCAGTCATGTTGGTCTCAGGACTCTTAAACTCATAAATTATTGAGGACTCCCAAGAACCTTTGTAAATGTTGGATATATCTATTGGTATTTAGGTAATAGAAATTAACACTAATGTTTAAAACAAGTATTTACTTATTAATTCATTTTGAAGTAACAATAAACTCACTGCTAAATAACATACTACAGAAAACATGATTTTCCAAAACAAAAAAAAGGGGAAAGAGTGGCACCATTTTACATTGTTGTAAATCTCTTTAGTACCTGGCTTAATAGAATGTAAATGGATTCTCTATTTGTTTCTGCACTCAGTCTGCTGTGACATCACATCTTGAGGCCTCTGGAAAACTCTAGTATACATTTATGATAGAGTGAGTGAAAAAGGTGAACAGTGTTTTAGTATTATTATGATAATAGGTTTTTTTTTAAGATTTTATTTATTTATTCATGAGAGACAGAGAGAGAGAGAGGCAGAGGCAGAGGGAGAAGCAGGCTCCCCACAGAGCAGGGAGCCCAATGCGGGACTTGATCCCAGGACCCTGGGATCATGACCCGAGCTGAAGGTAGATGCCCAACTGACTGAGCCACCCAGGGATCCCTATTATGATAATAGTTTTGACCTTGAGGCTGCGCCCCCCCCCCACCCCGGAAAGTTTCTCAGGTATGTCCCCAGGGTCCCTGGATCACACTTTGAGAACCACTGGAATAGAAGAAATCTAGATATTTACGTGTGATACCTTTTAGTAGCCATGCCAGACTCCAAAACAAAGATATTGCCACTGGTGGAAAGGAGTAAGGTGTTCAAGGAAAGCTTAGTTGATTATCTGCTTTGATCTTCTATTAATCTTCTATAAAAGTAAAACTATTAGCTATTAGAAGACAAGTAGTGATTACTCTTGAGCAGGAGGTGAGCAGAAACCCCAAGGGGGCAAAAAGAGGCTTCTAGGGTAGCAAGGTACTGTTTTTGTTTTTGTTTTTGTTTTTAAAGATTTTATTTATTTATTTGAGAGAGAAAATGAGAGACAGAGAGCACGAGAGGGAAGAGGGTCAGAGGGAGAAGCAGACCCCCCACTGAGCAGGGAGCCCGATGTGGGACTCGATCCCAGGACTCCAGGATCATGACCTGAGCCGAAGGCAGTCGCTTAACCAACTGAGCCACCCAGCCGCCCGCAAGGTACTGTTTTTTGATCTAAGTGCTCATTCCATGATCGCATTCAGGTAGTAAAAATTAAATTATATATACTTATCACTCGCACCTTTACCGTATATAAACCACACTTAAGTAAAAAGTTAGAATATATAAAAGGAAAGCATAAGTGCCAATCTCATTATCTTTACTACTTTTTAAAACACAAGACTTCACTCTGTCAATGAAATAAGACTGGAATCCAGCATAGTTTGACTGACAGATGATGGAGGCAGAAGCATGTATGTATGAAGTTAAAATTTATATTTGCCAATTTGATACCAAAAAATCAAACTTTTAAAATAGTGGCTAAGCTAATCATTCATTAGAGTTATGTGTATACTTCATTTCTATACAAAGTGAATGTTTCTCAGTTGATGACAATCATTACCACATGCCTGACAGGTAGACTGATTTCATTTCCCAGCTCCGTTAGAAGGGAATGGTGCCCCTCCTTTCGTTTCCAGTAAACTCCTCCACCCCTTCAATATTCCCACTCTGCACAAGTTTCTTAAAAGGTAAAATCTTGGCTGGCTTAACGATTCTCTTCACTTGAATGTTGTGAAAGGATATTAATTAATAGTGCTTATCTCTTTCTATCTATTAATTCCAACCTCAGTACGAATGTATTGTTGTTGGACTCTGAGAAAGCGCCAAAAAGAATTTTTAATGTGACACAGAGAAGTTCCCTGAGAGATGGTTTTCTTTGTTATCTATGATTCTCACTTAGTTTGAACAATTTACAGGAAAGTCTCAACACATCTCCAGGGCACATATAAAGCTGTAAGTCTGTAGCACTTACACTAATGTGCTCCCCTGTTAAAGACATCAAGTATGTCATAACTAATAGATGGTTGTTGTGGGCTAGTGAGACTGAATCTGCTTAACACTTTCATGAATATGCCAAAGGAGGGATCACTTCAATTATCTTGGGCATGAAGACTAACTTCTTTACACCTCCATGTAAGGTAGAACAAGTATTTCATAGTTTGTAACAAAGTAAGCATTATTGAAAGTAAAAGCAACTCATTCAATGCCATAATGGTGAAATGAACTAAGAGCCATACCACTGGAAAAGGCTTTCAGCAGAGAGCAATTTTGCTTTGCTTAACATCGGGAAAAAGGCTTTAAATAACAGCAGACAATTTATTTGAATAGTACAGAATATTTTTGCCTAGCCATCCGACTAATCCATTGTCTAGTCTTGGAAGAACACTGGAGGCTATCTTAAAATAATAAAAGTATTGTAACTACTTTCACTGTAGGAAACTGCCCTATTCTACAGTGTGATCACTATTAAGGGCAATCATTCATACTTTCATATACTTCTTGTTTACTTTGGAGTTTAAGCAGCATTAATCACCACTCCTTCAGTTGAAAAGCACATTAAAACCAGTGAAGAATGGCTCCTTGCAGTAATATTTACTAGCAACGGCCTCTGATCTGAAACATTAGTTAATCGACTTACAAACACAGAAACGCACAGACACCAGTTTAGATTAAAAAGCAATGCTAAGAAATTTAAACAAGGGGCATCTGGGCAACGAGCTAAGGGAGAAAAAGAAAAGATAGAGAGTTCAATTTTGCAGAGGTTTTTAAGTTGCTGAAGTAATTCCAGTAAGTCCGTGATCTCCATGTCATCGGCAGCTAATTAAGATGGGTATACAGCCCGATGTCCTGCTAGTATGAAATTTCACAGGCTGGTATAGCTCAAGGAATGGAGAATTCTTGAATTAAACCAAGTGGTATCAAGGGATTCACTCTCAGAAAGTATGAGACAAGTTAATAGGCTAACCTGAAAAGCATACCTAGGGCATTTTTGCAAAAGTCTCGAATTTCAAGATTAGGTAAATTGAAGGAAGGCCAGGAGGTTCTATGAGATAAAACTACTTGCCCTTTCCACGTTTCATGTTGCACTGAGCTCTACAATTCTGAAATGAGCAATTCCTTATATGTAGATGCTCTGCAACAGTGGTCTTCACATTTTTTCTTTAAGCAGCAGAATCCCCTGGAGGGCTTCTTAAAATGCTGATGGCTGGGCCCCACTGCCAGAGCTCCTGATGTGGAAGGTCCAGATTGGGGCCTGAGAATTTACATTTCGAAGAGATTCCATGCTGATGCTGATGTTGCTCCCCCGGGATCACACTGGAAAATAGCCACATTCCTGCCAGTGTTCTCAAAGTTGAACGTGCATATGAATCTCCTGGTTATCTTATTACAATGTATACAGAACACATGGGGACCCTATGAAAATGCAGATTCTTACTCAGTAAACGTGGTGATGCCAATTTCTCCGCTCTGGGGAACAGACTCTGAGAAACAAAGAACTGTAGTCTCTTAGTATGAATCCATTTATCATACCATTCCTTCCTTCATGAGAACAACTGGATAAAGCTTGAAAGCAGTGGGTGGGGCAAGGATTGTGAGGGAGAGAAGAGCAAAAGATTGAAGTGGGGGTTAAGCTCAGAAAGAAGGTGTCATGCTAAAGGCAAACTAAACCAACTTCATAGCTGGCCATTCTGTCACTTTTTTCCCCAGGTAGTATGAAATGTAGACTTTTTAATGGTTTATATTGCATATATCTAACTTTGAAATTAAGTGTTCAGAGCCCAGTAGATCTGAACTAAAACACTCTTACCTATATTCTCTGAATAGGGTTCTTGATTTCTAGAACTTCAAAAGGAAACAGTAGAAACTAGAGAATTACTCCTTCTTTTTGTAAAAAGCTCAGTTACCTGTTTTTGTCCTTTCTTTCAAAGTTTATAGCCATCAACTCTCTAGTAGCAATATTCAGCTTTCAATGTATCTAGTGATTATATATATATATATATTTTTTTTAAAGGTTTTATTTTTAAGCCATCTCTACACATATCTAGTGATTACAGATGAGCCAGTGACTACTGTAGAAGGTAATTAGGCATCTGACGCTATGCTTTCTTAAAAAAAAAAAAAATGTGTACAAATTACACTTGGCAAAGAAAAAAGAAAGGAAATAAGAACTCTTACTCCAAACCCAAACTTTTTGTTTACTCTGGTCTCTATGTTGACATATGTTCCAGATCTCCAGTGGAGAATTTCTTGCACATACAAGAGTTTTTTGTATATTTTGGTTAACAGTCCTTTATCCGACATGTCTTTTGCAAATATTTTCTCCCATTCTGTGGCTTGTCTTTTCATTCTCTTATTTTCTCAAAGCACAAGTTTTAAATTTTAATGAAGTCCAACTTATCAATTATTTCTTTGATGGATCATACCTTTAGTGTTGTATCTGAGAAATCACCACCATACCCAAGGTAATCTAGATTTTCTCCTGTGTTCTGAGACTTTTATAGTTTTGTATTTTACACTGAGTTTTGTGATCCTTAAGGGATCATTTGTGCCTGTTATAAAACAAGGCTTATAACTCACCATAAGCCACAAGATCGCTCTTCGATAGGGACATTTTAACATTAAATATTTAGCAAGACCCCTTGACAGGTCACTGAGAGATGTGTAAATAATATAACATGAGTAGTGCACTTTATAACAATGATGAAGATTGGTTTGTGTATTCTTAATTACAAAAATTATACCTTACGTCTGAACAAAGTCCAAGGGGACTCTATGGAGAGTAATTGATTACAATGGGTGAGGAAGCAGACAAAAATTACAAGAGAGGTTGAACTTCTTGAAAATAGTAGATTATGGTTTATTTGTCTTTATGTCCCCAATGTGTTGCCTAATGCCTGTGAATCAGATGTAAATAAATGTTGACATATGAGTGCATGATAGAGTTAACAGCATTGATTTCTTCTCTACTAGTTGTTATGTGTGATAGGATAGGACACCATCCTATCAGACCAATATTATATCCCTTACAGTAGCTATCCTGTTCAGAGTAAGAAAGAGAGAAAGGAAATTCACGTTTATGCAACAAAGAAATTTTACCTATATATCATGTACTAGACACAGTTTGTATACATCATCTTTGGACATAAATAATTTCATTTGCATTTCTTGAGGTGGCTTTAGATAGAACTTTGATGAAAAGCTAAAGTTGTCAAGGTACTACACTAGCCATAACATGGCCCCATGGTTCAGAGAGTATTCACAAAGGGATGTAGAGATCCTCCGTAACAATGGTAAAGTGGCCCCGAGAAAAGCCAAGTAGCCTTCAGCCCTGTTCCGATAGGCCATGCCTGGGCCAGTTGGAATTTTTATGAGCCCACATTACAGTTATTAAGGGTCATATGCAAGTACCATTCCACCTTAGTTCCTCAGTATTTTGGTCTAAGAGTAAGAAGAAGCCCTCTTCACTCTGCTTCAGCCTACAATCAATAGCCTGAAAGTAGGTACTGAGATTTTTATCCAGTCCCCTTTACTTATTGCTCAGAACAGATCAACTAGTGGGCTAGACTTGACTGCCCATATTAACACCAAGCAAGCTAACAGGCTACATTCATAATTGCAATTGAAATTGGAAGTAATAATTCTATACTTTTTAGAAACTCATTTAAGGAAAATTAGAGGGGTGCCTAGCTGGCTCAGTAGGTAGAGCATGTGACTCTTGATCTCAGAGTCATGAGTTCGAGCCCCATGTTGGATGTGGAGATTACTGAAAAATAAAATCTTAAAAAAAATAAGTGTAAGGAAAACTACAGTGTTAAAGAGGATCATTATGAAAAATTATTTCAAAACTGAAGATAGCTAAGAATCCAGTTTTGGTTTATAAGTGATTCACATTTGAAAATCATCCATTAAATAATTCCATTCAGCATTTTTGAATACCTGCTCTGTATCAAGGATTGTTGTAAGAGTTCAAAGATAAATATGTGTATATCAGTCATAATCATTTTGAGAAAATATTACTAAGCACCTATTATGTGCAGGACACTTTACATATTCTCTGTTGTTTAAAACAATCCTTCACTGTGGTTTGCTTCTTCTCCTTTTACAGATAATATCACATGTTCAGAGAAATTAACTAAATGACCCAAGTGTACGGAGCTCACGAGTAACAAGTGGGAGTAATATCCTCCTCTTTCTGACTCTGAAGCATTATGTATTTTGTTATCCTGCCTTTGTGAATTCAGTTCCCAATTCCTCCACGGTTTTTGGATTAAGAAAAATAAGAATATAAAATTAACACTTAAATGGTATATCAACAGGATGACCATATAAATTATCCTCCAACCCAGGATACTTTTGAGAGTAAAAGAGGAGTACAAAAAATCACCATGGGGAGTTATTGTTCAATGAGTATAAAGTTTCTGTTAATACTAGATGAGTATGTTCTAGAGATCCATGTTGTTCTAGGTACAACATAGTGCCTATAGTTAGCAATATGGTACTGTGCACCTCAGAATTTGTTAAGAGGGTAGATGTGAAGTGTTCTTACCCTAAACACATAAAATAAAAAACAAAGAGACACAAGGAAACTTTGGGAAGTGTTAGATACATCTATTACCTCGATGGTGGTGATGGTTTCACGGGTGTTTATGTATGTCCCAACTCATCGAACATCAAATTATACACATTAAATATGTGCAGTTGTTTATCAATTATACCTCAGTAAAGCTTATAGAAAGTAGCTTAAAAATTACCCCAAGGCAGTAGGTGTAACCCGTGGCATAGGGTCCCTTTTGTATTAAAGTTCCAGGCAGGAAGTAGATGGCACACTGGGAAAGATTTCACTGAAAATAATTCAACAAAGGAATAAAATGCAGAGATGTGGCAAGTGTAAAGCATTCAGTATGGATGGCAGGACCCAATTAGCTAGCAACAGCAGGCTCGAGAAGCAATAAGCAGAGCAGTGCTGGCTAGAACCCTGTGGGAGCCGGGGCCTCTGGCAGGAAAGAGGCGCTGCCTTTGAGAACTGTAGGTGTGAAAGCAGGCGGTAGCCGCCAGGACGGGGGTGGGCAGGAACACTTACCCTAGTCTCTGTCTCACACTTTAGTCTCCAACTGGTGCTTCACACTGATCAAATCCCACCAAAATCCACAGAACAAGCTGACTAATGCCCTCTGTGGACGTCAGCCTCTGAGCACCTAGAACAGAGCAGGAAATGGGGGAAAATGGATTTAAGGGAAGAAACAGAATAACCAGTATGGGTGGGCTTCTGATCTTATTACCCGTTTTTAAAATAAGCAAAGGAAACTTTAATACTTGAATGCCTCCAGTCTTACCCAACACTACGGGACTCAGCATGAAGATATTCTTTACTTGTCCTACTCTGAGCCTCATTACTGACAAGTGATCCCGAGAAGAACCCTGTATCCAAATTCTGGTAATCACTTATTTTTGTGGGGGGAGAGGGGCTGATTTTCTTGGTAACCTATCTAGTAATCAAGTCCTTCTACGAAGTGACAACCTTAGTCATAAAAAAAAGCAGGAAACCTGAAGTCCTACTAACCTGAGTTTACAAGTGAGTTGTCCCCATAACTAACTGTGTGACCATGAATATTACCTTTTCTGAGTTTTAGTTTCCTTTTCCAGAACGGGGGGCAATAAGACTGACCTCCATAAGAGATAACACATAAAATACACTTACCAGGTAACTAACATATAGCCAGAGGTCAAGAAATAGTACTTAATGCTATTACCATTAATACTGTTAGTATCATTAATATAATATTTAGTTATTACCCAAGGGAATAGACTATTAAATTCTTCCAGTGAATTGTCCTTACGCTGATTGCCTCGATGTCAGCTATAGTGTTACCCTCTGCTCACTTACTGGGCTATCCAGTTTGACTTCTCTTTAGCCCCAGATGGCTGTGTTTATATAATGGGCCCCTCCATCCATCAAGAGTTAGGCCATCACTCACAAATATCTATGTATATATGACAACCACTAAGAGGAATAAAGAGTGGAGGTAATAATGGTAATATAATACCATCTAAGAAAAAAAAAGGTAAAATCATGGATTCATTCAATCCAATCCTTTGTTATAGCCACAATAATTTATGATTAGCTTAAAATTCTCATTCAGGGGCGCCTGGGTGGCTCAGTTGGTTAGGCGACTGCCTTCGGCTCAGGTCATGATCCCGGAGTCCCGGGATCGAGACCCGCATCGGGCTCCCTACTCAGTGGGGAGTCTACTTCTCCCTCTCCCACTCCCCCTGCTTGTGTTCCCTCTCTCGCTGTGTCTTTCTCTGTCAAATAAATAAATAAAATCTTAGAAAAAAAAAAAATTCTCATTCAGTGCCAAGTCCTTTCATGTCCAAGACTCAGCTTTTCAATCCCCATGGGGTTCATTTGGTATGTTTCTTTATTCAAGCTTATGTTCAAGCAAAGTTTCTTTCAAAAGCATGCAGAACCATCTGCTTAAATAGACCACAAGCAAAGAGACTGGGTAAACAATTTTGGCTGTCACTCAGTTATTGGTCTAATGTCAATACATATTCATTACATAGTCACTGAAGTTCTCATGGATAACCTAATACAGCTTTTTAAAGATGTTTTCTCTCTCTCATTCTTTCATATTTGAAAAAGAAAAACAGAGTCCCTAAGGTGCATTTTGATCTGTCTGGAACTCAGGATCTATTAATTCAACAGAATCACAAAAAGAGCATAACATATTTACTTTTCAGTTTGTAGCAACAATTACTGTGTTGTATTTATTTTATAATATCCATCTTCATATTATTTTTTCCTGAATTCTTCCTGTCAATCTCACTCAACATCCAGCTCTCTAAAATCACACCTCTTAAAAGTAGTGACAAGTAAAACCACTAAAGCCATGACATTAACTGGCAAGATGTGCTTGTAATATTTAAACTGAGCATCCCTTCCAAAAGCTCATGGTTTTCAGTCACCCATTATGTCTTTTACTCCTGTACAGTGCATTGTCAAGCAGAGATTTGGTTAATTTCATCACTGTACATAGCCTCTGAGTATGCCTCAAGAAAAAGACATGGGTTAAAGAATAAAGAATAATTTATTGAGGAGATGGAAATCTAAGGCAGCATGCGTGAGAAAAAAGGCAAGTAAAGATGAGTAACAAAGTCCATTTTACCCTGCTGGTTAACTTGTCCCGGTGAACCAAGAAGAGACACTGAAGGCTGCTCAGCAAGTGGGTCCACCCAGCATCTGAGATTTCTGCAGATAGGCCATGAGGCGAAACTGGGCCTCAGAGTGGAGTGTGTGTCACTTAACCCTGTAGTATACTGCTCCATTCAAGTATAGAAGCAGTGAGAAGAACTGGAAACTCGGCGTATGGGGTTGGTCTACCTGGCTGTGTGACAGGAAGCAAGGGGAAGAGTCTAGCACAGACAAAGGACCAATTGGCCCCAGGCCGATGGGGTGTGGACAGAAAGCCTGGGACACAACTGGAAGGAAGGAGGTAGTAAAAGGGATCTCGTCAGGGAGGCTCACCAACCACATGTCCAATACTATGTATCGACACGGTGCAAACCAAAAAACCTTAATTTTGAGTCCAAAAATAAAGCTGGAGAGTATGTTTTGCTGAAACACTTGCTAATGTGGCTGTAAAATATTTTGAATTTTCCTAACATATTCTCATGTGGGTTTTGTGTGGGAATGCCATAGTTTGAATGGATACAACTTGACATATATAAAAGAAACAGATCCTACTGAGCTCATTTTGACAAATGCAACACAAGAGGAATATCCAATTTGATATACAATATGGTGGAGAAAGTAGGGTCTTTCTGGAACACTGTACAAACTCAAAAATGCATCCACCAATTAATTTATATTAATATATATTATTGTTTATTTATGATGGACCATCATAAAACATGTTTTTATAGGACTTTAAAAATATTCACAATATGGGGGCGCCTGGGTGGCTTAGTCATTAAGCATCTGCCTTCGACTCAGGTCATGATCCCAGGTTCCTGGGATCGAGCCCCACATCAGGCTCCCTGCTCGGCCAGAAGCCTGCTTCTCCCACTCCCCCTGCTTGTGTTCCCTCTCTTGCTGTGTCTCTCTCTGTCAAATAAATAAATAAAATCTTTAAAAATATATATCCACAATATGTTTATACCAAATTACACTATATTAGGGGCCAAATTGCCTATCAAAAGAGAAATCTCCTAAAGACAACTCTGGTCAAATAATATATTTTAATGTCAACTTAATGATTTTTTTTTTGTTCTGATTCACCTGAGTTATACTTTGAAATGGCAATAAATTTCTCTACATTCTTTATTTAGAAAAAAAGCTGGAAAACTAACCATAAAATACCAAAGTTTACAGCAGCAAAATAAAGTAACATTTTAAATAAATGCATATGCTGTTAAAGTATAAAGAAAATAATAGGATGATAAACATCAATATCGGCAAAGAGGTTATCTCTGGCTAGAAGAGGGCTATGATAAGGGAAAACTATGTAGGGACCTTGAAGCATATTTGTAATGGTTTGTTTCTGAACTTGGTTGGAGGAGCCTAGGTATTTTTTAATGATATTTTTGTATACCATCTTTCCGCAGTGAAATATTTCATTAGATAAAATAAAATAATCATCACTAAAACTTAAGGGCATTCATGTAAGATGGTACAAAAAGTAAAGAAACATAAACAGGACAAAAATAAAACTTGACCAAACCAGTGAATGGCAGTAAAGAAGCTAAAGAATAAGAAATCATGTTAAGTAGGAAAAAATAGGATGGCAAAAATACACCCAAACATATCAGTGATTACTATGAATATGCATACACTAATTTGACTATTTAAAAGATAGATTCTTAGATTGGTATTTAAAACAAGCAAAACCTGGGGCACCTGGTGGCTCAGCCAGTTAAGCATCCAACTCTTGATTTTGGCTCAGGCCATGATCTCAGGGTCCTGAGATCAAGCCCCACATCAGGTTCCGTGCTGGGCATAGAGTCTGCTTAAAATTCTTTCTCTCCCTCTCCCTCTGCCCCTCCCCCATGCCCACTCTCTCTCTCTCTCAAAAAAAAATAAAATAAAATAAAATAAAATAAAACAAGCAAAACCCAGCTATATTCTATTTATGAGGACATATAAAATAGTGGTAAAGACTGAAAATGAAGAGAAAATCCTATAATAGACATATAATAAGAAAGATAAGGCAATAGTAGCAATACAAATAAGAGACAAAACAATATTCAAGGTCAAACAGGGACAGATCGATAAAAGTTGTTGAAGAGTCCACCAGTGTCTTAACATAAAGAGAAAAGAACTTTCCTGAGGATGTCTCCATCTAACTGAACAAGTGCAAATATAAAAAAATATGAGAAACTCCTCCAAAATACAGAGGAAATGGACACATAAGTAATACCAACAAGAGGTATTAGAGATGGTGAGAAAAGAGAATGGACCCAAACAAATTGATGACTGGTGCTCCTAAACTAACAAACAAACAAACAAATAGTAACCAGCAGAAGCAGTGGTGAAAGATTTAGTAATCTACATGACCTCAAACAAAACCAAAAATAACCCAAGAGTAATAAAAATATGCAGTATGAAAAAGTACACAAATTGTACCTGGCAAAATTCAAAATTATTGGAATTTTACTAACCCTCCCCCATACACACACACACACACACACACACATATATATATATATTTTAATTGCAAGGACAAAAAAAGATCATACAAGCATTCAGCAGAAACAAGAAGTTACATACAAAGAGAAACCAATCTAAATCCTTTCATTATCCTTTTCCATGATGCTAAATACTATAAACACTAAATTTTGAGAGAAAAATATTTGTGACTCTGTATTTCTTATAAACAGATAAGAATTCATCATATGTTAACCTGTAAGCACACACACAAAATTCTCTTTTGGCATATATTACCAGAGCACTCTTCCTGATAAATCCACTCCAGTGGTGAGAATGGAGACTCAGACTCAGGCATGAAATTTTGTTTTTCGAAGACAGCATATAAGTCTTTTCAGGATGCCATACGAAATCCCATAGCCTGAGTGGCTTAAACAAAAGACATTTATTCCCTCATGGTTCTGGAGACTAGAAGTCCCAGTTCAAGTTGCCAGCCTGGTTGGTTTCTGGTGAAAGCCCTCTTCCTGGTGAGCAGATGGCCACCTTCTCACTGTGCCCTCGCATGACCTTTCCTTGGGGTAAGCACGTGGGGAGAGAGTTCGCCAGTGTCTCTTCGTTTTTTTTTTTTTTAAAGATTTTATTTATTTATTTGAGAGAGAAAGAATGAGAGACAGAAAGCATGAGAGGGAGGAGGGTCAGAGGGAGAAGCAGACTCCTGGCTGAGCAGGGAGCCCGATGCGGGACTCGATCCCAGGACTCCAGGATCATGACCTGAGCCGAAGGCAGTCGCTTAACCAACTGAGCCACCCAGGCGCCCTCGCCAGTGTCTCTTCTTATTAGGACACTATTCCTATCGGATCATGTCCCCATTCTAATGGCCTCATTTAACTTTAATTACTTCCATAAAGACCCCATCTCCAAATACAGGCACGTTAGGGTTTTAGCATATGAATTTGGGTGGGGAGACACAAGCATTCAGTCCATAACAGATAAGAAATGAACACTAAATCATTTAAACATAAATCTGAATAGGCCTGCATATGTACAATTAAAAACAAGTATCTTAAATCTCAAAATGGAAACGTACCAAGTAAAATAATATAATAAATAGGTTTAGATTCCATGCTATGTTAAGAAAAACCCAGACACAAAATAGGTTTAAATTCAAAGGGATATATGTACCCTTATGTTTACTGTAGCAATATTTATTACAGCCACACTATGGAAGCAGCCCAAGTATTCATCAATAGATGAATGGATAAAGATGTGGTAAACACACACACACACACACAATGGAATATTATTCAGCCTGCACAAAGAATGGTATCTTGCCATTTGCAACAACATGGACAGAGCTAGAGAGTATAATGCTAAGTGAAATAAGTCAATCAGAGGAAGACAGATACCATATGATTTCACTCATGTGGAATTTAAGAAAAAAACAAACGAACAAAGGGAAAATGACAAACCAAAAACACAGTATCTTAACTATAGAGAACAAATGGATAGTTACCAGAGAAAAGGTGGGTAGGGGGAAAGGGTGAAATAGGTGATGGGGATTGAGAGTACACTTATCACAATGAGCACTGAGTAATGTATAGAATCGCTGAATCATTATATTGTACACCTGAAACCAATATAACGCTGTAGATTAACTATACTGGAATTGAAATTTAAGAAAGAGGTTTAAATGTCATAATTTTGTTATTTTTCTGTAATCCACAGCCACTTTTCTGACTCGACACTGTGTTTAATAATTTTTCTTTTAATCTTTTTCATGTTTTTCTGTAATCTTGTACCTCTTATTAATTGTTTTAATACGCTAAAAGGTGATGATTTACTGTTTACACGATGCAGGTACACTGTAATGCACTGTAAGCATCTGACAATTACTAATGTTTGCCATTTTTACAACTTGTCTCTTGTAACTCTAAATTCATTTACTAATAACATGAGAATTCTCTTCAATCAGCAATTTCACTGAATTGCATTAAACTCCCAAAGCATATGTGCTATCATTTTGGTTATTCAGCAGGCTTTCTGCCTGAAACTTCTCAGTACTTCTGCATACCCTAAGAAAAATGACAATTAGAGCTGAATACCCAAGAGTGCTAAAATAAGAGCGTGCCATTTTTTCCTGAATTTTCAATGTAATTTGTCTTTTTTATTGAAATTTATTTTTGAAATTAGTTATTAAGCATAATATATAGGATCAATACCAGATGATTTTTAAAGCATATTAGGTTAAAAAAAGCATGCTTTTAGTAGAGTTTAAAAATATAAAATAGGAATCTATTCATAAGAAATAATCTACAATTTAACTTTTTACTGAATTCTTTTCATTTTCCTCTTTATATTGTAGCAAAATATACAAAACCTGTTACAATTAATTATCACAAATTTTAAATCAGATTTCAAAATGTGACTATATTACTTGTTTTTTAAATTTAAGATTGATCAGTTTATCCATTTTATTTAGGTCCATTTTATTTTTTTCAAAACTGCCATAGAATGCAAAGGATAAACATTATTCTAAAAAATGCCACAAGGCAAATTATTTATGTCTGCATTTCTGATATCAACTATTAAAAGGCAAAAAGTATACCTCACAATGTCATATACAATGGCACTTAGGAAGAGAAAAGACTGACGTAAGACCACACATTTACTACAAACAAGACTGTATGGGTAGTATTGAAAAGTTTAGATATAAACATTCTATGCGAAAGGATAATTAGTAGAAATCGGTATCTGTTTTCTGAGCTACTTGAAACTTGTTTTAAAGAGAACTTTAAGATTCAAATTTTTAAAATTCTCATTTTTATACATATATTTTATGTTATAATAAATTAGAACTAGCAAAATCATATGCTTGAACTTTTATTTATCTTTCATTCATGTAATTTTCTTCAGACATTACAACCTTGACTCTTAAACCCACTTCCATCCAGAACACTCTTTAATCTCATGATTCTATGTCCCAATCACTCTTGGGCCTTAGAGAGGTCTAATGTATTCTCTGTATGTGGCCAGTAAATAAACTAAGAAACAGAGCATGGAAATTTCTGCAGAACTTTTAAAAACCAGTCTTGGAAGTAACGTCTATCACTTCTGTCCATGTTTCATTGGCCAGAACACAACCATATGGCCCTACAAAACTGCCAAGGGCCTAAGAAATGTATGGGTCTCAAAAGAAGAGAAATAACACCAATATTGTTGGTAAACAACATTCTCTGCCACGATATTTTTAAAAAGGTTTTTTACCGCAGGATGTATATACATCATACTTATGAGACTGACCAAATCACAAAACTGGATTTTGTTATCTCCCTCAGGAATACAACAAGACAAACAATGGTTTTTACTTAGACAACTTGAATCTTATCAAACACATAGCTAGACTTCATGCCAATCCTTTCATAAACTTAACCCTGAGTACAATCTTTGTCCTAAATCTCTCCCACTGAAAATAGGGGAAAAGTCCTCTACCACTGTCTATCCATGAGCCTTCTTTACAATAATAACATGGCATTTCCTATGATAAACTATACCATGTATTTATAGAGCTTTTTATTTTTATTATTTTGGACTAATGGTTATTCACTCTGAAAATGACTGTTTTTGATGGTTTGTTACTCAATTTTATCTAATAGCAAACATATAGCTATCTTGGTGATACACAGGTCGTGTGCTCAAAGTGTTAAGTAACAGAAGATGAAAGATAAGTGGTATCTCTTCTTTCACTTAACAGATTTTGTGTGAACGAAGTGGTGCGGAAATGGTAGTGGACGATGTCACTATGGCTGTGAGATGTGGAATTCACACTTCCGGCTCAGGGCTCAGCTTCCATAGGAAACAGAGAACCCTTTACTTGTGTGTGTTTGCATTCTCTGTTGGGAGTCAAGGGTCAGCACTCTGCCTGGTTTTGGAAATACGGTGTATAGTTGTGCCCATTTGTTTAGGTGCCGTCCGTGGCCGATTTCAAGCTCAAATGGTAGAGCTGAGCAGTGCG
This sequence comes from Mirounga angustirostris, assembly GCF_029215605.1. Lineage (NCBI taxonomy): Eukaryota > Metazoa > Chordata > Mammalia > Carnivora > Phocidae > Mirounga > Mirounga angustirostris. The sequence goes on along the minus strand of NW_026991719.1, from coordinate 21,767,266 downwards.
ACAGATAGTTATGTGGTCCACCGAGCTGAAAATACCTACTATCTGGACTTTGCCATTAAACATTTGCCCACCCCTGCTTTAAACCCATAAGGAGAGATCATCAAGTTCCCTTGTATAATTGCTTAGCTTCCGTTTTCATCCCACAGAAAACAAAGTAAAAGCTATTAAGATCCAACTCTAACACCTGGTTAACAATGTCGGTTGTTTAGCTTCAAAAAGGTTCAAACTGAAATTGAATTAAGGAACACTGGGAAACCTTATTGAACGACAGTTCTTTGTAATGATTTCCTGCCTGTGGCGGCCAGTTTTGAATGTATTTTATAGTCGTCTTTCATTTATATACGAACACAAAGACAAATTGTCTCTAAAATTAGTTTTTAGTCTCAGATATTTCATATCACAGTGGTATCAGTTTTAATATTTGTAGATAGTTTGAAAAATCGGTATAAAGGGGCTGTAAAATGTGGCAAAAATCTTACAGCTACCTGGGGCATGTTTTAAATAGTAGGCCTGTAAGGAGTTGCTAAAGTAAGGCTTTGTATCCTCAAACCTATTTGTGCAATAAATAATGCATCACACATTCCAACCTAAATGGAGCATACTGAGGTGCCTAATTTCCATTTTAATCATAAGTATTAAAATTGCATGTAAGATTTTATTATTTTAATAATATCTAAAACAAAAAATAATGGTATAAGCCATTCTTATCAAATGACTATCTGAAAAGACAGATTAGCCCCATTAAGGGCAAATACGCTCTAATTGCTAGGACCATTACAAAGTAGGAAATTATTCATTATCTAAGGTCTTCCCATCTAACTGTTAAAAACTAAAATAAAAGATCATAAATGGTGATTGCCAATTTCAGTTTCAAAATTACAATGGACTGTTTTTATTTCACTGAGAGACACATGCATTTCATAATGAGCTACCAACCTACACTAGCATGTGATTTTCTTTCCATTGAGGTTGGGGTTCTTCCATGATATGTTCCAGTGATATAGTGATGAAAACAGTAGACTCAATGGCTGCTCCCTTAGACCTATAACAACGAAGACTTAAAAACAGATCCTAAACTGGTCTTCATAAGGAAGAGTTTTGAAGAAGAGCTGAATGCTACAGAGGGGGTACCAAATCTAGATTGACAAAATTGAGTTTTCAACTTTCACAAAACTTTCTATAGCAATTTCTCTGACCCTTCATAGTTGTACTAATGATTAAAATGAATGAAGATGCAAAGAAAAATTTAAATATGGGTGTAAGCATTTTAATTAAATCATATTTTTACAATTTGCCTTAATATGCTGTACTTTATAGTGTTTTGGGTTTTTTTTTACTTTTATATATATTTTCAGAGAGTTCAGACACCTTGAAGGATAGCCACACAGAGTAAAAAGAAATGCCATCAGAGGTCACTCTTGGTTTTAAACTACAAAATAAGATGACTTGCTCTCAAAGATCCTGCTGCCTATCTTGTAATCACTTTGCTATTTGAAGTCTCCCCCAGCTGTTTATTAACTTTTTGCAGCAGCCCTGATTTCCTAGGCAGCATTTCTAAAAATATTTTTCAAGACCAACAGCCAGAGACTCAATAGGGATGCTTGTTACAATATACAGATTCCTTGGTCAATTTTCAGTTTTCTGGATGAGACGCTGAGGGAGGTAGGCCTGGGAATTAGTCCAAAACGAATCGGAGAAAGTAGGTTAATGGCAGATAATGTCATAATGTGTTATCCCTCTGAATTAGACATTGCAATTTTAAAAGAGTTCTTTACGAGAAAATTACTTAAATTGGAGAAGAGTGCTAAGTTGGAAGGATTTCAGGTAAATTGGAAAAATTATGTAGATACGTGGGAGTTTGTGTTGTTTTACACTTCTCTACTTAGAAGCTGGTATCTGGAGGATCCGTGCTCACTCCAGCTATACATGGGATTTTGACTTACTCAGCTTAGATACCACTACCTGGGTTGCCTAATAGAAACTACTAATAGAAACTGTCCTATTAGGTAGATAATGGCATATTTGCCTATAAATATATGTAAATATTACACATGTTTCCATTTTTAGGAAAAGCATGAAGGTTAGGTGAGTAATAGTTCTTACCAAGTCAGAGTGGATACCTGAATGACCAGTTTAAATACTTTATGTATTTGGAAACATGTGTCCTGTGACTTTGGATATGGTTTTTCCTTATGTAATTCTTACTTTCAACAAATATCTCTCTTAAGACAAAATCTTCTTTTTTTTGGTATTTAAACCACCTAAAAATATAAGAAGGCAGTTATCTATTGTTGCAGAGAGTAAAGTCATTTTTGTTTGAAATTGTGCTTTAAGGGGCACCTGGGTGGCTCAGTCATTAAGCCTTCAGCTCAGGTCATAATACCAGGGTCCTGGGATCAAGCCCCACATCAGGCGCCCTGCTCGGCAGGAAGCCTGCTTCTCCCTCTCCCACTCCCCCTGCTTGTGTTCCTGCTCTATCTCTCTCTCTGTCGAATAGATAAATTAAAAAAAAAAAAAATCTTAAAAAAAAAATTGTGCTTTAAGAAAACGACTTACAGACCAACTGAATACATACTAAACCTGAAACCTAGACCAACATATTTTATGAGGATTCAGAAACAAAAGAAAAAGGGAGCTTTATAATTTTCCTTATAAGAATAAGAAGAGAGGGGTGCCAGGGTGGCTCAGTCAGTTAAGCGTCTGCCTTCGGCTCAGGTCATGATACCAGGGTCCTGGGATCGAGTTCCGCATCAGGCTCCGTGCTCAGTGGGGAGTCTGCTTCTCCCTCTACCCTTCCCCCCTGCTTGTGATCTCTCTCTCTCTCTCTCAAATAAATGAAATGAAATCTTAAAAAAAAAGGAAGAAAAGAATCCTACAGTCAATTAGAAAAAGGGGAATTAGAATTGTAATGTTCCTTAGGCAAGCTAGAAAAACACTGAATGGAACAACCATACACCAACAAACTAGACAACCTAGAAGAAATGGAAAAACTCTCAGAAACATACAACCTACCAAGACAGAAAGAAAGAGATTATCTGAGCAGCCCAATTACCAGTAAGGAGATTCAATCAGTAATCAAAAAATCTCCCTACAAAGAAAAGCCCAGGACACATGGCTTCAATGGTGGTGAATTTTACCAAATATTTAAAAGAATTAATGCCAGTCTTTCTCAAACTCTTCCAAAAAACTGAAGAGTAGGTAACACTCCCAAACTCATTTTATGTGGTCAGCAGTACCTTGATACCAAAGCCAGAAAAGGACACTACAAGAAAAGAGAACTACAGGCCAAGATGCCTGATGAATATAGATGTAAAAATTCTTGATAAAATACTAGCAAATTGAATTCAACAGCGCATTAAAAGGATCATTCACCATGAGCAACTGGAATTTATCCTTGGGATAAAAGGATAGTTCAACACATACAAATCAATAAATTTAAGACACCACATTAATAGAATTTAAAAACCCCCCACATGATTATCTCAATAGATGCAGATAAAACATTTAACAAAATTTATCATCAGTTCATGATAAAAACTCTTAACAAATTAGGTATAGAAGGAACATACCTCAATATAACAAAGGCCATATATGATAAGTCCACAGCTAAAATCATACTTGCTGATGAAAGGTTGAAAGCTGTTCCTCTCAGGGTGCCTGCATGGCTCAGTTGGTTAAACACCTGACTCTTTGTTTCAGCTCAGGTCATGATCTCAGGGTCTTGAGATCAATCCCTGTGTTGGGCTCTGCACTCAGTGGGGGTGTCTGCTTGCTTGAGATTCTCTCTCTCCCCCTCCCTCTGCCCCTGCCCCCGCTCTGTCTCAAATAAATAAATAAATAAATCCTTTTTAAAAAATAAAGAAAGCTGTTCCTCTAAGGTCAGGAACAAGACAATGGTGCCCACCCTCACTATTCATATTAAACAAAATACTGGAAGTCCTAGTCAGAGCATTCACTCAAGAAAAAGAAATAGAAGTCCTCAGAACTGCAAAGGAGGAAATAAAATTGACTCTATTTGCAGATGGCATGATTTTATACAAAAAAAATTCTAAAGACTCCACCAAAAAACTGTTAGATCTAATCAACAAATATAAAGAAAAAAATACTGATCAGGAAATTTTAAACTAGGGTAAGAATCATTAACAAATCAAGCACCTACTGTACTATGTCCTTGATACTTAAATTATCTCATTTAATCTTCAAAAGAACTCTGGATTGATTGTGTTGTTAATTTCACAGTTTGCAAATGATAAAATGGAGGCACAAGTATTAAATAACTTTCTATGCTCTGTATCCTACACAGGGTTACTTAATGCTACTTGGTGGCTTTAAAAAATGATGTATAGCCAAGGTAAGTAAATGCTAAAGCAACATCAGAACAACTAATGAGGAAGTCTCACTAACTGAATTGGAACATGTTTTCCTTTGACTAATTCAATATAGTAGAGGAAGTAATTACCAACACAAAAGTAAATCCAGGCCGTGCAGGGGTTTTGATTTCAAAATTAAGTAATTGATATACTATGTCTTTAAAACTAAACTAAGTAAATACTGTACACTAAATGTTTATGTCATCCCCAAAATCTATGTTGAAACCCTTATCCCCAGTGTATTTGGACACGGGATCTTCAAGAGATATTTAGGTCATAAAGGTAGAGCCCTCAGGATGACAGCAGTGTCCTTATGAGACAGAAGAAAGCTTGCCTCCTCTCTCTTTCTCTCTCTTTTCTACCATATGAGGACCTAGCAAGAAGATGACCATCTTCGAACCAGAAAGAGGGCTCTCACCAGAACTTGGCCATACTGGGACCCTGATCTTAGACTTCCCAGCCTCCAGAACTATGAAACTAAACAAACAACTTAAGAACCTAAGGATGAAAATATATGTAAATTAATGCTTTTTTTTAAAAAAAGATTTTATTTATTTATTTGACAGAGAGAGACATAGTGAGAGAGGGAACACAAGCAGGGGGAGTAGAGAGGGAGAAGCAGGCTTTCCACCAAGCAGGGAGCCCGATGCGGGGCGTGATCCCAGGACTCTGGGACCATGACCTGAGCCGAAGGCAGACACTTAATGACTGAGCCACCCAGACGCCCCTGTACATTAATGCTCTTATTTTATTACATTGTCTGTCATTATATCTTTACTTTAAGAGCTTTAAGGAAAGTTCAGTTTAAAAAACATTTTTTAAGTCATGATATCTATGCCAACATAATATTTCAAAATCTATTAATGTGCTTTTCTTTGAATATTTTCTTATGTTGCCAGAGTGCTCCATTCCTCAAGGAGTCCTATGTTATACCTGAAGAGTGCAAGAAAGTGTCATTGTTCACCTCTTGAAATCTAAAAGAGCTTCACAAAGCCAATTTTTAGAAATAAGAGTTCTGGAGCGCCTGGGTGGCTCAGTTGGTTAAGCGACTGCTTTCGGCTCAGGTCATGATCCTGGAGTCCCGGGATCGAGTCCCACATCGGGGACTGCTTGTCCCTCTGACCCTCACCCCTCTCATGTGCTCTCTCTCTCTCATTCTCTCTGTCTCAAATAAATAAAATCTTTAAAAAAAAAAAAAAAAAGATATAAGAGTTCTGAAAACCAGGTTTTCATTTTTCAAGAGCCAAGCACTTGAGAGAGTAAAGTAGAAACCCCAGCTAGGTTAAAGATGGAACCTAAGGCAGTGGGGGCCTGTGACTAATTTCCAAAATTGAACTCTGAGACTATACAAGGTTCCATTTCTAAGGTCAAGATTGGATTGATTTGGAAAGGGGAAATGGTACCAGGGTACACTCAAGCAGAGAATGTCACCTGTTTATAGAAAACTTTCCACATGCCCCATTTGAGTACACAGGTGCTGTGAAGGCTAGTCGATAGCAGGGAACCAAAGATTGGCATAAGGATGACCTCTAAACCAGAAATCATGGCAGGGATCAGGAATATCCAAAGTGGGTATTGCTCCATGTCCCAGTGCTATGCAGGAGCAGCTGTAGCTTTTCTGGAAGTAAAGATCCAAAGACAAAGTGGCACAAGGCTTTTCACTGGGAAGCCACTGTGGAACAAATCTCAGACTGGTCACCCCTGTTGCCATAATAAGCTTCCCACTGTCTCAGATATGACCTTGGGAAACAACAGAGACCACAGTAACCTAAAAGAGGCTCACATGTAAGTATAAGAGAATTAAAATGTAAAAGCAGAAATCAAGATAAGTTAGAGGTGAGGACAAGCAATTTAAGCAAAAGAAAGTAATTCCTTGATCGAAATTTACTTGGTATTCTCACAGGGCAAGAACCAGGGAGATTAAGCAGGGGGAGACCAAGTTCAATGGTTGAGAAGCAGTCATACATCATCATTCCTACAATTTTTTTTTTACTTGGTCACCTCTAGTTTAAGGTGGTCCATGAAATATATTTTCTACCATCTCCTCAGTATTTACTGCTCCTTAGAATTTCTAGAAATAATCTGCTTTTCTCAATTCTCAGAGCTGCCTTTAGGCAGAGAAGTCCAATTTGAGGTTCACAAGTAAGCACAGAGCTTTACACAGATAATTGTTAGCGGGAATATTACATTCCTCCCCCGCCCAATTACAAGAAATAAGAACTAATGAGCAAAGTGAATTGTATTAAAGAAATGCATTTTATTTTATTTGTTTTTTAAAAGATTTTATTTTTAAGTAGTCTCTACAAATGTGGGGCTCGAACTCACAACCTGAGATCAGGAGGTGCATGCTCCACCGACTGAGCCAGCCAGGTGCCCCTAAAGAAATATATTTTTTAAATTCAATCAAAAAAGGAAACATCAAATTTAATTTAAAGGAAAAAAAAATCAGAAATTGTCTGAGAAAACAACAGAGCAAATCAATTCCTGAAAAAAGAGTTCTGTGTCTTGGTGATCACATTTATTGAAAGGGTTGGAAAAAAATTAAAATGCCCTTTAGCTTAAGAATTTTTGAGTTATCTCCAAGTTCCTTCATTTCAGAAGTGGAAGAATCCTTGGCCATTTCTTAATATTAAAATTTACGCAGGTTTCTCTTTTGAATGTCTTCTACATTTAAAGAGGCAATCATACAAAATCTATATTCTATACACGATAAATTCTTAGTTTCAGCTAACTCTTAATGGAGGGGTAACTAGTACAACACCATCTCCCTGGACAAAAAGTATCGGAATATTCCGTTTTGTTGATTTATATATTTCTTCATATGTTTCCTCATCAATCTCTATAGGAGACACAGTTTCTTCCACATCTCCCAATATCATATTTAAATGCTGTTCATAAGCATGTATTCTGCCTTGAAGCTCTCTGTCATTTCTCATTTTCACATAAATACACTCATCCAGGCTGAGCCTGATGAGATCCAGGGGCTCTTCTACAGTGTTGGTAGTTTGTTGCTGGTCCTTGTCATCTGTCATGTTTCAAACCCTGCTCCCTTTCCCAAAAAATGTATTTTGAAATTTACATTTTTGTATCTGAGTCAATGCAACTACAAATCGGAAAACAACTACATTTAATATCAGTGTTAATCATATTATAGTCGAGAATGGTTTTGCTTTACTTTTTAGGAAGAGGGGAGCATGCACAATGTGATATTCTAGCACCATATATACCATAAATTTCCTATTATAAAAGCTTTATTGTTTCTAAAAATAAATGGTATAGAAAAAACTTATCTTGTGAACCTTAAATAGTTTGATATTTATAAAATTTTATTGCTTCTTCCTAATCATGCAGGAATTTCAAAGTATCTTTAGATGGATAATCAATATATCAATAAAGAGAATAGATTATAACAGTAAAAATATTAGGTCAGAGAATTATATTATACAATAGTATTTTTATAAGGACCCAAAATATGCGAAACTAAACATCATATTTTTAGGGATAGAAACAAATATGACAAAACTATTCTTAAAAGGTAAAGGAATGAGGCCATCTGGTGACTTCTACTTCAGGAAAAGAGAGCTAGAGAATTATTACCAACTTTCCTGTCGAGGACAATTAAAAGAATTGGATGAACTTTTAAAAATAAATTCCTTAGTGCATCAAACAGCTCATAATAGAATAAGAAATTGCCAGACCAAGAGGTAGGGGAGGTTGCAAGAATCAAGAGAAGTTCAGCATTGAAGGTAATTTTTTCCCTCAGGGCATCTGCTTCTTAGAAAGCAATAGCTATAAAACTAAACTAGTTTTTGTGGCCTTGTGGGGATAGAGAAGTAGTAGAGAGAAGAGTAGAACACACAGATCACATAAATCTGAGAGCTATTGGAATTATCAAGGTATAAAATAACTATCCTTTCTTTATATTATTATAAGAAAGGCTTGAAAATATATGTAGGAAACAAATAACTATAAACGTGACATAGCATATATGAAAACAAAACAGACTCACTGGAAGAGAAAAAGAATTAAAACCAAGAATTCAACGAATGTGTGTGACAACAGATTAACACAATTTAAGAGAAAATTACTGAGCTGGAAGCAAGTCAGAGAACATTTACAAAGAGAATTAGTTAAGTGAACGATAAGTCAGAAAATTACTCAGAATAAGACACTATGACACAAAAATCCAAAACAAAACAGAGGATAGAAGTCATAGATGACACAGTAAGAAGCTATAGTATATTGTTAGTATCAGTTAGAAAGAGAGGAGAGAAATAATGGGGAAGAGGCACTATTTGAAGAGATAATGGTTAAAACAGTTACCAAACTAATGACAGATACCATGCCACAGATTCAAGTAACCCAACAAATCTCCATCAGGATGAAATGCATGTGCATGCACACACACTCACTAGACACATAGTGAAACAGAAAAAAAAGAAAAGAAAAATTAAAAATGACCTAATGAAAGTAAGATAACCCTCAAAAGGGAAACAGACTTTAAATCGCAATGGAATTCAGAAGACAATAAAATGATGTGTTCAGTTTACTTCTTTAAAAAGTAAATTAAATTCTATATCCATATCCAGGGAAGACATTTTTCCATAATTAAGTGTAAATAAGAACAGTTTGGGGCACAAAGAAACAAAACAAAGCTAAAATCAGAATTTGCTCTCAGCAGACTCAGTCTCAAGAAAATACTAAATGTTGCTCATTAGAAGAAAATCTCTGAAAGGTAGAGATTCCTGAAGGAATGAAAAGAAACTGCACAAAAGTAATAATGTCTGATTTTAAAATATACAAAATTAAAATACACAATAAAGTCAAAAGATCATTTAATAATATTAAAGTATTCTAGGTTTTTTTCTTAATTGGGAGAAACGTAAAGGTATTAATGAACATTCTATTATGATAATATTTTTAAAGGCAAGAGAATAATAAATTGAGCATTGAGAACAGTAGTCACCTCTGAGAAGGCAGGATGAATATATAAAATGGCCCCACAACTAGAAGCAAGAAGATGCTGTCTTCTAGTTCTTACGTTGGATGATGTGTTCCTGGGTACTTATTTATTATCATGCTTTATTATTATGTATACATAAAGCACATAATATGGACCAAATATATTTGGTAGTATGTACAAAATATTACATAATTACATTAAAAAATTACCTGACCAAGAATTAGAAATTATATTTTATAAAATGATGGTCTGGCATACATAAAAGTGAATAAAAGAACTGAATTTGAGAAGTTTATCAACAATGTATATTATTTGTACACTTAAAAATCAAGCTTCTCATAATATTTTGAAGATTTTATGAGTGTAATCAATCCAATTTGTTCAATTATCATTCCTCCAGTAGACTTGGCATTCTTTGTCTGATTAGACATACATCAAAATGACTTTTTTCTTATTTCCTTTATGACACACAGTTCTGGAAAGTTATTATATACCATAAATACACAATTCTGGATTTATCTCTCACCAATCCTGCAAATTAGCAGTAAGAAAAATCAGCAAATGTATGTTCTACTTCAGAATGAGTGGATGCAGTGGTATGAATGTATTCTCATTTGTGAGTAGACACACTCATTCCAAACAAATATAGTTTCATCGTTTTTATAAAAAATGTGGACTAGTGGATTTTATGTCACGTTTATATCAAATTTAAGAGCCATTTATATGGAAGTTAATTTTAATTTACTGTTATCAGTTTGATATAAAATTACATTTATTTGTTCCTATTTATAGTCATTTTTTGGGTTTGCATTTTTATCCTTTTTATTTAATCTCATTTTTGGACATACATAAAATACTTATAGGGTTAAAAATGTTTTATACTACATATGTACACAAACTAAAATGACAAACTCTACTATATAAATGTGTGTGTGTATGTGTGTGTAGTATTTAGCTGATTTCAACAGTTTATTATAATATGTAGCAACTAATCCATGTGATTTTTAAAATAATTATTTACTAGGTTTTCGGATAATCCTTTGTACACGATTTTGACCATAGTCCTAATAAGAATCATAATCCCCTTACAAGTCACCTTAACATTTTATTGGGATATGCCAATATTTCATGTATTGACAATCACTTGGAAACTCAGTAATTCTGAATACTGTAGAAGACACAAAGATATTCAAAAAACCTTCTATGTTACAGAAATTACTTCACAAATAATAGGTTTTTAAACACATACTATTTGGAGAACACCTCAGGCCCTCAGGAAGAGCTTATTTACCCAGAGTTTAACTTTGATTTGAACAAAGTTGGGTATTTTGTTTCCCAGGGGGGAGAATATTAAAAAGTAGAAAATTATATTTATGTTTGGGGGAATAAAGGAGCTATTAGGGATGCAGTCATAGTGCCTCTCTGACATAGCAGATGGTCTCATGGAGGAAAGACTTAAAAAGTCTTTAAAATACAGCATCCACTTTACATCAATGAATATTTTACATTTCAATGAGACCAAAAAGGGCATTAAACAAACCCTAACATTGAAAACATGGATAGATGAACCTAAGGCTATATGAGGTTGATTATAGGACCACACAGAAAAAATAATAAATTCATTTTTTTTACCCAGGACTAAAACTAAATACTTCATGGATACATTTTCAGATACAAAAATCTACAAAGAAATATTGAATTTTACACAGTAAGTTTGCTGCTGGTGGTGGTACTGGTATAGTGATTCTAAACTACATTGTGTTTATCATAGGGTACTGCAACTGATAAATATATTGATGTTTTCCCTGTGGAAAAAGGGAGATGAAACTATTAAATGGGGGAAAATAAGGAACAGCCTGCGGGGGTATATATGAATTAGGAACATCGATGTGAATTCCTCATGTAATAATTCCATCTCTGTCTACTGAAAGAACCTAGAACTAACCGCACTCAGAGCAGTGAGCACCCCTGGATCAGTCTGGGCCCAATCAGGAGATACAAATCACAGTGTGGGCTAAAGAGGGGGATGTTTAATACAAAATAATTAATAATCTGGAATACAGGATTGACTATAAAATATATCAAAACTCTCTACGGTGCTCTTTGGCTGAAGGAGAGTACCAAGCAAAGACAACTTGGAAGGGAGCTCCTTCCCAGGGCTGGGTTTCAGACCTCACTGGTGACAGGTATAATTCAGCCCCCTAGACAGCAGAGAAGTTTCCTTATTCCCCAAAGTCAGAGCTGGTCTAGAATCACTAGACAAGCAGGAGGCAACCTTTCAGAGTACAGATTATGGTCACAACATTTAATACCCATATACTTGTTTTGAAATACCACTACTCTTTAAAAAGATCACGGCTCCTTGAATAAAAGATTGATTCTAGGTCTGGATATGGAAGGAACTAAAAGCTTGGACCTTCTTGCCAAAGACTTGCTCCAACAGCAATGGGAATAGCTATCAGCTTGAATGGGCTCCCAATGACCAAATTTCGTTCAACTGAGCATCAAAAAGGCTAGTGACAATGAAGGCTGGAAAACAATTGGTGGGACGGTTGGGGTGGAGCGGTGAATCCATTAAGGCCATAGTAGTACTCAAAAAGATGGAATGATAAGGGAAGATAAAGTTCTTCTTTATAGAAGAATGATAGCTAAAAATATATGTGGAATAAAACAATTCCAAAGTCACAATTAGCAGTAAATAAAGTGATCACTGCTTTAGGCAGGGATATCAATGTATGCTCAAACCAGTGAGGGCAAGTTCTGGGGGACTTCCATATTCACTACCTGGAAAAGTGTCACCCCACTGACTATGTATAACTGCAAAAGAAAAGGGTATCTTTACCGAAGATAAATGTGGAGAACTCCCAACTTAACTGTTACCAGCCTAGCAACCCCAGGAATGGGGCAAACCGACATTATGTGTCTCTCTGATGTGAAGCATCATGGGCTTTCAATATTTTGCATCAAGGAAGGGGCATTTTCTTCAGCAACATTTGTGATCTGAGCATTGGTAAGACTATGGGCTACCATCTTTCCAAACTGGGCGAGATGGCTCTTCTGCTTTGTGGCTCTGTTGCTCGATGTTTGGTCCTTTGTAAATTTCTCTTTACTCACCATACTCTCGAGACCCTTTCTGCACATCAGATTCTCTCTCAGACCTGCTGCCCTTTGCCAGTCTCCAGGGACTTCCTGCAATGCAGTCACTGGGAGTTCCCTCATCTCTCCTGCTGGGCCCTCAGCCTTCAGCAGATGATTTGCCCTGAAAGGCCTACAGTGCCTTAAGGGAATTTTTCACCTGTGCTTGCCCTCACAGAGGTTGGTAGCACTTGACTTGCTGAAGATTTGCTATGGCCTTGGAGCGAATTCACTCATTTCTCCAGCTCTAAGCTTGGCCTTCAGATGGCTGCTGCCTGGCCCCACTCACCTCGTGGATCATCTTTCTCGACTCTCACGGCTTGCGCTACTCCTGAGCATTTAGTGGAAGACAGTAGAAACGGTGTAGCAGGTCAGGGCAGATACACTCGGGCTGGAGCTCAGCAGGAACCTAATCCATCACGTGATCCCATTCACTGCCATTAAAGTTTGTTCAATACCTGGCTGGTTTTTCCTTAATTCCATCTGTGGCAGATGTATTCTACCACTGCTCCATTGGAGTGAAAAGCAAATGTGTACCTCTTCTCTTCTAAGAACTTGTAGCTTTCTAGAATTTAGTCTATTTGGATTTATTTGCATCCTCAGCTCTCCTACATGCTTAAGAATTTTGCATGTCTAATATATTTAGCTTGCTAATATTGTCAAAATGGCAATAATTGAGAGTTTTTATATATTAACCATAAATGGAAGTCTCTGATGCTTTTTAAAAACACTTGTAGAATATAGCTTACGCCGCTCCTCCCAAAGAGCTATACCCTATTCCAGTAGCTATTACTCATATAACGACCAAGGTTGTCCTCTGCTCATCATCTTAAAATGCAGTTTCTTAGATGTATGTCCAACTTAGTAGTAACAAAAAGGAAAATGTTATCTTTTTAAAGAATAGCAGACCCTGCATTAGTTTTCTATTGCCACTGGAACAAATTATCACAAACTTGTTGGCTCAAAAACAAAAGAAACCTAGTTCTGTAGTCATAAGCCTGACACCGGGCTCAGTGAGCTAAAATTAAGGTTTCAGCAGATCTACGTTCCTTCTGGAGGCTCGAGAGGAGACTATGTTTCCTTTTTCCAACTTTTAGAGGCAACCCATATATTTTTTTTTAAAGATTTTATTTATTTATTTGACTGAGACACAGTGAGAGAGGGAACACAAGCAGGGGGAGTGGGAGAGGGAGAAGCAGGCTTCCCGCTGAGCAAGGAGCCCGATGCGGGGCTCCATCCCAGGATCCTGGGATCATGACCTGAGCCAAAGGCAGACACCCAACGACTGAGTCACCCAGGCGCCCCACAACCCCTATTTCTTGGCCTGTGGTCCCCTTCCTCTGTTTTCCAATCCAGCAGTGCTGCCCCTCCCTGATCCTTTTTCCACACAGCTGCAGCCCTCACTCTAACTCCTCTGCCTCCCTCTTCCACTTACAGAGGCCCTGGTGATAACATTGAGCCCACCTGGACAATAGAGGCTACGCTCCTTAAGGTCAGCTGATTAACAACCTTAATTCCTTCCTGCCTTGTAATCTAACATACTGACAGGTTCTGAGGATCAGGTCATAGATATATTGGGGGTGTGGGGGGTGTGGGGGGTGTGGGGGGGGGGTGGGGGTGTGGGGGGTGTGGGGGGGTGGGGGGGGTGGGGGGTGGGGGGGGTGGGGGGGGTGGGGGGTGGGGGGGGTGGGGGGGGTATGGGTGGGTGTGTGGGGGGGAGGCGGTCACCTTATTCTGCCTACCACAGGATTCCTCATTGCTTGTCCTTCAGAATTCTCCGAAATTGATTAGCGTCCTTTCTAAAAGGACACCATTCTAATTCTTGAAAAGTTTACACAGACTATGATTAACCGTAATTTCATTCACATAGAAACCATTATGACCATTTTAAAAATGCATTTACCACACGAAGATAGCACTCCCAAATCCTAAAATCATTTTTTAGCAATATTAATAAATTTTACTGGACAGAAATGTTTTCTATGCTTTTATAATACAAAATTCAAAGTAAAATGCATGTAGAAATTTAATCTTAAATTTATTTTCTTAAAAAAATCAAAAGTAAATTACAAGTTAAAGTGCATATTGTATCAGATATTTTAATGGCATGTCCTAACTAGCTTGAGGCTATTATGAAATATCCCTCTGATATGGGGAAAAATATATATGTCCTGCTTTGGAGACAACATACTATGAGGTAAATAATATGCTGAGAATTGGCTGGCAGAGAAGCAAGTCATTTTTTATAATAATCCAAGCATTTTAATGGAGAGCTATTTATCAAGCTTTCCTATTATCACTTGGTATTTGAACCATAAAGGTAATTAACTATGAATAAGTGAACCGAATAATATGCTTACACCTGTCCACCCTTTATCAGCATGACTTTATGATGCACAGTGGTAGGAGAAACGTTTTAGCCGGGAGGCAAAAAATAAAATATTAATGCTTTTAATATTGAATGCCTTTATGCCTTTGGAACAATGATTCCATAATCTGAGCAAGGGCTTGGAATTTAAAGGTGTTAGGGTCACACCTGAATAGCATAGTAGTTTCTTTGCCAGCCCCAAGCATTCTGACTTAAAACTTCCACCTGAAACTACAATTCCTTCATATATTTAAATGACACCTAGCATGATTTAGCAATATTGTCATGCCCACTAGCTCTAAGGATTGATAGTTAGAATTTCATTTTTAAGATACTGTTTGAGAGATTCTGGCATATTTATAGAATTCCTTAATTATAAATAATAAAGGTTAAAGTAATAACAAACTGTCAGTACAAATATCAGGCTTTTCTTTGTTTGCCTAATTTTGAGATCATAGACCATCGAAGGAATGATTATATTTGAAATGCAGAAAGATACCCTGATGAATGAAAGCACTGTTTTTTTTCAAGGATAGAGAACTAGGCATTGGGAGAACATACAGGTGTGGGCCATAGGAAAAAGAAAGTAAAACCAAAATAAGTTAACTAAATAATTTAACTAAGGCCCAAAGAAGTACATGGTTTACCCATCTAAATTCACAGATGCAGGACACAAGGTCTACATCTAAAGTTAAAGGTCAAATGTCAGAGGATAGGAAGAGAAAAGAGGAAAGGGGATAAAAAATAGAGGTCTAGAGCCAGCTTTCAGCCATGAGTGCACTTAGTACACTTTATACACTTAATATGCTTTATACCATGGCCCCATCCCTGGATCTTCTCTTTTGTATGTCAGGGAGCAATTGAGGCAAATGTGTTTCTTGGGATTCCAGTGTATAGCCTCTCTTGAGAACTTTTACATTAATTTATAATTTAAACTTTAGAGTCCAAGTCAATAATGCAGGAGTCAAGAGTCAAGTATGTCAATCAGCATTAACAGGAATGAAATATATAAGGGCTTAATTGAACCTCTTGTGGTTTTTCAGACTGTCTAATGTTTCACACAGGCCTTGTTGGCATAGTAATATTTGAGGAAAAAGGTGCACAGCAAGTTACAGGTGATAGTAGCAAAGGAAAAGCATCCTGAGGATCAGTTTATAGAACATTATAAAGATGAAAGACCGTATTTAACATCATGGAGAAAAATCAGTAAGTTGGTAGACTTACTTACTTTCATCTTATTTTTTTTTAAGATTTTAAAATTTACTTATTTAGAGAGAGAGAGTGCATGCGAATGGAGGGAGGGGCTGAGGGAGAGGGAGAGAAAATCCTCAAGCAGACTCCTCTCCACTGAGAGTGAAGCCCGGTGCAGGACTCAATCCCAGAACCCTAAGATCATGACCTGAGCCAAAATCAAGCGTCAGCCACTCAACTGATTGAGCTACACAGGCACCCCTGACTTATTTTCATTTTAAATCATTTGTTTGGCTTTATCTAGATCTAGCACCTAAGAAAATCTCTGGCATATCAAGAGTCAACTTAGCAAAACAAATATAAAGACAACTATGTACTATGAAAATTCTACTATTCAACTGGCACAAAAATAGACACATAGATCAATAAAACAGTCTAGAGAACTCAGAAATAAACCCACCCTAATATGGTCAATTAATCTATTACAAAGAAGGCAAGAATATACAATGGTGAAAAGATAGTCTCTACAATAAATGGTGCTGGAAAAACTGGACAGTTACATGTAAAAGAATGAAACTGGACAACTTTTTTTTACCATCCACAAAAATAAACTCAAAATGGATCAAACACCTAAATGTGTTTGACCTCAAACCATAAAACTCCTAGAAAAAACATAGGCAGTAATCTCTTTGACATCTCTCTTTGCAACATTTTTCTAGACTTGTCTCCTCAGGCAAGAGAAACAAAAAAAATAATAAACCATTGGCAGAGTAGGGGGGCCCGCCTGGGTGGCTCAGTTAAGTGTCTGCCTTCGGCTCAGGTCATGATCCCAGGGTCCTGGGATCGAGCCCCATGTTGGGCCCTCTGCTCAGTGGGGAGCCTGCTTCTCCCTCTTCCTGCCACTCCCCCTGCTTATGCTTGCTCTCTCTTTGTCAAATAAATAAAATCTTTAAATTATAATAATAATATTATTATTATAAACTATTGGGACTATAAGTAAAACCTTTTGCACAGCAAAGGACACCAACAAAACAAAAAGGCAACCTACTGAATGGAAAAAGATATTTGTAAATGATTTATCTGGTAAGGGCTTAATATCCAAAATACATAAAGAGTTCATACAATGCAACACCAAAAAAAAAATAAATAATTCAATTAAAAAATGGGAAGAGAACCTGAATAGACCTGTTTCCAAAGAAGACATACAGATGGCCAACAGATACCTGAAAAGATGCTCAACATCACTAAATCATCAGGGAAATGCAAATCAAAACCACAATGAGATATTACCTTGTACCTGTCAGATGGCTAGAATCAAAAAAACAAGTAATGGGATATGTGGCTGGCTAAGTCAGAAGAGCGTGCAACTCTTGATCTCAGGGTCATGGATCCAAGCCTCATGTTGTGTGTAGAGATTACAAAAAAAAAAAAAAACAGATAAACTTTATTTAAAAAAAAAGACAAAAAATAACAAGCATTGGCAAGGATGTGGGGAAAAGGGAATCCTTCTGCACTGTGGGTGGTAATGTAAATTGGTACAGCCACTGTGGAAAAAACGGTATGGGGGTTTTTCAAAAACAATTAAAAATAGAAATACCATGTGACCCAGTAATTCCACTCCTGGGTATTTACTCAAGAGAATGAAAACCCTAGCTGGAAAAGATATATGTCCTCTATGGTTATTGCAGGATTATTTACAATGGCCAAGATAAGAAAGCAACCCAAGTGTCCATCAATAGATGAATGAATAAAGAAGATGTGGTGTATATATATATATATATATATATATATATATATATATATATATATATATATACACTATGGAATATTACTCAGCCATAGAAAAGAATGAGATCTTACCACTTGTAACAACATGGATGGACCTAAGAGGGTATTATGTTAAGTGAAATAAGTCAGAGAAAGACAAATACCGTATGATTTCACTTATATATGGAATCTTATATATGGAATCTAATAAACAAAACAAATGAACAAACAAACAAAAGCAGAAAAAGACCTGTAAATACAGAGAACAAACCCTGGTTGCCAGAGGGGAGGGAGGTGTGGGGAAAATGAGTGAAGGGGAATGGGAGATACAGGCTTCCAGTTAAGAAATAAGTAAGTCATGTGGATGAAAGGTTCAGCATAGGAAATACAGTCAGTGGAATTTCTAATAGCATTATATGGTGACAGATGCTAGTACAGTTGTGGTGACAGTAGCGTAACATATAGACTTGTCAAGTCACTATGTTGCATACCTAAAACTTACATAACATTGTGTGTCAACCATACTTCCCTAAAAAATTCTACCATTCCGAAATGGGGAGGTGTGTTACACATTAAAATAATAAGGCCATCCGGTTGTTTACTCATACCTGTGTAACAAATGATATATAATATGATAATAAGTTATTCATATAGTTGTAATATATAAATATAGTTCACCCCATTCCATGAAATGCCTTAATGGTTTTGTTCAAATTTTTTGTTATATAGTGATAAATATGTATAAATTAAACTATATGGTACATAGAGGACATGCATGAATTAGCCAAAAGAAAAATACTATAAATGCTTGTGTTGTTACAGGGTTGTCTTGTACTTTAAAAGGCAGTTTTTAAGATCCAAAATCTGTAGAGCCAAACTATTAGGTATTCATTCACATTATAGAGTATCAATATACTTCTGAACAAATATAGTAAGTGGTTCTTGGTTTTTTTGTATTTGTTTTGTTTTGTTTTTTGAGAGAGAGAGAGAGCAGGGAAGTGAGGAAGGGGGAGAGAGAGAGAGAATCTCAAGCAGGCTCCAGGCCCAGCCCTAAGCCTGATGCAGGGCTTGATCTCCGACCTTAAGATCATGACCTGAGCTGAAATCAAGAGTCCAACGCTCAACCAACCGAGCCACCCAGGTACCCCTAATAAGTGGTTCTTAAAAAGACTTCCACTATTTAAAATATGCTTTCATTCACACACACACACGTGTCAATCAATACCCAATCTTTATAAAAGCAATTACAGTTTACAAAGTAAGGATAATCCTTTGATATTTGTCTGGAATTATAAAGTATCCTTTTTGGAAGATTCTTTTAGTATCTCGAAATATTTTCTTTTTTTTTTAAAACAAAAGTGGCACGTTTACTGTAATAGCATGATACAATTAAAAGTACAAAGTAATTGTCATTGTACTCAGCAATCGTAATTGTCCTTTGTTTTTATATCTTATCCCCTTTAAAGTCACTGACAGTTTTGGTTTTTCTCAGGGACATACATAAGAGGAGATAGCACTCAGATTTTCTAATATATAAGGAAGATGTTACATTTATAGCCATTCAGCTATGTTTTTCACTAAATACCATATTCTGCATTTACTTACTTTTTGTGTATTATTTGCTTTTCTCTTATTAGAATCACTACTTTCTGCTCTATCATTATTTTGCATGCTAAATATTAGTATTTTCCATACACTATTACTATATTGGGGCTTTTAATGTTTTAAACACATTTAATTTAAAAACAAACTTGTACACATTTTTATCTTTGTTGATTTTTATCACCTCTCTCAGCGTTTTCTAAAACTAGGAGAAAAAAAACCTTTGCTTTGTCAATACAATCTGTCTTGATGTTTAAACAAAAGACACAGTTTTATTTTTAAAAATTTTTTCAAACAATGAATTGTTTGAACACTATAGCAAAAACTAATGATGTAATGTATGGTGATTAACATAACAATAAAAATTAAAAATAAATAAAATATAACTAAATTACAAAAAAATAAAAATTTTTTGGTTTCAGCAGGACTATACATTTGTAAATATTCTTAAAATCTACCCTATTATTTCCCTCCACTAAAATAGAAATTCTCTAACACGCCTAGCATAATGTGCTTTCCTGCCATTTTCCGACTTAACATGAGAAGCAATGTAATATGTAGAAAAGCCTGAACCAGACAGATTTAAGTTAAATCCTTGCCTCTGTCAATGGGTAGTTGTGTGAATTAGGAAAAGTTTATTAACCTCTTTGAATTGGGGGAAATGTACCCACTCTCTGAGATCTTATGATGTTTAAATGAGAAAATGAACACAAAGAACTGAGCAACAATAAAGCATCTTTAAAACACAGTAAGTGGGGCGCCTGGGTGGCTCAGTCGTTAAATATCTGCCTTTGGCTCAGGTCATGATCCCGGGGTCCTTGGATTGAGCCCCACATTGGGCTCCTTGCTCAGTGGGGAGCCTGCTTCTCCCTCTCCCACTCCCCCTGCTTGTGCTCTCTCTCTCTGTCAAATAAATAAATAAAATCCTAAAAATTAAAAAAAACACACACACACACAGTAAGTAAGATCCAAAAAAGTCAATCCACACTGAATCCACAGAACGGAGTAATTGTGAATTTAATAAAATAGTAACCAGTACTAACAAGCCCACCTAGCTGGTGGGATGTTCCTGGATTTCAGTTGCAAGATCAACCCCTCACTAAGTCCCATCTGCATGTTGATGTTACCTCTGGTGGGGGCTGTATGCTTTCGTTTAAATAACCATTGGGATACTTCTGGGTCCTATTGCTAAGGTGACCCGATAAAAGACAGGATGCCTAGTTAAATTTGAATTTCAGAAAAACCAGAAATACTTTTCTATAGTATAAGTTTATCCCCCATGTACTGCAGGGGGAGGAGAGAGAGAAAGCGACGAAGTGATAAGATCTTTGACTAGTTCTACCACTGAGTTGGAACAGTAAGGCAATGGATCCTCAGAGCTTGAGATCATCATTTCCAGGCCTGGACTGAGGGTTGCTGCAAAGCTTCAAAGCAAGACCCACATCCTATATGGTGCCACATTTGACAAATCATGGGAAGGATAGCAGAGCACGGGAGATGATCTGTCAGGGATCTTAAACTTTGTGTGTGTGTGTGTGTGTGTGCCACAGAGATAGTCTGGTGCTTGCGGACTTCCCAAAACAATGTTTTTCAATATACTAAATATGACATAATGGATTACAAAAGAAACCAATTATATGAAACCACATTTATCAAAATATTTTAGAGGGAATGAGTAAAATAGGTGATGGGGATTAAAGAGTACAATTATCATGATAAAAAAATAGTTATTGTAGAAAAAAATAGACTACAGTCAGATGCCTAAAAAAATTTTAAAACAAATTGTGATACTGCAATGTTGGCTTTTAATTACAAGATTAAATAATAAGACTAATGATAACTCTAAAAATCACTGTAATTTCAAAATAGTGATAGGTATAAACAATAACTCAGTTACGTTTAACAACTATAGTGTGATAAACAAATTGTGTCTTTTGCTGAAAAACTCGTAGGCACTGTTAAAGCTACTAGGGTATGTTGCCTAAATTCATAAGTCAAAGGAAATGCTGTTTCATTTGGATATTTGTGAAAATGAAGACTTACAATTTTTTTCCAGTCCAAGTGTACAAACCCCATGAATTCTAAACATGGACCCCTAGGGTATCGTTACTCCAAGTTTAAAATCCCTGAGATAATGCATGGGTTCTCCATGGCTTAGCATGCCCTCCAAAATTTTATTATGAAAAATTTCAAATTTAGGGCAAAGTTGAAAGAGGTTTAAAAACCTGCATAATCCCTCTATGAATTATATCATTAACACTTGACTGTATTTATGCATTTAATAGCCCATCTTATTTCCTGATGCAATGCAAAGTGAAATGCAGACTTCTGAACAATTCCCCCCTAAATATTTCAGCATAAATATTCTTGTTTACTGTTAATATTTCTTTTGTGGTACAAATCACACACAATGAAGTGTACAAATTTTAAGTGTACACTTACTAAATTTTGACAAATGCATACATTTATGTAACCCAAATTATTGTGAAGATACAGCACAAATTCTCTGACATGGCTTATTTTTTTTTTTTTTTTAAAGATTTTGTTTGTCAGAGAGAGAGAGCACAGCAGGAGGAGCAGCAGGCAGAGGGAGAAGCAGGCTCCCCACTGAGCAGGGAGCCCAATGCAGGGCTCGATCCCAGGACCCTGGGACCATGACCTGAGCTGAAAGCAGATGCTTTAACGACTGAGCCCCCCAGGTGCCCCTATTTTATTTTTGTGTAAACGGGTGATTCAGAGGCTCCTATGTGCCACCTCCCCACCTACTGTCAAACAATAGAAGTTGGAAGGACAGGTGAACCATCAGAGAATTGAGGTTTTAAACATAACGACATCAAAGCTGAAGGTCTGACGACAGAATGATTATAAGACCATAGTCAGCCGCACTAGATGGTAAGGTTTGCCCAAAGAGAAGGTGATTCCAGCCAGTTCGAGGAGAACAAGGCACTACCATCTAAAGGCAAGTAGGTCAATCTGATCTCCTTTTTGTGGCCAAAACATGGCCATATAAAATTAATGCAACTGGTAGATCAGGATTGTGGTAACTATCAGAGACCATTATTAGCATGGTCATTCAGCCAAGAATTATTAAGTAAATAGAATATATCAAATACAGATGTGGCTTTCCTGATTATTCAAGTAAAATTGACCCATTCCCTCAGGGTGCTTCTTACCACCTGGCGTGCATGCTTATTTAGTTGTTTCTGTGTGTTGAGCCCCACTAAAGCATGTTTTGTTCACGTTAGTCACTGCCACTTTTTCCAATATTGATCAAATAGATTGACAATGACTAGAGAGAAAAAGAGACAAGGACTTTACTTGCACACGAATTACTTTTCCTTCCTTTCTGAAATACTTAGTTAAGTCTCTTCCTAATAAAATATAGAAATTTACCTCCTAGCTCTCGTGGGGCTATTAAAGATTCATCCATACCCCTTGGAGTGGTAGTTTTGGTGGTGAATGTGTGTGGCCTCTGAAGCCTGCCTACCTGGATACGAATCCAAGTTTGTGCTCATACGCATGATGTGAGCTGTCAATTTATTTAACCTCCTCTCTGGGCTTCAGTTTCCTAACCTGCAAAATACAGGGGGTGATAATCCCAGAGGAGATGATTAAATGAGTTAATGCATGAAAATTACTCAGGACACATATTCAGTGCCTGATGCTGCTGGCTCTATTACTCTAAGTAATTCTGCAGCTTAAATTAGCAACTCTGGTCCTGGCCAGATGAAGAAATGACTAAGAACTCTGGCTAGTCCACGCCGCTTCAGAGATGCAGCTTTGAATTGAATAAAACCATAAAGTCCAGTCCAGTCTAGTCTGGAACAGATGAAAAGGACTTATTTTAGTTCGAAGAAACAAAGCCTTTATTCCAGGAAAAGCAGAGTCTGTTTCTAGGGCATCTTAGTCCTGTGGACCCTTATCAACTGGATGTACCTCCTCAAAGGTTCAACTTTTACTTAGAATCACAAAAAAAGAGAAAAAATTTAAAAAGCCAGAAATGAGGAAATTTAGACTGAGCTTCATACAGAGCTGATAAGTGAATGAAAACATACCTGAAGCTCTCTGGATCTTTTCCTCATTCATCTAATGAGAGATTCAAATTAGACAGCAACTAGAAATATGATCAAATGATTCTACAGGGGGCGCCTGGGTGGCTCAGTCGTTAAGCGTCTTCCTTCAGCTCAGGTCATGATCCCAGGGTCCTGGGATTGAGTCCCGCCCACATCAGGCTCGTTGCTGAGCAGCGACCCTGCTTCTCCCTCTGCCTGCCACTCCCCCTGCTTGTGCTCTCTCTCTCTCTCAAATAAATAAAATCATTTAAAAAAAATGATTCTACAGCATCTACAACATCAAAGAGTGAAGGACACAAACAATATGGCATTCGGCAAATATGCACACAAAGGCCAATTTTGATAGGCTTAGATATTTCTGTTTGCTTTGTTTGGAAGACCAAGATATGAGGATTAAAGCATTTGCAAGCTGCTGACATTGCTTCCAGCAGTGGTGCTATTTCATAGAATATTCCTTTAGTGCGCTGAATCCAACACATGTAATGTGTTATAGATGTTATCATAGACATGATTTCTCAGCTATAACCAGGCAACATGGGATGTTCTACAGTATCAAACCCACAACGAAGGGAGTGATTCCACTCTAAGCCAAGTTAATTGTCTAGATAATTCAAATTTACCCTTTAATTACCAAAGTCTTAGACCAAAAAAAAAAAAAAAAAAAAAAACTTTCTAAGATGCATTTCTACAATACTCTAACAACTTCAAAAATATGTCAAAATTAATTGTAAACTGTTCATAAAAAAGATTGTAAGGATTATCTCACCATTGTTAAAAGGTGGCCATAAACTCAGGTGGGTTTAAAATATGTGTAACTTGTGATCCCCATACTAAATTTACCCATGTTGCTTTTCTGTATTTTTTTACTCCAGATACTGGAATTGTTTTCTGATATCTCGTGCTCTTTCAGTTTGGCAGTTGTTATTTCTAACAATCATCAGCGTGCCAAGTTTTGAGCTGTAGCTTTTTACTTTCCTAAGATTTCTAAGCAACACAATCAGAAAACCAAATATTATAGAAATACATTTAAGGAAAGACAAACTAAGGTATGATTGGTGGCCTGAGAAGGTTTTCTTTATGTTAAGGTTATTGAAAGTATAACATCGATTTCAAATGGTCAGAAGCTTTTTTTTTTTTTAAAGATTTTATTTATTTATTTGACACAGAGCTAGGAGGGGGAGAGAGGGAGGGCACAAGCAGGGGGAGCGGCAGGCAGAGGGAGAAGCAGACTCCCCACTGAGCAGGGAGCCTGATGTGGGGCTCGATCCCAGGACTCCAGGATCACGACCTGAGCCGAAGGCAGTCGCTTAACTGACTGAGACACCCAGGTGCCTCCAAATGATCAGAAGTTTTAAAAATACTTTCATATTTCTAACCTACATTCTGGATATATGAGCCTCTTACAAAAATACGCCTTTCATAAGTCAGTGTAAAGTGCAATAGTGTCAGTAGGTAATTGTTTCCTTTGGATTCAGTGATCAAATGGAGTAAGAGCTTTCCAGTTCATATTTTGCATCATTTAAACAATGGATTGTCTAAATGCGAAGACAGAGAGCAGATTATCTTTTTTTTTTTTTTTTTTAAATAAAAGGTCACAGGGGCACCTGCGTGGCTCAGTCATTAAGCGTCTGCCTTCGGCTCAGGTCATGATCCCGGGGTCCTGGGATCGAGCCCCACATCGGGCTCCCTGCTCTGCGGGAAGCCTGCTTCTCCCTCTCTCGCTCCCCCTGCTTGTGTTCCCTCTCTTGCTGTGTCTCTCTCTGTCAAATAAATAAATAAAATCTTTAAAAAAATAAATAATAAACAAATAAATAAAAGGTCACAAAAATCACTTTAGAGTGCCAGCCATTACAAAGATAATAGGCAATAGGATGAAAAAGAAGTTGAATTTAAGAGTACTGAAACTAAATGCCAAAACCCCTTTCCACTCCTGTAACTTTTTTATCCATGAACTTTACTAATCAATATGTATGAAAATGATCATATCAGCATGGCCTTGACATCCTCATGGATGGTTCAGAATATATATCTCTCAGAACATATGTTTGTGCATATATATACATACATATATATATTACCTATATATCTCTCCCTGAGTGATGTGCTCACCTACAGCATTCTTTATAATTTTAAAGAACCAGATATAAAATGATAAAATGCAAACTGATAGAGTGACTACAAAAATTTTACTTATTTTTTTTTAGAAGAATTTCAATGTCATTTTGTCCTCATTTCTTCACTTCTATCATGCCGTTTCTCTGTTTATATCTTTCTGGGAGAAAAAGGTCTTATTTTCTAGTACTATGGAAACAAAATAACTTCACAATATCATTATGCCAGAGTGATGATATAAAATAATTCCACTCCCCCCGTAATTAAAAGTTATATCCCAGAATCCAATCTGTTATCATTTTACAAGTTATTTTTGAAGTCCCAGACCTGTTTAATATTCAGCTTATAAGAAATATATCTAGGGCGCCTGGGTGGCTCAGTTGGTTAAGCGACTGCCTTCGGCTCAGGTCATGATCCTGGAGTCCCTGGATCGAGTCCCGCATTGGGCTCCCTGCTCGGCGGGGAGTCTGCTTCTCCCTCTGACCCTCCTCCCTCTCATGCTCTCTGTCTCTCATTCTCTCTGTCTCAAATAAATAAATAAATAAAATCTTTAAAAAAAAAAAAAGAAAGAAATATATCTATATTTTCTGTATTATTAGAAACATCAGAAAGTATTGCCCCCCAAAATTAAAAAAAAAAAAAAAGACATTATCAGTTCATTTATATTTTACCCTTTTGGTAAGATGATGTGATGGCAAGATGGTTCTAAAACCCCTGTTTTCTATATTAATGCAGTTTTCTTAAACCTTTTATGTCTAAACTAGAAATTTATTGTATCTTCAAGATTCTGTCTTCATGATAAAAAAAATCACTAGGAGACCCAGAAGTTTAGTAGATGATTTCCAAACTTCCCACTTGTGATCCAAATATATTTCACTCTAATTCAGACTAATGAGGCAGAACTGTCCTAACTATGAAAACTGTACTCTGATATATCCAAGTCTCTAGGAGGTACTTTAAAAGAAACCTTTCAAAATATAAGACGCAAAGAACATTAGAATAGGATAGAATACTTCTATACCAAAAACAAAGTTGAAATATGTAGAAGAATAAATAAAACGTTGAGTTGAAGAGATGTAATAACTTGCCTTAAAATAGTTGATTTTGTTTCTGTCACACCCAATTTTATTGCAGGATTTTTTTACCTTTCTATTTATTTTTTTTTATTCTTAGATTTCAAATAACTACATTTATCATAATTATTTGTCCAGTGACAGATAAAGATGGTAAGTAATAACGGTAATTTGTTTAATGTGGAGTGATTAGGTGGCTCAGTTGGTCGAGCATCCAACTTGATTTCAGCTTGGGTTATGATCTCAGGGTTGTGGGATGGAGCCCCGTGGTGGGCTCCGTGCTTAGTGGGGAGTGGACTTGAGATTCTCTCTCTCTCTCTCCCTCTCCCCCTCCGCATCCCACTCTCTCTCTCTCATTCCCTCTAAAATAAGAAATAAATCTTTAAAACAAAAACAAAAAAAATGTTTAAATTTGTTTAATGCTTACCATATTAATAGGAATAATTTCAAGTGTTTTATAATAATTCATTGAGCCAGTGTGACAACTCCATGAGATAAGTGTTATATCAATTTTGCAGATGAAGAAACTGAGAGACAGAAAAGCTGAGGAATTTGTCCAAGGTCATACAGCTGATAAACCAGGAATAAAATAAAATAAACAGAAATGCAAAGAAATACTGTAATAAAATTCCAGGGTAGGAAAAGCTGAACTGTAATTGATGAACTGCTGGAGGCTCAGTGTGGAAAACAGAGTTTAAAAAACTCCCAGGGACCCCATATGTGATGTTCGTTTAACATTTGAAAATCAATTAAGTTAACCATCACATCAACAAGCTGTAAGAAAATCACATGATTATATCATAGATGTAGAAAAAGCATTTGACAAAATCCAACACCCATTCATGATAAAAACTCTTAGTAAACTAGGAACAGAGGAGAACTTTCTCAACATGATAAAGAATATCTACAAAAAATTCACAGCTAACATTATACCTAATGTTAAGAAACTTGAAATTTGGGGTGCCTGGGTGGCTCAGTCAGTTAAGCGTCTGCCTTCGGCTCAGGTCATGATCCCAGGGTCCTGGGATCAAGCCCCGCATCGGGCTCCCTGCTCCACCATGGGGAGCCTGCTTCTCCCTCTCCCTCTCCTTGCTGCTCCCCCTGCTTGTGCTCTCTCTCTCTCTCTCTGTCAAATAAATAAATAAAATCTTTAAAAAAAAAAAAAGAAAGAAAGAAAGAAACTTGAAGTTTTCCTAAGATCAGGTACCAAGCAAAAATATCCCCTCTCTCCACTCCTTTTCAACATCATACTGGAAGCAATAAGACAAGAAAGGGAAATAAAAGGCATACACATTTGGATGGAAGAAATAAAACTGTTTTTGTTCACAGATGACATGATGGTCCATGTAGAAAATTTGAAAGAAGTGACAAAAACAAGAACACAGGAACTAATAAGCAGTTATAGTAAGGTTGCAGGATACAAGGTTAATAAACAAAAGTCAGTTACTTTTCTATATACCAGCAATGAACAAGTGTAATTTGAAATTAAAACCCAATACCACTTACATTAATAACCCCCAAAATGAAATACTTTGGTATAAATCTAACAAAATATATACAGGATCAACATGAGGAAAACGATAAAACGTTGATGAATTAAAACAGAGAAACTATATAAATGGAGAGAACTCCTGTGTTCCTCAATGGGAAGATGCAATACTGTCAAGATGTCAGCTCGTCCCAACCCAATCTATACATTCAATACAGTATCAGTCAAAATCCCAGCATGTTATTCTGTGGATATGGACAGATATCAGATTCTAAAGTTTATATGGGAGGCAAAAGACCCAGAAGAGCCAATGAAATACTGAAGGAGAACAAAGTTGGAGGTGGAATTTATTCTTCCACAGGCAGAATTTATTCTTCTTCAAGGAAATCACAGTTTTGCTTTTAGGGCTTTTCAACTGATTAGATGTGGCCCACCAGATGATTGAGGATAATCTACTTTACTTAAAGTCAACTGATTATAGTTGTTAACCATATCTACAAAATACCCTTCACAGCAGCACCCGCAGTAGTGTTTAATTAAATAACTAGGAACTATTGCCTAGTTAAATTGGCACATGAAATTGACCATCACAATCATGTATGTATTTTCCAAATATTTTCTCCCGGCTTGTAGCTTATCTCTTCATTTTCTCATAGTATCTTTCAAAGAGAAGAATTTTTTAATCAAAAAATTAAAAATAACTTAGGTTTTAAAATTTTGATTTTTAATTATAACTTTTAATTATAATTTAATTGTACCAAATTTAATTAACCTTTTCTTTCTTTCATGGACTGCATTTTTTGTAATCTATCCAAGAAATCTTTGTCTAACTCAGTCCTAAGTATCTTCTCTGATGTTTTCTTCTAAGAGCCTTATAGCTTTTAGTTTTAGATTTATACTTATCACTGAAATTGTATTAATTTTTGTGTTTAATATGAGGCAAAGTTCAAAAAAAATTTTGTGCATGGATATCTAATAGTTCAGCACCATTACTGAAGAGACTATGTTCTATCATATTTCCTTAGCACTTCTGTCAAAAATAAATTAACCAAGAATGTGTGGATCCCCTTTTAGACTATTCTGTTTCACTGATGTGTTTATCTTCATAAGTTCTTTTTTTTTTTTTTAGATTTTATTTATTTATTTGAGAGAGAGAATGAGATAGAGAGCATGAGAGGGGGGAGGGTCAGAGAGAGAGGCAGACTCCCTGCTGACCAGGAAGCCCGACGTGGGACTTGATCCCGGGACTCCAGGATCATGACCTGAGCCGAAGGCAGTCGCTTAACCAACTGAGCCACCCAGGCGCCCCATAAGTTCTTAATCACTGCAACTTTATAGATCTTATTATCAGGTAGTATGATTCCTCCACATTTTGCATTTTTGAAATCATTTTGGCATTTCTACATCTGTTGCATTTCTATACACATTGTTTGCTTTCCATTCTCAGTTATCACAGTCCTGTGCTCTCTGTGGTCCAATGTTTGAAAACTATTGTTTCATATAATTGGTAGTTCTACTTTTCTCCAGGCTTTTCACATCCCCACATGAACATAGTCCTCTCTCCACTTCCTATGGTGATGCTTAAACTAAGCTGACACTAGAGTTTTTAGTGATTATCACATTTTATTAGAGGATGGAGGTAAAAGAGTAATTATAAAATGGAAGGGCGTGATATTTTGCATATCACATAATACTGTTTCTAAAGTCTGGCATAGGTCATGCCTAATTGACAGGTTTTTTTCTCCCTGAGCCTTGGCTTCCTGTAAAAAAAAAAACTCCTTTCCGAGGAATCAAGAGATAGCTAACCATTTTTCTCATATGTACTTTAATCCACTTCCAGACAAACTGGTGTTTCAGACACCAAGAAAAACTAAAATATCCTTTAAAAAATTCTTCAAATAAAATAACCATGTTACATTAGTATTCAGAACATTATAAGCTCCCTATTGTTCTGAACTTTGCCATTTTGGATTTTTCTTTTGCTTGATCTGACTCCAGGCCCTTTCAACTATATTTTTCTAAAGAAGAGAGGTTTCTACCATCAAAACTGATTTCAAGACTCCATCTTTAGCAACACACAGATCCTTTGAAATGACAGTTTTCTTGAAGAACCTCCCTGGTCTTAGATTTCTGAGACAAAATTGAAGGTCAAGGCTCCTGGGCTTCCTTAAATGTATGTGTGTGTTGGCCAGTGGTGGAGAGAAGGTTCACCTTCCTCTTTCCTGAGTAAACACCACGGGCAGCAGTTGTTTTTTTCACTCCCATAAGATTATATTATATTAAGACTCAGATGGGAAAATAAAAAATAGAAATGTTCTTTGTATAAATAGGGCTTTAAAAAATAATAGGATATTATTATACTTTTGACAACTCACTAAATAGGTTTGCTTAAGAACTAAATCACCTATTAAACAATGGAATATTTGGTGTAACAATATAAGTAGCATATGTATACTATTTTCTTATTAACATGTGTTTTCTCTCCCACTGGGAGAAAGAATAAACTCTGAGTGTTTGAATAAAGACCCAGCTGTCAAATAATTAACTTTAACACAATTGGAAACCAAATAAGCATGCCATTGTTTTACTGTAACCTTTTTGTCTTTCTTGAGACTGTTACCATTTAGTTATTAATCCCAATTTCAGGAAACTTTTAGAAGTATATAAAATCTTCTGTCTCTATAAGTATTTTATATACAGATTTGATCCCAAATGTCTACGAACTATTTCCTACTTGTAAAAAATTGGTTTGTGGGGCACCTGCGGGCTCAGTCAGTAGAGTGTGCAACTCTTGATCTTGGAGTCATGAATTCAAGCCTCACATTGGGTGAAGAGACTATTTTTAAAAAATTGTTTTGTGTATGCTGGAAATTTTCCTGCACACTAAATGTTAAGTATAACCAAAGGTTCTGCCTTCAGCCTAGACTCTCTCCTTTGGTGACCTTATCCACTTTGACATCAACTGTGACCTCTTTTCTCTAAAGGTCTTGACTAGAGTTTCCAAAGTCTTTTTTTATCTTCCTGCTTCTTGAGCAGCATTCCAAATGTTAAAATTCATTAACTTTCCTACTAAAGTTAATTTTCCTCTTGACTTTCCCAGATAGATAGGCAGGCAGGCAGGCAGGCAGGAAGTAAAGAAGGAAGAATCTTTTTTGCTGTTACTCGGGTTGAAAACTTTAGAATCGGTGGTGATTTTTCTTCTCCTTTGATCCTTATACTACTGGTTATCTACTCACATAGAATCTTCTTTCCCAGTCTCTCTCCATAACACTCCCTCTTTTTCTCTCCCACTCCTTCTTGTGCTACAAGGCCTTATTCTGAGATTATTACATAAACTCTCCAGTGCTTCCCAAATTCAGTTCTATATTAAATCAACTTGATAAGCTACTTGTCCTTTGCTCCAGCTTTACTGCGATTATAAATATGTTCAAAAATTTAAAAAACAAACATAATAAGGATGGAAATGGATGATATAAAAAGATTCAAATTACATTTACAGAAAGAAAAGGGGTCCCTGGGTGGCTCAGTCAGTTGAGCGTTTGACTCTTGATTCCAGCTCAGGTCATGATCTCAGGGTGGTGAGATGTAGTCCCACACTGGGCTCCAGGCTCAGCACGGAGTCTGCTTGAATCTCTCTCTCCCTCTCCTTTTGCCCCATCTCCCAATAAATTAATATATAAAAATAATTTTTTAAAAAAAGAAAAAAATTACAACATTTGAAATAAAAATTTCACTGGATGGAATTATAGCAGAATAGACCTGCACAAGAAAAGATCAAGGGAGATAAAGGCATAGTGATAAAAACTATCCAAAATGAAGCACAAATAAAGAGGGAAGAAAGGACTGAATAAAGAAACTACACGATATTATTAAATGGCCTAGAATATGTGTAATTGAAGTCCCAGACAAAAGAGGAAGGCGGAGCAAGAGAGAGAAAAAAAAAAAAGTAAAGAAATGATACCAAAACATTCACAGCTCCGAGAAACTAAAATTGATAGATCCAAGAACCTCAATGAATCAGAAGCAGGGTGCAAACATAGCAGACAGAAAGGCAGACACAAGCACATCCTGATACAGTTTCAGAAACACAGTGATGCAAAGGAAATCTTAACAGTCACCAGCAATTCTACTCCCAGGCATTTCCCAAAGACAACTCAGGAAGTAATTTTGCATTATTTAGTCCAAAATGCCTGATACTGGGCAAATGGAAGTTCAATTCGTTGGCCTTAGGGAATAAGAGAGGGCCTCACTTTTTGAAAGATGAGACGACTGGGAAGATTATTAGAACATGAATCCTGTTACTGGAAAAGAGAAAATACAAAGCTGCTTTCAAGGGTCAGGCAAAATCCATACTAAAAGCCGGCTTGATTTAATGCTGAGTCACCTAAGTATAACCTAGATAGAGTCCCATAAATTCTTCCCAACATAGGAGGCAAGTGGGAAGTTAATCATATTACATTAAGTTTTACCTAAATTTCTCCTATCTCACAAAGTCTCTTGGAATCTGAGTCTGAGTCGTATGGGGAAAGGAAAAGAATATTTGAACAGTTGGAACCAGGATGATTATTCTGAGAAGTTCTTTTAAAGTAAAACAGTTTTTAGGTTATCTTGAGTCAACAGTTCCTAATCTGCTGATACAGTATATGCTTGAAGAGTATAAGAAATACAGGATTACTCATCTGGCTGCAGGGGTGATGAAAGGAACAGTAGTACCATGCATTTATAGAAGGTGGTTGGATAGATACTATTGATATGTCTCAGGAGATCTTTTTAACAAGCAGGACTCCAAACAAGTGACTTAGAGGTATCTAAAATCAGAATCCAATTTTCTCTCTAAATAACTCCTTTATTTTAAAGTTCTCTTCAAGGGGTGCCTGGGTGGCTCAGTCTTTCGGCTCAGGTCATGATCCTGGAGTCCCAGGACCAAGTCCCACATTGGGCTCTCTGTTCAGCAGGGAGTCTGCTTCTCCCTCTGCCCCTCCCCCCGCCTCGTGTTTTCTCTCTCTCTCTCTCACTCAAATAAATAAATAAAACCTTTAAACAAATAAACAAATAAATAAAGTTCTCTTCAAAAATCACCAAAAAAAAATGAACAAACTGTTCCCTGCCACGAAACCATGACAAAAGCCCCACTGAATAAACCAATAAAGGTGAGAGTTTGAGAACTAGATTTGGGTGCATACGGTGTCTGAGGATCATACCATACTAGCTTGAGGACAGTAAAACCAACCACAAACTTCACTTTCTTCAGAGGATAGGGCTCTTGCACACTCAGGGAAGACTGGCTCTGAAGTGAGCGATGAAGCTGAATCTCCAGACTGGAGTTCTACAAACCCTGCAGTGGAGAGTGGTGCCCAAGGTTTAGGAGGGACGAAACTAGAGAGGACAAGTTTTGCCATAGTCTAACAGCAAGGAAATGTATATGTGTGTGTGTGTATGTGTGTGTGTTTCAGATCTCACCTAAATTTGATATCATTTAAGAAATTCGACCTCACTAACTTTTGCTTTTCTTCATTAGTCTCTCTTAATTGTGAAATGTGTTTTGGGTGTGTTCTATTCTGTGCAAAAAGAACCCTCAGTCTGCCCTTAACCAGCTTCTCCCACCTCCTTTTGAAATTATGGCACTTTAGACCAAAGACTCTTTTTGATTACTTTATATCTTGAGAGTTGCTTAAAATGACACAGATTATCACTTTTCTCTCCCAAATCTCAATAGATGAAGCCTGTGTTACCACCTAATGCCCAATATGTAATTAACTGGACCTTATTTTAGAGACTTTGGTAGTCTCACAAATTCAAAGGATCTCTCTCTACAGCTTGTCAAGTATGTATATGAAGAATTGCCATGGCAAACTCAGTATTTGTTCTCTTCTATAAGAAATCCTTACCACTTTAAGATATCTACTGTCAGTTCACAGAGCAGGAACAATGCCCATTCAGCTTCTTTTCAACACAATCTCTTCTGATGGATTATAAAGTGTAAACATAATTAATTCCATGGTCTTCCTTTTGAAAAAAACAAGTTTTTAGTTTAATAGATTTTTAATTATTAATCTTTTTTAAAAAAAGATTTTATTTATTTATTTGACAGAGAGAGAGACAGCAAGAGAGGGAACACAAGCAGGGGAAGCGGGAGAGGGAGAAGCAGGCTTCCCACGGAGCAGGGAGCCCAATGTGGGGCTTGATCCCAGGACCCTGGGATCATGACCTGAGCCGAAGGCAGACACCCAACGACTGAGCCACCCAGGCACCCCTTAATCTTATTACAAACTTTAGTTCCTTCTTTTTTATTACTATGATGAATGAAGTAGATAATCTAACTATGTGTATCTCTATATGTACTGATAAGTAGAAATTCTAAGAGAGAATAAAAGTGTGGGCCTAGATATATTTTTTGTTTAAGTTACAAAGCCTATATTTGCCATAAAGATCACTATGTGAGTTTTTTTTAATTTCATGCAAATTGGTAACAGCTATGGTTTTTTACTCTACAAGGGTACCTTTGGTAAGATTTAGTCATCCTGAAGTTTTAAGAGACATGTAACTGTCTTACCTTTTTGCTGGAAAGTTAAAGTGATTCACTACTGTCTCAAGCTATATATTATTCCAACCCAGCTGTGTGTGACATTTCAGACTGGTGGGTGAGAATCATGAATACTATCGAGCTCAGTCCCAACAGACATTTAAGTTTCAAGACTAGAATTCAATGTATTTACAGGACCCAGTGTTTAATGATCTGGACATTTGTCTGCATGGGTTTAGGTCTGTATAAGCTTTACCCCTGAATCCTAAAATTATTTATGCAAACAACCAGACATCACCCTTACTCAGATCTTTTAAATAACAGACATCTTTTAACTGACAGTGATAGTAGTAGTAGTAATATTGACAATAATAAATTACATATATAGAATACTTTTTTGTCAGGTTAACACACTTTACATAAATTATCTTACTAAACCTGCATCCTACATAATAAGCCTATGAAGAGATATTATGATGATTCTCAATTTACTTAAAAATAGTAAGACCAGGGGTGCCTGGGTGGCTCAGTCGTCAAGCATCTGCCTTCGGCTCAGGTCATGATTCCAGGGTCCTGGGATCGAGCCCCACATCGGGCTCCCTGCTCAGCGGGAAGCCTGCTTCTCCCTCTCCCACTCCCGCTACTTGTGTTTCCTCTCTCACTGTGTCTCTCTCTGTCAAATAATAAAATCTTTAAAAAAAAAAATAGTAAGACCAGAGATGTAATACATAGCACAGTGGCTACAGTTAGTAATATTGTATTGCATATATGCTAAGTGAGTAAATCTCACAAATTCTTATCATAACAGAGAAATTCTGTAACTGTATATGATGATGGATGTTAACTAGACTTATTGTGATTATTTCATAATATATACAAACTGAATTATATTGTATAACTGAAACTAATATCATGTTGTATATCAATTATACCTCAATATAACAAATAGTTAAAACAAACAAACATATCTACATACATACATAATAAGACCAAGACTTGAAGTCCAGAGAAATGAATTAATTTGCCCAGGGCAAATTAGCAAGTCAGTGGCCATTTCATTATTCCATTCAAGTTTTTCCAATTCCAATCTTGAGCTATCAAAAATTTCTTCATTATTTATAGTATATTCTCATTTAGAAGTTTGGAAAATGAGAACAGAATAAAGGAGATGTAAAAAAATCTCTTCTTAATTTAATTACATTAATTCCAATACACAATGTGTACATCACCTAATCAATAAAGGTTTACTATCAGCATGCTAAAGACTTGGAATATGAAGATGAATATGATGCAACACTGCCTTCAAAGGAATTCAGGCTAAAATACATTAACTGTTTTCAGTTAAATCACTAAATATTCTAAAATAACAATGCTAAAATTTATTTATTTATTTATTTAAAGATTTTTATTTTTATTTATTTGACAGCGAGAGAGAGAGAGGACAAGTCAGGAGGAAGGGTAGTGGGAGGGGGAGAAGCAGACTCCCCACTGAGCAGGGAGCCCGACATGGGGCTTGATCCCAGGACCCCAGGATCATGACCTGAGCCGAAGGCAGATGCTTAACCAACTGAGCTACCCAGGCACCCCTAAATGCTAAAATTTAAACACTATTTAAACTTAAACAACAACTTGAAAATAGTTATAATACTCTGATTCAGTCATTAGAATACAAGTCAAGAAAAAGTATATTCCATTTCAGAAACTTAAACCAAATAATAAAATGTTAAAGGCTTGTGTAAAAGTTCTTACTGGTAGAAAATATGGTAGAATCTAGACACTAAATTGCAATTATAAAAGTAAAAGCAATGTTGAGAATTATGGAAGCTGCAATTCTAAACTTAATTTCAAACAAAAACTAGCTGGTGATGTGGACATGGAAGGGATCTTGGAGGAATTTAACATGAAGTTTTGGGATAGATAAGTGTAAAGGAAATGAAACTGAGCATATTTAGATATGGTCAAACTTCAGGAACGTTTAAAAATTCAGAGAAAATAGTAAAAGCTAGAAATGCCAAACAAACAAAAAGTCTAAAAGGAATGAGAGGATAAAAAAATTATGACAATCCTAAATAGTATCATTAAGAAAAAAAAGACTATTTTAAAATTAACTAATACAGATTTACATTTGAACTTAGAGATACAAACAAAACTGAAAAAGACAGAACACACCTGTATACGTTATTTTTTGAAACTATATTTTTAGGGACTAAATGACATTTTGCATGCTTTTGCATACATTTGGGGTAAGTGTTACACTGCTAATAAATGACAAAAATGTGTGGTAACAGCTCAATAATAAGGAGAAATTACTGAAACACACAAAAACGTGGATGAATTTCTCAAAGATTATTTTGCACAAAAGAAGGCAGTTATTATGATTCAATTTATACAAAGTTCTAGAATAGGCAAAATTGGTAAGTGGTGAGAGAAATGAGAACAGTGGTTGTCTGGAGAGAGAGTGGAATAGACTGGGAAGAGTTACGAGAGAAACTTTTGAGATGAGGGAAATGCTCTATACTTGATAGCAATGTGTGTTATATGGGTGTATACATTTGCCAAAATTCACTGAACCGTACATTTAACAACTGCACATTTCTTAATATTTAAATTTTACT
Organism: Mirounga angustirostris; assembly: GCF_029215605.1. NCBI lineage: Eukaryota > Metazoa > Chordata > Mammalia > Carnivora > Phocidae > Mirounga > Mirounga angustirostris. The sequence goes on along the minus strand of NW_026991719.1, from coordinate 21,729,985 downwards.
GAATAAAGTGCTTACTATTTTCTTGTAACTCTATTTGATAGTTTATATGTTTTGCCATTCAGTTTCAAGTCTTGCAGCAACTTTCTGAGAAAGGAAACACTGTCATTTAAGAAATGAGAACAAAGAAGTTAAATAACATCAGAGGCAGAATTGGAATCCAGGATAAGCTGCCTGCTGAACAGGAACTGTTAATCATCACTCTATTTATTTTTGTCTTCTATGAGACACAAGTTAATTACAATTATATTGGCAAAAGTATTATACTATATGAAGCTGATTTCAGAAAACAATGTTTTTATATAATTATGTACTTGAATAATCAAATAAGTTTTAATTCAAAGCTAAAATAATGAGCACTATTAGGATAAATGAGTGAAACAGTTGGTAAGTATAAATAAAAGTTTCCAGTAGGAAGAACTTTATTTACAAGACAAAACGTGGTAATTATGTTTGGTTTGTGACTGAGTACCTGGGTAAATATCTTTAAAAAGAATTGATTTGAGAGGGATACAAATCAAATAAGATAGTGTCTCATTCACTGTACTTGTATGAGCTGAATCCCCAATAAAAAATAATAAAAATAAACATGGTGGTGAAAATTAAGAAAGAGAAATATTCAGAAGTCCCTAGAAGTATGATGGAAAAACCAGAGAAATAGGAATTTGAACCTGACTCCACATGAAATACAGCTTCAGCTGCACTGCAAAATTTTGCTTTCTGCAGCACTACCCAGAGTAGATCCTTTGAATGTTAAATACATGGAAAAACAAAGGCAAGGAGTTTTTATCACTTTGGAATGCTGGGTTCAACAACACTTCTTAGAAGTAATAGTATCCTGGGGACACCTGGGTGGCTCAGTTGGTTAAGCATCTGCCTTCAGCTCAGGTCATGATCCTAGGGTCCTGGGATCGAGTCCCACATCGGGCTCCTTGCTCAGCAGGAAGCCTGCTTCTCCCACTGCCTGCAGCTTCCTCTGCTTGTGCTCTGCCTGTCTCTCTCTCTCTCTGACAAATAAATAAATAAAATTAAAAAAAAAAAAAGTAATAGCATACTAAGGTGAAATAAGAATCTCCAATACTGGGATACACAACAAAGGGTTTTACAAATATAATTGAATGTAAAACCATTTTGTAGATTATTCTAATGCAGAAGTATTTGTGGAATATAGAATTTTAGAGGATTTGGCCGCTTTTAATGTAACCACTCATAGTAACTAAGATAACTAAGAATGAACAAAGATTGCAGCAAATGACTGAGCATGCTTATATTTATCTAGAAAAATAGTATCTAATGAATATTTGAACCCTAATATACTAAGAAGCTTAGTAATTCAACTCAGTTGCTCTCTTAGAGATTCTGCCCCACAAAAGGTAAATTTTTGTGTTACTTTTCCTGAATAAGGATTTTATACTTTCTAATAAGTAACATTACTTCCAATTTGTGAAATTTATGACAAATGATTTAGTACAAGCTCAAAATCAATAAAAGTCCAGAGATAATAAAAGTAGAATAGCAACTACCTGCTATAAATGAGGTCAGATATCATATTTCAATACATTATGTCCAAAGACAACCAAAGTAAGTTAGATATGGTCACAGAAACATAGTAAAAAAAATTTGTGAGAAATGAGACAATCGAAGTTATGCATGAGAGTGAAGGAAATACATATGCAATTTTTCAGAACAGGAAAAACTGGTAATGGGAAACACAAAATCTCAACATAATTGGTACATTATAACATTATTAGTTAATAATGAACAACTAAGCCAGAAAAAATGGTAGTAAACAGAAGCCAAATGGATTATGGGAAACATTCTTCTTTGGTAAATTTCCTAGATTGATAACTACAGGAATATTGCAGGTATTATGTTTCAGTTTCAGGAAAACTTTTATTTTTCAGAATCTCTAATGAGATCTTGTGGATGAGATTTAAAATAACAGTAGACACTGGACTTGCATTCCCAGTATAAATGAGTAGCTCATTGTCAGGTTTGTTTCGCGTAAGGCATTCTGTTTGCAAAGGCAGAGAAACATGCTGATGGGATCCAGGACAGGTTACCCCCAAACATGATACCTTGCCATATTGAATATTTTAAGCTGAAGGAGTCTGAGAAAACAGCAGAGGCAGATAGGTCACTCTGACCTTCCTGGCCCTTGTCTCCTGAAACAGGTCAAAACCCCTCATGTGAGAGGTGCCTTCCCTATACCTAGAGGGGAGTAGTATCCTTTATCTCCGAAGTCACGCTCCAAAAGGAATCCAAACAAACAGCACTTGCTGTATAGCCCCAGTTTACTACATTTACCTCATACTCTTTGACCTAGAATATTTCTACATCACTGTCCAATCTTCATCAAACCTAGCATAAAAATATTCCAGTTTGTTTCTATGGGCCTTCATTTTGTTATGAAGGCTCCCGTGTGATATAAAACTTATATTCAATGAACTGGTATGCTTTTCTTTTTTTTTTTAACAATTTTATTTATTTACTTGAGAGAGGCAAAGAGAGAGAGAGAGCAAGCATGAGCAGTGGGGAGGGGTAGAGGGAGAGGGAGAAGCAGACTCCCCACTAAGCAGGGAGCCTGACGTGGGCCTCGATCCCAGGACCCCGAGATCATGACCTGAGCCATAGGCAGACACTTAACTGACTGAGCCACCCAGGCACCCTGAATTGGTATGCTTTTCTTCTGCAACTCTTTGTCAGTTTAATTTTCAGACCCAGCCAGGGGCCCTAAGGGTTAAGGAAAACTTTTCATCTCCTACAATGTGAAATAACGTTTAGCAAGAATGAAAGTTCAGAGTAATACTAACATAACGGGCAGCAGAAGCAACATTAAAAACATACCAAATATACTGGGATCATATACCAGAGCCCCAAAATGAAATTTAACTGAGCTAATTGTCTTGTCCTGTAATGTGGTTTTCAAACAATAATTAATTAACATAAAAAGGAAAACATGGTTTGACAATAGTCAGCGAGTCAAAGAATAGCAAATTTCACTTCTAAAGAAGTTCAGTTAACACAGTTAAAAAAATTAAACCAAAAAGAAAACAAAAAATGAAAATCTAACATGGCAAAAGGCTACAGGAGCACAACTACAGTCTCAAGAAAAAGGGAACTGGTACCCTACTATTTTATATCGGTCAGAGTGGATCACAAGTTTTGTGTTTATTTCTAGTATACCACATTTCAACAGGGTCTTCGAAAAGCCATACTTGATAGAAAAGAGAGAGAACATAAAACAATGAAAATACTTGTGAGGATGAGGATCACTTTAAAATTTCAAGATAATGAATACAGAGTGAACAGAAGTACGAGTTATGAAGGGAGGGCAGAAACAATACCAGTGATGGAACGACCCTTCTTTTTATAAATGACAACACTCTGCCCTAGATACCTTGTCAAAGTCACACCCAATTCATGACATTCAGAATACTGATTCCCATTACAGCATACTCTGTTTTCAAATAGCTTATGAATTGTCATAGGGAAGCAAAAGCAGACAAATATAATTGGCAGATAACAGACCAGAAAAAGATACTGAAGTGTCCCCTAAATAATACACAAATGCTTTGATCCAGCAATCTCAAAGGCTCACATTCTATCTTATGGATATATTTGCACAAATGGGCAATGGAAGCAGATGGTCACTGCAAAACTGTCCTGATAAAATAATATACTAATCATGAAAATAAATGAAGCCAGCAGACAATTGGGTTATGTGAGTAGTATACACCTATAATAACAGAACTGAGATTGAAGAACATACAGCCATTTGCAGAGAGAAAAGGAGATGCAGAAGGGACCTAATACCTCTATTTAGAAAGAGTGACTGGGGGTGAGGCAGGGGTAAATAAAGTTGTTGAAAGCATGATTAAAATACAGGGAAGTCATTCAGAAGCCAAATAAGGCTGAATATTCCCTTTGGTTTCAAAAGGTCAAAAGGGAATGAAGAAATGGAGCATCCATTTCCTATGCTTAAAAGCTTATTTCCTATCCTTAAAACTAGCCCAGATTGTTTTGGTTGCCCAAGAAACAAGTGGTCTCTCTCTGAGTGTGTTGAGCATAGGCTGAGTGTGTTTATTACAAACCAAACATTATAAAAATGCTTTAAGAATTAACTGTGTGGTTAGGCTAGGAAACTTTTAGTATATTATACTACTTTGCTGACTTAACACTATCAATTATCAGTTGAAGTATCTTGGACAAGTCACATAATTTTTGGAACTCAAAATTTTCATCTTTAAAATTAGGGCTTGGGGGGCGCCTGGGTGGCTCAGTTGTTAAGCGTCTGCCTTTGGCTCAGGTCATGATCTCAGGGTCCTGGGATAGAGCCCCACATCGGGCTCCCTTCTCCGTGGGAAGCCTGCTTCTCTCTCTCCCTCCCCCTGCTTGTGTCTCTCTCTGTCAAATAAATAAATAAAATCTTTTAAATAAATAAATAAATAAATAAATAAATAAATAAATAAATAAATAAATAAATAAATAAATAAATAAAATTAGGGCTTGGGGAGGTACCTGGGTGGCTCAATGGGTTAAATGGATGACTTCAGCTCAGCTCATGATCTCAGGGTCATGAGATCGAGTACCACATTGGGCCCCATGCACAGTGGGGTGTCTGCTTCTCTCTCTCCCTTTGCCCCTCCCCCACTCATGCTCGCTCTCTTTCTCTCTCTCAAATAAATAAATAAAATCTTTAAAAAACAATTAGGGCTTAGGTGCGCCTGGGTGGCTCGGTTGGGCATCAGACTTAGGATTTCAACTCGGGTTGTTATCTCAGGGTCATGGGTTGGAGCCCTGGTCATTTGAGCTCTGCTCTCAGCGGGGAGTCTGCTTGAGATTCTCTCTCTCTCCCTTTCCCTCAGTCCCTCCCACCTGCTCTCACTCTCTTGCTCTCTCTCTAAAATAAATAAATAAATCTTTTTAAAAATTTAGGGCTTAAAAATCAAACAGGGAAGGAATTAGTGAGAAATCCTTCTTATCCTTCTCAGCAGCGAACTTTTTTTTTTTTATTGTTCAGTGTTAAATTAGTGGTAGCTCAACTGATTGCATTTCCTTAATGCCTGTTATCTCTGTGCACATGGAGCCCTGATATCTTTGTTGGGAGAGACAATAATTCAACTTAGTATGTTCACCCTAGAAGCGAGGTGATGGGAAACCATTTAGTTCCCCAGGCAGCAGCACAAACAGCTTTAGGACCCTGAGGGCAGGGTGTTACTCTCAGAGCAACTCATTAAGGGAGAAAAGCACCTTGGGGCCGACGGGCATCAGAGCCAGAAGTAAAGATAGCAAAGCTGCCGTCTCTCACTGTCACAACGTGACCTTTCTCCCCATCCAGAAGCACTAGCTTTGCTGGTATTTCACAGCGGTACTCAGTTCCTGGCTTTTGCTTGGTGTGTTCTTGCCACCTTTAGCTTCCCAGGACAGGGACATGACGTGAGAAAATGTTTTTGGAATGCCAGTGAGACTACTTGCTAATCGTTGTGACTGGAAGCAGAACCGAGTCCTCCGGGTGGTGGTACAGCGCGGTTCCCAGACTGGGAAAAGAGCCATCCGAAAGGAGGAGGGAACCAAGTGAAGTAGCAAGATCTCGCGTCTTTAATCATCCTATACCCTGGGTTGACTTGTGGCTCAGAGTGTGTAATTCCCTGTGGTTCGGATCGGATGTACTGTGGTTGTGTAGAGAAAAACAGAGGCAAAAAATCAGCAGGAAAGAGGGAAATGCAAAAAGGCAGTGCCTCCATGTGGTAGTTCTCTTAAAAGTCATTTCCTTGTTTTATGGGCTATAAAATCTTTGAATACTTCATTCTTTCACAAATTGCTCTTTAGATGTCAGTGTGAGCTCATAGCAATGAAATATGTAACAACAAAATGTCTTTTAATGGGTCAGCTCACTGATGGGTCTGCCACAGTCTGCATCCCTAATTAGAGCCTGGTACATACCAAAGAGGGAAGACGCAGGAAACACCTCCGGTTCTCATCCAAAGTCAGAGGATTTCCTTCTGGGCTTTTCTGTGCTTCATAGGTTCAGCTGCTGAGTAGGGGGGGTGAGGGATTTTTTTACGGCATTTGTTGATTTTAATTGTTTTTTAATCTCCAATATCCCACAAAATACAAATACAAAATAACCCACATTAGGAAGACACTGACTGACGTATTTTTTATAAGTGATTAACACTATTTAGTGTGGAAGATGTGGTATAGTGCGCAGGATTTCAAATTAGAAGGCCAGGCTTTAAATATGGCTCTGAGGCTTAATTACTTGTTTGACCAGAGACAGGTCGTTCAATCACTATGCCTCAAGTGATTCATCTCTAAAACGGAGGGCGTCCTTTTATTTGCCTCATGGAGTGTAAGACTTTTTAACAAGTGCTTGTTTGAAAGTACTTTTGAAACTGTGAAAGTTACACAGTTTTCGTATTTGTTGAGTCACTCTTATAGAAAAATAAATTTAGGAACTCAATAAAATAATCACTAAATCACTAAATCACTAATCACTAAATCACTAAATTCTTGCTGACTATGTGACATGTGAGTATAAGCCCTTGGATGTGTAAACCACTTGAATAATTGGGTTTTTTTCTTGTAAAAAAAATCTGAATGTTTTTCTCAATAAATGATTTTGCCCAAACAATATGGGTAATTATCTTTACATTTCATTTCTCTTTGTTTTTTCTTGGCTATTTTTTCAAAAGATTTTATTTGTTTATTTGACAGAGAGAGAGAGAAAGCACAAGCGGGGGCGGGGGGCGACAAGCAGAGGAAGAGAGAGAAGCAGGCTCTCTGCTGAGCAGGGAGCCCAATGTAGGGCTCCATCCCAGGACCCCGGGATCATGACCTGAGCCGAAGGCAGATGCTTAACCAACTGAGCCACCCAGGTGCCCCTTTTCTTGGCTATTAACAATATTGAAAACATACTGATAACTCTTATTTGGGACAAATATTAATTGGTAATTAAATGGTCCTAATTTTATATATATATGTATATGTATATATATATACACATATATAGGGTACCTGGCTGGCTCAGTCAGTGGAGCGTGCAACTCTTGGTGTCAAGGTCATGGGTTCAAGCCCCACACAAGCCATAGAGATTACTTAAAAATATATAGAGAGGTACACATATGTATATATAAAACTATATGTATATATGTTTTATATGTTATATATATATATATGTTTATATATAAAATACTGATAAAAGTGAACTTTGCCTCATGGCCCCTTCACCTGGGCAATCAGTGAAGTACAAATCTAGCCCTGCTTGTCAGCACCAGTGAACCCTTCTTAAAAACAACTTACCTAATCTTCCTTCTTTTCCCCATAAAAACTCTGAGTCCACCTCCTGTAATCAGGATACGATTTGGGTTTCCACCTAAATCCTTGTACCCCGAATTACATTTCTTTGATCCCACATGTCTTTGATACCATGTACTGTATGCACATAATTCTAGAATTTGCATATCTTCTTGGTATATTGAAGCTTTTATCATTAAAACATGATCCTCTTCATTATAAGTAATACATACATTTTTGTGTTCAAGTCTGTTTTATTATTGGTTTATATAAACTAGCTTTTACTTTTATTAGCATTGCCCTGGTATGTATGATTCCACCCTCTGATTTTCAAACTTCTGTATCCTAATGTTCTGAGGGTGCTTTTTATACATAACAAATGGCTAGATGTAATAAATTCAGAATTGACTGTCTTTTACTTTTAAATGAATACTTTTGTCCATATGTACTTATTATGATTGTCTACTTAATTGAATTTACTTCTCTTAATTATTACATTTTCTATATATCTTCCTTTGGGTCATTTTTTTGTCCTTTCCTTTCTGTCTTGTTTTTGATTAAGGTTCTTTTTCTTCTATCATTCAATTATTTTCTTCTAATAGATTACAATTTACACTCTATATAATAATCTCTTTTAAAGTCAAGGTAGGTACATTTTTGCCTGTGTGGTGTCATGCTCTTCTTTTCATTTAACATCAGAGTGAGGAAGTAGCTCTCTTTTTAGACTCTGGTGTGAGCAGACCATAACTCTTTCTCCTATCTTCTAATCCTGATCAGGCAACAGAAATAAAGCTCATATTCACTATGCATCTGCAGTTACCCTCACCTCAAAAACTTATTTCAACACTCATCTTCCAGTTTTTCTGTTTGCACTTTGTTGTGAAGTTGGAATTTTTTCTTGCCAGCTCAGGGATGCATTAAATTATTTTCATGTATTTCATACAGATTTTTTTAAAGCTGGTCAGAGTTGTTTCGGTTATCTAACCCATCATATCCGCAGCAACTAAAGCCCCTCAGAAGAATTTTTTAAATCTCTATGCTTATAATCTACAGATTCAGTGCAATCCCTCTCAAAATACCAACAGCATTTTTCACAGAACTAGAACAAATAATACTAAACTTTATAGGGCACCACAGAGACCCTGGTTAGCCAAAGCAATCTTGATAAAGAAAAATAAAGCTGGAGGTATCACAATCCCAGATTTCATGGTATACTACAAAGTGGTAGTAATCAAAACAGTATGATATTGGCAAAAAAAAAAAAAGACACAATGGAACCAATTAATGGAACAGAATAGAGAGCCTAGAAATAAACCCACACTTATATGGTCAATCTATAACAAAGGACACAAGAATATACAATGGGGAAAGGACAGTTCTTCAATAAATAGTGCTGGGGAAACTAGACAGCAACATGCAAAGAATGACATGTGCACCACTTTCTTACACCACACACAAGAATAAACTCAAAATGAATTAAAGGTCCAAATGTGAGACCTGAAAACATAAAACTCCTGGAAGAAAACAGGCAATAATCTTTTTTTTTTTTTTTAAGATTTTATTTATTTGACAGAGAGAGCACAAGCAGGGGGATCAGCAGAGGGAGAAGCAGGCTCCCTGCTCAGCAGGGAGCCCCATGTAGGGCTCCATCCCAGGACCCTGGGATCATGACCTGAGCTGAAGGCAAATGCTTAACAACTGAGCCACCCAGGCACCCCACAATAATCTCTTTGACATCCACCTTAGCAACATTTTTCTAGACTTGTTTCCTCAAGCAAAGGAAACAAAAGTAAAAATAAATTTTGGGGACTACATCAAAATAAGCTTTTGCAGTGAAGGAAACCATCAACAAAATGACAAAGCAACCTACTGAATGGGAAAAGATATTTGCAAATGATTTATCTGATAAGGGCTTAATATCCAAAATAAATAAAGAGCTCATGCAACTCAACACCAAAAAACAATGATTAGCAATGGGCAGAGAACCTGAATAGACATTTCCAAAGAAGACATACAAAGGGCAAACAGACAATTGAAAAGATGCTCAACATCACTAATCATCAGGGAAATGGAAATCAAAATCACCATGAGATATCCCCTTATACCTGTCAGATGGCTAGAATAAAAAAAAAAAAAGACAAGAAGTAACAAACTTTGTTGAGGATGTGGAGAAAAGGAAACCCTTGTGCACTGTCAGTGAAAATACAATTTGGTGCAGACACTGAGGAAAACAGTATGGAGGTTCCTCAAAAAACTAAAAATAGAAATACCATGAGATCCAGTAATTCCATTACAGAGTATTTACCAAAAGATAGTGAAAACACTAATTCAAAAAGATATATGTACTCCTTATGTTTAATGCAGCATTACTTACAATAGCCAAGGTGTGGAAGCAACCCAAGTGTCCATTGATAGATGGATGAATAAAGAAGGTGTGGTATGTGTGTATGTGTGTGTGTGTGTATACATATACACACACATGCATACACAATGGAGTGTTACTCCACCATTAAAAAGAATGAGATTTTGCTATTTGTGACAATATGGATGGAGCTAGAGTGTATTAATGAAATAATAATGAAATAAGTCAGAGAAAGACAAATATCATATGATTTAACTTATACACGGAATCTCAAAAGCAAAAATAAAAAAGTAAGCAAACAAACAAACAAAAAGCAGAAATAGACCCATAAACACAGAGAACAAACTGATGGTTACCAGAGGGGAGGAGCGTGGTAGGGGGCAAAATGGGTGAAGAGGAGTGGGTGATAAAGACTTTCAGTTGGGGAATGGACTAAGTCATGGGGATGAAAGGTACAGAATAGAGAATACAATTCATGCTACTGTAATAGTGTTGTATGGTGACAAATAGTAGCTATACTTGTGAGCATAGTGTAATGTGTAGACTTGTTGAATCACTATTTGAGCATAGTGTAATATATAGATTTGTTGAATCACTATATAACATTGTCTGCCAACTATAGTTCAAATAAAAAAAAAGGGACACTGGGGTGGCACAGCTGGTTAAGCATCCGACTCTTTAATTTCAGCTCAGGTCATGATTTCAGGGTCATGAGATCAAGCCTCATCAGGCTCCGCTCTCACCATGGAGTCTGCTTCTCCCTCCCCCTCCCCCTTTGCCCCTCCCCCTGCTCATTCTCTCTCTCTCTCTAAAATAAATAAATAAGATCTTTAAAAATAAATAAGTAAAAGTAACATAGTTACTGAGCAAAAAGTTACTAAAACAAATAACTTACTCCAAAGTTACCTAATTCAAATTACTTAGCAAATAGAGGAGTGCCTGAGTGGCTAAGTCGGTTAAGCGTCTGCCTTCAGCTCAGGTCATGATCCCAGGGTCCTGGGATGGAGCCCCGGGTCAGGCTTCCCTGCTTAGCAGGGCGTCTACTTCTCCCTCTCCCTCTGACCGCCCCCTCCCTGCCCTGCCTCATGCTCTCACTCATGCTCTCACTCACGCTCTCTCTCAAATGAATAAAAAATTACTTAGGAAGTAGAAAGTATAAAGAAAAAAGGCAACCCATAAGCTGCTTTCTAAACATTATATGAATAGTTAAAATAATTTATGAGATGACAATTTTATTATTTTTATAAATATTATGATCAAATTTTCATTGTCATAGTTAAGTAACATCCACCTCTATATTCCCTAATTTCTGCTTCAATCTATGTATTAAAATGCCTATTAACTAAAAAAAAGAAGAAAACCTGTGTGTCTGTGAGAATGGGGGCAGATATATTTAAAATTTCCAATATAATCTCTTCAAGATCTTTCTTTTATCTCAACTTTGAAATACAAACATTCACAAATTATAACTTCTCAGAGGATCTATTATAAAATATTTGCTTTGAGCTTGTCTAGCAATGAGTGAGGTAATACATTTCTGAATCCTCCAGGAAAACAGAATCTCTTGTTTCAACTCCTCTGTGACCATGAATGCCCTTTCTGATTCCCGGGAGAGTCAGAAAAACGAAAGACCCATTTATGAAAGTTAGAACCCAGAAAGTAAAAGTTGACAATCTAAGAAGACACAGCACCACAGGAACCACTGGAATTACTACAAGGCAGCCTTCCTTGACAAAACTGAAAGTCAACCATGTGGACTGGGGAGATTATAATTGTGTCTTTCGGACTGACACTTGCTCTGAATTGAGGAGGCTTTTGTAGATCTGCCCAATCTTTGTGATTAAGGTCACCTAATGGCTAATCCCCTTCTACTACTCAGCAGGTAGTAAGGACTTAGTGTAAGGTTTGTGCTAGAATGATAGGAGGGTGACATTTTGTTCCAATTAATATTGGAAGATACAACATGTATCCTATCACCAACCCCTCTTAATTAGAATGCCTATTTCACCCTAGAGGATTTTAAGTTCAATACATTACATTTTTGGAGAAATTGATTCTCTGTTGCTGAAAGAATTTTTGGAGTTAAGTTCTGCCGAAGTCCTGGAAATCAATCCTAATGGACAGGTAGCTGCTCTGTGATTAATAAAACTGGTCGGCAACAAAAAAGAAAGTGCCAGAGATTTCTATGCCCCGTAAAAACTGCTCATTAAATCAAGCTTCATATAAAATTGATTTTGACAAAAGTGTTTTCTTTGCAGATATTCTGGCACCTTCTGATGGGAGAATACCACGATTGTGAAAGTGCATATCTATTCTCACACATCTCTCGCTTCCTTTCCTGTCAAAGGTAGATAGACATTTAAGTGGAAGGCTAATTTTCCTGAGAAGAGATCATTCCCATTACACTATAAAGTGAAAAACTCAAATTGGGGCCTTCTTGTTTAATTCAGGACACACAAGAATGTACAGAAGGCTTCTCCAGTTCCTCACAAAGATATCATAAAGAGTTTAATTAAAAATAAAATATTTGAAAAATTCCATTAGCTATATACATAAAGAACTTTTGAAATAACTAAAGGATTAACAGCACTGAAAAATATAAATGTTCACTAAAATGGACTGTTAGCTTTACTGCATATAGACACACACTCAGTAAAAGCTGCTTTACTTGCTAAAAAATAACTCATTTTAAAATACCCAGATCCAGATTACTAAACCGGTATAATCAGCAACATGTAAGGGAGAACTCTGACCTCATTTTTCTCTATATCTCAAGTTCTTCATCTGTATGGCTAAGATGTATTCCAACATTTCTATGATCTTCCCATCTTGACTATTCCTTGAATCTGTGAATTCAGGCTCTTTTTTACAAGCTGTCAGGATAACATGTGGTCTCTCTACTACAGAACTTAGATGATTGTATAACCTTTTCTTGAATATAATTCAGCAACACCCAAACAAATCTTGGTTTTCCAAGGGAGAACAAGACTAAATATTATAAATCTTTGATGAATTGAATGTTTAGGCAAAAGAGATAAATCACCAACAAAGCAGCTCATACTAAGACTTTTGTTTGTTGTTATTAACTTTTGATTTTCCTAGAGTTGGAACGTATTCAGCTTAAGCCTTTTATAGTCTTATTTCCATATCATACAGTAACCCTTTAATGCATGCTTATGAAGTGAATGTAGAAAGGCAAATAAACCCCATTTTTACTAATTTCAAGGTCTGATGTGAGGAAAAGGGGGAAAATCAATGAAGAAAATGTTTTAAAAAGATGAAAATTGGTAGAGAAAGAGATTTTCTTTTTAATCGCGAGGATGTTGCAAGAAAGAATAAAAATGAATGATACAGGAGTATTTGCTTATGGATGATTCACTCATTCAAAAACAAGTCTTGCTTCCTGGCCTTTGTCTTTGCTTATGTGTATGTTGTATGTGTATTTGTGCGTTTCTAGATATAGATAAATATAATATAGATGTGTAGATATAATTAGCACCTGTTAATATAACAGAGTGGTTCAAACAATACATACGTGTGTGTATATATTTAAAACTATGTTACTATTCTGATTCTACATGCTCCGTTATCTATTTTTTTAATACTTTGAGTTTGCGGATTTTCCTTTTTCCTACTGATAGAAAAGGTCCCAGCCAGAAGGGAAGTATATGTCCAAAATGTCCAGTTTAAGTATTACCTCTTCTATGAAGTTCATGTCCATTTTCTTACATAATCACATCATTCTGCTATAATCATAATCAATCATCTATTATGGTATATATCATTTTTGTTTATGTTTTTCTTTTTGCTAATCGGTGCCACTCTGGAAGATAGCAATCAATTTTTATTCCTCTTTGCATTGCTGGGAGGCAGGGACAGAGGCAGGTTAAACTGAGCGAAGGAGCAATCAACTACTGCCTCCCTTTTCATGAATGGGAGCTTTACATGGTTCAGGTTCACCTGCACCCATATGACTGCTTCAGGAGTGCTGTCCAATTATGAAAATTATTTTCTGATTACATGATACCAATGACAGGCAATAATTTGGATGGGACACAATGCTGAGAACTGTGGAGAAACATTAGTGAAAACAGTCCTGTGTATGCCTGGATTTTACCCTAATATCTCTGCCAAGCTAAGCGAGGTATACCTTTTGCTCTAAAAACATTTCCATAGAAATAAATATATGCTTTTTTTCCCACAAACAAAACATGATGAAAAAGAAAAATAATTCACTAGATTTCTCTATTTACTCTAATTAGTAGTGTGAGGGGAAGTTTTAAGGGAGAGGGATTCATTTTCTCCCACTCGGGGGGTGAAAATAACCAAAACATCATCTTACTCTTTCTGATCCTGGCTAGTTTCTGAAAGGGCCAAGTCCAGAAAAGGTACACGTATTCTACCAACATGATCTATCGGGGAAAAAAGCTTTATGATGGTCATAAATCTCACAGCCTCTGAGAAAAAGTCCAGAGCGGGTATGTGATGCCATCCAACTGACACATATAAATGATGCATCTTCTGCCAGGACCACAGCTCATCTCCATAATCCACACAACTGCTGAGAAGACAAAGTGAGAAATGCCGTCTATCCAATGCCATGGCTAAAACAAAATAAGCTGTATTTAATCATTTATGGACCTCCCCAAATAATAAGCCCAGAAAGTAAATACCAACAGTAGACTGCAATGATCCGGGGAATTTTGTGGGGAATCTTGCATTTATAAATGAAACCATGAACAACACCCAGGACTGGCATCTATGTGAAAGCATCAGAACCATACCGATCTTTTATTTCACCAGAATTTCATCCTCAGGAGTAAAGATTCACCTTATATGTGAAGCTATTACACGGGTAAAAGAGGTTTTATTTAAACCCTCAGAAGCTAAATTTTCTTGAAAGAGCACCACCAATTCCTACTTCAGCTAAATTGAAGAGGATCTGTAGAATTTCAACTAATTTGCTTAGTCTGCAGAGTTGACAATTGACAGCACACGTGTCACAGGGGATGGGAGATCACCGTGGGCTTGTGCAAATGGAGACACACAGGTTAATGTATGGAAGAACCCTCTATAACATCCTTCCAATGTTTAGTCCCCACCCGGGGTCCATGAGCTACCGAACACTTAGGAAAGCAGTGGGAAGTGCAAGTGGCAACTCTCTGCTTTTCTTCTTCCAGTCTCTGCCTCAGTCTATTTTTTGCCACAACCCTGATCCTCATTGCCCCTCCTGTCACACCGTTGCCCAGACTTAACTGTCCTCCTATTCCACTCTATTGAGGAAATAAACGAAGGCTGAGAATGGAACAAAGAAAAGTTGCTGACCTTCTTTTAGGTGTTCATTAAATATGACTTTACTTGAAGATGAAACAGTGATAAACTGCTGCACAGATACACAGCACATGCAAAATTCACTCCTGCTATGATCTGAAATCATGTAGATGGTAAAGTATTTTACGCAATGGGAAAAATGCACATATATTCAAGTTAGTCTAGAGATGTAGATGTTATCTCTTCTGTAGGTTTTAAACCCCTGCAGGGTAAGGCACGGGACTTAAAATCTGCTTTTGCCTCCCGCAGGACTAAGGACGCTGCTGCCTCGTAATGCTTGCGGATGTTGTTTGAAAAGCACAGGTCTAGACCTAAATCCATTCTTTTTGTGTCACATCCTCACAGCAATGGAATCAGGTTTTCACTTATTAGCATAATTGTGCTTCCTCACTCCTGCTGGCTCTGCAGGGGTACAGAGATGCTCCCCCATAATGCCATGCCAGACACCTCCACTCATTCTCACCCCCACTGCGAGCCACCTGCCAGGGTCAGATCCACCAGTCTCCGTGCCCCCAAGAACCCATTGCTCAGCCAGACACCACTTCTGAATCAGCAGACCTTGGACCACTGGCACTTTCAGCAGGACTACTGGATAGAAAGGTAGAAGCCTAACGTTGAAAGTCATGGCTACACCTTAAAACGTGTGTGTGTGTGTGTGTGTGTGTGTATAAAATTAAAAGATGATGCCCTGACTAAAGAATAAATTTTCTATGCTAAAAACACTGAAACTTGGTCCACAAATACTATGAACTCCCTAGGCAAACAATTCACACTGTAGAGATATAAAAATAAATTGTAAGACTAATTGAGATGGCCCACATACTCAAAAAGATGTGTTTGTGTAGCTACAGGTTACATTTGACTTTTTATAAAAATAAGAGATCTTTTTAAATAGTGATTTAGTTTTGGATTTATTTATATGTGGCTTTAAATTATAAAATACCTCAAATATACCGATAGCATAGGAGAGAGATATAACAGAAATCTATGTGCCCTATAAATTAAACAGATGTGCCCTCTTGCTATAGAGGCTTTAGATCTTTACAGAAAAGGAATAGTATGTATTTCTGATTATAAAACTAATCTAAGTTGATTATTAAAAATTTAAGAAAAAGAAAAAGACCAAGAAGAAAAATCCTAATGATGGTCTTATGTTGGTATCGATCTCTCTGTGTGTGTTATACCTGTTCTACAGTTGGGATCATATCGTAAATCTTGTTTGCTCATACGAAAAAGATTGTTTAAACGCATGATTTTCAGATTTCATATAATATTCTATCTATCTGCTTTCATTAGCCTATTGCATAATTAAGCTGTTTTTATATTTCACTACCATAAAGAATTCTAGCAGGCAGAACATTCATTTCTTTCTCTTACTCCCCAAATCCATCCCTACAATAGTACCTACCAGTTTTAAAACCAAATGTAAATGGAAATTGTATTCTTTCTTCCTTCTCTGACTTTAAACTATACCATCTAGACTACAGCCTTACTGCTTAACGTGTGGTCCATGGGCCTGAGAGCCTGATAGGGGTGGAGGATCTCAGGCACTACCTCAAACTTACTGAATCAGAATCTGAACTTCAACAAGATTCACAGGAGAAACATATGAACAAGAAAGTTGGAGAAGAATGGATGTAGTGAAAACTGCTATCATCTCTCACATTAGACGCCTAGCTGGTCCCTCTACTACTTCTTTTCCCATACTATACTCCATCCTCTCCTTAACCAAAGTGATTTTTCTAATGAGTTAAATCAGGTATCAATGCTCCCCTGCCTAAAACTGCAATAACTCACAGTGGGCCTAGAACAAAATCCAAATTCTTTTGTAGGGTTTAGACATCTCCCTGCCTACCTGTCTTTTTGGCTTCTACCTCTCTTCCTCTCTTTCTCTTCTAGCTGGTCTTACTTATACATTCCCTTTTTTTCTATTGCTCAAACATTCCAATTTCATTCTCTACTTGTCTTTGCTGTTTCCTCTGCTTGTAAAGTATTCTGTCCCCAAAGCAATGGGGACTCCTTTATAATAGTCAGATCTCAGCTGGAACTTCATTACCTTAGGGAGCCCTTTGCTTCTTTTAACTATCTAACATACTACCCCCATTTTAGGATTTTCATAGCCCTTATCACTTTATGTAGTTGTCATTTTTATTCATTGCATTTTTCATTGTGTGCCTTCTTTAAAAAGTAAACTCTCTGAAACATGGAATTAAAATAGGGTCCAAAACAGTGATTTTTAAATGATCATGCTCAATATATATTTGTTGAATGAATGAATGAATGAATGAATGCTATGGTGAACATCCTTACACACTAAACTCTGTACACATCATTGAAGATTTCCTAAGCATAATGCCTTTGAAATTTTTTCTCAGTGAATCTATTTTAGGATTTGTTATCATATTGCTAAAATGAATTACAGACAGGTTTTGTAAGGGTTTATACTTCCAAAAATAATTATTTTTTCCTGCATTTTTATCAATCCCAGGATTCTTGTCATGTACACACACACACACACACACACACCATATACATGTCATCAACATGACTGCCAATTTCATGGGGAAAATAAGAATCTTAAGACCTTTTTTTGATAACTACTGAAACCTGGGCAACTTCTATGATGCTCTGTAATTTTTATACTCTAGTTTTTTTTTTCCTTCTAATGGAGTATCCATTTCCTTTTCCCTCATGTCTCTTGGCATGCTCATCATTTTCTCATTAATTTTTAGTTTTTGTGAATTGTGAGAATTTTGAAAATTGTATGAGAAAAATGTATTCATTCATTTATTTGAATATATGCATTTTTCAAGAGTAACCATTTATCTCAAAATATTTATTCAATAATAATTCACTTTCATTACTGGTCATAACTTATTTTTAAAACCATATATGTGGAGGGATACCTGGGTTCCTCAGTCAGTTAAGTGTCAGACTCTTGATATCAGCTCAAGTCATGATCTCAGGGTTGTAAGATCCAGCCCCATGTCAGGCTCTGTACCAGAGTCTGCTTGTACCTCTCCCTCCCCCGCCCCGCCCCTCCCCGTCTCTCTAAAACTGAATAAACAAAATCTTTTTTTTAAAGGTTTTATTTATTTATTTATTTATTTACTTGACAGAGAGAGAGAGCGTGTGTGCACGCGCACAAGCAAAGGGAGTGGCAGGCAGAGGGAGAAGCAGGCTCCCCTGTGGAGCAAGGAGCCCAACACGGGACTCAATCCCAGGACCCTGGGATCATGACCTGAGCCGAAGGCAGACGCTTAACTGACTTAGTCACCCAGGGGACCCAACAAAATCTTAAAAAAAAAAAAAACAACATATAGTTGGAGTGCCTGGGTGGCTCTGTCGATTGAGCACCTGACTCTTGATTCCAGCTCAGGTTGTGATCTTGGGGTTGTGAGATTGAGCCCTGCATGAAGCTCATGCTCAGTGCAGAGTCTGCTTATCCCTCTCCCTCTGCTCCATCCCCCCTGCCCCCTCTCTCTCTCTCTCAAATAAATTAAATAAAATCTTTTTAAAAAACCATATAGTTATTTATATATGCCCAGATATATCTCTGGGTTCTCTTAATTTGGTTATGGAATTAGTGCCAAACTCTTTTTTAAATGATTTTATTTTATTTTGTTTTATTTTATTTATTTGGGGGAGGGGAGGAGCAGGAGTTGTGGGGCAGAGACAGAGGGAGAGGGAGAAGATGACTCCTCGCTGAGGGCAGAGCCTGAGACCAGGCTCAATCCCAGGCCCCTGAGATCATGACCTGAGCAGAAGTCAGACGCTTAACAGCCAGGTGCCTCTAGTGCCAAACTCTTTTAAATACTATAGCTTTACAGGCAATTATAATAATTGATACGAAAATTTCACCACATTTTATTCCTTTTCAAAAACTCAGATATTTTTTGGTGGGTTTTTTTCCAGAAAAACTTTAGAATTGTGTTATCAATAATTAATACAAAATTAATAGATTTGTACTGCTATTGCATTAAGCCTACACAGTAATTTAGGAATAGTTTTAATCCTTATTCAACCACTAGGTACTCCCTTTAAAAGGAATCGTATGACATTTGCCCTGCTGTGACTGGCTTATTTCAATGAGAATAATGTGTACAAGATTCACCCAAGTTGTGGCATATGTCAGAATTGTCTTCCTTTTTAAGGCAGAATAATATTCCACTGCCCATATATGTACCTTGTTTTATGTGTTCATCCATCCAAGGACACTTAGATGGCATATGTCCACCTTTTGGCTATTGTGAATAATGCTGTTATAAACATGAGTGTACAAATATTTGAGTTCCTTCTTTAATAAGGAATTCTCAGAAGTAGAATTGCTAAACCATGTGGAAATTCCATGTTTAACTTCTTGAGGAATCACCATACCATTTTCTATAGCACCTGTACAATTTAATATTTCTAACAGCAATGCATAGTAGTTCCATTTCATCCACATGATTCCAAATACTTGTTATTTTCTGCTTTTGATAACCATCATCCTAATGTGTGTGAAGTGGTATCTCATTGTGGTTTTCATCTGGATTTCCCTAATGGTTAGTAATGTTGAGCATCTTTTCATGTATTTATTAGCCTTCTGTATATCTTTTTTGGAGAAATGTCTATTCAAGCCATTTGCTCATTTATCTATTGGGTTGGGTTTTTTGTTGTTGCTGTTGTTGAATTTTAAGAGTTCTTTAAATATTCTAGATATTAATCCTTTATCAGCTATATGATTTGCAGAGATTTTCTTCTATTCCATGGGTTGCCTTTTCACTTTTTTGTCTTTTCCTGTGATGTATAAAAGTTGTTTTTTTCTTTAATCAATCTTGATGAAATCCAATTTCTTTTACTGTTTGTGCTCTTGATGTGATATCCCAGAAATAATTGCCAATTCCATGTCATGGAAAATTTCCCCCTATGCTCCCTCTGAGTTTCATTGTTTTAGCTCTTATATTTAGATCTTTGATCAATTTTGAGTTAATTTTTTTGTATATGGATTAAGAGTCTGACCTCAGTTTGTTTTTTGGTTTTTGGTTTTTTTTAGGTAAATATACAGTTTTCCCAACACTATCTGTTGGAAAGACTGTCCTTTCCCCATTACTGGTCTTGGCAACCTTGTTAAAAATCATTTTACTGTGTACGTGACAGTTTATTTCTGGGCTCTCTATTCTATTCTGTAGATCGTTATGTCTGTCTTTACGCCAGTACCACGTTGTTTTGATTACTGTAGCTTTGCAATAAGTTTTGAAATCTGGAAGTGGGAAACTACCAACTTTGTTCTTTTTCAAGATTGTTTTGGCCATTTGTGATCTCTTGTTATTCCATATGAATTTTAAGATGGAGTTTTCTCTTTCTGCAGAAAAAGTCATTGGGATATTGATAAGGGTTATATTAAATCTAGAGTGCATGGGATAATACTGACAACTTAACATTGCTAAATCTTCCAATCCATGAACACAAGATGTCTTTTTATCTCTTTGTGTCTTCTTTAATATCTTTCAGCAGTGTAGCTTTGTAGTTTTTTTTTTTTTAAGATTTTATTTATTTGAGAGGGAGAGAGAGCATGCCAGTGGGGGGAGGGGCACAGAGGGAGGGAGAAGAGGGAAAGAATTCCAAGCAGACTCCTCGCGGAGCATGGAGCCACCATGGGGCTTGATCTCATGACCCTGAGATCATGACCTGAGCTGAAACCCAGAGTTGGACGCTTAATTGACTGAGTCACCCAGGTACCTCAGCTTTGGTTTTCAGTGTACAAGTCTTTCACCTCCCTGATTAAGTTTATTCTTAAATCGTTTTTTCTTTTGAGGCTACTGTAAATGAAACAGTTTTCTTAATTTCCTTTTTGTATTTTTTACTGTTAGTGTATGGAAATGAAACTGAATGTTGTATGTTCACTTTGTGTCCAGCAAGCTGCCTGAATTTATTTATTAGTTTTAACAGTTGTGTGTGTGTGTGTGTGTGTGTGTGTAATCTTCAGGGTTTTCTACATATAAGATCATGTCATCTGCAAACAAATAATTTTACTCCTTCCTTCCCAATGGATGCATTTTATTTATTTTTCTTGCCTGATTCTGACTGTAACACTCAATACATTGTTGAATATAATTGGTAAAAGCAGGCATCCCTGTCCAGTTCCTGATCTTGACAGAAAAGCATTCTGTCTCTCACCAATGAGTATGATGTTAGCTGTGGGTTCTTCATATATGCCCTGTATTACGCTGAAGTAGTTTTCTTGTATTTCTAGCTATTGAATGTTTTTATCATAAAAGGGTATTCAATTTTGTCAAATGCTTTTTTTGCATCAATGGAGATGATCACATGGTTTCTCCTTAATTCTGTGAATGTGGTGCATTACGTTGATTGATTTTCATGTGTTGTACCATCCTTGCATTCTAGGAATAAATCCCACTGGGTCACAGTATGTAATTCTGTTAATGTGCTGTTGAATTTGGCTTGCTTGTATTCTGTTGATGATTTTTGCATTGATATTCGTAAGTGGTATTGGTCTGTAATTTTATTTTCATGTAGTAGTCACAGCATTTTTCCTTCTAATTTATTTAGGATTTGCTCCTCTTAATCCACTGTCTTTGCAGTGTACATTGTCAGCTGCCTTCCTAAGATCCATTACTCTCTTTTCTTCTCAACCCTGTTATCAGTTATCTCAATCTTCCTTCCTCTGTCCCCCATAAATAACTCAGGGGATGCTGATCTTATCCTGAGTTCCATATGGTTCTATGCTTATCTTATCCTCATTGTCAGGTACTGGTTCAGGATTCAGCATGTGAATCAACTATAAGTAATAATTCATAAATGGAATTTACTGATGACTCCTAGGAAAGTTTTTTTTCACTACTAAGATAGAATGCCAATAATAGAAAGTCTTTTATATTCCTCTGAATATCATCATGTCTGTATACTCATCAACATGCAGCCATTTTGCATTTAAAACAATAATTAAGCCAACAATGAGAACGGCAAAGAAGAATATTC
Organism: Mirounga angustirostris; assembly: GCF_029215605.1. NCBI lineage: Eukaryota > Metazoa > Chordata > Mammalia > Carnivora > Phocidae > Mirounga > Mirounga angustirostris. The sequence goes on along the minus strand of NW_026991719.1, from coordinate 21,708,015 downwards.
GAAATTATGTGGGTCTTCAATGAGAGTAGTGAACCAATGAGTAAGCCAATTTATCTATGGACTTCCTATCATTTTATGTATTTTCTTTATTGTTTATAACTAATTGACAGTTCTTGTAATTTGCAGGCAGAAATTATTTAAACTAATACAGTCCCACTTATCTTTAGTGATACAGCCAGAATTCAAAGGCAAACCTGATATATTTCCCCTTGCTTCTCTAAAAGGATGCTTTAAGAATTTCTCTTTATCCTGCAATTATAGACATTTTTACAGAATATATTTATGCCTTAATCTGTTCATTATTTCTGGAACACGAAACATGCTGATGTTTTAAACTACCAATTCAAGTCTCCCTTTATTTCAGGATATCTGTCCTCTACTGTATTAGAATTTTTTTTTTCTCCTTCAGAATTTTGGGAATCTTGCCTGTTTGCTCTGCAGTGTCTTATTCTTCATGCCTGCCTTATTTTCTCCCTTTTAGATCTGCTGTTTACAGATATATTTGGTGTGATTTTTCTTAAGTCTATTTTTCATGTTCTTTATACTAATCACTTTCAATGAATCCTTACATTAGTTATTACACCTACCATATGAGGTAGGTACTTATATGAGATTCATTTATGTAAAATTAAATTAAGGAATTGATAGACCAAGTAATTTTCCCAAAGGGTATGTATTTAATTAGAGGCACAATCAAAATTCAGAATCAGGTCTGACTCTTAATGTGAAATCTTAAATACTTGGAGTATAAAAAGCAATTTAGTCTAGGAGAACAAATTCTAAAGTCATACTTCCTGACTCAAATTATGACCTTAGGGGTGCCTCGGTGGCTCAGTCAGTTAAGCGGTTGCCTTCAGCTCAGGTCATGATCCCAGAGTCCTGGGATGGAGCCTCATATCGGGCTTTCTGCTCAGCGGGGAGCCTGCTTCTCCCTCCTCCACCCTCCCTGCTTGTGTTCCCTCTCTTGCTGTCTCTCTGTCAAATAAATAAATTTTAAAAATCTTAAAAAATAAACCAAATTATGACCTTAATATAAAGTATATTTTATTATATATAATTTATACTAAAATACACTATACTCTAACGTAATGCTCCCCACCAGTAAGTATTTACTAAATGGTAAATTGATAGATTAGGATATTTTCATGAATCTCTGCTTCCAACAGTGGGAGACTACTGAGTTATAGTGACCAGCCTGGCTCACTGTCTTTAGTCCTCTTCAACCTCTTTCACTGGTTCCCTCATATTTAGTCATGTAGTCTCTACTTCTAACCTGATCATCACCATCATTTAGTGAAAACTCCAAGTGCTTTGGAGTGTGATGTCCCTGGGTTCAAATCCTGACTCAAACATATTCTAGCAATGATCTTGGACTAGTCATTTCACCTCACTGAGCCTCAGTTATCTTACCTGTTGTAGCAGATACTGTCTGCTACATAATCCCTGACTGCTAGATCATGTACGTGTCATACAACTTCCCATTTCAAGTGCCTATAACTCTGTGCCTGACAGCTTTCTTGGACTAGAGGAGTATCTTTGACCTGTGTGAGGAGCTGGGTTGTTGAAGTCCCTGAAAGCACCCCTGAAAAAATACTAGATGCAAGGTGGAGACTAAGACCTGAATTCCTTATTCCTTGGGTGTACTCACCATGAGGCATATTCAACAAAATCTTACAGCATTCACACTGAGATTGAGCCTCAGTTCCCTATAATGGTGACAAGCTAATTAACACACTTTTTTTTTTTAAGATTGTATTTATTTGACAGAGAGAGACACAGTGAGAGAGGGAACACAAGCAGGGGGAGTGGGAGAGGGAGAAGCAGGCCTCCCACAGGGCAGGGAGCCTGATGCGGGGCTCAATCCCAGGACCCTGGGATCATGACCCGAGCCGAAGGCAGACGCTTAATGACTGAGCCACCCAGGCGCCCCTATTAACACACTTTTTAATGGCTTCCTTCCCTTCCCTATTTGAGTTCTCTATTCTCCACTTGGTCACTGGGTGGGATCACCTCCCAAATAAAGTATTTACACATTTGAATCCTTATTTCAAGCTCAATTCTGGAGGAACGCAAACTAAAACACCTGTAACTATGAATAATAATATTAAAAATTATAACATAATTAATTGAGCATTTAAAAGTACATGAGACACAATAATGAGGCCCTTTTTATGCATTCTCATGAGTCAATTGAGAAGATATTATTATCATCCTAATTTAACAGATGATATACCTGAATCACAGAAAGGAAGCAGCTTGTCAAAGCACACAGACTTGTACTGAGATGAACAAGAATTCTAATTCCAGAGCCCTGAAGTCTCGAGTCATTGCATTATATTTTCTTTCAGCTATCACAATGAAAAAAAAAGCAAGAGTCTGGGTAGAGAAATTAGTGAAAACTAATTTGGCCTTGTAAACCTTTAAATAATGTGGGGGTTTTTTTCCGTAAAAGGAAAGGAGAATGATTTAAGAAACTTTCTGGGGGGTGGGGGTGGGGATGGGGCTAAGATTAGGATGAATTTGCGGTGTTGGAAGATCACGTGAGGGAGGCAATAGGAGATTAGTTAGAGACTGTTTTAATAATTTCAGGAATAGTTAACTTTACTAGAGAAGTGACAGTGGGAATGGGAAGAAGTAGATGTGTTTTAGAGACATATCAAAGATAGTATTACTTGTATTTAGTGATGTATGGTAAGTATTGATGAGGGGGAGAGAATGGCCTCAGACCTTCTAGGTTTCTGACTTAAGTGACAAGGCAGTAGAAGTTACATTTACTGATATGCAGGAGAAAGGAAAAGAAACTACTTTAGGAGGGGATTTGGGTTTACTTAAGAAGTACAGGTAAACAATCAGTTATAATGTGCAGTAAAATACACTAACATGAGGTAAATACACTTGGCATCAAACTTAGTCCGAGGACATGATCACTGAAGGAAGCTCAGAAATGAAAAATGAGGACATGCTGTCTACATCCATCCCTATCCTACATATATCTGAACTGTATTTACACATTTACCTGTGGGAAGCTGCTTCTCTCACAGTTTTTAGCATGTTACAATCTGATGTAACTCGTTTCAAATTTAAGGGCACCCACCCACCTCAAAAATCTCTAAATAGTGTTAAACGTATAGAGTTTAATAAAATCCAGTGTGGCCATCCATCCGTTTCTCCCTCTGCTTCTCCCTTCTCCACTGACATTAAAAATACTAGTTCACATGTCACATGAACGTTTAAAATACCAGATACGGACAAATACAGGGCAGAAGCCTCTCCGAAGTCTTTAAGTATACTTGAGGTAGAAATCATGGGAAGAAGTATCTGCCAGCCTACTCTATCATAACGTACTAGAACATTTATAGTTTATTCCTGGAAATATGATTCTCATTAGTAGAGATACAGAGTTTTCTCATCAGTGAGGTGTGTGTCCAGATATTACTCTCAGGACCTGGGTTTTCATACTCTGAGGAAAGTCCTAAATGTCAGTGCAGAGACCTAGGGAGCATTTCTAGATGTGGTGAGATAACAGACCAGAATAGCTATTTGGGTCATGTCCACCATAGCATAAATTTTAGTCATGGGCAACCCTAGAAACAATCGCTTTTCAAAATTCAACCTCAAAATCCATTATCAATCACCTCCTAGGCAAATTGTTTACTATACTAGTGTGGAAGACAGAATAATGGTCCCTGAAAGATATCCTGATACTCCATATTTGTAAATATGGTACCTTAAATGGCAAAAAGGACTTTGAAGATGTGATTGAGGATCTTGACGGGGGAGATTATTCTAGGGTTCAATCTAACCACAAGTATCCTTATAAGAGGGAGGCAGGAGGAACAGAGTCAGAAGAGAAAGTGTAAGGATGGAAGCAGAGGTTAGAGAGGTGAAAAGATGCTACACTTCTGGTTTTGAAGATGGAGGAAAGGGCCACGAGTCAGTAAGTGTGATGGCTTCTAGTAGCTGGAAAAGACAAGGAAATGGATTTTCCCCTAAAGTTTCCAGATGGACTTCAGGTCTGCCAGCATCTTCATTTTAGCCCAGTGAAACTGATTTCAGACTTCAGACTTCCAAAACTATAGAATAACAAATCTATGTTGTTTCACACCACTAAGTTTTTGATATTTGTTAGAGCAACAATAGTAAACTAATACAACTAGTAAACAGCATTATCATTTATGACAGATGACACAGTAGTTAAATTATTTTGAAGAAAGTTATTGTATGTGCATTGATATATCCTGTCTTTGGAAGGCAGTCAACCATACATTAACAACAACAATTCACAGTTGTTGTTTTGTTTTGTTTACTGTTTTCAATTTGTTTTCTGGATGAAGGAACTAAATCATGCCATACTAAAATGTAATAAAGCACACAATAAAGTTACACAAGAGTACTTGCCAGCCTCAGAGCTGTGATGTCCACATGTGGCTATGTCCACTCAAATTTAAATTAATTAAAACCAAATAAAGTAAACAAACAAAAAACTAAGTAAAGTTCAAACTTCAATTCCCCAGTTGCACTAGCCACATCTTACAGGCTCAGTAGCTATGGATGCATAATGGCTACCACAGTGGAAGATGTGGATTACAGAATATTTCCATCTGTATGGTGCTTCTGAACATCTTTTTTCTTTTTAAATTTGACCATAAAATGTCACACAACTGTCCTTTTCCAGAATGGACAGTGAAATCTTAAAATTGACAACACATTTATACTGCTTATAATTTCATTTTTTTTTTTTAACTTAGAAAAGCCTAAAGAAGAACCCTAGAGCATAAATGATCATGACTTTCTGCCTTGGCAAAAAACAAATCAGTATCTGGAAAATCAGGAGATAACAGGAACATACAACTAACATTTAAGAGGGGCAAAGCACTTTTGAAAAATTCAAAACAGAGACAACAAAAATCCAGCAAGAAAGAATCAAAATCCCAGACTGGAAGCAGTCATTGTAAATTAAACAAGAATAAATGTGCATACATGCACACACACAAATGCACACATGCACAGTCTTCCTTCCCTCCTTGAGGAAGAGGAAATGGGATCATTAGCACATCAACAACCATAACTTCTACTCCAAGGAGAAATGGTTAGTTCAGCTTGCTCTGGTTCAAAGAAAAATCTACCTGTAATTAAATAACCATGTAAAATCAGGATCTTCTCAAGGTGTAAAAGAATAAATATGGACTCTTAGAATTATGCTCCGAGACCTTCAATGTGATACCAATGCTAGTATTTTTACACACAGGATTCATGTGGAAATGACATATAGAGGACTCTCCTTCTAATGAGTGGGAAGTGGACAGAACTAATACTTGAAGCTGCAACTTTCTGCAGCACAGTAACTGTTATTAAGTAAGAGTATGCACTGCAATAATTTGCAAAGAAATAAAGGAGGCATACAAAAATGCTTCAGGATGTCAGGAAAGTTGGATGATGATAGGAAGACAGAACACAACTACCTGAATTGATGACTACAATGTCTTAAGAAGGAAATGGGGTTTCAGGCTTGAGGGAAAGGAAACACAAAGTTGTGCTGGGACAGAGAAGGGAGAAAAATTCTGGAAGGGCAAAGATGTAGACTTGGAATAGCTAAGATGGAAGTGCTAAGAAGGGCAGTACAAGACAGCCTGTCACGTGTACAGCACAGTTACACCCCCAAGGTCTTTTGGAGAAGCCATGAACAACCAACTACCTCCTTTGATGACCCATTAAAAGGGCAGAATACCCCAACCAGTGTGGGCTGCCAGGCAACCAGCAAATGACTCAAGAAGAGGAAAACAACTTTGCAGTTTTTTCTTCTCATTCTTGTACTTACATCCTATTTTTGCCTTTCATAGATAAAAATTGATGTGCGCATTAGTTTCCCTTATATACAAGGAAAATACTGTGCTAATAATTCCATATATATTTGAGTTGTTATGTGACAGGAAGACGAGGTGAGATGGACAGTGCAGAGAAGAGCTTTGGCTGAGCAGACCTGGGTTAAAAGCAGGACACACTCCAGGTCCCTGAAGGAGATGTTTATAATCCTCTTTAGTCACAGAGCCTCCTAAAATAGGGCTTCAGCTGTTCAACTTCCTATTAAACTCAAAATGAGTAGAGAGTTTATGTGGAAATGGGGACTACAGAACTTCATTATCCTGAGAGGATAAAGTCAGGACTTACCTACACATGGAAACAATTCCCCACTGCTTTTTTTTTTTTTTTTAAAGATTTTATTTATTTATTTGAGAGAGAATGAGAGAGAGCACATGAGAGGGGGGAGGGTCAGAGGGAGAAGCAGGCTTCCTGCCGAGCAAGGAGCCCGATGTGGGACTCGATCCCGGGACTCCAGGATCATGACCTGAGCCGAAGGCAGTCGCTTAACCAACTGAGCCATCCAGGCGCCCTCCCCACTGCTTTTTTAAAAAAAATTTTGGGGGGGGGTGGCTGGGTGGCTCAGTTGTTAAGTGTCTGCCTTCAGCTCAGGTCAGGATCCCAGGCTCCTGGGATCGAGCCCCACATCGGGCTCCCTGCTCAGCGGGAAGCCTGCTTCTCCTTCTCCTACTACCCCCTGCGTGTGTTCCCTCTCTTGCTGTGTCTCTGTCAAATAAGTAAATAAAATCTTTAAAAATAAATAAATAAATAATTTTTTTAAATTTTAGAACAGTTTTTGATTTGTCAAAAATTACAGATTTCTCACATACCACACATCCAGTCTCTCCTATTGCATTTTGGGTGACATTAGTGCAGTGTATTTGTTACAACTCATTAACCAACGGTGACCCATTATTATTATAAACAAAAGTCCTTTAATCTTTCAGATTTCCTTTGACCTCACGTTGTTTTTTGTTTTTGTTTTTTGTTTTTGCTCCAGGGTGTCAGATTACATTTAGTCATCTCTTTAGGTTCTTCTCAGCTGTGATAGTTTCTCAGATATTTCTCATTTTTTATTACCTTGACAGTTTCAAGATTATTGGTCAGGTATTTCGTAGAATTTCATTCATTTGGGATTTGTGTGATGTGTTTCTCATGATTAGACTGGAGTTACATGTTTGGGGGAGAAAGACCCTGAAGATAAAAGGTCATTTTCTTCATATCAACATGACTTATCACCATTGATGTTAACCTTGACTGCCTGGTTGAGGTGGTGTTGCTGAGGTTTCTCCACTGAATAATTACTCTTTTCCTCCCCTTTCCATATTGTACTTAAGTTTGAAAGGAACACACTATACTTAGCCCACACCTATGGAGTAAGAAGTAAGTTTCTATCTGGGGGGGGGGGGAGGAGGGGGAGGGCAGAGTATCTAAGTTCAGCTTTCACTGCATCCCACAAATTGAATTTTCATTTAGTTCAAAATATGTTTAAATTTCTCTTGATACATCTTCTTTGAGCCATGTGTTATTTAGAAGCATGTTGTTTAATTTCCAAGTAATTGGGCATTTTCCAGTTATCTTCTGTTAAAGAATTCTATTTTAATTACACTGTAGTCTGAGCATATACTCTATGTGATTTCTATTCTTTTAAATTTCTTAAGGGAAGTTTTATGACCCAGAATGTGGTTCATCTTAGTAAATGTTCCAAGTCAGCTTAAGAAAAATGTGTATTCTGCTGTTGTTAGATGGAGTATCCTATAAATATCAGATTAAGTGAATTTTTGGTGATATTCAGGTCAACTATATTTGTACTGATTTTCTGTCTACCTGACCTATCAATTATTGTAAGAAGGGTGTTGAAGCCTCCAACTTTAATAGTGGATTTGTTTGTTTCTCCTTTTAGTTCTATCAGTTTTTATATCACATATTTTTGCACTCTCTTGTAAGGTGCATTCACATTTCAGGTTAGGTCTTCTTTGAGAACTGACCCCTCTGTCATTATGTAAGCTAACTCTTTATCTCTGATCATTTTTCTTGATCTGAAGTTTACTTTGTTTGAAATTAATATAGCTGCTCCAGCTTTCTTTTGATAAGTGTTCAAATGGTATATATGTCTCCATTCCATTAACTTACCTGAATCTTTATATTTTAAATAAAATACCTGTAGACAACATACAGTTGTATCTTTTCTTTTTATCCACTCTGAGAATGTTTTTTTAATTGGCATATTTAGATGAGTAAGATTTTAAGTAATTACTCATATAGTTGGATTAATATCTACCATGTTTATAACTTTTCCATTCACTGCATCTTTTTTCATTTCTTTTATACCCCCATCCCCTGCCTTGCCTGGTTTTAAATGAGCCTTTTATATAACCCCATTTTATCTCCTCTCTTAGTATATCCATTATACTTCTTCTAACAGTTTTTTTTTTTTTTTTTTTGGTAGCTGTGCTAGGATTTCCAATATATATTTTAAACTAATGTAATGCAGGGTACTTTTGAGGATGGGAAAGTTGGTGTCTGTCATTAATTTCAAAATTTCTCAGCTGTTAAACTTCAAAAATTTCTTCTTTCATCTTCTGATATTAAAATTATGCATAAAATTATGTTACACCAGGAGAAATTCCCCTATAGTTCTTGGGTATTCTTTTTTAAAATTATTTTTTCTCTTTGCATTTTAGTTTGGCAAGTACTACTGAATTATCCTCAAGATCACTGATTCTTTCCTTAGGCATGTCCATTATAATGATGAGCCCATCAAAGATAGTCTTCATTTCTGAACAGTGTTTTTATTTTTTATATTTCCTTCTGATTATTTCTTAGTTTCCATCTCTGTGCTTATATTACCCATCTTTTTTTTTTTTTTTTTGTATGATGTCTAGTGTTTTCATTAGGGTGCTCAACATATTAATCAGTTATTTAAATTCCCAATCTGATCATTCTAACTATGTGTCATATGTGATTCTAGTGCTAATGCTTCCTTTGTCTCTTCAGATTATGTTATTTGGTCCCTGTCTCTTGGCATACCTTGTAATTCTTTTTGCTAGCCAGACACGTTATATCAGATAATAGGAACTGAGGTAAGCAGAACTTTAGTATATGGATACATATCAACCTATGAATCAGGCTGTGTTTAATATGAGTCAAAGATACCAGAGGCTAAAATTCCTCTAAATGCCCTTGTTTTTTTACTTTCTGTTTGACTTTAGAGTTTCCTTAATAACTCCTCCTCAGATAGAATCTGCATCTTGCAACTTTCTTATTGGTAATCCACTATTACTATATTGGAGCTCTGTCAGTATGATCACAAGGCATGGGAGAGGAGAAGTGTTCTATAGTATGATTAAAATTTAGGGCACCTGTGTGGCATCAGCCTTCAGATTCAGGTCATGATCTCAGGGTCCTGGGATCCAGCCCCATGTTGGGCTCCCTGCTCGTGGGGAGTCTGTTTCTCCCTCTCCTCCCCACTCATGCTCTCTGTCACTGTCTCTCTCTCTCTCTAATAAATAAAATAAAATCTAAAAAAATAAAAATAAATAAATAAATCTCCCTCATTTAGTGGGACTGAGTCTCTGGGATGTGTTCCTTCTAAGTGTTTCTTGGTGGTATAGCTTTTATGCTCCCCGTAGGTGAGACAAGAAGTCTAGAAGGGGCTAGAGTGAAAGACATACAATGCCCCCCATCTGGGATAAGGTCCTTAAAAGTCTTTTACTTTAGAGAGTAGGCTTTTTTAATGGAGAATGCTTTCAAGTATGTGTTGGGGAAGGGAAATTTTCCATCTATTCCTCCTGATTCTTTTGCTTGGTCTCATAATTAAATTGACATAAGATAGATTAGGAGGAAAAAAAAATTTTTATGTATGGGAAACTCACAGATACGGGACCCAAAGAAGTGACCAAAGCAGGCAGTTTTTATACCTTTTTGACAAGGAAACAAATTTGTAAAGAACTGGCAAGCCAAACAAGTTTGGCCTTGGGATAGTAAACTGGTAAATAAGTAACAAGGTTTTACATAGCTTTCTTGGCTTTGAATTCCCTATCTCTGGCAATTAGGGGGTCTCCTTTTCTCCTGGTACAGGGCAGGTACCTTTCATATGGGGGATTTATTTCCTGCTTTTAGGGAAACAAAGAACGGTCAGAGTGTCCTTCTTACATTAGCTGTTCCTCATATAATTTTAATTCAAAATAATCCATATGTCAAAGTAGCATATTTTCAGGCAGCCTGTCCTAAACCCCCCATTGTGTCACTCTGATTATTCTCCCCCTACCCTTTCCATAGCCCAGAATGTATCTAACTTGGATTTCTACTGTGAAAACCTAGTGGGATTCTGACAGGTCAAATCTACAAAAATATGGGAAGTCCCCAAGACTATAATCCCTGGGACTTTCTCCCTCTCAAACCGATCTATACTCAGCCTCCAGCAATTCCTCAAAATTGGCACTTATGTGTTCCCAGCATTTTAAGGCTCTAGTGACTTCTGCTCTAGGTAAGCAGAGCTTGACTTTGAATCTTTTGATATGCTTGTGCCTCCAGTTTGTTGATGGAAGTTTTCCCTGTGGTATTTCTCTGATGAGGCCAAGAAAAACTGGTTTTCAGTTTGTTCACATTTTTCTTGTAGTAAGGTTTGGAATGAAGACTTCTAACCTCTTTACATGTTGGATCTGAAAGAAGGCCTCTCATTGTTTTTATTGCCTAAAATATTTTTACTGAGCCAAGTCTTATATGCAAAATAAAAATAATGAACAAATATCTAGCAAAGGCAAACCAATGAATAAATTTTTTCATAAAAATAGGCATCATATCTCAATCAGAAGATGTAAACAACAGTCTTACTTTGACAGGAAGGGACAGTGGGAGAACAGAAGTCTCCTAGGTGACTCAAACTGATTATGTGCAAGGTAGTAAATCGAGGACTATGGAAGAGGATATTGTTTGCTAGGGTTAAGAAAACAGGAAACAGAACCTAGAAATAAGGGTAGTAAAATCTTACGCTGCTGTTCTTGTGTATAGGTTTGACACAATTACCTTCAACTGGGTATGGACAGGTATTTATACAGAAAGTATGATCTTCCATAATTTAGCAGATAAACTGCATGGAATCATATCTGACATATTCTATAAAGATATTTAATTCTTATATAACTTCATTCATTCATCCTTTTACCATTTATTTAATATGGTTTTTGTTTGTTTGTTTGTTTTTTACCAAGTGCCTATTATATGTTAGGTACTACTCTAGATATCAGAGATGTAATTGTGAACAAGATATATGGTATTTCAGCTTTTCTGGAGCTTACATTGCAATGTAAACAAATAATTTCAGTTGTTTATTAGTCATATGAAGAGATAAAGAATAGGATGTGGTAGAGATATGGTCAGTGAAGGATTCTCTGAAGATGTGACATTTGAGCAGAAACTTCAGGAATGGGAAGGAGCAAGCCACGTGCAGACTGAGGGAAAGAATACGAAGAAGAGGGAACATCAAGTGGTAAAACTCCTAGTTGGAATTAGCTTGGCATGACTGACCAATAAGCAATGACAAATGGGCAAGAAGGCCATTGTGGCTTGAGTGGAGTGAGCAAAGGAGAGAGGCGATAAAGGGTTCTGCACCCAATTCCACCATGGAGGAAGGGGGGTTCCTCCCACACCACCAACAATTCTCCAGACACCAGCTGGGTGTTCTAGAATTAAACTCAATTCAGACACTGCCCACCTGAAGAGAGCATCAGATCCTACATTTTATGGGTTCAGTCCTATAAGACTGCCTCCCCCTCCACTTCAGATACCAATCATAAACCCAGATTATCACCTGTGTTTCTGACCAACTGGCTATAGATTAAAAGTTCCAATGACACACACCCCCTCCCTCCTTGGACTTGAGATGCCAGTCACAAGTCCAGGCTGTCACCTATGCTTCTGAATGACTGGCTCTATAGGTCAGAGGTTCCCATGACCCACTCCTTGGTCCAATTAATTTGCTAGAGCAGTTGACAGAACTCAGAGAAACCTTTTACTTAATAGATCACTAGTTTATAATAAAAGGATATAACTCAGGAATGGCCAGATAGAAGAGATACACAGGGCAAAATATGGGGTAAAGGGAAGGAGCTTCCATGCTACCTACAGTGCACCACTCTCCCTCAGTCTCCACATGCTCAGCAACCTGAAAGCTCTCTGAATACTGTCCTTTGGGTTTTTAGAGAGGCTTCATTACAAAGGCATGATTGATTAGATCAATGGCCATTGGAAGTTCAATCTCCAGCCACTCTCCCCTCCCTGGACTCTAAGTTCCAACCCTCTAATCACAAGGTTGGCTCTCCTGGCAACCCACCCCTATCCTTAGGTGCTGGTCCAAAAGTCACTTCATTAACACAACAAAAGACACCTTTCTGGCTCTCATCACAAGAAATTTCAAGGGTTTTAGGAGCTCTGGGCCAGAAACAGAGACAAAGATCAAATACAAATTTCTTACTATAAAATACACTATCATAGATCAAAAAGTGAGGTTGAAAAATGAGGCAGGAGATACATCTTAGTAGGTCGAGGTAAAGAGTTTTAATTGTAAGTGGGTGGGAAACAATTCCAAGGTTTTGATCAGGAAAGAGACATGATCAGGTATGATCATTCTTATTTCCATATGGAGAATATCCATGGCAAAGACTGACCAAGGGAGATTAGGTAGGGGACTATGACAATACTTCCTGTGGGAATTGATGATGGCTTGACTAAAGTGGTAGCATTAGAGGTGTCTTTGTAGAAAGTGACCACACTCAAGAAATATTCTAAATATAAAACTCATAGAACTTAATGATGAATTTGAAGTCAAAGTTTAGGTAAATGGAGTATTTTGATAACTGGTTTGCCATTGAATACAGTATTAATTATATTTTACTTTATTTTATTTTATTTAAGTAGGCTCCAAGCCCAACGTGGGGCTTGAACTCACAACCCTGAGATCAAGACTCTACCAACTGAGCCAGCCAGGTGCCCCTCTATTTTATCGATATCTATTTCAAGTAGGCTTTGAAGGGAGGCAGAATATACCACACCAAAGTATGCCTCTTTGGCAAAAGGATTATTTTAGGCTGATTACTTTTAAGATACATTAGACAATGGAAAAGCTCTGTAAACTGAGAAGTTACCCTTTTGTAAGAGACATTTACATTTATAAAGGAAATCACTTATAAGGCTATGTCTTTCTCTGTAATAGGAAGAAAGGATGACTCTAAATCTCCAGAAACCTTATCAATGGAAAAGGCAAGGATTTAGGTTGATTTCTGGGGTATTTAGCATGATTTCATAGTTATCTAGCTGTGTTCGTGGGACAAGGGGAGCCTAGGGTTCTCCTACTGCTCTGCCATCTACCCCATTCTCTACCTAAAAGGCAAAGATTTAAATCTGCATAACAACCTTACCTTTGTTTATTGTGCTTTTCCTGGTAACCTCCCATCTGAACCCCCCCTCCAAACACATATCTTTTCTCTTTAGCTAGAGATAGTATTTAAGGTGATACTTGGACCATTTCAGGGACTTAACTCGGTTTTCCCCGGGCTCTCCCATGTATATAGGAGGTATATATGTTTTTGAACTTCTATTTCTCTTTCTCCTGTTAATCTGTCTTTTATTATAAGGGGCATCTGAGCCAAGAACCTAGAAGGGGTAGAGGAAAAATAATTTTTCCTCCCCCACATCTTACACGGAAAGCATGAGAAATAAAGATAATTATATTTATAAAAAATAGAGTTTTAGGGGGCACCTGGGTGCCTCAGTCAGTTAAGCATCCAACTCTTGATTTCGGCTCAGGTCATGATCTCAGGGTTGTGAGATCAACCCCAAGTCAGGATCTGCACTCAGCATGGAGTCCGCTTGAGATTCTCTCTCTCCCTCTGACCCTCCCCCTGTTCACATGCCCACGTGCTCTCATTCTCTCTCTCAAAACAAATAAATAAGATCTTTAAAAAAAAAACCAATAGAGTTTTATGGCTTATTTAAAAATGTTCATTAATTTATCAGATAGTTGTTGAGTATCTACTATGAACCAGGTGCCATCCTAGGGAAAAGGGATACATAAGTGAACAAAACTTTTAAAAATTGCTGCCTTCATGAAGTTTTCATCTTAATGAGGCTAGAAAATAAAATAATAGTAAGTTACATAATATGTTAAAAGATGGTATGTACTATGGATAAAATAGGAAGGTGGTGCTTCTCAAACTCTAAAGTGCATATTAATTAACTGGGGAACTTTATGGAATGGATTATGATTTTAGGAGGTCTATGTAGGGGCCTCAGTTCGGATATTTTTAAGAAGTCCCTAAGTTACACCACCTGACATTACTCTCCATCAAAGGGGAACCAGGATTCTTAACAGACTAAGATGAAGAGACAGTGAGTTGAGAAAATACTCTAAGAGAAAAATGCAATAATAAAAATAAGGAAAGCCGATGAGAAAACCAAAAGGGGGAAAAGCAAAATCAAAACTCATATTACAAAGTACAAATTAGGATTGATGTAGAGGATAAGGCATAGATGTTCTCCCAAAAAGTAAGTCAGGAAAAAAATTGAAGATGCAAAAAAATAAAGAGAGAGAAAGAGATGATTGATGTGAAGACTGGAGTCTAAGCAATGATCTATAAATAAATGGAAAATCTATAAAAGAAATGAGGGCAAATGAAACAAAGGCAATAACCTTGGTTGGAATCCTGGATGTTTTTCAATTGCTCGAGAGGACAATGCTTACTATCATCACCAAATATCACCAAATGCAGCCAATTCAAAAATGCAGGAGAGCTCTATGTTGGCCAGAGTACCATGCACCAATTATCAATCCCAAAGGTTTAGACCACCATGCAATCCCAGGGGAGTACTCTAAACACTTCTGCCCATTGCACCTTGGTATCAGAGTTGCCAAGGAAAACACTGCAGTCAAGCCCTGGATGGAACCCTTTACTTACATAGAGGAGAGAGAGAGCAAGGTCAGCTTCAGTGGTGGGTGTCAGTCCCCCATAGCCAGCAGGTCTCTCCCTGTGGCCTGATGCAGGTATTTCACCTATGCACAAACCTCTGGTGCCACAGTGGAGGGAACCCTGTCCCCTCTTCTTAGATATAACAGTGGAGTTGGCCAGGTGCCATATGACGCACACACTTTCAGCAGAGACAAAAGAGTACTCATCGAGTCTGAAACAAGATAAAATATTCCCACACAAGGTGATAAGCTGGGCATGGGTTCTGTGGACTCTATCTCTTGGAAAGGAATGTTTCAGACCCAAGGCCCATTCTCATGCAGCTGAGTGGGAGCGGAAAGACAGCATGGAAGAGACTGCCCTTCCTAACAATCTAAGTATTGGAAAAGAGACATTGTATATTTTCATTACATACTTAGAATATTTATGAGAATCAAACGAAAAATGCTTAAAAGTTACCAAATGAAATACGGCTGCTGGTTATTAAATTAATATAGAATCAATAATTTTGACCCATACAATGAAAAGTTCATTCAAAAATATAACTGAAAATATTAATTTTTAAATAGTAATCCATCAGTGGTGATAGTTGCAATCCACTGGTGGTGATGGTTCAATGTAATTAATGTAATTAAGACCACTGAACTGTACACTTAAAAATGGATAAAATTCTAAGTTTTATGTTATACATATTTTACCATAATAAAAAGAAAAAAATGCAATTTTAAGACAAATAAATAGCAATCCGTAATATAATACCTCAAGAAATAAATTTATCAAGAGAAGTACAACACATAAAAAAACTAAATTTCATTAAATTTTTTTTGAAAGATATAAAAAAATTTAGGTAAATTGATAGAAATACTGAGTTCCTGTAAAAATCTAAATAGTGAATATCTCTATTCTTCTTAATTAAAATATGTTAAAATTAAAACCACCAAGTGATTTATTAGGTTAACAAAATGATACAAAGTTATTCCAGAAAATCTATCATTCAAGAATGTGTTGCAGAAACATAAAAAAAAAGAGTAAGGCAAAAAATGATTTTATAAGTTTAGAGGCAGACACATGAATGGAAGAGGAAATTAAGTCCAGAATGAAATACATCTAAGGACTTGCTTTTCAGTCCAACTTCAAGTTTCTCTTTTAATATGAGAATTTATCACCCATACCCAGAGTTCAACAATTTATGTTCTGGGCTTTGTTCCATCCATCTCATTTTATGTATGTTTATACATTCTTTTCTTCTCTTTCTTTATTCTTTTCTTAACTTTTGCTGAATTGGCTACATTACTATTAATTCCATTTCTTTCCATTCTTAATTGGATATTATACTGGCTCTTTTCATCATTCTACTAGTATTAGTTTTCTGTCTTCTGTACTCAGAATCAAACACCTGATTTATCTTAACACAACTTAACAGAATCAAACACCTATTTATCTTAAAATATACAAAAAGAAGGGATGCCCAGTTGGCTCAGTTGGTAGAGCATGTGACTCTTGATCTCGGGGTTGTGAGTTTGAGCCCCACGTGGGGTGTAGAGATTACTTAAATAAAACTTTTAAATATAAATAATACACACACACACCCCAAAAGAAAATGCTAACCATGCTTCTTGACTTTACTCCCTACTCCAGTGTGAGGAAACATTTTAAACATTTTTATTTTCTTCACTTTCTTCACTGCTCCTACTTACAGTGCTATCACTTGATTCCTTTGCTGTTCTACTCACTCCTAGGTTTTAATGAGATAGTTTAGTACTTTTGATACCTGACTATGGTTAGTCTCTTCCTTGCAGCATTTCTCTCCTTTACAAGAATCATTACCACTAGGTCTCATTACTTAGTATTTATATTTCAAATCTTCATTCCTGACATCAAAATCCAATTAGATACAAATATGGCTAGGTCATTGTTTTTTTTTTTAACTCTTTACTGCTTCCTCTCCTATTTCTCACTCCCTGTTTTGAAGGTTCTATTCTGATTTATTTGTTGCTTGGTTAGAATAGTCTCTCTAGTAGTTTCCTGAGATAAGGTAGATGGGTAATATGTTCCATGATTTTCTGTATAACCAGAAATGTCCATTGCTCACCCTTTGAAGTGAATTACATCGTAGCTAGGTATAGATTTTTCTGTGTTACGATCATTTTTTTCTCCACTTTCTGTGCATACTATTTTTCCCTGTCTGAACTTTCCAGATTGCATATGAGAAATCTTAGTGACAGTCTGATTCTTTTTCCTTTTAAGTAACTTGTCTTTCTCTCTAAAAACTTATAAATTTTTTCTCATATTGAATTTAGGAATTTTATCTAAATATATGTCATTTTCCATCAATTCTCCATAAAAGTTAGTGAGTCCTTTGAATCTGCAAGCATCTTTTTCATACCAAGAAAATTTTCTTTGACATTGTTCCTCTATTCCTTTTAATTTTTCTGCAAATCATGTATATTCATACTTTGTACTGTGTTTCATTCCCTTAATTCTTCAGGACAATAGTTAGCTTCTCAAAGGTGGCTATTCTCTTCTTCAATTTATCTACTGAATTTTGAAATTAAGAAAACTGCATTGGTATTCTTTTTTAGTTCCAGAAATGTTTTGTTTTAGAATGCTACAATTGCATTTCCTTAACATGATTATTAGTTCTTAGGAGATGTCATCTCTCTTGTCTGCAGCTCTACTTCAGAAGTTACCCTACAGGTGCCCTGCTTTTTCTTCTAGTTTGTTTGTGGGATTCACTTAAGCCCATTGCTATTTACTTTTGCCTACACAATGCTCTGTTCATCCTATGTTGTCACATCAAGTTGTTAAGCAAATATAGTTCCAGATGGAATGCAAATTTCAGAATTTTGATGATGTTAACAATATAGTTTCAAATCACCCATTATATAATCTATGGCAAAAAGTGGATAGAACAAGAAATGGATGGGAAAGAGTATCGCAATTTGTGTTTTATATAGGCCCAACCCCAAAGAAATCATTCAGTTTTGACTTGGATAATTAGAGGAATATATTCAAGTATATTATTTTAAAAATCATGAATATCAAAAATAATAAAAACAAATGCAACCCTCCCAAATCACTATGGAAAGCTGGTTTAAGTGCTGGTAGACATAAGACACAAAGTTAAAATATCTTATGATGCTGGAAAGAAGCAGGAAATCATTATCACTTGCCAATGACAGTTTCACACCTAGAAATACAAACTAATCAAGAAAAGATGCTTACAAAAGGCTTAAATAATAGATTCCGAGTTTAATTTCAATAATCTATAAGTTATAAAAAGAAAAAAAATTCCCTTCAAAGTAGGAAACACAAAACCAAACAAAATCATAACAGTAATAGCAGCATCAGCAAGCACAACAGCACATGCTATGCTAAAGAATTATTTTGACAGCAAAAAAATTAGGATCTAAAAGGAGAAATCTTTGAATAACATGAAAAACTTCTGCTGATAGACAAAAAAAGAGTAAATCTGTTGTTTAGTGGAAAGATAGAATACTGCAATTGATTCTTTATAAATTAATTTACTGCTTTATTTTCATCCCCACCAAAATTCATTTAGGGAAGCTCATTCATGAATGTACATGCAAGAAATCACAAGCAAAATATTAGAAAAGCATATTGTATAGAGAATAAATTAATTCTAATACAATATAACCAAAATGAGTGTATTGGAAGATCACAATGGTAGCTTAACATTAGAATATATGTAAAGACCATACTCTACAACAGTAGATGAAAGGAGAAAAGCAGTGATTCAACTCATAATACAGAAAATGTGATAAAATTTGACACCCTTTGATTATAGAAATCAGTAAGCCAGGAATACAAGTGAACTTCCTGAACCCAACAAATAGAATCAACCAAAACACTTGAGGCAACATCCCTTATAATAAAAAATATTAGAAGCATCCTCTTAAAATTCATTAACAAGGAAGAAAGCCAGTTAAGCACTGATTCCAGTCATTGTGCTGGTGATTCTGGCCAGTGCAATAGAAAAAGAAATTTGTGTGTGTGTGTGTGTACTAGAATGTAAAAAAAAAAAAAAATGTCATTAAGCAGAGATGAGTATTGTTAACTTAGAAAACCCAGAAGTGCTACAAATATCATAAATAATAAAAATTTAACAAGTTGGCTTTCTATAAGATCAACATAATCCAGAAACAGATGAAAGCATAATTTAAAGAATTACAATTACTATGAGATTCAGAGGAAAAAAAATCTAGCAAAATATGTACTGAGATGTAAATGTGGGGGGAAAAAAAAGCAACCTTTTAAGTCTTTAGAAGAAAATACAGAATTATGCCTTTCTGACCTGGGGATAAGAAATAATTTACTTAGGGGCGCCTGGCTGGCTCAGTTGGTTAAGCTACCGCCTTCGGCTCAGGTCATGATCCTGGAGTCCTGGGATCGAGTCCCGCATCGGGCTCCCTGCTCGGCAGGGAGTCTGCCTCTCCCTCTGACCCTCCCCCCTCTCATGTTCTCTCTCTCATTCTCTCTCAAATAAATAAAATCTTTTAAAAAAAGAAATAATTTACTTAGATTAACAAGTTTGCTCAATTCAGCCAAATAAAAATTAAGAATTTCTGTCAATGAAAACAAATGAATAAAGTAAAAAGAAAATACAAGCAACAAACAGAAAGAAGAAAAACCTTAACACATAACTTACTAACCATTATTCTTTAGAATGTATGAAGAAATCCAACTTCTTCAGGAGAAAACAATAAACATCCTACCTCCTCTCAATAAAAACAAAACACATGAATGGACGTTTCATAATTATGGCCCAATACATACTATTTAATCAGCAAAATGAAAATTAAGATCCTATCTTAACCTGAGTTCCCCAGATAGCTACTACTTTGTAAGAGAACACAGTCCCAAGGAGCAGGAGTGAGGGACAAACAGAATGGAAGGGGGAAGGAAGGAGAGCCTAGATGAGGGTGTATGGATGACCTGGTGCAGCTATCCTTTAGGATTATCTTCAGAGAAGGTGTTTAATCACATCTTAGGTCAATCCAACTTGGAGGAGAGGGACTGGAAGCGAAAAAAATGTACTCTCCATTTCCCATATCCCCTAATCAAAGTACATCCCATGGGGCATTTGCATGGCCATAGAGCAGAATTCCAGAGTATCCCCCATCTTGGCATCAACTTGGAATCCCCAGGCTCAGCCAGGGCATGAAGGAAGCATTATTACTTTGTGCCTGCTTGAAAAAGCTACAAGACTACAGTGACTGGTTATGCAGCAACGGGAAAAAAAGATGATGAGGTTGAAAAAATCTCAAGTGGCTTATAAGAAGTGCAGAGGCCGTTTTTAGGCAAACGGGCTTGAGCAATGGAATGCAGAAAGGGCCACAGTGACCACCTGGCTGAATACAGACAGGCCCATCAGGTGACCCACCCCAAAATATCCATAGGCCCTAACTAACCAATGGGCAACTTACAAGCAGGCACAGACAGTTCCCAAAAAAGGGAAGATTTCATAGGTTACCATACCTCCTCATCTTCCCCCTTTAAAAACACCCCTACCCACTGCCTCACTGCAGACAACCTCTCCTCTGCTGTCCTGCCCGCAGCTCCCGTGCAGTGTATTCAGTGTATTTCCTTTGTTCGGCTTCAGGTGAATTCTTCCACTGGCTTCCACACGACCATTGCCCCACATTTGGGGGCCCCCATCGGATTGAGAGACACCCCATTTAGACACCACAATAAGTATCTGTTAAAGATACAAGATACCATTTGCTAGGGACACCTGGCTAGCTCAGTCCAGAGAGCATGTGACTCTTGATTTGGGGGTTGTGAATTTGAGCCCCAGGTTGGGTGTAGAGTTTACTTCAAAGAAAAAAGATACCATTTGCTACCTGTTGTATTTGCAGAAATTAAGAAGTCTGACTACATCAGTTATTGTAAAGGATATGAAAAATGGAATTATATATTGCTGGTAGGTATCACATTATATATGTTTGTAAGGGTACATACTAATTGAAAAAGAAAAAAAATAATTTCCCATCACTTTTTAAAGCATTTTCTTTAGTAAAGTTTTAATTGTAAATTCTTTCCCTGTTTCATTGAGATGTATGTAAATCTTTTAAAAATCTAAACAAGCTTCTTTACAGCTTTACAATCCAGGAATATCTTCCTTCTGAGACCTGGTTGAAATGTAATCATCAAAGAAAATAGTGTCACTATCTCCCATTTTCTGTGGGAGACCAGAAGCCTAACTTCAGCAGGAACCTTGCTCCAAAACTACCTGTAATAAAGATATGAGAAATTTATTTGTTCTTTGGATAAAACCAATTAGCTAACACAGATGGTTACTCCCAGCTACCAAGTGAATTTAGGATGAACTATGTGTGACAAACGTTGCTGTCAAGTCCTCTTACCTAAGGACTAGTTAATTTTTCACTTGAGAACATGGATGTAATGGGTTATATCTACTTGGTTATATAAGAGGGTGAGATTTCTTTCTGTCTTTGCAATCTCTTTAGTGGATGGCCTGTGACGCACATCACGTTCTGGTTTAATGCTTATTCAGTAGTAAAACTGCTTTCTTTCTCTTCTACCCTATTGGAGAGGTTTTCTGGGTTGGTAGGAGATTTTGTTTTTAGTTAAATTTTCCCAGCAAATTCTCATTTTGGATTTGGGTCTCAAGCTCATGAATATTCATTATATTATTATGATTAAAACTTAGAAACACACAGGCACATACAGGTATATATTCTCTTGAATGTATCAAATATTTTAAAACATATTAAATATTTTTAATCTGTCCAAAATATCTTAAAAGTAGAAGACACCCAGCCAGTAAATGCTCACAACAAATAGAGACAACTAAGTTTTGATAACCTTAATATATAACGTTCATGTAAATTAATTTTTACAATATGCCACTAGGTTGTCCTCTGTAGGGACATGATCTTGGAGAGGCAGTTCCCTTTGGCCTCTGACAATTCCCAGGGATGGAGGAACTCAGTTGTAAACTGTCAAGAACCAACATTCCCAGCCATTGAGGGGATGAGCGCTTCAGGTCTAAAGAGGGATCTAGAAGGGTGCCAATTACACCTTTTTCCTGACTACATAGCAAACTAACTTACGTCTTCTTTCCCCAAATTCCACTCAGAATATGCCACAGAAACAATGGTGATGAATCAGAGAAATTAACCTAAGAAAGGGCATGTAATTCTGTAAAACTGCAATTAAAGGAAAATGAGAAAAGTAATGCAGAAAAAAATTAAATAATGACAAAACAATCCAAATATGACAGTATTTGAAATAAAAGTAAATCTTTTTTTCCTAGTGATGTGGGGAACAAAGGCAAAAGAAAAGAATTAAATTTCTTTACAACTTACAGCCCGCTGACTAGTGCTTGCAACAGGCAGAGTAACCTTCCACTAGGAACTCAACTGCCTCGAGGTTAATACTTTCTAAGGGTGATGAGGGAACAGAAGGCAAGCTGAGGACAAAGCAGAAGCTGACACCCCACAATCCATCCCCCACCCCCCCCTCCATGGGATATATGTGACATTCCTCAGGCACTCCTGGCTGCCCTAAAGCTAAGGAAAGGAAAAACAAATAGTTAACTTGTAGAGATCACAATCCTGCAAGACCTGAGTCTCCCTCAGTTTACAAATGTCTTAGCAATCTATAAGAACAAAGCATTCCTACCATCAATAACCTAGCTTCCAGAAGGAAATGTACATACAATTAAATGACCTTAGAACCTGCAGCCCACTGACATTTAAGTGAAGCGGGCAGAGCGTAATGTTTCTCCAGGGAGTTCCCAACTATTTTAACATTAATGCCTTACTAGAAGGGTAAACAACTTTAACTTGACAATAGCAAGACCTCAGGTATCTTGTAGGTCCTCTTTAGCATATGAAAGTTCTTTGGAAACCTCTCTCTTTCCTTACCTCCCCCAACCCCATAGTATATAATCAGCCACTCCTCACAATCCCCCTGCAGCAGCTCTTTCTTTCTTTCTTTTTTTATTTATTTGACAGAGAGAGACACAGCGAGGGAAGGAACACATGCAGGGGGAGCGGGAGCGGGAGAGGGAGAAACAGGCCTCCCGTGGAGTAGGGAGCCCGATGCGGGGCTCGATCCCATAACCCTGGGATCATGACCTGAGCCGAAGGCAGACGCCTAACGACTGAGCCACCCAGGCGCCCCTGCAGCTGCTCTTTCTAAAGCTCACGTGTCCTGTCCCTGTACTTTAATAAACCACCATTTTGCACCAAAGACCTCTCAAGAATTCTTTCTTAGTCGTTGCTCTAGACTCCACCCCACTGAACCTCACCTATATTCCAAAACCCCATCAAGGGCAAAAGGCAATCTTAGCTTAACATTATTCCAACTTCCAGGATTCTGTAAGTCTACTTTAACATATAAAAATTCCTTTGGAAACTTGCTTTTTCTTTATCCCCCAAGACATATGTTAGCAATCATCTTCCAAGCATATAGCCCACCGATATACATCGGAGGGGTCTCATGACTAAGGTTTTATTAGACAGTAATAAATGACCTTTTCCTAACAATAGTTAGCCCCCTCAAGGTCCTGGAAACCTTGCTTCCAAATTCTTTGGAGACCTACAATATCCCTAACCCCCTCCCAACTTTAAAGTATATAATCTGCCACCCCTCAGGACCCCAGTGCAGCTCTTTTTGCCCACGGGTCCTGTCCCCGAGCTTTAATAAAACCACCTTTCTGCAATGAAGATATCTCAAGAATTCTTTCTTGACTGTTTGCTCCGAACCCCAACGTTTCCACATTCCTAGCACCTCTAAACACAGAGCACTATGACTGAGATATTTAAAAGGTCCAAAAATGTCTACCAATATGGATCCAGAAATGTTGACAATCAAATGCATACACAAACAACTCTAGATGGGTATGAGACCTAAATGGGAAAGTTAAACTTCTGAAAAGAACAGAAGAAACTGTAAGAGAATACCTTTTTGTCTGGGGGAATGCATCAAGACTTTTTTTTTTTTTAATCTAAGAACATTTTTATTTTTTATTTATTTTTATATTATTAACATATACTGTATTTGTTTTGGGGTACAGGTCTGTGATTCATCACTCTTTTGTGTTGCGGTGAGCGTTGTGTGTTGCATTAAGACTTAAGATGAAAATACAGCTTGCATCATTAAGTTAACATAGATGTAATTATTTAAAAACTAAATACTTATTTTCTAAGAGCATTGAAGGGGTACAGGATGAGACACCCCAAAACGTGCTACTTTGGCATAAAGATTATTTTGAGTTAAAAGTCATAAAAACCCAGCAGATGCAGGAAAGGCACTCTGCCTCCCTCCTGTCTAAATTTACATTGGAAAGGAGAGCCTGTCCCAGGAAGAAAGCTATTAACAGAGGCCCCCTTTACTGAAGGAACTCATCTGCATAAGAGAACAATCTTGTTTTTCTACACATCTCCTTTCCTTCCTGCCAGTGGCCTTCTCCCCTTTGTGTCCTCAGGCCCTACCCCTCTCCTTAGCTCACAGAAGCTTCCTGTTGCTTCACTGTCTGGAATTTCATGTGTGTGGATTACCCATAGGTACAAAACTAAATTTGATTTTCTCTTGTTAATTTGTCTCATGTCAATTTGATTCTAAGTCCAGTTAGAAGGACCAGAGGGCAGAGGAATGTCCTCCTCCCCGACATTATATGTGATGTGGAGAACGAGGGCAAAAAGAAATGTAGATAAAATTAAATCTCCTTATAACTTGCAGCCCATTGACAAACACTTGAGACAGGAAGAGTATGACATTCCTCCAGGAACTCCCAAGGGTCTTAATGTTAATACCTTGCTAGAGGGGAAAACAACCTTAGCTTAACAATAGTCAGGCCTCCAGGATCCTGTATATCCTCTTTAACATATGAAAATCCTTTTGGAAACTTCCCTAGTCTTTACCTCCCCCAATTCCAAAGTATATAATCAATTGTTCCTCAATCCCAGGGCAGCTCTTTCTGCCCACGGGTCCTGTCCCTGTGCTTTAATAAAACCACTTTTTTTTTTTTTTTTAACACTGAAAATGTCTCAAGAATTTTTTCTTGACCGTTCACTCCCAAACCCCACTTGAAATCACATCAATATATATCAGTATGAAGTTATTTACAATGCTCAGGACATCTAGATATTAAGATGCAGAACAGTCAATGCCTAGATATCAACAGGAAAAGAATAGTTAGTATATTAAAAGATGCTCATCACTGTTATGCAACAATTTTGTTATGCAACAAAAATGCATATTAAAAAAGGAGAGGCTCACTCGCAGAATTTAAGAAAGAACATAGGGGAAGGGGGGAAACAAAAGAAAGGAGAGAGGGAAAGAAGCCATAATACACTCTTAATGATAGAGAACAAACTGAGGGTTGATGGAAGGAGGTGGGTGGGAATGGGCTAGATGGGTATTAAGGAGGGCACTTGTGATGAGCACTGGGTGTTGTATGTAAGTGATGAATCACTGAATTCTACTACTGAAACCAATATTGCATTTTATGTTCACTACGTAAAATTTAAAATTAAAAAAAAGAGAGAGAGATGCTGCCCGATATACTTTTGGAATGTTGGTGTCATCTGCAGCCAATAGCCAAGAAAGAGTTCTTGAGACGTATTTGATGCAAAAAGGTGATTTTATTAAAGCACAGGGACAGGACCCCTGGGCAGAAAGAGCTGCTGCACTGGGGTTGCCCTTATCCCCTGAGAAGTCTTCTCCCACTTGCCAATTATTCCTCATAATTACAATATTGTTAAGGCTAGACTTCAAACAAAGAGGTCTTTTTCATGGTTTTATTCCTTAGTCATATTTGTCCCAGGAACTACCTCTATTAATGTAAAATTGCAAATAGAGGCTTTAGCCAAGCATACAGTAACCACCTTTAACTAAGCTTGCCATGCAGTCATCCACAAATTCAAAAGGTAGCCCTCTAAAACTGAATAGCCCTTGATATCCTAAGTGCAGTTCAAGGAGGCCTAGAATCAGATGGCTGGGTCCTAAGGGGACCCAATGCCTATGTGGCTCTAACTTGTGCCCATGGCTTCCCCCAGGCTGGATAGGCCACTGTACTCTGGGTTTTGCCTGGATACACAGACACATTATTAAAACCATTACCAAACCAGCCAACCTTCGAAATTAAAAAAAATGGTGGACATGTTCTGTGTTTCATTGGTATGACCACCTAGCATCCATCTTTGTTCCCTCTTTGGGACTGGAGGATGTTGTTTGGCACATGGAAACTCTAAATAAGTACACAAAGTCCTAAATGACACTCAAAATAGTATTTTTCTATTAAATACTTTAGTATCACAAATGTGTAAAGCAGTTCTATAAAATAGAATGGCATTAGCTGTTTTAACTGCCGTACAAGGTAGAACTTGTGCTATCATAAAAACAGAATACTGTGTACACATTCCAGATTACCACAAAATATTTCTGTGTTTCTAACTGACATGAATACTCAAATTGGTGCTTTAAATGATCACTCTCTTTCCTTTAGTGATTGCTTTAAACTCCTGGAGTGAAGGAAAACTGTGGTCAACTATCAAAGGTCTTTTTATTCAGGCTCCTCTCCCTCATAATAGTATTAACCTCGTTTTGTTGCCATTTCTGGTATCTCCCTGCCTGGTGCCAAGACCCCTTCACTGCCATAACTTCCAGCTGACAGATGATCCTTTCTACTCAAGGAGGTTCATATATGTTGTCCATGTTGGATTCAGCTGCGTCCACCTTTCGTAACTCCCCTATATGTTCCCTGACTGACCAATAATGACCCATAGGTAGGGACATCTCTACACCCCTACTCAGCAGGAAGAAGTTACAGAGGATGAGACCTTCCGCCTTCAACAACCTCAAAGATTAAAGGGTCCAAATTGGTCAGGGAGGAAACGATGAGGGAGCAGAAGGCAAGCTGAGGACAAAGCACAGGCTGACACCCTACACTGCCCTCCCCCCACACTCCCAGGTAGGATACCTGTGACATTCCTCAGGCATGCCCAGTTGCCCTAAAACTAAGGGAAGGGAAAAACAAATGGTTAACTTATAGAGATCACAGTCCTGCAGGACTGGAGTCCCCCTCAGTTTACAAAAGTCTTAGTGATTTACAAGAAAAAGCATTTTTATCAATAACCTAACTTCCAGAGACCCACAGACTCAATTTCCTGGAGCCCTAACATCATTCGCCCCCCCCCCCCCCGACAGTGATGTGAGAAACAAAGGTAGAAGGAAATGTGGGTAAAATTAAATTTCCTTAGAACCTGCAGCCCATTGACTAGTACTTGAGGCAGGCGGAATATACCGTTCCTCCAGGAAACTCCCAACTGTCTTAATGTTAATGCTTTGCTAGAGGGAAAAACAACATCAGCTTGACAATAGTAAGGCCTCCAGTATCCTGAAAGTCATCCTTAGCACATCAAAGTCCTTTTGTACACCTCCCTTCCTCCCTTTTTCCTTACCTCCCCCAACTCCAAAGTATATAATCAGCCATTCCTTACAATCCCAGTGCAGCAGCTCTTTCTGCCCAGGGGTCTTGTCCCCGTGCTTTAATAAAATCACCATTTTGCACCAAAGATGCCTCAAGAAGTCTATCGTGGCTGCCCGCTGCAGACCTCACCAACATTCCAAAACTACATCACTGCCTCTTCTTAACAAAGCAAGTTATGAGCAGCTCCTTGGAAGAAATTAATCTTCAGTTTATTTGGTAACCACTGCTAATAACTAAAATACTCAAACTTGGGGGAGGGGGAAGGAGATGATACTCAACAAACATCAGGTAAAAAAAAAATTAGAAGTTCATAATATCAAGGTTTTCCGTGAATGAGGAGAAACAGGCACCTGTTAAGTCTAAGTGGTAAAGGCTTTTGGAAGAGTAATCTTGAAACTGCTTAAAAGCATAAAGTTGAACAAAAATCAATAATGACTGCACTAATGCTTCAGCAAAGCTCAATTTTCAAGTAAACTTTTCCTCTCTTCTGCAAACCCCCCCCCCCCGCTTCTTAGTCTTTTGTTTCAGGAACCCGTACCAGCCTAAAGACATGACAAAGGAGGCTGGCAACAAGTACACAATTCCTGTCAAAACCAGCTAGATCCTGTATTTCCCTATTAAACACTCACCCCCCCCGCCCCGCCCCAGCCCCTTCCCCTGCACAGGCTTGCAATTTTTGAAGGCCATAGCTTGCTCTAGCCTCTTTTGCCCAGCAAAGCAATAAACCTATTGTTCCTCCTTATCCCAAACTCTGTTATATTTTGGCTTTGAAGGACAGAGGTCAGTTTTCAACAACAATCTGATAGTATTTAATGAAATCAAGTCTGAATATTTATTTTCTGTTGGGAGGTGGAGAACTTCCCTTCTGAAATAGGCGAGTCCTTTGTTCAGTGTGGCATAATGTCCAAACTTCTTTTGAACTGTCCTACTGTCACCAGCAAGACCCCAAGACCTGGCATCTACTGCCCACCTGCTTGTACTCACTAACCTTTATCTTACATTTTCCCCTAAGCTCCTTCTTCGGCTTTCCTCCTGACTCAGGCAAATGAAACTCTAAACCACCCCTCAGGTGATGGCGACTGCCCTGACATGACCTCTGCTGGCCCAGACCACCCAGACCAGTTGAACTAAACCCAACTTGTGTCTGTGCAGATGGACTTTGGAGTTCATGTGGGAAACAAAGGCAAAAGAAAAATTAAATTTCCTTACTACCTACAGCCCACTTACTAGTCCATGAAACAGGCAGAGTGACATTCCTCTAGGGACTCAGCCGCCTAGATGCTAAGGGCAAAAGGCAAGCTTAGCCCAACTCCCAGGATCCTATAAGTCTACTTTAACATATAAAAATTCCTTTGGAAGCTTCCTGTATCTCTACCCCCCCAAGATACAATCATCCCCAAGCATATGACTCAGCAATATACATCAGAAGGGTCTCATTGAATAAGGGAAAGGAGGGGCTAGGTAAGGAGAGAGAGGGGTAGGGGGCAACACGATCATGCTCACCAAAAATCCCAGAAATGCTGAGGCATAATGAAACCAGAAATAAGGGAACATAACCAGACCACCTTGTTTGTCTTAAACATCAGAGAGAGAGATCCAAAGGAGAAGTAACCGTGGTGCCATCAGTGGTGACATCAAGATTTAAGTTCCCTGGTCACTTAAAGATCAACCATAAAAGCCTTCACTGGCAACTCATTCAAGACCCCTGTCACTCTAGAGAGCTTTCTTTCTGTCCTCACCTTCACTTAATAAACTAGCACTTCACCCTCCCATGTCTACAAAATTCATTCTTCAGCTCTGCAAGAACCCTGTAACCCTGTAACATTTCGACCTCTGGTATGACCTACAATCACCTTTACCTCATAATAACACTAAAATCTCCACCCGAAGAGGAGCTTCAGCATCATCTATAACATACAATGTGAAGTATAGGCATGTGTCCTTAAGGCACTGACGGTCTTATGCCTGCCTCTACATTCCAAGACAAGGCTTCTCTATTCAAATATTCATCTTAACCCTAAACAAAGGAATCCATTCACCCTCTCTCAGGAAGTCACTGGCTTTGGAAGCCATTCCCTGTGATCTCCTTATTTGCTGCAAATAAAAGTTTCTTTGTGGGACAACTCAACCTGTTGCAGTTTCTGACTCACCAAGGAGCCAACTCCCTTTGGTTTGGTTCCACTATCACCTGTCTGGCCTTCTTTTGTCACCCATTCCATTTCAAGCTTATAAGGATGTACTTAAAAGGAAATGCAGCTAATCACTGTCACTTAGCCAAATAATGATCACCTTACCCTTTCTCTGCAGGCGCATTTCCTTTTTAAGTTTTTTACCTTGGTTTTTTGTTGTTTATTTGTTTTGTCTTTAACAAGATATATGCCTACCGGGGCGCCTGGGTGGCTCAGTCCTTGAGCGTCTGCCTTTGGCTCAGGTCATGATCCCAGGGTCCTGGGATCGAGCCCCGCATCGGGCTCCCTGCTCCGTGGGAAGCCTGCTTCTCCCCCTCCCATGCTCCGTTCTTGTGTTCCCTCTCTTGCTGTGTCTCTCTCTGTCAAATAAATAAAAATCTTAAAAAAAAAAAAAAAAGATATATGCCTACCTAAAAGCAGCTTCTTAAGACACCGTAGCATTTTTATTTTGAACACCCAGAAGTGCTTCTTTCCCACACCATTCTATACAAAAATTGAAATCACAAATGATAAATGTGACAAATCTCTATTTTCTAATTTTAAATTAAATTTGCCATCATGTTATTAATACAAACATTAATATCTGCATATACAATTTACCTGGATTTATTTTAACTGAGTGAGGGAGGGAGGGAAGAAATTGATTACTGATCATTTGTGAATCAATTAGTAAACAAAATGCCAAGGCCACTCCTGCCACAAAAAGAGCTATTCTGTCACACTTTACTGGAGGAAGCAGATAAAATCAAAACTTGGAGCACTTTGTGGGTTAGGGTGTGGAGGGGTTACTTACAACAGGAGGAAGATTAGGCAGTTTAAAAAGAACAAATTTGGAGGTGAAATTAGTAAGTACATCTCATTGATAAGTTAGACATTTCTCACTCATTTTTTGTCCCTCTCTTCAGGCAAAATGCTGAGTACCAAATATTGGATATTTTAACATTTGAAGTGAATTCACACCAATATCGAATGAAAGTTAAAACTCCAGGTAGTATTATTTTTTGCTTTATTGTTTATAGCACAAAATGTTAGGTCTTCTTCAGAGCATGCATTTTTACATGATAATATATATATTTGTTTAGAATTAATACAGTAAACCATTCACTATTTTTCTACTTATATGGAATCTTAGAGCCAAAGCTCTTAAAAGTATTGTGTGTGTGAATTTCATACCTGTTTACTGCAGATTAAATAGATGGAAATTAGTCTTTCACTATCTCAAATGACACCTTACATATTGTCAACCAGATAAAAATGAAAACCTATCAATTGTTTAGCATTTCATAAATAATTAGATAAATGTTATAGTGTGGATAAAATATTGGCACAATTTAAAAACTATTATTTACTTGTCATTTGGAGGGTTTGGCATCATGTAGCCAATAAGTCAATAGTGATCGATGAACATACCTCTTGACTCCTGGTTCAATGCTACAACAAATGGCAGTTAGTAGCATTAAATTGAAAATATAAACTGATTTTGAAGTAGGCAAAAGACATTCATTCATGTCAAGAAAAATAAATGGGAGATCTAAAAATACAAGCAGGAGACTAAATCAAAAACTTCAACAATGTGTTTCATTTAAAAAACCATTTCCTATCTAAATATGCATAAAGTAGACCAGAGTTGAACTAAACCTTAGTGAAAAAAAGGTCATATTTTTTTTTTATGGCCACAAAATTCAGAGTATCAGGACTTTGTGAGATATCTCCCCACACTACTATGAAATCTGATTCCCAAAAAAATACTCCATTTTTGTTAATTATGTTAAGGTGTTATTGCCCTTCCTGATATTATTTCTTGAGATATAATGCCTTATAATTGAAAGAGCACCAGCCTTAGAGTCAGAAAAACATGCATTTTAATTCCAATTATGTCACAAACTTAGCTGTGAGACCTGGAGAAAATTTATTTGCTTCTCTGAACTTATTTTCTGGGAAAGAAAAGGAAATAAGGTCTGCTTTAGAGCAATATTGGGAGAATACTGAATAGGGAATTCTTAGATAAAAATTCAGTAGATGGTAGCTATCAATATTGTCTTACTAATATTACTGTTGCCTTTATTTTTACTATATATTTTCATGTTTCATTAATGCAGCCTTGGGCAAGTTGCAGATTCTCTTCTTGACACAGTCTCCAAATATGTAAAATGGGGATAAAAACATTATCTATTCACTGGGTAACCTGAGGGTTAATTGAGTTAATATATGTAAATCACATAGCACTAAATAAATAAGTAAATACATATGTAAATCACTGTAAATGCCATTATGATTAATATTAGAGGGATTATATTTTGTAAGCAACAGTGAGCTGAATGGGGGGTATTTGAGGTGTATAAGAAGTCATATGCCACAAACAC
Organism: Mirounga angustirostris; assembly: GCF_029215605.1. NCBI lineage: Eukaryota > Metazoa > Chordata > Mammalia > Carnivora > Phocidae > Mirounga > Mirounga angustirostris. The sequence goes on along the minus strand of NW_026991719.1, from coordinate 21,676,157 downwards.
TAATCTGTTCTACTCATGTGTAACAATGATCTCAGTAGCCAACTCTGTACTGTTTAATCCCTCCAGCAATATAAATATGCCCTCTCCTAGATCATAATAACCAGATGAAACAAAACAAAAACTACTCAAAACTAGAGACATGAACAAATCATGTGATTTAAAGTCTAAATGTGAGTGCTACACAATTACAATTATTGAAAACAGTTGGAAGAATTTGACAATGATGCCCAAACCCAGCCACCCAGGAGATCATGCCGGAAGACCCTAGTGAAATATTTTAATTTACAGCCCCACAGACATTCTGTTACACCCTTTCTGGGGAACCTTCCTACCCTTCCTCCTTGCCCCTGCCAAGTAAAATAAATGCTGTTGTTGAGTCATGATTACTGGTGGAAGTAAACTACATCTCTTCATGGGTTAGACTCTGAGAACCCCTGGTTTGAAATAATGATTGTTTTCACCTTTAGTATTTGGTACACATTTTCTGTTAATACCATTCATTAATATTTATTCTCATTTAAATAATCATACACTAAGTATATTTAAGTCATTGCTAAGATGAAAACTTATTTATAAAACCCTTGAAAATGCAAATGCTATAGAGATGGGATTAAGCTGACTTGTTCACAGCTGAGATTTAATTTCAGAGTTTAATGAGGCTTTCTGTCCACTAGATCTATAATGTTGTCTTTTGGGAGGATAAGAAATTAAATATCTCACAACAATTGACATTGAAATGGAATTATATTTTTACAGAGATAGAGCAAAGCTTTTACTAAATGAATAGTCAAGAGTATTGCCAGATAGTCAATTTAAATTTCCCAACTTAACAGGAAATACTTAATAACTTAATATGAAATCCCAACAGAATATGTGCAGTCATAGAAATATGGGTTTCTTTTTTATCTAAGTTTTCTTGAAGGAAATTAATATTTTACTACTGGTCATTAAGGTAAAGGAAGATGACTTGCATTATTTTCCTAATGAAGGGTTGTCCCAATTCTTTGTCTTTTTTTAAAAGAATTTCAGATTCCAAGTTTTTAAATGATATGGTTAAAAATATAAGGATTATTTCCCTAAGCACGGTATAGAGATGTCACACATAGTCATTGAAGACAATAGGAAAAACATAAAGCTTTAAAAATTAATCATCAGTGTTAAAATTTAATGTAAGCCAGATGTTACCATAAGTAACTTCCCTTACCCCAACAGCAACCCTATTATTGATTCCATACTAGTATTATGTGCATTTTGTAGATTAAGAAACTGAGACTCCGAGAACTTCAGTTACATTCTCTTGGTGACTCAGATGATAAACTTGGCAGAGTTAGGGTTTGAAATCAGACCTGCTTATATCCAGACCCTTCATTCTTGACCATCAGAGCAAAAGTCATGTGAATACACCAGGCTTTTTAAAGGAACTTGATGGACAGAGACACTGTGAGTCTGATCAGCCATTTTCAGAAAAAAGGCAATGAAGGGAGCTCTTATTTGGTCAGAATTTCTTTGTTTATTCTCCTTAACCTATGTGCATGTGGTTGTACTGGACAAGATAAACTTGTATCTTTCTCCCCATTTGGGGAGAGAGCCTATGGCCATTTCTTTAACTAAAACTGAAGCAACTAAAATGGAAACAGGACATAGCAGATATGGTTTTTTCAAGATCAGTGTTTTCTTCGGGGATCTGTTGAAAGGTACTGCTAAAGGACACACTTGTTTAGAAATTAGAGGTCTCTACTGTTGCTTCATGCATGGTAATTGTCTTAATACCTACAATCTGGTTTCAGGAACAAAAAGTATATTCACTGCCATATTCTTTACCATGAACACAATCCTAGGACCACCCTTATTAATTTTATATCGTTGAAATGGATCCAATCAATTTGCAATAATAACAGATAATATTTATTGAAGGACTTACACACTCTTCTAAGATCTTTGTATGCTGGAGAAATATGAAGAATTCAACTATTCAAAAAAAAATCTCTGTGGACCATAGGGAAAGAAATACACAGAGCATCAAGATAAAAGGTTTATTTTGTAGCTGAGTGCCACAAAGTTTCCATATTGCCTCTAGGATATCAAGCAACACAAATCAATTTTGTAAATATTACCAACAGGCAATTTAATGCTTTATATTATAGGTTGCCTTTTTTCTTAGTAATGTGAAATCCTCTTAAGCAGTACTTGTTTAGCAAATTTTGTCAGCATGATGGCAAGGTAGTATTAATGTGCGCTGGAAGAACCCTGCAGTCTTTTTCTTTTTTCCCCTAAAGACTTATTTATTTTAGAGAGAGCACATGTGCATGGGTACAAGTTGGGGGAGGGGCAGAGGGAGAGACTCTTCAAGCAGACTCCCCATTGAGCATGGAGCATGACAAGGGGCTCAATCCCATGACCCATGAGATCATGACCTGAGCTGAAACCAAGAACTGGATGTTCAACTGACTGAACCACCCAGGTGTCCCAGAACCCTGCAGTCTTAAAATAGTTGGCTCAGGTATCATTTATTCTCCCTTTTGGAAATTTTATGGAAGAAGTCACCAAAACTGCATACTTTTGTTCACCTTTTTTTATACTGTGTTCTAAAACAGTTTGCACTTACTATGATCATTGAAAGAATATAACTTTTTACTTTATTACTATCATAAAATGGTGAGAGCTTTATTGCACATTCTTTGGAGTATTTCAGAAAGTTGAGGGCAGAAAGGAACAATTTTCTTCCAGGTGTACATTTTTAAAGTAAGGGAAATTTGAGGGTGACTGTGAACTAGCAAACCCCAGGAGATTGAGAATCCCATGTCTGGATCCATCATTCAACTTGAAAGTCAGAATGACAAAGAGCTAACTCCCATTCTACATGGGACATCAGATAAACCCTCAAATAAATATGGAAGTTATTTTCCAGGTCTACAAAGTCATTCAGTAATTCAATAAACAAACTTCAGCATCACTCTGGGCCATGTGTTGGTAAGATGTAGCAGATGCTGACAGTGTTCCACCCATATCCCTATGGCATGTGACATTTCAGTGCATATCAGCAGGTTTCCAGCTGCCAGTGCCTGTGATTTTGAGAGCTCTCTCTGACCCCTGGAGCCCACTCTGTCTGCATGCAAAAAATGATGGAGGTATAAGGTGCTGATAATCAGCCACCTACCCTACAAGCAGCAATTTATCACAACTTCTGGGAAACTGATGGACAAATACTCCATTTCCCTAATGTCTTTGGATGGAATAACTCTGAGGTGCTGTGTTACACAGTCCCCCAGAATTCTCCGGCTACATTAAACTTCATTTATCCACTGTGATAATTAGCTTTAAAAAAAAAAAAAACTACCTTTTTGTTCTTTTAAAATTTCCTTCCACCGAAATCTCACTTTCTCACCTTGCTGCTGGTTAGCACCTGTGCTCGCCTTGTAAACAAACTACCTGCACTCAAATCCTTGTCTCATGGTCTGCTTCTGGGGGATCCCAAACTAAAATATAATATAACAATGATTAAAGCAAGTTCTGTCATTAAGAGATTTGCAAAGAATACTCAGAGAACTAGGGACAGTAGTGATTCTGAAGATGAAGGAGAACAGAGTTTGAGAAAGAATTCAAATAAATCCTGCAATGAAATCCCTGGATTTAACATTTTGTGGATTCTAGGTAATCCTTGTAAAAGTATGTGGTAACCATTAGCATCTGCCGCTCTGACCTCCTTTCAAGAGAGAAGCTGCTGAAAACAGTATAGGGGACCAATAGCCTCCAGGTGTCATCGCTTTGGGATCTTGCACAGCACAGTTGCCAAGGCCAAAATCTCCCTGGGGAGCTCCCTGGCAGTGACTGAGCATGGCAGGTCTACCAGTCAGGGTTCCACCAGAGAAACATAATCAGCAGGAACTGGTTTACACAATTGTGCGGGCTGCCTAGGCAAGTTCAAAATCACAGTGCAAGCCCTCAGGAAGGGCAGGATGGAACTCTTGGGCACCAGCTGAAGGCACAGTTCACAGGCAGAATTTCCTCTTCCTCAGGGAAACTTCATTTCCACTTTTAAGGCCCATCCCTTGAATCGATGAGCCCCGCCCAGATTATGAAGGCTAATCTCCCCCACCGAAAGTCAAGTGATTGTAGATGTTGCTAACATCTACAAAACACCTTCACAGAAACACTTAGATTAGTGTTTGAATAACTGGGTACTGTGACCTCATCAATTTGACACATAAAAACTGACATTCATGTCCAGGGTATTAGAGGCAAGCTACTTCTGTCCAAGCGTGATTCCTCCAGTGGGTAGTCTGTATCAGACAGTAAAACAGTAAGTTAGGACAGTGACTCTAATAAGGAAAACACTCAAATGAGGATGTCATTGTTCTGAAATAAATGACTTATTTTTGCTCTTATAATGCATTACTAAAGTTAGAATACGGTCAAAAAGTTTTTTTTTTTAATTAATTTTTTTTGATGTAGTGTTCCATGATTCATTGTTTGCATCTAACACCCAGTGCTCCATTCAATACATGCCCTCTTTAATACCCATCACCAGGCTAACCATTCCCTCCAGCCCCCCTCCCCTCTAGAACTCTCAGTTTGTTTCTCAGACTCCAGAGTCTCTCATGGTTCGTCTTCCCCTCCGATTCCCCCCCTTCATTTTTCCCTTCCTATTATCTTTTTTTTTTTTTAACATATAATATATTATTTGTTTCAGAGGTACAGGTCTGTGATTCATCAGTCTTACACAATTCACAGCGCTCACCATAGCACATACCCTCCCCAATGTCTATCACCCACAACTATATGCTAGCAAATTAGATAACCTGGAAGAAATGGATGCATTCCTAGAGGTGTATAACTACCAAATTTGAACTAGGAAGAAATAGAAAACCTAAACAGACCCATAACCACTAAGGAAATTGAAGCAGTAATCAAAAATCTCCCAACAAACAAGAGCCCAGGGCCAGATGGCTTCCTAGGGGAATTCTACCAAACATTTCAAGAAGAATTAATACCTATTCTTCTGAAATTGTTCCAAAAAAAAGAAATGGAAGGAAAACTTCCAAACTCATTTTATGAGGCCACCATTACCTTGATCCCAAAAATCAGACAAAGACCCCATCAAAAAGGAGAATTACAGACCATTATCCCTGATGAACATGGATGCAAAAATTCTCACCAAAATACTAGCCAATAGGATCCAACAGTACACTAAAAGGATTATTCACCACGACCAAGCGGGATTTATTCCTGGGCTGCAAGGTTGGTTCAACGTCCACAAATAATCAATGTGATACAATACATTAATAAAAGAAAGAACAAGAATCATATGATCCTCTCAATAGATGCAGAAAAAGCTTTTGACAAAGTACAGCATCCTTTCTTGATCAAAACTCTTCAGAGTATAGGGATAGAGGGTACATACCTCAATATCATAAAAGCCATCTATGAAAAATCCACAGCGAATATCATTCTCAATGGGGAAAAACTGAGAGCTTCCCCCCTAAGGTCAGGAACACAGCAGGGATGTCCACTATCACCACTGCTATTCAACATAGTATTGGAAGTCCTAGCCACAGCAATCAGACAACAAAAAGAAATCAAAGGCATCCAAATTGGCAAAGAAGAAGTCAAACTCTCACTCTTTGCAGATGATATGATACTTTATGTGGAAAACCCAAAAGACTCCACCCCAAAACTGCTAGAACTCATACAGGAATTCAGTAAAGTGGCAGGATATAAAATCAATGCACAGAAATCAGTTGCATTTCTATACACCAATGAGACAGAAGAAAGAAATTAAGGAGTCGATCCCATTTACAATCGCACCCAAAACCATAAGATACCTAGGAATAAATCTAACCAAAGAGGCAAAGAATCTGTACTCAGAAAACTATAAAATACTCATGAAAGAAATTGAGGAAGACACAAAGAAATGGAAAAATGTTCCATGTTCACGGATTGGAAGAACAGATATTGTGAAGATGTCAATGCTACCTAGAGCAATCTACACATTCAATGCAATCCCTATCAAAATACCACCAACTATTTTCAAAGAAATGGAACAAATAATCCTAAAATTTGTATGGAACCAGAAAAGACCTCGAATAGCCAGGGGAATGTTGAAAAAGAAAAGCAAAGCTGGTGGCATCACAATTCCGGACTTCAAGCTCTATTAAAAAGTGTTCTTATTATGTACATTTTCCCCTTTCACTGATAATCCGTATTACAATTTGTCATATTAATAGGTTAAGAATTGATCATGTAATATACATTATCAGCAGTTTACATACAGTTAACAAAGCTTTGTGATAAATTTCACAAATCCAAGTCAATATTTTATAATAATTATATAAAATGTAATGCCTGCTTTTTTTCCCTATGCCTCTGACAACTGCAAGTATAAAGTTGATAGCACTATAGTAACTACACCACTGAAATTTAAAGGAATAACTTCCAACATTTGTAAGTGCAACACTACTAATTAGTAATATGACTAAATATGAATGTCTGAAAATGAACTTCTCTTAAGCATTTACACACTAAATACTGCACAATCACATGTTAACATTTATAAGCCATTATTCATTCACTTTATTAGCAATCAGGTTCAAAAACTGTTCCTTTTTTTGTATTCTTCACATTGAAAACTAAATCTTGCCCATCAATTTAACTTCAAGAGAATGCCTCACTGAGCAAACAAGGCACCAACTGAAACGCTCATTATTGCTAAAATTTGTTTAGTGCTTAATATTTTTTGAAAATGTGGTTTTATATTCAGTAAGCCAAAGTTGATTCATTAATATATTTAGTTTGGGCCCCGCAATAAACTACTCATGTATTAGTCACAATTTTTCCAGACAATCCTCTTGGTTGTAGGAATGCATTATGGCTCTAACAAGATCAAGGTGGCCTGGTTAGCTGTCCTCATAAAGCCAGTTCCAGCCTTATGTGGGCTAAGAGTACATATCTGCCTGAAGAACCATGACTGAAAAATTTCACAAAGTCTTCTAAGTCTCAGAGTATTTCATTCATCAGTTTTCATGGTGTAGTCCTGGCTTTACCTACACAGAATTTCCCATCATTACGAGGGTATTCATTATTTGGTAACAAAAGCAAGGACATATTCTCCAGAAGTGTGTTACCCAATTACAGTAGGCACTAGCCACATATGGCTGGTTAAGTTTTAATTCATTAAACTTATTAAAAATTCAGTTCTTCAGGGGCACCTGGGTGGCAAAGTCTGTTGAGCATCCGACTCCTGGTTTTCACTCAGCTCATGAGCTCAAGGTCATGAGATGGAGCCCCATGTGGGGCTCTATGCTAAGCATGGAGTCTGCTGGAGGTTCTTCTCTCTCCCTCTCCCTGCCCCTCCCACTTGTACATACTCGCTCTCTAAAATAAATAAGTAAATCTTTAAAAAAAATTCAGTTCTTCAGTTGTAGTATCCCCATTTCAAGTGTTCAATATCCACATGTGGTTGGTGGCTCCCATGCTGAACAAAGCACATCATTTCGTCACAGTGAAAAGTTCTCTTGGACAGTACTGCTCTAAAAAGTCTATAGAGTATCTGGTTAAGAACTTGGGCCTTGATTAAGATTCAACTTACAGTTTATTAGAGTCTTGGGTGTATCTCCATTATGGATTCATAGATGTTATTCTTTGTCAAGGGTCACAACAATCCTAATGGGTACATATTCTTCTCATTTTAGAGATGAGAAAACCAAGGCAGTGTACAACAAAAGAGTAAATGACAAGTTCATTCATGCTCTTTCACCATAGCATAGTGCTTCAAAGAATGAAACATATTCAAGGACAATCCCCAAGAACCAGCATGAGAGATAACAATACTCTAGAGAGAGCTCAATTTGGAAAAGGTTTTTCCTGATGTGAAGGAACACTAAAATAAGAATGTGTATGCCTGGGAAGAATGACACAAGGAATGGGCTAAGAGAAAATCTGGAACAGAGAGCCCTATCCAGAAGGAGCACTTGGGTTTGTTTTTTCTTTTACATATTCAATACATACTAGTGTTATATCCTAAGGCAAAATTTAAAATATAAAAAACCTCTACGCATTAAGATAGACTTCCTAGTGTTAGTTATGGAATAGGAAAAATAAAAACCACTTAAATGTCTAAGGATAGAAATATAGATAAAGAAACTCAACAGAATATTACCCAGCCACTGGAAACAACTGTTAGGAAGCCAATAATAACACAATGAAGTCCTTTGATGTACTCTTTGGTTCAGAAGGTATTGCTAATTCAAAAAACATATGTACAACCTATGGAATGGGAGAAGATATTTGCAAATGACATAACTGATAAAGGGTTAGTATCCAAAACATATAAAGAATTTATACAACTCAACACCCAAAAACCAACCCAATTAAAAAATGGGCAGGAGACATGAACAGACATTTCTCCAGAGAAGACATCTAGGTGGTTTAACAAACACATGAAATGATGCTCAACATCATTTACCATCAAGGAAATGCAAAACTGTAATGGGATATCACCTCATACCTGTCAGAATGGCTAAAATCAATGACACATGAAACAACAGGTGCTGGTGAGGATATGGAAAAAAAAGAACACTTGTGTACTGTTGGTGGGAATGCAAACTGGTGCAGCCACTCTGGAAAACAGAATGGAGGTTCATCAAGGAGTTAAAAAAAAGAACTACCGGGGCACCTGGGTGGCTCAGTCATTACGCGCCTGCCTTCGGCTCAGGTCATGATCCCAGGTCAGGTCATGATCCCAGGGTCCTGCTCAGCGAGAAGCCTACTTCTCCCTCTCCCACTCCCCGTGCTTGTGTTCCTTCTCTCACTTTGTCTCTCTCTATCAAATAAATAAATAAAACCTTTAAAAAAAAAAAAGAACTACCCTATGATCCAACAATCATACTACTGGGTATTTACCCAAAGAATACAAGAAAACTAATTCAAAGGGATATATGCATCCCTATGTTTATAGCAGCATTATTTATAATAGCCAATTATGGAAGCAGCCCAAGTGTCCATCAATAGATGAATGGATAAAGAAGAGGTGATATATATAGATATATACAGAGAGATAGATATTGATATAGATATACTATTCAGCCATAAAAAAGAATTAAATCTTGCCATTTGCAACAACATGGATGGAGCTAGAGAGTATGATGCTAAGTGAAATAAGTCAGAGAACGACAAATACCATATGATTTCACTCATATGTAGAATTTAAGAAACAAAACAAACGAATAAAGGGAAAAACAGAGAGAAACAGGGCGCCTGGGTGGCTCAGTTGGTTAAGCGACTGCCTTCGGCTCAGGTCATGATCCTGGAGTCCCGGGATCGAGTCCCGCATCGGGCTCCCTGCTCAGCAGGGAGCCTGCTTCTCCCTCTGACCCTCCCCCCTCTCATGCTCTCTCTATCTCATTCTCTCTCTCAAATAAAAAAAAAAAATCTTTAAAAAAAAAAAAAAAACCAGAGAGAAACAAACCAAGAAACAGACTCTGAAATATAGAGAACATACTGATGGCTACCAGAGAGGAGCTGGGTGGGGAGATGGATGAAATACAGGATGGGGATTAAGGAGGGCACTTGTCATAATGAGCACTGGGTGATGTATGGAAGTGTTGAATCACTATATTATATACCGGAAACTAATGTAACACTATTTAAAAAATAAAAATAAAGTTATACTTACAAAAAACACAAAATCCAAAAAGACATGCACAGTAAAGATGACAACAATGTTAATGAAAAGTGTATCAAAACTTACATGGAAGACATGAAATACTAACAGCTGGAACCACTGACTAGTTAGAATTTATTTTTCCCTCTATGTTGCAATGCTTGAAAATTACATGAACTGTACAATTAAGAAATGGTAAATAACATTAAGCCACAGGACAATTTGGAAAGAGTTAAAATTAAAAGGCGGGGGGGGGCGCCTGGGTGGCTCAGATGGTTAAGCATCTGCCTTTGGTTCAGGTCATGATCCCAGGGTCCTGGGATCGAGCCCCACATCGGGCTCTGTGCTCAACGGGGAGCTGCTTCTCCCTCTCCCTCTGCCTGCCTGTCTGCCTACTTGTGATCTCTCTCTCTCTGTCAAATAAAAAAAAAAAAAATTAAATGGGAAGAGACAACTGATTTGAAGAACTTCAATTAAAGTCCCCTGATAATACAATAAGTGGCTTTCCTTATGTATTCACCACCTACCCCTCCTCCCCAAACATACTGGTCTCCCAAACTATGCATTAGTGTTATTTAAAAATACACCTAACAGATCGAACCTACATATGGCAGTACTGCCATATTCCAAAGATCTATCAAAAGAAAACTTGTTCTCTCACTCACAGGTATGTACACATGATCTCCAGATGTTTCCACAGCTACTGTGTCTGTAGGTAACTGTTATTAGGAATTAGAATCAAGGCCAGAAAATGTCAGATTTGAGAGATATTCCAGAAAGTAATGTAAGGGCTATGGAAAATTATCATACATATGCTCACAAGAAGAAAATAATTGCATAAATTATTATGTTTTACCTAAATTTATCCCACTCACTTGCAGATTTCACCATAAGTGAATGAACACATGCAGGGACATTAATGTACTGTAATTCAGATTTGATTTTCAAAATGCAATAATAAATATCACAACATATATTGTATTGGGCTTTCCACTCTTCATTTAAAATGGGTCTCTTCTGGCACCTGGGTGGCTCAGTTAAATATCTGACTCTTGGTTTCAGCTCAGGCTGTGATGTCATGGGTCGTGAGATTGAGCCCCACATCAGTCTACACGCTCAGCAGAGAGTGTGCTTGAAGATTCTTTCCCTCTGCCCCTCCCCCCAACTCATGTGCACTCTCTCTCTAAAATAAGTAAATAAATCTTTAAAATGTGTCTCTTCTGGAGAAATATTTCTCATCCCTATCAACATAGATAAATTCTAAAAAGTAGTTGAGTAACTACTTCAGTAACAAAAAGAATGAAAATTGTACATTTATCTTTAATGGAAAATAGGTTTTTAAAAATTTAATGGTTTTATTTTAATTTCCTTGCTGCAAAATGAGGGAAGTAAAATAACAATGAGAAACTATGGTGGAATATCTTTACTAAGGAATCCCTCCTACATCCCAAGTGGGAAAATTCAGCTCACTCCTAAGGTCAATAAAGCAGAATTTTAGAATGAAACTTAAAAGGTGCAGGGTTTTGCAATGAAAACAATTAAGAAAAGGAACTTGACTGAATAATTGTTTCAGTTTTTAATGCAATGTTGGAGAAGTGTAAGTGCAGCCCCAATCCATACAACTTCCAGGATGCACATTTTCCCAGAGGAGAGGACCAGAAGTGGTGTTATCCATTGGTCACTGGTCTGCCCAGCAAGTTAAAAGGAGAAAAATTTGTTTTTCCAAGTGGGTACCGTTCTTAACTTCAGAATATCCTAATTCTCTTAGTTTTTTTAAAAATAATTTTATTTGTTTATTTATTTATTTGAAAGAGACAGAGAGAGAGAGAGAAGCAGACTCCCCACTGAGCACAGATGCCCATGCAGAGCTAAATCCCATGACCCTGAGGTCGTGACCTGAGCCAAAATCAACAGTGGGATGCTTAACTGACTGAGCCATCCAGGTGTCCCTACCTTAGTTTTTAATACTGATTGATCTTCCAAAGATCCATGAGGAGGCATGACCTCATTCCCATATATAGATAGATATTGTAGAAAAGATGCCTTGGCTCGAAAGAGATTATTCATTCATTTACTCAAAAATATAAGTTCCAAATTGATCTTCTTTTCCTACCATGAGGAGTCACTGCAGTTTCTTCCTGAGTTGATATTTCTGAAATACGGAATATCTAACCATTAATTTAATTAGGCCTCCCTCTCTGATGTAAGTTGCCATTTCTTTAGTATTCTATAGATGCTAATGGATTCAAGTGACTCTGAGAATTTGTCCCATAAAAATCAGTTATATTTCAAAGGCAGAAATAATCTCTCAGTTGCTAATCTAAAACTGTCCATCTAAAAACAGAAGTTCTCTTTTACATACAGTCTCCACTGCTCCTGGTGTGATTTGATATAATAGTTTATATTTCACCTAGAAATATCAGTGTTCTTCTACACACCGAGACGCTAGGACACTGCCCTCTAGGTGCTCTTGAAATTCACTATAACATTACTGATTAGAGATTCTTATATTTTGTAGATTCCAGATATTCTATCAGTCTACTTAATCACTACATTAATTGTATTTGGTATTAGATATATCATTTCTTTCCAGCTGCATTTGCTTTGGTCACAACTGCACAAGCGCCCATCTTTGAAAGCATTTAAAATACTGTGCTAACATCCTATTATATCCTCACCAGAATTTGTAAGGGTGGCAAGACACAAACGAACAAATCAAAGTATATAATGTTTTTTTCACAGAAATAAAGAGAAATGAAATGGTGACTTGGTAGCAAATAAAGATCTGTACTTAAAAGTTGAAGGCTGTGTTCATTAGATAGATATAGACCTTGAAAGCTCAACATCATATGCAGTGACATAATTTAGAATACTAATATGTAAACCATTTGAGTCTATTATAAAATAGCATTCTGGTGAGAGGAGCAAAAATTCACAAAACAATTAGATCTGGTGGTCTAGTTCTAAATTTGACAAATATGGGTGATTCTTTCATATTATAACTCTTTTACTCCCGGTCTCTGTTCATAAAAACCACCTTTTGGGGCACCTGGGTGGCTCTGTCGGTTAAGCATCTGCCTTCGGTTCAGGTCATGATCCCAGGGTCCTGGGATCAAGCCCCACATCAGGCTCCCTCCTCAGTGGGGGGCCTGCTTCTCCCTCTCCCTCTGCTGCTCCCCCTCCTTGTGGTCTCTCTCTCCCTCTCTTGGTCTGTCAAATAAATAAATAAAATATTTTAAAAAATTAAAATAAAAACCATCTTTTGTTTTTAATATTGTTATTTCTTCAGTGATGCAATGGTTACATTTTTTGATTTCCAATAAAATTAATACAAAGTCTTAAAATAATGAAGTGAGGGACAGCGTATACAAATACCATTTATCCTTGTCTAAGAGAGTGTCTATGTGAGATCCCATCAGCATTGTTTTAAAACAAAGACAAAAATACCAGGAGGCAAATGAGTACATCTAGGGGAAAGAGTTCCTGTCCCTCAAGGTTGTTGTTGGCAACAGAACAGGGCTTATCACAAAGAGGCAGTATGTAGAATCTGACAAAGCAAGAATAGTTACTAGATGGCTAGGCAAGAAAGAGGTTGGTTCCAGAAAGTTCTGGAAAGAAAAATACATGCTCGGAAGTACCATATATATGAGTGTGACCTTTCTCAAAGACACAAAAGCATACAGGAACTATTAGGTAATAAAAAAGACTAGAGATTTAGCACCCACATTTAATATGTGGGCTTTATATGGATCCTGATTTAAACAAACCAACTATAAAAAGACATCTCTGAAACCGTCATGGAAATCTAACAAAAATCCAGTATGGGGATGCCTGTGTGGCTCAGTCAGTTAAGCATCTGATTCTTGATTTCAGCTCAGGTCATGAACTCAGGGTCCTGGGCTCAAGCCCTGGATCAGCTCCATGCTCAGCATGGAGTCCGCTTATCCCTCTCCCTCTGCTCCTCCCCGTGAGTCGCAGGTGCTCTCTCTCTCTCCCCCTCTCTCAAAAATAAAATCATTTAAAAAATAAATAAAAAATTTAAAAATCCAGTATGGAGTATTAAAGACTTATTGTTAAATGTATTCAATGTAATAATAATATATGTGAAGATATATATATATATATATACACACACACACACAGGTATTCATGTATGTGTATATATTTATATACTGATCAGAAATACATACTTAAGTATTTTTGGGTAAAATGATATGTCTGAGATTTACCTTAAAAGAGTCCAACAAAATTAATTATAAAAAAAGGGGGATTAAATGAAGCAATAAAAGATTGGCTTAATATTCACAGATGTTGAATTCGGTTGATGGATACCTGGGCTCATTATATTATTCTTTCCAGGGTTGGAGATATTTGAAAATTTCAATAATAAATTGTCTTTTTAAAAGTAAAGTTTCAACAGGTAGTCTAGCAGGCAGGAAACAATTCTGTCAGATACTACAGCACTAGACGGAAAAGAGGATGATTCCAGAGACTGCCACTCAGGCAGATAAACACAGAGTAATCAACAGTTATGAATAGGTCAGCAAGGTCCAGAATCATGGGATTCCAACTGTCAACAAAGTCAGCAAGAGGAATTAAATTAACTCTTGGAGCTAGAGCAGAGCCTGTTTTCTCCCTGTTCTTTTTCACACTAACTATATGAAGGGGCAGCCTGGTGTCTTCAGTGCCCGTTCTACCTAAAGGAGATCAGGGGCCTGATCTAATTCCTGTCCCTTCTCAGTTACAAAGACCGGGAGACAGAGACACAAAGATTTCTACACACAATCAGATGATAAAATTCCATTTGCTCAATTAAAGGAAAGAAGGAAAATCAAACTCATAAATGAAAACATTTATACAAAAATGCAATTCATGTATAGGTCTACTGTGGCTATAAAGATAAAACATGGGGTTATTAAAAAAAAACAATGCAAATATTCAATATATGTTTGCTTTGTGAATTAATTCATAGAGAAGCCAGGACAGGGGGAGGAGGGAGAAGCCTCTCCTTGATCATTTTTACTGACAAAAGAAAATAAACATGGAACTTTATAAAAATCAGATCTGTCCTCTTGAGATGAACTTTATTTAGATGTCTCATGAACACTCAATTCCAACATCATATTATACTAATTAATTTCCTCCATAAATTCACTGTAATTTTGACTTTGCTCTCTCTTTAATAACATTATCATCCCAGTCATTCAATTTCAAAATTCCAGAGAGACTTGTGACTTTTCCTTCACAAACAAATCCTCTAATGCAGTATTTCTTTAATTGGTCCCCTTTTTCTTCTATGCACTGCTACTGCTCCAAATCAGGCTAGGATATTTTTCTCACCGACAGTCATACTTGCCTGTTTATCTGGCAATCAACCATTTTTCCTCCTAAAACATTACTTCTTTCAACACCATTTAATTCATATACCCTATGTGTCTCGTCTATGCCAAGGAGTGGAAGTGAACCATACAGCTTAAGGGTTTCTCGACTACGATTAAGCTACTTGCCTTGGATTTCCTTCTATCCCACCAGATGGAAATGACAATGACACTAAGGACCTTGGAAGATGTGGATTTAGGATGGCTGAGATACCCTCAGTCCTGGATATCCTCATGGAGCCATTCTCATCTACTTGTCCTGGACTTCTCTGTATAACAATGGTTTTGAGGAGGTCTCTTTGTTGGAATAGTTTAATCTGTGCCTTATCTAATGCACAGAAAAAGTTATTTTCAGGAGAGCAATACCATGATAAATACAGTGCAATCCAGCACTTTTTTTTTTAAAGAAAACCAACCCTTTGTTTTTTAGCTGATTTATTTATTTATTTTTAAGATTTTATTTATTTATTTGACAGAGAGAGACACAGCAAGAGAGGGAACACAAGCAGGGGGAGTGGGAGAAGGAGAAGCAAGCTTCCTGCTGAGCATGGAGCCTGATGTGGGGCTCGATCCCAGGACCCTGGGATCATGACCTGAGCTGAAGGCAGATGCTTAATGACTGAGCCACCCAGGCACCCCATGAAAACCAACCTTTGTATGAAACTGTTAAATGGTGAATATTATTCTATTAGATGCTGAACATTATTGAGTTTGGGGAAGATTTATTTGGCAGCAGTGTTTAGAATGGTCTCTTGCCAAAACCTCGCTCTGGAGATTGAAAAATTTAAGTCCAAATGACAAAGTGAACTTAGATTACTATGGGCATTCTAAACTGAGCATGTCGTAAACTAACTTCAGCTTCTGTACTTCTACTCACGTCCCACTGACCTGAAGTTACCAAGTGTCCCCAACCCAGCTTAAGCCCAAGGGATTCTATCACTAAAGGGAAGATGGTTATAACTGATATGCGGGAGACTAGCAATCTTTGCCCAATTTTTTGCCAAACAGACTTCATATTTCTAATCATGCATTCAAATGGCTCTATGTTCCAATGTCATACTGCTTTTCAAGGGTCACTGAAGGGATTCAGCTGAGTTTCTAGAGTGTACTCCATGCTTTCCCAGCTTTTCAAAGCTTGATAGAGATATTTTGGGAATGTTATTTATCTTTAAACCTCACCCACCAAAATCCTGCCAATTCTTTAAGACCCATGAAGCTTTGTAGATCCTTTTGACTTCAGCCCAATCACATATCCATCCATGCAATGAATACAGTCATCAACTCTATGCCAAGACTTGGATTAAGATGTAGGATATTTGAAGTGAGTAAGAACATATTCCTACCTAGATGGTGTCATTCTTGTCCTCTATATCTCTTTGTTTCATTTAATTTTTTAGTTGTTACATTCTATACTTAATTGGAATTATTTGTTCACATGGTCAGTTTTTATTTAATCAGTTCCTTGGGGCCAGAAAACACACCTTGATTTTTTTTCATCCCCCTATTAGAGGCCCCTGTGTAACAAAAGACATCACCTATTACATAGTCACAGAGTGAATCAGCTGAAAGAATGAATGAAAGTATAAAGCATATTGTCAGTATCCTCTAAAGCATCTCAAGTATTATACTTAAGTTCTGTGATTCACTACTTTTCAAACTGACTTTGCTTCATAGGGAACCACATTATTTTCTTCCAAATCTGTTATTGCTCCCCAAATCCAAGTAGGCTTTTTGGTTTAAATCTAGGAATATTTTTCAATCAGATGGCTTCTGAGATAGTATAAAATAGATATTTCAAAATAGAATAAGCTGGGCTTCTGGCACTTTAAATACAGACATGTCTTCCTTAGTTCTTGGACACTTCATTAAAATTATAATACATAGAATAGAAAGGCCTAAGGCTCCCAAACCATGGGAGTAGAGCTATCAACAGACAAGCAATAATAACAAATATCTGTAAAAAGGTCAGCAAATCCAGGAGTATTGTTAATAACTCAGCAAAACCATTTGCAACCAAAAATACCCATGGAATGGATACAGTCAATGATCCTGAAGAAACTTGTAACTCAGAAAAAGACCAAGTAAAATACGAGGGCAAGAATTAGAATTTGTGCCGATAACTGATTAATTGTAGCCAATACTTCTCCCTACCCCTATAGCAGCCTCCTTTTGATTCTCATTAAACAAACAAACAAACAAACCATGGTACTCAGGTATTTACCACACCTTCCCAACTCTTTTCTTCCCTGGAAAGAGTGACTACACCCCAGCCAAACACCCAGCATGACAGCCAAACAGCCCTTCAAGTGAAGAATCAGTTTGTACTAGAACAAAAGAAGAGAGGTCCTCAGGTGGTGGAGAGAGTCCAATGGAAGGAAAAGACATTAAGAATGAGTCTTCACGAACCATGAGAGACAATGGACTCTGAAAAACAAACTGAGGGTTCTAGAGGGGAGGGGGGTAGGAGGATGGGTTAGCCTGGTGCTGGGTATTAAGGAGGGCACGTTCTGCATGGAGCACTGGGTGTTATGCACAAACAACGAATCATGGAACACTACATCTAAAACTAATGATGTAATGTATGGTGATTAACATAACAATAAAAAATTTTTTAAAAAAAGAATGAGTCTTCAGACAACACTGAAAGTATGATAAGACAATTTTCTGGATTTAAAAAAATCCATTTGAATTTGACACTGGAAACAGCTCACTGTCATAGGGGCCATAACACTGAGCCAGTTAGAGAACAAACTATTATTCTATCACGCTGCTAGAATCAGTAGCAAACAATAATCACCTAACCAAAATACTGGGTATGAAACATCTATGGATGCATAACAAATTACCCCTAAAGTCAGTGATTTCAACAACAATAAACACTGATTATCTCCCAGAGTCTCTGCAGCTCTGGAATTTGGGAATAGCTGGGTGAGAGGTTCTGGCTTGCCGTTTGCCATGAAGTTGCTATCCAAATGTTGGCCAGGGCTATAGTCATCTAAACTTGACTGGAGTTGGAGAAATCAATTCAAAGACAACTCACTCACATGGCTGACAAGCTGGTATGAATAATGGCTAGAGGCCTCAGTCCCTCCCCACATGCACCTCTCCAAGGCTGCTTGACTATCCTCTTTTTTTTTTTTTAAGTGATTTAATGTTTAGTTTTATAGACTTTTTTTTTAAGGTTTTATTTATTTATTTACTTGACAGAGAGAGACACAGTGAGAGAGGGAACACAAGCAGGGGGAGTGAGAGAGAGAGAAGCAGGCTTCCCGCAGAGCAGGGAGCCCGATGTGGGGCTCCAACCCAGGACCCTGGGACCATGACCTGAGCCAAAGGCAGACGCTTAATGACTGAGCCACCCAGGCGCCCCTGCTTGAGTATCTTCTTGATGTGGTGCCTGGCTTCTGCCCAGAGTAACTATGATGGTTAATTTAATGTGTCAACTTGGCTGGGCCATGAGGTGCCTAGAAATTTGGTCAAACGTTACCCTGGGCGAGTCTATGAGGGTGATTTTGGCTGAGATTCACCCTTCAATTGATAGACTGTATAAAGCAAATTGCCCTCCATAATGTGGATGTACCTCTTTCAATCCATTGAAGGTCTGAATAGAACAAAAATGCTGACCCTCCCCAGAGTAAGAGAGAATTCTTCCTGCCTGATAGCTTTTGAACTTGGACATTAGAATTTTTCCTGCTTTCGGACTCAAACTGAAACATCGACTCTTCCGGGGTCTTAAGCCTAATAGGCCTTCAGATTGGAACTACACCATTAACTCTCCTAGATCTCCAGCTTGCCAATTTACTCTGTAGATCTTAGAATTTGCCAGACTCCATAAGGCATAAGCTTATTCCTTATAATTAATCTCTTTTACATACACACACACACATATATATACATAATCTATTATATTATATTATTATATATTATATTATATATCTATTGGTTCTGTTTCTCTAAAAACCCTAATACAACAAGTGATCCAAAAATTCACTTAGAATAATGGAACAAAAAAAATGGAGGTTAAAAATGTTTCAGAAGGAGGAAAAAACAAGTGGAAGAATTTACATTACTGATATAAAACTGACTTGGCAGGAGCAGAAAGAGGTTATGAGATATTGATAATAAGCTGACTGTGCATCATCAATCAGGAAGGCTGTAGATAAACCATAAATTTAATAAGTAAAAAAATTATCATATAATAATAGCATTTAGAAATAGTACAGTAGCCATAAAAAGAACTGAAAGCAGAAATTTTTCAAACTCTTTATGGGGAGGCGAGGGGGTAATACAAGGATGGGATGATTGAGGGCAGGAGATCAGTGATTATATTATAAACCTATCTGTCCAGCAGATTGGTTTTAAAACATGTACATATATACCTTGGTTTTTAAACATATACATGTATAACTTTGGCAAAATTTTTAAAAAGTGATTTTTCTAAAAATGAATAATTTATTTTTGAGAAAACTAAACAAAGCATCAAAAAAGGCTATAAATCCTCATTTTCTTTATGTAAAACTTTTGTTCCCTATTATTGAAGAGCTGATTGCCAGAGTTGTCCTCTGCTTTATTTTATTTTATTTTATTTTATTTTATTTGAGAGAGAGTGAAAGTGAGAAAGCATGAGAGGGGAGAGGGTCAGAAGGAGAAGCAGACTCCCCACTGAGCTGGGAGCCCGATGTGGGACTTGATTCTGGGACTCCGGGATCATGACCTGAGCTGAAGGCAGTCGCTTAACCAACTGAGCCACCCAGGCTCCCTGTCCTCTGCTTTCTGACAGTGAATAGAAGTCATGTATATCATCCAGATAGGATCATTCATAAAAAGAACATTTGATCATTCAGAATGCGAAGCAGCACAGGAAACCTTTCATATGAATCAATACATTCTATCTTCAAAGATGTTATTTTGTAACTTGTCCAGGGCTCATAGGTACTAAATGACAGACTAAAGAATCAAATACCTATATGTGAACATAGAGCAGATGTTCTGAATCAATCGCCTTGAAAAGAAAATTGGGAAAGGGGCATAAGGGCTAGAAAGAGGGAGCAGTTGTAAAAAGTTGTAAAGGATGGAAAGTTCTGGGGAAAATCATGACTAGCACTCACATGTCCTCCTTTAAGATTTTATTTTATTTTTTTAAAGATTTTTATTTATTTGACAGAGAGAGAGACAGCGAGAGAGGGAATACAAGTGGGGGAGAGGGAGAAGCAGGCTTCCCACTGAGCAGAGAGCCCGATGCGGGGCTTGATCTCAGGACCCTGAGATCATGACCTGAGCTGAAGGCAAACGCTTAACGACTGAGCCACCCAGGCGTCCCTTGAAAGAATGTTTCTAAAACCAAACTATGAGTATTCCCAGTCCAGATTCCCATACTGCCTTATGTCTAGCTTATCCTTCTCTTACTATGCTGTACAAAAGGTGCCTCTTTATGTATCTGCCTCCCAAACTAGACTGTAAGATCCTTAAAGAGGTATCCCCTTTATGTTTGTATCTTAATGTCAAGCCACATATCTTGTGCATAGCCTGCACTCAATAAAGGCTGGCTGGATTATTCAAATAATTATGTTTATGTTCAGACTGCCCAAAATATCTTTATTCAATAAGCATTTATTTAGTGTGCATGATATGCCAAGTACTGAGGCACAGTTATTGTCCTTGGAAAGTTTACAATTTAGAGGCAGAGGAACTCACATTAAAACAAACAAAAATCAACAAAGAAACCACTGTGATAAGGCAGGCAGCACAAGTCCTATTTGTTCAGTACTTGTTGTTCAGTACTGGGGGAAGGGGTTAGAGAAAGAAAGATACTGTATTTAAATATCAGAGTTAAAAAGTAGTGACAGTGTTACTTTCAGGTACTGAGGAAACTACAAATCCCATTTTAATATGACCTTAGCAGGCAGGATGCTTACTGGATAGTGTCGCCTTAGGTCACACCATTGATTCAATACAGGAACAAATAATTATGGAGGTTCTATATATCTGTCATTTTGATTCATAGGCACCATGTTGGTATACAGTGAATCTTGCTTTCATGCACCCCCTGGTTCTTCCTATCCTCCTGGAAACATAGTTTAACAAGAAATAAATTCTGGTTTGATCAGTTGATAGGTTTTTTTTTTTTTTCCATTTTTATTTGCACAGCTATCTTTGGAGAAAAAGTCCACAGAGTAGTAAACAGTGTGTTAGCTGCATTCAAGCTACATGGCACTTTTCTGAAATATAAGGCAGTGAATTCGAATGACAGTCTCTAGTCCTGTTTTTTCCAATCAGGAGGGGTGACTAACATGAAGTCTCAAGAGTAGACTTTATGAGAATCCCAAGTAAATAGGAAAAAATAAAATTTAAAGCCAAACCCATTGAAAATTAGACAACCTTCTTGACAAATATAATTATATTCCCTAACTTTACATACACAATTTAGTTGGATACCAATATCAAGACCAATACTGTACTAATTAGCCAGATTAAAGACAACGTGAAAATTTCACTGTGACTAAGGAAGTCAGTTTTAATTATGAGGAGTTAATTTTAATAGGATTTCCAAACAACCTGAATTATACAGTAGATTCATGATACATCTTGGTCAATCACATGCTTTTAAATCTTGTTATCTATATCACAAACATTTCATGCTCTTCCTTATTTAGACTCCAAATTAATTCTTCTGACTCATCTTACCCTGGTTTCTCAAAAATTTCCAAGATATTTTTTTGATATTTATGCTCATTTAGTCTAATTTAAGCTTTTATCACCAAAGTCCAATTTTGTACTTTGATTATATCTAAAAAGTTAGATTTTCCCCATGGTCTTCAGCTAAAGCCTTTTTTATGCCATGAATTACACTGGAAGTCCGCCTCTGGAGTCTTAAAATGATAGTAATTCTAAAGCAACTTTAATAGTCACTTAGTAGAAGCACAGGCCACTTAGCATTCTCTCCATCTTTCTCATCTTCACCTACTTAAAATCTAAAAAGGCTTACGAAGTGTGCCTTCAGTGTGCAGTAGCCTCCTGCCCAGTCACCAAGGGTGAAATAAGGAAATACTGTGATGGGCTTCAGGACATGACCCTCACTGCCCCTCCTCCCCAATATGGCACACAGGCACACTAAAGATCTTAAGCTGAAGGAATTCTAAAAAATGGCACAGGCAGGAAGGTAACTCTGACGTCACCTCTTGCCCTTCTCAGGAATAGGTCATAAAACTCCCATGTGAAACATACCCTCCCTGTATCAGGGGGAAAGAAGACATTCTTATCACCAGAGACAGGGAACTGGGGGCTGAGAAACCTGTATAAAGAAACCTTGTTAAACTAATTCTTATCACTCTTACCTTCGTTATTATTTCACCATTTACTACCCCAGCCCAACTGCCTGTCTTGTCAATTCTTCACAAATGTACTGTTTCTCTGTCTAAAAAGTGTAAAAGCTTTCTGCTCTGGTCACTTCTCTAGGTCTTCATTCTCCTGTGAAAGCTCCCATGTGCATGTAAAGATTCAATAAAAATTGTATGCTTTTCTCCTGTTAAACAGTCTTCGTTGGTTTAATTTTCAGACCCACCCAGAGGCCCTTAAAGGGTGGAGGAAAACTTTTTTCTCCCCTACAGTTGGTCATGCAAAATACTATAAGGGATAGTGAAGTCCAAGGCAGTAGAGAAAAATGTCCACTGATCATTTTTAGGTGGTATCTTGTTGTACTTTAACCTGCTAAATTAAAACTACAGAAATATATCTCTTAGAAAAAGAGAAATGGAAGGAAAACTTCCAAACTCATTTTATGAGGCCAGCATTACTTAATCCCCAAACCAAAGACCCCACCAAAAAGGAGAATTAGAGACCAATCCCTGATGAAAATGGATGCAAAAATTCCCACCAAAATACTAACCAATAGGATCCAACAGTACATTAAAAGGATTATTCACCACGACCAAGTGGGATTTATCCCTGGGCTGCAATGTTGGTTCAACATGTGCAAATCAGTGTGATACACTACATTAATAAAAGAAAGGACAAGAACCATACAATTCTCTCAAAAGATGCAGGAAAAAAATTTGACAAAGTACAGCATCCTTTCTTGATCAAAACTCTTCCGAGTGTAAGGATAGAGGAAACATACCTCAATCTCATAAAAGCCATCTGTGAAAAGCCCACAGCAATTATCATTCTCAATGGGGAAAAACTGAGAGCTTTTCCCCTCAGGTCAGGAACACGGCAGGTGTGTCCATCATCACCACTGCTATTCAACATAGTACTAGAAGTACTAGCCTCAGCAATCAGGCAACAAAAAGAAATAAAAGGCATCCAAATCAGCAAAGAAGTCAAACTCTCACTCTTTGCTGATGACATGACACTTTATGTGGAAAACCCAAAAGACTCTACCCCAAAATTGCTAGAACTCATGCAGGAATTCAGTCAAGTGGCAGGATATAAAATCAATGCACAGAAATCAGTGGCATTCCTATACACCAACAACAAGACAGAAGAAAGAGAAATTAAGGAGTCGATCCCATTTATAATTGCACCCAAAACCATAAGATACCTAGGGAAAAACCTAACCAACAAGGCAAAGGATCTGTACTCAGAAAACTATAGAATACTCATGAAAGAAATTGAGGAAGACACTAAGAAATAGAAAAACATTTCATGCTCATGGATTTGAAGAACAAATATTGTTAAAATGTCTATGCTACCTAGAGCAATCTATACATTCAATGCAATCCCTATCAAAATACCATCAACTTAATCCTAAAATTTGTATGGGGGAACCATACAAGTTTTGGCACAGGCAGGAAGGTAACTCTGATGTCACCTCTTGCCCTTCTCAGGAACAGGTCATAAAACTGACCAGAAAAGACTCTAAATAGCCAGAGGAATGTTGAAAAAGAAAACCAAAACTGGTGGAATCACAATCCCGGACTTCAAGCTCTATTACAAAGCTGTCATCATCAAGACAGTATGGTACTGGCACAAAAACAGACACACAGATCAATGGAACAGAATAGAGAACCCAGAAATGGACACTCAACTCTATGGTCAACTAATCTTTGACAAAGCAGGAAAGAATATCCAATGGGAAAAAGATAGTCTGTACAACAAATGGTGTTGGGAAAATTGGACAGCCACATGCAGAAGAATGAAACTGGAGCATTTCCTTACACCATATACAAAAATAGACTCAAAATGGTTGAAAGATCTCAGTGTGAGACAAGAATCCATCAAAATCCTAGAGGAGAACACAGGCAGCAACCTCTTCAACCTCATCTGCAGCAACTTCTTGCTAGACACGTTTCCAAAGGCAAGGGAAGCAAGAGCAAAAATGAACTATTGGGACTTCATCAAGATAAAACCCTTTTGCACAGCAAAGGAAACAATCTACAAAACCAAAAGACAACAGACAGAATGGGAAAAGATAACTGCAAATGTCGTATCAGATAAAGAGCTGGTATCCAAGATCTATAAAGAACTTATCAAACTCAACATCCAAAGAACAAATAATCCAATCAAGAAATGGGCAGAAGACATGAACAGACATTTCTGCAAAGAAGACATACAAATGGCCAACACGCACACAAAAAAATGCTCCACATCACTTGGCGTCAGGGAAATACAAATCAAAACCACAATGAGATACCACCTCACAGCAGTCAGAATGGCTAAAATGAACAACTCAGGAAACAGCAAATGTTGGCAAGGATGCAGAGAAAGGGGGACCCTCCTACACTGTTGGCGGGAAGGCAAGCTGGTGCAGCCACTCTGGAAACAGTATGGAGGTTCCTCAAAAAGTTGAAAATAGGGGCGCCTGGGTGGCTCAGTCGTTAAGCATCTGCCTTCTGCTCGGGTCATGAACCCAGGGTCCGGGGATCGAGCCCCGCATTGGGATCCCAGCTCAGCGGGAAGCCTGCTTCTCCCTCTCCCACTCCCCCTGCTTGTGTTCCCTCTCTCGCTGTCTCTCTCCCTATCAAATAAATAAAAATCTTAAAAAAAAAAAAAGTTGAAAATAGAGCTACCCTACGACCCAGCAATTGCACTCTTGGTTATTTACCCCAAAGATACAAATGTAGTGATCCGAATGGGCACATGCACCCCAATGTTTATAGCAGCAATGTCTACAATAGCCAAACTGTGGAAAGAGCCCAGATGTCCACTGACAGATAAATGTATAAAGATGTTATATATATATATATACCATTTCATGTAGCCATTTTCCAAATGTACAAAGAAGATGTGAGATAGATAGATAGATGATAGATAGATAGATAGATAGATAGATAGATAGATAGATAGATAGATAGATAGATATACACTCACACACACACACATACATACACAATGGAATGTTACACAACCATCAAAAAATTGAAATCTTGCCATTTGGAACAATGTGGATGGAACTAGAGGGTATTATGCTAAGCAAAATAAGTCAATCAGAGAAAGACAATTATCATATGATCTCACTGATATGTGGAATTTAAGAAACAAGGCAGAGGATCATAGGGGAAGAGAGGAAAAAATGAAACAAGATGAAAACAAAGAGGGAGACAAACCATAAGAGACTCTTAATCATTGAGGGTTGCTGGAGGGGAGGGGGTTGGAGGGATGGGGTAACTGGGGGATGGACATTGGGGAGGGTATGTGATGTAATCAGCCCTAGGTATTATATAAGACTGGTGAATCACAGACCTGTACCTCTAAAACCAATAATACATTTTATGTTAATTAATTGAATTTAAATAAAAAAGAAAAAAATATTATCAAGGATGTTGATCAATATATTTTTGTGAGTAGAAATCCATCTTATATTCTGTTTCCACTTTTATGATGATCACCTACACCACTGAAATTCATCCTCTGCAGTTATGCTCACCAATTGCCTAACCATTTCATGCAGCCATTTTCCAAATTCAAACTTTGTATTAATTCACTCAGTTCTTCTGGAAAGCCAAAATGCATGAGAGTTAGATCAACAGTGGTTCATGTACTATGGACTCATTTGAAACATGCAGCCAATCACCAGGCAAGGATATAAAACACCTGCTGTGTTCCAGGCACTGTTCTTGTCATTGACAAAGGACTCTTGAAAGTTTCATCATCAAAAAACTTCTTTGGAGAAGAGGACTTTTTTGGTTTGGTTTTGCTTGCAGAGATGGTGTTCACAAATATATTACAGAAACTATTTTAGCGGAAAATAATCCTTAATAGGTTGATGTGAAAATATTATTGTAGTGTAAAGCACTTAGCATGGAAAAAGTATCTCAGGCCGGAACAATCTTTCATATCATATGATGGACTGGTAAATTACAGAAAGAGGTCTTAGATTTTGAGATGTGTTTCCCTATAAAAATACATATATTTTTAAAAAGCCCTTGGTATTAGAAAAAAGTTAAATTTGAAATGATATTTAAATATAAGGGCAAACAGCTCGTGATTTACATAAACATTTGGAGAAATTGCCTGCAGACAGTTCTTCTGTCCTCTTCCCTGACTCCCCTAAGGTTAAAGAATCAGGCCAGATCTGACCATCTTAGTGAATAACAATAGATGTGGAAAATAAGAGTTTAGTGGGGAGTCTAAAAATATTCCTTTCATAAAAGCCAGAACTACATTTCCAGGATGCAGACCTAGAAACTGCATTTCTTTGTTTCTCCTTTCCCCATTTTCTCTGTTTCACTAGTGATTTGGTTAATTAACACTTCACCCAAGGATTACATCTCTTAGAGGTTCAGAGGAGTGTGAAATTGCCCTACTGGCAATGACAAGGATGAAGGAATATTCCAGTCTCATAGCTATTACTCTATATCTGGATTTAAAATGCAATATTTTGAAGAACACTTTCTCCGGGAAGAGAGAAATACTATTCCCATTGACAGTGACTCTCAAAGTGTGGTCTTCAGATCAGTAGCATCACCGTCATTCAGGAACTTGTTCGAAATGCAAATTAGCAAGCCCTCTTCCAGACTTACTGAATCAGAATCTTTGGAGCTAGGGCCCAGTCACCTGTATTTTAATAAACCCCCAAAGTGAATCTGATGATGGATAAAGTTTGAGAACCATTGGTCTATATACATCTCCCTCATTGCTGCACATGAATATATTATTTAGTGATACATGAAGACTTAGGTTAAATTTGTGATCAGTAATATAAATCTGAAATCATCACCTTCAGAAGTTAAACAGACTAGTTCAAGGTCACAGGTCTCCATCAATGTTTTATTTCATGACACAGCATGGAGGTCTGTTTGGCACAAAAATGACTAATTATCTTGGTAGATCCAAAAGGGAGGAAATGCCGGCTGAAAGGTGGCAGTACTTGTTTGAACAAAGGCTCCCAGTGAAAGAAAGTACTCAGTAGTTTTAAATGCCATTATATTCATTCTTGAGATATTGCTTTATCTTTAAAAGAGTTGATTTATTTGAAGTTTTTTGTTCCCTTGTCCCTATCTTATGTCAGTCATCTCAACCAGCACAGTCACTACTGTGGTTTTACAATGTTGGTGTTATTTCTTCCAGATAAGGCAAATGTGTCAGGAGAACTGCTAGTTGTGATACCAAGGGAACACTGCTGGTAAAGGAGAAGTAGGAGTTCCCGAATGAGGCTAATGGCAGAATTTTATCCTTATTGTCCCAATTTCCCAGGCTAGAAAGTACAGCTACTTTCCCCTCTTTCCCTCACCCTCCACACCTGATCTGTTATCAGCTTCCACAAATTCTTTCTCAGCCTCCTCCACTCACCTTCTCATTTTGATTCCTTTGCCACTATGGCAACTCAGATGCTAATCATCTTTCAACAGGATGACTCTAAATTCAGGAACACAGAAAGGATTAGCGTATCTATAACAAGCCAATTCTTTTGCAGTAGTTAATTGTCATTCTAGCTTCTAAAGTGATTTCAAGGGCGCCTGGGTGGCTCAGATGGTTAAGCGTCTGCTTTCGGCTCAGGTCATGATCCCAGGGTCCTGGGATCGAGTCCCACATCGGGCTCCCTGCTCAGCAGGGAGCCTGCTTCTGCCTCTCTCTCTCTCTCTCCCTGTCTCTCATGAATAAAAAAAAAAAAAAAAAATTAAAGTGATTTCAAGCACTTATTGCTCCCGTAATCCTAAATGAGCTGAATGGAAAAACGAACTAGTGGTGGACTGTGGTGGTTCTGTTCTTTTAAAAACTTCCACTGCCCACTACCTCCCCACCCTGCCCAGCCACATACTACATAGTGATTGTACTCATTCATTCACTCAACTTTTTCTTTCATGCTGTTATGTGTCAAGAGCTGTCTTAAGCATAATGGCAACAATAGTCAACAGAGACAAAAACCAGAGACTTTGCTTGCAAAATTCGTCATCTAATGATAGCAATGTGTGGAGAAAGACATATCATTGTATCTATATCTATTGTTACATCCATCTATATGTGTATCTAGCTATCCATCTATCTGGCTATTTTAGACAGAATGGTCAAGGAAGTCCTCTGATGTTGCAACATTTGGACAAAGACATGAATGAAGTGATTGAGGAAGCCATATTGCTACATGAGGAAACAGTGTTCCAATATAGCAATTGCAGTCAACTGAGGGAAAGAGAGGAGGCTGGTGTAACTGGAGAGGGTAAGGAAGCATTGGGGGAGGGGGGGTAAGAAAATGAGGTCAGAGATAGCCAGGTACAGATCACCAGGGACCATGCAGATTATAGTAAGGAATATAGATTCTATTTTAATTAAATGAGAAGCTCTTAAAGGTTTTGAGAAGAGAGGTGACACACTGCGACTGATATTTTAAAAGGATGACCCTAATTACCAGGAATTGAAGCAAGGATACCAGTTAGGAGACAATTTGCAATAAACCCCAGTAAGATTTGATGAAGTCATGAACCAGGGTGATAGAGGTGGAGATGGTGGTATTTTCTATTAGATTGAATGTGGGGAGTGAGAGAAAGGAAGGATTTCAAGATAAACACAATGGTTTTAGGCCTAAGGAAATTAAAGATGGAATTACATTTTACTGAGAAAGGGAAGGCCACAAAGAGAAAATTCAGTGGGGATAGGGGTTGATGAGGTTAGGGAAAATAAGAGATTAGCTTTGGATTTCCTTTCTCAGATATCTAGAAATCAAAGTTAAAAAAAGTAATAATTTTTTGGAGTCATCAATTCAGGTGGGAGATTTAAAAACATTTATCTCAAGTCACATTCTTGTCTAGAATCACACATCTTGTTGTACAGTGTTGTTCAGTGTTGTTCAATATTATTGTCCATATTACAAATCAAGGGCCGCTCATTTTTTTAAAAGATTTTATTTATTTATGGGGCACCTGGGTGGCTCAGTCATTAAGTGTCTGCCTTCGGCTCAGGTCATGATCCTGGGGTCCTGGGATGGAGCCCTGCGTCAGGCTCCCTGCTCCGCAGAAAGCCTGCTTCTCCCTCTCCCACTCCCCCTGCTTGTGTTCCCTCTCTTGCTGTTTCTCTATCAAATAAATAAATAAAAATCTTAAAAAAAATAGATTTTATTTGTTTATTTGAGAGAGAGAGAGATTGAGAGAACAAGTGGGAGGAGGGGCAGAGGGGGAGGGAGAAGCAGAATCCTGGCTGAGCAGGGAGCCCAAGAGGGCTCTCGATCCCAGGACCCCAGGATCATGACCTGAGCTGAAAGCAGACACCTAACCGTATGAGCCACTCAGGCGTCCCAAGGGCTGCTCATTCTTCAAAAATAAAACATACAGGGGCACCTGGATGGCTCAGTTGGTTAAGCATCTGCCTTTGGCTCAGGTCATGACCCCAGGGTTCTGAGATGGAGCCCCGCATTGGGCTCCCTGCTCAGCGGGGAGCCTGCTTCTCCCTCTCCCTCTGCCTATTTGTGCTCTCTCTCTCCCTGTCTAATAAATAAATAAAATAATAAAATAAAACATACAGACATAGAAAAGGAAACCAAATATTACTATCATCTAATCTTTTCAAAGGTAACCATTGCCAACATCTGGATGTATATATTTCCAAATTGTACAGATGTATATAGATATTACATATATATATATTAGTTTAAACCCTATGAAACTGCTATCCAATCATTTTGACCTAAAAACAACACTTATTTCAGCCTCATATACAGAGATATTAATACTATGAAAACAGAAACATGCAAAGTACGTTTATCTATGCAGTTGTAAGATGCTTTATTTCAATTGATTATTTCAATTGATTCTCTTATGTTGCCCATGACAGGACAAAGCTGGAGTAACAGACCATGAATTATAGTGAAAGGAAATAGGTAGTACAAAAAAACCTGAAAAATTCTACAAAATACAATATATCTGTAAAATATTAAGGGTTACAAAATGGCCCCAGGCTACACCAAAATTGCCAATAGACAAAATACTCAGGACTAATTAATATTTTTTACCATGATTTTAACCCAAATGTATTGATTACCTTGCGTTCAGCCAAAAATTATTTTGATTGTATTATATATTCACACAAGCCATGTAGATCCAATCCTAAAACCCCTAAAAATGCTAAAGCCAAAGCTCTACATGAAACATGTAAAAAACTCTGAATTTTTAAATAGATTCTATACCAGGGCACACCAAAACTGAAAATGACAGTAGTCATGGCCAACATAAGCCATAAAAACATAACCTAGAATGGACAATCTCCATTCCAAGCCATAAAACATAGTACTATCTTCAAATTATTTTACCCAATGACACAAAGTAATAAATCTTTCATTGTATTGTGGTTCTCTAGAGAGCTCATGCCCTTCTAGTTCTCTTTGAAAATCCCTTTATTTTTCTGTTGAGGATTGTAGCATAAATATAGCAAAACCCTTTAATTTACTTTAAAGCATTTTAATTGTGGTAATTGAATTCTGTGACTGTGATTGCTAAGTTACACATTCATTCAGCTCAGTGGTGTTTTTGTAACATTTTTTGCAACAACAGCATTAAACAAATTGGGTAACAATGGTTGGTGGTCAACCATGATGCTAATGAGATTAAGCTGATAGGTTTAATATTTCTCAGGGTTAATTCAGGGACACAGTCAATAATCTTAGCTATGTATATCACTGGTCTTGGGGAGAGCTGGAAAAATTATGTGTAAGCCAGCACATCTCTATTTCATAAAAAATTACCCACAGTAGATATCTCAGAGTTATTTGAGGATCAAATGTAAAATTACAGCATGTGAAAGTATAAACCATAAAGCACTAAATAAATTTAAGAGGTTATTGTAGTGACAAGATCAAGCTAGCAAACTTAACAGAAGAACACATTGTTCTTTCAAGTTCAGTCTTTCGTTGTTTACTGCTGTGGGTATTGTTTTGTTGTTGCTTTATAAATGAAAAGAAAAATTAAAAAAACCTTGAATGTACTGTAAGGCAAGGAGAAAATAATTTCAAAAAAAAAAAACCTCACAAAGTTTTAGTCTTTTCTTGAAATGATGCTTATCATAGAGATTACAAGGCTGCTAGACAATGATGGATTTTTTCTTTTAATATGCTCAATTAAGAAGATTGTAAAATTCCTCCAAACTACAATTGAAATTACGAACAACAGTTTGCCATTATTTCCTAAAAGAGCCATTACATTGTGATGAGTTTTTATTAACAAAACTCCTATTTTGTAATACTGGAACTTTGTTTATTTTAAGATGCAATTCTTTTAGTTACAGATTAAAAAAACCCAGCTTTTTGATAGGTTAATATAAATAATATAAACAAAGAATAAAAATGATTTTCCCTGGGAAATTCATGTAAGACAAAAATCAAGTAATAAATTATGGAATATATAAATAAGTTCTTTCCCAAAACTAAATTTTATAAATTTGTTAATATGTCTATTTCTAATTTAAAACTGAACACAGTTTTTCAAAATTTACAAAGTAGGAAAACAAGTGTGTTTGGCATGTCAGCTTATTTTAAATAACTAAAATTGCTCTTAACTCCCATAATCCAAGAGGCATTAACTATGACCCAAGCTGGAAAAAATATTGGCACAAACATATGGTAAAGTGAAGGTAGCTAGAAATTGGTGGAGTCAAGGCTAAGGGATTATCCAAGATGGAAGAAAGGAACAGAGATTGCATAGGACTGCACCTTCACTTCCAGGAGTGGGGTAAGAATTAGTTGTAAAGGCACAGACGGCATCCCTCACTGATACTGGGACAGTTACCTACCTGATAAAATCAAGGACACAAAGGTGCCTTGCATCGTTCTGTGTGATGGTAAAAATTAATAGCACAAGACATCAAGTGAATACAAGCAGGACCACTAGGCTCAGAAACCTCAGAAATGAAGTTTTGAATTATGCTACCAAGCAAATTATTGTGACTAACTGAGGTTTTATCCAAAGGTAAAGGGAAAATAAACTGTGTAATGAAACAAGCTGAAATCAATACTATATACAA
The DNA here is from genome assembly GCF_029215605.1 of Mirounga angustirostris. Lineage (NCBI taxonomy): Eukaryota > Metazoa > Chordata > Mammalia > Carnivora > Phocidae > Mirounga > Mirounga angustirostris. The sequence continues at coordinate 21,643,739 of NW_026991719.1, read as the reverse complement.
CTTCATGACTAGTTGTAGCAAAGATTTCATCTTCTTCTTTTACTAGTTTATATATAAAGTATTTGATGATTTACCTTATTATTTGAAATGTTAAAAGATATCATAAAAGGAGAGTGACTGAGCTAATAAAGGAGCATATATCACTCAGAAATGGATAAGAAATGTTTATGGGCAGGGAGACATATAATTTATTGTCCTAACTGGGAAAATGTTAAATTCAAAAGGGATGTTAAAATAACAAAAAATATAAATTTTTAAACATTTGATTTATTTATGTCAGTGAACCTAAGAAAAAGTCCTGCTCAAAAATTATTTTCCAAAATAATTTCTAAGAAATCATGTGTCTGCATATATCAAACCAAACAATCCTTTTATTCATATTCTGAACATTAAAATTTAAGATAGGTACGATTATTATTATATATCCATATACTTTTATCAGATATTAATATATGTTTCTAGTAATGTACCATTAGTATTATCCTGAAGAAGGTATTTTTCCAATGTTGACTTGCTTTTAATTTTTTTTTTCAAAAAATCATTTGCAGCTGCCTGAAAGTTGCATTTGATGGCTAATAAACTTTAACTTGTTGCCAACTTCAAAAGCCTCTTCTCTTCAGGCATTAATAATGTTAACTGAGGAGAGTGTCTCTGTGCAGGTGGTGAGGAGTCTGCTAAGCTTGAGCTAATTCTGCTAAATGGAGGATAGTCCAGGGCCTATTGTTTCATAATGAAAGGTGTAAATATTTAATTTCAAATGTTTTATTTTTGCACCCATACTGAATAACTTTGATAAATATGCTCCCAAGGGGCTTCTACGTACGATGCTTTTTGAATATTTCACTGGGCTTAGACACCACATAACCAGATTCTTTCAACTTCTCTCCTTTTCTGGACAGAATATAAAATTTCCCCAATTAAAAACACGAACTCCATCTAAATGTCCACGTACAAAGACTTAAAAACAAATACAATGCTGTCAATATTAGGAAACTTATATATCCCAAAGTAAAACACTGACTGGGACAGTTGTGGTGCCTGCATAGGATGGAGTATCTCACAGTCTCGTGTTTCTTGACAGAGTAAAATGTTTGCAGTGCAGCCTTTCAGTAGAGACAACCTGGGGTTGTACTGAATACTTTCTTACTTTCCTTATGATGCTTAAGTTGTTTAACCAAGTCTCAGTGCCTTCTGGTGGGAAGAGGGTGATAATGGTAACCCTTATCTTACAGGCTTTCTTCTCAATGCTAAAGAAGGTAATGGATACAACATGGGCAGTGCAATGGCTGGCCCTAATGGGGATCACGAAAACTAGCCACTGTCATTAAGTGAAAATGTTTTAAAGAGCATATTTCATTTTTGTAAAAAAGTATTCACATACCAAAAAAAAAAGGCATTCACATACATAAAAAGTAGTTATCTCTGAGTCTTGGAGTTACAAGTAATTTTCAGATTTTTCTTTCCTCTGTTACTTAATTTTACAGTAAGAATAAAATACATCATTTAAAAATTCATTTGGAAACTCATGAAAATGGAGACTTTTGTAAAATGACTAAAATAATTTCCATGACGATTATTAAGAGTGTTTAATCTGGAGTACTGGGGACTATGAGAAATGTATAACATTTCCTTTGTATTTTCCCAATTAGCTATATTTATAAAAAGAAAGAGTAAATAGGAAATTTCTTAATATTTTTAAAAACGTCATTTGAAAAGGCACTTAATTTATATTTTTATTTTATTAAAGAGATAAACTGCATTCAAATGAATACAATAAAAAAGCCATATATAGGGTGCTTGGGTGGCTCAGTTGGTTAAGCGACTGCCTTCGGCTCAGGTCATGATCCTAGAGTCCCAGGATCGAGTCCCGCATCGGGCTCCCTGCTCGGCGGGGAGTCTGCTTCTCCCTCTGACCCTCCCCCCCCTCATGTGCTCTTTCTCTCTCTCATTCAGTCTCTCAAATAAATAAATAAAATCTTTAAAAAAAAAAAGCCATATATACTGCAATCCAAAATGCTGAGACACCTTATTAAACTTGTGGAATTTAATTCAATAAAAGATTTTGGATTGACTTGAATAAACTGTCATCCACCTACATTTCCTCTAAACTTGTACAGATTCCTGAGACCGTTTGGAAAGATCAAGGAGCAAATGCCAATAAATTTGTTTCCTTATTTGTAAACTAGGGATAAGGAATCATGTTAAGTGCCACCACAGGATTGTTTTGAATATCACAGAATACAGACAAAGGTCCTGAGAAAACAAATAGCCTTCAGAAATAGAAAGCATTTTTATCATGGAAATCATCACACATGTGTTCTATCATCTTAAAAAAAATTGAAAGCATACCAAAAATTATTAATCAAGAATGAAAAGAACCCTATCTGGATGAATTAGGATAAAGATTTGCCTCCATAACAAAGATAAAAACATACAAAAGCGGTAGAAGTCTACTTCTTTCTCATGCTAGTTCCATATCTAGACTGCAGGTGTGGTCTGGCTCAGAGCCATCAAGATACTCAATGGTAAAGGCACCTTGGGCATTGGTGCCCCCCCCCCGCCCCAGCACACAGCCCTTCTCCCCACAGTCATAGCCAGCTCCTCTCCCGTATTTGGCTTCCAGCTGGTGTGAGGAGACAATAAAAGAAAACCAGATCAAGGAAAAATTGCTTGTGCTCTTATTTCATTAGCAAGAATTGGTCTAAATGGCCATATGTAGCTGCAAAGGAGGCTGGGGACTATGGTCTCCAGTTGGGGTGCCCTATATAATTAGGGATGAATGTAGAACAGATTTGGAGGGGCAACTAGCAGTCAAATACATCTCCTTACAAAGCACATGTGGCCACTTAAAACCACAGCATCCAGTAATAAAACTTGAAGGAATTTCCGGGAAGTCACGATTAAATTTGCTTAGTGCCTAAGTCATGCTGTTTATCTTTCACTATGTACCGATTTTCTTTATTCTACAAGCTATACTTTAGCATAAGACAAAAAGAATAATTTTGACAAGTCTTGTACATTTTACAAGGGTTTCTCCTCTTCTAGTCACAAAAGAACTCTGTCCCATCACCAGATTTCTTGTTTCTCAAGAGCTCCCTATGTGGAACTTCATGAGAGCTATAAAGGAAATTAGGGTTTGAAGTTGGGGAACTTCGATGGAGTCTGTTAGGTATAGGAAAAGAGAGAGAGAGAGAGAGAGGAAAGTGTTTGAGCTATTTCAGAGAAAAACACATTTTTATTTTTTTAAAGATTTTATTTATTTATTTGACAGACAGAGACCCACAGCGAGAGAGGGAACACAAGCAGGGGGAGTGGGAGAGGGAGAAGCAGGCTATCTGCTGAGCAGAGAGCCCGATGCGGGGCTAGATCCCAGGACCCTGGGATCATGACCTGAGCCGAAGGCAGACGCTTAACGACTGAGCCACCCAGGCACCCTAAGAAAAACATATTTTATATGAAAAGCCTGTAGTGCAGCTTAAAGATTTGGCCAAATGCCCCAGGGGTGGTTTAACATGCCTTAGTAATGGGAGGTTGCTTTAATACTGCTCAGGAGGAAGCAATTCCTTTGTTAAGGGGCTTTCCAATTGAATGAGTGTGCCCTCTGCTTACCTTAGGAGGTCTTCCTTTCCTAGGAACTCAAGTTCATTGCTTAAAGCATGCCTGGAGACAGACCTAACCTCAATTTCTCAAGGAAAAAAAAAAAATCCTCACCTTTGATATGAAAATGGATGTAATAGATCAACCCATTAAGTCTTTCGTTATTCTCAAGTATTATTGCCAGGATTAGGAATAACCTCACACTATTCAAAACTCCCTCTGTTTCAAGAAGCATGTGGTTTGGGACAGAAGGTCTCTGATCTAATTTCAAAATTTCCACGGCTGCTGTAAATTACTTTGGGCAGAAAGGTGGTAGCAGACAAAATTCCTATGAAAGATATAATTTTAAATGTCATGGAGAGAATCAATAAGAAAGGTTTGTAACATAAAGTTTCTTTTGGCAGATACAAGAATGAAGAGAGTCTCTATAAAATTCTCTAAGTTCTCCTGTCTGATACCCACAAAAGGAATTAATAGTAAGTGAACAGAACGAGTGACTTGAAAAGATTACAATAATTCCTCTATGATTTGAAGAATGAAAAATAACAGGAATTTGTAAAAATGTTAGTCATTAAGCAGCTGTTTCAGAAACTGAAAAATAAGGGTGGCAGGAAGTCAGCGGATTGAGAAATCAGACAGGCTTTTTTTTTTTTTTTAAGTCTTAGAGAAATAAAACATATTAAAAAAACAAAACAAAAGGACACAAGAAACCTCTGGGAGGTGTTAGGTGTGTGTATTCCCATGTTTGTGGGGATGGTATCACAGGTGTTTGTCTATGTCCAAACTCATCAAATTGTACACATTAAGTACGTGCAATTCTTTATCAGTTCTACTTCAATAAAGCAATTCAAAACATACATGCAAAAAAAAGCACACAAATCTTAATTATACAGCATGACATTTTCACCAAGTAGACACACCCAGCTAAGTGCCAGCAAGATGAAAAAGTACAATATTTACCAACACCTTTACGGCCCCATCAGGCCCACTTCTACTAAGTGCCATCATAAAAGCAACCACTACCCTGATTTCTGACACCTTAGTGTTACCTTGTCTTGAACTTTATATAAATGCAATTGTACACTGTATAGTCTTTTCCTGGCTTCTATGGCTAAATATTATGCTGATGCTCATACATGTTATAGTTGATAGCAATAATTTAATCCTTCTCATTGCTGGATAATGTTCAACTGTGAATAGTTCTTAATTTGTTCATTCTTTCTAGAGGTGATACACATTGAAACTCCAGTATATTTTTTATTTTTTAAAGTTTTATTTATTTAAGTAAACTCTACACCCCATGTGGGGTCCGAACTCATGTCCTTGAGATAAAGAGCCACATGCTCTTCCGCTAAGCCAGCCAGGCACCCCTGAAACTCCACTTTAGAGATCGTATGAATAATGCTGCTATATATACCTTTGTATATTATCTTTTTTATCTTTTGATGCATGTACATACGTACATTACTTTGGGTTATATATTTAGGAGTTGAATTACTATATCACAGAGTGTATATATGTTCAGATTTAGAAGATATTGTCAAGGAAATTTCCAAAGCAATTTTCTCAGTATAAACTCCTTCCAGTAGGATATGATGGTTCCAGTTACTCGCACATCCTCAACAATCCTTCAGACTGTCAGGCATCTTAGTTTTATGCATTCTGATTGGCATGTGTTTCTAACCCTTTTTGCTTTTAAATTCTCAAAAAAATTTGCATTTAAGCATGTAAGAATAGGTTATCTACCATTTAGGGGCAGTGAATTAATTACATAAAGTAAATAAATATAATCGATCACTGCAAATTTTAAGTATTCTGTAATATATATATACATACTTCATATATATTCTCTCTCTCTATATATATATTCATATATTCTCTCTCTCAACATATATGAAGAGAAAGAGACTGATTTTGGTTGGACTTACTTACATACTTTATCTTAATAGCAATTTATTCATTTTAGTAAACATTTTATGACCTTCATTATCCTTCATTTGGGAACCAAATGAAACATTTTCTACATTTCCAATTCACTGAATTGGTTATATCATAAAATATAATCAAATTATTCAGAGAAACAGTTTAAATTAATAGCACAGGGCACCTGGGTGGCTCAGTTGGTTAAGCGACTGCCTTTGGCTCAGGTCATGATCCTGGAGTCCCCGGATCGAGTCCCGCATCGGGCTCCCTGCTCAGCAGGGAGTCTGCTTCTCCCTCTGACCCTCCCCCCTCTCATGCTCTCTCTATCTCATTCTCTCTCTCAAATAAATAAATAAAATCTTTAAAAATAAATAATTAATTAATAGCACATGCTGGGTCTCTATCACAAATTTTGGTTCAAGAAGTTTATCCTCCTTTCCATTTAAGGATTTGGGTTATTATGCCGCAACTAATGGGAAATTAATAGATTTTTAAAGTTCTGCAAGCAATAAAAATCTTACACCCCTGCATTATTTTTAATTATAAAATGTTATGGTTGATTTCCTTCCATGTTGATCTATACAACAAGGGTATAATTTTAAGTGGATGTACACCTTTCATCAAAACACAAGGAAAATTCAGTTTATTCCTAAAAATTGTTCAGAAACTAAGTCTGTAATTTATCACCCATAGATTTACTGCTAAAGAAGTAGGTGGCACAAAAATTAAAATGTCCTTATATTTCACTTCCTGGAGACCTCCTTGAAAGAAGGGAACTGGACATGAATTATCACTGTTTCCATGTGTCTAGAGAAGAATCTTAAAAATAATAAGGGCTTAAAAAGTGCTTTTTGAATTGCTTTTATTCTCTGTTATAAAAACAGTCTGATAATAAAGTAAACTAATCTATACAGCTCTCAAATGATCTAAGGTGAGAATCACTGAATATGAAACATGGACCTGCAGATTAGTACTCAATATAAATTTATCCTTTGAACAAATGGAGCAATCCATTATCACTGTGTTCAAGATGACCATCTTATTGCTGGCAGTACAATATTTTGTCTGGTTTGTCAAGAATTAGATCCAAGCCTTTTGGGACAGACTTAAGTTTGGTCCCAATGCTTTCCTTCCGGTACCATGCCTTTCCCCACATGACTTTGTAGTTCTTCCCACTAGAGGCAAAGTGTACTTTTGCTCTCCTTGTCTTTGGGCTCAACCATGTGACTCGCTTTGGCCAGTATGTTTTAGGAGCAGTGATGTAACCAAAGGCATGAAATCCAGTTCCTTGGTAGGGTTTACCCTTTTGCAATTCTGCCATCATCTTAAGAAGACACAGGGTCTCAGAATGAACCTGTGTTGACTAAATGCCGCAAGGAACCACACCCAATGGAATTTTCAATTTGAAACAGTCAGGAGAGATCACCCAATTTGCAGTTAACCTGCATACTCATGAGTGTGAAAATAAACACTTATGATCGCATGCTACCAAGCAGGTTATTCGCATTGTTGTAGCAATAGATGATTGATATAATTCTTAAAGGCAGACACCACGTTGATTTCAAGTTTGTCCATAGCACTTATCCAAGTGCAAATACATAGTAGGCAACCAATAAATGACTATGGGATGAAATGTTTGAAAAGATCTATTTTGAAACTCTTAACTTTAAGGACTTTTCTTTTTAGTATTTTACTATGAAAATTTTAAAACAGAAAATTTCAAAGAGTTGTTGGGAGAACATCCATATAGCCATCACCTCAATTTTCAAACTTAGCATTAACTTTCAGATGTCATTTTCAGTAACTGAACAAAACTGGTTAACTAAAGAATCTAGCTATAACTGAAGAATCTAGCAAAACAGTCATGTACTGTTTCTTCATAAATTTTAGTTATTGCCATGAGAGACGATGGACTCTGAAAAACAAACTGGGGGTTCTGGAGGGGAGGGGGGTGGGAGGATGGGTTAGCCTGGTGATGGGTATTAAAGAGGGCACGTTCTGCATGGAGCACTGGGTGTTATGCACAAACAATGAATCATGGAACACTACATCAAAAATTAATGATATAATGTATGGGGATTAACATAACAATAAAAAAATTTTAAAATGTAATTATATCATCCTTTTTTTTTTTTAAGATTTTGATTTATTTGACAGAGAGAGACACAGCGAGAGAGGGGACACAAGCAGGGGGAGTGGGAGAGGGAGAAGCAGGCTTCCCGCTGAGCAAGGAGCCCCATGCGGGGCTCGATCCCAGCACCCTGGGATCATAACCTGAGCCGAAGGCGGATGCTTAATGACTGAGCCACCCAGGCGCCCATCCTTTTTTCTTATATTTCCTAATGACTCAGAAGAGAAATAGATTAAGACTAGTGCACTGAAGGATGACTGCTGCATATATTCTCTATCAGGATTTTAGAAAGACCAATTGAAATGACTAAGACAAATAAATAAATAAATAAATAAATAAAAGCCCTTGGTCAAAAAAAAAAAAAAAAGAAAGAAATGACTAAGACAAATTACACAACCAAATCTAAATCATATACATGATATAACTAACAGTACGGTTTGGCAAGAATGGTTTCTGCCATTCACTATCTGTACTGGCACAGTTTTCCTAAGAAAGGCCCAAATTAATAATTTTCATGCAAGGAAGATGGGATCCTCTTCCATGAAGTGGAACTAGGCTAGTCTGGCCATTCCTCAGCCTTCCTCTAGACATAGGCCTCTTCCAGACATGGACTAGAATTTAGAAGGGTCATGATGAAGGGGAAGAAGTAATTTACATTTCAGAGCTTACCACTCCACCTGACTCACATGTCTAGCAATAAAGACTTTCATGTTTATGAAGCAATGTAAATAAATTATGAAGTCGAGGGAATACAATTGGGATGGATGAATCCCTCAGCACACTGTGCACCTCTTCCATGCTATGCATCCCTGTCCTTATAAGATATTGTTGGAGAACAACAAACGTGCATTTAACTCATACTAATTCAAGTATATACACTCAGGCTAATTGAAAAGAATTGAGGAATGAGAGGCAGAAAAAGAATTAAAATAGTGCCAGTGATTCTGTTAGTTATTCCATCCCACCAAATGGGCCACAAAATAAAGGTGCCCTAGGAGTTACAATTCTACTCTCCCTTTAATCCACCTCATCCCATCTCTGAATTCCTCCATTTGTATAAGCTTCTTGCTGTTTTGAGAGTGATTCCAGTGTTTAAAAATACACATTTTTTTTCATACAGTAGCACTTTTAAACATAAGCCAACTGCCTAATCTGTTGCCAAACTGAAGAAAGAGAGCTCTTCTCAAGCTGGAGGAAAAGCTGCCAATGAGATGGGGTGTCCAGACAAAACCAACCCCTGTAATCTTAAGAATGAACAAAGGTCTCTCTGACTTATTTTGCTTAGCAAAGTATTCTCTAGCTCCATCAATGTCACTGCAAATGGCAAGACTTCATTCTTTTTTATGGCTGAGTAATATTCCAATGTGTGTGTGTGTGTGTGTATACATATATGTATATGTGTGTGTACACACACACACACATATACCACTTCTTCTTTATCCATCCATCAATCGATGGACACTTGGGCTATTTCCATAATTTGGTTACTGCTGATAATGCTGCTATAAATATCAGGGTGCATATATCCCTTTGAATTAGTATTTTTGTATTCTTTGAGTAAATACCTAGTAGTGCAATTGCTGGGTCATAGGGTAGCTCTATTTTTAACTTTTTGAGGAACTTCCATACTGGTCTCCAGAGTGCCTGCACCAGTTTGCCTTTCCACCAACAATGCAAGAGTTCCCATTTGTCCACATCCTTGCCAACACCTGTTGTTTCTCCTGTTGTTGTTTTAGCCATTCAGACAGGTGTGAGGTGCTATCTCATTGTATTTTTTTTAAGGTTTTATCTGAATTCCAGTTAGTAAACATACAGTGCAACATTAGTTTCAGGTGTGCAATATAGTTATTCAACACTTCCATACATTACCTGTTTTCCGCAGTGGCTGCACAAACTTGCATTCTCATCAACAGTGCAGGAAGGGGCGCCTGGGTGGCTCAGATTGTTAAGTGTCTGCCTTCAGCTCAGGTCATGATCCCGGGGTCCTGGGATCGAGCCCCACATCGGGCTCCTGGCTCAGCCGGGAGTCTGCTTCTCCCTCTCCCTCTGCCTCTCCCACTGCTCATGCTCTATCTCTGTATCTCTGTGTCTCAAATGAATAAATAAAATCTTAAAAAAAAACAAAAAAAAAAAACAGTGCAGGAGGGTTCCCCTTTCTCCACATCCCTCATCAACACCCATATGATTTCTCTCATATGTGGAAATTAAGAAAAAAAACAAATGGTGCGCCTGGGTGGCTCAGTCGATTAAGCATCTGCCTTCAGCTCAGGTCATGATCCTGGGGTCCCAGGATGGAGTCCTGCATCAGGCTCCCTGCTCAGCAGGGAGTCTTCTTCTCCCTCTGCCCCTCACCTCACTCTCGTGCTCTTTTTCTTTCTCTCTGTCAAATAAATAAATAAAGTCTTAAAAAAAAAAAAGAAACAAAACAAATGAATAAAGGAACAAAAAGAGAGTCGGAGAGGCAAACCAAGAAACAGACTTTTAACTCTAGAGAACACACTGCTGGCTACCAGAGGGGAGGTGGGTGGGCGGATGGGGAAACAGGTGATGGGGATGAAGGAGGGCACCTGCAATGAGCACTAGGTGATGTATGAAAGTGTTGAATCACTACATTATACACCTGAAACTAATAGTACACTGCATGTTAACTGGAATTTCAATAAAGACTTAAAGAAAAATAATGAAAGGTAATTTTGACTTCAAATGATATTGTATATGCTGACTTTAACTCTAACCTTCATGTTAAATTGACTTCAGTCTCCTGGGATAAGAATAAAATCTTTATCTCCCAAATGAATTCTGGAATCTCCAATTTGTCATGAAGAGTTAAGATTATTGTCTACGTTTTAGAATGAATTAATATTTACCAAGTGCTGGTGTTAATACATGAATCATAACTTTACTGTTTACCATCTATGAAATAATTTCAGCAGTTATTTGCCTAATTTTTTATCTCTTCCTACTAGTCAGATTCTAGACATTTCTCTCTTTGAATCCCTCAGAATATTAGCACATTTCACTGCACAGTATTGCGAAAGGAGGAATAAGTTAACTCAAAAACCACCCATGACTACTTTCCCACCAGATCATATTGACATCCAACAGGACATTAAGTGTAAACAGATACCTAACATTAGGGAATATGAATACTATACTTTTGTATTATACTAAATCAAAATAGAGTTAGACTGTCTTACCTTAAAAAGAAAACAGGAACAGGAAAAGTAGTATGAGTCATGACACATAGGAGATCTAATATAATGAGAAATAAATCTTTTCTTATCTAATCCATTGAATATTAAGGATTGACTTGGAAAAATATAGACCCAGAGGAAAATAGTATAATACTGGATAATGCTGATATTTATTAACTACTTAAAACAATCCTATGAGGTAGGTACTATTCTTATCCCTATTTTACAGATGAAAAAAATGTCATGAGAAGATAAGTAACTTGCCTGACATCACACAGCTAGTGTCAGGGCTAGAATGTGAACCCAGGCAAGCTGGCTCCAGAGTCTGTATATACAATCTCTTCATCGCAGTACTCACGGCCAGGTATATGACAACTAACAACCTTTATCTACACAAATGATTTCCCTTTTTGTCCTGCTGGGCATGAGACTTCTTATATGCACATATGAGATGCTGAATATCAACTGTCCATTTAAGAAACATAATCCCAAAGCAAAGTAACTGAACATGAAATAATAATGCAGAAAAAAAAAAAAACCTATAGAAGCATTTTTAATCTAACACTACATGAGAAAATAATGCACCAATCAACAAAATATGTCCCTTGGATCAATTCTATGCTGTAGATGCAGCTTACAAAGAAAATGAATAATTACAAGGTACTAACAATTCATCAATAAAGGTTTTATGGGTAAAAACAAAAGCACCCTTTATAGTATTGTAACTGTTTTACTGAAGTCCAAATAAAAATCTAAGCATATTGATAGTCTTTCTAATCATGAATGCAAACCATTACTTCTTGAACCCATGTTCTAACTACAATTTCTCTGGAGACATCATTATTTCTTATGGTTTAGCATCCTTTGGACTGGCAAAGACATGCACCCCTAGAAAGAAAGAATATAGGTTGGATCTTGCCATTTACTTAGGGAAGGGCCAATCACTGTGTTTTCCTTACATCTAGAGATAGATGTGAGTCTACAGTCTACAGAATGCTTTCACAGGTAGTGTTTAAGTAAATTCACAGTTCCTAGTGTTCATTCTAATGCAAATATCTGGCTGGCTGTTCCCCATTTTCTACCTTTCTCTGAACTGTTTTTCACTTTGCTCTGCTGTCACTCCTTTCCCATGTGAGCGCGTACAGCTACTCAATAAGTATTTGTTGAATATTGAGTAGTATCACATAAACAAAAATCCCCAAACCAAACCACTTTACATGCTGATTTTTTGGCCTTCAAACAACATTCATGAATACTTTTCCTACATCCAAAAGAACAATTTCAATCCAGTCAATCTTCTGATTTTATTTGAGGCCATTTTAATGTAACCCAGAACTTTGGTTAAACTACGCAGGTCCTTCACAACTTCTAGCTTTAAGACTGACAGTTGTAGCTGGAATCTATTTCAGATTAACTCAGCCAATAAAGTCCTAAGGTAAATAAAGAAGCTGTGGTTGATTTCCTATGAACTTAAATTCAATAAGGAATACATTTTTATTTTTATTCCTAGCCCTTCCATTTAGACCTCTGATATGTGGGTCTTCATCTTTTTTTTTTTTTTAAGATTTTATTTATTTATTTGAGAGAGAGAGAGCACTAGAGAGAAAGAACAAGCACGAATGGGGGTGCCAAGGGAGAGGGAGAAGCAGCTCTCTGCTGAGCAAGGGGCCTGATGCGGGGCTTGATCCCCAGACCCTGGGATCATGACCTGAGCCGAAGGCAGACACTTAACCAACTGAGCCACCCAGGCGCTCCAGGGTCATCATCCTTATACACTTTAAAAAGTTTTTTTAAAACTTCAATATTACAAAATGTCTGTTTCACCTTAATTACAATATACAGTTAGACTTCATTAAGTACAATTTGAGTATTATGTAAAAATATCATTTTAATAGGTTAAATATTACTTTCACTGCTTGCTTTTCAAATTGTGCCTCAACCAACCAATCATCTATATCAGCAAAGAAAGACATACTTACACTCTAAAAAGGAGCTTCCACCATTAAAATATTTGAGCTCAAAACTTCCAGATGGATGGTTTCCAATTAGCAAGAGGTAGTACAGAATGCTTTCACAGGTAGTAAGAAAAAAGCCCAACCAAGGATTTTAGCTAATCCTTTGTGGGTGGAAACTTCAGTCAAGAGAAAAACAATCTTGTAAGAACAATATTAAAAAGAACAAACTTTGTTTAATGCTATAGGAAGTAGAAATACAGCAGTCTTCCAAAACTTGACATAAACAAATTTGTGTCAGCAGATTATAGAACAAACAGGCTGTGTGCCCCTATCAAAAAGTCAGTAAGAAAACACCTTTTTAACATGTCCCAATGATCTGACCTAAGTTAGTAAAAATCACACCTGAAGATGAGATGACACTGTTTCTTCAGATAGAAGTGGGAAAAACTGTCAACAATATTGAGGTCATTACCATGAAAGAGATGAAAGGTGATTTGGGACAGATAGGCCAGTACAGTATATTGGCTGAGGGTACAGAATCTTGGGTCAGACTGTCAGGATGATCATGGTTTTTACTCATGCAGGAGTAAAATGTGCAGGCTTTCAGGTCTCACTCAGTTTGTTCATCTCTAAGTCATTCCAAATTAATAGAGTTCTCTAGAAAGAATCAAGAAGTAGTGGTATATAAAGCTCTTGGAACAGTGTCTATGTTGCAGGAAAGCTGGAGTTATGGGTTTGAGATGGCACCAAGACTCGTAAGACAAAAATAGGCTTTGATCTGGTGCTACATTTACTTAACTTTATAGAACAATTCAAGGCGGGAGTGACAACAGGGACATCAGCAGTGTGTCATCAGCAGTCCCAGCATCCGCCCAAGTACACATATTATTTTGCCCCATCACCCATCCAGAGCATAAGTACTGAGATACTTGTGGGCCACCTGAACATATAGAATCTACAAACCCATCCTCCTGTTACTATTTTATACTGTCCTTATCACACAGGCCAGAGTCCTGCACACCAAAGCAAAGCTCCCTTAACACGGGCGCAGTTCCCCTGGACAAAGGAGGCGGACCCAACATTCCTCGTTTTTATTTACTGCTTCCAGGGCAACAACGCTGCAGAGCCCTGTGTCAGTCTCAGCGAGGTCTGCATCAGCGCAGACCTCACTTACTCACAGTCTGTCATGTAGAAAGTGCTCTAAAAATGTTACCTGTTAGTCTTCCAATTAGCAGAAAGGTAATATTCTGTGTCAGTCACGGCACAGTCTCACTATCAGTGAAGGTACTGTCAATAATACATGAAAGTGAAGACTGCCAGATGAATTTAAAGTATCCACTGAGTATTGAGACAGCATATGCTGAGAGCAGTAAGAATGCCCTTTTTGCCCGCTAAGTTATCTGTTTCCCCCCTTATTCTAGTAAGTATTGCAGTTTTTCTTTGGGAGGTCCATTCTTACCCCAATCCCATATAGTTCTGGTGGGGATGGCCCACCCCTGTGTCTATGGGTAGGACTTGCATTGCAGGCTTGTGCCCCTGAGAGTAATTCAAGATTGTCATGTAATTCAAGTTAGGCCACTGACGGTCACCTTAGATTTTCACCTGAGTTATTTCAAAAGAGACCTGTTTGCTCAGCCACTAGCTTATCACGATAGCACTTCTGAGGTGAGCCTCAGTGGCCGGGCACCGAATGGACAAAGCCTGCCTGAGAACATAGGATGCAGAGAGCAAAGCCATTACGGAAGATGAAAAGAGGGCAGAAACTGAAGTCTGGAATTTTCAAAAACAGAAGTTAGTAAATCTGTTTGAATCTGGTGTCTGTTAAGCCAAGTCTGCAAGATTCCTTACTAATCCAGGGAATGAAGTGGGAGGGGAGATGCAAATGAAAAGACAGGCTGTTTAAATGGAAAGAGCAAAAGCTACAAGCAATAGTCATGGGAAGTATATGCCAGTGTAGAGCCAAGGTGGAGGTGTGTCCGTGACTGAAAGAGCTCACCTGACTGACAAGGGCTAAGGCTGGGGAGGGGGTGGGTTAACCCCTTCTAGAGAATTAGACACTCGTGATATCCCCTGGCACAGAAGAACGGTCTAGCGTGAAGCAATGATGAACTGCACCAGGCTCCATTCCTGGGAAAGGTGGGCAGAACTTTTCAGCACAGGACATATTCCAGTGTGCTGGCCGAGACATGGTGCTTGGCTTCTCAAAGGCACTAGAATCACAGCAGGGGTGGAGAAACCCTAGGTCATCCAAGAGACAGAGGCAGAAGCAGATCAGCCAGAGACCAGACCAAAGACGAAACTTGATATTTCAGAAAGCTACTTCCTGACTGTGCTGAAAAATTCTCCTTGGATCCAGTCTGAGCAGACCGGAGATAAAGATCATGGCTACTATCTGAGATATGACTAGTATGGGGCAGGTTTTGCCATTTAATCTTATTAGGAAAATATAAAAAAAAAAAAAATGTTTTCCCAAAACTACTAAGAAGACAAGGTGAGTGCTGCTAAAAGAAGACTTTTGTAATGCATTTCATTCATATGAGATGAACACTTTTAAAAAGATACAAAACTGGACAATTTCTCTTATTATTAGGTGAGAATACTACTACCTGGCATTTGGGATGGGGCATTAGATATTCACATGGAAAAAAATAGAAAGTAAAAAAGGCAGCAGCACAAACAGCAATAAAATATTTCTTGTCTTACTGGCTAACAGAAAAATATTAATGAGATACATACAGATAGACTACAGACTGGAAATCAAACTTGAACTAATACAAGCAAACATTACAGGGTCATGTGATATATTCTGGGCACAACTTTTTTATGAATCAGGTAGGATGAAAAGCATATATTCAGGGCAGCTGGGTGGCTCAGTCGGTTAAGCGTCTCCCTTGGACTCAGGTCGTGATCCTATGGTCCTGGGATCGAGCCCCGCATCGGGCTCCCTGCTCAGCGGGAAGCCTGCTTCTCCCTCTCCCACCCCCCCTCCTTGTGTTCCCTCTCTCGCTGTCTCTCTCTCTGTCAAATAAATAAATAAAATCTTTTAAAAAAAAGTATATATTCAAAAGTATCAGTATATAGAACATCATCCTTTAGAACTGCAAAAGATTAGGGGCGCCCGCGTGGCTCAGCTGGTTAAGCATCTGACTCTTGATTTTGACTCAGGTCATGATCTCAGAGCTCTGAGATCCAGCTGCATGTTGGACTCCGTGCTCAGCTAGGGGTCTGCTTGGGATTCTTTCTCTCTCCCTCTGCGTTCCCCCCCCCCCCCGGCTCTCCCGCATGTGCTCTCTCTCTCTCAAATAAATAAAATCTTTAAAAAAAAAAACTGCAAAAGATTCAAAGTTGAATATTTTAATTATTTGCTTTCTTAAGCCATGTTCTTTAATAGTCTATTATAATTTCTTCACAATTTTCTTCATGATGTTGACAATAAGCATATATTTAATAAATGCTTACTAGGAATATACCAAGTAGTTTCATATATGCTTTCTTATTTATTATCAGAATTTCCTCAGACCCCAAGAAACCATGAGTTGAAATGGTATCATATTAAAAGGAAAAACCTAAGTTTCAGTGGCTCTTATCCCAGGTACTGACAAAGAACCTCTACTTGCTTGCAAAAGTCACACTCAGTTATATCTGAGAGTCTGCAGGTGTTAACTTATGTGTGTTCACATACATGCCTAAGTACCATTATATCCACAGGCAGTAGATACACAATGGAAACTTCTATTTGTTTCCACTCACGGCTGGACACGCCGTTACTCTGCCAGACATCCAGAGATATCTCAGTCTCTGCTAGTCGTCCTCTAAGTGCCATCTTGTCCATCTTCAGTTAGGCCAGACATCTAGTGTTGTTGCCAAACACTGCAAATGAAGCATGGGCACACTTCTGTTGGCAAAGCTGGTCAGGAGTGGTGTGGTGAAGTGGTGTGCCAAGTGCTTCCCTCTCCTCATATCCCAAAACATCTTCTCAGGTCTTAATGCTTTACAAAATTTTTGTTGGAAGTGTTCCTTCTGGTTTTGGTTTTTAAATTTAATCCCTCCACCCTGATATTTTTATCCCAATATTCCACAGGACTTCGACAGGGAGAAGGGAAGGTGGAGAAATTGCATCAGAGGACAAATCTCAAAGAGGGATGTCATGTTTAACTTACTATTGACGCTTCTCTTTAAATTATTTTATTTATTTATTTGAGAGAGAGAGAGAACATGGGGGGGGGGCAGGGGCAAAGGGAGAGGGAAAATCAGACTCCCCCGCTGAGCACACGGTCAGTTGGACACAGGGCTCAATGTGGGGCTTGATCCCAGGACCCTGAGATCATGACCTGAGCTGAAGGCAGACGCTTAACCGACTGAGCCCCCCAGGCACGCCTACTATTAGACTATTCTTTCTAATAACCAAGGCTTGCTTACTGTGTCAAGTTGATCTTACTTAGCTCCTAAGAACTAGCTCTCCTCAAAATCCTCTCAACCCCTAAGTCAGAAATTACTTGGTTTTAAGTAACAGAAGTCTAATTCAATATTGAACTGTTAGGGGATGGTGAAGAAAACTTACTGGCTCAAATTCAAATTCCAGGGGTAGTTTTGTCTTTAGGCACAGCCTTGTCCAAGGACTTCAATAATATATATCTTCGACATTTTCTCTCTTTTTTTCCATCTCTGTTACTCTTTATGTTGGCTTTGGTCTCAGGCAAGCCCCTCCCTCCCCCAACAAAAAGGGGGATAGCACTTCCACCTTCTTGGTTCCAGAAAAAGTCAATGGTATGCATTTGACTGCTGTAGCTTTAGGAACTGGACCCATAGCTCAGCCAGCCACTGTGGCCAGAGAGATGGAGCATTCTGGTTGCCAACCCTTGTTACTAAGCAGGGCAAACTATGTAATTAACATCCCTAGCAGTTAGCAGGAGGACAGTTTACCAAAAATAAAAATAATAATAATAATAAGCTGGGCAGTAATAATTGTCCACTAGAGTCCTGCTCTCAACAGATACCTGCAGAGCCAATCGGATCACAAAGCAAGCCCAGATAAATTGGAACCTCAGCAGTAGGAATGACATGGTTTAAAATTTTCCCTTAGCTCATGTGCAAAGAGCCAGGATTCAAAGTTGGGTCTCACTGCTCCAATGCCTATGTTCATTTGACCATATTCTCTGTTTTCCTAATTATAATGTGTTTTCACATTTCAGAAGAGCATTCCTAGCTATAATTATGCAGGCATATCATGAGAAAATACAACTTTGGAGAAGTCAGAAAAGCTAGAGTCTCTCCAAGTATGTTCCACACCCCCTGATTCAGAACGATCTGGGGAGTTTATTATTTCAGCTTTGGGGATCATTTCTGAACTCTTAAATCACAATCTTTGGGTTTCTCTGCTTGCTATGCTTGCGCCTGTCCACTGTTAATGGTCTAGTCCAAAAGAGTGAATTATCTGATAAAATGATTCCTTCCCTGCTGTGCTGAAAGTTCCCGTTTAACCAGATATTTGCATCTTTTCTTTTTAAAGATTTTATTTATTTGACAGAGAGAAAGAAATAGCGAGAGAGGGAACACGAGCAGGGGGAGTGGGAGAGGGAGAAGCAGACTCCCCGCCGAGCAGGGAGCCCGATGCGGGACTCGATCCCAGGACCCCGGGATCATGACCTGAGCCGAAGGCAGACGCTTAATGACTGAGCCACCCAGGCACCCCTTGCATCTTTGTTCATACCAACTTGCACAAAAGTAAGAGAGCCATATATTATCAATGTTTAGTGAGCCATCAGTGCAGGGCTGTTTTGGGGTACTGCCAATGCTAGAGCTCAAATTCCCCGTACTGATTCAACATCACAGCCAGGGTATTTTCAGAAATACATGTCAGAGATGTCTGTTTGCATTGAAGCAAACACAGCACTATTTTCAACACAGAGTTAATATAACACAGATGCAGTGTGTCATTAGCTCCGCCCTGGCCACCTCTAAAAGTCACAGCATGGAGGAAGCTCCTCAGCTACCATTGTGATTGAATATAAAGGTAAAGGGCAAGAGAAAAAGAAGGGAGTTGTTTCTCTTAAGAACTTAAGGCCTTAAGTGATATTTTAAAATGCCTATGCTTTTTACTTCAGGGAAGCTGGCAAGGGCAAAATGAAGAGCAGTCATGCATCCACAAAAAAGTGCTCGCCCAAGGTTAGGCATCCTTAGCATTTACCCACATTAAGATTTGAGGAACAATCTGAGGCATTTGTTGTCAATCTTTGCAATATGTGGGGATCACCTGGGGAGGATTAACAAGCACTGTTGCCTGGATCCCTGCCCCGGACATCCTACTGCAATTGGTCTGGGGGTGGTCCCAGAGCAGGGTGCTCCCCAGGTGATTCTAATGTGCAGTGAGAGTTGAAAACCACCAGGAGCAGGGAACTATTATATTGAGCAAAAACACCTGCAAAAGTGTTTTAAAGGCCATTCCTCTTAGGAGACCTCTGAAGAAAGTGTTAATCCGTAAGCAAAAGAAATTGGTGAGGTTTTTCTAGGAGAAATAATAGTAAATATGAAAACAGCCTAAAACATCAACCCTCAAAAATAATTAGGCTTGGAATACAGAGTGCTGTGAACATGGCAGGCAGAAAATAGAAATTTTAGCTAAAGGAGAATGAAGAAGAGGAGATCCTTACCACCCAGGATCGGGAAATTGAATTCAACTCAAGAGCCATTTGAGAACCACCACAGGTATCTGCAAATGGTGGCGGCACGTTGAAAACTGGGCCTGCAAATGGCAACATCACCAACAGCGGAGCAAGGTGGTTAATCCGATGCATCTTTAAAAGAACCACCTCCGGGGGCACCTGGGTGGCTCAGTCAGTTAAGCGTCTGCCTTCGGCTCAGGTCATGATCCCGGGGTCCTGGGATCGAGCCCCGCATCAGGCTCCTTGCTCTGCGGGAAGCCTGCTTCTCCCTCTCCCTCTGCTGTTCCCCCTGCTTGTGTTCCCTCTCTCTCTGTCAAATAAAAAAATTAAAAAAATAATAAAAAAAATAAATAAAAGAACCACCTCCAGGGAGTTTTATTTCCTTCTTTCTCCATAACAGGCATTTTTAGCTAAAATGATGAAGTCATTATACTCCCAACAAAGAAACTGCATGGGAGATCATTAAATTATCTAATATCTGCGAGTCTAAGTTTGCATCTTCTAGAGAGCTAGGTCAGAGCACGACTGTTAGTCTACGGCTCAAGACTGCTACGAATAAAGGTTCAGAGTTGATTTAAGTTGTCTTCGGTTCAATTTACTGCTTAACCTGCAGGAAAGCAGCAGAAAGGATCCGTGTGTGAACATGAGGCCATGATGCCTGAGTTGTTCCTCATGGAGACACTTCTGCCTGAACTTGGAAGATCACCAGAGCCAGCATGGAGTCAAGAATTCATAATGTGAGAAGAGTTAACAACCACGAGCCCACTGCTTTTTAAATGATTTTATTTAGGCTTTTATGTAAATCAGCATTCAGGGATCCACTCAATATAAAAGGGCATTATCACAGCGGCACATCAGTAACATATTTCCTACTCTATTTCTTACTCTGTTTTTGGGCAGCAGAAGGCCTGAAGACTGCCAGCCATACGTGGCAACCTCCAAATCAGGGACGTGCTCCACTGGACCACGAGATGTGTAATGGTGCTTGTTACTGGGGCCGAGTACACTCAAACACGGGTGGGCTCTATTTAGGAACCATTAAGTCACAGGATGATCAGTTGAGGCCGTTCAGTTTAGGTGTTTCTACTCTAAATATATTAACTAAAAATCCTTAGCTTGGGACCTACAAAACAAAGGATTTGGAGAGTGCTCAAGAAATTACGTTAGGAAAACCCTATGATATAGTAAATGGCTGAACAGAGCACTCATAAAATTGCTTGTTTTCAAGTATTAAGCAAGGACCCCATCAGACTGAGCTGGCTCGAATGCCTCGGGAGCCTACCGTAAGCAAAGCTAAACCTAAGTCGGAGTCAATGCGCTTGAAGCAGAGAAAAAGAAATTTAAAAACCACCCATCACAAAGATCCCACTAGGTTTCCCAATAAGGCAACCACTGAAGCTACAGTCAGTCAAATAATTACTTTCTTTCACTTCTTTGTCTTCTCCATGCAATCCTTGCTCCAGCTCCCGTCTGTGAAGCACTCCTAATCATTTCGGATTTGGTGCCGTCCAACTGGAAATCAATGCTTGCTCAGACACACTTCAAAATTGTAATGTGCCTCAGTTTAGCCTTTAACATTTGTAACAGATGCAACAGGTATTGTCAGGCCCTGCCTGGTAACCAAAGCTTACATTCCCCTTCCCAACAAATAAGATGATTTGCCTCCTATCTGAGGCTTCAAATTTTAGGACATATTTTACGTGGGTAGAGTTCCTCAAAGTATGATTCCTGACCAGCTCTATTAACATCACCGAGGCTTCTTTCCCCCCAGCAAATGCAATTCCCTGCTCCTAACAGAGACCTAATGAATCAGAATATCTGGTGTCCAGGGCATCTGAATCTGCACTTGTAGAGGCCATCCAGACACTACAGTTAGAAAACTACTCCTCCGGTGCCTTTCAAACCAAGTGCTTCCTAAAATCAGGAAGTTGGGTGCTGAGCAGGAGTTGTAAACTGCCCATCTGATAACAGACTAGCAACCGGCATTTGGATACTGATGTCCCCAAGTTTAACTGTGTGGCTCCAGGTAGGTATGACATCCTCACCGAGCACAAATTGCCCCTGGTCCTGCTGACCACTTTTGGTCCCTGCCCAGTGTCAGGGTCACCATCTCAGACTCCCTTGTGCTTTGGCTGTCAATGATCCCTGGGTTTATTCCAGATTCTAAATCTCAGTAATTCCTATGGCCTCCACTAGCACATTATAAACTGCTATCAATTCTTCCTCTGGGGTCTGGAGTAGGAAAATGATGAAATATTTCTAGGCCTTGCTGACTATAGTCTGACAGTAATGAGACAGAGCATATTAAGAAGAGCCATTGCAGGTCGAGATATATCCAATATAAATTATTAGCTTAGATAGCAAATCCAAGCCTGGCAGGGGGGATAGGGGGGAAAACCAAAAAGCAAAATGCAGAGATGGCATTCCAGGGGAGAACTTTTTATTGTAGGATCCAAAATCAAACAGTGCTGATTTCCTAATCAGCGACAATGGCGATGAAGGAAACAACAGTCAACACCGGGAAATCAGGACCGACACTCGGGGATCATGAAATGTTCTAAGTAGCTAACAGAGCTCCAAGTATTGGTCTTTAGTTTAAGGGCAGAATTCCACCCAGTTGGAGTGAAGGTGTTGTTTTTCTTTTATTTACCAAGTCAGGAGCTCAGCAACAGTGAACCTCACTTTCATATGTGGGGACATACCTTAGAACCCAGTGGAAGAAATGCTGTCTTGATGGGCTGAAGCCTCCTAAATCCGTCCTGCTTCTACTTAGGCTGGGCCTGATTGAGGCTGCCTATCAGAATTATCCTCAGAGGACTTTTGGTGCTGTTATTTTGTCATTGTTTATGTACAGATCCAAGAACTATCTCATCAGAGTACTCTTTGTTTTGGTCTGGCCATCTGTGCATTTTAAAACTGCACAGGTGATTCATATGAGCTACCAGGTTAAGAGCTACACTCCCAGGTGTCAGAATAAGGCTGAACCTGATGCGGCGTAGGGCAGCAGGCAGTGGTGTTGAAAACACCAAGTGGAGTCCACTACTGGTCCAAGCAAAACAAGCCTCTGGGCAAAGTGCTATGAAAAAGTCTAACTCTTTTTTTTTTTTTTTTTTTAAGAGAGAGAGAGAGAATCTCAAGCAAGTTCCACACCCAGCACAGAGCCCGATGTGGGGCTTGAACTCATGACCCTGACATCATGACCTAAGCCAAAATCAAGAGTTGGACGCTTAACCGAGTCACCCAGGTGCCCCTGAAAAAATCTAACTCTTAAGAAACTTAAGAGCATCCCTTCTTTTCTAGTCCACCTACTTCCTAGAATGATAAAGCGTGCATCATAAGAACTGTGCATTATATTCCAAGATAAGCACTGCTATCTCAGGAAGGGGGAGTCCTTTCCACACTTTTGCCTTTCTCCTGCCCCACCAAATACAGGTTACTTTAACACACAGAAAATTTTATTTATAACCTATGGACCATTAGACACTTAGGTCTGGTATTCAAAAGAATTTCCTACTATGAAAAATCTCTGAAACATCTAAAGAAAGTAATTTTGGCACTTTTCTATCATTCCAAAATTGAGAAGAGATTCGCTTCTCGCCTCTCAGGTATATTATTTTAGATGAGGGAATTCCGGTAGTGGTGATTCTTTCATATCTGTCAAAAAAAACCCATTACGAACAACCACGGGAAGGCGAACATCATCTTTCTAAAAGAGTAAACACGAGGCTTAATTTGTTCATGTGCAGTAAACAGTTTAGTTTTGAAGGCAGAATCTAAAGTGAAGATTTTATTTCTCTCTGGTCACTGTGATCTCCCTGCTTGAAAGGTATTACTGAGATAAGGAAGCATCAAAACCTAGTGCCGGGTAATCAGAGTTGAAGGAATATAACTTTGTTTGGGAATTATTGTCTTAAATCTTCTCTGGCTCAAGATACTAGAGCTTGCACCCCTTACAGACTTTCTCCTGCGGTGGCTTGAGCTAAGAATCAGGGCTGTAGGGAGCTTAGAAGCCAAATAGTCACTAGCAAAGATTCAGTTGGTAATTACGTGCTTGGAATTCAAATCTTCCCACCAAGTGAGGAGGAGAAGGCAAGATCTATTATAATGCTTCTCCGTTTCAAAGGTTACGTCAGTCTGTGATTATGTTTGTGAGATACTCAACATCATTAACACTCTGGAAAAAGACAACCAGTCCTGAAACAGCTTTGATCAGCATAGACCAGGGACTAGAGAGGACATTACATCCCTGAGACCAGGGTGGTGTGGAATGAGAGCTCAGAGGTGCTATTTGGCTCTTTGTTCACAGAGAGATATGGAGTCTTCACTGGGGCTAGCAGAGCTCTTGAACGGATGGGCTCTTTATTTTGATTAATGAAGTAGCAATTCGGAGAAAGATGCTTTCAGAACAGGTGTCAAGATCTAAAGCTACATTTCTTTCCTGACACCAAGGAATCCATACCGCTTGCTGCTTAAGATGAAAGTCAGGTGTCCTGTACCAGCACTTATTCAGTTGTCTCTTTAAATTACTAAGACAGACATCATTTTCCTTCACTCACCCTTTTTTCAAAGCTGAATGGACAGCCCCCTTAAGAAATGATACTTTTCTAGAAAACATTAACCTCAGTGTGCCATATCTTGTCCTTGGAAAAAAGTAAAAAGACACAAAGAAGCAGGTCTATAACATGAGAGCCAACTACCATTTCACATCTCCAGATTAACACTTTTACCTCTTCTCCTTATTCCAGATCATTACTGCATGGAGGCAAGAACAGGAGAGGAAAAAGTAAAATTTCCACCCAAACTTTGTTTCTGATGTACCCTGGAAGGGGAGGATGATCAGTGCTGGGTCAGCCCCTGACTCAACTCAGCTCAAACAGGGTCTCTTCAGTGGGAATCTGGAAATGAGGCTGAGAGGAGAAATGGCTTAACTTGCTAAACCATAAAGTTAGGAGCTATGAGTTGTTTACAGCAAATCATCCCCCTTATGTTTCTCCTCTAGGAACAAACAGAGGAAGCCTATCTCAGAGGGGAAAACAAAACCAAACAAGCAGACAGGCACAGAGTGACAAACAAGATATGCGTGAGGAAACAGGAATCCCAAGGGCATTTGCTTACAATTCATTTCTGAGTCCTGGAAAAATCCCTGCGTTAAAGTTCATCGAGGTATCTCTGAATCCTGCCATTAAATACCACTTCCACCTTTTGTAGGTATAAGCTAAGTTTCCCTAACTAGCAAGAGGAATCTTTAATATAACTAGTTGGAAAATATAATGGAAAAAAGTTATTACTGCTAATAACCAAAAATATAAAATTCCTGGTTTATTATTACCAATAACAATATTACAAATTATATGTAGATTTAGATCTAAAAATAGAAATAATTAATAACAGATATAATAGAAGAGATGCCTAAGTGGAAAGAGAATCTATTCCTAGATGAAAAAGAAACACATAAAGACAGAAATTCTCCTTCACTGAAATGACAAATATACTTTGGATCCTTGAAGGATTTTTTTTTTTTTTAACTTGACAAATTTATTCTAAAGTTCTTTTTGAAGAACGAAGAAAAACTTAAAAGGCAAGAATAAGGTAACTTCCAGTGCCTGGTAGTTAAATGCATATTAAAATGACAGTTATTACAAGACTGTTTATATGTGCAGGAAGACAGAAATCCTTGACAAATTTAGAAAATCCAAAAACAGACCAAGCTTCATCTAAGCATTTACTATTTGATTAAGAAAGATCATTTAATAAATAGGGCCTGGGCATTATTATTTTTGAAGATATACAATTATGTTAAAGATTAAATTATACAACAGAATGAATCCCAAATAGAGTATATACAGAAATGTAGTTGAAAAACCACACACACATAAAAGAATTACAATAAACTGTGTATATTAATTTGATCCCTGATCAATGAAGGCCTTTGTGAATACAAGTATAAATAAATAAATAAGTACATAAGAATTTCAAAACATGGCATATGTGACTGAAGATTTAAGGTATCTCTATATCAAAAATAAACATGAGCAAAAACAGATACATCTAAAAAATATTTTCAATTTATACAACAAAGTCTTAAGTTATAAAAGCACTCTTAAAACTGAGAAAGGATATGAACTGGCAACTCAGGAATGAAAAATAAATAAGAAACATTAGCAAATAAGCAAATTCACTAAGTGTCCAAGAAAACTAAATTAAAGCAATAATGAAATTCCACTGACCAAATTTTTTTTTGTTTACTTCTTTGTATTATAATGATAAGGGGTATGTTGGCACTTGTATATATTACTGAGGAAGAGTAAATCTGTAGGGCCTTTCCATCAAGCTGCTTTCCAAAACATCAAAACTGCTCAGAGCCTAACTCAGGTATGTAGATTTGGGAAGTTAGTCGATGGAAATCATCAGAAATATCAACAAAGATGTAACAGTAAGAATGAGTACTGCAGACATTTTTACAACCTGAAATTGCTAAGATACTCAATAATAGTAGGGAATTGATCAATTAAATTGTTGAATATCATTGCAATAACTACTGAACAATTAGATTACCAAAGAATAATAATGAAGAAAAGCTCACAATACTATAAGAAATGGTAAATTATGAAACAACATTTATGATAATCTCTAAGAGTTAAAATTAAGTTGTTTAAATAAATAACCAGAATCATATAGACCAAAACAAACAGTTCTGGATATATTAGGATGGTGAGATTTTTGTTTTATTCTTTATATTTTTAAAACTTCCCAAATTTTCCAAAATGAAAAGAAAATCAGAAAAGAAGCATAATCCAGTAAAAAACAAAGGAGCAATGATAACAATACAAAACAAACAAAAAAGGAAATAGAAAAAGAAGGCAGGAAAAGTCATTCCAGACAGGGGGCCCACATGCAAAAGCACTAGAGTGGAAAAGAGTTTGAGATATTCTGGGAACTCCCAAGTAATTTTGTGTGGCTTAGTCACAGGCTGTATCAGGGGTAATTCCAAGAGATGCAATTCAAAAAGAAACTTGTCTTCCTAGCATAAGAATATTAGTTTCCTAGTGCTTCTGCAACAAATTACCACAAACACAAGAGCCGGAAACAACACAAATTTGGTATACGAGTTTGGAAGTCACAAGTCTGAAATGAATCTCACAAACCTAAAATCAAGCTATAGGCAGGGCTGTATTTCTTCGTGAGATTCTAGGGGAGAACCCATTCCCTTGCCTTTTCCAGCTTCTAGAAGCTACCCACATTCCTTGGCTTGTGTCTCCCTTCCATTTCCAAAGCCAGCAACAGCCAATCAAGTTTTGCTTACAATGTCATCCCTCTGTTTCTGACTCTTTTGCCTCTCTCTTCCACATTTATAAATGACCCTTGTGATTATAATGGACCCACTCAGATAATCCCAGATGATCTCTTTATTTTAAGGTCAGCTAGTTAGCAACCCGAATTCCATCTGCAGCCTGATTCCCCCCAGCTATGTAGTATAACATATTCAAAGGTCCTGGGATTAGTACTTAAACATTATTGGGGGAAGGGACATTATTCTGCCTACCACAAAGTATTTGCTCTGGAGATGCATTGATGGTGGCAAGACCAGTTAATACAGGTTACTTTAAAAAGTCAAGGGTAAGTTTTTAACTGGTCTGAAGAAAATGTCTTACTGAGACTTGGGGAGTACGAAAGGGTGGAGGGTAAATTGTCTTCGAATTCAAGCATCAGAGGAATTGTCCATCTCACTCCTTTCCACAGATTCAAATCCCGTGTTTATGGCAATGCTTTGCATATAGTAGCGGCTCAAGAGACAGTTGCTGAGTCACTGATTGACCTAAAAAATAATTCATACCACTACTTTTCTTAGCTTCTAGAGTTCAATGATTTGTTCTCAGATTTCTATAACATCTACTGTCTGAGTGCTTTATTTTAGCAATCGAGCCTTAACATTATTTATTTTTGCTTGTATTCTTTATTTAGCCAACTAATTTGCCTTATTATTCATTTATTGAGAATTAACTGCAATATTACCCATGATCTAGTTTATATAAGAATGGTACTCCATCAACTACACTTTCAAATGCCTGGTTTGATGAGCAAACTTTGATCATACTATGTGGACCCTCCATGTAGATACAGCTGATTATTTTCTGCGATGTAGATAAGACTAAAATCTCTGCTCCCTTTTTCTCTTGGTATTTTTATTATTGCCTCAAGGCCAATTCCTACACGATCATAAAGGGACTCATTGAGTGGGCTGTGAGGTTATTAGAATAAAAAAGATAAAGCTCTTTATATTTCACATGAGCTAATCCCCCCTTGAATATCCTGTTATATTACAGGACTTAAAAAAAATAGTACAAGAGTTTCTGCTGTGTCAATTGCTAAAATGGATAGTCCCCTGCTATTTTAAGTATAGCTGAACTCAACAAATGGAGTAAAAAAAGAGCAGAGCTGAGAAGCTCAGCATCTTAGACACGTTTTGTGAACATTTAAAATAAGTGGGCTGTATACCATTTGTCATCTTGGGAATTTTAGAATTTGTCCTGTATTATCTTTGAGTATATATGTATAATTTAATCATCATCCATAAGTAATGTTAATGGATTGTCAGGATAATGCTGTGTCAGGATTAGATATGTTCATGACAAAGAAGCAGAGTCAAACATATAATAAAGCATAGATCTGAGAGTATGCCAAAAGCTGAAGATGGTATATGATTTTCCCTGTCTATAGAATAAATAGTGGCAATGAAAGTAGTCATGACTACTAGTCCAGAATAAATGTGGGTCCATTTCAGATTCTGCCTAACACAGAAAGAGGGACTGACATGGATCTTTAGACCAAGGGATGAATGAGTTCTTCAACTGGAGAGTAATAAAATTTACAGGGTAGGGGTGCCTGGGTGGCTCAGTTGGTTAAGCGTCTTGCCTTTAGTTCAGGTCATGATCTCAGGGCCCTGGGATCAAGCCTCACGTAGGGTTCCCTGCTCAGCAGGGAGTCTGCTTCTCCCTCTCCCTCTGCCCCTCCCCTTGCTCGTGCTCGCTTGCTCTCTCTCCTTTCAAATAAATAAATAAAATATTTTTAAAAAAATTTACAGGGTAGAAAAGGGCATCTGCTGAAGTCAAAAATGAAATGGTAAAACAAAGCAAAACAAAACATGAAAAAGGCAGACTATGTTGAGAATACTAATGGTATGTAAAAACAAACTGTAAAATGTGTATCAGATGATGGTAAAATACTTCCTTCTCTTTCTTCCTTTCTTTCCCTCTCTCCCTTTCTTCCATTCTTAATGAGAGACTGACATTGTGCCAGCCCTTAAACTAAGTTTCAAAGATAGGAGTGTATATTTGTGGCAACTTCGTAATTCAATAAACAAAAATATGTCTTTGATTTTGAAGTATAAACTGGTCTCTGAGTAATAATTTATGCATAATGATTTACCCGTGAAGTACCTTAAAATCTACATTGATATAACCTCTCCTGGAGATGCCTTTTTTAAAGATGCCCTTTTAAAGCCATGTGAAATTGTCCCTGCCCTACAGGAACTCACATTTGAA
Organism: Mirounga angustirostris; assembly: GCF_029215605.1. NCBI lineage: Eukaryota > Metazoa > Chordata > Mammalia > Carnivora > Phocidae > Mirounga > Mirounga angustirostris. The sequence goes on along the minus strand of NW_026991719.1, from coordinate 21,614,735 downwards.
TGAAGGACCCAGGCATAAAGACATTTACAATATATTCTCATAAATTCTAATGAAGGATTAAGAGATGAGCAAGTATACTAAGAAAAGAGAAAAAAAGAAGGAAGGAAAAGCTTTTCAGGTAGAGATTATTTACTGGAACTATTTTACTTGGGAGTAAACTGTAAATGTATTCAAAGATCAGATTCATGGAAGGCCTTACATCTATGCTCAGAGTTAGAACCTGTCCTAAAAGCAGTGGAAAGCTTTCTAGTGAAGTTTTTTTAAGCAGAATGACCTGCTCATTGGTACATGGATGGTAAAAATAAAACTGAAGCATTCCAAGGCAGACACTACTAAGAGGCGAATACTTAAACTTTTTATTCATGTATCAATGCAGCAACTACTATTAAGCACCTACTAGGTACATAAGTCTGTGTTTGGTTTTGATGATAGAGCTCTGAGCAAATCAGACACAAACCTGCCTAAATAGACCTTATAGTCTTACATGACAAGGTAAAGGTTTTGGAATATATTCTAATTATATTGGGAAGCTTTTAGAGAATTTGATTCTGCTATGTAACCTAATCTTATTTCTGTTTGCAAAAGACTGATTTGGGTGCTATGTAGTACATGGATTTCACCAGAGGCAAGAGTGATACAATCAGGAGACTACTGTAATATTCCAGGTTAAGGATGATAGTATATTGGAACAAAAAAGAAGATGGAAAGAATTAAACACTTTTGGGATCTATTGTAGAGATGGAATGAATGGTTGTGCCTCTAGTTGAATGATAAGGGGGAGAATGCAGACAGCAGGTTAGTCTTGAGTTATTCAAGCACATGCTAAAGTTAAGAGTTTTTGAAAAATAAAAAAAAACCCTTAAAAGTAGTAACTATTAAATAGGCAATTTGGTACACAAATGTTTTGTTCAGAAATAAGTCAGGGTTGCAGACATGGATTTGAGATAAATGGCATTTAAAATCTTGGAACGGAGTCAAAGAATCTAAGAAGAACATATGGATCAGGATGAGAAGGGAGATCAAGACCAACCCAACCTTGGAAGTTTGGACAGAAGAGTCAAACAAGAGGCTAACAAGAGCCTGTTAGACAGGAGGACATCTGGAAGCCAAAAGAACAAAGTATTTCAGAAATGGAAGAGATAACCGATGAAATGTTGCTAAGTGAGACCATCAACATGGAGATTGTTGCTGACCTTGATAACAACAGTTTCGGTGAAGAAGAGACAGAAGAGCATTCATGGAAGGGATCCGGGGAGGAAAGTAAGGAGGTTGAGACAGTGACTATAGATAAGCATTTCGGTAAAATTTTCTGTAAAGTGAAAAATGAAGTTGTAGTAGATAGAGGGAGCTGAGTGGGTTCACAGGCTGAGGGTATTTTCAGTATGGGTGACACTAGAGCATATTTGTATGTGAACAGAATGATCTTTTAGATAAGTAATAACTGATGCATTCAGGAGAAAAAGGACTCACTGCAAGAAGAAAATCTTTAGAAAGCAAAATGTGAATGGGATCAAGAGATCGTGTGGAGGGTGTAGCATTTTGCCAGGCAAGCACAGTGGAAGGAGTGAGAGGCAGTTAAGTTACTGACGGTCAGAGACTTGTTACAACAAAAGACTCTGGAATCTGAGCTGTATAAGAGAGGAAGTGCCCTCACTTGAGGGGTGACTATGAGGGGTGTGATGGTGGGTACAAAAAGAATTACCGTCAATAGAGGGGAGGTTTAGGTGTAATTAAGAAATGGCGGTGAACAAGTTGGAAAGACTGGTGGTAGGGGTAGTGAGGATTGTAATTACAAGATTACCACTGTGCTGAGTGTTATGACAGAGAAACAGAAGCCATTGCAAGAGCATCAAGCCAGGCAGACGTAGCCAAACTTGCAATGTGAAGGAGTGTTCCTAGCAGAAGTGACATTTAAGTTGAGCTCTTTAAGGTGAAAGAGATAGGTAGAGAAAAGGGCAAAGTGTTCTATTTAGAAAGAAGGCCCCAACCTATTAAATGTCTGAGTGCCTTCTATGTTCCAGTCACCAACTTAGGATGTGGAGATAGAATAACTGTTGAGAGATACAGTTCTTGCCTGCATGGAGCTCGCATTCTAATGGAAAAGGCTAAAAGAAATTCTAGAAGTCAGGGACAGAAAGTGGCACAGCCAAGGATTCAGAGATGAGGGGTGGAGGAGGTGACATCATGGTGGGCCTTGGATAACTATTTAGGTTTCTCTCTTATGGGCAAGAAAACCCCACTGAACGGATTTGGACAGTAAAGGAACCTATCTGCAGTTTTAATTCTAAAATCTCTACATGATCACTGTAAAATGAATTAAAGCAAAGATGGTTAAAGGGTTAAACTAAAAAAAAAAATGATTTTCCCCTTTTCTGGTCATTCAACCACAAAAATACTACTGCTGATATATTATTTTTTTGTTTCCTTACAGATAGACACATAGACACACATGCATATGCGTATTAGTTTTCTTCACAGAAATGTAACCATTCAATATATATTTTCTCTCTGTGTGTGTACGCATAAAGAGACTTAATATATTGGAGTATTTTATTGTATCAGCACATACGGATCTACCCCAATTCTTAAGAGTTTATGTTACTTCCTTGTAGCACTGATTCTTGATTTATTTAACTTGCCTTCTATTATTAGATATCTAGGTTGCTCCTTTATTAAACTAGGTTATTAAACAGATGGGCAAAATTGTAAATCAAATTGTAAAACACCCTTCTAATTTTATTTTGTTTTGGGAAACAGTTATTTATAAAATAGGTTACTTTTATTAATATAAATGGGTTGACAGACAATTATCTATGGGTTTCTCCTGTTTTTGCACTTTCTTGCAAGTTGAGACACTCAGTGCCTTTGTTCTGGACTCCTTTTTCAAGGATGTTCATATCATGAACACACTGGAAGATAGCGATCATGTCTCTAAGGTATGCTCATTATAAAAGAATAAGGCTCCTAAGCTCAGGGCCTCTCCTGTAATGCAACTCACTGTATGTTCTAGTGTCACCTAGCCCTCTTTACAATGCTCTGTGGGAAATGGGGGTTTAGAGAACTGGTAAAATAAAATGCTGACACTTTTGCCTCCTGGTATTGTTTTGAGTTCTAATGATCTCTGTATGTAACGTAGGCATCTCATTTCTTTTGCCAGCATCCATGAAACTAAGGCAGACTAACTTGTAAAATCTCAGGACATGTCATTGTACTAAACTGATAATTTTTCAAAAAATTCCGTTTCAGGTTGCCTGGGTGGCTCAGTTGTTAGGTGTCTGCCTTCGGCTCGGGTCAGTATCCCAGGGTCCTGGGATCAAGCCCCGCATCGGGCTCCCTGCTCAGCAGGAAGCCTGCTTCCCCCTCTCCCACTCCCCCTGCTTGTGTTCCCTTTTTCGCTGTGCCTGTCAAATAAATAAAATCTTAAAAAAAAAATTCCATTTCAGTTTTAATACTGTATGTATCAATAGACATACCCCACATAAATAAACGCTTTTTAAGGTCTTCCATCTTCTAGGGTTTAAAGGTGTCCTGATATCAAAAAGTATAAGAATCACTGCTCTATAATATTTCATTGTATTATTTATACTACAATTTATTTCTCCACTTACTGATGGATGCTGGGTAGTGTCTTATCTTGGCATTTATAAACAAAGCTGCTACAAGTATTCTAGTATATGTTTTTTGGTGTACTTTTATTTTAATGGAGAAGATATGTGGACTTTGTGCTGTTATAAATGGTATCACCTTTAAACATTTCACTTCCCAATTTTCTGACATAAAGAAATACAACTGCTTTTTATGTATTGACTTTGCATACAGTAGTCTTGCCAATACCCCTGTTAATTTGATTAGTCTTTCTGTTGATTATTTTAAATTTTCTAAATACAAAGTTATATCATATGAGGATGACAGTTTTATTTCTTCTTTAAAATTCCATACACTTTTTCCCATTTTTTTTTGCATTTTTGCACTGTTAGGGCCTCACATTTAATGATGAATAGAAGTGACTAAAAATACATTCTTTTCTTCCTTATTACAGAAGGAAAGCTTTCAACATTTTGCTATTAAGTACAGTGTTTCTGCTATGTTTTGTTTTTGTAGAAAATCTTTACCAGATTAAAAAAGTCTCCAATTTGTACTTTTCCTAAGACGATTTTTTTTTTGTAAGTCATATTTGGACATTGTATTTTATCAAATGCTTGTCCTATGTCCAGTGAGAAGATGTGATTTTGGTGATTGCATTTTTTAAATAAAATTTTTAGGTGACATTTTATTTTTTAAGTAAGCTCTATGCCCAATGTGGGGCTTGAACTCACAACCCCAAGGTCAAGTGTCTCATACTTTACTGACTGAGGCAGCCAGGTGCCCCTGACAATTGAATTTTTTAAAGAAACTTTCTACTTCATGTAAGGCTTTTACTTATCATTCAAAAATTGGCCATAATATCCTCTTGTGCTCTTTTAAGTATCTGTATAATCTGTAATAATATCCCTTTTTTCATTCCTGAGATATCCACCTATCTATCCATCCATCCATCCATCCATTTTTGGACCTAATCAATCTTGCCATGTATTATCAATATTTTTAGTCTTTTCAAAGGAACATACTTTGGCTTAATAGTCTCTATGATTTTCAATTTTACTCATTTCTGCTATTACCTTTATCATTTCCTTTTTTAAAATTGTATTTGTGTATAATAAATATGCTGTTCTTCTTTTTCTGTCTTTACACAGTTTTCTCAGGCAGGATCCCATCAGAAGAACACTGATCATATTAAGTATTTAATACAGATAGAATTGTTACTTCCTATCCTCAGCCTCAGAAAAGCGCTGATGTTTTCCAACACTATAATTGAGATTTGTCATTTCTAGAATTTCATATAAATGGAATCATGTAATACATACTCTTTTCTGCCTAGCCTTTTCATTCAGCAAAATGTTTTTCAGATTCATCCATGTTATTACAGGTTATCAGTAGTACTATCTTATTGCTAATATTCCACTGTATAGACATAGCACAATTTGTTTATTTATTCACCTGTTGATGGACATCTGGGTTGTTCACAGGTTTAATCATTAGGGGTAAAGATTCTGTAAACAGCAGTATATAAGTCTTTGTATAGACATAGATTTTTTTTTCTCAGATAAATATGAAATTAATGAATCATATGGAAATTTCTTTGAGATTTTAAATGCAATTCTTAAGAATGTTTAGCTAGTGCTGACTGAACTTTTATTCTGTAAATACATTAGTGCTTACCCCTACTTTTCAGTATTGGCCACTTTTTTTTAACTGTAACTTCATAGATAGGTTTGTGGATTGTTAAGAGATGGTGCATTTAAAACCTAGGCCTAAAGTCATGGTAGTTAAACATTTATTAAGCGCAAACATAGCTGTAGTTGTATTATAATTACTTTATTTATATTATTTCATTTTCTTTTCATGATAACCTAAAAGGGTCTGTATATTATTCTTATTTTTCAGATGAAGTATAACTAAGGCAAAGTTATGTTAATTAATCTACTCAAAGATATAAAACTTAGAAACTGCAGAGCTAGGATTTGAACCCAACAAGTCAGATTGCCAAGTCTGTTCTTAACTCTACTGCCTTAAATATAGAATAAAAGGCTAAACAGATACTTGACTTCCTTTGAAACAAGGAAGCAAAAAGATGCATGTGCTTTCAGCATGAAGAGCATATCCATTTAAATGAAGTAGATTTTGGGCGCCTAGGTGGCTCAGTTGGTTAAGCGACTGCCTTTGGCTCAGGTCATGATCCTGGAGTCCCGGGATCGAGTCCTGCATCGGGCTCCCTGCTCTGCAGGGAGTCTGCTTCTCCCTCTGACCCTCCCCCCTCTCATGTGCTTTCTCTCTCTCTCTCTCTCTCTCATTCTCTCTCTCAAATAAATAAATAAAATCTTTAAAAAATAAATAAATAAATGAAGTAGATTTCTAATGTCTAATTTCAGTCAATACTTGCAAATTATGGATTAATTAAAGTACACAAAGTAAAAGGTGGAAAACATGAAGGTTAGGTGTATTTTAAAACTGCAATTAATTTTATTTATCTTGTTAGAATCTGATAGTTTCCAAACCTAGTAAGGCTATTTATCACATAACTCAGAACTCAAACAATCTATCTACCTACCTAAACATTTGCACAACAAATACTGTCTATCCATCCAGGTGATATTTTGGTATTAATTAGAATTATTAATTAGAATATCCTTCGTAAACACTAACAGTACATAATTGATTAAATTAACAAATGAAAAAAAATGATATACTCTATATTGTTGGATTTTCTTCTACTTTTTACAGCTGTGGTTTGTTTGAGCTCATGAACAATATGTTCCACAGGTTGTACAGAATAAATGCCTGAACAGCTGTAACATCTTCACCTAATCTCTCCGCTGTTGACATCAAGGAATAAATGGAAAATCTATAATGTTATTGTATTAATCATCATGAGAGGCAAAGTTCAATTATATGGTTTTCCGAGAAAAAGTAGCAGTTGGTTATCACCAATTTTGAGACTAAATGAATCACGTGTATTTTTAAGGAAATTATTTTTAAACAGGCTTAATAAGATACCTTCAAGAGGCTTGTAAAAATAATGGGAACATTTTATCTTCTAAACTCTAGCAACTACAATAAAATCTCTATGTAAACATGTTACTTGGGTACAAGGCTTTCCAATTTAACTACCATGTCTCCTATTGACATAGAAGACTGCTACTGAGATCATTAAATAATCATTTCCAGAGAAAAATATCATCTATTTTAGTTAGGTCACAAACAGTGGATTTACTACTGAGACACCTCTCAGACAAAAGTTCGAGAGAAGAAACATCACACTTCTCACAACCGCCTGAAAGGGGCTGCTTATCGAAAGCAGTTGGGGGGGGGGGTGGAGGGGATGTGCTTTGTAAGACAGTAAGAAAGGATATGAACCACTTAACAAACGAAAATCAAAATCAAATTTCTGCCCATATATTTAGGCATTCAGTACTTGGAACACAAAAAAATTTCAGGCTTCTTTCTTTCTATTTATCCAGGGACAAAACTCCCCCATAGTAGTGATCTCTGATTTTGTAAACCATACCAGAGAAAAATCATCAAAACAGTAACCGATTTGGTAAAACAAAAACAAACAAAACCCCCCCCACAAATTCCAACATCTTAGGTTTTAGTTCTGATATTTACTTGTTACAAATTGCACAAATTTCCCACTATTAACTGCTTTAAAAATACTCTTTCTTTCAGATATTATAAAAAGGTACATTTACCACTCAGAGAAACCCTGATTTCAGGTTGCAAGAAACCAGGCAAAAGCTATATTGGATGTCATTTACAGAGTGTCATAAAGTGAAATGTAGCTAATGAGCCCTTCACAATGGTTTGCATCATGCTCGCTTCTGATTCTGCCTCTATGGCAGCTACTATTCAGAAAAAGTCCATCCATTCCACGTAAATCTGGCTGCTCCCTGCTCCAGTACCAGTGTAGAAAGCTCAATTTAAATCAGACCTAATCACTTCTGCCAGCCGCAGTGCGCTTCCCAACATTCCTAACCCACCTGAACATTCTAGCATGACTTTGTTTCTTGCATCTCTCAGCCTTCCTCCAATTCAGCCACAGTCTAATTGGCTGGCTGGGGATTCCACTGTCACTCAAGCTAAACCCCAGGCTCACCGAGGAAATTGGAAGCTGAGTTTGCAGTTTGAGTTTGGTTCCAAGGGTACATATTTCCTAGTGTTATTTTTTAACCCCTCTAAGTAGCCAGAGAGAAGTAAGAAAATGCATGAAACTGTACCTTAAAATACAGTAGATCTTTTTTTTCTGACACATTTAATTGTTTAGTTCTACAGCGGTGGTCAAGAAAGAAACTGAACGCTTGTCCTTACATTTTGCCACAAAAAAGGGAGCCATGACATCATCTGGAAGCCCCCTTCAACAACCATTAGGTTACCATTTTATTTTTTGGTTTTTGGCTTTTATTTTTTTCATTTAAAGAATAGTTTGTTTTTTAGGTTACCAGTTTTAAAAATGCTCTCCTTTGACCTCAAGGCTATTGGTTTGGGGAAGGAATTTAACAAAATTTCTGTGAGTACAAGACAATTCAAGATTTTGCTTTCTGCTTCTAGATTAGGGCTGGTAGCCTCTATTTATCTACCTACCTATCTATCTATCCATCTGTCTGTCTGTCTATCCATCTCACAGAATATGAAATATTTCTAGATTGTTACTAATGTCCCTGATGCTACATAACACAAGAGAAATTCTTCCAGATCCTGCTGTGCAAATCAAAGCGAGGTATTACTAGCACCAGGTCACCAAGTTTCATTTCACTGTAAGTAAACACAAGACCAGGTGGCGGGCTCTCTGGCTGTGTGATCGAGCATGGATGGTTACAAAAACCTGCCACAGTGGCTTTCTCATCAAGTAGTTTCCATCTTATGATGGAGACATTGCACAGTGTTCTCTAGAAAGTACCAAATATGACACAAAGATAACAAGTGATCAAGAGTTTCAGAGGAGGGGAGAGATGACTTTTTACTAGCCGTTCTGTCCTCTGCCTTTCTGGTCAAAGGTAAGGCAGAAGAAATAGGAAAAGAAAATCTTGATGATTGCTTAGCCTAATTACCTCCACTAACTCAGAGTGGCTTTGTTCTCATCCATCATTAACATACCCTACGGCAGGGCGCCTGGGTGGCTCAGTCGGTTAAGCATCTGCCTTCCGATCAGGGCATGATGTCAGGGTCCTGGGATCAAGCCCTGCATGGGGGGCTCCTTGCTCAGCGGAGAGTCTGCTTCTCCCTCCCCCTGCTCGAGCTCTCGCTCTCTCTTTTTAAGATAAAATCTTAAAAAACAATAAAAAGAAATAAAAAAAATACCCTATGGCCATTACACAACCATCTCCATAATGAATGAAATGCAAGCCTAGAGTATCCCAATACCATAAATTTGTAAATTGACTTAAACAATGAAAAAGAAGCCAATGTCCATGGTGTATTAAATATTTGTGTCTAAACATGGTTGAAGTACAGATAGCATAATCTTTTTAGCCCAAATGTAAATTCACTTGAACCAGAACCAGACCAGAATTCACTCTGGAGGAACCAAAGTGGATTTTTGTTTTTGTTTTTGTTTTTCCTTTCTTCTCGTTTTTGTTTTTGCATTTGCTTATAGCATTTACTTTCCTGTCTTAAGGAGTAAAGATGTTGTTAAGTATAAGCATATGCCTCTTTGTTCTTGGGTCATTCAAATATTCTTAAATTGAACACAATCTGCTATCTTTTTTACATGCCTTGTTTTCATTTCCTATCATATAATCCCCTATGTTTACTTTTGATTTCCAGTCTTGGCCAACTAAATATCTTAATATATATTTTCCAAGTGTTTTCTAGTTTTCTCCTTTTTAAACTGCCTTAATTTAACTTTATCATATTTTTGACCCATTGGGATTCTAGTACACAAAATGCAGGCAACCCTCCCTAATAAAAGACAATGTTCGTTGTTGTTCAGAGAAAACTATCATTAAATGGATATGAACCTTCCTTTTACTGTGTTCCCTTCTGGGGAGTGGTCACTGAATTGGCTTTTACTCACTGCTGGAATGCAAATTGGTGAGCCCTTTAAACTGGGATAGGGGCGCCTGGGTGGCTCAGTTGGTTAAGCGACTGCCTCCAGCTCAGGTCATGATCCTGGAGTCCCTGGATCGAGTCCCGCATCGGGCTCCCTGCTCGGCAGGGAGTCTGCTTCTTCCTCTGACCCTCCCGACCCTCCCCCCTCTCATGTGCTCTCTCTCTCAGTCTCTCTCTCTCAAATAAATAAATAAAATCTTTAAAAAAAAAAATAAATAAACTGGGATAGCCATATAAACAGTGGATGCAGATTACCTTCCCTACTCTAGGTTCATACAAACCCATGTAATTGGAATAGGCACTCAGACGGACAGAGTGTATCTCATTTGCATTTCCTGTTACATGAAATCATTTTGTATCCTTTGACATTTTTTCTCTTTAGAAGAAAATCCCTTAAGAGTCTTTTTATGAAATAACCCATCCTGTGAAATACCCTAAGCAATTTTCCTAAACCTTCATTCTTTCATGATGATAATGATGATGATAATGTTGATTTGGTGGCCATCTAGTCCCAAATAATATGTCCAAGCATATTATAGGATAGAGGTTTGTGTAAGATTTGATTAGCGTTTTTAGATTTGTCCTGTTCTCTGAAAGCTGCTCCCTCTTCTTGTAGTTAGCTTGCTGAACCACAGTCCCTAAAACCCTGGAGCACTGATGGAAAAAGTGTCAGTTCTTCAGGAATGCAAATTCAATTAGCTAGAAATCATTACCAGGTTTCTTAAATTTCCTGAACCTCAGTTTTCTTACCTCCTAAAATGAAAATTTTGAACAATGCACTTTTTAAGATCTACTATGCACAGGATATATTATATAATATATACATTATATACAATATTTAATATATAGTACATATACTAGAAAAATAAAAATAGAAAAATACATAGATGTTATAAATACATTATATAACATATTATAATATACAAGTATAAATAAAATAATACAGCCATTATTTGAAAGCAAACATGTTTTGTTTTCCTTTGATGACCAAGCTCATCTATAACCCAGCACATTATTTACTTCATTCTGCAAGTCTTTTCCCATCACACATATGAATCCCTATCAGACTGGAGCACCCAGTGGTCTCTTTCCCTCTACTTCACTCCATCGTAGTTCTTTGGGTCTTCTCAGATCCCTTCCATCCTCACAAGCCCATGTGCCTTTTCCTATCAATCTCTGAGTCCAATCTGATTGCCTACACTGGGCTAAGGGGCTTCAGATTCTGAGCGCAGGAGGCAGGGATCAACTAAAATGGTATAGTGAAGAAAATCACTAATATTATTCTGGATAAAACTGATCATTTAATAATACTATACTAATCTGTTGTTATTCTCACAACATCTATTTTTCCCATCTTACCATTTTACTGTTGTCCTACCTTTGTTTGGATCAGGACCTAAGAAGGGCTACAGCAAAATAAGGTAATGTCCCATCCCGTTTTAGAGAAGAGGTCAGGAAATAACGTGCCCTTCCACATATGATCCTGTGGCAGTGTCACATTATTTGTCCAGTCCAGTTAGATCCATAAGCAATGCTACCAGGCTTGTCCTGGAACAAGTTATGGCTCAGTTCTTTCTTGCTCTTTTCAGGGACCAGCAGACTCCGCTGTCGTAGGACACTCAAGCTTTTACTTCCTGGGGATCAAGCACCTTGTGAAACTGTCCCTTCCTGATTTCCAGACCTAAGCGAAAGGATGTCTGTCCTAGGTCCTCTGTTCAGGTCTCTCTAGATAGCTGAATAATACTTTTTAGATAATAGGCTAATGATTACTCATTAATGTTCTGTCCATCCTACCAAGTGATTACTTTTAAAAACGTCTTTGGTGACTACTGGATACTAAAAGAATCCAAGTATACAATCATGTGAAAATCATAGGTTTAGGTGAAGGACTGAAGGAAAATATTTTGGCCTTAAGAAAATTTTCAGAATCCCTCCTTCATATCCATGAAAAGCATGCTTAGGATTAAGATTAGCTTCAAGTGTTTTCTTCAAATAAAATGATCAATGAAGTATACCTACTAAAGATCTAGATAGAGAAGACTGAATGATTCTATATGTAAAATCTCTCCAATATGAATGTGTCTGTACATATCAATTCAGACAGAATGTTTATCTGTGTCTTAGGACTCTAAAAGCTTTTACATACTTCCCATGTTTTGTTTTGTTTTTTTTAAGATTTTATTTCTTTATTTGACAGAGAGAAAGACAGTGAGAGAGGAAACACAAGCAGGGGTCGGGGGAGGAGTGGGAGAGGGAGAAGCAGACTTCCCGCTGAGTGGGGAGCCCAAAGCAGGGCTCAATCCCAGGACCCCAGGATCATGACCTGAGCTGAAGGCAGTCGCTTAACTGACTGAGGCGCCCCTACTTCCCATGGTTTTACTTCTCTTCAATAAACAAAAAAAGGCCAGTGCAACAAGATATCAGAAGTCAAAATTTGCTCTTTGAGGAATTTTGTGATCACAAAAATCCCTAGTTCATTTTTCCCCCTATCCCTTTTTGGTACCTCTTTCTCATTCATTCACTCATTCATTCATTCATTTTTATTTTTTTAAAGATTTTTTTGTTTATTCATTTGAGATACAGTGAGAGAGAGAGCACAAGCAGGGCAGAAGGACAGAGGGAGAGGGAGAAGCAGGCTCCCCACTGAGCAGGCAGCCCAACTCAGCGTTCGATCCCAGGACTGCAAGATCACGACCCAAGCTGAAGGCAGATGCTCAACCAACTGAGTCACCCAGGCAACCCCCTTTTTCACATTTAGACTACTTCATCAGTGGTTGAAACCAAACATCAGGCCGGCCTTGCTTCAGTTTTCTACCTTGGAATAAGCTATTTAAAGTGACATCCAAAGTACTTGAAGAGTTTGTGAAGAAAAGATCAGGAAAAATAGAAGACAAACCAAATGGGATTTAGAGGAAGAGTAGCTATAACTAAGAGAGATATTTGAACGTCTTGACATTTAATGAATACGTAATGTTTTATGCAAATGAACACACAATTTTTTTTCACTGATTCAGTAACTCTGGTACTCTGAATCGAATACCATTAGCACTTGGTTTAAACAGAAATATTTTAAGTAATTCAATAACAATTCAGCTACTTGAATATATTATGCAGGAAGCAGAGGCATTGGTATAATACATCAACACCCAGAAGTTAACAATACACATATCAAGTTCTTAAGCAGATTATGATATGATGATTCCAGCAATGTAGAATAATCTCAATGTAAGATACTCAAATTGGATTCTTCCCTCCATTATTGTTTTCTAATATTATTTAAATGATACTTCATTATTCTTCTTCCAGTCCCATTAATGCTCCCTCTTCAACTATGTCAAGGCATCAGAGACTTCCAAAGACCAAAATATAACTTGATTCTTGCTGCTCCCACTTACAACAATAAAACCTGCTCTACATTAAATCATACTTAGTTTGACCAACTCTCCAAATTTGCCTAAGACTGAGGAGCTTCCCAAGACACAGAACTTGCAGTGCTAAAAGTGAGAAAGCCCCAGGCATACTAGGACAAGGAGGTCACCCTAAGTCATCATCCATGTAATTGCTGAAATTAACACCTAGGAGTGAACCTTGATTTCTCCTTTCACCTAATTCTTCAGATCTAAACAGTCAGTAAACCTTGAAGCCTCTATCATGAAAACATCCCCTGGACTCGCCCCTTCTTACTTCTCACCTGTAGTCATAACAAGCCAAACCAATACCGCCGCTCACTTGGGGAACTGTAATGTCCAATGAAGTGTTCCACAGCCAATGTTGCCCATTTACAGAAGTTCCTCGCCATGTATTCTAAGGTTACATATTATCTCTGCAAAGAGCCTTCCTTGACCACCCAATTTAAAGTTCCATTAGGTGGTTTTCAATCACATCACCATGATCTAATTCTCTGCATAACAAGTAGTACTTATTATATCTGATAGTTTTTACTTTTATCATTTGTACTTTATTTTGTATTCTAAAGTTAAATGTTTAAAAATCATGTATAACTATGCACACAATAAGAACACAAGCATTTAAAATATATGCAAGGAACTATTTTTTTAATCATTTTTTTAAAGTAATCTCTAAGCCCAACGTGGGGCTTGAACTCATGACCCCAAGATGAAGAGTCACATGCTCTACAGACTGAGGCAGCCAGGAGCCCGTAAGCAAGGAAATATTTAAAACAAATACTAATATGGATCTTTGGGTGGTAAATTCCTGGGTTATTGGTATTTTCTTATGCTTTTTGAATCTTCCTCCTCCCCCCCACCCCCCGCAGGGCTTGAATTCATGACCCTGAGATCAAGGGTTGGATGCTCAACTGACTGAGACACCCAGGTGCCCCTTCCCTGTTTTTTTTTTTTTTTTTAAGATTTTATTTTTAAGTAATCTCCATACCCAACCTCGGGCTCGAGCTCACAACCCCAAGATCAAGAGTCACATGCTCTACTGACTGAGCCAGCCAGGGTCCCTTCCATATTTTTATTATATATTCTGCTTTCATAATTTTAGAAACAAACAAAATCAAAATCAAGTTTGTCATAAAAGGGTTCCACCTCAGGCCTAGCCTCTGCTTTTGAAGCCTTGCTGCCTCACCCAGCATGGTTTAGAAGGTCATACTCTCTGCTCCCTTTGTTTTCATTGTATGCCTCTATCATAGTATTTCTTGTATCATTTACAATTTTTTCTTTTCTCTTGGTCTCACCCTCTAGACTCTGAATTCCACTGAGGAACAGAGGGCAAGGTCTGTGTCTTTGAGGTTATATTCCTGATATCCACACATAAAATAAACTTGCTCTGCCTTTAAACATTTCTGTTCACACTAATACTACACTGTTCACCAATTAAAATGCAAAAAAAAAAAAAAAAGTTTTCACACTTCCAATTCCTATCTACATATGTTTCATTGTATAATTTTTCTCTAAATAAGAACATCAACATGTGTCAATAAATTGTCTATGCAGGTTACTTATAACTGTTCAACCTACTAATCCACTCCTCTCTTACATTAGATTATACACAGCAAACTGCTTGGGACAATCTGGATTCTCTACATTTTGTTCATTATCACATAAATACATCCTAACGAGATTGATTATGTGTTTCAAAATCTGTCCTCTTTAATACTGAGGGTGTCTTACTATGACCACTGAAGTGAATGACTTTAAATGACATTTACAAATCATTTCTGACAAATGGCTTAACATGAAAAAGAATATTACACAGGTCTTAGGCTTCAAAATAGCTTTTGATGATGCACTGGAGAGTATTTTGGATTTAGTGACATAATTAGGATTACACGGGTCTCAAAGACCCTTAAAAGTTATGCATAACTCTCCTAAGAGTTAAAGGTACAAAGAAAAGGAGGATCCTTAGGGAATGCTTTCAAGCCATAAAGCATTCAGATTCAAAACAGGTCAAGACTGGGTTAGTCAGCATTGTTGTTAGGATGGATTCTATCTAGTAGTGGAAAAATCAAAATGAAATAAAAGACAACACATATGTTCACAAGGAGTTTGATCTATAGAAGAGTAAAAATAGTTTCAAGGATTCTATTAACACAAACAACAAAACCCAACTTGCTTACTAACATCCAAAATGCCTCTGAAAGATCAAAGCTTTCAATTCCATATTAAGAGGTAAAGCCCTCTGGTCCTGAAGATTGTTGCAAGTTGATATAAATTCACACTAAGATCACAATAACTGATATTTAGTCTTTCTTGCGAGTTTATTTTTAAGTATCCAATGGGTTCCTTAGATTTTTTTAAAATGATGTAAATCCAGTGTCTTTAGAAAAAAAAGAAAATTATTTCTAATCCTATCGCACCGTATTAAAATCTTTAAATCTTGGTGCATATACTTCTGGAATTAATATGTCTGCCTTTCTCTGAATTTGTCTCTCTCCTTACTGAGCATTCATAGGAAATAACACAAAAACGCATGAAAATCTAGTAGTTGTGGACAGATATAAATCTATCACAAGACTATATTGTAAGTCCTATGTTTGTTATGTAAATCATTTACCACTGACTTCAACATATAGGAAATGCCAAAAAATATTAGCAATTCTAATTATATCACTCCAATTTATACCAAGTGCCAAGGATATAAAAGAGAGGGGGGATAACCAACCTTTTCTGGAAAAAATCAGGTAAGGGAGATGTATGTGTCTGGAGTTTAGAAATGAGTAGGAGGTGGGGCGCCTGGGTGGCTCAGTTGGTTGGGCGACTGCCTTTGGCTCGGGTCATGATCCTGGAGTCCCGGGATCGAGTCCCGCATCGGGCTCCCTGCTCAGCAGGGGGTCTGCTTCTCCCTCTGACCCTCCTCCCTCTCATGCTCTCTGTCTCTCATTCTCTCTGTCTCAAATAAATAAATAAAATCTTTAAAAAAAAAAAAAAAAAAAAAGAAATGAGTAGGAGGTTTCCAGGTAAAGAGTGGAATAAAGGCTATCCAAGAAGCAAAAGCATGGGGCGCCTGGGTGGCACAGTCCATTAAGTGCCGGACCGTTGACTTCGGCTCAGGCCCTGATCTCAGGGTTATGAGTTGGAGCCCTGTGTGCGTTTCTGCACTCAGTGCAGTCTGCTTAGGATTTTCTCTCCCTCTGCCCCCACCTCCACCCCCAAAATAAATAAATACATCTTTAAAAAAAAAGCAACAACATTATGAAATGTAGAAAGCTGGGGAGAAGTTAGAGCATGGTGTTTTTAGGGGAAAAGGGTAGGAAAGAGGGTTACAGATATAGACAGGAGGAAATTATACTATGAAGAAATATGTTTCTATGTGAAACTGAAGAGTGTGTGTTTATTTACCAGGAAAACTGAGAGCCCTTTGAAGATAAGAACAGAAGTTTTTAGCTGATTAATCAATCTGATAGAAATGTAGAAAGTGAGCTTGAATAAGGGAACTCAATGTTAAGAAGACTAGATAGGCTCCTTAAAATACCTATAAAAATTATTGCTTTTGAGATAGCTTTGAAATTTTTTTTCATTAAGATTACTTATATTTATAAAGCCTTATATTATCAAACCATTTCTTTCTCATTTCATTTTGTGCTTGATTTGTTTTTCCTTCTATAAAACCATGACATCAATATTTTTTCAAATCAAGCATGTATTTGAGGCATTAACTAAAAATCATCTTTTAAGACAATACAAAATATTTTATCATTTAGTAGTAAAAAAAAATGCTAACAATTTTCTATGTGCCAACAAGCTAGTAAAAAAAAGGCAGGCAACAAAATAAAAATGAAACCTTTTGAAATCATCTACTCTATGCAATTTTAATTACCATACCAAAATGACTCTAATTTAACATTTAAGGAAGCTAGCTTTATATGGTGTGTGTGTGTGTGTGTGTGTATGTTTTCACCAAAGTAGTTTTAGTTTTTACGGGCCTAGGAAGGATGAATATTCTGCCTGAGAAGTCACTCAAGATCTAATATTAGGCCTTAATTTGCCATACTACTGTTTAGAACTTTGAATGAAAGTATATATGAGATATAAATGCCATTTCCTTCATCTCTATGGGAGGTTTATTTTATTTATTTATTTTTGAGAGAAAGTGTGAAAGTGAGCAGGGGTGGGGGACAGGGGATACGAAGGAGAAGGAGAGAGAGAACCTTAAGCAGGCTCCACGCCCAGTGCAGAGCCTGATGCAGGGCTTGATCTCATGACCCTGAGATCATGACCTGAGTCAAAATCAAGAGTCAGACACTTAACTGACTGAGCCACTCAGGTGCCCCTCTATGTGAGGTTTTTATTTTTTATTTTATTTTATTTTTTTAAAAGATTTTATTTATTCATTTGAGAGAGAGAATGGGAGAGAGAGCACGAGAGGGGGGAGGGTTAGAGGGAGAAGCAGACTCCCTGCTGAGCAGGGAGCCCGATGCAGGACTCGATCCTGGGACTCCAGGATCATGACCTGAGCCGAAGGCAGTCGTTTAACCAACTGAGCCACCCAGGCGCCCGCCCCTCTATGTGAGGTTTAATCTGACTTGCAAAATAGCAATTGTGCTTACCCCCGAGGGGAATCAACTATATTATTTTAGAACAAACAGGGAATGCTGAAACTTATTTCGGTCTTGGCTTGAAGACACTGGAAAAACACCAAGGCAATAAAGACGTCAAGGATTAAGATACCAAAGGGAAGGACACCAGAGTCACCAATGTCAAATACCATGCTGCACTCCCTAACTAGGAAGCCAATCACAACGCAGTGACTGAGAGGACATGAAGATGAGCAGAGCTTCTAGAAGTCTTATAAAACCAAAGGGGCAAAAACTAAGGTTGTAGGCCAGAAAGGATGTGGGGCCCTGGTAAGCACTCCAGACATTCAGGTGTGATGGCCAAAAAACTAAGAGTGAAATAGAAATAGATTAGCCTGTACAAAGAAATTACCCTGTGATGATTCAGCTCAAGTGAAGACTGAGTTAAGTTTACTTACCCTGTACATCATGTCTGCCAGAGCCTAAAGCAAGTTCCCTCAGGAAGACATCATCTAGTGATTCAAATTATTTCTACAGCATTTTCTATACAATGTCTAGCAATTAATAAAAAATAAGCAGGCATATGAAGACCAAATGAACAAAAAGCAAAGGACAAGGAAATGACAGAAGCAGAACCCAGGAGATTCAGATATTGGAGCTGTCAGAGGTAGATTTTAAAATGCCTGTACTGCATGTATTCAAGAAGAGAGTTGACAGCATTGAGAATTTCAGCAGAGAACAGTAAACCATAAAAAACAAAATAAAATCTCTAAAACTAGAAAAGGCAACAGGTGAAAGTGAAAACTCAGGGGATGTGTTTAATAGCACATTACATACAGTTGATTTAAAAAAGTTTAGCAAAATGGAAGACAGATTAATGGGAAAAAATGCATGTTGAAACATGGAGAGATAAGAGGTAGAAAATAGAGACACAACCATAATAAGATATATGAGACATAGTGAGAAAGCCGAATGTACAAGCAATTGAAAGAAAGAAGAAAGAGAAAGGGATAAAAGCAATATTTGAAGAAATAATAACTAAGAATTTCCCCAAATTCCTGAAAGATATCAAGCCACAGATTCAAGAAACACCCCAAACACCAAGCAGGAAAAACATAAAGGAAATCACTCCTAGTAACACTGCCAAAAATAATAAAATCATAAAAGCAACAAAAGGAACAAAGACTCATTACCTCTAAAGGAGCAAAATTATGACTGACAACAAATGTCTCAAAATTAACAGTCAAATGAGTGATGATGGAATGAGTCTTCAAAATATGAAAGCAAAACTACAAGCAGAGAATTTCATACCTAGAAAAAAAAAATGTCCTCTAAATATAAAGGTAAAATAAAGACACTTTCAGAGAAACAAAAATTGAGAAGAATCACCTCTAGCAGATATCTAACAATAAAAATATTAAAGTACTGAGATCAAAACAAACCCATACGGAAGTAGGAAGAAATAATGACAAAAAAAAATCAAGTGACTATAAATGATTATCAGCTGTTGAAAAAAATGTATGGTGTGTAATCTAAAATGTATACATGCATTATAAAAGTACATAACAATGGTAACAAAGTATGAGAGGTTAGTGATGGGAGTTGAAGTATTTTCAGGTCTTTCTGTCACTCTGGAAGTGATTAAAGTACTATATATCATAGATACTAATGAGTCAATGATCAGTATTATAATCACTAAAATTAATACTCAAGGAAGTTTAAAACAATGTATAAGCTGATAAAGGGGAAACAGGCTATATTAAAAAAACTAAACCAAAGAAGGTAAGAAAGAAGAAAAGAATGAAGAAAAAGTGGGGGAAATTAGAAAACATATAGTTTGAGAGTTGGTTCAAGCCCAAATACAACAGTAATAACATTAATAACAAAATAACATTAATTACATTAGTTGAATATGGATTGGGTTGTAGTAGAGTAAGTTTGGAATCAAACTGTGCTGGTTTAAGAGAGAGATAATGAATACCACACTGTCAGAAAATATTAAGGAAGAGACAGTTCTGAGACACAAAGAAGTTAGGCAAATGAAGATCAGCATGGCTGGTTGGGGAAAGGATATTAAGAACATAAAGTAGATAGGGTATGTTTAAACTGGCTCAGTCAGTTAATTACGCATCTGCCTTCAGTCAGGTCATGATCTCGGGGTCCTGGGATAGAGCTCCCTGCTGAGCAGGGAGTCTGCTTCTCCCACTCCCTCTGCCCCTCTCCCCCCTCCCCACTTGTGCTCTCTGCTCTCTCTCTCAAATAAATAAAATCTTAAAAAATAATAAAATAAAAAAAGTAATAAACCACTCTAAGATTTTTTATTAGTCTGCTTGGGCTGCACTGATAAAGTGCCATAGAATGGGTGGCTTAAACAACTGACATTTATTGTCACACAATTATAGAAGCTGGAAGCTGAAAGGAAGGTATCAGGAGCTCTGGTTCGTTCTGAGGGCTATGAGGGACAATCTGTTCCAGGTCCCTTTCCCTGGTTTGGAGATGGCTGTCTTCCCTCTGAGCATGACTGTCCAAATTTCCTCTCAGCAGAAGGATGCCCATCATATTTGACTAGGGCTGGCCCTAATATCCTCATTTTAACTTGCTTATCCTTGTAAAGACCGTATCTCCAAGGAAGGTCACGTTGTGAGGCACTGTAGGCACTGGCTTCAACTCTGAGTTTGTAGGCAGACACAGTTCAATCCGTAACAGAACGTTTGTCATCAGTGTAATGGTTTGAAAATAAAATCTGTTTGAAATCCTCAACAAGCCTATAGAAAATGTTAGCAGGGATCTAAAAATGTTAGTAGAGATAGCTAATTCCTGCTGTCCTTGGGTGTGAGCAGAATCTACCAACACCAGCGGTAAATCAGGGAAGGACTTTTATTTGTGTACAAACCTGGATTCCACGGAAAGAAAAGATTACAAAACCTTGTAGAGGATTGGTGCAGAAGCCACTGATAGAATTGAAGTGTTGGTGGGATATCAGTTACTATTTCCAAAGAACAAAAGATCTGAATTGGTTCAGTTGTTGAAAGAAAGGATATTCCCTGCTCCCTTACCCATGCCCTGAACACCCCTCAAACCCACCTCAAAAATGTTGACTGGATTTCTACAATTCCTTCCAAACACCCTGCTGATTGGACACATGCTGACATACAATGTTATTTTTAAAAATATTTTATGGAGGTTAAATAACTGTTCCAATACCTATGATTGCATGTGGATTTTTACACAATACATCAATAATACCACCACAGTAAATTACGCTCTTCTCCAAAGTGGGCTGTATACAACCCAAAAGATTTGCAAGATATTCAGTTTGTGTGGAGTGGGAAAAGGACGTTTATATTTCTATTTATTTTATTTTAATTCCAAAAATAAGAAAGAAATTAAGCTTATTAGTATTAATTTATAGATTAATGAGTAATTTTGTCACCCCATATTGGTCACATGTCACAGTTGGTACATCAAAGAATCTGAGGGCAGCTGGGTGGCTCATTCAGTTAAGCATCTACCTTCGGCTCACTTCATGATCCCAGGGTCCTGGGATCAAGTCCCGTATCCAGCTCCCTGCTGAGCAGGGAGTCTGCTTCTTCCTCTGCTGCCCCTCCTCTCACTCGTTCTCTCAATCTCTCCCTCTCTCAAATAAATAAATAAAATCTTTAAAAAAAAAAAAAAGGGACGCCTGGGTGGCTCTGTCGTTAAGCATCTGCCTTCAGCTCAGGTCGTGATCCCAGGGTCCTGGGATCGAGCCCCACATCGGGCTCCCTGCTTGGCGGGAGGCCTGCTTCTCCCTCTCCCTCTGCTGCTTGTGTTCCCTCTCTCGCTGTCTCTCTCTCTGTCAAATAAATAAATAAAATCTTTAAAAAAAAAAAAAAAAGAATTTGAGGGTAATGGGAGAATTCCATACTGAGAGAGATTATAAAGTAGCCACACACCTCCCAGTCCCCACCTCTGTTCATCTGAAGCATCATGAGACAGTCTGTAGGTTCTGTATCCTTGGTTAAGATTATTTTGTCTAGCTTTAACCAATCTAATCTCTTAAAAATGGATGTGACCTAATAAGATTTCTGAAAGGCAACATTAGAGTGGAGATACTACAAATAATTCAAGCACAAAAGAGGAAGATGTGATAGCTGGCACTTCCAGCATGGGTTTCTCAGCTAAGCCAGGGAGTAAAAACAATGTCAACCTAATTTTTTCTGACCAGAGTTTAGACAAGTGTAAATAATGGAGAAGACTATCAGAAGAATGACTTTATACTCGTTGTTTAGAGTGAATTTGGATCTAATGTTTAAAGCCATAAAAAATTTTAAGAGGAGTGCCTGGGTGGCTCAGTCTGTTAAGTGCCTGACTCTTGATTTCTGCTTAGGTCATGATCTCAGGGTGGTGAGACAGAGCCTTGCCATTGGGCTCTGCACTGGGTGTGGAGCCTGCCTAAGATTCTCTCTGTACCTCTCCGTCTGCCCCTCCCCACTCACTCCTACCTGCACTAGCTCTGTCTCTTGCAAAAAAAAAAAAAAAAAAAGTTAAGATGTTAAATAACAAAGCATCCAAAACATAAAAACCAATGTCTAAAATTAGAAAGAGAAAGCTTTTATGTATATTAATGACAAATAAAATTATTTAAAATAGTGTTAAGTTGATAATTATCTTCTTTTCCATTTCTATTTTGGTGTTTTTCTAAAAATACTTATATTGTTACATTACTATATGTATATAAAATATAAATAAATAGCTATACATACATTGAGATGCTCTAAAATGTTTCACTAGCATTAGGGTCTAAGAAAACAGTTGTGAGACTTACACTCTACATATGCTTTCCTTGTATTTGGAAGTAGATATATCAAGGGAATTTCCAACTGGGATTTCTCTTTAAAAAAAAAAATCACTTATTTTGACAAAGTAAAAGTAGGCAGTATATATTAGTAGGTTTTGAACTTCCAAGATAATTTAAGAAATAAATTCTATACAAATAAAACTAGCTCATTAAATGGATGTAGAACTCAGTAGTGCTTAAAATAAATAATATAACTGAATTTACTTTTCATGTATTCAACAATATTTATTGAATGTTTGTTACATGTGAGGGACTGTTCGGACTCCAAAGAGAATAGTGAAGAGGAAAAATACAGTCCCTGTCCTCCTGGAGTTTACGTGCTAGTGGAAATGTCAGAAAAATAAATAAATATGCATTTTGTCTGATGTGAAATAGAAATGAAATTAAAGAGAAATGAAGGTGCGGTGGCCAGACAATGCTAGTGAAGGTAAGTGATACTTCATAGAAGGTGATGGAAAAACCCCTCACTGAGGAGGCGGGAGTCGAGCAGGGACCTGAAGGAAGTGTGGTAGAAAGCCAAGGGGATATCCGGATATTCCAGGCATAAAGAAAGCAGGTACAACACCCTGTGCTGGACGTGTTCAAATGGGAGCCAGCACGGCAGTGCTGGGAGCGGAGGAAGTGAGGGTGGTAGTAGGAGGCCTAATAACAGAGAGAAGACTAGATCACAGGCACCCCCTAGGCCACTGTAAGAGATCTGTATTAGCTCAGAGTGAGATGGAAAAGCCAATGGAGGATTTAAAAGAAAATGAGTGACAGAATTTAAAAGGTTTGACATGTTTTAAAAGTATTATAAAGCGAAGAGGGCATCATATGTAATACTCCCCAATGATCTAATATTTTGGTACTTGATATTATGATAACGTCATTCATTATGATTTCTTAAATATAAATCAATTTCCAAAGAGCTAGTGATGATGAACCATGTGAAGAAGTCCAATGCTATGGGGTGAAGCTAACAAAACACGGACCCTCACTTTTGATGAACTTAAAATTTATAGTTGGGGATTTAAGGCAAATACATGAGAATTTCTCTAAATCCACTTTTTTTTTAAAGGATTTTATTTATTTATTTGAGGGGGAGAGAGAGCGAGCTAGCACAAGCTGAGGGAGAGGGAGAGGGAGAAGCAGACTCCCTGCTGAGCAGGGAGCCCAACATGGGGCTCAATCCCAGGACCCCGGGATCATGACTTGAGCTGAAGGCAGATGCTTAACCGACTGAGCCACCCAGGTGCCCCTAAATCCACTCTTTTCTTAAAATGAAAAATATTAAGATTCTTGGAAGGGCATACTGAAACAAGTACCAAATGTGTGGTATGTTTACAAAGCTACACGTTCGGAGGAGAGAGAAACAACTGTGGTGTGGCTTTGCCTGAGGAGGTGTCTTGAAAAGAGTGAGGATTAAGCAGTGAGAGGAGGTAGAAAGAATTCCAGGCAGGGAGAAAGATAAAAATATAAGGAACTTTTCGGAATTTCTAGGTAGATTTTCTTCCCTCTATCTAAAGCGTAAATTCCACATGATTACTGAAATATTTCATTAGTGTGATTATTAATTATTGGCTGATTATATTCCTTTGCAAGTATATTATTCAGCTTGTCTCTCCTGACATAGCAATACATTTTTATTTTTAATTACGCTACTGACATAAAAACATCAGAAGGCAAAGAGAGCAGATGTGTATTCCATGGGATTTAAAGATTAATCTATCCTTCACTGCACCCACTCAGTTTCAGGCAGGAAGAAGCACTTGCTAATGAGTCAGATGATTACCAGCATTAGGTTTATTTAGAGGAATTCCATGTGTGAGGGTGGGCTTGGAGTGAGTACGCCCAAAAATGGAAATGTGAATGCGCTGCCCCCCCCCCCCTCAGCATTATCCAAATCAAGTCATGCTGACACCACTTTGCACAACTGAAGTTTATCAGTTGTTACTGTTCTAAACCGCAGCTTCAATCTAGATGCTCTCCTAACAGGAACTAATCTTTCAGGTGCTGTTCGGCTGCCCACATGGCAGAGGTATAGGCTATAAAAAGCTGAAACTGAAATAATGCCATGTAAAGTCTATGAAAGTCTATGACAAGAATTCTACTGCCATCAAGAGCATCTTTCCCTCATAGCAGGTCAAATGAGTCTCTAATTCAATTTGTGAAACGCTAGATCTTTGTTGGAGAAATAGCCATACGGGCTTCCCAAAGCACTATGAAATACTCTCTCTTCTCCGAGGTGGAATTTACTTGACAGTCACTACTTGATTTTAGACATAAACTGAACAATTCACTGCAGTGATCACGCTATTACTCACTCATTTGCTGTTAAGTGTTGGAGGATGACACACACACTAAGCATTTGCCATGAAAATAAAGAGAACCTTTTTTCTTTTGTTTTCAAATTGTTTTATCTGTTCAGTGAAACATCTGGCACAAGTTAATGAGTCTATTTGCAAATATGTTTACATTTTTTCGATTTTGAATGTTTTAAACTACATTTCCAAATGCTATTTTAAATTTGTCTTTCCTCCAAGGGGTTGTCTTGTCTTACTTTAGGAAATCTGTGGATTTCAAAAAATGTTTGAGGTATGTGATCATCTGAAAGGGATTTTCACGTTCCATCTCTCTCAGCATTTAATTATAGCCGATCTTAGGTAATCCTCACTCTTGTATAGATGCAGTGAAAAAATAATTAACCTTCCCGGAACGACTCAAACATATCCCCACATAAAAGCCTTCCTGGGGCACTGAATCCTTCGAGATAGATCACCAAGCTCAGAGCATAGTTACTCCATGCTTTATACTGGTAGGTGATTCTGAGCATATTTACAGATGTTGACATTTGTCTGAGGGTATAGATTATTTAAGATTTTTGAGGTTACGGACTCTCTCTCTCATAATTGTGCAAATGGTCGAATCCATTAACAAACAAAAGAGTTACTTACAGGATCTTTGTTGTCAAAACTGATAAAGAACCTACCTAGGTACTCAAGTGGCAAGGATGAACACTGGAATCCAGATACCCGAGTCTGAACCTCATTCGTCTTTAGGAAGGTTAACTAAATTCTGTTTTCCTTCTTTTCTTTTTTTTTTCCTCTGTAATCTTTAAAGCAGTGCTCTTAACTTCTATTTCATTTCACAGTTGTTGAAAGAATTAAATAATCACCTGTCACATATTTGGTACACCGTCCCTAAAACTAATTAACTGCTGGTTTTGGCTGTAATCTCACCAAAATTATTGAAATTGATCATGTGGTTATAAGAGACAAGAGAAGAGAAATATTGAGTATTAGATAATATCTAGGATCTGGGAAAATAATTATCTTCACAGGCAGAGAAAATCAATATTATATCCACTCCATCTTTCCATCCTCAACACTTGCATCTGTATCCCAGGGGCCTCCATGCCATCAGAAGGCATGAGGCTTCCATTTAATGGCAACGATAGTATGTTTGAGTGATAAGTGAAATGCGAATCTGGATGGGGGAAAGGAAGCTTTTTAGGCAAAGATCTGCAGCTGGATTGCATGAAAGCCAAAAGATTAAGACTGCAAAAGAAGAACATTAAGACAAAAACTAAATGATGATTCTGGGATTTGGGCTTTAGCAATTTGTGGGGCCTCTAGAAGAGACAAGGCAGTACACAGTAGATGTATCAGAACTCAGGAATGAATTCTAGATTAGGTGGATACATTAGGATTTCGACAGCATTTAGAAACTAGTTGAAGCCATGTATATGGGTGAGATTTCCCTGGAAGAATATGGAAGATGAATACATAGGATCTAGGCCATGTGAAGAGATAGAACTTTACCTTTGGGGCACTTACACTTAAGCGAAGTTATAGGAAGAGAAAGTCACGTTGGGAAATAAAATAATCGGCAGAAAGATGTAAAGAAAACAAATAAGAGTAGTCTTGTAGAAATCCGCGAAAGAAAGAACTCTAAGAGGAAATAACGGAAAAATGGCCATTGGATTTAGTGATTTGTTGCTTACTTTCTAAGAAAGGTGAGAACAAAAGCCACATTTCTTTTGGTGATTAATAAATTAGTAAAGAGAGAAATTGTGAAAATGGGAAGTATAGCTCATTTCATTAGGAAGCTTGATTGAGAGGGAAGGAGAGAAGGTGGGTACTAGTTTTTAGGAGACATAGCCTCTAGCCTTGCTATTTCCTGAATATGTCTGAAGGAGAGGAAACATTCAGGAGAGAGAAATGAGAAGAGAGCAGGTATGAGGGGAATGGAGATGTTTCCTCAAGAGAAGGAATGGACCGAATGTAATACTTTGTGTGATTCCCTTAACTTCCAAGGAAGAACAAAGAAAATCTCTCCTTAATGCAGACTGTAAAACTGTCAGAGAGATACAACATAGCAGCATTAGGTCATCTGCTAGAAGTCACACTCCATCAAGTGTGGAGTATACAAGAAATTCATGACTTTCAGTGCTGATAATTCCATTACTGACAATCGAAGAGACAATTTAATCTCCACTAGAGAATCGGGGGTGAAGTGGATGCGATAAAATTCTGGGAGAAAGGGACTGGATCACATGGGAATTATCAAGTGAAATTAAGGGGATGTACGGAACCTGAAATGGGCTACAGACCACAAGAAGACAGCTTCTAGAAAAATCAAGGTAAAATCCACCATGATGCATTGGCTGGAGATTATACTCATAGGTATATACCAAGAGATAAAAGATATCTGATACAGTAAAAGCTTAAAATCTGTTCAACTTAAAATACTAGGGGCCAGAAAGAGGACTCTATGAATCTAGAACAGAACATGGTGTCTGGAAGCAGGTGATTTTACCTAAGAATGGAGAACCTCTCAACATGTATTTTGAAACTTTTTTTTCAAGGACCATGATCTGCAAACTAAAAAGAATAAAACAAACATGGTCCAGAGATATTTGAAGTCCATGAAAGGTGACAAAATAAGAGGAAACAAGTTCAACTCTCAAAGGATGTATCAACAATGCCCAGAGTACAGAAAGAACTAGCAGGGGCGCCTGGGTGGCTCAGATGGTTAAGCGTCTGCCTTCGGCTCAGGTCATGATCCCAGGGTCCTGGGATCGAGTCCCGCATCGGGCTCCCTGCTAGGCGGGGAGCCTGCTTCTCTCCCTCTGCCTCTGCCTCTCTCTCTCTCTCTTTCATGAAAAAAAAAAAAAAAATTTAAAAAAAAAAAGAACTAGCAAACCCAGCAAAAGTAATTTTTGAGACTGTTTTTTTTTTTTTTCTTAACAGAAAAACGGGAAAAGTGCCAGGAAACATGACAAAAAAAAAAATAACCTTAATTTACAGAAGAAGGGGAGATCATAGACTCTAGGAACCATGATGCTAACGGCAGAAATGCTAGGATATATCATAATATCGATAATTTGTACATCTGAGAGATCGAAGAAAGAAAAAGTGTTCATACACAGCTTGTGGGGATATATACAAATGCTCTTTGGAAGAGGTGACTTTTGAAGACTGGGGACATTTTAACAGATGGAGAGGAGGAGGGGTAGAGCAGGGGCAGTGGGTAGAGCAAATGGGACAATGCTAGTAGCTTTGCAGAGAAAGAAGCAAGACTGTAATTGTCATGTTTGGGGAAAGAAAGATGGTATAAATATGGTGGAATAGAAAGTACATTTGGAGCTAAAAAATAGTAAATGTGTATATTATGCTTTTGCTGCTAACCACAGTGTTATTAAATGATAGATTAGCTTGAATGGAAAGCTAAAGAATATTTCATACTGACATTTGTTTTTTTACATAAGCAAGCACTGGCTATGGGTATGTTTTGTTTTCATCTGTTTCTATCTATTTTAAACTCACAACCAATCCAAAAGGGAAGAAGCTATGCCACTCTCTCAAGATGCTTCTGCAAATACTAACACCTTATGGGTCTTTTCATTTAAAGGAAGGCTCACACCTGCTCACCTTACTCCAGCCCTCCAGGATGGCATTCCAACACTTCCTATGCTTTTTTTAAAAAAGCAGGAATGTAAATTGGTGCAATCACTGTGGAAACAGTATGGAGGTTCCTCAAAAAATTAGAAAGAGAAATACCATGAGATCCAGTAATTCCATTACTGGGTATTTATCCAAAGAAAACAAAAACAATAATTTGAAAAGATATATGTACCTGTATGTTTACTGCAGCATTATTTACAATAGCCAAAATATGAAAGCAACCCAAGTGCCTATTGATAGATGAATGGACAAAGAAGATGTGGTATATATACACAATGGAATATTACTCAGCTATAGAAAAGAATGAGATCTTGCCACTTGCGACAACAAGGATGGATCTAGAGGGTATTATGCAAAGGGAAAAAAGTCAGACAGAGAAAGATGTACCTTACATGTGATTTCACTTACATGTGGATTCTAAAAACCAAACCAAACCAAACAAACAAACAAAAACAGATTCTTAGAGAACAAACTGGTGGTTGCCAGGGGGGAGGTGGGGGGGATGGGGAAAACAAGTGAAGGGAATTAAGAAGTACAATCTTCCAGTTATGAAATAACTAAGTCACAGAGATAAAAGTATAGCATACAAAATATAATCAACAATCTTGTAATAACATTGTATGATGACAGATGATGACTATACTTAGAGTAAGCACTGAGTCATGTATAGAAATGTCAGATCACTACATTGTACATCTGAAACTAATATAACAGTATATATCTACTATACACCACTAGTAACTTTTTAAAAAAAAGTTTTCAATACTCATTCCCTAATATGCCCCGGATCTTCTGTGCTACATCCCTTCACAGTGTAGATGCTCTGATATGGGTTTTGCTCTATTTTAAAAGATGTCAGCCTTCACGTTTTGAAAAATGTGATGGGAATCTATGGTATTCAGAGCTCTTATGACCTAACCATCTATTTACTTACTTATTTATTTATTTATTTATTAATAAAAAAGATCAGCTGAAGTCTCAGTATTTCGAAGACTGTCACCCATCAGTACTAATTCCCTTATTGTCAAGATGCCACTCACCAGCCTTCTTAAGACCAAATGCAGAATGCAGTATGGCGATTTTATTTATGTGTGAATAAACTGACTCCATTGCCCTAAGATTCCATAGTGAAGCAAACAATGTATTTTTCAGGCCAGTTAAAAAAACTCCAGTTCATCTCAATGGCAACACTCCACCAGATGTACTGGTAGATATTTTACCAGCTCTAGCAGTAAATTAATCAGTGACATTGATCACAGAGATGGAAAAATCAACACTGCACAGTGACCTCAAATTTTAAAGCACATACACAGAAACTCGATTTAGGATACTGGCAAAGGATGCGTGTAAAAGACTGACTTAAATGTGGACGAATGGTATCTGATTTTCCTACTCGATAGTATCTGGTTTTGAATGAGAAATTCTGAAATTTGAATCAGGTTCTTCCTTCAGGTTAATCATCTGTAAAATGGGAGTAACATGAATGAACATAATAGTACCAGAGAGAATTTTCATAGAATATAAGAATGCATGGTGCATAGCAAGTAAGCAGTAAGAAGAAACTCTCATTTTATTGTAACGCTTCTATTTTTGCCTGTTAGTAAGGGTATTTCTTGACCCACTTTGTTGCAGACACATTGCCTAAATGATTATTTAAAATATTTGAAGATTTTGGAAAATATATTTACTTCAAGTCTCTTAATACTATTTTGTTGTGAAATAGTGATTTTTCTCGAACAAATAACATTAATTATCTCACAAGAGCTTCTGCTCTGTTTTCAACACAACCCATTTCTTGACAAGTAACTCAGTTTCCACTTGCAGGGAATTTTTCACCTAATCAAGTATTGACATAGAAAATGTATTCCTGTCCTAACCCCAGCAATAAACAGCTGACACAAAGAGGTGCAATATTTGTGCACCAGGTGTTACACAGATGATTTGTGATGACACAAAAGTGTAGTTTTCATCTTTCTGGAAGCATTTCCTTGGCTTTCTGCTGAAAGAGGGGAAAAATCTGCCGTCACTCCTTTCTGTTTCGACACCTGAATTTCATTGAGAAGGAGACTTGGTGACAGAGTGACATGATTACATGCTGCCTCGTGCCTTTGTTCGGTGGGGGCGGGGGGGGGGGGTTGGAGGTTCCGAGGCGGGCTGGGATAGGGGAGAATGTGAGAAATGAAGAGTGAGTTCATGTATTTGATATTTGTTTATTCTCCTGTTCAAAATGATATTTAGTTATAAAAAGACATGCAGCTTCCTTATGCATCTTTTACACGGCCATATTTTCACCCCCAATTAGGGGAAGTCTCCCCGGTTTTCCCTAATGCTCAGCCAGCTGGCTTCTGAGCTTAACAGGCCTGATGCCAAATCCTGGAGTATCTGGCACTTACAGGTATAATGACCTGCCTGCGGCCGTGGGTCACCTGCATATACCAGGCAGGAGTGACAATCTGATTTTTAGATCTCTTGTCATTACAGTGAAGCAGACTCATAGCACTCATGGCATCCATTTCCTCTCACTTGGAGAGGTAATTGGTGACTTTTTTTTTTTTAACCATGTCAGTTTACTTGCCAATGAAAACAGGTTTTCCTGAAGCAGCCAATAACCTCAAGGCACCTATGTGTGACAAATTCCTTCAAAAACAGGTACACAATTTCTTATGAAGGTACTGAGTCAGTGCTGCCTTAGGCCACAGGAAACCTGGAACGCAAGCCAAATGATAAAGAAAGACCCTGAGCATAACCCTCAAGTACAGAGAGCTCATTTTACAAAACACATTTCTCCCCAAGTCTCTGAGGTACACAGAAGAGCTATAGTTTTACCTGGTTCCTATGTATCTCCTCACCACCGCCCCCCCACCCGGGTATATGCCCCAGTTTTCCTTAAGAGATAGATAAAAGGGAACACAATCCCAACAAAATGCTCCTAACAGTCCATAGTAAGAAAGAAACGGACAGCAAAATGCACTCATCCATCAATAACTACCACGACTGTGCTACTTTTAGCATCTTTGGAAGCCAGCAGCTAGAATGGCAGTCCCACTCAGAACTCCCACAGACATGCCCAGCTCCTACCTACACAGGAAAATCAAGAAGCTTTTCTTCTTGGCTGAGCATTTAACATTTCTGAAGTCTTTTGAAGACTATCAATCAAATGGAACACATAACATTTTCATTAATGTCCTCGATCACCTGTAACTCTAAACACAGACACGGAATAAATCAAACCCCAAAGTCTTTTACCACCAAAGTAATGCATTTTTTAAAATTTGAGGTATTTTACTCTCCTTTGAAACTGGAAACAATCCTTCAAATGAAACACAGATCTAAACTGGTAAGAGAAAAAATAACGAAGATATCTATCTATAATTTGCATATTTATGTATTTTGCTCTTTCTTCAAGTAAATATTTATCAATTTAGTTCTCTATCAAACAAAAATGTTAAGGATTTTTGTTTGTTTTTTTGAGGGGGTTGTTTTGTTTTTGCTTTTCAATGGCTATTTAATTAATCTATTTAGGAATAAGGAACATTAATTTATCACAGAACCTACATAGTTTTTCTGTTTCCCCTCAAATACAACTGGCCTTAAAGTTCATGGTTAAAAGGGCATCAGTCTCAGCCTCAGCAAGTTATTCTATGGTTAACAGATTAAAAAAAAAATACTCTGCTATGAAGGGAAGCAAATTGCTGTTCTCTCCATTTTGACTGTTGAGGTGTATGCAGTTTGTGTTTCTGTTTCTCTCTGTGTTCACTCTCTTATCTATTGTGTGACTCAGCTCCCTGGAGAGAACTTTGACAGCCACAACTCAGGCCCTGTCAAGAGTGACCCACTGCCTTGGGAATAGGCATCAGGCCAGGCTGACAGATGGCTATCAGTTGGACAAGAAATATGCGAGGCTATGTTAGGTTAGAGCATCACCAGCCAAACTCTCCTTTGAAACTACTCAAAGGGTAGCCTGTGAACATGTGCCTGGTTTTATATATAAGGAGATTTTCCTATTAGGCTACTCCAGTGTTATCTTAAATAGATGACCCAGAAGTACATTTAGCTGCCCTTGTTTGTGGATTTACTTGTTTCTTGGATTTTGGATTTCTGTAGTTATTCGTATACAAAGGAAATGGTTTTTCTATTCCTGAAATCCATGGAAGGCACTCAGAAACTGCATCCAAAAGGCTTCTGTCCTCCTGTGCAAGCCTCTAGCCAAAGCAGGAAAACAATTCCTCAGGACTGTTTTTTTTTTTGAGATGCTGAAGCTTGCTAAGGAATTGCTAAATGTATTTTTACCTCATCTTATTCTTGATTGAATCTGCTATACAAACTAAATGAAGATGAAATATCACCTTCTTTGATGATCACTAAATAGTTCACAAATTAACACTAAACTGCAAATGAGGGGATAATGTGTCTTTCTGAGAAAACCAGATGCTTTCTGTTCTAAAGTACATGCCATAACATGGTGGAATACTTAATGTACAATGCATGCCATCTGCTGACTAATATAGAATATTTACAAGGGTAAATAATTCCAATAACTGTTTTTGGTAAATGGTTATCTGACTTAATATGACTACATCCGAACCACAAATTTCATCTTGCTAATTTTTAAAAAAAATTACCAGCCAAGATTTGGCATTCAATGAAATTATAAAAAAAAAAAAAAGGTAACTGCTCTGAGGTTAAATACCATGGGAAGTTTTTAAATGCCTCTCAGACATGCGATAAATAAGTAATGAATAAATCAGAATGCTTCTCCCTCCATGTCAATTAAAAGAACAAAATATATTTTTTATTTTTTTTAAAGATTTTATTTATTTATTTGAGAGAGAGAATGAGAGAGAGAGAGAGAGAGAGCATGAGAGGGGGGAGGGTCAGAGGGAGAAGCAGACTCCCTGCCGAGCAGGGAGCCCGATGCGGGACTCGATCCCGGGACTCCAGGATCATGACCTGAGCCGAAGGCAGTCACTTAACCAACTGAGCCACCCAGGCACCCCAAAATATATTTTTTAAAACCCCATAGTGAGAACCACCAATGTCTGAGCTTTCCCTGTTCCCGATGTATGCCTTGTGCTACTTTCAAATCAGTTTCAATCAGATGTAAACAATGTAATTGAAGAAATGCAATTTGCTATGTCTTTGTTTAGACACAGCAAGTAACACAGATGATTTTAGAGACTGTGTACAATTTACATTCAGTAGAAACAGTTGAAAAGAATGATAAAGATTACCTTTGTTTTCTGAATTTAATAGTTAAATCAGTACGACTGGAACCATATAAGCCCATTTGGCAGTGCAAAGCACATTCACAGGTAGTAATTTCTTGGACATAATAATTTCTATCATTAAAAATAAACAGAAACAGAATATTAATTTTGTTTTCTTCTAACCTAAAATTTCACCTGTCATGATAGCCTCTGATTTACCGCCACGGATATTTCACACTTTGATTTTCGAAGTTCAAATATCATTCTCAATGTCATAAAAACTTTATCACAAACTTCATTTGATTACTACATTGTTTAATAGATTCTAGTATCACCGCCTCTGTTTAGCTCTTTTTTTTCATTGGCATTGTGAATATTTCCTTTTTAAGACTCATGGGGAAAGCAAGTACAAAGTAGGCAGAAAGTGAAGGTAATTTGAGTCTTGAAACAAGGGAATCTCACTTTGTGAACAATTAAACACCTTCCCACCCAAGGGCCCTTTTCAGTCTTCACAATGCAGAATAGTCTTACTGACTCGAAGAGTCAGAGATAAAGTTTTAGACTGAAGAGAAGTGGCTGGAAATTAAGGAGGGAATTTCCAGAAAAGGAAAAACCAAAGACAAGGGAGTTCCAAAATCTGCATATAATCTTCACTCACACACTTGACTGACCTTCAGACTATGCCCTGTGCAAGGAAGACTCCAGGAGCAACATATGGAAGACTGACATAACTGAGCAGAGATTTCGGCTGCTGCCCATTTCAGGGAAGACAGAGCCTGAGTCCAGCAAAGGTAACCGCCTGCTAAACAGAGTCAACACTGTTCAGAGGAAGAAAGCAGAACCTAGTGTCTCTATAAACATATAACCCAAATGTCTACTAGAGAATCAAAATTTATTTGACATGAAGCAGTGAAATGTGACTCATGGTCAAGAAGATAAGCACTTAACAGAAATCAACCCTGAAATGACTCAGTGGAATTAGCAAGCAAAGATCAGATTTTAGAAATATGTTCAAATACTTAAAGAAAAGCTTTGGTCATAATGAGTACAATGATGGGAAATGTCAGGAGAGAAATGGAAGTTCTTTTACAAAGGACCACTTAGAAGGTCTAGAAATAAAAAGAATGCTATCTGAAATGAAAAAGCCAGGGGATAAGTGTAAGTAAGAGGAGATAGGGAAAGGACAAAAAGCTTTCAGTAAACTTGAAGTTAGATCAGGAGCAATTAACTCATCAGGAGAAGAGAAAAAGAATACATATTGAAAAACCAAAATAGGGACTTTATGACCTGTGGGCCAACATCAAGTGGTCGAAGATATACGTAACTGGTGTCCTAGAAAAGAATAGAGAAAATGATGCAGAAAAAAAATCCCCCCCCCCCCCCAAAAAAAGGAAAGGCCAAGTTTTTGCGAATTGGGTAAGAAATACTCATTATAGACTCAAGAGGCCCAGAAAACCCAAAGAAGGATAATATACAGACAACTTGCCTAGACACATCATAGTCAAACTTCTGAAAGCCAAACAAAAGCAGAAAATTTTAAAGCAGACAGGGAAAAAAAAAAGCCAACACATTATGTACCAGGCAGCAATTAATATGAATGATGAGTAAGTTCTATCAAAGGAAGCTAGATTTCATATTTAAATTGCTGGGAAAAAAATATCTTTAAAACCTGAATTCTATATCCAGTACAAATATCCTTCAAAAACAAAGCTGAAATAAAGGCATTTTTAAAAAACAGACCTGAATTAGAAAAAAAAAAAAAAAAAAAAAGCCTGTTTAAACAATTTCTTCAGCCTAAAGGGAAACTGTACAACAAAAATCAAGATGTGAAGGATGAAATGAAGAGCATCAGAGGATGTCAGTATCAGGGCAAACATAAAGGACGACTGTTTAGTGAGTGTCATATATTTTATTTTTTTGAACTTATTTAATAGACTTGTCACTGTTTCAATCAATATAAAAAAGCAATTGTGAGTTTCACAGAACTGTCATAGAAAAATATAAGACAACAAAAACAAAATGAGAAGTAGATGTAAATGGATTGATGAAGGTCTAAGTTCCTTATACTTTTTGTGAAATAGTAAAATATTATTTGAATTTTTCCCCTGATAACTTTAAGATGTATATTGTAATCTCTAGATCAACCACTAAAAGAGCAAAAGAGATAGAACTAAATGTCAAAATGCTAAATAAAGGTCATTTGTCATTACTGTAAGCAAAATGAAATCTTTAAAAATAGTCTATCCTAGGGCACCTGGGTGGCTCAGTCGTTAAGCATCTGCCTTCAGCTCAGGAAGTGATCCCAGGGTCCTGGGATTGAGCCCCACATCGGGCTCCCTGCTCCGCAGGAAGCCTGCTTCTCCCTCTCCCACTCTCCCAGCTTGTGTTCCTGCTCTTGCTATCTCTCTCTGTGTCAAATAAATAAATAAAATCTTTAAAAATAAATAAATTAAATAAATAAATAAACAAATAAATAAATAAATAAATAGTCTATCCTATTAAGGCAAAAAATGGGGAAAAATGATATGCCACAAAAATAATGGTTATAAGAAACCTCGTATGGCTGTATTACTCAAAGACAATGTAGACTTCCAGAGAATTAAAAAATACATGGAATATTTGTATAACATAATCAATCAACTTGACTTAAGTGGAATATATAGAACATTATACCCACAGAACTATAGAATACATATTTATTCAAGAGTACATGGAATAGAACACAGATCAATACAAATCACACTTTCAAAAGATTGAAATCTTAGGAAGTACGTGCTCTGACCACAATGGAATGAAATCAGAAATCAATAAAAATTATATATCTAAAAAAAGTTCCAAATATTTGAGGGATTATCAACTTACTTCTAAATACCTATGGATCAAGAGCTCAATATCACTTTTCTTCAGGGAAATTCAAAGATTTTATTTATTTATTTGACAGAGAGAGAGACAGCGAGAGAGGGAACACAAGCAGGGGGAGTCGGAAGAGGGAGAAGTAGGCTACCTGCTAAGCAGAGAGTCCGATGCGGGGCTTGATCCCAGGACCCTGGGATCATGACCTGAGCCGAAGGCAGATGCTTAATGACTGAGCCACCCAG
Source organism: Mirounga angustirostris (assembly GCF_029215605.1). Classification (NCBI taxonomy): domain Eukaryota; kingdom Metazoa; phylum Chordata; class Mammalia; order Carnivora; family Phocidae; genus Mirounga; species Mirounga angustirostris. Next base: position 21,578,019 of record NW_026991719.1, on the reverse strand, counting down.
GCACCCCTCTTCAGCAAAGTTCAAACTAAAAATATAATGTGACATCATTTCACAAACTTTAGGATGGCTGAAGAAAGCAAAAATAAAAACCTGACAACACCAAATGTTGGACAGGAGGAGGTACAAATGGAGCTCTCACACGTTGCTGGTGACAAGAGAAAATGGTATGACCACAATGCAAAATGTTTTAATATTTTCTTATGAAGTTAAGCATACTCCTACTCTAGCACTCAGGATGTCCACTAGATATTTATCCAAGAGAAAAGAAAACATGTGTTGACCAAAATAGTTGCCCAAGAATGTCTATAGTACCTTCTCCATAATAGCTAAAAACCAGACACAACCCAAATATCCATCCACAAGAAAAATAAATAATGGTATATCCATGAAATGCATCTACACATTTAAAAAATAATGAACTAAAAAAAAATGAACTAGTGATATATAATAAGAATAATAATGAATCTAAAGAACAGTTGAGATGAAATGTTGAGTAAAAGAAGGCAGAGTATATTCTAAATGACTCCATTTCTATGATGTTCAAAGAGCAAGTAAAAGTAGTATATGGTGATATAATTCAAAAAGAGGGTGCCAATGAAGGGTATGGGTTGGTTTTAAGTGGGCAAGAGGAACCTTTCTGGGACCGTGGAAATGTCCTGTTTTCTGAATAGGGTAATCATTACAGAATTGTATACATTCATCAAAATTTAACAAACTGTACCCCTCATAACTGAGCATTTCACTGTATGTAAATACTGCCTCAAAGAAGAAGTATAAACAGATACTGAACTTTAGTTGGTAAGTTTTCTTTTTGTAGTGTCATGGGTTAGCCATTCTGAAACTCATTTTAAATCCCAGGTGTGAACAAGTAAGTATATTAGAAATAACAGGTACAAGTTTGTTCGTTGTTGGAGAAGAGAGTTACAAAGATGGAAAGAGAAGACTAGAATAAACTCTTTAGTGTGGACATTGGAGTGCTCAGGTAAATGAATGTAGGTGCGTGTCTGCACATGTATGTCTGTGTGCTTCTTTGTTAGCCCACTGAAAGAGACGACAGTTCCAACAACATGACATACCTAGCATCTACATGTTACTTTTCAATACCATTCTCCACAAGAAGGAAATCTGACTCCTTAGAAAAATGGCTGACAACTGCATTGAGACTGTGCCAGAAACAATTAACTGCTCCAAGAATCATGAAAACACATCAAAGCACAAGAGCCAGTCAGAAGGGATACATACAGGCCAAATCCGGTAAAGTTTGAACATCAAAATAAATAATATGAGATTACAGCCCACTGAATAAAATCCATGTTCCCAAAGTAATATAAATAAATGGGTAAATACGTAAATGGAGGAGAAGGAAGAGTGCCTCCTCATAGTAAACTGCCAACTAACAGATGGAAAAAGAATGATGGAGTTAGAATGTCATCAAAGGAATTAAGGGGTAAAAATGTGACGAGAGAGGATCTTTCTATAGCTTTAATGCATCACTCCATAAATTACTTACAAATTATAAAATAAAAATACAGTTATTTTACATTGGTGAATTCTGGTAGAGAAGCACTTTAATAAAGATCAGAAAACATATGCATACGTACGCATATAAATACACGCAAACAGAGAGAATGATAGAGTAAAAGGGCAAAATAATATATAAACAACTGGTGAACTTGGTAACAGACTTACGGACAACCTGTACTATTTTTGTATCTTTTATCTTTGAATTCATATTAAAATTAAAAGTGAAAAAAATAAAATGAGGGCAAGGTCATTTACACCGTAGAACTGTATATCCACTGCAGCCCATCTCTCAACTGATTACAAGATCTCTGGACATAATATAAAAAACTGAGGGCTCCAAAACGTAAGCAAAAGCAAGGGAATTGTGGCAGAGAGGTCCAAAACATGGTAAAACAACCTCTTAAGAGGATTCTATATTCAGTTTGTTTCACGAGTGTCTTTAGAATCTTGCTTTATTATCTAATAAAACTGGAAACCATACACAGTCTATCACGGTTGTAGTTTATTGGGAAAAAAGCAAAGGTCAATTTCATGCAAAGGGATTAAACTCAAAGAAAGGTTGGCAAATAGATACACATCGCTTATTGTTGAAGTAAAAAAAAAATTAAAGGATATGTTTTGTACGTATTTTATTATTCCTCATTTTAACAACTTCTTCAATTAGCCAAAAACCTTTGGCTGTAATCACGTGATATGAAAGAGTTTCTACCCTATTAATAAATTCATCCAGCAGCAAAGATAATTTTAAAATTTGGTTGATAGAATATGCACATTTGTAAAATTTCATGAAGATTATGTTCAAACAGTACATTGTACTTTCGAACTTTAACAAAAGGAATTGCTTAAATATTTTATTGCATGTCAAAATCTGTTAGATTAAAATTAACTTGAAAATGTAATATTACAGAAGATTAAAAATGCCAAGATGTCAAAGTAAATGCTAGCCCTTTTGGTTTTGAACCCTTACTCTTTTTAATACTTAGAGAAAGGTTGGCTATTTAACAAAATGGTGAGTCACTATTATATCAGAATCCCTGGAAATGCCGAAGTATAATTTTTCAACAAAAGCATAGGAAAAATATGTTTAAATTCAAATATAAAAGATCTAAATTTCATTATTGAGTATTATGATTATTACTTGATTTTTACCAAGCATTGTAACCATAGTTTCTATATGACTAAAATCACTTTTTTTTTTTTTTTTAGAGAGAGAGAGAGAGAGACAGGGGAGAGGGAGAGATAGAATCCCAAGCAGGCACCACACCTAGCATGGAGCCTGACACAGGGCCCAGTCTCACAAACCTGAGATCATGAACTGAGCCACAATCAAGAGTTGGATGCTTAACCAACTGAGCCACCCAGGCACAACCCCCCTTTTTTTTCAGAGAGAGAGAAATAGAGAGAGAGAGAGTAAAATCACTCTCACTGAGGGGAGATCTTGAAAATGTGCCATTTTCTTGGAAGCATACAAAATATTTGTTCTGGAGAAGAAATTACCTTGATTTCCCATACAGTAATAGAAAAACAAACATTAAGATGCAGACCCTTGTAAGAACCAGTCATAAATTATGACCAAAAATCCCACATGGTTGTGGGAAGAGAAGACCAAGAATTGAATAAGTTTTATCCTGAATGACTTGCTGAACAAGATGCAAGACAGGTTGGAGAAAGCTAAATTCTAAAGTGATATTTCCAAATACCTAGGGATGATTTTAATCATCATTATAATATTTAACATGAGGAGCTAGTCTGTATGTAACTTAGAGATCCTCTAATACTTAAAAATTGCATGTCATCTGCATGCTATATTAGATGATGATGATGAAGACTAGGATAAGGGTATCTGACATATTTAATTGTTTCTGATTCTTGGTTACTGAAAAACATCCCAGCTTCCCTATCAAACCTAATGCACTTAATTTGTATTACTTAGTAGGGCTTTTGCTTTTTAAAATCTAAATTTTACATAATCCAAAGCCACTCTTTTTTCTTATATCCTTATAAACTTAGAATGTGCTTTCAACAAACAATAATCAGTCATGAATTGTTTCAAATTCATTTTTCTTCATTCCTTTCTGCAACATCTCCAAAATCCTCTGGGATCCAATACCTCTAGGTTTGCATTTGAAAACCTCAATAGCCCAAGCCTCAACCTCTGTAACTTTTATTTCTTCGCATCCCTCATTTATTCTGCTTTCCCTGGTGTATTTTTCAGATGCTGGTGCTTCATGTCTTTAAAACGCAACTAGATTTTTAAACCTAGCTCATCCCTCCAGAGCTTCCCTCAGCAAAGACTTATGGAGCCACCTGGGATCAGTACAGAAGACATGCTAATAAAACAGAACAGGCTCAAGACTTCACTGGGGCTGTATCCCAAAAGGGTATGTAAACCCTTATTGAAGAGGTCATTGTCAGGGGGCAGGGAGGGGAGGAGTTAGATTTCCTTGAAAAGAGTGGGAAATGTTGAGCCCCTAAGTCAAGGAAATAGAAGATGGTCAAAATGGTCACACAGGTAGATTTGAACAAAATACATAAATTAGATTTGAATGTAAACAAAAGACGGCAGAAAATATTTTCTAAAAATTTCTATGCAATGCTGAAGTAAGAATTAAAAACACAACATTCAGTAAAAATATGTACTTGGCCTATATGAGAAAATGACATCTACCAATTATCCCCTAAATAAAGGTAAGGGTTAATTAGGCATTAAATATTTACATTTGAGTTTTCTTTTTTTCATGATTTTTTCTTTTTAAGATTTTATTTATTTATTTGACAGAGAGAGACAGCAAGAGAGGGAACACAAGCAGGGGGAGTGGGAGAGGGAGAGGGAGAAACAGGCTTCCCTCGGAGCAGGGAGCCCGATGCAGGGCTCGATCCCAGGACCCTGGGATCATGACCTGAGCCGAAGGCGACGCTAAAGCCAGGCGCCCTTCATGATTTTATTTTTAAGTAATCTCTACACCCAATGTGGGACTTGAATTTACAACCCTGAGATTAAAAGTTGCATGCTCTACCGATTGAGCCAACCAGGTGCCCCATATGAGTTAGATTCTTAATATAAGGGGTGCCTGGGTGGCTCTCAGTCGTTAAGCGTCTGCCTTCGGCTCAGGTCATGATCCCAGGGTCCTGGGATCCAGCCTCACATTGGGCTCCCTGCTCAGCTGGAAGCCTGCTTCTCCCTCTCCCTCTCCCCCTGCTTCTGCTCTCTCTCTTGCTCTCTCTCTCTGTCAAATAAATAAATAAAATCTTTAAAAAAAAAAGTTTCTTAATATAAAATAGATTAGTGCCATTAGCCACAAAGAGTACCAAAACAAAGCCATTTCATAATTATGAGACTTTGATGTAATTAGTCCCAGGATGAGTCTACGAAAAGTCTAGTATAGATAACAAAAAATCTTTAGTTCTTAAATTGAAAGCTGACAAATTGCATTCTAATGAGCAGAGTGCTTTATTTGTATATACACTTTCAATTTTTTTAATTTCTTTTTTTAAAGATTTATTTATTTGAGAGAGAGAGAGAGAGAGACAAAGAGAGCACGAGCAGGAGGGGCAGAGGGAAAGGGAGAGAATCTCAAGCAGACTCCCTGCTGAGCACGGAGCCCAACTCAGGGCTCAATCCCATGACTCTGAGATCATGACTTGAGTGGAAATCAAGAGGTGGACACTCAACCAAATGAGCCACCCGGGCGCCCCCCAAATTTTTAAATTTCTATATATATGACATAGTATTTTTATCCCCAGGCCTCATTCAGAAAATGATCCATTTAAAAGAAAAATCTTCTGCAGCGCTTCAAGTAAGTCTCTCCATGCCAATATAACAATGACTATCCACTTGCTAACATAAATATATTCCTAAGTAAATTTTTTAATCACTATAAAATATATCTTCTTTGTGATAAAACAACAACAACAACAACAGTGAGCTACCAACCTATTAGGGCAATTCATCATCATAATGATAAAACAAATTACTGTCCTTGGTAAATTCAGTGAACACCATTTAAGTGGAGGACGGAAGCCAGATAGAAATTACTAATAGAGATAAAGCAGGGAGTTAGCAATGTCCTTTGGAATTGAATATGTGCACATTAACAGGCATTATCAGCCTTCCATGTTTTTAAGAAAGATATATTAGACGCCACTCAGTACTCCAAGGGAAATCCTTTAAGGAGTTTTTATAAAGTATGATTTGTCTTACCTAGTTTTACGGTGAATATTTATCATGAAGTGTTAACATCATGTTCTAAAATAATCACAACAGAATAAAGCACATCAGTCCATCAACACACATTTATTCAGCAACTATAATGTGTAAGGCACCATCAAAATCAAAGCCTGTTCAGATCTTAAGGCTGAAATTTGCTCAGTTTTCCCTCATACAGTTCTTCATGTTTTAGGACATCAAAAACTGTTAAGTTGGTAATGAAGGAACTTTCCCTGTTTTAAATTTTGTTAATGAAGTACATAATACATAAAAGGACATTATTTCCTAAGTTTATATCTCAATAAATCTTCACCGAGTATACACCTATATAAATCAACACCCAGATTAAGAAAGAGCATTACACACAACCCAGAGACATCTTATTCTCCCTGCCAGTCATTCTACCTCTATGATTAACTACTAACTTTTCTCTAACAGAATAGGTAAGCTTTTCCATGATACTGCACCTTATATAATAGAATCATACAGTATGGGCTCTTCTGTTACTGGCTTCTTAAATATTATGTTTGTAGGAGTCATCCACATGACTGCATGTAATTATAGATTGTTCATTTTCATTGCTATGTAGTATTCCATTGTGAGGATAGATGATAGAATGAATATATATATATATATCTATATATATATATATCACTGTATTTATTGGTTTCTCTTTTGGAAATTTGAACGGTTTCAGTTTGGGGCCAATACAGGTAGTAAGGTAAGAATATTCTAATGTATATCTTTTGGTGAATATGTAAGTATATAATTAGAAATGAAATTGCTAGGTCACATATCCTTATTAATTTGTAAATACACTTTCAAAATGGAAAAATGGGGAAAAAAACCCAAGCAATAAAAAAATCCCTTAAAATCTCACCATTTAAAAAAAACATACAAAGTAAAACTTTAATGGGACCTAACTCTAACCTATTTCTCATCCCATGCCAGACAACCACATTTAGCAACCTGATATGACTCATCCAGACTTTTTCCGTGCTACGCAGAATTTAAAAAGGCAGAACAACCATTAAAAGTGAGAGTCAGGAGTGAAATTGTACCAAGTGTTGAGTGAGAATGTTAATTCGCATTTCAAAAATACTTCATCACCAAAGTACAGGCAATATTTCTGACCACATCATAGTAATTGAACTGAGAAGCATACACCGTAAGATTGGGAGCCTATTGCTATCTTCACCAGCAGATAGCCAACAGCTCAAGAAATGAGTTTACTGACATTTTAAGGTGCTTTCAATGAGCTCATAATTTGAATTGCATTCAACTGTGATCTCTGATGGCTACAGCAAAGTTTTACAGTTTTATGGGTCTTTATCATACAAGCATCTAAATGAAAGCACTTCTGGGCCAAATTCTAGCAGACACACATCACGAGAAAAAATAAACTTAAATTCATCATCTTTAATTCTCCGTGTGCATCCATAGTCAGTGTTTTTTTAAAAAAATATTTAAATACAAATATTTGGCACTATCTCTTCATACAAAGAAATATATATATTTTCACAGTGAGATCTTTTTAAAAAAACCCCACTTTATTTTCTGATAGAAAATTAAGTATTTTTCAATACTCCTACCACTTTAAATGTGCAATGACCTCATCATTCTATAATGGTTCCCTGCTTATAGAAAAAGCAGTTCTGTTTTCTCCCACTATTTAAATATCAAGTAAAGACAGCAGCTCTTCTTTGAACCTCACTTAGGTCTCTTATTCCTCTCTACTCTTCTATACGTTGAAATTTCCTGAAGCTTTTGCAATATCAAAAGAGAGGAGATGCTATTATCTTCCTTTTTAATTTTAGACTAAACTGCAGATATTTGGAAACATCTTTGTGCTTTTTGATAAATCACTGCATTGTGCAAATGATTAATTCCTCCAAAGAACTCTTAGAAGTGTCTTGGTATCTAAGGTAAGCCCCCCCATCTCTTTCTCCTGAAATTACCTGCACATGCAAATTTTATTTTAAAATAAAATTGACATCTGAGAGTTTTAAGAGCAATTCCCACTGAAGCCTAACTGAACCGTATTTTTAAGAAAAGTACATATTCCTTTATACCCAAATTTATTGAGTGCTTACATATGCCACATCCTAAACCAAGGGCTTTATATCTATAATTTCATTTAATCCTCACCCCCCAAAAGGAAGGAAAGCTATAAGATAGATACCATTACTATTGTGGTTGATATTGCCATTTAATAAATAAGGGAAATAGGGAATAGTGCAGTTAAGTAACTTTCCTAAGACCATGCACTATCAAAGACTGGGGCCAGGATCTGATCCCATGCAGAGTGACAACAAAGTTCATCACCAAACCCTGTAGTGTCCCGATTCATACATATGTCTGTATATTCAAAGTACTTCTAATTTATTCACTGCTGCCACACAGAACTTAGAAAAATAGCCCAAGATCTAGAATGGTTATTTTTACAAAGCTCCAATGTCCCTAGAGATTGGTTTGTCAAAAAACTAAGATGACCCATTGACATTAACATCTTAAGACCGATGGCCCCTACAGGGGGATTCAAAAAGAAGATGGGACAAGCTAGGCACCCCAAGTCCAAGAAAAAGATCACAACTTGCAGATGTGCAGTACTTAAAGGGGAAGAACAAAATGTGTACAAGATTCAGGGAAAGCACATACAAAAAAGATAGGAATTAGAGCATGGGAGGCAAACAAAGGAAAGAAGAGATCATCAGTACTTAATGCTCAGAAAGGATACTTGCTAACCTACTACAAGAGGCCTACATTTCCTACCACCAAGGGCCAATGCTCAATAAGCCTGCCTCAACACTGCTGGGAGGTAATCACATACTTGTGATATGTGGGGGCAGGAAGACAACCCCATTTAGGAAGAAGTTTCCTAATGCCAGGCTAGCATGGGAGTCCTGGAAAACAGATGGGACAAATCAAACACTGTGACACAGTGGGGGAAAGATGCAAATTCAGGTATCAGAGCCACTCCAGGGAGACGTCCCCTACTTAAGTTTGACCCTGGGCCAGTCTTGAGCAATACTCAGTATTAGTAGGAGTTCATCAAGTTTAGGGATGCATGTCTGTCTAAAGAACTTGGTTATCCCCCCTCCACTGCCTTTTCCCTCTCTTTTCCAATCAGAAATCAGTAGAGGAAGATCCAAAAAGAGGCTTAATGGTTGAAAGGCTGAATTCCTTGGCAAGTCTAGAAGAGCTATGGCAGAATGGAAGAAGACCAGGACAGGGAGATGAGACGTGTCCACTGAGCAAAAGGGGTCTATTCAGACGAGCAGGTCACAGTGTCCAAGCTGCAAAACGTCAAAGGCAAATGACTTCAAAATCGTGGGCCTTGGTTTTCTGATTTGGAAACATACATTGTCACAATGCCTTCTTCACAGGGTTATGAGAAATTTAAATAAGATGTGACAGTATTTGGCCGATCTCAGCTACTCAGAGATGTCAGCAGACTCCCGCTCTTTCTCGGAGCACTGGACAAATGTTTATGCCTGTCTTCAAGCCTAATTTACTTCCTCCTGTGCATTATGCTTATTTCTACAAGCATCTTACCTCCTGCACTAGTGTGCAAGCTCACTGAGGGTAGGATATATGCCTTATTCATGAGTATCTTTCCTAGCTGGCATTTAGTAAGTGTTTCTTAGGATGGATAAGTTTAATAAGAGAAAAGACCACTGAAAGACAATGGAGCTTATAATAATCAGGCAAGTGAAGATCAGGAATGGAGGTGTTCAAGGCAGGAAATATCTGGACATTTCAACCAGTGGAAAAAAGAGTCAGAAAAGCCCTTATAAGTAATTGAAGTACCCATGGATTATGTTCATGGGAACTAGGCAAGATGCTAGAGTGGGACATTAGACTGGGTTTTAAGTTTATGACTTGAGTATAGTTGAACAAGTAAACATCAAATTACTGGAGAACATGGGAGGAAATAAGTGAATACAGACATAATTTCCTCATTTATAAAAATAAATACTTTTTAGAAGTAATGACTATAGTTCTGGAGTTAGTGAATTCTAGGTTTGAATCCTTAGTCAGTTATTAGCTGGTTAAGTGTGGGCAAATTATATAATTTCTCATGTATAATCTATGCAGAATAATAGTACCTACTTCAGGGGGATAATGAGGGATTAAGTAAAATAATTTATGCTAAAGCACTTAGCCCAGGGGCGGCAATATAAGTGCCCAACAAATGTCAGCTTTAACAATAATACTTATCATTATTGCTTTCATTTTACAAATGAAAAATACAGAATCTCTGGGAAGTAATTTTCCCAAGGTCACATAGCTAGTTTAAGTGTTGGAACCTGGAATTAAGCCCAGGTTGGACAGTGAGCAAAGCCCACACTCTTTCTACCACATTGTGTCAGACTTACAATAGAAGCTCGAGGTTTGGACACATGAACAAAACAAAACATAAAACATGCTTAGAAGGGCAGAGTTGGCACAGGACTGACCTTGTTGGCGACTTGTCTTCTTTTGAACTGCTCTGGCCTGACATAGGGATTGGTCTCATAGTCAGCGTAAGGAAGGCTTCAACCTGAGGTCTCTGGTCCTGGACCCAAGCATGAGGGCTGGAAAGGGGTAAAAACAGGGAGTCAGTCTGGTCACTTCAATCTTCCTTCAGTGTTCCTGACAATTGGGAAATCTATCAGTCAGGACAATATTAACGTAACTGGTGAGTATTTATTGTGAAGAGGTGAAATATTGTAGTGAATAAGAGTATGGTCCTTCTACTAATACAGACATGGTTTTAAGTTCTGGCTCTTCCACTTATTAACTCAAACTTTGGGTGAGTTATTTAACATCTTTAGGGTTCAGTTTCCTCACCTGTAAAATGACAAAATTAAAAGTAAGAACCACATAAGGTAGCTCTGAAAGTTAGATGTAATAGTGTACATACTGTACTTTCAGTAAATGGTAGCTTTTTTGGACACATTATTAGTGCCCACCCATAAATTATTCCCCTCTCCCTTGACTCATGGAAGGCTGACTTTGCAGCCATCTTGGATGGGCACGGCTATAAGAAGAGCTCCAGCCAGCCAAATGTAAACTGAAGTGGCATGAGTAACTTAGTGAGAGAAAGAGTGAAAAACACCCCGTCCAGCCTCCCAGCTCTCTCTTCCCCTTCTGTGGCAACCCCAGAAGACCATGTTGAGTCAGCATTACGACAAGTTCATGCTTCTTTCCAAGCCTGGGTCTCTTAGTAACCATGTGGCACTGGGTTCCCCCTTGCCCTATTTCGGACATGTACTTTCAATGAGAAATAAAACACTGCATCACCACTGAGATTTAGCAGTTACCACACTGCCCTAGGAGACCTAAATCTGTCCTAATACAGGTATTATCATCATCATCCATTATCACTGTACGGGTCATTACCATTTCCTTGGTATCCATCACTGTACTTAGTATATTTCATGTTATAAATTTTGCTCTATTTATATTTTACAACATACTGAGTGTAAATTAAACTAAATATAGTTTGGTAAAAACTAAGTATTTTTAAAATATTTTATCACCTTTAACTCTAAATTATGGAACAGTGAAATTCCATATTATATACCATTCAAGAGGTGGGAGTTAATCAAATATATCTGGTTGTAGCATTTTTCCGCCCACTCCTCCCTACCCCCGAGTGCTGCTCTGGCTGCACCACGTTTGCTCAGAGCTCCCGGCTCCTGCTAAGCTAGCACCACCATCCTTTTTCTCCAGCCACCATCATGATCAACTCCCAGGACCTCATCTGCTAGGATGAGATGTTGTCCACCATCTACAAGATCTGGGAGATGGTACAGAGGCTGTGCCTGGAGGTGGAGGAGAGGACGGTCAGGAGGACGGAGGGTAACACTGATGACCCGCTCACTGTGGGAAATGCCTCCACCTCCGAGGGTGAAGGTACAGAAAGCACAGTCATGCCTGGTGTTGCTACTGTCCTGAAACATCACTGGCAGAAACCAGCTGCACCGAAGAAGCCTACGAGAAGTACGTCAGAGATTACATGAAATCGATCAAAGGCAAACTTGAAGAACAGAGGCCAGAAAAAGGAAAACCTTTTATGACAGGGGCTGCAGAACAAATCAAGCACATCCTCACTAACTGCAAAAACTACCCATTCTCTGTTGATGAAAACACGAACCGAGGTGGCATGGTTGCTCTGCTGGACTATTCTGGGGATGGCGTGACCCCATATAGGATTTCCTTTAAGGATGGTGTAGAAATGGAAACATGTTAATGAACTTGGCTATGACTTTGGATGTACCACCTGTTGTCATAACAGGCTGCAGCTCTTCATCCACACGGCACCAGGACTTAGATGAATGGGACAGATGCCACCTTGAGCTCTTCATTTATTTCGACCTTGACTTATCTGGAGTGGAGCCATCATTTTTAAGGAAAAAAAACAAAACAAACATGTCCTGTAGGTTGTCTAAAATAAGAATGCATTTAAACTAAAAACACACACACAAATACATCAGGTTGTAAAATAATCTCTAAAAAGTCTATAAAAATGTACATATGGCAAAAACTCAAATTCTCAAATGGAGTAAATTTACTTGAAATATTGATCTTACATAAGCTTAAAAATCTATTCCTAAGATACAGAATACCCTTACTTCATTTTTAAAGCAGCTATTGAAAACTTATACTGAGTAATGAATTGTGTTTGGTGTTGAATTATACAGTGATAATTACAGTAAAGGCACAAACAAGTAAACCAACTTTACACCATTCTGATAAGACAGTCAAGTCTGAAACCATGGGGTAAGAAGAAACAAGATGCAAATAAGATTATGTTAGATTTTTAATTTTACCTCATATTATCATATGTTAGCATTATACTACCTATGGCGGTATATTATCTGCATCAAAAAACACCATATACTTCAGGAAATAACTCCCAAATCTCAGTAACTTACCCAGTCAATGTTTATTTCTCATTCATGTAAAGTCCAATGTAGACGTTCCTGGTCAGGAGGCTCTCCTTCAATTGGTGACTCAGGAATCCAGTTTCTAATCATCTACTGGCTGTGTGTCTGGATAGCTGAGAAGAAAAAAGAGCATGCAGAATGGTAAGGAAAAATTAAGAGTCCAGGCCTAGAAATGTAGCCCAATATAATGCCCAGAAGGAGTCAAATGGCTCCACCCATATGCAACGATGTTTAAATAACAATATTCATTAATATACAATGAATATATGCCAAAATGAGATTTTTACATTATTATTAAATATAATATTTAAACTTTGAAAAATGAGACTAAGAGTCCTCCCAAAATATAGAACAAGTGATAACATCCTGAAAAGTATGGGAAAACGTTAAGTGGAATGCAGAATAAATCCAGAATTTTCAATATCCATATAAAAGGGCTTTTAAAAAGACATCATAGAAATAATTGAGAGAGAAAATATAATGCTTAGGAATTTCTCCAAGCTGAAAATATTTACATTATTCTAGATTGAAATGGCCAAAAACTACAATGCAAAGCAAAATTAAAAAAACCCATTCCTAGGCACATAAAGAGTGTAATTTCAGACCAAAGATAGAGGGAAAAGCCAGATCACTTATAATAATTTTAAAAATTGGCATTAGGCTTCTAGGCAAAAACATTACAAATAAAAAGTCTGTGAAGAGAGCTTAAATCAGAAGAGATAAAAAGAGACAAACTTTGAATATACTATTGTACATCTCATTAAAGAATCAGAGAAATATTTTCATACCAGAACTCAAACACACGTGAACACTTTCTGAAAGAGCTAATAAAATATTTATTCCAACAGTAACAACAAAAAAACTAGAACTAATTAAGAGGATGCAAGAAGCAATGGTAAACAAAGCAAAACAAAATTTAGGAAACTCACTGTGAAATTTAAATATCAAGCTTATAAAAATCTGTAAAATACTGAGTAGTAGCAGCATTAGATTTTGAAAAGAGGAAAGAGTGGACAATAATGAAACCATGTTGACTGTTTTATCTTTTTTCTGGAGAGTTATAATTACACATTTATTAGAAAATTATAAGAATTTAGGGGCGCCTGTTTGGCTCAGTTGGTTAAGCAACTGCCTTCAGCTCAGGTCATGATCCTGGAGTCCCGGGATTGAGTCCCGCATCGGGCTCCCTGCTCGGCAGGGAGTCTGCTTCTCCCTCTGACCCTCCTCCCCTCATGCTCTCTCTCTCAAATAAATATTAAAAAAAAAAGAAAAAAGAAAACTATAAGAATTTAAATATTTGAAAATTTAAGAGAAATCTGCAGAATAAAAATTAGGATATTAGAAAATTAGAATAGAATGGAAAATTAGCCATTTGAAAACAGAAGATAAAAAGAAACAAATTCGGGCGCCTGGGTGGCTCAGTCGGTTAAGCGACTGCCTTCGGCTCAGGTCATGATCCCAGGGTCCTGGGATCGAGTCCCACATCGGGCTCCCTGCTCTGCATGGAGCCTGCTTCTCCCTCTCCCACTCCCCCTGCTTGTGTTCCCTCTCTCGCTGTGTCTCTCTCTGTCAAATAAATAAATAAAATCTTTAAAAAAAAAAAAAAAGAAACAAATTCAACAAATCCAACAAAAAGCCAAAAAGGGAGGGAGGAGGGACTATAGAAAGCACACTGCTTTAGAGAAAAAAATAATAGAAGTTGGCAAGATTAAATTAAAGGCATAGGTGATATGAAAGGTTCAAAATCTCCCCTTAAATCCTTGTAATGGCTTTAAAACAAACATGGGAAAACAAATTTGGTAGGATGAATATAAGGGAAGAGGAAGACACACACCAAAACAATTAAAAATTAAAAATTAATAATGTAGATATATTATTAGGCAAAACAAATCATCAGTATGATAGGGAATATCATGGCACACTGACAAAAGGAGTGTTTTACCTAGAAGATAAGACAGGAATTTTATTCACGAAACAAAATGATTTCTAAATGTGTAAAGCATCAACTCATAAAGTTGCATGGACAACTTAGTAAATTCACAGTAATTGTGGGAGACATTAAAACGACTATCAGAACTCATAAGGTCAGGGGCACAAAAAAACAAGAAAGCTTGAAAACTTGAATCAAAACATTAACAAGCTTGACTATGCACATAGTTACAGAATGACAACCAAATCACACATATTCTTCTCAAATGTGTATATTTATAAAAATATACTAAGTGCTCAACTACAGAACAACTCAGCAGTCCAGAAAAAGAAGTATCACACAATAGAAATCAACAATCAAAATGGTGGCCAAAAACAATGCACCTAAAGATGTGATAACATCCTTCTAAATGACTTGTAAGAATCCAAAATGGAAATTGAAAGTGATTTAGAACTAAATTGTGGGAAACAGAACACCACAACAACCACTGGTGCATGTTGGCTCAGACTCCGAGATCTCTGAGAAAACTCGAGATTGCAGGGTTAAAAATAACCCGAAAGGATCAGAGTGAAATGCCCTTGGGATGTGTGTGGTCTGTTCTAAAGTACACAGCAGAAGATGTTTAGTAGATAGGAAGACAGCTGTAAATAGCACACTGGGCACTCCCCTCTTTGTTCCTTTATTCTGTTTTAAAGATTCTTACGTGCTTGACTAATCCTGTATACATGGAGGAACGTGCCTTACTACGCCCCTGCTGTAAACCATTATAGATCTATATATCGCTGTGGAAGGCATATAAGAGTATGAAAAATAAACCTCGGCACCTCGGGCTGTTTGCTCGGGGTCCCCTGTGCCTCACTATACTGTTGTCTTTCTCAGTTCCTTCGCCACCCCAGGTCCCTGACTCTCTGAGGTCCACACTAAATGACAACCCAAACTGCATATATCCAAAACTGTTGGATGTAGCAGCTGATACTCACTGGGAAGTTCATATCTTTAAATAGGTAAATTAGGAAAAAAAAAAAAATTCTGAAGAGAGAGAAAAGTAGTTAACTAAGCTACTAACTTGAGGTGAAAAAATATCAACAAAACAAACTTAAAATCAAAGGAACAAATGAATGAGGAGAAAAGCAGAAATTAGCAGAATAGAATTTTTAATAGATTATCATAAACATTGAAATCTGAATATTTAGAAAAATGAATAAAATTGGCAAGGCACTTCTTAAGCCACTTCCCATGGCATATAGGCCCATCTTTCCTTCTGGCTGTTACTACAAAAATCAGTACAATTGGTAGTACTGTCAGCTTCATTTGACTTCACCTCTGGAAGAATGAAAGATAGGAAGCTCTCATATCTTCTCAGGGGGGTGAATTAACAACCATGCTCTTACTTCTCACCAATGTAATTTTAGATACCAATTCTTTCTCTGTTGCCATTTAAAACAAGGCCTAAGGGGTGCCTGGGTGGCTCAGTCCATTAAGTGCCCAACTTCAGCTCAGGTCATAATCTCAGGGTCCTGGGATAGAGCCCTGACTCGGGCTCCGCAATCAGTGGGGAGTGTGTTTCTCCCTCTCCCTCTTCCTCTCCCCCCGCTTCTGCTCATGCTCTCTCTCTCAAATAAATAAAATCTTAAAAATAAATAAATAAATAAAACAAGGCCAAAATTAAACTATAAATAATGGGAGGCTAAGAAAAAAGCCTTTAATTTGGACTTCAAAGTAACTGAAAATTAGTAAAATATGTCTATTTGATTTTATAAATAACACTTAGAATTTGGTTGCAATTCTGACATACTTGTTCGAAAAAACCAAGAATGAACCAAGTCCAAATTTTCTTTTTGTTAAGCAATTTCAGTAGAATTACATAATGTAATAAGATATCTTCCACCTCACTTTCAACTTTAGATGGCTTTTACTTTTTATTTCTTTTTAATTTTATTATGTTATGGGGCGCCTGGGTGGCTCAGTTGGTTAAGCGACTGCCTTCAGCTCAGGTCATGATCCTGGAGTCCCTGGATCGAGTCCCACATTGGGCTCCCTGCTCGGCAGGGAGCCTGCTTCTCCCTCTGACCCTCCCCCCTCTCATGTGCTCTCTCTCTCATTCTCTCTCTCAAATAAATAAATAAAATCTTTAAAAAAATTTTTTTATTATGTTATGTTAGTCACCATACATTACATTATTAGTTTTTGATGCAGTGTTCCATGATTCATTGTTTGCGTATAACACCCAGTGCTCCATGCAATACGTGCCCTCCTTAATACCCATCACTGGGCTAACCCCTCCTCCCATCCCCCTCCCCTCTAAAACCCTCAGTTTAGATGGCTTTTAAAGTTAAAGCTTTTATTTATTTATTTATTTATTTATTTATTTATTTATTTATTTATTTATAATGTTTTATTTATTTATTTGACAGAGACAGAGAAAGTGAGAGCAGGAACACAAGCAGGGGGGGTGGCAGAGGAAGAAGCAGGCTTCCCGCCAAGCAGGGAGCCCAATGCATGCGGGGCTCAATCCCAGGACCCTGGGATCATGACCTGAGCCAAAGGCAGACGCTTAATGACTGAGCCACTCGGGCACCCTAAAGTTAAAGCTTTTAAAGAGGATTATTTCTAACAACTATCTGAGAGCTTTATCCGTATTTCAAATGTACTCTACTGATCCCTGATTATTCAAGTCATTCATTTCTGAAGGCCTTTTGCAATTGTTTTGAGTTGTGATTTCAATTTCTCTTTGCAGCTTGTGACAATCAGGCAAGACCAACAGAACAGACACAAGTGTTAAGCAGAGAAGGATTTGGGAGGCTGGGGAGAGCTAATGGAGTAACTCTTCTTTTTTCCTGTTTTTTTTGACATAGAATTGACAGACAACACTGTATAAGTTTAAGGTCTATGACATAATGATTTGATAGATGTGTATACTGCTAAATGATTAGTACTGCCCATCCTTCTCAAACTCTTTCAAGAAACTGATGAGGAGGGAACACTCCCAAACTCATTTTTATAAGGCCAGCATTACCCTGATACCAAAGCCAGATAAGGACATTACACAAATTTAAAAAAACCTTATAGGCCAGTATGAATATAGATAGATATGAATAGGCCTGATGAATATAGATGTCAAGATTCTCAACAAAATACTAGCAAATCAAATTCAGCAGCACATTTAAAAAAACATACACCATTATCAAGTGGGATTCATCCCTGGGAAGTGAAAATGGTCCAACATACACAAATCAATAAATGTGATACACCAGATTAATAGAATGAAAGATAAAAATCATACCATCTTAACATAGGCCAAAAAAGCATTTGACAAAATTCAACATCTATTTATGATAAAAAAAAAATCTCTTAACAAATTGAATATAGAAGAAATATCTTCAACACAGTAAAGACCATATATGCTTAACTCTTTATTAGCAGACATTTTTACTGTTGCCCTCACTTTCATTTTCCTCTAATATAACCAAAGAGGGGAATCTGCTGATGAACACTCAGATAACTAAGACCCACTAAACTCAGTTACCATTAGCACATTTATATACTGCTAAAGGTAGAGAATAGCATCTAGAAGAACATCTAACAAGGACATATATGTAGATACAAATGGGGTAAATATCTGTCAGTTCTGGGTCAGTATTTATCCCCTCCTCATGGGTCTTATTTCTCTGCCTATTTGTGCGCCTGGTAAATTTTGATTCAATTATAGACACTGTGATTCTTGCCTTGTTGGGAGTTGGATATTCTTGGATTCCTAAAATAGCCTTCAATTTTCTTCTGGGATACCATTAAGTTCGATCCTTTCAAATCTTTCTTTTACGACTAGTTTGGCAGGATGAGATTAGTACTCAGTAGAGGGCTTATCATTCCTCCCTACTAAGAGAAGACTTTTCTGTCTCTTCTACCTAATGCTGTATTAATCATAAGGTTTCCCAGTCTGACTGATGGGAACAGGCACTATACCCAACACTAAGTATATATCGAGCACTTTCACCTCTAATTCTTTTAGGTTTTCCTTCCCCATCTTGGGTAGTTTCTTCACATGCATGTGTTGTTCAGTGCTCAGCTCAGTACTTTAGTGGGATCCTCTGCAGATCTTCGGAGTTCTTGCTCAATAAAGCTTTTCTCTGATGCTCTATACCCCAAACTCTAGTCACCTCAGTCCCCCAGGACCCTCAAATTACCAAGTCTGCTGGATTCTCCCTGGGTTTCCAGCCCCACAATGGCACCATGGCCTGGAAACCTTCTGAAGTAGTAAGCTAAGCCAGTCATACGGCTCTCATCATCTGTTTTTTATTCTTCTGTTGCCTGGCCTCCACAACCAGAATTTCATTTTTTTCCTTGTTACTGCTGTTTCAAGCACAAGGATAAATCAAATCCTTGTTATTTCTTCTTAAGTCTTCTATATTCAGTTTTACAAGAGTAAAAGAGAAGAAAAAGGAGACTATCCACACATGCATCTGTGTGTGGGTTTGTGTGTGTATGATGCACATTTTATTGTTTATTTTTATATACGTATATTTAAAATCTATTTATTTATCTCAGAGAAGAGCATGTGAGTGGGGGGAGAGGGAGAGAGAAAATCTCAAGCCGACTCTATGCAGAGCGCAGACCTCCACACAGGGCTCAATCTCACGACCCTGAAATTGTGACCTGAGCCAAAACCAAGATTCAGACGCTCAACCGACTGAGTCACCCAGGTGCCCTGAGACGTGCATTTTACTTATTTATTTTTTTAAAGGTTTTTATTTATTTGAGAGAGAGAGCAAAAGCAGGGGGAGCAGCAGAGGGAAAGGGAGAAGGGAGCCTGACGTGGGGCTCAATCCCAGGACCCTGGGATCATGACCTGAGCCAAAGGCAGACGCTTAACAGACTGAGCCACCCAGGCACCCCAAGATGTGCATTTTAAATCTGAATCCCATGGGTGGCTTTGTTTTTTCTAGAGACTGTTAGGTCTTCTCCAATGTGACCAGTGAAGCCACTTAAATCAGCTGCTAATGATTCGGCCATAGCTGCTACGATCACCTCTTGTTCAGGGACCAACTTTTACGTCCTTTTCTCTCTCTGAACTTGATAGCTGTTTTAAGCTGCTCCCAAGAGGAACCTGGATGTAGCTTAGAGTTTGAACCCAGTGTCTCTGGGAGGTACTAAAGGAGAAGCACATGGGACCACTAAGCATCACAAAATAATGCCAGGATTGTCATGCCCCAAAGACCCCGGGCAACTTTCCCACATTGGTGAGGAAGCTTTCTCTCCGTTATCTTTGCTCAGGACTTTCCTATATTCCCAGAATTCTAGCATCATTATCAAATAATTAGTCCATAGACTGCATTTTCAGATTAAACATCTTGCTCTCCCCACCTTACCTCACCCAGATTCCTCACCATGCTTAAAGTACAGAATTTATATATTTTAAATGCCTTGGTTCTTTCTATGTAAAGGGTACTTCCTGTATGTGAAATATTTTCTTGATGAATAATGTAAGATAAGTTTTTCCCATGTGAAAGGGAGATTCTAACTGTTGAAAATTGAAAGTCCGTTTATGATCACAATACATGTAGACAGCATTTTATTGTTCTCCTAAACTAATGGAACACATTTCAAATTTTCCATGTGAAATGTATCAATTCACCTTTAATAATGTAACTGGAAATTTTATCTTCTTCTGTTTGTCCCTTCCTTCTCAGTTTCGATTCCTTTTTATTCTTTAGCCCTTTAACTTTCTCGTGCATTTGAAAAAGATTTACTTCACTTGTATCATCCTGTCCCCTTTAGCCATTCAGCTTCTTTACCCACCTCTGGAGTGCCTGTGAAGGTACTTGGTATCTCTATAGGAAAGTACTGGTAACAATGGAAGAGTTTATTTTATTTAGCTTACCTTCTCCTAATTCATTAATAATTGCCTAGTAGGCCCATAAAACTGAAAGCTGAGAGACTGAATAGCACATTCTTATTTGTTTTATCCACAGAGAAATAAATCTACTTGTAAGAGTTAATCCTAGAATCTGGTAAGAAATTTGTCCAAATGTCATTGGCTTCTCACAGAGAAGTCAATTCTTTCAATTCAGGAAGATAATGCACTGACTATCATGGGAAAAATCTTTTTCACTTTTGGATTGTGAAGAGTATTATCAACAAATATCAATTCAAAGCACACTCAGTAACAGATTCTGCAGATCAGACAGGAAGAGTTGTTCATCCCAGATTCATGTTATATAACTTTTAGACTTTGAGAGAGAGACAGAGTATATGTGTGTGTGTGTGTGTGTTTTGGGTATTACTTACAGGGAAAATACAACGATTATAAGAAGATCCTTTCTTTTTTGATGGATAGATGCATCAATGGATGGATGGCATTGGAAGAGAGCATAAATTACCTTCCTACAAAGGCAGTACACAGAAAAGTTTGATTAGATTTACATCAAGCCTGATGTGCAGCAAACTTAGTTTTTACCACAATCTTTACTATTGATTAAAGCTGTAAACTCACTTTGGTGAGGCAAGCATAAGGGAGATAAGTGGCCAGAGACCAGGCCTGACAGTGAATCTATTAACAATGATGGATAAAAAGCATAGATTCTGGAAATAATTAAATAAAGAAGCCTTTAAGACCTGGCTAGGAGTCAAATTAAGTGTGAAATGAGGGAAATGAGAAATCAAAGAAGAGCCTAAAATCCAATGTTGGAGTCCTAGAAAAGAAGGAACAAACAATAATGAGGAGGAGACTTGAAGAAAAGGTATTAAGTTCAATTCCCCACAGAATGTTCCTGAGACCAGAAAAGAGAACAAATCCTTTCATGAAGATATTTAAAAGAGAGATATCCATTTACCTTAATTGGTCTGAAAGAAATTCTACCCAGAGCCAAGAAAGATTAACTGAAGAATATTTACAATGTTTTATTTTCATGTGCTTGTTTTTATTATTTTTTAAATTGAGGTATAATGGACATGTAACATTGTATTAGTTTCAGGTGTACAACATAATGATTCAATATTTGTACCTACTGAGAAATGATCACCAGAGTAAGTATAGAAAATTTTTTTCTTGTGATGAGAAATTTTAAGATCTACTCTCTGGGCAACTTTCAAATATTCAATACAGTATTACTAACTATAGTCACTATGCTATACATTACATCCTAATGACTTATTTTGACAACTAAAGGTTTGTCACAACAGTTTAAATCGTCTAAGTCACAAGTCAGAGGTGGAAAATTCATTTTATTTATTTATTTATTTATTTATTTATTTATTTATTTATTTATTTAAAAGATTTTATTTATTTATTTGACAGAGAGAGAGAGAGTGAGAGCAGGAACACAAGCAGGGGGAGTGGGAGAGGGAGAAGCAGGCTTCCCGCCGAGCAGGGAGCCCGATGCGGGGCTCGATCCCAGGACCCTGGGATCATGACCTGAGCCGAAGGCAGATGCTTAACGACTGAGCCACCCAGGCACCCCCATTTTATTTATTTTTTAACAAGAACTTCCTAATGGTGTGAAGAGAGCCAATGTGTTCAGAAGAAAATCTAAAAAGGAAGTGGCTCATGAAGTAAGGAACTTCCTTTCCTTCATAGATGTAGCTCTATTAATATGGGTTTAGATTGAGGCTATGTAAAATGAGCTATTGCTATACCCTTTCCACCCCAAAGATGGCACTGCTAACACACCATCTCTCGGTACACAAACCTACCTACCACTGTTCCACCAGAACTCCTAGCAATAGTAGTGGTAGGTTTCCAACTGAGTTGTTGTTCAAATGGTAAGGAAGGGCATGACTCAGGCCATCTCTACTCTCTTCTACATAATCTGCCTAAAGAGCATGGTACACTATTCTAAAGGGAATTCCCAAATGCAGTCAGAAGCCATGAGAGAGTTGGATTATGGTTTACAAGGGCATTAAACATATCCTTGGAATCATGAGAAACTTTTAACACGAAAGTTAGTGAAACAGAGAAAGAGATCAAATTAAAGTCTTTAGAATTGGAATGGCTAAGGATTTTATTCATGATCAATGAGGTGGTCTATTTCTAAGATTCCATTTTAATCCTAATAGTTTAATCTCTCAAAAACAGAAGAGGATAATCTCTCAAAAACAGCACATGAAAGATAGTAAAAGAAAATATATTCCCCGGGTATGTGTATGATTGTGTGTGTTTATGTATGTGTAGCTTAGAAAGTGGACCTAAGACATAAAGCTTACTTGATGATTACAATCTTAATCACATAAAATTTGGGCTAAAGTTTCGTTTCCATTTATATTTAAATTATTCAATGGAAGTTCTTATAAGAAGGATTGTGTAAGCAAAAGGAATTCCTGCTGTTTATATTAAAATGCTTGTTATGCTTCTCTACAATTTTTCCAGGGGCATTTGTTTCCCAGTAAAATGTCTATAAGAGGGTGACAAACTACCACCATTGTGCAAATATTTGTCTCACAACTGCGAAGAAAGTATA
This sequence comes from Mirounga angustirostris, assembly GCF_029215605.1. NCBI lineage: Eukaryota > Metazoa > Chordata > Mammalia > Carnivora > Phocidae > Mirounga > Mirounga angustirostris. Next base: position 21,554,970 of record NW_026991719.1, on the reverse strand, counting down.
ATGAGAGCAGGAAAGCAAAATAAACAGAATAAAATAAGATTGCATGAAACTCTGCTATGTGCTGCCACCATAAATGAAATACGTATTCTGTGACTCCATATCTACCACGACTGAAAAGGTAATAGACACGGAAAGCTTTTTTTTTTTTTAAGACCAGAGTACACATGCATGAGCGAGCACAAGTCGGGGAGGGGCAGAGGACGTGGGGCTTGATCTCATGACCCTGAGAACATGATCTGAGCTGAAACCAAGAGTTGCACCCAGATGCCCCCATATACACAGAAAGCTTTAAAAACCTATTGTATATACTCCAAAATAAATAACTTAGCTAATATAAAATTATTAACTTTTCCAATAGAAAATCGAGGGAAATTTTTTTTATCTATATTGTGTTTCTTATTCTTTGCTATTATGCATATGTATCATCATACACTGAAAAATGTGAAAGAATGCATTTCCCACTTAGAAGGAGCACTGTTAAAGTAGCATTAGCAACTGCATTTTTAATGAACTATTGGCAGAATTATCATCAGAGAAGCCCAATAATACTGGTAATTATAAAAAGCAGTGCTCATTCTCGACACACATACCTACATACCACTGTACATTCCACCAAACCTCCTAGCAAGAATAGTGGTAGGTCTCCCATCAAGATGGTGGCTAGCTCAGGTCATGTTTACTAGCATACCTCCATTTCCACCACAGCGTAGTACAGTCCACATACACAATGTTCTATGCTATGCCTCCATCTTCAGAGATGTTCCCTAGGCTTCCTTCCTTGCCTACGTGGATTTCTCCCAACAAATTTGAAAAAGTACACCACTTTAATTCACCAAGTAAATATTCCCCACATCTTAGCCTCAATTCTCTCACGTCTCAGTTGCATTCTACCATTCAGAAGTGGCCTGAACAGCAGTTACGGTCTGCCATCAGATAATTTCAGGAGGTTAAATATTGTTCATAATGATAGTAATAGCTAAAGTTGATTAGTGATTTCCATCTGCCAAATACTTTGCTAAATGTTTCACACATTTTATTAACCATATATTTTTTAAAGATTTTATTTATTTAGGGCGCCTGGGTGGCTCAGTTGGTTAAGTGACTGCCTTCGGCTCAGGTCATGATCCTGGAGTCCCTGGATCGAGTCCCACATCGGGCTCCCTGCTCAGTGGGGGGTGTGCTTCTCCCTCTCCCTCTGCCTGCTGTTCCCCCTGCTTGTGCTTGTTCTCTCTGTGTCAAATAAATAAAATCTTAAAAAAAAAAAAAAAAAAAAGACTGGCTCTTTTGAGGGGCGCCTGGGTGGCTCAGTCTGTTAAGTGGCTGCCTTCAGCTCAGGTCATGATCCTGGAGTCCCGGGATCGAGTCCCGCATCGGGCTCCCTGCTCGGTGGGGAGTCTGCTTCTCCCTCTGACCCTCCCCCCTCTCATGTGCTCTCTCAGTCTCTCTCTCTCTCAAATAAATAAATAAAATCTTCTTTTTTTTAAAAAAAAGATTTTATTTATTTATTTGACAGAGAGACAGAGAGATAGCAAGAGAGGGAACACAAGCAGGGCGAGTGGGAGAGGGAGAAGCAGGCTTCCCATCGAGCAGGGAGCCCGACGCGGGGCTCGATCCACGGTCCTGGGATCATGACCTGAGCTGAAGGCAGACGCCCCTTATTAACCATATTTTAATAAGAAACTAAAAATGAAAAGATTGAATACTTTATTTAAAATCACACAAATATGGAGCTGGAATCCAAACCCCTTGTGTGTCCTACTCAAGAGACCAAATACTTAATCACCATTATACTGCTTGGTGTCCGCATGCAACTAAAGATATAATGGTTATGAGTCAATTTCTGATGGCCTGAGGCTCAACAGAACATACTGAGGATGACTCAGAAAATTCTAGAATTATAGAATACCCTAGGACCTAATTGGTCACTAGACACTTCAAGCAAGGGGTCTCAAAATAAGCTTCAATAAGGTAGCATGTATAAGAAGTAAAAATTCAGGGAAGGACCTGTATCTGGCCAGCATGAGTGACACTTAAGGAACCTTAACAGACAGCATGTGGCTCATTGGGTATATGATGATGGCACTTAGCTCCAGTCTCAACTGCTAGTTTAATATATGTCTGTGTGAAGTCACACAGTGAAATATTCTTAGGCCACTCTAGACATACAGATCACTGATATCCCCACTTATGTCTCAGTATTTAGAATATCCGTTATTGATACAAGTTCAAGTTCCCTAACTTTAAACTCTGTGAAATGTTTATAGTATGCTGGCTAATGTCTGAAAAATGCAAAAGATTCAGTTTTGTGTATTACTACAAAATTCTTTCTTATTTTACTTAGAAAAATACATTCTTTGTAGGATCACTAGTCAAAGAGAATTTGATATGCTTCAGGACATTTTGGAAGATGTTGGGATATGGAAGAAATATCTCAATAAATTGTTTCCCACCTTCTGCAACTGCACTTGAATAAATGGAGCTGTTCTTAGTCCTTAATTTTCCCATCATCACAGATACCAGTGTAGCAATCAGGTGTGGCTAGTTCAAGTAGATTCATTTATGCACCTATAGAATGTTTTTACTCAAAGCACAAATATGTCACAATACAGATAAATTTTGAATTTTATACAGTAGACTTACAGTATGTGAGATAATTTTCTTCAACTAAGCGACTCTGAAAGCTCTGAAAACCTTCCTACTCCACACTTGTCACAGAATATAAATGAAACATAGATGTTGGTGAGGAAAGTCAATTCTATTTTTCTGCAGGTTCACCATCATATGTTTGTTAAAAGTCCATTGCCAAGACTAGAAGTTTGTTGCTAGTCAAGTCACTTTCCAGGTGTTGTAAAGAGGGACTTTGTTCATAGTTTCTTTCTTTTTTTTTAAAGTTTATTTATTTAAGTAATCTCTACACTCAATGTGGGGCTCAAACTCATGACCCCAAGATCAAGAGTCGCATGCTCCTCAGACTGACCCAGACAGGAACCTCTATTCATAGTTTCTATGTTGCTAAAACTTAATCACTTAATCTTCTACCCAGTCTTGAGAAGGCAGAAAGTAAATAATGAAAGTTAATGAAAAGGTTAGGGAGGGGAAAGAAAAAGAACAGGACCCTACAGAGAAAAAACAGTTGCATTTCTTACATTTAGTCCTGATATATCATGAAAACTAATGATATAACTCCCATGAGCTGCATGCAGATCAGAGCATTAATCTCTAGCAAAATGGTTTATGTTATAGGAACCCACAAACAGATTTCCTTTAACTGCAGTAAATCAAGCATGGTGGGTAGTTTCCGTTTGACTGATGAGTACACATGTCACTGGCAGGAGGGCAGTGACATATGGAAGAGCAATAAATATTTTTTTCTGACACTTCAGCAGCCCTTGTTCAATGACACTAAAGGAAGATAGAAGATTTCAGGAGAAAATGCAAGCCTGTCTCTATTAGCTGTCGTGCCACCGCCGAGGCAGCAACTCCACGGTGATTTGGTGTTCTGTGGTGTAGCTTGCACATTTAGTCTTAAACAAAAGAATAGCCTGAAAGTAAAGAATCAATAGTTCTCTCAGAACAGTGTTTTCATTTTCATTCCAATGATGGCATTCTCCCGGTACCTAAGATTTCCTTTAATGACAGGGATTTGGAGAATCTTGACGTCCTAGGACCCAGTGGCCAACCAAATTTTGTTAAAGCTTTTGTTCTTTGTCCTCCTCAACAATATCCTTTATGGGCTTTCTGTCTGCATAATTTCCCATTTCTCGTGGGAAGAAAATCAGGGGCAAATGTGTCAGAAAGCATTATGTTATAACCCATGTCCAAGAGATTTAGAGGTATTTAGCTCTGAACACCTTGTACTAATTTTTTAATGATCTCAGTTATTTCCCTAAACCTCCCCGAATGTTATGATTTGGGCACCTACCAAGCATAGTTATCAAGGGCTACTATGTTTCCCTCTAATAGGCAAAATACAATAGGTATTAAAATGTAAACACAGTGGTTTTCAACTTGACTTATGTGGCTTATAGTTCTTTTTTGAACACCTACTGTCATGTACTAGAGAACACCCTGAATCTCAAGTGTTGAGTAGAATAGCACATACTTCAAAATGGACCTTTCCCAACTCTGGTGTCAGGGTCTCAGTATAGTGGGGTAATAAAAACTCATAGGCTTCAACTACATTTTTGGGCCAGGACTGGAAAGACAGAGATCTGCCATCCAAGATAGATCCAAAGAGAGAGCCAGGCATTTTCAGGGGTGTTACACAAATTACTCATGCAGATGTGTGCAGCAAGCTACCAGTAAGAGACATGCAAGTAAAAGAAGTGTGGCAGACATGGATGCCACATCATGGTAAAAGCAATGTAAGGCTTTCTGATCATGTGTCTAGTAGCTGTGTTTGCTTGTTGAAAGCCTTTATTCCAGTCTCTTGATTGCACTAAGGAAAAATGAACAAATCTGGCTTGGCCCCACATTCATTCAAAATCTGGTTCTTAAAATGTAGGAAAACAGTGGAGTATTGTACAATTAAAAAAAAAAACCTCATAAAAATGAAACTACAATTTTCTTCTACCGCTAATTATCTTTATGACTTTGGGTAAATCACTAATCACTTGTAACTGTTTATTTATCAGATGTCTTTGTTGTGCTAAATTAAACCTACAGTGGTTCTTGCTCTCAAATTCTGACTTTCTAATTCTACTACTTATTGAACAGATATATTTATATCCATCTCTTTCTATTTAGCTGTTGTGCTATAATCACCATTCAAAATTAACAAACCATTCTTGCTTATAAATTATATTATGCAGTCTCAATTTTACAAGATATTTCAAGATTGAAAGTTGACATGAATTCCAAGTATCTCTCTTCAATATTCCTAATATGCAAATATAAAAAACTAGAAATTAAAAAAAATAAACCTATTATGTAAAAGTTAAAAAACTTGACAGATAAAACTAAAGAGATGACACTTCACCATACTAAAAGTTAATGGTTCATTCATATACTCATACATTCATTCAACATCCATTTACTGAATGAATACCATGAGCCAGATATTATATCAAATGGCTAAAGACAGAGCAGTGAATAAGAATGACATGGGCATTATCTTCATGGGCCCTGCATTTTTGGGGGAAATTGAAATCAGTCAGAGAACATTAATATTGTCATTTATAAATGTCTTGTGTAGCATAATCCCTTTCTTCATGAAACCTTCAGTCTAGCTGGGAGACAATGTTAAATAATTACATGAATACTTTCACTTGTGAAGGTTGTTCCAAAGAAGTACAAAATATTGCATGATTCTTTTCTCTTTTGTTCAGCTTCATTATTGTCTATTATTCTGTCTTCTAGGTCATTAATTCATTCCTCTGCTTCTTCCAGCCTGCTGTTCTTTGCATCAAGCCTGTTTCTAATCTCATTTATTGCACTCTTCATCTCTGATTCTTTTTTAACTCTTTTATCTCTGTGGTAAGGGTCTCACTGATGTCTTCTATTCTTTTCTCAAGCTCAGTGAGAATCCTTGTGATTGTCACTTTAAATTTTCCATCAGGCATGTCACTTATATCTGTTTCACTTAGATCTCTGGCCGTGGCCTTATCTTGTTCTTTCATTTGGGATAAATTCCTCCATCTTGGCATTTCGTCTAAGTCTATGCCTTCTTCTCTGTGTTAGAAAAGCCAGCTATATTTCCAGCTCCTGAAAGTAATAGCCTTATGAATAAGAGGTCATGTAGTGCCCAGGACCTGGCACTTCAGGAAGTGTCTCTGGTGTGTGCTTTATGTGCTCTGCTGTTGTGTTCTGGCTGTTCTATCCATCAGGCCAGTCATCTGCAGGGGCTCTCCTTGCCTGGTGTGGGCAGCGTTTGGTCTCTGGCCTGAATATGGTGAGTTTTACCTAGGCATGCCATGGTCTCATGCTTGTGAAATGAGACCTGACACCAACTTCACCAGAACTGAGGCCCTGCAAAACACTCTGGTTGGAGACGTGATGTGGGCAGGAGCTTGTGCTGGTCTTCTGGGGGAAGGGCTTGCTGTGCTAGAACTGAGGCAAGCTTGACTGAGAAAGGCAGCCCCTCCAGAGCAGAGAGTGGTGGGGCTTGGTGTAAGCAAGTTAGGCAGCCAGAGTCCAAACTGAACTGCTTCCCTGCTGGTGGTTCTGTGTTGATCCTAAGGGGTAGGGGTGGGGGTGGGGGGTTGGGAAATGGCACCTGCCAACTCCTTTGTTCCTGAAGAGGCATCTCTGTGAATGCTGTTTCTCAGGGACACGCTCTGAGAGAAAAATAGACTTAGGGAACTCAGTGACTCCATCAAATGTAGTAACTTTCACGTTATAGGAGTCCCAGAGGAAGAAGAAAAGAGAAAAGGAAACAGAAAATTTATGTCAAGAAATAATAGCGGAGGGCACCTGGGTGGCTCAGTTGGTTAAGTGGCTGCCTTTGGCCTGGGTCATGATCCCAGAGTCCTGGGATCGAGTCCGTATTGGGCTCCCTGCTCAGCGGGGAGTCTGCTTCTCCCTCTGACCCTCCCCACTCTTGTGCTCTCTCACTCTCTCTCAAATAAATGAATGGATGAATGGGATCTTTAAAAAAAAAAAAGAAAGAAAGAAAGAAATAATAGCTGAATACTTCCCTATTCTAGGGAAGGAAACAAGACATCCAGATCCGGGAGGCACAGAGAACTCCCATCAAAATCAACAAAAGCAAGCCAACACCAATTATAATATGTAATTAAATTTTTAAAATATGAAGAATAAAGAAAAAATCTTAAGAGCAGCAAGGCAAAAGAAGTCCTTAACTTATAAGGGAAAACCCATAAGGCTAGCTGGAGATTATTCAACAGAAACTTGGCAAACCAGAAGGGAATGACATGATATATTCCAAGTGCTGAATGGGAAAAATCTGCAGCCAAGAATACTCTATCCAGCAAGGCTGTCATTCAGAATAGAAGGAGAGATAAAGAGTTTCCCAAATAAAAACTAAAGGAGTTCCTGAACACTAAACCAGCTCTGCAAGAAATATTAAAGGGGACTCTTTGAATGAAAAGGTGAGATTAAAAGTGACAAAGACAAGAAAGGATCAGAGTAAATCTCCAGAAACAGGACAAAACAAGTAATAAAATGGCACTTAATACATACCTATCAAGAAATGAATGGAGGGCGCCTGGGTGGCTCAGATGGTTAAGCGTCTGCCTTCGGCTCAGGTCATGATCCCAGGGTCCTGGGATCGAGTCCCGCATCGGGCTCCCTGCTCCTTGGGAGCCTGCTTCTCCCTCTGCCTCTCTCTCTGTCTCTCATGAATAAATAAATAAAATATTAAAAAAAAAAAAAACTCTCTCTCCTTTAAAAAAAAAAAAAAAAAGAAAGAAATGAATGGAAATGGACTGCTCTAATCAAAAGACACAGGGAATCAGACTGGATAAAAAGACAAGACCAATCCAAATGCTGCCTACAAGAGATTCATTTTAGATGGAAAGACACCTGCAGATTGAAAGTAAGGGGGTAGAGAAATATTTATTATGCAAATGGTGTCAAAAGAAAGTCAGAGTAGCAATATTTACATCAGACAAACTAGACTTTTTCTTTCTTGTATTGTTCTTATCCTGCTTTGGTATCAGGGTAGTACTGTCCTCACAGAATGATTTTAAATGTGTTCCCTCTATTCCACTATTTTAAGATTTTGATAAAGATTGTCATTAGTTTTTTAAATGTTTGGTAGAATTCACCAATGAAACCACCTCCTGCGCCAGGAGAATGTGATTCCTAATTCAACCTTCATTCTTGTTATTGGTCTAAGAATATTTCCTATTTTTTGGATTCAAGATTCATGATTCAATCTTGGTAATGTGTGCATTTTGGGGAATTACCTTTTTTTCTAAGTTATCTGATTTGTTAGTATATAATTGTTTATAGTAATCTGTCATCACTCTATGTATTTCTGTGGTTATCTGATGGGTTGTTTTCTCTTCCATTTCTCATTTCGGTTTTTGAGTCTTCTTTTTTTTCCTAATCTAGTTAAAGCCAAGTTTGTTTATTCTCTTAGAAAACTGGGCATTACTTCCAATGTTATGTTATTGCTTATTCTGGTCTCTATTTTATATATATATCTGATTTTTCTTTGTTATTTCTTTCCTCTACTAAATTTCAGCTACGTTTCTTCTTCTTTCTAGCTCCTTGTGGTGTAATGTTGTTTACTTGAACTTTTCTTCTTAACACAAGCATTTATAGCATAAATTTCACTCTAACATCTGATTTTGCTGCATCCCACAGGTTTTGGAATATTGTGTTTTCTTTTTCTTCTGAGACATATTTTGATTTGCTGTTTGATTTATTTGGCCTAATGTTTGAGCATTAGCATATTGTTTAATATTTACAGTTTAAATATTTAATATTTACATTGTAGATTTTCCAGCTTTATTATTGATCTTCAGTTTTGTACCACTGTGGTTGGAAAATATCCTTGGTATGATTTATGTCTTAATTGTAATATTTGTTATGTCTCTTTTTATGTGATTTAATCAGGGGATTCTTCTGTGTGTACTTGAGGAAAATGTGTATTCTGTTTTTCTCGGATGGAATGTTTTATACGTATCTTTTAGAACCATGTATTGTGAAGTATGCTTCAGGTAAAAACTGTCCTTGTTAAAAAACAAAAAACAAAAAACAACACTTTAACTGAGGGTACTTGTATAAATAAAGTGTATCACAGGGGAGGCTGATGGGGGATGGGTAAAATAGGTGAAGGGAATTAAAAGTACACTTATCATGATAAGCACTGAGTAATGATGTATTGAATTGCTGATTCACTCTATGTATACCTGAAACTAATGTAACACTGTATGTTAACTACATGTGAATTAAAATTAAAAACCTCAAAAAAAAAGTGCAAAATAGCAGGGAAAATATAATACAGTGCAGATCCTCACTCTGGGGATCAAAGGATGCTTTTCCAAAAAAGTGACTTTATCCTATAAGGAAAAGAGAAAAATTTGTTTTGTTTTTTTTTAAAGATTTAATTAATTAATTTATTTTAGAGATAGAGTGCACAAGCGCGAGTGGGGATAGGAATGGAGGGGGAGAGAAGGGGAAAGAATCTCAGGCAGACTCTGTGCTGAGCACGGAGCCCGACGTGGGGCTCAATCTCGTGACCTTGAGATCATGACCTGAGCCAAAACCAAGTGTCAGACGCTTAACCAACTGAGCCACACAGGCGCCCTGAAAATTTGTTTTTTAAAGGTGAGAAAATAGCAGGGGTTGTTTTAGGTGGGAAGTATGTACAAAAGGCTGAGACAGAATGGACTGTGGGACACTGGAAGAACTCGAAGCAGACTCAGTATAGAATAAACGGCACAATGGCCCCTCAATACACTGGCAGATGGGCAGACTAGATCAACAAGGGCTTAGTTGCCAATTTTCATGGTTCTCTGATTTTACAGTAACAAAAACATGTTAAATATAACTCAATTTATTTAAAATATTGAGTCAAAATATCTTTCACATTTATCTAGTTTATAGAGTGAGGAAAAGTAGTAGGTAAAGTTGTAATTATTAAAATGATTGAAATACTGACATTCGAGAGCAGTTTCCAAACAGTACATTTACATAGCTCACATGCTAAAGAGCAAAGGAAAATAATCTAAGGTTTGTAGCCCAGATTTTGACTCATACACTTCATTTTTCTTCATCCAGGGGCTTAAGCAGGCCAAGTGAACACAATAAGGAATCTGATCTTATTTCTTATGAGTCATCTTGAATAATAATAAATTACTCATAGACATAAGGGAAATAAATTAGCCTCCTCAGACATTGTATCACGAAGATAGATGCCTTTTATATAAACAAACTATTAGTAGGACTGACCGTAAAATGTACTTTGACATTCCCAGGTTTAAGCTTTTAGACAGGACACTCACAAAGCTGGATTCAATGATGAGGACTGGCATGAAAAACAAAGCAGTGCTCCATCAGGGTATCAGGTACCTCTAGATCATTATATTTTCTAGCAAGTCCTGAAAATTTAACTGCTATGACATGAATTTACACCCATTCCTTACGTTAAGTGCAAGGTAGGAACATGCAGCCATAAATTGAAGATGCAAACAGTGCACTGTGTCAACATTTCTTTCTGAGGTCTTTACGCTTCCCATTTCCATTCCATTAAGTCTAGTTCTATTTCCACTTCTGTTCTTTCAAAGTTGTTTTTCTGATTCATCCCTCTATCAAATACTGAGAAGTGGACAAAGTAAATAAATTTATTAGTTTATTTTTTGTGTAATATAATGTCACAGTATATAAACAATGGGTTCTAATTCCAATTCTGTATCTAACATTATTTTCACTCTTCATATTTTTTTTTCAGAATCTGGAGCAGGAAGTTCAGACTTCAAACAAATAATAAACTCAATCTAACACATTTTAGACTCAGCCTGTACACTTCAGGATTAAGATTTGGTTTCTGTTTTGTTTTTTTAGCTTTTCACTCTCCTTATCTCAGAGAGAAGATTAGAGGGAAAAACTGATTTTGAGCCCTTATATAATGACATGTAAAAGAAAACTGGAGTTCAAACCAAGACACCAGTTCACAGTAAATGTCAAATTCCCAAAGTGAGGCGTCAGATTACTATATGCGGAAATTATAATTGAAAGAGAAATGTGTTTCAACTCATAGATGCACACTGCCATCACCTGAGGGCCTCAACAAACTATTGATGCTTGCATTCTATCCTGTGGAATTCTTATTTCATTCAACTGGGTTATGGCCTCGGAATTGGGATTTTTAAAAAGCTACCCAGGAGATTCTAATGTTCAGAACTGCTATTTTAGCTAATAATAATGATTTAGAGAACATTAAGGGGGTCACACTTTCCAGATAATTAAACACTGTACTTGTTCAATAAATAGTTGTTGGATTAAATCAATAACATGATGCTTCAAGTCGTTAAGTGTCGTGAAATACTAATATAGAAATTATGTTTAAACTATTAAAACAGGGGTATAAGTATCTTTCAGCAGATACTGCTTAACAATTTGCTAGGAATAAAATCAGCTCTCTTTATGGAGTCTTGTTCCCATAGGGGTTCCAAAATCACACCTAATCCCTCTTATTTATTGAATCATATATACTGTAGGTTTATCACTGTCTAGATTGGTTATAATTTGATCATGTGTATGAGCTTTTACTAAAATGTAAAAACAGTATTTTTGCAGTAAATATTATCTGGAACTTCCATGTCCAAAAACAGATCCTACCTACTAAATTTGTAGGCATTGTATGACAGAGAAATAAGGAGTATTATTCTGATACAGATCACAAAATAATAGTTACAGGTCAGGATTTGAGGGAAAAAAAATTAAGATTGTTAGAAGCCCCTACTGTGTGACTGGTTCTAGTAAAACAAGTTAAATGAAGTCCATTTCCCTTCAAGGCTTCTACAATTTACTGTGCACCCTCTTCAAGTGTATGTGTGTATGTGTGTGTGTATACACACACACACACATAACTGTATATACACATAATCATAACTATATATATATATATTTATATATTTATAAACAATTCCTTTTGGGAGTTTACAGAAGGACAGGGAATTGGTGAACATTAATATTTCCCATGTAGCAGCTTTACTAGACAGATTTTGTATAGTTGTACTTGTTCAAAGACAAGAATGGTTAACAGTTCATTTGATGGTCCTTCTTACAGTGTTATACATGCCTCATCAGTAGGCTCTCACGGAGAGCCTGGGTGGCTCAGTCAGTTGAGCCTCTGACTCTCAGTTTCAGCTCAGGTCGTGACCACATAGGTGGTGGGATCAAGTCCCACGTGGGGCTCCCTCCTCAGTGGGGAGTCTGCTTGGGATTCTCTCCCTCAGCCCTTCCCACCCCCTCTTTTTTCTCTCTCTCCCAAATAAATAAATCTTTTAAAAAATAGGCTCTCAGTTCTCAGAGAACAGAGGACTTTTTTTAAGATTTTATTTATTTATTTATTTGAGAGAGAATGAGATAGAGACCATGAGAGGGGGGAGGGTCAGAGGGAGAAGCAGACTCCCCGCTGAGCAGGGAGCCCGACGCGGGACTCAATCCCGGGACTCCAGGATCATGACCTGAGCCGAAGGCAGTCGCCTAACCAACTGAGACACCCAGGTGCCCCTAACAGAGGACTTTTGAGTATTGTTTTTTTTTATTTGAATGAATGGTTGATTTATGCCATCATTGCTTAATTCTTGCCTCTTAATGAGGAAACTAAGAATTTTCTTTCTTTTTTTTTTTAAAGATTTTATTTATTTATTTGAGAGAGAGAGAATGAGAGAGAGCACATGAGAGGGGGGAGGGTCGGAGGGAGAAGCAGACTCCCTGCAGAGCAGGGAGCCCAATGCGGGACTCGATCCAGGGACTCCAGGATCATGACCTGAGCCGAAGGCAGTCGCTTAACCAACTGAGCCACCCAGGTGCCCGGAAACTAAGAATTTTCTTAGCTAGTTGATATTTGACAAGACTGAGCATATTTTTTAATGACCCTGACTGAAGACCAATAAAATACCTTAGTATCTACTTTAGTTGAGACATATGTATTATCACTCACGTTAAACTCTCAAATTGCATCTCACAAAATGTTAATGTTTCTTTTGAAGTGATAACCCCATATTCTAGAAAAACCTAAATAATGAGAAAGCACTATGTTGTAATTTGCTTAGTGCAAATATCACCATAACATTTGTTAATAATTATTTATTTGATATATCTACTGTCTGCATCCACCTCACCACAGGCCTACTTGTTCATGAATAAAGACAAGGGCAGGGGAGATAGCTAGCTAAAAAGTCATTTTTCTCTGCCCAGAATCATTTTGGGATTCAGGAGAGGTGGTGTATTCCTGGAATGGGACGGAACTAACAAGATTATGTGGAAAAGGTTGAAGACGGAGAGGGAACTAGCCTCCTGATTCCATATGCTTCCATACTGATTTGCTGGACAGATTTTGTCAGGCAAAGTGCACAAACTCCCGAAACGAAGCTCAACTGTGTCTACGGGGCTATCTTAATTAAACAGAAGTGTAGTTAACCAATAGAGCAACAGTCTATAAGGAGGAAGCAATCACCCTGCAATTAAACAATTCTGACATCAAATGCTAACTCTACCATGTACTAGTAATTTAACTCGACAAAACCAAGAGGAGCTGCGAGGAAACTGAGAGGAATCTAGTCGGGTTAGACTGTTATTCAAGAAATAGTTATATGACATTTGCTATATTTCAGGTTTAAGAAGATAAAGCTAAAAAGGCAGACCATGCAGTTAAGGGAACTTATGGGTCATAGTGATATGGAGTCATCAATCATTATAATAGAATATGGTAATCAGTGTAATTACAATGTGCGTGGGAGGAGAGGGGAAGGAAGTCTAGAAATGCCTAGAAGAATCAAGGTACTCCTCACAAAGACTATAACCTTGGGCTGAGACTTTAAGGATTCAAATATGCATTTATTAGAGATACAAATGTAAGGAGGACATTCTAGACAAAAAGAACGATAGACATGACATGAGGATGGAGTACTATTGGGCAAAAGGTCTGCAGTAGGAGACTATTGAGGACCAGTTACATAAAATTAAGTTAATCCAGTAGGCAAGGGCCAGAGAATAAAGAGGGTGGTCTGTCATACCAAGGCATTTTGAGGGTTTTTTTCCCCCCCTAAAGGTGGTGAGAAGCCAAGGACATATTTTGAGCAAAGAGCTCAAGTCATGTCTGTTTTAGAAAGATCAGCATCAAGAGATTTTAAAGGATGGTTTGGGGAAGGGTAAAATTAAGGGAGAGAGGACAGTAGAGAGAACTTCAATAGTATGGGTAAGACCTAGCAAGAGTCGTGGCAGTAGGAAAGAAGACAAAATTAATAGATCAAGAATTCACTTATGGAGCCAAGTGAATAAGTATGTGGACCAATAGTGCGGAGATGAGAAGATCTACAAGAACTTTGGGGTTTCAGATTTGGACAACTGAAGGGATGGGAGCTGTTACCAATATATGAAATTTCAAATGAAATATACAGAAATGGGATGATGGTGGGTTTGATGATAATCCTTCAGAGTATGAGGTATTCATGAAACATTCATTGGGAATGTAAAGCATCCGGAAAAGAGCCTGGCACATAGAGATGCTCAATACACTGTAGTTCAACTTCCTTTTGCACCAGAATAATTGTCATTAAGCTCCTGAATACATGTAATTAAAATTAAAGAAAAACATCTGGTCTCCTTTCAGTTTAATAATAGATTCTTCCCTACAGATTCTGAACATGCTTTTCCTTTCACCTACATGATCCTGCCTGCCCAGGTCTATCACATGCCTGGCTCTTTTTTTTTTTTTAATCCTTCCAGCCTTGGGTTGAGTATCTTCTAAGTCAGGCCTTCTCTAGCCATGCCAAGAAGCAGTCGTCTCCCAGCTTGGTACTTATCTCACATCTTCCTACTAATGATCTTCATGGAAAATTTCTCCATTTCAAATAAATAATTCACATTAGTTTATTTGCTTACTAGTTCATACACTCTTCCCATTAGAATCTATTCTAAGGTCGACATTGAAGGAAGAAAGAAAAGGAAATCGTAGACCGTTTACCTTTGAAATTAATTACCCAATTGGTAGATCTAAAATCTCCTTAACCTACTCATATTACAATATATGCAGAGCCTACATTATTTTCAGTTTTTATTTCACTCCTTAACACATCAGAATAAGGCAGGGAAGGAAGAAAAAGTTCATAAAACATAAAATGGTGCAACAGTCTTTCACAAATAACAAGTGCCTGAAGTTTGTGCGCCAGGCTCCAATATACTGATGATTACAACTCTAAAAGTAGGACAAGCCGGCAAGGAAATATTCTCCATAATACCATCAGCCAGCTTAATGTGACTCGAAACCCTACTGGAGCCTCTGCTACAGGCAAACCAGTGTGCCATTCTTGGTGGGGGATAAAAAATGAGTGAAAGCACAGTATCTTTCTTAAATGAATTTACAATTTACTGATGAGGATGAGAAAATACAAATAATTATACGGCAGCATGTGGATCAAGCTATGAGACAGGTTCAAATGCAGCACTATCGGAAACCACACAAGTCCTTTCCCAGGGCAGCCATGTGCTTTCTTAAAATACGGTGACCTGAGTTCTAAATCAAGCATAGACAAGGTAACAGACTAGAAAGGAGGGGAGTAATGCATGTTTTGGGCATTTGGTACTACCCTTGGAAATACATAGCACAGGGTGGGATGCAATCATAGGATCAGAAAACACAGAAGAGGTTCACGGCCTTTAGTGCATGTTTGAAATCCATCTCTCCTTCATCAAATTTTTGGTGACTTTTTAAAGTGACTGTATTACAGTGGTTTTAATACAGTGACTTAAGGCCATATTTTTAAAGAAATCTATATCCTACCTAGGTGATGCTAAGTTACTGCATATACCACTAGGCTCTGCTCATTTTTCCTCCATGTCAGTTTTGACTCCCAAATACACATAAAAGAGCCATAATGTCTGCAAACTCCACAGTCGTCTAACTGCTTACCTTATCACTTAAGGACCTAGAAAGAGAAATCAATGGCCAGTTCATTTCCCTTAATGAAGCAAAAGGAAAGAAAAGTTTTGTCAAAGGAAATAGGATATGAAGACATTGAATGATAAATGAGATAAGCTTTCAGTGAGATAGTCATCTTTATCACTAATGTCACAATTCAATTGTTAAATCTCTCCTTCCTTGACTTTTCTTCATGTGGAATTTTAATGTATCAGAAAATCTTTTAAAACCCAAGTAAAGAAATTTTATAGTAA
The DNA here is from genome assembly GCF_029215605.1 of Mirounga angustirostris. Classification (NCBI taxonomy): domain Eukaryota; kingdom Metazoa; phylum Chordata; class Mammalia; order Carnivora; family Phocidae; genus Mirounga; species Mirounga angustirostris. The sequence goes on along the minus strand of NW_026991719.1, from coordinate 21,539,157 downwards.
AATTTTAAAATCTGACTTCTATAACCTAGCTATTTTCAGGCAAAAATTTGCAATAATACTTATAATTCCCATGACCATTACTTTTACCTGAAGTTCAAGGTCAGCATTCTTCCACATCTGTTCACTTCTGACTTAACCATTTAATGCAGTCATTTGATCATGAAATATTGTTTTATTTCTATAATATTAATTATACTTATTTATGGCAATAATATTTTCTGATTTCTATGATTTCATTCCTCTTTTATATTAACTGGAAGCACTCACCCGTGTCAGTGTCTCCATTCTCTCAATAAATTAGCAATGCATTGTGCTGAGAACTCCACTCACCATTTTTCCTCACAGTTTTATCAGTGCATATATTCATTTAAAGTACTCTATTACTGACGAAGAATATAATAGAGGCCAATTCATTAAAATTGCTTGTTTGTAAAATATACAGCAGAAAGAAATAATTTACTTAATAAAACTGAATGCTGTACTACACTGAGTTAAGATAATGAACCAAATTTAAGACACTTTGGAATTACTTTTGTGGACATGTTGATTTTTAAATAATTTTACTCTTTAATATCATTTCTTTCCCCCTTAATTCAGTTTATGGCATTTAAAAATCTTTATAAATTTTAGGGTTTTTCAGATAATAATAATTTATTTATTTTTTATTTTTGTTTTTTTAAAGATTTTATTTATTTATTTGACAGAGAGAGAGAGACACAGAGAGAGGGAATACAAGCAGGGGGAGTGGGAGAGGGAGAAGCAGGCTTCCCGCCGAGCAGGGAGCCCAATGCAGGGCTCGATCCCAGGACCTGGAATCATGACCTGAGCCGAAGGCAGACGCTTAACGACTGAGCCACCCAGGCGCCCCGATAATAATAATTTATAATTATATGATCAATGACTTGAAAAATGTCATGCCTAAAATTACAAATTTTGGAGCTTTTAACACCCTGCAATTAACCGTTTTCTACTAATGATTATGCATTAGTTCTCACTTGTAACTTCCCTTGGACCCTAAGCGATAGCATTTTCTAAAGTCTGAGAAAATATCAGCCATCTCAGTATTTAAAGTCATTTCCTTTTGTCCCCACACCAACTTTAGTGTCTCCTTAACAGAAAGTGGGAAACTTTTTCAGTGTATTTTAGTTTGTCTTGTCTTCATTCCAAGGATAAACATGGAGTAGCAAAGGTGTTCCTCTGTGAGAAAAAATTTAAGGTGAAATTTCAGGAATTAAAGGCAAAGATCATTCTTCCTACCAGGGGCGAGTTCTGTGTAGAAAAGTAAACGCTCTGCTTCCAAATTTATACCTCAATGAAGATTAAATTTAGTTTTTCAAATACACCCTGAAAAATGACATCTTCAACAACAACAACAAAATAGCTGTGTGCTTGAAACAGGCTGATTTTTTATTTCGGAGAATAAGTATGTTAGTTTCTTGCTCTCTACTGACAAATGCTCCACAACATTCATTGAATTCTTTCTTTCCCATAAAGTATTACTACAACTAAGCCAAAAAACCAGTAGCCTATTAAAAAAAAAAAAAAAGGCAAAAGACATGAATAGGCAGTTCACAGAAATTCAAATGGATATCAAACATGAAAACATGCTGAACCTCACTCAAAAGAGAAGAAATGCAAATTAAAACAACACTGAAATACCATTTTTCATCTTTCAAATCAGCAAAACTAAATTTTGTAACCCCTCTGCCTTGAAGTCATAGTGCAATAGGCATTCTCATCCATTTCTCATTTAGAAATACCTATGCCGTACCTCTGAAGCAAATAACACATTATATGTTAAAAAAAAAAAAAAAAGAAGAAGAAGAAGAAGAAGAAGAAGATAGCAGGAGGGGAAGAATGAAGGGGGGGAAATCGGAGGGGGAGACGAACCATGAGAGACTATGGACTCTGAGAAACAAACTGAGGGTTCTAGAGGGGAGGGGGGTGGGGGCTTTAGCCTGGGGATGGGTATTAAAGAGGGCACGTACTGAATGGAGCACTGGGTGTTATACGCAAACAATGAATTATGGAACACTACATCAAAAATTAATGATGTATGGTGATTAACATAAAACAAAAAAAAATTTAAAAAAAGAAGATGATAGTAGGAAGGGAAAAATGGAGGGGGGAAATCAGAGGGGGAGATGAACCATGAGAGACTATGGACTCTGAGAAACAAACTGAGGATTCTAGAGGGAAGGGGGGTGGGGGAATGGGTTAGCCCGGTGATGGGTATTAAAGAGGGCACGTTCTGCATGGAGCACTGGGTGTTAGACGAAAACAATGAATCATGGAACACTACATCAAAAACTAATGATGCAATGTATGGTGATTAACATAATAAAAAAATGTTAAAAAAAAAATACCTATGCCACTTCACCGAACAATTCCACTTCTGGGAACTGATCCTATATACATACACACGTGCCAATGCAAAATGAGATACAAATCAGGTGTTCGTACAAACCAGGTGTTCTAGGTCATCCCTCATCCCGACCCATCTTGCAGTTATGTATGACCAAACCTCTACATTCTTCCCAGCGAAATGTGGGTGGATGACCTGGGTACCAGTACCAAAGAAACTAACTCTGCTCTCTTCTTTCACCTCCCTTCCTGATTGGAATGGCCATAACCAGGGTGATCTTAGAAGCTGCTCCTTGATTATGTAAATGTACTTTATGAGTTTTGATTTTTTTTTTATCAGAATCAACCAAGAGCATGAAATCATGACAATGTACAAGTCACATTTTAATGGACAGGAAATGAGAGGTGCAAGAGGAAGTAGAAATGGAGGGCAGCAGAGGGTCTAAGTTCCTCATTTCATACGGGGGAAAATCAAGAGGTACTTTGTGAAGTTGATAAACATGTGCTTGTGTAAATTGTTAAAATATGGGTAATCAAGAAATTGATTTTTAATTAACCCAAATATAGAAGAAGAGGGTGATTACCACATAAGGAACCTAATCCTCCTCTTCCCTAACTTGGAGTAGAAGTATATTGCCTAATGACAAAAAACCACAAAAGAGAGAGATAACCTACCATATCCTTTAAAGTTAGTAAGGAATGTCATAAAGTACTAAAAACGGTCAAAATTATTAGTTCTGGTTTGTGACAACATCAATGGGCCTTGAAAGCATTATGCTAAGTGAAATAAGACAGAGGGAAAGACAAATACTATAAGACCTCACTTACATGTAGAATCTAAAAGAGCCAAATTCAAAGAAATAGAGAATGAGAATTGCCAGGGGTTAGGGAGTGAGGGAAATTGAGAGATGTTGGTCAAGGGTATAAAGTTCCAGTTATAAGATGAATAAGTTCTGGGGATCTAATGTACAGCAGGGTAATTAGAGTTAATATCTTATTATATAATTAGAAGTTGCTAAGAGCAAAATTCTTAAACGTTCTCACCACAAAACAGAAGTGGTAATTACGTGACATGATGCAGGTGTTAGTTAACCCTATGGTGGTAATAGTTCTCCATTATATACGTGTATTGAATCAACAGGTTGTACACCTTAAACGTGTACACAGCATTATAGATCAATTATACCTCATTACAGCTGGAACAAAAAAATTATTATTTGTGAGGAGAGAACTTAGCAAGTACCTTATCTTTACCTCCTTTTTTTCCTCTTGTTGAGTTCAAATAAAATTTAATGATTCTCTTTTTTAAAGATTTTATTTATTTATTTATTTATTTGACAGGGAGAGAGAGCGAGAGAGCACAAGCAGGGGGAACAGTAGAGGGAGAGGGAGAAGCAGACTCCCCGCCCAGCAGGGAGCCCAATGCGGGGCTCGATCCCAAGACCCCGGGATCATGACCTGAGCTGAAGGCAGATGCTTAACCATCTGAGCCACCCAGGCACCCCTAAAATTTACTTTTCTATTTGATTTTTGTACACATACTAAAATCCTACTTTGGTAAGCACTCTTTTAAATCGTAGGCATTCTTCTCTCCTTATCTATTCATAAGGAGATATTTAGATGAAAAAAAGTTAATTATAGTTTTATTCTGTTAAGAAATTTTTAATTTTGGGGCACCTGGGTGGCTCAGTCGTTAAGCGTCTGCCTTCGGCTCAGGTCACGATCCCAGGGTCCTGGGATCGAGCCCCGCATCGGGCTCCCTGCTCGGCAGGAAGCCTGCTTCTCCCTCTCCCACTCCCCCAGCTTGTGTTCCCTCTCTCGCTGTCTCTGTCTCTGTCAAATAAACAAATAAAATCTTTAAAAAAAAAAAAAAGAAATTTTTAATTCTTTGTATTTTGGATGAGATTTCATTTCTTTCTTATACTTTTACTTACATTTTGAGCATGCATAACTTATTAAAAATCAACATCATTAACATAAAAGTCATATTCAACATTTTTAAATCATTTTCATGCTGGAAAATTTATGTGAATGAGGTTTTAATTTTCTTTTGCTCTTCTGTATGTCTTAAGTGAGTCTGTTATTTTTCTTATCATTTACTTTTTATTGTATATCATTAACTTTATTTTTTTATTTGAGGATAGTTGACACACGTTACATAGCTTCAGGTGTCCAACATAGTGATTCAACTAGTTTATACGTTATGCTATGCTCACCACAACTGCAGCTCCCATCTCTCACCATACGACACTATTACAACACCACTGGCTGTATTCCTGATTCTGTACCTTTTATTCCTGTGACTTATTTATTCCATGACTGGAAGCCTATACCACCCACTCCCCTGCACCCATTTTGTCCACCCCCCTCTGGCACCTATCAGTTTGTTCTCTGTATTTATGCATCTGATTCTGTTTCTGTTGATTCATTTGTTTGTTTTTTTAGATTTCCCATATAAATAAAATCATATGGTATTTGTCTTTGCCTGCCTGACTTATTTCACTTAGTAGTAACTTTAAAATAAAGATATTGTTAAAAAGGGAGATGTATGGGGCGCCTGGGTGGCTCAGTCATTAAGCATCTGCCTTCGGCTCAGGTCATGATCCCAGGGTCCTGGGATCAAGCCCTGCATCGGGCTCCCTGCTCGGCGGGAAGCCTGCTTCTCCCTCTCACACTCCCCCTGCTTGTGTTCCCTCTCTAGCTCTGTCTCTGTCAAATAAATAAATAAAATCTTTAAAAAAAAAAAAAGGGAGATGTAAAATGTTATACATAATACAGAAACTATCTTCATTCTTGAAACTGATGAGGATGTTAATGGCACCTAAAAATCATTTCTTAATATAACCTGCATTTTATCATGTAATATTATAATGTTCTAATATAGACTGATTTCCTTGTAAAAGTAATCTAGGTTATTGGTCACTGAAATTCATAGTATTTTATTTCATTAGGATACTTATGATTTGTGAAGGAAGTATCTTAATATTACTTAGAACCCTAATAGGACAGAGATTTTTTATTAAAACATAAAGATAAAATCAGAAGAAAATGGCAAATCCTGAAGTTAAGACAAAATGGAACAAAATTTGACATCTGAAAGCCGTCAGTGCAAGAGAAATTAAGTAAAATAGATGTTCTGTTCACAGTCATCCATACAGTTATGTGAGAAAGACCAGAGTGTGTGAAGATGAAAAAAATAACACAAGTAGAAAGAAATTCCACCTTTACTGACTTGTGAGTAGTTCTGTGATGTTCAGTCTCACAACTGAATCCAAATCTACACTGCACATGGAAGGAGGAAATCTCTGGTTACTGAATTACAGAGGGTAGGACAGTGCACAAGCCAAACACTCCACCATTCCTGTGGTCCAGCAAAGACCACTTGCCCTGAGACCATATCTCACACAATAAAATCGCCCTTCCTAGGTCTAATGAAGCTATCAAGACATTAGCAGTATATTTTTTAAAGATGAACAGAATCTTCAAAGGGTAAAAATCCAATATGATTCCAATACTGCCTGGAGCAAAGTGAGAATGGAACTCTCAAAGTCCCTAACCTCATGCAGTGGACCATCTTCCCAACTAGTAATTCTCTTTGCATTGATGGGCCAGCAGCCAACCTCAAAAGAGAAAGCCCTTAAGAAACCTAGTAAAGCATTCGGCTGCCATTTCAAACTTCGCAGGGAAATTTAGGTAGGTTACACTCCATATGAAAATCAGCACTGTTAGGAGGGAAACAGGTACAGGTTGATCTGTGTGTTATAAGACAAAAGACTGAACTTTTTTTTCACTTTTGCTCACCACTGCAGTGGTAATGCTATGAGTCCACACTGAGTCCCTTTACGGCTGTTAGGAAGCTTAAGAGAAAGAAACCATCACCACCTTCAGTGAAAACAATGAGACCCATGCTAGCATCAGTCCAGATTCCCGTCTGGCTAACACAGCAGCACTGAGATGAACTGCACAGGTGACCATCAAGGGCTTATGGAGCAGCACTCAAGGCCAGGGCTCCTGATCAGACAAAGTAGAAGAGTCATGGGAGGTAAGAGTCAAATTCTGAAATGGGTTCCAACCGTTGTCATCCGAAGAAATACCTTTCGATCATGCTGTACCCCCCCAAAAGTCTGTACATCCTGACATAAAATACGTATAGAACTGGAGTGAAAAATCCCTCAAATTTTAAGTATTCTCTGATTAGCCTACCACTTTCCCATCTTCTGGGGATTTAAGAGGGCTCGTTCAGACTTTGCCTATTCAGATCCAACATTACTATTTTGAAGTTTTGACTACTTCCTCCTAGAAACCCATTCCCCTTTGCTCCCCAAACACTATTCTCTCCTGGTTTTTCTCCTGCAGCTCTTCAAACTCCTTTGGGATTCCCCCTCTCTCTGCTACATTGTTAAATGGATGCTCACATCTCTATTCACTCTACTCTCCCTTCTTTAGTGATCATATCCATAGCCAGGGCTTTTACATCCCCCCTGCATACTTATGAACCTCAGTTATTATTTCCAGACTGATCTCTCTGCTGAGCTCCAGACCTGCCTATTCAATACATTTCTTAGACATTTGACTCTATCACAAATCGTGATAGACGGTACTTCCCGCTAATATCCAACCTCCTTCTCTTTGATCAGTTACACAACAGAAGTTAGAGAAGTCAAATTCTCCTTTAGCATCCTTTCTTGCAACTAGAGTTGACCAAATTATATACTTCTGGTCAGTAAGATATAAACAGTAGTCTTATGCAAAGGCTTCTGGGAAAGCAAAATCTATTCTTTGTTCCCTGCCTTTTATTCTAATCCAGGTTGATGGTTACTGCCTTATCATGTATTTCTTAGTCATTTCAATGTCTTATTTTGTGATGTGTCTTTCATCATTTTTCTATTGTGGTATAGTTTTTAATTGACTTGTAGGAGCCTGTATCTATTGTAGAAACAAATCTGCTGGATAAAGGTACTGAGAATATTTTATTACAGTCTCTGTGTCACTTTTTAACTTTCTTAATTTTGTCCTTTAATGAACGAAAGTTCCCAATTCCACTATATTCTAATTTTTCTTTTTTTTTCCTTAGGCGTAGTGTTTTTTCATATCCTGTTCAGAAAATTTCTGCCTATGCTGGAATCATGAATATGTTTTCCTATGTTTCCCCCCTAACATAGTGGTTTTAATTTCATAATTAATTCGTTTTAGGTAATTAGATATTAATACACACATAATCAAGTTTGTAATTTTTGTTACTGCTTTTATTTACTATCATATTTCCCCCTTATGAAATTCCTCCCTCATGTCAACATCACATGATTTTTCAACAGTATTTTCTTGGTCCCTTTTACTGTTTAATTTTTTTATCTGTATCTTTAACACATCTGCCATTTCTCTAAGGTAACATATGACCATATACACTTAATATTTGTCTTACCTACTTAACTTGTTGCTTCTATATCATTTAATGGATAGTCCAACATTTCACCCGATTTGAAATGTCGACTTTAACTATGATTAAGTTTTTGGGTTTTTTAAAGATTTTATTTATCCATTTGACAGAGAGAGAGAGCATGCAAGAGAGGGAGAGAGCGGACAAACAGGGGGAGTGGCAGGCAGAGGGAGAGGGAGAAGCAGGCTCTCTGCTGAGGGGAGCCTGACGCGGGGCTCGATCCCAGGACCCCGGGACCATGACCTGAGCCCAAGGCAGACACCCAAACAACTGAGCCACCCAGGTGCCCCCACAGTATGGTAAGTTTATATCTAAAATTACATTTCTTTCTGTACGTTCAAGTCTCCTCAACTCCACTGTCTATCAATCTATATACTGATACCCACACTTTGGTTACTGTAGTTTTCCAATACATGATACTATCTATAAGATTAGATACTCTCACAAAGCTGCACACTTCTCAGTGTATTTCTTTTAGAATTTTGTCCTTGCTATTCTCACATTTATTTGTTTGGATAAACTATAGAATGCCTATTTTCAAGTTCAGAAAAAAATAACATGCCACTGGGATCTTCACAGGAATTGCGTTAAATGTACAGATTGGCTGAAGATACAATTATCATCTTTATAGCACTGAGGCATCCATCCAAGAAAATAATGCGTGTCTCCATTTAGCCAATCCTTCCTCTAAGACTCTCCTTAAAATTATGTAATTTTCTTCATATAGGTCTTACCCATCTGGAGCTTTTTCTTAAGCTTTAAATTTGTTGGATGGGCTTAGAGTATTGCATTTTACTTCTACTTTGTTATATTTGTTTACTTTCAAATCATAAGTGTTATTATAAAGTTTATTTATGAATTCCATATCTGAAGTCATCAAACATAGTTGCTCGGGTTGTGATATGCAATTCCAATGTGCCTCTTTCATATACAGTACAATATAAATGATACTCCTCGGAGCTGTCTGCAGCCTCATTGTTTTACATATTTAAATGAACTTGGCTTTCCTGCTAAACAACTGTATACTTTAATGTCCCTCATTTTTTATTTCAAATTAGTCTTTTTAAAGAAGAAAGGCAAATATTCTTTGTAAATGTATTTAGTATTATTTTTTAACAGGCTTTAATTCACTTCGTTTTTCTTGTATAAAACTATGCGGTGGCCACATCTGGAGCCTGGGTCCGTGTGGGTCTTCACAAGATGGTCAGTGAATTCCTGATAGGGAGACTTGGTGAACGCAGTCTCTTTCCAGAGGTCATAGGTGAGATAGCCGTAGGTCTTGGAAATGGCATCAAAAGTGGCCTTGGTGAAGTTGCCTAGGGTGGCAGTGCAGCCCCGGGCCGGGGTGTAGCAGGTGTCAATACCGGCCATCATCAGTAGCCTCTTGGGCAGTGTGTCTGGGGGCAGGGATGAGGCGCACCAGCACAGAGCCATGGTGGCCAGTCACCTTGCATAGGATGGTATGGGGCTTGCTGATCTTGTTTCCCCACTTGCTTTGCCCCACAGGGACGACGGAAAGCTTGGCCAGGAGGATGGCCCCACAGATGGCAATGGCTACCTCCCCTGGAGTACTTAACACCCAGACCAAGGTGTCTATTGTAATCTCCCATGGCAACAAATGCCCTGAACCTGGTCCGTTGGCCGGCTCATGCCTGCTTTTGCACAGGCAGAATCTTCAAAACCTCATCCTGGAGGGATGGCCTCCAGTTAAAAGACAATGATCTCAGAGTCCTTGATGGGCAGGGAGAAGAGACAGATCTCCTCCAGGGACTTGATCTTCATGCCCTTGACCAGGTGGCCCAGCTTGATGATGGGTATCCACTCCTTGTCCTAAGCCTTGCCTCCACGAGCTCCACACCTTAGTCCTGGCCCCAGTGCTGCTGCCAAAGCCTCCTTGGAGGCCAAGCCAGCCTCCCATTCCAGGGCCCTGGGCCCTCCAGGCCCTCCCACAGCACCGATGTCATCCCCCATTTGGTGTTTTCTTGAAGCAGATAACAAATATTCTTTGTAAATTTTAATTATTTGTCTTTTCCACTATCATCTCAATAGTTTCCTCAGGACTGCAAGCTACAGAAACGCTGAGACCAACAAATGATTATGTAGGATGGTTATAGTTACATAAGAATATAAGAATATGCACTGTAGTAGGTCATGCAACATTTTTCTCACATGGCTCAGTTGTTTCTAGAACTATTTCCACAATCACATTAAACTCAGTATGCTTAACACAGAACTGATCCTCCTCCTCACCCCAAAGAGTGACTCCTAATGACCTATCCTTTTTCTAGTAACTGGTCCCAGGTACACAAAGTTTAAAAAGTTCATTGACATCTTCTCAACCTCCAGCTAACCCACAAATTCAATCAATTCCTCCCTCTTGATGCATTTCAAATCCACTTTTGAATTTCTTCTTTACCTGCCAGCATCCTAAACAAGGTTCATGTTACAATAGTCTGTTTGGCTTCTTTAATTATAACACTTTAACACAAAAAAGTAAACACTTTTATTTCCCACACCAAAGTTTATCCCTACCCCATTCTCTGGGACTAATTTTTGTCCAGGAGGAATGTTCATAGTCAAGCCAATAAGTGGCCTGAGTCCTCACTAACTGGATCCCTTTCCCTGTTCTCTATTCATATTTGATTATATTCTGCCACTGTTCCTGTAGCCTCTCTTCTAACTTCAATGATTTTTCATACATCCTAGTTGCCTAGAGTCTGGTTCTCCAGAACACACCATCAGATCTCCCCCACTGAATGCAACTGCTTGAGCCCCAGCTGTCTCTGAAGGGCTCAAGTTGACGCCAAGCACCAGTAGCCATCTGCTTTGATCTTGTAATTGATTTGGATTCTAACATGACCTCCCTCAGTTTCAGTTCAGTCTTTGTTTAACCTTAGAAAAAATATCTGAGTCTTGTTCCATATTCAGAACACCGACCTTGGCGTCAGCCTACAGATGTTCCCAGGTTACTTGAATAACATAGAGCTATTACTAAAAAGAATAATTAAAGAAAGCAGGCATGTTTAAAACAAATGGCCCCCATGGGAAGGCTAAACAGATAGGAAAAAAAAAAAAAAAGCAGTTTTCACTTTCCTGAAAAAGGCATTTCTCATGATTCAACCATTAAAATCAGTCAACCAAATGCTTTCATTTATAAATGTCATAAATGTGCAAATTTTTACTTCAAAGTAAGTGCTTAAAACAATATTGCTAATTGAAAACTGAAAATGTCAACACTTTCCATTGTATTTTATTATTTGAAACCATTAGTATTTTATGTCAGATACATAAATAAAACAATGGGAAACTTTTCATTTCTAAGGTGAAACTTGAAAATCACACAGAATTTAATCATGCCTGCAAGAATACTTGTTGGAAAATTGACCTCAAATATCATAAAAGCTCTCTAATCTGACTCTTGGTTTGTGCTACTTGCGTTTTCTTCTGAGTGGCAGAAATGGAAAGTCTTCTCTAATAATTATCAATGATGACAGAAGATGTCATTAGTGCCAGGCTTTCTACAGCAGAGGGAAAAGCATGTAGCTGCTCAGATGGGTATTCACTAGCACTACAGAATAGAAAGTCAAGGAGCTGACAGCCAAGTAACCCTAGTGTTTGAATAAAACTATATGCTTCGAATGATGTTTTTCCTGAAATGTCAAACATTTATGATTTACAAATTGGTTTCTCCCAAGAGTAATTGAAGGCTATTAGGTAATGATTCTGCATGTGTTCAAAGCTTCTCATACAGTCTTAATGAATACTCCCACCCCTCAATAGCCTTTTGCATTAGCTGAATCCTCTGGCCAGTCAAGCCAACCTGTGGCTGTCCAGCTCATTAGAGCCAGGGAAATTGATTCTGAGGGAATTGTTGTATTCAGGGTGCTCTGAAGAGCTTCCTGTCCAAAGGCAGGCCAATCCTTGAGGGAAAGCCAAGAGTCAAAGCCAGGTAGACCAGAAAGAAGCCTGACATCCAAAGAGAGAAGCAGTGTCACTGACAGAAGAGACGGAGCCAAGAGTCAGAAGCCAGATGGATATTTGGTTGAATGGGATCAAATGGGAAGCAAACAAGACAGCTTTGGCATAAATGCCTTCCAGGGAAGGCAAGATCAACATGGTGCTCTCCCAGCTCTCTGGCTGATATGTGTAGAAAAGGCACTGCAGCAGTACCTTTCCATATAAGATGCTCCATTTAGGTCATTACTTATGGAAAGCAGGTTACTAACAAAAAAAGAACACTGCCCCTTCCAGTAATTAAAGTCAGAATTTGTTTAAAGAATTAAAGATGAATCAATTAAAAAACACAATACAATCTATTTTATCCAAGACTCTATTGACTAACATTCTCTATTAATTGATTCATCTACACATCCATAATGCAATTATAACAGATGGTTGTAAGAAAGATCCTCAGGGTTTACAGCATTCTGAAGTACTTTCTTAGTGATGAACAAATTATATTTTGAAGGGCTTGGAAGTCAACTATAATCTGTTTTTTTCTAAAATGAGAAATTAACTCAATTAAACATTTTAACTACCTACTTAAGATACACAATTGAATGATAGATACGGTACGTTTCTTAATCAGAGTATTTTATTAATCACACCATGCCAGACAACAGAAAGTTTTCTGACTAGACAAAAACATAAAGATAACACTAAACTTGAGAAATAATGCTTCTTTTCTACTCTAAAACTAGAAAATTAATAACTGACATGTATTAAACATATACTAAGTTCCTGGTACTATTTTAAATACTTAACATGCATTGCCTCCTTTAATCCAAATACCAGTCCATTTTAGTATTTACTATATCATAATTGAACACTGTGGTTTAGAGGTGTTGAATAACCTGGTCAAGTTCACGCAGCAGGTAAATAAAGGATCTAGCATTCTCAATCTACAGATAGGCAGGTAGCAGATACACACAGAGGGGTAAGAGGATAGAGAAAAGGAAATATTCCTGCCCATTCCTCCATTTTTGAAATGGCAAACTACATCACACTCAATTTATAATTGAGAAACTGGGACTTCAAGAGAGATTAAAAGTCTTAGCTAGGGTAAAGAATGGAAATGGAATTCATTCTTGGCCTTTTAGGTTAAACTAAAAATGAAATATGAGGTACGTATAATAAAATATGAAATATATGGAATTCCCAATGCTTCAACATTTTTGACATACAAAAATGGTACTCTCATACGATTCAATCGACTACAGTCTTCTACAAAGCACTTAAAAGCACAATTATAAATATTAGAAGTCATATCACCCATACTGCCACTCCCTGTGAAATCCCTAATTTGGTACTGATATCTAAATGACTCGTTTAGGCATGCACATAATACTAAAATTTTAAATTTGGAAAGTATCAATTACTACAATGGTTTGATTCAAGTAGTAACTTAGTAACAATGTTTAAAATAACCTTAACATTTTTACCTAAAACTTTCAAAATATTTTAAAACCAATACTTTATGAATCCCAGATCTCTGTGATGTGGGTAAGCTCTTTAATTACTCTTAACAGCTTAGAAACTAAAACATAAACAACTCAAGTGGATTTCTGCTGTCATCGAATGAGTCACACCAAGCAGTGATAGTAACAGCTTGAGTTACAGGACATTATTTATTCTCTGCTGCACAGTCAACCTCACAATGTCACATCAGGGGACATATTTTGTTTGGCTTCCATATAATAAATGATATCCATGCAACACTATTTTATCTAAGCAAAAATATTAAAAATAATCTGGTGATTAAAAGTAATGAATGAACCAGATGAAAACGATAAAGCCATGGCAGTTCAGTTCGGCCCATCATAGCGGTACCACAGCGGGTGTCCAGCAGCGCCATTCTCTCTTTGGCTGCAGACTTACAGCCACTGCAAGAACCCTGGCTCATTGTATTCACCATCTTCCATCTGGCTCGCTTCCCTTTTAGACTTGGTCCACAGTCAGTCGGGTGAAATCTCTCGGTTCCATTAGCACTCACAAGTCGTTTTGCATTTGCGGACTGTGAAGGGTCTGAGTTGTTTTATATTCTATTTGGCCAATACTGCACTCTAAACTCTGTGCCTCATTAAATGTTAGTTAATAAAGGGATCCCTCATTATGCAACAAGGACCCAGAAATACTGAGATGCTAGTTGGCCAGAAGAGTTAAGTGACTGAACTTGTCCTCTGGTGAAATGCCTGATCAAGACCCTAAGTAAAGAGCCTCTTTGTGGTGACTTCACCAGCCTACATTTCACTCACTGGGAGAGCTTTTGACTAAGGAGAAGATGCTTGTACATACAGTTTCCCCTCTGCATGGTCCTATGTGCACACATTGCAGTTCTCCCAATTTTGTTAAACACCAGTCCTGGACAACTTGATTCAAATTTCAATCACCACAGTTTTTTAACTGTGAGAAATTCTTTCAAGCACAAAGATGCTAGCTCTTCAGTTCACAGATCATTCTGTACATAAGTCTTATATCACAATCAGTGACAAGTCAAATCCCTTCTCTCAAAGTCTGTCAGTGACTAGTCAGTAAGCGTCCATTACTTCATACATAGACAGCAAAGTGTACAACTGTGGTGCCTCCTTGTTTCCCCATGATCAACCCATGTGGCATTGCTCAAAAATGGATAATCCAAATAGGAAATTGGACAGCAAAATATAAGTGCAAAGACACAAAAAGTGATAATACTACAAATGACATTCGAACAGAACATGAACAGACTGTAAAAGAGCTGACCATGACAATGTTAACACCTCCATCATCTACTTCTTGCTAGATATGTAGCAGGAGGAACTTGAGGAAGGTGATCTTAGCGACATAAATAAAGGAAGTGGCTGTAATAAAAAGGATGAAGCTGTTCTCGAGGAGGTGATGCCAAGTTGGTTTAACTTTGAAAAAAATCAATCAATATTAGCCACTACCTTAAAAGAATAATTACAGAGTTTCTTAAGAGAAAAAAGACCAAAACAAAAACCACTTGCAGCCCAGAAATAGAGGCACGTCCTCAATTGGATAAAAGTTTGTTTTTGAAACAAGCAAAATATTTAGTGAAACACTGATGAAAGATTTTCCTCTGATACAGGGATAAAATAATAATGCCTATTAGCATTGCCTTGAGTCAACAGTACACTGGAGAACCTAGTGCTAACAAGCAAAGAAAAAGAAACAAAAAGCTTAAGAATTGGAGATTCTTTAGAATAATGAGATTATTTAGAAAATCCAAAAGTAGAAATAAATCAGTATAAAGTATATGTTTATTAGTATAAACTATAATTTGTTATGTCCTGAATATAAGATTAATATTCAAAAATCATTTCTATTGCAACCCCGAATAACAACAAAACTAAAAGCAATTCTAAAAAGGAAAACAAAAATGGAGGCATCACAATTCCAGATTTCAAGCTATATTACAAAGTTGTAGTCATCAAGACAGTATGGTACTGGCATGAAACAGACACAAAATTAATTCAAAATGGATGAAAGACCTAAATGTGAGGCAGGAAATCATCAAAATCCTAGAGGAGAACACAGGCAGAAACCTCTTTAACCTTAGTTGTAGCAACTTCTTCTTAGATACATCGCCAGAGGCAAGGGAAACAAAAGCAAAAATGAACTACTAGGGCTTCATCAAGATAAAAAGCTTCTGTACAAGGAAGGAAAAAGTCAACAAAACTAAAAGGCAGCCTAGGAGATATTTGTAAATGACATGTCTGATCAAGAGTTAGTATCCAAAATCTATAAAGAACTTCTCAAAGTCAACACCCAAAAAGCAAATAATCCAGTTAAGAAATGGGCAAAAGACATGAATAGACACTTCTCCAAAGACGACATCTAGATGTCTAACAGACACATGAAACAATGCTCAACGCCACTCATCATCAGAGAAATATACATCAAAACCACAGGTATGAACCTGTGAGAAAGGCTAAAATCAACAACACAAGAAACAACAAGTGTTGGCGAGGATGTGGAGAAAAAGGAACCCTCATGCACTGTTGGTGGGAATGCAAACTGGTGCAGCCACTCTGGAGAATAGTTTGGACGTTCCTCAAAAAGTTGAAAATAGAACTACTCCATGATCTAGCAACTGCACTACTGGGTATTTACCCAAAGGATACAAAAATACAGATTCAAAGGAGTACATGTACCCTGATGTTCATAGCAGCATGATCAACAATAGCCAAACTATGGAAAGAGCCCAAATGTCCATCAACTGATGAATGGATAAAGAAGATGTGGTACATATATACAATGGAATATTACTCAGCCATCAAAAAGAATGAAATCTTGCCATTTGCAATGATGTGGATGGAGCTAGAGAGTATTATGCCAAGTGTAATAAATCAGAAAAAAACAAATACCATATGATCTCACTCATATGTGGAATTTAAGAAAGAAATCAGATGAACATAAGGGAAAGGGGAAAAGAAAAAAAGGAGGGAAACAAGCCATAAGAGACTCTTAACAACAGAGAACAAACTGAGGGTTGATAGAGGGAGATGGGTGGGGGATGGACTAGATGGGTGATGGTTATTAAAGAGGGCACCTGTTGTGATGAGCACTGAGTACTTTATGCAAGTGATGAATCACTGAATTCTACTCTAGAAACCAATTTGCACTGTATGTTAACTAAACTTTAAATTTAAAAAACAACTAGAAAATGGAATTTAAAAATCAGTACTGTTTGAATTTCCATTTAAATTTAGACTAATCAGGGCACCTGGGTGGCTCAGTTCATTGAGCATTCAACTCTTGATTTCAGCTTAGGTCATGATCTCAGGGTTCTAAGACTGAGCCCTGCATCAGGCTCCATGCTGGCTGTGGAGCCTGCTTAAGATTCTCTCTCTCCCTCTGCCCCTCCTCCTCCTCCTTCTCTAAAAAAAAATTTAAAAAAATTTTAGACTAATCTTCTCAATTTCTATAAAAACACCCACTGTGATTTTGATTGGGATTGTATGAAACCTACAGATCAATTTAAAGACATAGTATTTGTTAACAATGAGTTTATCAATCCATGAACTTAGTACATATTTACATTAATTTTTTAAGTAATGTATTATTAATACCATATAAAATAATCCTATTTTACAGAGGTATTAAGATGAATATTTAAAAAAAAGATGAATATTTATATAGAGGTATTTCACATCTTGTATTAAGATTAATCCTAAGTATTTTATATTTCCAGATGCTATTTAAAATATTTTTGTAAATTCTATTTTTTAACGGTTCAGTCTATAGAAACACAATTTTTGTATATTGAGTCATTATTCTGAAACACTGTTGAATTCATGTATTAGTTCTGTTTCCTATTTTGTAGATTTTCAAGATGTTCTACATGGTGCAATGATTATGGACAAAGGCATCAAAACAATTAAATGGGGAAAAGATAACACTTTAACCAATTACCCTAGAATAAGTATATATTCATATATAAATGTCATAAAGCTTTGTTCTACCTTATACCATACACAACTAATTCACTACTGATCATAAACTTAAATATATAGGCTAACAAATATAACTTCGAGCAGAAATTGTTTAAAACTATCTTCATGAACTTAATGCAGGTAATGCTTTCTTAGGGCAACAAAAGATTTAACTGTGACAGAAGAAATTGATAAATTAGACATTTTTAAAAATATTTTATTTATTTATTTGACAAAGATAGAGAGAGAGCACAAGCAGGGGGAACGGCAGGCAGAGGGAGAGGGTGATGCAGGCTCCCCAATGAGCAGGAAGCCAGACTTGGGTTCGATCCCAGAATGCTGGGATCATGACCTGAGCCGAATGCAGATGCTTAACCGATTCAGCCACCCAGGTGCCCGTAGACATTGTTTTTAAAAGACTTCTCTTCATCAGAAGAAATAAGAAAATATACTAGCCACACACTGAGACAAAATATTCACAAAGCACATTTCAAAGAGAATTTATATCCAGAATATATAAAGCATTCTATAGTCCTACAACTCAAGGGCAAAAAACTGACAAAAGACCTTAGACAATTTGCCAAGGTATTTATAACAGCATATACAAATAAGCACATGAAAAATGGTTAATATCATTACTAAAGAAATGGAAATTAAAGCCACAATGAACTACTACTCCAGATCAACTAGACTAACATTAAAACCACATACACAAGCTGGAAACTACTAAATTAGCACAAATGATCTACAATTACACATATTGATATGCATGACTTATTAACACTATACTGAGCAAAATAACCACCAAGAAGAGTACATATTATATGATACTAGTTTTATAGCAAAACTTATCTCTGCTGGTAAATTTCAGGATAGGGGATGCACTTAGGGCTCTAGTTGCAGAAAGAACAATGAGGTCTTTTGAACTGGTAAAGTTCTATTTTGGCATGGGTGCTAGCTATGCAGGTGTGTTCAGTTTGTAAAAGTTCTCCAAGCTGTACAAGATATGTTCACTTCTATGTATTTTTTACTTGAATAAATAGTTAAAAATTATTTTAAACCAATACTGCTTACAATAGGATAATAAAATAGAAATAAATCAAATATATCCAAGACCTCTATACAAAAAATACTCTATTACTAGAAGATAAATAAGATCTAAATAAATGAAAGAATACACCATGTTCATCAATTAGAACTGAATTTTGAAAGATGTCAATTCTCCTTCAACAGAATTTGCATTATAGACCTAGCATCTGTGGAAATTTATTTGTGGAAATTAATAAACGTATTCTGAACTTCATATGGAAATGTAAAGGTCCAAGAAAAAACACAAAAATCCTCAGGGAATCAAACAAGTTGAAGGAATTACTCCACTTGCTATCATAACTTGTAATCAAGTTTCTTTCTTTTTTTTATTATGTTCAGTTAGCCACCGTATAGTACAGCATTAGTTTTTGATGTAGTGTTCAATGATTCATTAGTTACGTATAACACCCAGTGCTCATCACAACATGTACCCTCCTTAATACCCATCATCCTGTTACTCCCTCCCCCGCAACCCCCTCCCCTCTGAAACCCTCAGTTTATTTCCTGGGGTCCATCTCCCTCTCTGATTTCCCCCTCTTCAGATTTCCCTCCCTTCCCCTATGGTCCTCTGTAATCAAGTTTCAGTAATTTTTTTTTTGTTAAAGATTTTATTTATTTGTTTGTCAGAGAGAGAACCCAAGCAGGGGGTAGTGGCAAGCAGAGCAGGCAGAACAGGCAGAGGGAGAAGCTGGCTCCCCGCTGAGCAGGGAGTCCGACGGTGGACTCGATCCCAGGACCCCAGGATCATGACCTGAGCCGAAGGCAGTCGCTTAACTGACTGAGCCACCCAGGTGTCCCTCAAGTTTCAATAATTAAAAGAGTGTGGTACTCTCCCAAGGATAATTTATAAAACAACAGAACATAATAGAAAGTAAATACCAAACATTCACACATATGAACACCTGAGTAATCAGAAACATACAACTGAAGAGCAGTGGGAAAGGGATCATATAATAATAAATGTGACACTGGGTCACTTAATTAAACACATGGATTGCACATCTAAGTGTGAAAGATAAAATAAATTTCAGAATGCAATTTCAGTCAATTCAAAGATGTCTTAAATGGATACATAAAGCACTAACCATAAATAGCAGATTAATAAACTATACTAGATTAAAATTAAGATATTCTATTAATGAAAAGACATTAGGAAAACAAAAAGTTAAGACAATGACCAGGAGAAAATATTTGCAACACACATAACTGACAGAGAGCTCATACCCATAATATATAGCATATAAAGAAAATATAATACACAGAGAATTTTTTTTAAAGAATCTTTATAATACAAGAGGAATTCCTACATATCAAAAAGATAAAGACCTAGAAGCTGATGTTAAAATGAGAAAGAGATGAATGGGCCCCTTCAAAATGAGGATGCTCAAGTAGTAGATAAACATATAACCAGGTAGGTGGAAATTCAAAGTACAATGGTATACTATTACACACCCACTAGAACCACTAAAATTACAAAATTTGACAACTAAGATGTACACAGGTGCTAAGTGGACTCTTAAATGCTGCAGGTAGGAGTATGAATCAATACAACATTGGATACCTACTAAAGCTAAACATACTCATACAATTTGATTCAGCAATCACGCTCCTATTGATATATCCAACAGAAGCTGGTACGTAAGTGCACCAAAAGCATTCAAAACAGCAGTATTCATAATAGCCCAAAATAGGAGACAATCTAAATGTCCATCAACAGGGAAGTTGACAATCAGTCAAGATGTAATCATTTACTGGAAAACTATACAGCAAAGAAAGTGAATGAACTACTTCATTGTGAAGATGCGTGGATGCACAAACAAAGCCAAACAAAAATACACATATCTACCATATGACCCCCTTTATACAAGTCCCAAAATAGGTAAAACTCATCTATGGTGTCAGGACAGTGTTCATATATTGGTGGGGAGGGAGGTACCAGTGACTAAGAAAGGGCCAGAGGTAGTTTCCCAGCAGAGCTAGTCAATAATTATTTCTTGACATGGGTAGTGTTTACATGAGTGTGTCCACTTTGTGATCATTCACTGAGCTGGATACCTTTCATTTTGTACATTACAGCTCAATAGAAGTTCATTAAAAATAAAATTCAAAACATTAAAATACAGGGTTTTAAGGGGCTTACCTTGCCGTTACTAGTAAAGACAATTTTTATAGCAAATCAGTAGTGTTAAAAAACCGAGAGGTGGGGTGCCTAGGTGGCTCAGTGGTTAAGAGTTTGCCTTTGACTCAGGTCATGATCCTAGGGTCCTGGGATCGAGCCCCATATCAGGTTCCCCGCTCAGCGGGGAGTCTGCTTTCCCCCCTCTCTTTCTGTTCCCCCCACTCGTGCTCTCTAATAAAATCTTTAAAAAAGAGAGATATTTAACATACCAAAGAGAACTTTAAACATTTTTTTGTAGTATATATGGAATAAATCACTAATTAGTAACTACTCCGATGTGAGTAAATTTGGCACAACAACAACAAAAAAACACTTCACTTGATGACCAGTTACTATGTTTACCTGAAAGTAATAAAGCTCCATTAATTTTAATTATATTTTAGAAATCAGATTTTCTATTATATCAAGCTGGCCTCTCTCATTTGCCAGGATTAAATTTTGATGCATTTGGGTATTTCTACACATCATTAACCTGGTGAATGCAACCAACTCTGGTAAAATTCAGACAAATTAGCCTGTCTATTCATTTCTGACATAAGAACCATATTAATATTTCTACTCCTTTCTCTTGATTTACTCTTTATTTTCTAACTCTTCGTCTATCTTCATGTTTACATCATTTATGTGCGGCAAACTGTTAACTTGCCATTTAAAATTCACGTTCAGATCACACATGAACTTACTTGGTATTTGTTAATACCACAGCAGCTCATAACAGGAGCTAGAACACTGAACAGAAAAGCCATAGGGCATGCTCTGCCATTAAGCATCAGGGTGATCTTCGGTGACTCACTTTACCACATCAGGCCTCAGTGATCAAGATGGAAATTTTACTTGTCAATGTTTAAGGAGCCTGTATACAGCCTATTTGCTTTAGCCTTTTGGTTTTTGAGAGTGAGAATTTACTCAAAGACATTGTGATTCTTTTTTTTTTTTTTTTTTTTTTTAGGTTTTATTTATTTATTTGACAGAGAGAGACACAGCGAGAGAGGGAACACAAGCAGGGGGAGTGGGAGAGGGAGAGGCAGGCTTCCCGCGGAGCAGGGAGCCTGATGCGGGGCTCGATCCCAGGACCCCAGGATCATGACCTGAGCCAAAGGCAGATGCTTAATGACTGAGCCACCCAGGCACCAACATTGTGATTATTCTTTCCCTATTCTGTCCCATCCTATTTTGACCATTAGGACCCAACCCTACTGCTTGCTTATAGTACTCTAAACTTAAGCCAAGACACCCAGTCTTTCTCCAGGCTGAGCTCCTAAGGGATTCTCCCAAGCAGCAAAGCCAGCATGTGGATTATCTAAGACAATATAGATAAATAACATTATTTGAAAACTCCACTAATTTGAGCAAAGAGTAGAAGAAGCAGGTCTGTAATACTGGGAAGCCTTATCAAGTGTGCTAGTTTATGTTCATCCTTTTGTACATAATTGAGATTCCTCATATGACATCATTTGTCTGTCTCCCACACAAATCTCTGCCAAACTTGGCCCTAGACTTTCTGTTTAGGTAAAAAAAAAAAATTAGGCCCTGTTTATCCTCACTTTTCACCAAACACCACTTAAATGTGAGTTTTCCTTTAATCATGTTTCCATTAGCATGGAGATTGGGACCCAATGCAATCCTAACAAAACTGGAACATACACAGTTCATCCTCAATCTGGGTAATAACTCCGCTTAGTTTGAGCTTTACTGTGTTCTTCATTGCATTCATTTCTGTGGCCAAAAGAATGCAAATTATTCCAGAGTTTTACTCTTTCTTCTCTCTCTCCCTCTTCCCGAAGGTCAGCCTAATCTCTAAAATTTATTTTAAATGTATAGTCACTCCTTCTAATTTCTTTAAGATAACATTTATGCTATTCTCTTCTCCTGTACAATAGACTGCCCTTTTAAACCCCCTCTTTTTATCTCCCATTCAACATTTCCCTTCTGCTTCCCACTCAGCCTCAGCATTCTCACTATTAAAGTTTTATCCCTGTTTTTTTTTTTTTTTTAAAATCTGTATTTTACAGCCTAATTGTCTATCAGTGATCCAGTGTAGTCATCATCTAACTTATGTTAACTGATATATATTTTATAGACACTATTAGAAATTCATAAGCTACAGTTTAGGCATTGCAATCACATTTCACAAGTTCTGGATTCGCCTCTCCTTTGCACAATCAACATGAAATCAGAACTTCTCAACTCATTGTTCTAATTCCCTTTTTAATGTCAAATTTTTACTGCTGGGCAACTAAACAGCCCTCCTTCTATACTGGCCTCTTTGTCCTCATAAACACTTAATATTTCTCTAAATGCATCCTAGCTTTCTTGTGACAGTAAGATATTCCAAGCTCACCTTTATTTCTTCTGCCCCCCAAAAGAAATGTTTCCTTTTAGTGGAATATAATGGTGGGTTCAATAATAGAGGAAACAGAGTACACAATACTCTGCTTTGTTTAATGACCTGAGTTGCCAGGATGGCACCTTAGGACACTTTACTGGGGTGGGGGGGAAAGAGTACCCTTAAAAAGGGAGGATGGTCAGAGGGTCAGGAGTTCATATTGATTCTTCCAACTTAGTTCTACCTTTACTTACCTTTATACTTTACTAAAAGAGCTTCTTACATCACTGTAATTTTTCTCTTTTGAGTTACCATCTTTTGAGTTATCCACTCTTAAAAATGTCCCACTATATACTGTGTACATGATTAAATAGCAGTGATGTCCTGCACCTCAGCCCTTTACTCCAGAAAGACTAATCTCTTTTCTTAATTTTTGTTCATTTGGACATGGGGCCAAACTATCCTGAAGTTGGCTCAGACTGTACAAGTCTACATAATCTACTGTGCCAACTTCACCTGAACCCAGCCTCTGTAAAAAGAAAAAGAAATCCAACCTAACCCCAGAGGAACACCAAAATATTAAAGGCATACAGCACTTAGATCCAAAATGAAACCCATGCATTAGTGGAAAATAACAATAAATAACTGAGTTGCAAGGTTTTTGCAAAAAACCTTCCAGTTTTCATTTCCATGAACCGAAATATACACTTGAACCCCCATATTTGATTGAGATCCACTATCTTAATCTAATTTCCTTTGCTTTAATCCATGTTCATTTGGGGCACAGGAATTATAATAAACCCTGATTTTTACAGAAACCTTTAGATATATACTTATTGCCCCAAGTTTTCCCAACCCAAACAAAATATACCTGAAAAAGTCCAAATTAATATTGAGAATTATCAAATAAATGTGCTAAATATTATAATATGTAAATGCCTATTATCCTAGTCAGAAAGTTGATATATTTGCCATCCTACACTCTTTTTTTTTTTTTAGATCTCATTGATACGAGGAATTGCTACACACTTTTATAATTACTCTACAGTGACCCACAAGAATTAACTCAAAAAATACAAAAGCACAAGTAATTATAGCACATTTCACTAAGAATTCCATGATAGTACCCAATTCCACTGGCCCATTATTATATCCAGATTGTTTTAGCCTTCAAAAAACAAATGCTGAGTGCTGAGAAATGTACATCTATAGGAAAGCTGATTGCTTATGGAGGTCTAGGTTTCTAGATTTCCTTCAGAGATAAGAATGAGTGTTAAAACTGTCACATGTATACTACTTCACACAAATCCTTTAATATGTGATCCAGATTACATTCCCGATTTCCTCATCAACTTCCTTGCCATACAAGCTTCTTCCAAACGTCTCTGAAGACTTTCCCACCTAAGGGGAATTAGCTAAAATATGTGTGATTCTGCCTCTGATTAACTTTTACTTCATCTGTATATATGATTGTTCACGTTATAATTCCATCCCCATATGATGTGATCCCACTGAGAACCCACCCTGAACTAATCATTGCTCTGTGAACAAGGCCACTTGAAGGCTAGGCTAGACATAGGACGGGAGGAGGGAAAAGCAGATACTTCTCTCTTCACACACTCACATTTCAGCTCTGTAATTACTGTGAAAGGAGGAACACTATAAGAAATCTCAACTCTGAAACTCAAAATCCCTCAGGTCCAAAATAATTGGGGAAAAAATATACTTAGGATTCTCTGGGCTGGATAATGTTTTATTTTTTTTTGTAATAATTAAATGATTCATAAATTAATTGTAATGATGATCATTCATAAAGTAACTCACATACTTTGCGGTTTTCTGTGGAATTATACCTCACACATTCTTAGGCACACCAAAACAAAACAAAACAAAAACAAGAAGTGCCTCAGCAAATTAGACAATGTGCAAAGTATTACTAATCACATGTTCGAATCAGTAATTTCATACAATAGCCTCCAAGAACAGTTATTTTGTCGATTTCAATGGGTTGTTAAATTGGTTGTTGTTGTTTTTTTTTTCTCGACACAGTCGAAACCTGAACCTTATAGACATGATCTGAATTTTCCTTTTTCTACATTGTTTAAACTTTGGCTGAAAACGTTTATATCTCTGCCAGCTGAGTATAATTACATAGTCCCCATCCATCTCCATTATTGCCTTTGTTAAGAAGAGAAATTCTAAACAACGTCTGCTGTTCCCCAGGTCACAGCTTATTTGAAGTAATCACTATTTGGTATCACTACTTAGTTCATCTGGGGTTTTTTTGCTTAATAGCTTTATTGAAATAGAATTCACATACCATAAGCTTCACCTTTTAAAATGTACAATTCAGTGGCTTTTCGTATATTCACGGAGGTATGCAAACACATTGATTACCGAATTTCAGAACATTTTTGTCTGTACACATTAGCAGCCAACCCCCATTTCCCCTCAAGCATCACTTCCCCCAGCTTTCAGCCATTTTTCATCTCTACAGATTCGATGGTTCTGTGTACTTCACAGAAAAGAAATAATGCAATATGTGGTCTGTTGGGGCTGTCTTCTTCCGCTTAGCAAAATGAGTTCAAGGTTCATCTATGTAGTACGTACCAGTACTTAGTTCCTTTTCAGGACTGAATAACATTCTATTGTACAGATAGAACACTTTTTTTTTTTTTTTTTAAACTTTCATCAGTTGACCAACACCTTTGTTGTTTCCTTTTTGGCTATTATATAATGCAGCTATGAGCATGCATGAACCTGTTTTTGTGTGGAGTTATATTTTTATTTCTGTGGGTATATACCTAATAGTGGAACTGTTGAGTTACATGCTAACGCTATAATTAACAATTTGAATGACTACCGAACTTTACCAAAGGGGCTGCGCTATTTTACATTCCCATCGGCTATGAAAGAGGGTTCCAATCCTCAGTTCAACTTTTTTTTTTTAATTGTTTGGTAGAATTCACCTGTGAAACCATCTGCTCCTGGACTTTGGTTTCTTGGGAGTTTTTTGATTACTGTTTCAATTGCAGAATTGGTAATCAGCCTGTTCAAATTTTCTATTTCTTCCTGGTTCAGTTTGGAGAAGTTACATGTTTCTAAGAATGTATCCATTTCTCCTAGGTTTTCCAATTGGTTGGCATATAATTTTTCATAATATTCTCTTACAATCTTTTGTATTTCTGCAGTGTCAACTGTTATTTCTCCTCTTTTGTTTCTGATTTTGTTTGAGTCCTTTTTTTGGGGATGCATCTGGCTAGAAGTTTATCAATGTTGTTGATCTTTTCAAAGAACCAGATCCTGGTTTCACTGATCTATTCTACTGGGTATTTTTAGTTTCTATATCATTTATTTCTGCTCTCATCTTTATTATATCCTTCCTTCTGCTGGGTTTGGGTTTTGTTTCTTCTTCTTTTTCTAGTTCTTTTAGGTGTAAAGTTTAGGTTGCTTGAGATTTTTTCTTGCTTCTTGACGTAGGCCTGTACTGGTATAAACTTCTCTCTTTAGAACTGCTTTTGCTGCATCCCAAAGATTTTGAGCTGTTTACATTTTCATTTATCTCCAGGTATTTTTGGATTTCCTCTTTGATTTTTTGGTTGATTTATTCACTACTTAGTAGCATGTTCTTTAATCTCCATGTATTTGTGTTCTTTCCAGATTTTTTCATGTGATTGATTTCTAGTTTCATTACATTGTAGTCAGAAAAGATGTGTGGTGTAATTTCAATTTCTCTGAAACTGTTGAGACTTGTTTTGTGACCCAGTATGTGATCTATTTTTTTTTTTACGATTTTATTTATTTGACAGAGGGAGAGGACACACAAGCAGGGGGAGTGGGAGAGGGAGAAGCAGACTCCCCACTGAGCAGGCAGCCCAATGTGGGGCTCGATCTCAGGACCCTGGGATCAGGCCCTCAGCCAAAGGCAGATGCTTAACCTACTGAGCCACCCAGGCACCCTAATATGTGATCTATTTTGAAAAATAGTTCATGTGCACTTGAAAAGAATGTGTATATCCTACTGTTTCAGCATGGAAAGTTCTAAATGTATCTACTAATCCATCTGGTCTGGTGTGTCATTCAAAGCCACTGTTTCCTTGTTAATTTTCTATTTAGATGATCGAGCTCCACATTGGGCTGCCTGCTCAGTGGGGTGTTAGCCTCCCACTAGTACTCCATTACTATTGATTAGTTCCCTTTATGTTTGTTATTATTTTATGTATTTGGGTGCTCCCATGTTGAGTGCATAAATATTTACAATTATGTTTTCTTGTTGGATTGTCCCCTTAATGCTTAAGTAGTGTCCTTCTTTGTCTCTTGTTAGAGTCTTCTAAAACAAAGGAGTCAATTTTGTCTAAGTACTGCTACTCCAGCTTTCTTTTCATATCCATTTGCATGATCAATATTTCTTCATCTCCTCATTTTCAATCTGCCTGTGTCCTCAGGTCTGAAGTGAGTCTCTTGTAGGCAGCATATAGATGGGTTTTGTTTTGTTTTGTTTTAATCCATTCTATCACCCTATGTCTTTTTTTGGTCACTCTATGTCTTTTGATTGGAGCATTTAGTCCATTTACTTTCAAAGTAATTATTGATAGTTTTGCATTTATTACCATTTTGTTTTGTGTTTTTGTGGATCTTCTGTTTCTTTCTTCTCTTGTTCTCTTCTCTCATAGTTAGTTTGCTTTCTTTAGTAATGTACTAGGATTCCTTTCTCTTTATTGCTTGCGCATCTATTACTGGTTTTCGATTTGTGGTTACCACTAGGTTTGTACATAACATCTTCTGCACAGAGCAGTCTATATCAAGTTGATGGTTGCTTAAGTTTGAACCCATTCTTTACTCCTCTCCTCACCATGTTTTAGGTATACAGTGTTATACTAGACGTCTTTTTATTTTGTAAGTCCCTTAACTGGTTTTTACAGATATACTTATTTTTACTTCTTTTATGCTCCCTACTTCTCTTACTCTTATTTATGGTCCTTCCTTTCCATTCAAAGAGTCCCCCTTAAAATTTCTTGTAGGGCTGGTTTAGTGGTCATGAACTCCTTTAACTTTTCTTTGTTTGGGAAACTCTTTCTCTCTCCTTCTATTCTGAATGATGCCCTTGCTAGATAGAGTATTCTTGCCTGCAGATTTTTCCCTTTCAGCACTTTATATTTATCATGACACTATCTTCTGGCCTGCAAAGTTTCTGCTGAAAAATCTGCTGACAGTCTTATGGGGTTTCCTTTGTATGTAACTACTTTTTTCTTACCACTTTTTAAACTCTTTATCACTGTTTTTTGCCGTTTTAATTACTATGTGTCTTGGTGTGGACCTCCTTGGGTTGATTTTGTTGGGGGAATCTCTGTGCCTCCTGGATCTGAATTTCTGTTTTCTTCCCCAAATTTGGGAAGTTTTCAATTATTATTTCTTCAAATAAATTTTCTGTTCCCCTTTCTCTCTCTTCTTCCTCTTCCTCTTCTTCTTCCTCTTCTTCCTCTTCCTCTTCTTCCTCCCCCTCCCCCTCCCCCTCCTCTTCTTCTTCTTTGTCTTCGTCTTCTGGGATCCCTATAGTGAGAATGTTACTGTGTTTCATGGAGTCACTGAGTTCCCTAAGTCTATTCTCTTTTTGCATAATTTTTTTTCCATCTCACCTGCTCAGCTTGATTATTTTCCATTACTCTTTCCTCCAGGTCACTCATTTGTTCTTCTTCCAGCTTGCTATTTATTCCATCTAATGTATTTCTAATTTCAATTATTGTGTTCTTCATCTGTGACTGGTTCTATTTTTTATCACTTTGTTAAGGTTCTCACTGATGTCCTCCACTCTTTCCTCAAGTCCAGTGAGTAGCTTTATGATCATTATTTTAAATTCTCTCTCAGGCATATTACTTATCTCCATTTTGCTTAGTCCTCTTGCTGCAATCTGTCCTGTTCTTTCACTTAGGACATATTTCCTTGTCTCACTTTGTCTAACTCTCTATTTCTGTGTGTGAGCAAAGTCAGCCAAGTCTCTTGCTCTTGAAAGTAGTGGGCAGGGAATGTACTTTTAACAAGATAGCACTGGTTCCCTCCCACAGGGGACATGCAGCTGCCACTGAGCCTGGGCCCAGCTGGGGCTATTCCACAGAGCACATGCAGGCAATGTGGTGCCTGCAAGTTGTGCGCCCTGGTCCTCTTTGACAGCAGATACACAGCTTTTGCCAAGGCCAGGCCTGCCAGGCTGTGGTGCAAAGTGTGCAGGTGGAGCACACAGTTTTAACCAAGTGTGTGCATTCGCTGTGGGAGGTAACTGGCCACCACCGCCACTGAAACCAAGGCCTCACAAAGCGTGCAGTTGGTAGACTTGGTGTTGGCAAAGTTTGTACCGGTCTTCTCAGGGGAGGGAACTCCAGAGAGTCGGGACTGAGGCAGGCCTGGCTGGAGGGGGCAGGGCACTGCGTAAGCAAGTCAGGTAGTGAATGCTGGTGCCATGTTGGTTCCCACAAGTGGCTGGTGTGTTTATGCTCGGGGGCAGGGGAGGGAAATGATGCCTGCCCACTCCTTTGTTCCTGGGAGAAGTCCGTCAGTGAACTCTGAGGTTAGTAAATAACTCTCCCTCCTGTATGCCATAGGTGTTTCTCAAACTGCTACTTCTGTATTGTATCTCCCAGGGCTGTTTGCTGTGCTGTCTCTTTCAGGGCAGGGATTCAGTTTCCTCTAGCCCTCCTGACCCTCCCAGAGCTGAGCCTATTCATTTTCAAAGTTCTAGGCTTTAAGTCCCACTGGTTTTAAGAACTCATGAAAACTGGCCCTTCTGGTTTTCAAAGCCAAATGTTATGGGGATTTGTCTTCCCCATGTAGGTTCCTCCATGTCTTAGTCTATTTCTCTCCCCTCCCTGCACCCTCAGTTCCCTCCCTCCAGTGACCGGATCCACGGGGTTTAATTCCCACCACATCTCCACCCTTCCTACCCTCTTCTATGTGCCATCTTCTCTACATTTAGTTGGGGAGTTTGTTCTGCCAGTCTGAGTCATTTTCTGGGTTATTTATACTGATGTGAGTGTTATCCAGTTGCAACCATGGGACAAAGTGAGCTTAGGGTCCTCCTACTCCGCCATTTTCCCTGGAAGTCTTCCCTTTTCAGATTTTTATAGCATGAAAATAGACCCCTAATTTTAAGGCATAAAGCTTAATGTGCCCATCTAGACCTCACTCTCACAGTCCAGCCTCACTCAAGCAGGCTTTCAACCCTCCTTTTTCCATCTCATTACTGTTGCTCTCTTAAAGTAATAAAGAACAATGAGGCTCATGATTCTTAGCAATGTCATGCTTTTAGAAGCTGCATAAATTATGAGAAACACGGAATGTTCCAGTTAGTGATGAATTTCAAATCACTTGGCCTATGAACAGGGATTCATAGTTTAAATTATATTCTGTCAGTATGTCTTGTTTATAGGTGCTTATGTTCACATTTAATATGAGGCCTCAGAACCTATATCTCAGTAACAAGTGTTCCTGTTGCTTAAAGTTTGTTCCGTACTATTATAAAAATAATGCCACTCAAAGAAATAACTGCTGCTTGTTTGGGTTCCTTTGTTTCCCTTTTAATACTGAAGGTGAGAATGCTGAAAGGCCAATATTTATTGTATAGTTTTACATTCCTGTTCACTTGTAGCCCCACAGCCTGCATGAGCAAAGATACCAGTGGCACAGTTTTAACCACATAAATTGGATTACTGCTACTCTTTGTTCATTCAGCCTAGGCAGCATAATCTGGACTATTTTTCTGGTGCTTATTATCTGTGGAAAAGAAGCTAAATGGCAGTGTGTTTTTTGCCCTTTCAGCCAGTTGAGCCACAAATATTTTTGATTCTGAACAAATACTTTAGTTTTCTCTCCAAATTTTCAGACTGGCCCCCTTATTTCTAGTGTTGCTAATCAACATCTGGGCCAACAGAGAAATTGTGCTTCATGCATACAAACTAAATCACATTCATTTGTCTATGAAGAATAAAACTATGTTGATGCCATGGAGATACACCACTTATTAAGCAGGTCCCTTTGCACCTGTTCAGTGATTAGCCCAATTGAATCTAGGCTCTTCATTAAATATTAATGGAGTTGTGTAGGCAAAATTTTTCAAATCCTTGGCACCTTCAAGAAAGGAATCCTCAAATAGTATTAGAAAAAGCACATTTAGAGTACCCTAATTGTGTATGTGCTTAGTGTCCACATTGTTGAGGAAAGACAAGCGTAATTACTTTAACATCAATTGTGGATAGACTCTTAACAAGAACAGAGAAATTAAAAATGTGAATTCAATGGATAAAGGAAACATAAGGATTTTATGGTTGTCCCCCTCTCAATATGAGTGCTTAACGCTGGCTACACATTAGATTCACTAGAGGAAGCTTTTAAACATACAAATGCTTAAGATGGTGTTCAGTATGTATATTGCATGTACGTTATCCTTCAATAAAGCATTAAAAAACACAATAACCAAGGCACGAGTCCTATCCCAAATAAATGGAAATCTAATAACTGGCTCACTGGAGGTAGTTCTCAGTGGTTGGTGAACTGTAATATGCATGCCAACCATCTGAAAATGTTGAAGTGCAGAGTTTGATTCAGTAATTTCAGATTATGGCCCAGACTCTGGATTTCTAATAAGCATTCTTGTAATTCCTACAGTGTTTCGACAACCATGTAAAGAGTATCAAGGCTCTAGTTGGGTGGTACCCAGTGTTGAACATGGCTCAGAGTTCCCTGAAGGGCTTGTTAAACAGAGTGCTGGGTCTTACCCCCAGAGAGTTCCTGAATCATTAGATCTGAGATGGGGCCTAAGAATTTGGATTCACAGGTGGTGCTGATGAGGCTGGTCTGGTAGCAACGTTTAAGAACCAGTGGTCTGGGCTACATCCAAACCCTACCCTACAGAGAAATAAAAGTTATTAAGACACAAAAATAGCTCTCACAAAGTATAGATATTAAAGCAGGAACCCTCTGAAATACATTAACTCACTCAGCATATATTTTAAACAGATTATCAGATTTCTGATACACATAAAACGCAAGCTTTAATTTGAGGCAAAGTTAATACCCTGCTGGAAACAGACACTGCTACAGTTGTCAGATCAGCAGTGAGGAAGGAGCAGAAATATTAAAAAGGAGACACAGAACTTATAGAGCACAACATGTGTCAGTGAACTCTCTCTGCCAGAAAAAAAAAAAAAAAAATATATATATATATATATATACCTATCTCAGTTCCTTGGCCTCACTCACTATGCAGCCAACTGTTCTCAATTTTCAGCAATATGTAAACACCTCCATTAGGCTTATTCAGAAGTGACTCTCAGTAATGTTTAGAACCATATGCAGGTCCTTCCCTTCTGCTAGTAACTTGGATCTGTATTTCTCCTTGTGTAAATCATAAAAAGTTTTTGCTGAAATCCTAGACCAGGAGTTGCTCAATAAATGTGAACATTCTAGTTTCTGTTATCCATCTGCCAAATGCTAATTGCATGGGCCCTGTAACTCATTTCTGCACACACTTCCTGCTTTTCCTACCCCTTACCCATGTACAAACTTAAAAAAAAATTTGCTGATTTAGCTGACCTAAAACTGAAGAGACCCTTATATTCGATGTAACCATTTCCCCAGGCCTTGCTCTTTCTTTGAACCCTTAATCCGATGCCACCTTTAATACAACATGACACTCATCTGCCACTCACCTGTGCATGTAGGAATC
Organism: Mirounga angustirostris; assembly: GCF_029215605.1. Lineage (NCBI taxonomy): Eukaryota > Metazoa > Chordata > Mammalia > Carnivora > Phocidae > Mirounga > Mirounga angustirostris. The sequence continues at coordinate 21,506,616 of NW_026991719.1, read as the reverse complement.
AGGTATATGGTCTGCCTGTGCCAATGAGTGAATGCACATCCCCCAAATTGTGCATACTCCATGAGGACATCTCTGCCACATCATCCATTAGGAGGCAGTAGCACCATGGAACTCCTGACCTTTTTTCCAGTTATTCACTTAACACTTTTAGGAAAAGAAATGGATTATCTGAATGGAGCAAGCTTGGAGCCTGAACCACATTGGTCCACATTATCAGTGGTACCTAAAAGCAAGACAGGCTACACTCTTTTTTGTCTCTTAAAGCACAGAGACCTAGCTTTTGGAAGGCCCACCTCAAGTGTCTGACATCTGTGATCCATCCTCTCTGACCTCCTGATTGAATTTACAGTCAAACAGGTGCCAAGATCTAGGTTAAGAGACGGAGGTCAGAGGCACTGGTAATAATACTGTATTGTATATTTGAAAGTTGGTAAGAGAATATGTCTTAAAATTTCCCAACTCAAGAAAAAAAACTGTAACTATAATGGATGTAAACTAGACTTATTTGCAGTGATCATTTCACAGTGTATACAAATACCAAATCATTATGTTGTATATCTGAAACAAGTATCATTTTATACATCAATTATATCACAGTATAAGAAGTATAAGGATTATAAGGTCTTTGACACATACTGACAATGTCTTTCCACAAATGATTTAATAATTCACCACCTTACAGCAATATATAGAAGTGCTATCTTATTTTATTCTTATCAGCATGTAGGCTCTGAGTATTACCATTTTTTAATATTTGTCAATATGATAGGAGAAAATAATCTTTTTTCCTTTGATTACTAGTTAGCTTGAACAATTTAATATGTTTATTATTTATTTATTATTTAATTGTATTTCCTTGGCACATTATTGATGATCAAGCTGACCAGCACTGAAAACTCAATATTTTAAAATTATTAAAATTATTTTTAAAAGTATTAAATTGGAACACGAGCCAAAGTCATGTATCACTTCTAGTTTAAGGCAGTTAAAAGTGCTGTGAGGTGCATCTGCCTTCGGCTCAGGTCATGATCTCAGGGTCCTGGGATTGAGCCCCACATCGGGCTCCCTGCTCCGCGGGAAGCCTGCTTCTCCCTCTCCCACTCCCCCTGCTTGTGTTCCCTCTCTCGCTGTGCCTCTCTCTGTCAAATAAATAAATAAAATCTTTAAAAATAAATAAAAGTGCTGTGAATTCTTGTCTCTCTCTCTCTCCACCATCCATACAGCAAGAAGTAGAGAACTCTTAAAATGGCAAAACTGCAATAAGGACACCACAAGTTGCAATGCAGAGGCAAGCATAATCAATATGGAAGCTCTCCTAGAAATCCTTCCTTGTGGAAAAGCTGCAAAGAAGAGCCAACTGACCTGCAAAAGACTGTGACGTGAGTGAAAACAAACACTATGTCCAGACCCTACATAACCAAATACAACATAGCACAGCCTAATTAAAGAAATTAGCCCAAAATCAGTGGTTCTAAAGTGGGGGGTGGGTTGTGCACCCCCCAGGGGACAGTGGTATTGCCTAGAGACATTTTTGTTAGTCACAACTGGGGGTATACTCTGGTGTCTGGTTAGTAGAGACCAGGGATGCTACTGAACATCCTATAATGTATAGGAATGGCCCTGTAACAAAAATTTATCCAATTCAAAATGTTGATAATATTTAGGTTGGGGCCTGCCTTACATCTATAATATTTGCAGGAAATATTTTCCCAGTTTATCTTTGGCTCTTAAATTTTGTAGTAGTAGGTTTTTCTGAAGTACATCAAACTTTTCTTGTACACTGTGTATGTTAGTGTGTGAATTTATTCCCAGTGAAGGAACAATGTATGGTCATAATAGATTATTTGGGAAATAAAGGATATCCTAGCTAGATGAGACAGCGTAAGAATAAGGTGAGAAAAGCTGACCTTTATGACCAAGGCAGGGGTGGGGAACATTCCTCCTCAGAAGTTAAACTAGAAAATAGTTTCAAATAGATGACATGAATTTCAGACTGAAGAAAAGTCACTTAGGGACAATGCCTCTCTGGCAAAAAAAAAAAGAGAGAGAGAGAGAGAGAGAAAAGAGTGCTGAGTGGTAGGAAGTGAGTAAAGAAAAACCTAGAAAACACCATCAATACCTCTGACCTTTGGGACAATTGCAGGGGGAAAGAGGGTAATTCTGTTTAGAGTGCTTTTTCTCTCTGAAGACAGTTTCATTCATAGGGTGCTGAAGGGGGAGAAATTCACCAAAGAGAAAAATTTCTTGCAGGGCTGTTACAGAAACCCATCTTTTTCAGGCATTTAGGATCATTCTGATGTAGAGAAGACTTCCCGGATTTAGGAGGTTCCCCTAAAACAAAAGAGCCAGTATTGGAGGTAAATGTAAGCTACAAGAGAGAGGAATCACTATGAAGAGAAGCACTTTTACCTTGGCATTTGGAAATAACACAGTACCTGAGAAAACACATAGCAACTGAAACTGACAACATATAGGATATGTTGTGGCTATCCAGTGCTGAGCAAGAAACCACCCCAGATTTGTTTGACTTAAAACACTCACTCTCCTCATGAATTTTCAATCTGGGCAGGGCGCAGTTGAGAGAGCCTGTCTGCTTCACACAGCATCAGCTGGGATGGCTCCAAGGCTGGGATCTGGAATGATCTGAAGGCTTGCTCACTCACACATGTCTGGAGGTTGGTGCTGGGAATACACAAACAGCTGGGCCCGGAACCAGCAGTGTGCTGTCATCTGTCAGCCCTGTGTGACCTCTGGGAGCTATTCAGCTTATTCAGCTTACAGCTTTCTGAGTGATTTTTGCCCGGCTTCCTGAAATTTCTCCACAGATATCCAGAGCTTAGTCTTCAGGAACAGGCTCAAGGGTACTCCTATACAGATCGGTGATGCTTTTTCTTCATGAGGCTCCCTCCTCACTCATATTCTGCCCTGCAAGTTCCAGCTACCTCAGTCTTTCGGTGTCTTCAAATCAGGGAAACTTCCATGCTCTGTATGCCAGCCCCCTCACTACATGGCAGGACAAGAAATGCTGCCAGGCAACAGGCCAGGCCATTCACCAGGCTCACCTCATTTGTGTCCCTTTTCAGAGAGCTCACAGTCCTGAATTTCCTGTTGTCCAACGTCCAAAACCTACTGCCCAATATATCTTCTCCAGTTTTCCACTTATTTACAGAAGGGTAAGTCTAGTCCTTACTCATGGCCCACAGCATCACTTACAAATGATTATTTGAGAGAGAGAGTGTGTGAGAGAGAACGAGCTGGGGGGCAGGGGAAGAAGGAGAAGCAGACTCCTCACTGAGCAGGGAGCCGGACGTGGGGCTTAATCCCATGACCCTGAGGTTATGACCTAAGCCGAAGGCAGATGCTTAACCGACTGAGCCACCCAGGCACCCCTGAATGATAACTTTTTAAGCTCAGTAATAGATAAATCAGGTCCATCATTCTCTCATCTCCGCTACTGTATATGTTCGACTGTTTCCATGTAGCAAAAAAGCAATATATAAAAAAAGATGTGAGAAGAGACTTCGAATTTTAAATCTGACCAAAGTTGCCATTCCCAGATTAAAAGAGCGAAAAGGTACTCTCGATATCTGATATTCAAAGGTACCGAGGGTAACGGCCACAGATTCCTTGCCTGAAAAGAAAATTGAATGGATAACAGATATTCCAAAAATAAGGAACCCAAAAATTCAAATATAAAACCATATTCAGTGATAACTATTGGAATTATTATATGAAAGGGTCAAGAATAGAATTTTAAAATCAAAAGGTCACACTAGTAAAAATTTCATGAGGTTCTTATGCAGATGCTCAATAAGCTTTCAAATATAAATAAATAATTCTTTAGGAGTCCTGGCAGAAAAGTGGAGTTACCTATCAAGGGGAGGGGGGATGTACACTGGCCGCAGACTTGCCAAGTGAGTAGTTAATGCCAGAGGGCACTGGAACGCTGTCTCTGAGTTCTGAGGATCAAGCCAAAGATATCTGAACACACTGCTGTTTAACAAGATCAGCAAAAGAAAGATGTTTTTAAACATTAAAGAATTCATCTCCTCAAGACACTTTTGGAAAAACTACTCTACAAAAAACTTCAGGAAACCAATAGATAGAAAGAATTAATAGGGAACCCTGGAACTAAATACAGGACCAAGCTTAAATGATCAGGGCAGTTACGACACACATACACATACTCTGTCTCAGTCTTGCTCTTTGTCTCTCTCTCTCTCTCTCTCTCTCTCGTATCTATACACACACATACACAAATACAAATACATATATATACAGATACAAACACACACATGTATGTACATACCTATACATATATATTCATATATGCATAGACGTATTAGACATTATATAGGACTGTGACTTCTTAACTTACAGGTTAATACATGTGAAAGGTAAAAGTCATATTAAGGTAAAAATTACTCTTAAAGATCCTTTAAGCCTCTAATACAGTTCAACATACATAGTTTTGTGCCTACAACGTAATACGTTAAATATCATAAATACACTTACTTGAAAACTACTCCCTAGACAAATGGAGGGAACAAAAGGAAATCTGTATGCAGATAACTGGGTATTCAAACAATTCTGCCTTTAAACTAGTTACCAAATACTTATTGTGATTGGGGGATTGGTAGAGAATTCAAAACTATTTCTGCTCTCCTGTAGTGTTGATTCCATTCTGTCTTAATATTATGCATTTATTCACTATGCAGCTCTCTGGGAATTCAGAAAAATAAAATTCAGTGGTGAATGGAAAAGGGATTGAGAATTCTAAAGAGTTCTTCCTTGCCTACAGAATTTACTCCAACTTGTTTAAATATCAAGCATCTACAAACATAATAAATGTTAATAAAGTTGCTTGTGATTACAAAGATAAAAGGCTAGCTTATAAAATCAGTACATGAGTTAAAGACTCTACTGTCAATGTTGGCAAAGTTAAAAATATACACCTAACAAAAATCAAAAGGTAAAATCAATTTTAAGAATGTTAACTACCTTGGGCGCCTGGGTGGCTCAGTTGGTTAAGCGACTGCCTTCGGCTCAGGTCATAATCCTGGAGTCCCGGGATCGAGTCCCGCATCGGGCTCCCTGCTCAGCAGGGAGTCTGCTTCTCCCTCTGACCCTCCCCCTCATGCTCTCTCTATCTCATTCTCTCTCTCAAATAAATAAATAAAATCTTTAAAAAAAAAAAGAAAAGAATGTTAACTACCTTATCTTTAATAGAAGCGAGTAAAATTAATATGACCTACAAATGAAACCTAGCTTTGAAAAAGAGGATAATGGATTCAGATTATTTGCTTTATATAACCTTTTGTCTAAATCTTAAATGGATGTTTGAGTAACTGGCACATCTTGTATTGAATACAAATGACAGCTTCAGTAGAACTTTTCTTTTGTCTTCAATTAAATAAGTCAAATCCCATTTAATAGCTTTATTTAAATTAGCATATATAACAGGACCCAGTTTTTATAAAATTATTTCTCTCTCCACCCATTTTTCTCTCTGTATGTATAAATCAGGGATCTCTGTAATGATTCCCAAAATATTAACAGAGATGAATTCTGATGACAATTTGAGTTGGTTCAATTTTTTACATTTTTACTATATTGCTTGCATTTTTAATGTACGGATTTCATTTTATAACAAAGCCAGATCTCAAAAAAACATCAAATCTCTCAGAGAAAGTGAGAAAAATGCCACCATCCTATCCCCTCCATTGCCTGTACCCTCCATTTCCATGCCAGCCGCTACTCCCAGGCGTCAAAAAGAAAAGCCAAATTTTTTCTCCTTTTGAAAAAACAGAACAAATCTCTCATCCACAGAAACACCAAATAACAGATACCCAAAGAGAGTTAATTCAGGACTAGCCATGAGGTTATCAGAACTTATCCCCATAGGGCAGAGTTGTAGAGCTGTTTTCATAGAACGTGTTTGAAATTTTGAATTGCAAAATGCAAGAATAAAAAGGCTAAAAATGGACATTTACCATTTATCCACAGCCAATTCTATCAGTTCTGTGATATTATTCAGAGTGCAGAGGTTTGTTCAATTGCAGGTTAATACAGTAGATACATGAATGAGTAACCAGCTCATTATTCCCCAAAGTTACAGAGCTTTTATTCTGTTGCCTACAACCGGTAACATAGATACTTTTTAATGACAATGATTTATAGTTTTCCAATTTCATTTTTCTTTTTGGCCTTGTCATTGTGAGGACCACGAGAAACACAATTTAGTGGTGTCTGCTACAGTACATGTTACAGAATGAATGTATGTGTCCCCCACACACACCCAAAGTCACATGTCAAAACCTAACCTCGAATGTAATGGTATTAGGAAGTGGAGTCTTTGGGGAGTGATTAGATCATCATGAATGGCATTAAGCTTTTATCAAAGAGATCCCAGAGAGCTCTCTCACCCCTTCTACCGTGTAAGGACACAGCAAGAAGGCCATCTATGAACCTGAAGGCCAGGGCCTTGCTCTGGCACCACCCTAGCCTCAGAACAGTGAGAAACAAATTCTGTTATTTATAAGCCATTCAGTCTGTGGTACTCTGTTATAGCAGCCTGAATAAATGAAGATACTCTTCATTGTCTTCTTTGAGGAGAACCATTTCTTTCTTTCTTTCTTTCTTTAGTATTTTATTTATTCATTTGAGAGATAGTGAGAGAGAGCATGAGCAGGAAGGAGGGGGAGAAGCAGACTCCCCACTGAGCAAGAAGCCTGATGCGCAGCTCGATCCCAGGACCCTGGGATCATGACCTGAGTTGAAGGCAGACACTTAACTGACTGAGCCACCCAGGTGCCCCTAGGAGAACCATTTCTGTTTACAATGGACTCCTTAGCCATTTATTGTTCTGTCAGGATTCTTGTGATTTGGTCTTCAAAATGTGGCTTCATCTTTGCAACATGAGATTAACATGGTCAGAAACACCCAAAATAAGTTCAAGAGTAAGGCTGATCCCTTTATTGTGTTGGATTTGAGACTGTTCTGAGACAATACATTTTTTAAAAAATATTGCTCATCACCATACTGTACACCTGAAACTAATATAACACTGTATGTTAACTCTCTGGAATTAAAATAAAAAACAATAAAATCAAAAAATATTGCTCATGTTAAGTACAACTGAAACTTTGTTTTTCATAATTCATTTTTTATTGGAGCTGGAAGTACAAATTTCCTTGTTAGCACTTGCCATGGTTGGTGAATGCTGAACAACAAGATAATTGGCACAATGAATCCTTGTGGTAATAATTAAAATAAAGTTACTATAGACCTTGTGGATTTAACCCTAATGCTGGCTTTTCATTTTGACACTTCAGTCAACTATAACCCTAAAATTTCTTTGTGTTGTATGTTTAGCTTGCCACAAACTCAATGTGCTGGAGCTTGTCAGGTAAAAAAGTTACGAACACGTAGCACACATATAGGATATATAAGCACATATTACTATGGAGTATTTGGCAGTACAAATTATACTAGAGAGACCACATGTAGGATGCTATGTTCAGTCCCACATTCCATGGTTTACCGGAAATAATGAACTATAGAAAGTATATTCGCTTCATTCTGGAAGGGAACCAGAATGAGAGAGATCTAGAAATCAGGCCAGGAAAAAAAAGATGACAGATATGGAATGATGCCCTCAGTAAGAAGAGTCACAGGAAAACCATGATAAGCTAGCAAATGGGTTGCTTTAAGGGAAGAATTTAAATTATTAAGTGAATATTTTAGAAGAGCAGATTGCAAGTTAATAGAGAAAATAACTATTAATACTATTATTAGAATGAAGTTTCATATAAAGAAATCAAATTCCCATCACTGGGTGGGTGGATTTAAAAGGAAGCCTGAATGACCCATCAAGTTCTCAGTCATGTAGCATGAAGATGTCTAACATGATCAGAAAGTCTTCCTACCTGGCCTAATTATTTTGTAAATCTGGACATTTTACAGCCCTATTAATAAAGAAAGAGAACTTCAGTTTGTTGAAGCATTATAAAAGCATTCGCTTTCAGTAAAGTGTCTCATTATGAACAGGGACTGGTGAAACCAGAATCCAGATCCTATAACTACAAATATGTTCTATTTATGTAAGTTTTTTTAAAAATTTAATATTATATATATATAATTAAAACACTTAACATCATGGTCATGGGAATACAAAGAGGAATCATTAATATACCTTCCTGTATCTTTATATTGTATCACTCAACTGTAACTGATAGAGTTTTCAGAGATTTCAACTAAATCTGGTCTTCCTGAGTGAAATATCTTCTGGATTTATCTCACAAGTAGAAGGCACTTACATTTAAGAAAGCTCACTAATGAAACAAAAGCAAAAATGAACTTATGGGACTTCATCAAGATAAAAAGCTTCTGCACAGCAAAGGAAACAGTCAACAAAACTAAAAGGTAACCCACAGAATGGGAGAAGATATTTGCAAATGACATATCAGATAAGGGGCTGGTATCCAAGACCTGTAAAGAACTTCTCAAACTCAACACTCCAAAAACAAATAATCCAGTCAAGAAATGGGCAGAAGAGGGGCACCTGGGTGGCTCAGCCGTTTAGCGTCTGCCTTCGGCTCAGGTCATGATCCCAGGGTCCTGGGATCGAGCCCCACATCGGGCTCCTTGCTCAGCAGGAAAGCCTGCTTCTCCCTCTCCCACTCCCCCTGCTTGTGTTCCCTCTCTTGCTGTCTCTCTCTCTCTGTGTCAAAAAATAAATAAAAAAAAATTAAAAAAAAAAAAAAGAAATGGGCAGAAGACATGAACAGACACTTCTCTACAGAAGACATACAAATAGCTAACAGACACATGAAAAAATGCTCCACATCACTAGCCATCAGGGAAATATAAATCAAAACCACAATGAGATACCATCTTACACCAGTCAGAATGGCTAAAATTAACAAGATAGGACACAACAAGTGTTGGCAAGGATGTGGAGAAAGGGGAACCCCCTCACACTGTTGGTGGGAAAGCAAGCTGGTGCAGCCACTCTGGAAAACAGTAGGGACGTTCCTCAAAAAGTTAAAAATAGAGCTACCCTATGACCCAGCAATTGCACTACTGGGTATTTACCCCAAAGACCCAGATGTAGTGAAAAGAAGGGGCACATGCACCCCAATGTTCATTGCAGCAATGTCCACAGTAGCCAAACTGTGGAAGGAGCCAAGATGTCCTTCAGTGGATGAATGGATAAAGAAGATGTGGTTCATATATACAATGGAATATTACTCAGCCATCAGAAAGGATGAATACACACCATTTGCATCGACATGGATGGAACTGGAGGGGTTTATGCTAAGTGAAATAAATCAAGCAGAGAAAGACAATTATCATATGCTTTTACTCATATGTGGAATATAAGGAATAGCACAGAGGACCACAGGGGAAGGGAGGGAAAACAGAATGGGAAGAAATCAGAGAGGGAGACAAACCATGAGACACTCTGGACTCCAGGAAACAAACTGAGGATTGCAGAAGGGAGGGGGTGGGGGAATGGGGTAACCGGGTGATGGGTATTAAGGAGGGCATGTGATGTGATGAGCACTGGGTGTTATATGCAACTAATGAATCATTGAACACTACACCAAAAACTAATGATGTACTATATGTTGGCTAATTGAATTAAAAAAAAAAAAAAAGATAGAAAAGCCCACTAACAGATCATTTACATTATGCAAAGACAGACCCAGGAGTAAGGTTCACAAGGGCAGGCATTTTTGTATGTTCCCTGATCCCAAGTGCCTAGAACGCAGCCTAGCACACAGTAGTGCTCAATAATATTTACTGAATGAATGAACGAACAAATGAATGAATGGAGGTTGAGGTAAAACGGAACTAATATTTTTGAGTTGTCTTCTGGCTTCTTCAAGAGAAGGGGAGAATGGTCTTGACTTCAGGAGATGAAAAACAGCTCTTGCAGAAGGAAGGAGGAAAAGTTATGATCAGGAGAGAGGACTGGGTAGAGGACGGTAGGGCAGAAGCCAAGAAAACAAGAGGGAACAGGATCGAATGCAAATCTCCCACAATTCTTTGAATCAATCGAAGACCTACAGTGATGACTGAACTACAAAGGCATTTCAAAACTAGAATTGTAGAAGTCAGTGAATTGCAAACAGTGTCTGGCAATATAAGTTGAGAATTAAAAATATGTATTAGCAAAATTCAGAGAAGAAATTGTCTGCCCCGAAGGATTCTCTCAAATTTTTTTTCCTTTAAAAAGAAAAATGGGATAGTTAGTCAGCAGAGCTAGGGCATTTATAACAATGTCTTTTCTCTCACCATTGATTTGTTTTCATTAGGTAAGTAGTTAGTTTTCTAAAGCGTTTTTTTCCTCCTTTTGCTCTTGGCCTTAACAAAATTGGTGGTTTTGGCACTATCATTAATTCCATAGTTGCAAAATTCCCTTAGAGAAACATAATAACTTTCATTTATTGAAAATACTAAGGGAAAGATAGTTTATTAGGTATTCGGATGACTGGATGTTGAGAAACATATCATTTATCATTTAAAATATCTCTGGTGCAAGGGCATTGTTAAGTGAATGCATATAAAACATAGAACATCTGGATTAAAACAGAAATGGCAATGAGATACATTACACCAGACAAGTGGGTATTTGGGGACACAGGGCTGACTGAGTTTTTCACATTTTACCAGCACATTTGCAGACAGACAGAAAGAGCTTAGATGCTCCCATCCAATCCTAGAAGCTTTTTTTTTTTTTGTCCACCTTACACATTGGTAACAACTGGGGATGACTGGGAAAATTGTCCCGTATCACCAGTGTATGAGATTCACTCACTAATAGACACAAACACAGGGGCGCCTGGGTGACTCAGTCGTTAAACGTCTGCCTTCAGCTCAGATCATGATCCCAGGGTCCTGGGATCGAGTCCCGCATCGGGCTCCCTGCTCGGCGGGGTCCTGCTTCTCCCTCTCCCACTCCCCCTGCTTGTGTTCCCTCTCTCACTGTGTCTCTCTCTGCCAAATAAATAAATAAAATTTTTAAAAACAAATAGCCACAAACATGTCTAAATTGACAAACTCTGAGTAGTAGCTCAGCCATACTGATAAACAAATTTGGTCAGTAATGATGCTATTTATCATAAATATTCCCTAACATGTCAAATGTATGAATTAGATTACTCTAGAAATTAAGAGCTAGGGAGGATTTTGGAGATTATCTTCTCTGATCCATCAATTTGGTGGAAGATGCAATCAAATGATGATAGTAACACACATTCCCTGCTCTTAGGGACCTATCAGTTTCATGGGACAAGAGTCCCTAAACAGGAAATTACAATACAGTGTAATGGGAGGGGCCAATAGGGGCACAGAATATAGCGTTATATAGCAATGACATGATCTCTTGCTTTGGGAACTCTGTGAGGATCAAAAGTAACTGGCCTGAAGAGAGGACTCTGAAGCTGAATCAATAAAGAAAGACTAAGAGTGGTACAGGTTATGTGGAGCAAGGGCATTTCCGGGAGTAGAAAAAGAAAGCCCAGGAGGAAAGAAAAAGCACACTGTGTTGAAAAAGCAGCAAGCAGTCTACTCGGATTGGTTGGCACACAGAAATGACAGTAAGATGGAGGACTCTGGGTGTCAGAAAAAGAAATAATTTTACATCTAGAATCTATATGTATGTATATTCTTGAATCAAAACGTCACAACATGATACTTAGCCACACTACAAGCAATGTATTCTATTCTCTATTCCATTCAAAGGTGTTGGCCAGTTCCAACTAACATAAAGGAGATGAGACACTAAAGTGTCATGATCCGGTGTTTGAAAGATGCTCATGTCATATGAAAGTTGAAGGTTGAGGGACAATAAGCAAAGGTCAGATCATAATAAACTATCTAGATTAGACATTACACATTGGGGAATAGGGACTCAAGGAAGGATTTTGAGCAGGGTGACGTAATACCATTTACATTTAGAAAGATCATTCTAAATTGTTCCAGAAAGGATTGGAAAGGTTCTGGGAAAGCAGAGCAATGTTAAGAGTTTTTTAAAGGTAATGTAAGCAATTTAGAATGGTACCAAAATGAAGGCAGTTGTTTTGATGATGAAGAAGAACAATTAAGAGTTATAATTAACAGAACTTTGTTGTTGTCTGGAAGAGGGGATAAATCAGAGAGGAAAAACAGTAGTTACATTCTGAGGACTTGTTCTTAGAAAATATGTGAATAGTAACACCAATCACTGAAAGATGGAAAAATTTGAAAGAACAGGTTCCAAGAGCTGAGAATAATGATTCTGTTGGATATCCAAGTAGAGATATCAAACCACAATGTAAGTCTATGATTCTGGATAACAAATGAAAGTTGTGGCTGAACAGATCTGGGAACTAGCAGCATATGCAAAATAACTGAAGCCATCATTTAAAAACCCATTTACGTACTGTAAATATATGTATTTTTAAGATTTTGTTTGTTTGACAGAGAGAGCGAGAGCTCAAGCAACGGGGAGCGGCAGGCAGAGGGAGAGGGAGAAGCAGGCCTCCCGCAAAGCAGGGAGTCCGATGCGGGGCTCGATCCCAGGACGCTGGGATCATGACCTGAGCCGAAGGCAGACGCCTAACCGACTGAGCCACCCAGGCGCCCCTACAAGACTGTAAATATTTCTAATATTTTATGACCCTTAAAAATGCACAGAGCCCTATTGCTATGTGTGTATAGTACATTATCATTCTCTTACACAAATGAGGAAACTGAGGCTCAGGGAGTTTAAATAATTTACAAAGCTAACATAGTGCTGCCAGAACTCAAGACTCAACGCCAGCTTTTAGTGTTGCATCTTTCCATTTCTTTCCAGTTTACCGAGATGTTCCTCTCCGTCACACCATCTGCTTTAACTTGAAGTCATTAGAATAAACAAATCTCTCCTTGTCCAAATAATACCTAGCTCATCTGCATTTCTAAGTCATTAATTATTTGGCTGTTTGTTTACAGCAGTTTGACAAATTATACTCCATAATTCATAGAACATCATCATTCATCCCTGGAAGGCCAATCTCCTGTTCTATGTATTTATTCTCTTTTATCCCTACATTCAGTTTTCCATCCCCTGCCATGGACTCATTTTCTAATCTGTTAGGTATTTATTCTTGGATGTGTATTATATTGCGTGCGTGCATGTAAGTTTGTTTTTCTCTTCCTGTTTTAACTTCAATCTGTCTTTTTTAAGAGCTATTTGTTTTTCAGAGCTGTTACATACGCAGATCTAGTTGTTTGTAACTGCTACATCCAGTTCTGTAGTATGCACTGACCACATTTTACTTAACACTTCCCTCTGAGGTCTGCATGTGGTTGTCTTCAACTTCTTTTTTTCCAGCTTCAGGGAGATATAATTGATATACAACACTGTGTAAGTTACACAAAGTAATCATTTAAACATTTTCTTTAAGGACCTGTGTCAGAGTTCTCTGAGCTATATATTCTGGCTAGAGATGCAAGGTCACAGGGTATGGTAACACTTAATTTCACTAAACATTATCAGATTCTTTTTCAGAATGGCTGTTACTGGTATCCTCTCCAAAGCACATAAACTTTAGGAGTTTTATTTAAGAAATTCTTCCACCCCTAGGTCCCCAAGTTATTCTTCTACTTTTTCTTCTATTAATTTTATAGTTTTACCTTTCATAATTAAGTATTAATCTATCTTGATTGTGTGTGCAAATATATACATATAATCATATATATTTATTGTATCTATGGATAGATAAACACAGGTTACATATATATGTCTTATATAAAATAAGCTAGTTTTATTAACAACATCCACTACCCAATTCATATTTTCTCCATTGATTTTCAGTATCACTGTTATATTAATTTATCAACATTCTCTGTCTTCTCTAAAGCAGGACTCCTGAGCCTAAAAGAGCACCATGTAACAGGTTTATTTTGTACTTCAATCAACTGATCTCAAGTTTTTATAATTTCACATTCTTCTTATTATGATCCTTCTGTGGAAGTGGTGAATCTGCTGATTTTAAACAATACAAATGATTCAACACAGTTGCATCAAGCCTCTCTGAACCTTTGAATTTGCTAAAGGCCTCTATAACTGGGCAGACAGAACACGCTTCTCAGAAACATCCCTGTAAAGGAACAATAGAGCTGACACAGAGTTCTGGGCTGCAATAACCCCAGTTGTTCCACGGATTTAAGGTGGGGGATGTTCAGACAACTTTCTTCCTGGGGAAAATAAATATTATAATGGCCACCTACAGATCTCACGTGAATTTTCAGATTCACTGACTGATACTTATGGTAAAGCAATGTGAGACATTTACTGTTATAAAATCTCGTTATTTCCAATTTCTAGATTTAGGCACTCTGAACAATTGGTAAAGATGTTTTAGGACTCTTCCCCTCCTTAAAACAAATCCCAGCAAAAATAAACACACAAATTAAGTTGTGTACACTTAGTTACTCACTGTTTTCTCTACATAAGAGTAGAATCTCTACAGCTCTCAAAAGAAGCTTTTAAAATTTCCTACTTCAAGAAGCTCAGTATCTCTGAGCTATGGACAAACTTTAAAAACCGAGTTTTAAAGAGTACTCTATTAACATAGTCACTGTCCTACAACTCTGTTCTGGACCAGCAGGAAACATTGAGCCTGTTTGTCCTCCTTTTGTCACCAGGAGCCCAGCAGTAGCTAGTTCTCCTCTGCATCTGTTTGTAAACAGGGTAATGGCTTTAACATCCTCGAATACTTGCAGAAGTCTATGCAAATTTATTCCAGATGAGGGCGGCCAATAGCTACTTCTCATGCTTCTGTTCTCTGTTATCATGCTGCCCACCTCGGCTCTGAGTAACAATTTGAACTTCACATTTGCCAAATGATGCTAGAAACATCTGTTGACTGATTTCCCCCAAAATAGCTCTGGGTGTCCAACCTTAGTCACCCCTATTCCGAAAGGTCAGACCATTTCAGCTTCCACTAATTGCTACGTTCTCTCTCCCTCTCGGCATCATTTCAAGACAAATTATCCCTTCCTCTGCTCTCTTTATCATAATCCTTTGAGTAATTTTCACCCAATGTTTGAATCTTTTAAAGTGATTGATAGTATTCATTTGAAGAGTGATCTCATCTCCTCTTTTAGATATTTCTTAATACTTTGGTTTTAGGAGAGCAAATGGGAAAGGGGACACAAGCTGATTCATTTCCCACTTTGGTTACCTCTTTACAAACATGTATGTGTTATTTTTCTTAGAGAAATTCTGCTACAGGGTAATTAATTCAAAACCATTCTCATTTTCTGTTTCACATCCTTACTAGAAGAGTCTTGAGTTAATATCTCTCCCAGGCCAACTTCAAACCTATCAAAATATTTATAAGTTATTATTAATATAATAAGAGTTATCTTCCTCCGAATGAATTTTTTTCCCTGTCATTCCTTTGAAAGCATTATTTCAAGAGTTTTTCATTTCCATCCCTTTCATGGTGCATATGTTTTGGTTTTCTGAAGTACGGTTGTGTCTGAAAGCTACAGCACTTTCAAGTGCTGAAACAGAGTAAGCCCAAAAAAATAGCAGTGGAAAGGCAAAAAAAAAATCACATCTCCTTTGCGGCATTGTGAGCAAATTCACTTTTCTTCAGAAGGTAGGGTCCCCAGCAGGGTAAGGATTAAAGGTTTTTGGCTGGATTTGCTACAAGTAAAAACAGGGCACCGACTACTGTAATTAACGTCAACATCCAGAAGAAGAAAAGCACCAACTTATTTGAGAGATTGATTTAGCATTTTAGTTATTATGTCTCCAGTAAGGAGAAGAAGAAAAAGAACTGAGGAATTCACTCAGGAAAAGAACAATGACGCAGATAATCACAGAGGGAAAGTTCAGGAATGAGGGTCCTGAGAACTCTGATGAAAAAAACTCAGAAGAAAGGAAGAAGGAAGAAACGGTGACAAAGGAGAAACCTGGAGAAGACAGAGTATAACAGAGGCAGGCAAGAGGAAAATGCAAAGGGGGAAGAGAGAGAGGTGAAAAGAGAAACTAATGCAGCATTTTAAAGTGTATCCTTGGAACCACTGTGCAAATCCCACAGTCCGGCCTGCAGAGCGACTGCTACACAGGTCTTTTCAGAACAGACACTTAATTAAACATCCACAGTCACATTTTTAATACACATCATTGATAATCTGTGTGTGTGTGTGTGTGTGTGTGTGTGTGAATGAAGGAGGGAGGGAGGGAAAGATGGGGGAAGGGAGAAAGAAACTGAGAGAGAGAGAGAGAGAGAGAGATATCCAGATCAAGCCAGAGACAGATCACAAAGTCTACTATAGGGTTCTACTTCTCATGAATTTAATCAGAGTGGAATACCTCAAAGCTTAAGGGATTTATTTTCTTAAAATAATCACTAGCACTATGACCTTGAACATGATACTTGACCTCTTTAAATTTCAATGTCCTCACCTAAAAAATGGAGATGAGAGCAACATCTATTTGGAGTTTTGATGAGGATTAAATTAGCTAACATACATAATTTAGGGTACGGCCTGCCCTACAGTGAGCATGATAGAAACGTTAGCTAGGATTAGTAGGAGTATAAGTAGCAGTTACAATAGCAGTGAAGAAGCTGTGGGTGAACTTGTACTCAGAACTCATTAATACTCTTCCCAGAAAAATGGAGAGAATGATGTATACAGGGAGGAATCCAAGAACAGGAGTCAGGGAATAAGGATCTGTGTTGGATTTTTCCAGTAGATGGGTGTGTGACCTTTCAATTTAATATCCTGGAGCCTGGCTTTCCTCATTTCTGACAAGAACGCATTGGCCTAATTTATACCAAAGTTCTTCAGATACTAATCTTCAGTGGTAGCTTTTATCTGATTTAAGTTGTCTTGGACTCCAACATGTAGAAGATCTATCACTAAAGAGAGTGCTAGATGCTTGGCCCTGTGGTTTCACAGGACCTAATGTCACCCATCCAGACTACAGGATAAGCCAACTTAACATACACTTGTGATCACTCCGTATTATTTCCTACCTCTCAGTCCACCTTGGGGTGCATCCATTATAAAAGCCTGAACAAATTTTCAGAAGAGTTAATTACTGAATATTTTTTGCTTAGTGTCTCAGGTGAAACAGACCTGATATAAAATTCCATCATCTTCTGGTTTGAGGGGGTGGGGGGGCTCTCTCTTAAGTCACCAGGCCATACATGCCAACCCTCTTTGTCCATACATGACCTTCTCTGAGGTTATGAAGTAGGTGCCATACCTTAGGACTCTCTACTGTGGGGTTACACATTTCTTGTTAAGAAAGGGATAAACCAGGGCACCTGGGTGGCTCAGTTAAGGGTCTGCCTTCCACTCAGGTCATGATCCTGGAGTCCCGGGAACAAGTCCAGCATCCGCGGGGAGCCGGCTTCTCCCTCTCCCTTTGCCCCTCCCCCTGCTTGTGTTCTCTCTCTCAAATAAATAAAAATCTTTAAAAAAAAAAAAAAAAAAAAAAGAAGGGGATCAACCTAAATCCTGTATCTAACCCTTTGCATTAGCTTTGGATAGAAATCTATAGGTAGGGCGCCTGGGTGGCTCAGTTGGTTAAGTGACTGCCTTCAGCTCAGGTCATGATCCTGGAGTCCCGGGATCGAGTCCCGCATCGGGCTCCCTGCTCAGCAGGGAGTCTGCTTCTCCCTCTGACCTTTCTCCTTCTCATGCTCTCTGTCTCTCATTCTCTCTCTCTCAAATAAATAAATAAAATCTTTAAAAAAAAAAAAAAGAAATCTATAGGTAGATAGTTGAGATTAAAAAGCCCACTCATAGGGTTAAAATAGAAGAAATGACTTACATTTAAAATTATTATTTTAGTGACAATTTTTAGTGACCACATTGTATTGATGAAATCTAGCAGTGCCAAACCCATAGAGAGAAAATTTAAGTAAAACTTTGAAAAAAGAGGATGAATTATAACTCTGGAGTAGCACTAGAAATTTGACTACTGTGATCTTACAGGCCACCCAGTATCTAATTATAGAAAATTCCCATACTTAATTTTAAAGGTCAGTTTGATTCAGATACACATAATCTGATATATGTAGATATCTGCATATATATATATGCATTATTTTTACTAGGCTTTCCTATATATTTCCCATTAGACTTCAGGTGAGAAACCAAAATTTTTAATAAGAATATACACAGCTATGACTAGAAACACATTTTATATCCCCTATTTCCCTGAGTTGTTCACAATGAATGATATTAAGTTTTTCTTATTAACTTGTGAAACTTTTAATATTACAATCCTAAATTATATTCCCATGAAGTTCACAAATGTGTTTTCTTGATATTGTACATTGAAATTCGGCCTGAGTTACCACTTAATTTTTCACTTTTCACTTGTTCATTCTTTTATTCTTTTCCTCCATCAGTACTGCAAAATATGGAGATTCATTTTTTCACTCAACAAGCATGTATTGATTCCTCAAAAGTTACGTAAGTTTCTGGGAACCTTTATCCATCAGACATCTTAGCCTTCTCTAAATTATCTTCTTGACTAAGTCTGAAATTGGCTTCACCATTTCTTAAATTTCTTACAGCTTAGTAAAGTAGAAAACCATTTTATGAACTCACTGTAACCCTTCAAGATAATCAATATTAGGAAGTGTATTCAACTGTCAGAAATAACTTTTTAGACAATAATTACAGAGCACAATGGCAGCTTCTCATTCATCAATGAAAAAATGTCTATGGACAGAAAAAGAATATCTAAGGCATAGGAGATTCTGCTCCTGAAATATGTCTTTTTTTTTTTTACACACCCAATAGTTGGGCTTAACTGTGGAGAGTGCTTGTTTTGTAACAAAATGGTGACGCCATTACAAGAAAGTGGCTCATTCTAGCAGCTGTTTCTCAGCACACTTGCACCACAGATGCCAGAAGATTGCTCAGACTGTTCATACCGTGCTTTGTTATCATCCTTTGATGGGGGAAGCCTCCACCACATTTAAAGTGTAATAAGGTGATTTTTTTTCCCCAAAGAGTTCAGGGAAAATGTTTATTTAGCAACTCTATATTGTCAGCTATTTATATTTTGAATATAGGTGGAAAACTGAAAGGTTTTAAGTAACAAATGGAATGAATGAGGAAAATATGTTTGGTCACAAGGAAGGCTGAGCAAATGCACGTGGCGAGTTCTAAGCAACTCTAATCACACGTATCACTGATTACAGCCTAAGAGTATCATTTTTTGGTCTCATGGATCACAACTTTCCATGTATTAGATTTAAGAGCAAGAGTATTAGCTTTGTGCTCTTTCCAAAGAAACACATAAAAAGTCCATTATATTTTATATTCTCTCTTCTTTAGAGCATTAGAATTATGAAAAATTAAACTCTTCCTTATCAAAATTGTATGTCACCTTGTAGATCATAGGAAAAGCATAGAAAATAGAATAAAAAAGCACACAATGAACTTCATGAAAAGGGACTACAGGAGTTCTTTTAGCTCACTGTCATAAAAGCATTTCTTTGTCAAGTTAGTTTCACTAAAACTGGGATCTGGATTTTATTTAAGTTCAAAAGGATGTTCTTTCAAGAAACACTTATTGGATGGTTACTATATGCCATGTGATACTCTTAGTACTACAGAGACATCTCAGTTAATACTCAGAAAGATACTATTCACTAGCCATTTTAGTTTTATTTTTACATCTTAAAATAGATGTGAAAACAGAAGCTCAGAGTTGTCAAGTAACTTCCCCTAAGATCCATAGCTCTAAAGTAAATAAAATCAAATTAAAATGCACGTCTAATTCCAAAGGCTTTGTTCTTTGCCTCACGTCACACGGCTTCCATAAACTCTCCTATTTATTGTAGCCTAATGCGTTACCTTCAAGATGCTTAGTTTTCATATCCACTTTAATTTTAGCATGATTTCTTATTGTACTTCCTTCTTCCCTTCCCCAGATTTCTGTCTTACACTGTGCTTTACCATCATGGGGTAAAAAAATGATCCTTCCAAAAAATATTTATGGGGCAATGGCTCTGTGCTCAGCACTGTGTTGGGAGATTAGAAGAGAGTAAGACTTGGTACCCTGATTCATGAAATCCCAGGAGTAAAAGGGTAAAAGGAAAAACACACACACAATAATAATCATATACTAATTAATTTCTAATTAATATATGAATTAACATCTATGTGACAAACACTGTGAGATAAGTACTTCACATGTGAAACTAATTCTAACAACATCCCTATAGAACAGAAATGATCAATATGCCCTACTTATCAGGGAAGTCACCATGGTTTAAGAAGTTAAATAACTTTTCCAAAGAAAACAGTTTTGTAAGAGACAGAAATCATAAATTCATGCTCTTAAGGGAATCCTAAATTAAGGAGATTACCTTTTCTTCTCAATTTGAAGATAACCACCCTTGCTCCATATACCTACCAAAAATATATATATTTCTTCCAATTTGAATATATAAAAAACTTCTTGGGGATGGATTTGATATATTCAAATGCCCCATATCAATACTTAATTTATTATCATGGTAATGTATAAGTATATTTAAAATCACCTATTTTAGAAAATAACCTATTAATTAAGAAAGACCATATTTCTTTTTCTATTATCACATTTTGGGAAGCAATTGCTATTGCCACACTTTAATATCAGGATCTTCAACTCACTGGAGCCAGGGTTCAGGCATCAAATGCAGCTTCCTGAACACTTTGTTGTTACTTTCACCAACATCGTTTGAGCCACGGTACCTTCTCACTCCATTTATAATGCTGTCACTGGCAACTGTACCACAAGCACCAATTCTCATACCCATAGGGCTGCTGTTTGCTTCGTATTCATCCCGTTAAGTGGGTATTTGTTGAGATAGAGCCAAGTATTGCGGGATTTTAGTGTTCCTTAACAGGCTTGTTTACAATTTCCAACATCCACAGTTGCAAAATTATGAACCTAGGAAGTCCGAGGAAGAGTTCTGATCTAGACACAGTAACAGAAATGGTCATCTTGGATACAAATGGCCAACAGACACATGAAAAAATGTTCAACATCACTTGGCATCAGGGAAATCCAAATCAAAACCTCAATGAGATACCACCTCACACCAGTCAGAATGGCTAAAATTAACAAGTCAGGAAATGACAGATGTTGGCGGGGATGCGGAGAAAGGGGAACCCTGCTACACTGTTGGTGGGAATGCAAGCTGGTGCAGCCACTCTGGAAAACAGTATGGAGGTTGCTCAAAAAGTTGAAAATAGAGCTACCCTATGACCGAGCAATTGCACTACTGGGCATTTACCCCAAAGATCCAGATGTAGTGAAAAGAAGGGGCACATGCACCCCAATGTTCATAGCAGCAATGTCCACAGTAGCCAAACTGTGGAAGGAGCCAAGATGTCCTTCAGTGGATAAATGGATAAAGAAGATGTGGTTCATATATACAATGGAATATTACTCAGCCATCAGAAAGGATGAATACCCACCATTTGCATCGACATGGATGGAACTGGAGGGGATTATGCTAAGTGAAATAAGTCAAGCAGAGAAAGAGAGTTATCATACGGTTTCACTCATATGTGAAACATAAGGAATAGCGTGGAGGACCATAGGGGAAGAGAGGGAAAATTTAATGGGAAGAAATCAGAGAGGGAGATGAACCATGAGAGACTCTGGACTCCAGGAACCAAACTGAGGGTTACAGAAGGGAGGGCGGTGGGGGGATGGGGTAAGCGGGTGATGGGTATTAAGGAGGGCACATGTGGTGATGAGCACTGGGTGTTATACACAACTAATGAATCGTTGAACACTACATCAAAAACTCATGATGTATTAGATGCTGGCTAATTAAACATAATAAAAAAAGAAATTTAAAAAAAGAAATGGTCATCTTGGGATATACTTAGTGCACAGAAAACTTAGCCTTATATACTGATGAAAACAGAAGTGAATGAATCAATACAAATTAATCATCCAATTGGGAAGGTGAAAAAAAGAACAAAAAAGTAAACGAAAAGAAAATATAAAAAAAATAAGATGAAAGAAAAATTTCATGCAGTTGAAAGAGAAAGTAAAATAAGTTTTTAAGAAAATCTGTAGGGGTGCCTGGGTGGCTCAGTCAGTTAAGTGTTTGCTCAGGTCATGATCTCAGGGTCCTGGGATCGAGCCCCACATCGGGCTCCCTGCTCAATGGGGAGTCTGCTTCTTCCTCTACCCCTACCCCCCGACCCTGCTTATGCACTCTCTCTCTCTTGACCTCTGTCAAATAAATAAAATCTTTTAAAAAATCTACAAAACAGATCAATCACTTGCTAACCTAATCAAGTAAAGAAAGCACAATATAAAACAAAATAAGAAATGACTTGGGAAAAATAATCACTAAAGGACTACATTTTTTAAATTGTGCTGGATTTCTCCCACTAGCCCCTCCCTACTTTCTTTGCTCCGCCCTGTGCCAAGGGAAGGCTGACTCAAAACTTGCAAGCTTCCTTTCCCTCCGGTTTTCATTTGGGTTTGGCCAAGTGGAAAATCAGAGAATGGTAAGGAAATGAGATTGGGCTATTTATTGCCCCCAAGAACCCTCCCACTAAGCTACTTTGGACTACCTGCATTCCTTCCCCAAAACTACAGTTCCTGCTAGGCAGCCTTCACTATAAAACCACCCTCTCTGGTTCTAGTAATCCCTCTTTCTCTTCTCCCCTTCCCTGCATTGGTGAGAGCTCCCCATTGTTAAAAGCCCAATATCCTGTACTATTCCTCTTTGAGTTCCTTAAACCTTGCCCACATCTTTGTTCTTTTATTTAACTTTCCTCAGAATGCTCAGGTTAAATATGCCAACTATTTTTTGCCAGGGTTCTAACATAGAAAAATCATAGTATATAGAGTGTTTACAAATATATGTGAAAAACAGGTTAAATTGATAATTTTCTAAGAAATACAATTTACCAAAATTGATTCTAACAGAAAGAAAAAGTACGAATCAATAATAAAGTTAGAAGGAACAGAGAAAGTTGTCAAGTAACTACCCCCTGCTAAAAGGCCAAGCCTAGGCCCAAAAGAACACAGCCAGTTCAGCAAAGGCCAAGTAGAACCAATGCCACTTAATGGTTTCAGAGCACAGAAAAAGAAGGGACATTTACAAAGCGTGTTTATGAAGTGAATTTACCACTGATGCAAAAACTGGATAGAAACTGGACAAAAAAGGAACATACAGACCAGTCTCACTTCTGACTGTCAAAGCAACAATCCCAAATAAAATCTTAGCAAGCAGAATTCATTAAGGCATCAAAACAACAGCATATCAGGGGCAAGTGAGGTTTTCTCAAAAAGTCTAAGAATAGTTTCATATTAAGTAACTTATTAAAATAGCTCATGGTATTAACAGAGCTCAGGAGAAAGATCATGTGATAAACTTCATAGATGCTAAAAAGATACCCCCCAAAATCTTCAGCATCCATTTCTGATGAAAAGCTCAATGATTATTTTTCAAAGTAGTATTGCACACACATGTGCATGCCCCCAAACCAGCATTTTACTCAATAAACACCAAGAGCATCACTGCTCTAATGAATAAGGTAAAAATGCCCACTTTACCGGCTACTATTCAATGCTTTATCTGAAGTATCAGACACTTCTGCACAGCAAAGAAAACGAACTCCTACAACTCAATAGTGAAAAAACAAGTAACCCAATTAAAACATGGGCAAAGGACCCAAACAGACATTTCTCAAATGTCCAACAGCCACATGAAAAGATGCTCAGTATCACTTATCATCAGGGAAATGCAAATCAAAACCACAAGGAGCTGTTCTTACAAAGATGTTAGAATGGCTATTATCAAAAAGATGAAAGATAACAAGTGCACTGAGTAGCAAGGGAATGTGGAAAAGAGAATGCTTGTATACTACTGCGGGAAATGTAAACTGATATAGCTATTATGGAAAACAGTATGAAGATTCCTCAAAATATTAAAAATAGAACTACACTATGATCCAGCAATCCCACTTCCAAGTATACACCCAATGGAAATGAAAACAGGATATCAAGAAGATATCTACATTCCCATGTTTAGTGCAGCCCTATTCCTAATGGTCAAGATATGGAAACAACCTAAGTGGTCGTCAATGGAAAATGGATTAAGAAGATGAGGGGAAAAAAGATGTGAGACACACAGACACGATTATTCAGCCATGAAAAAGGAGGAAATCCTAGCATTTGCAACAATACAAATGGACCCTGAGGCTATTACCCCAAGTCAGCTCAGCCACACAAAAAAAGCAAATACCTTAAGTTACCACTTACATGTGGAACCTAAAAAGGCTTTAAGTCATAAATACAGAGAGTAAAATGGTGGTTACTAGGGGTTGGGAGGTAGGGGAATAGGAGAGATGTTGTTTACGGGTACAAACTTGAGATTAATAGACAAGTCTTGGAGATCTAATGTACAGAACAGTGAATATAGACAACAATATTGCACTGTAATCAAACTTGCTAAGAGACTTCATCTTAATTATTCCCATCACAAAAAAGAAATGATAATTCTGTGATATATCAGCGGTGCAAACTATTATTACAATGGCAATCATATTATAATACAGAAATGTGTCAAGTGAAAAATAATTTCAAGCTTTTCTTAAATTTCCCCAAGCAAGAAAAAGAGGGGGAAATTCTAACAAATTCCATGAAAGTTCAGGTTTCTAAGGCTATTCTACCAGAGTCAGGAGTAGCAAATCTAGAGTTTAGGGTAGAAACAATAAATGCCAGTTATCACCAGAACTTCTCATTGCATTTATCACTAAGTAGCTGAGCAGACAAATCAATAACATGCAAAATAAATTTCAGGTGACTCCTTTTTCCTTGAAAATAAATGACGAATGATGAGATTTGTCTGATGTTTTAGAATAGCTGACGTTTTAGAATAGGTAGATGCATAGATTACTTGGCTGCTGGTCCTTCAGGAGTGTAGTAAGCACCACAGAGATGAAAAAATTTAAAATGAATTCTAAACCTAGGGCCAAAAAAGGAGTTATGAAATCTCACTAATAATTTCTGGAACAGTTTCAAGACTTTCAAAATGATCAGCAATGTCTGGGTATGTGTCCAAAAGAATTCAAAACAAGATCTCAGAGAGATATGGACACCCATGTTCATTGCAGCATTATTCACAACACCCAAGAGGTGGAAGCAACCCAGGTGTCTGTTGGCGGGTGAATGGATAAAGAAAATGTGGTAGATGCATACAGTGAAATATTATCCAACCTCAAAAAAGAAGGAGATCTTATCGCATACTGCAACATGGATGAACCTTGAAGACCTGAGGCTAAGTGAAATAAGTGAGCCACACAAAAAAAACCCACAAAAAATAAAAAACGAAGAGACAACTACAGTGTGATTACACTCATAGGAAGTAGCTACAGTAACCAAACTTAGAGCAACAGAAAGTGAAATGGTGGCTACCAGGGACTGGGGGAGGAGGAAATCGGGAATTGGTATTCACTGGGGATAGGGTTTCAGTTTTGCAAGACGAGAAAGGGCTAGAGATCTGTTGCAAAATATGAACATACTTAACACTACTGAAATGTACTCTTTAAAATTGTTAAGTAGGGCGCCTGGGTGGCTCAGATGTTTAAGCGTCTGTCTTTGGCTCAGGTCATGATCCCAGCGTCCTGGGATCGAGTCCCGCATCGGGCTCCCTGCTCCTTGGGAGCCTGCTTCTCCCTCTGCCTCTCTCTCTGTCTCTCATGAATAAATAAATAAAATCTTAAAAAAAAAAAAAAATTGTTAAGTAATGGTATATTTTATGATACGTGGGTTTTTATTGTGTTGTTTTGTTTTACTGTATTTTAAAAAAAATCAGCCATGGATTTGGTTCACCACAGTTACCGTAGTGATTAAAAATAAGGATTTTATGATTGATCAAAACTGCATTTGAACCCTGGCTCTACTGCATTCTAATACCGTGACTTTGCAAACATCACATGAACTGTCTGTGCCTATGAGACTATCCGTAAAATGGAGACCTATAACAGCCTAGACTCAGGAGACAGAGTGCCCAGATTCTAGTACCATCTGTGCCACTTACTTTTTTTTTTTTTAAGATTTTATTTATTTATTTGACAGAGAGATAGACAGAAGAGCACAAGCAGAGGGAGTGGCAGAGGGAGAGGGAGAAGCAGGCTTCCTGAGGAGCAGGGAGCCCGATGCGGGACTCGATCCCAGGACCCTGGGATCATGACCTGAGCCGAAGGCAGATGCTTAACCATCTGAGCCACCCAGGCGCCTGCCACTTACTTTTTATAACTCAACCTCTGTAAGCCTCAGTTTTCTAATTTTAAGGATAAAATGAGATAATGTGTTAATAGAATATCACAGTATGTCAGGCACATCATATTCACTAATTAAACCAATATTTATTAAATACACAGTATGTGCCAGGCACTGTTCTAGACGCCGGGTAAGGGCCTAAGGATTGTGTAGCTGGTCGCGGGATAGTGTGGGCCTGGAGCTGGAGTAGGCTTGGCAAGATCCCTGAACAGGCAGGGGGACCCCGTAACAGCAGTAGTCAGTGACGGGGAGAGGGTAGGAGATGTAGTTAGTGGAGTGACAGGGGCCGGATCCCTCAGGGCTCTGAAGTCCTTTGTAAGGACTTCGATTTTGACACTGAGTGAAATGCAGAGCTATTAGAGGGTTGTAACAGAGAAGTAACCTAAATTGACTTATATCTCAAAAAAAACCTCATTCTGTCTTCTGGGTTGAGAACAGATCTTAGGGGGCATTGGTAGTGGCAGGGACTTGGGTTTTTGTAAGTAGTACCTGCAATTGATACTATATTTTATTATTATGTTTTATCAAAGGCAGGCATGAAATACCCATAACGCCATGTTGAAAATTCCAGCTTGCACAGAAGACCATAGGCAGTAAATGCAGAGATAAGATGGACAGAAAAACTGGCCAGTGCTGTAATGACTTATTCTTTAAACTGGGAGTTGATTCTGAGTGCTTCTCCCCTGGGCCTCTGGGCAGAAGTAGCAACTGTAGACAATAGAGAAGGACCCCCAGTACAGGCTGAGGGAAAGCACTGACCTGGCACTATGACCTGGAAGTTTTGAGCTGAAAGACTTCTACCTTCAAAGGCAGGAAACAGGAAGCGGAAGCTGGTCTGCCCCTTTCAGGTGGCTTATTTTTCCTCCCCTAACTGGGATCTGACAGGTTCATGGGAATGCTGGGCAGTGGTGGAAATATTAGTCTGGTATTTGACTTAGGACAATTCTTTATCTTCTTAGTTTTTCTTGAGCTACCAGTGAAAATCATTACAGCTTTTCCTTCTTGATGACTAAGTAACAAAAGCACACAACTAAACGCTCTTAAAACAGGGAGAAAATGCAGGTTATCTCAAACTTGTCAAGGAATCAGTTCCTCCTGAGTAACTTGTATGCTCCCATCCAACTCAGAGTGACAAGCAGAGTCAGGAGAGCGACCTCTGACACCTTACACAATCCCTCTCACCCTCCACCCGGATTCTTTTCTGACAGCATTCTTCCATCTCTTGCTCTCCACGTGTCTGCTAGAGCCACACAGGCCTCCTTCCCGCTGTCCACGCACACAGGGACTGGCGTGAATGGTGCTCCTCAAAAAGATGTGTCCTGTGCAATATGAATACGGCCTTATTTGGAAAAAAGGTTCTTTGCAGATGTAATTAAGGACCTTGACTAAAATCATTCTGGATTACCGGGGTGGGCCCTAAATTCAGCAACAAGCGTCCTTACGAATTACACAAAAGAAGACACAGATACACAGAGAAGGCCAAGCCGGAGACACAGAGGAGAAGGTCATGCGGAGATAAAGGCAAAGATTAAGGCGGTGCAACCACAACCAAGGAACACCTTGAGCCATCAGAACTGGAAGAGGCAAGGAAGGATTCTCGTTTCGAACCTCTGGAGGGAGTGTGGCACCCTGTTTGCAGCTTTATTTCAGACTTCTGACTTTTAGAATTGTCAGAGAATATATTTCTGTTGTTTTAAGCCGCCTGGTTTATGGTAATTTATCACAGTAACTTTAAGAAACTAAAACAACCATACAACAGATACTCTCCTCTCAGGACCTTTGCACTTGCTGTTTCCTCTGCCCGGACCATTCTCTTCAGATATTTGCATGACTATCTCCAGCAATTCCTTTAATTCTTTGTTCAAATGTCACCTTCTCCATGAGGCCTACTGTGACCACCCTCTTTAAAACTGCAACTTGTGGGGCACCTATGTGGCACAGTCGGTTAAACATCTGACTCTTGGTTTTGGCTCAGGTCATGATCTTGGGGTCATGGGATTGAGCCCCATGTCGGGCTCTGTGCTGAGCACAGAGTCTGCTTGAGACTCTTTCTCCCTGTCCCTCTGCCCCTCCCCCCGTTCTCTCCAATCTCTCTCTCTCAAATAAATAAATACATTTTTTAAAAAGTGCAATTTGAGGGGCACCTGGGTGGCTCAGTCGTTAAGCATCTGCCTTCGGCTCAGGTCATGATCCCAGGGTCCTGGGATCGAGCCCCGCATCGGGCTCCCTGCTCCGCGGGAAGCCTGCTTCTCCCCCTCCTATTCCCCCTGCTTGTATTCCCTCTCTCGCTGTGTCTCTCTCTGTCAAATAAATAAATAAAATCTTTTAAAAAAAAAAAAAGTGCAATTTGTGTGATGTTCCCTAGACCCTCTTCCTAGAATTATTTCCAAAACCACTTTTTCATATATTATATAATTTGCTACTTGAATTTTTATTACCTGTTGTATTACTTTTCCAGTGTTGCTATAACAATTATCACAAACTGGGTGGCTTATGACAATAGAAATCTCTCAAAGTTCTGGAGGCTGTAAGTTTGAAATCAAGATGTTAGTCGGGCCATGCTCCCACTGAAGGCTCTAGCGAAGGATCATTCCTTGCCTCTTTCTAGCTTCTGGTGGTTGCCGGCAGTTTTTGGCACCCATGGCTTATAGATGCATCACTCCAATCTCTAACCTCTGTCGCCATGGTGTTTTTCTTCTCTGTTGGTGTCTGTGTCCAAATTTCCCTCTTCTTATCAACAGGATATTGGCCATTGCATTAGGGACCACCCTAATCCAGGAGGACTTCAATTTAATTTTTTTAAGTTAGTTTTTATTGATTGATTGATTGTTATCTCTACATCCAACGTGGGGCTTGAACTCACGACCCCCAAGATCAGGTGTTGAATGCTCTTCTGACTGAGCTCCCTGGACCTCATTTTAATTTGATCACATCCACAAAGAACCTATATCCATATAAGGTCACTCACCTTCACAGATACTGGGGGTCAGCACTACAGCATTCCCCCCTTTTGGGGGGGCACAACTGAACCCATAATACCTGTCTCCCTCTACTAGATGGTAAGCTCCATTCGAGCAGGCATTCTTGGCTATGTAGAAGCTAGAGCCATTCTGGCCATGAAAAAGACTCTTGATAGACAAACATTTGTTGGAAGAACAAGTAAATGAATATGTGCTAATGAAATCAGGATGCCTCGGGAGATACAGTCAAATTAGTTGGATACAGACAAAAATTTTGCAAATTCTTAGAAAGATATGCTAGGATATGCACATCTACAGCCATAAAAATAAGCAGTATGCTGACTAATTCATGGTATTAATATATTTTCAAAGGAAATATATTACTTTCCCAAAGCATTCAGGGTCACTTACTTGTTTCTGAGCCTCTTCTTTTAGGTAAATAATAGCTTTTTTCCTTGATTTCATGTCACTAGTATAAACTTCTAGTCCTTATTTCTCTGTATCCTGCCTCCTTATTGCCTCAAATGGAAGTACTTGCTAAGAGGATTTAATCCAATGGTAAAACATTCAGCGGGTGCCTGGGTGGCTCACTCGGTCAAGCATCTGCCTTTGGCTCAGGTCATGATCCTGGGGTCCTGGGATGGAGTCCCACGTCGGGCTCCCTGCTCAGCGGGGAGTCTGCTTTTCCCTCTGCCCCTCCCCCCACCCGTGCTCTCTCACGTGTGCTCGTGCTCTCTCTCTCAAATAAATAAAATCTTTAAAAAAAATAAAAAATACAAAATAAATAAAACGTTCAGCACCTGAAGAGCTAAAGTCAAAATTTTAAATTCCAATGTGAGGTTTCCAGGTATAAAAGAATGTCCAATCTCTGGCATTTATTGACTACTTCACCATATTAATGTCGTTAAAAAAAAGCTAAAAGGTAAATCATTTAAGAGCAAGAGCTCAAGTTTCTACTAATAGCAATAGGTACTATTCATTCTTTAAGTGAAAACCGCTGGTGACAACATTATTCAAAGTAGAACCACTTAAGAAGGCCTCTGTGGGTCTGTATCTAATATCAGAAGCCACTGCACACGTCTCAAAAAGAGTAACTGTTCAGTTCAGTCACCAACTGAGTCCTGATTCTGCTAACAGGACAGCACAGAAGGTCTCTACTCCTTCCACCTCAACACATTTCTTTTAATGGGTAGGAGTTGTGATCTTTTCTTCTATAGGTCGAAACCTAACATAAGGAGAAAAAGTAATGTACTAGGTATTTTCAAATATATTTTTGTCAGTATGGATGCCGGGTATATTATTATGAAATGCTAAAATATCCTACTGAGGCTTTCTTCCTGTTGTACTGAGCTCCTTTGCAGGAGAAGTAGCAGCAGCGCCATCTTCTGGAATAAATGGAATGTGAAATAATTAACGGTGTTTTAAAACTCAGAGTCCTGAGGAAAAAATAGATCATCTACATGTACGTAGCACAATGAAAGCCTGCAAATCAACCTTAGGTGTTAATCGTCACAGAAGAAATAAACATGGAATGAATTTCTGACGTCAAGGAGCCACTGCATAAGGGCAGCAAACCTCTCTTCCAGCAGAAGATTGTGTGGGTAGCTCATGCCATTGCAGCATTTTTAACATATAAATGACACACAATAGGAGGTAAATCTATGTTCTGGAAATTAACTGGGAAAAAAAGCAAATCATGAGATCCAACTAGATTCAAACCGCTTTGCTACGGCGAAGTAGAAGAGACGGAGAAAAAAAAAAATTCTGTGGTATTTCTCCTGCCTGCCATTGAAGATAATGTATATATAAAATGGAATAAAGAAACTCACCAGGGAAAACTACTGCAGCACACCATACGTAGAGTCACTGAAGGGTAGAGCAGGGTCGTATCTGGGACAGGTTAGTCAGGGCACTAATCACAAGGGGGCACTAAAACCGTCCCTGGGAAATTATGGTCTTGAAGAAAGAAATGATCATTTCTGAGAGAGTGCAACAGACTGGCTAAATGGAACACCTGGATTTGGGACAAGATAGGCGCCTCCTGTGTGGGGGGAAACTTGTACAGCTCCCCCGGAAAGCACGGTCAGCGTGGTAGGCAGAATTCTAAGATTCTAGGCCCTTGGTGTGCATTCACGTTCTCCCAGCTATTCCAACACTGAACTAGGCATTACTATAAAGGAATCTTGCAATGAGTCCATCTTAAGGTCCAGAGAGCATTTGAGGTGGGCCCCAATTTAATCAGATGAGCCCCCTAAACGCACAGAATTTTCTGTGGCTGGTTGCAGAAGACAAAGTCAGAGAGTAGAAGTGCCATTGCTGGCTTGAGAATAAGGGAGGCCACCTGTCAAGGAACACAGGTGGCATCTGGAGCTGACAGTGGCCTCTGCTGACAGCCAGCAAGAGAATGGGGACCACAGTCCTCGAACTGCAAGGAACTGAATGCTGCCAGCAAGAATGCACTCAGAAGTGGATTTTTTGCCAGTCTCCATATAACTCAGCCTGGTAGACCCCGAGATTTTAGGCCATGATACCCTGAGCTGAGAACCCAGCCCTTCCCTGCTGAACCCACATGACTATGAGCTCATACGTGCCCGTTGTTTGAAACCACTAAGTTTGTCGCCATTTATTAGTTAGCAATAAAAAATTAATAGGTGAGAATAGATACACTTAAAATTGCTTTCCAAGGAACACGGTTCCTGTGACCATCCGGCTTTAGTATTTGCTGAGGAGGTTATATGTTTTGCCCTTTCCTCTTATAATGCTTAGTTGAACTTTTAGATAAATATTTGGGGACACATTAAAAGATTAATGCCTTGTCAGGTTCCACATTATCAGGTTTCTCAGTGGGCCTACGGCATTAACTCACACTCGGGTGCCTTCATGTCTGCCAATGAGCAGGAGTGAAAATAAAAATACTGAACAGCCGGTACGGCATGCGCGGGGACCAATCACTCAGATACCCCGTCTCTCGCAAAGGCCGGTAGCTGGTTACCATCCTGGCACTGGCCGAGTCTCGTCTCTGCCAATAACAATGCTCCTGGTGGGAAATAGGCAAGAACAAAGCTATGAAAGTAGTAAAACATCTTGGGAGGCAGGAAATAGGACAGGTTTGCAAAGCTCATTTTATCTAAGAATTGTCCCTCCTTAGCTTCTGGGAGGGCCAGTTGTCTCAATAGCTCCATCCTCAGGGTTGCCAGATTTAGGTGAAGGAAACAACACGACATGGAGTTAAATTTGAATTTCAGATAAAACATCAGTATTATACATATGGGTCCAAAATACTGCAGCTATCCAATGTAGACCAGTTTACCCTGAACCACTCAATATCACACGAGACATATTTTCATAGAAAAAATATTGTTTATCTCAAATTCACTTTTAACTGAGCATCCTATGTTTTGTTGGACAACTCTACTGTTATCACGGTCTTCTCTTCCTTCCTACTCAAGTTATTTTTTTAAAATATTTTATTTATTTGTCAGAGAGAGAGAGAGAATGAGCAGGGGAGGGGCAGAGGGAGAAGCAGGCTCCCCACTGGGCAAGGAGCCGGACGTGGGACTTGATCCCAGGACCCTGGGATGGTGACCAGACCTGAAGGCAGACCCCAACCGAGCCACCCAGGTGTCCCTCAAGTAATTTTTTGCTTAAAATAGATCAAAGTTTCAGGGTGCCTGGGTGGCTCAGTTGGTTAAGTGTCTGATTCTTGATTTCAGCTCAGGTTGTGATCTCAGGGTTGTGAGATCGAGTCCCACATTGGGCTCTGTGCTGAGTGTGGAGCCTGCTTAAGATCCTCTCTCTGCCCCTCCCTGTGCTCACTCACACGGGTGAGTGCTCTCTCTCCAAAAAAAAAAAAAAAGTCTAAGTTTCAGGTCGTTCTGTCTACCAAAATTTACTACAATAAGAACCCACATCTTCACCATTTCTATACCTGGGTCCTGAACTTTGGAGACGATCCTCATAATGAGTTCATTTCCCCACGCATTGACTTCGACTTCAGCCATGTTACTTTCTTTGACCAATAAAAGAAGGCAGACATGACAGTGTGCATTAAGAACTTCGTGAGTGTTTCCACTTGCCCACTAGGACCTCTTTATCTACTTGAGTCCCGGGAGGAGGCTGCAGCCGTCCCAACCAAGCCCAATCTAGAAAAGTTTACTCATAGCCAGTCAGCGGCCTCTTGAGCAAGATAAATGCATCCTGTTTGCTAGGGAGATTCTTGCAGTTGCTTATTTACACAGCACTACTATTATCATAGGTAACTCACACTTCCCTTCCCACTTCATGGTTAAGGTGTTAAAAGAGAATTCAATAATCACAATACTGGCTGGTTTAAGAAGACACAAAAGGAAGGGGCGCCTGGGTGGCTCAGATGGTTAAGCATCTGCCTTCGGCTCAGGTCATGATCCCAGGGTCCTGGGATCGAGTCCCGCATCGGGCTCTCTGCTCCTTGGGAGCCTGCTTCTCCCTCTGCCTCTCTCTCTGTCTGTCTCTCATGAATAAATAAATAAAATCTTAAAAAAAAAAAAAAAAAAAAAGAAGACACAAAAGGAAGAAAAGAAAATCAGTCCCGAACACGTAAGGATAGATTCTACTACCCCTTCGGCTCCCTCAGGGGCTTTGGGAGAATGCCGGGGAGAGCACTAATGGGGGAAGGGAAGCATATTGAACCTTACTCTAATGCTCCCAGAGTTATTGCCTTGTCATGTCCCTGTTTTATTTTGAACTGTCATGCTGAGCCTCATTGAGAATTACAGAGCTGATAGGGAGGATTTGATAAAGCCTGTGCAGCATTACTTTTCTGGAAGTCTAGGCTTTTTTTTTTTTTTTTCTTTTCATCTTACCCAGTGTCTATCTGAATCAAGCACTTCTGATTTTCTTATATCTACCTAAGGATTAGAGCTAAATAACTTTATTAAAGGCCAATGAACTCTAGTTCAATTCTCTCACACTCAGATATATTTTCCCGCGTACGTGAAGGCTTTAACATACACAAACAGCCTCGCAATTTGATTTCTTTTTCAGTACACTTTCTGAGTGTGTGTAGTTGAGCATTTATTTTTAATATGATTGATACTGTAGCAGATACTCAGTAAATCTCTATGCCACACAGCCTTTCAATTACAAATTGAAGTAATAGCTTATACTTGTTCGTTTGGCTTTTATGACAAAGAATAGATAAAGTGTGACTCTCACTGGATGGTTCCAAGACTGATAATGGAATATTGGTCCATGTATTTCTGGTGCGTCGTCTCTCTGAGTTCATCTGGATATCATCACCAAAAGTATCCTGAAAGCTGGTTTATGCAGCATTCTATCAACTGGACATCTCTATTAAGCAGCTCTTCCTCTCTTTGCCAGGGTAATGATTGCAAGCATATCTACAAGACCCTAAAATGCCTCCTTGCCAACGATATTAAATTAAATCCAGGGTAGTTTCTCCACTGCAAATGTATTACTGAACTTCAGTGCTCCCAACTCTGGAAGAGCATGCATGGTGTATCCAGCAGCGTTCAATCTGCCTAATTAGAACAAGCTAGGCTTTCTTTTACCATGCAGGTAACAAAGTTTACTGAGGGTACATTGTCTCCAAGGATCATTTATATTTCCTCCCAGAAAGCAAAGATCTACTGCCCTTTGGGGAGTCCTCATAAGCCTAAGCACAGCTGGTCTGCTTGACACATCAGAGACATGAAGATGATCTTAAGGGAATGCCTTGCTTCTCAAAGCGTGGCCTGCAGGATCGTGGCAGCACGTGGGTGTCCTTAGAAATGCAGCATCTCAGGCCCACCTCAGACCTACTGAATCAGAATCTGTGTTTTATCAAGATCCCCAGAGGATGCCTATCAACACTGAAGTTTAAGAAGTGCAGCTCGGGCGCCTGGGTGGCTCAGTTGGTTAAGCGACTGCCTTCAGCTCAGGTCATGATCCTGGAGTCCTGGGATCGAGTCCCACATCGGGCTCCCTGCTCAGCGGGGGGTTCTGCTTCTCCTTCTGACCCTCTTCCCTCTCTTGCTATCTGTCTCTCATTCTCTCTCTCTCAAATAAATAAATAAAAAATCTTAAAAAAAAAAAAAAAGAAGTGCAGCTCAATGTTTACTCCCATGATGCCATTCCTCCAAGCAGCAAGATGCACTTGAGGATTTCCAGCCAGACACTTTCGATAAGCTACCCAACCAATACTTCTAAGGCTGCAACTCCATGACTAAACGGGTTTCCTACAACCCATGTCTCAAAGCTATGAATATTAAATAAGATCATACATTCTAAAACCCAAAAGGACCTATAGAAATGTTAGCTCTTGCTACCGTTCACTGAGCATGCCTTTGTTGTTTCATTCCCAGTGGAGTGTTCAAAAAGAATCACAATGAGGGGCCCTTGGGTAGTGCAGTCGGTTGAGCGTCCGACCCTTGGTTTCGGCTCAGATTATGATTTCAGGGTTGTGGGATTGAGCCCCACATCCCCCACATCGAGCTCTGTGCTGAGGGCGAAGACTGCTTAAGACTCACTCTCTCTCCCTCTGCCCCTCCCCTCCCTTAAAAAGAGAAAAGAAAATGTAAATCTGAAACCTCTGCCCTAGAGAGGCTGATGCAATAGATCTGAGGTCATGCCTAGGAATCAAAGCTATTTTTAAGTGGTACCCAGCAGATTTTTGTGACCACTCAGTTTCTAGAAATGCCATTCCAAATGAGAGTCTCCTCCAGAACTGGCTGCCGTTGCAAGTCAACACCATCTCCATACACATATTCTAGGAACCCAGGCCTTAAAGTGCAAGGCCCGGCTCTCATTTGGCTTGCTGCGGAGCTTCATTACCTCCCGTGATTTCCTTGGTGACACAGGCCAGGAAGAAACTAGCTTCATCTGCCTTTCAAATGAACTACAGCTACCCAAACAGACCCGAGCGAGCTGTCTTTTCTCGCCCACAGGCTGGGAATGCATGTGTTCATGAAGACAGTTCTCTCCCATTTCCTTTGTCAGTGCCACTGCCCTTACCGTGGAATCCAATCTCAATCAGATTGCATGTTCAGCTTTATTCATGGCATAATCTTTGCTGCTCCGGCCCCCCAACAGTGTTTGTGCCTGAACACATAACAATGTCATTCCACAAACACAGGACCTCCTCTATCTGAACCTATATTATGTTTTGAGTTCTCAGCCGGCCATTAGATAAAAATTGAATGCCAGGAAATTCCCCAAAGGTAGGTGGCCTGCGGAGTGACAAGGTGTTGGGGGTGTATGCAAGCCTTTCTCATGCTGGTTTCTATCGTGATGTCCATGTGGCCATCACTTGTATTTGTGTGTGTGCATGCACATGCACGCACGCACGCCCAAGGTGTCTGTGCAGGTCACTGCCTGAAACCTTTGTGCCAACCACAAGTCCTCTTCAGATGCAGGAGGTATGTGAGCCTGGTTACGGCCACTGTCAGGGCCATGGAATATACTCCACTGCTCAGGCCCTGCACAGGGCACCAGGCAACTCTGTGGCAGGGTCTCAGATACCCCAACTTTCCTCCACAGTCATGTCTCCTGCTTCCCCATGCTCTCTCTAGGAAACGGAGGAGGCAGACGTGAATAGCAAGCATTCTCTATCCTTGGTTTCCACAAACCTAACCAAGATTTTAGTGCGAAGTGGTGACCAGTGGGTCCCAAGGCCCCTTCCCTTGAAACCTCAAAACCAAGTTTTGCCCCCCTCTCTGACTCTGCCTGCCTCATTGTGGGCAACTGTCTAACCTAGAAGGGAGAACAGACTTACTCTATGGCTTCCTAATTCTTCCAGAGTGTTTATGCCCTGGGTTTTTTCATCCCCTCTAAAATGGAAGCCTTTAGAATCCAAACACCCATTACTGACAGACCTCTGCTGCCTGCTGTGAATACAGCATTAGGCATTTAACCTAATTGTCCGAACACAGGGGAGTGTAAGGATAAAAAGAAATACAAGAAAAAGAAGCCAAGGCTGACATTTCCAAAATATGACTTTGCTGTACAATTATTTTTCAAGTATTACAGCACCTTCCCACTGTGGCAGGTGGCCTGATGAGGGATATAGAAACTGCATGAGCAGATGAAATGAGAAGACAGCAACCACAGCTCCCAACTAACCCTGCCATGCCGCTCAGTGTTTACTTTTCTTTCTGAAAGAAAATTGACCAAGCATCCCCCTCTTGATGTCCTCAATTAAGGTTCTACCGAGGAAGAACTTCGAACGTGACCCAAGTGTGAGAAGCACAAATACATGCAACACCATAGGGCACATGAAGCGAAGGGTTAATTCCCCGGCCGGTTGGTGACATTGCCCTTGGCAATAGCAAGAACTTGCTCTGTGTCACCTACTCCATGGAGCCTTTTCACATTCATTATCCCGTTTTTTCCACAACAGGCCTACGGTTGCGTTATTGTCATTTCTGCTGTTTTCACATGAGAAACATAAGTGGTCGAAGTGGTGGGGCTCAAACAAAATTGTTTTTGGAAACCCCATATTAAATTCACCAACACCGTGTCCTATTGCAAATAAGGGAGTGACGGACACCACACCCAGACAGTCCTCCCATGTGATGAGGTGGTGGGTCTGCTGTGGCCGCCCCCAGAGGAGCCAAGTCTGTGTCAGGCAAACAGATAAGCTAGTATCACCTGATCTACCACTTCTACGATTTGGACATATCTCCTCAATCTTGGAATGATGTATGTGGGAGATTCTTTCTCCTTCTGAGGGCAACAGATAATGTAGATGTGAGTGGGCACAGAACAGAGATTTCAAACTAAAACAACACTGTGATATAATAAATAATCTTTCATTTAAACCTCAAGTTGAAATTTGAAGGTTATGTATTGGAGGTACGTCTTCCAAGTCTCAGGCCTATAAATATAAACCAAGACCCAGGAAGACAAACCCATACAAACTGAACAAACCAAAGGGTAAGAAAAAAATTCAAGCAAAATATTAAGTGCTCATGCTATGGATCTGTTCATTTCATCTCTGCCGGATTAGACAGTTTGGTACAAGTTTTCATGTATTACATTGCAATTCTTCAACCATCATTTCACTCCTAATGTCTTGCCAGCGTCCTCTTTTATTGACTACTGTTTTTGTTCCAAAAGCTATCACTGTTACATCACAATTAGCTGTGTATGGCACTGAATCCTGTTAGAATGGGGGGAGGCCTATAATCCAGTTATAGGCTCCTTTGTCTCTGGCTCTAATCGTTGCTTTTGACAAAATACTCCTTATAGGGACTAAATGACTAACTCTTTTGTAACACATAAAGAAACACAACTTATGTTTAATTGGAAAAATATGAACTAATGCTTAAGAGTCATCTACCCCAGCCCATGGGGCCCATGGTGCTCGGTAATGGCAGGGCTTCCGTCCCACACACAGCATGAGCTGCTTTCATTGCTCCGTTTGCCTACATTTCGACTCTAGGTGCCGAGCAGAAAAGATCTCCATAAGAACAGTTCATTTCCCTGGCCAAAACAAATTTATAATTATAAAGTGACTAGTTGCCTTTGTGTTGTTCTTAACGTGCTTTAAGAACTTGCGTAGCCCTCAAAACAAGCCCTTTCGATTCTGCTGTGAACTTGTCTGGTTTTCATCACCCCGTTTCTGTTCTCTCTCCCACCTAACTCCCCGCGGCCTCTCTGCTTCTCATGACTTTCGCACTGGAGAAGTCTCAGTCCCTTTTTTCATTACCTAACACCCATTTCAAAGAAATGTTAAGGTAATTTAATCATCCCTGAGACCCAAACAGAACTCTTACTGCTGTAACAGGACCTAAGGAATTAACCCCCTTGGTTATTGTTTAGGCTTTCAAATTTCCTCCAAAAAGAGAGGATTTTTTTTTCACTCCTGTTAACTGGCGCTTTGTCCCTTTGGTTTAAGTGGATGCATAATTCTTTCTAATAAACATGAATAGCAAACATCCATCGTATTCTCATTGTGAGGGGAAACTGCTTACAACATCTCAGCCAGCTAAAGATAGGGATTTTAACCATCGAATAACAAGACCCTCTCCTTTTAAAAACAAGGGGCTTGATGCCCCAGGAAATCAAGTGACTTCGTGAAGGTTAATCAGCAAGCCACACCTCTTACTTTTCTTCTGTCGTCCAAATAGTTAATCTTATTTTCTTAATTCCACTACCCAATATCCGCTATCAAACTCCCAAGTGACCAATCTTCCATATTTAACAAACACGTATAATTATTAGTTTAATAGGCTTTGAGCTCCTCAATGAAGCATACGCAGACTACCTGCTCACTCGAATAGACAACAGATTCTCTTTGGAATCAACAGCTGGCAGTGACAGCCATTCATGCAGAGTTTATTTTTTAAAAACCCTTAGACACCAAGCGACTTTGCAAGCTGCAATATACGCCAGCTAATGGACGGTTCCATGTAGTCTGACAAACGGCTATTCCCGAGTCTTAAAAGGAAGTGTCAGAATGAGTCCCTTGCCTCAGTCAATACCTATTTTTTCAGATCTATAGCAATTTCATAAAAATATGGGGTATTCGTGTGGTTTATAGGTTACATTGAGGAAAATGGAAAATATTATTTTTTCCGAAAGTATAGCCCTTCAGAGGCTAACAATTGAAGGGCAGTGTGTGTGTGTGTGTGTGTGTGTGTAGACGAGGCTGAAGGGATTGACCCGTGCTGGGGTGGAAATGCAGTGCTTTGGCCACAAGCTGAAAAACCGCCAGCTGTTTTAACCTCTGTGTCGTGTGGAAGGAGGCTGGCTCCAACTGCAGATCACTGAAAACTATGAAAACTTCTTCTTCAATAATACCAGCAAGGCTCATTAGCCCCTCCACAAGTCTCAAGAATTCTATTTTCTCCACACAGTATTTCATTAGAGAGCTGAACAGATATTATTGTAAGAAATGAAAGTATTTCTTTTCTTCGGAAGATTATTAAATATGATAGCACACTCAAAAATCCAATAGCTACTCCCATGCATTAAGAAAAACCAAAATGATCTGTTCATTTATTTATTAGCTGTTTATTGTCTATTCTATGATAGATTCTGTTCTTAGTGTTGTGGGACAATTTATCGTAAGCTAGATAAAGCTCTTGCACTCATTTGAATCCGTTTGCTTTGCCATTTGACAAAAAAACTCCCCCACTCTACTCCCAGGCAGAAACCTCTGTTCAAGAAGTTGCCTCGATCCAGAAGTAATGTGTGAAAACACACTAGGGTTTCATCCTAACATGCAATATAGTCCCCGATCTCGACATTAATATAGTCACTGATTCTCCTCCTTTGACTATAAATTTGGCTGACAATTAGCTTCTCCTTATTAGAATTCTAATGCACAATTGCCCCTACAGAGCTCATTAGGATTTTGCTCAAGTTACATGCATTCTGGTTCATAGTTGGCATATTTTCTAACATTACAAGTGTGCCTTATTAAGCAGAATCTTGCTGAATGAGGCAGACACCCATTTTCTTCCTCATTTTTAGAAGACAAAAAGATACTACTCAATTCCAAAAACATAGGTTTTAAGCAGCCTATGAAAATGTAAAACCGGCCTATACTAGTGACTGTAATTTGTGACTCCTACAGCAAGCACACTACGAAATGTTTTTTAAAATTTCACCATTACACATTTATATCGATTGTGTTCACTAAAAATCTAATAAAGCTGGGTGTTAAACACAAACAATGAATCGTGGAACACTACATCAAAAACTAATGATGTAATGTATGGTGACTGACATAACATAATAAAATAAAAGAATAAATGGATGGAAATAGTTAAGGAAATACTGAAGGGAAAAAAAAACAATGAAATGGAAGTAGAGTTGTCAGATTTAGCAAATAAAAATAAATTTGAAATTCAAATTTAAAAAGAAATCTAATAAAGCAATGTCTTTTATAAGCATGTATATTGGCTTGTTGTTTAATGAAAATAAGTAATTTATATGAAATTAGAGACAGGCAAAATTAATATATGTGACAATAAAAATCAGAAGAGTGGTTGCCTACAGATTGCGCCGGTGGCCCGGAGGGGGCATGAGAAAACTTTTGGGGGGGGATATAAATGTTTTATATCTTGATTGGAGCGTTGAGATAAATGGGTGCATACATTTGTCAAAACTCATCTAACAGTTCATTTGAGACTTGC
This sequence comes from Mirounga angustirostris, assembly GCF_029215605.1. NCBI lineage: Eukaryota > Metazoa > Chordata > Mammalia > Carnivora > Phocidae > Mirounga > Mirounga angustirostris. Next base: position 21,465,214 of record NW_026991719.1, on the reverse strand, counting down.
ATATGTCACTGTCTGTAAATTTTGCCTCAATAAAACAATAAACAGAGAATTTCAGGGGATTATTATAATCAAAAGTAGTCTTTAAGGAAGAATGAATGCAGAGTTTCCAGAAAGGCTGAGGAACAGTTTCCTAGAGAAGTAGTAGCCAGGAAGCGATCTGAAGGATGATCATGGACGAGAGAATGAAGGAGGAGAGAAGGCTATTGCAGGCCCCTCCAAGGAGGAGCAGACACAAAAGTATGACTTCGGTGAGGAATGACAGTTCAAGAGGCTGAAAGGCACCCAAGAGCCAAGGCATGGAGGGTTTTCATGCCCTAAGGAATTTAGACTTCTTTCTGAAGGAAATTTGGAGGAAGTCTGGAAGATTTTTAACTGAGAAGTGATAGCGAGACATATACAGAGAGAGAGAGAGAGAGAGAGAGAGACATTATGGACACTGACCATATTTCTGGCTTGGGCAACCAGGGAGAATTGTGTTGAGGTAGAGAAGGCAGGAGGAGTAGATCTGGAAGGAGAGGAAGCTGAGTTCTCTCAACCCATCGTATTTTATGTGCCTAAAAGACCCCCAAGCAGAGCTATCCAATGGGCTGCTGGATTGAGGTACTGTAACCCTATCTACAGATTTGCCCAGGACAGTTTTTGCTTATTATTTTTGCCCCAGAAAAAATTATTAATAGCACTGCCTTTCATTCCCCCAGCAGGTTCCAGTTTTGTCACAAATTATACGGTCACCCTGGTCATATGTAGGACAGGATTTTAGGCCATTTGTGTTCAATTTAGACAAAAGATTTTTGGTGTCATCAATACATGGGTAGTAGGTAATGTTAAAGGATGGGATCGTTGAAAGAGAGATTTTAACTGAACCTGAGGAATACTGACACCAAGAGGAAGATGGACAAGTGTCCCCAAAAGATGAAAATAACAAAAAGCATTACAGAGTTAGAAAAAGAAAACTAAAAAAGATTACTATTCTGGAAACCAAGGGAAGATTTCTTCCAGTAATTCTCTCCCCAAGAGGAGGCATGCTTTCCAATGTACTTAGAGAGGGCCGGTGTCCACTATAGAACTTCATATGTAGAAAGTACTCAGTAGATGTCTGATGATTAATTAGTGGAAAGGTGCTATTTCTGTTCCTAAGTGGCAAATACTCTTACAGCAGCCCGGTTTCAAAAATGAGCAATTCTTGTAAGATAAAACTTTAGTTTCAGAAGCTATGATACAAACCATTTCTCCTTTTCTGAAAGAGAGTACACATTATAGCTCCAACAACATTATATTTTCGCTGTGATTCTTTCTTGCTTCAGATGAAATACAGGGAGATAGGTCTTTGTCCATAATTCCCTCAAATACCATCTTCTCTTGGCTTTTACTGCTGTATATCATCTTTGAGTGTAGAGATTTCACTTTTATAAGTACCACCCTTCCTATTGTTTATAAGTGTCTAACAACTAGAATTATTTTTCCCCTATTATTCTTATATTTTCCTGCTGTTTCTGCCACACCTTGCCAAAAACAAAAGCAGCAACCAAATGCTTCTAAAGGAGATGCTGATCTCCTGGCAAAAATATGTAAGTTAACGGTTTGCTGTCTATCCCTAAATACAAAACATGCATAAACATTAGCAAAATAAAAAAATGTAGAGTGATACAGCTACCTAAAACTTTTTCCTTACTCTCAAAAAAATGAAGTCAATTTTACTTGACCAGATTTATATATACAAACCTAAACATTCCCACGAACCATAATTTACATAAATCTTCTAAGGTCTGGGAGTTTACCTAATTCAGAACATCAACTGGTATTCCACAATCTAAATCTTAAGTAACATTTATCTACAATCAATACCTAATCTGTGCTAATGGCATCCAAAAGAAGAAAAACAAATAAAAAAGGATACTAATGTAACATTGTGTGTCAATTACCCTATAAAAAAAATTAAAGAAAAAAAAAAGGACAGACTACCTACACTTATATGAAGCATAATGGTCATAGGTTCTGGCACATCTGTGGGGTTGAAGCTAGCAAACCATAAATAATTCTCAGTAAATGTCAGTTCCCTTCCTTTTTAAAACAGGTAAGAATACTTTTTGAAGAGTAAGAAGCTGGTTGGTTTAGCAGGCTGATGTCAATGATGCAGACTGATCGTGAGCGGTTGTGAGCCCAAGACACTGAAGACAGAACCTATCCATATGCATTTGTCTGGATTATTATATGACCACCGTAAGACACATATTTCCCCTCTTGAATCAGTCGTGACTGGCTTTAACATAGAGTCTGTTCTAGAGTCTGCTGTATGCTGGTGTGGCATCTTTTGTTAGGTTCAAAACAAAATTATCTAACTCTGGCCCACTTTACACCCACATACACTGAGGTTCAGGATAGACAGCTTTCGATAAAACTTGTCACATGGAGGTGGTTAAAACACAACTGGTAAGAAAAAGTTGTCTGGACCACTCTCTACCGAATCCTGAATGCCGACTAAAGAAATCCCATTTATTTCTAAAGGGTAATAGTTAAGATACTTGTAGTTTTTAACCAGTGGCCTATTATTTTATAAGGTTGAAGAAAGCTAATCAGACATCCTTCAAAACAGATTAGAAACAAACTAAAAGCAGGAAGAGCAGCTGAGATGATGACAGTAATTGTGGGACCAGATTTGGGAAAGATGGTAGAGATGTAATTTAATCTATTTTTCAGGTGGACTTGTAGCTTATTTTAATAAAGTTATTGATATTTACCCAGTAATTCAGCCTGGTGTTTCGTTCCATTAGTGCTAATGAAGCTTTACAAGATGGTGTAAAACAGTGACAACAAAGTGTGTGATTTTTAACCCTCAGTGGAATTTTACCCATTACAAATTGGTTTAGACAGGATATTTTTGCCTTAAATTCCCAAAAAAATGAAATCAATCCAATGAAATTGCATGGCTCAGCTCAACTTTCAATCTTCTGAGAAATCATTATAATTGGAATCAGCCAGAAATGGCTGAGTTTTAATTTGGAAAGCAGGACAATGTTTTGAGATATTGAGGGGTTTTTTTTCCACGTAAGTTTCCTTGAGCCCATTGCTTTTCTCTCCACCATTCAGCATCCTCAAGGAGGGAAGGAATATAGTCAAGAAGTTAATTGAGTTTCTGAAAGAAATAAAAATGAAACCAGAGCAACAGCAGTGGAATTATTTCTGAGAGCCATAGTTTTCCATCTCGACAGCCACAAATTTGATCGACAACTGTCTCATTTGATTTTTTTATTATAAAGACTTGTCAGGCATATAATGCATAATAATGCATTTTTATTGTCTAAGTCACTGAGTTCTGGGGTGGCTTATGTCACAGCAGGAGTGATACAACCAGGAAAATGTACGAATTCTGTGCAAATTCTTCAAGACCTTAGAATATCCATGGGTAGAAATGAGAAGAGGACAATGGAAAACATCGAGTTTAAATTCTGAGTTAACCACATTTAAATCTGGAAGTAAGTACGTTACTTTTGATTGGAAAAGTGGCAGAAATGGGGGTTTGTGAACTACAGTTCAGTATGAAAGAAAGTCACGTGCGCATCTGAGATGCACTTATAAATTGTCAACTGGATATACTTTCGCTAAACTATACTAGTGAGCAGCTGTTTCCAAGAAATCAGTGTTGTTAGCAGCCGTGCCCTTGGAGACCATAGTACCTGGTACACCTCGTAGTCTCCAAACCCAAAATTATTTCAGGACATCTGTCACTATTGTTTCCAGAGCACAGTATTTAATTTTAAAAATTGAGAATAGACTTTCTGTACACAGTGGACTGCTTCTGAAAGAAAAATGTGAAATTAACCCAAGACTGTGGCAAAGGCCTATAGGACCATCAACAAGGCTACTTATTTCCTCAGCTTCAGTCACTCATGTGACCTAGAGTGCAGGCTGAAATAAAACCTGTCTATATGTTTGCTATGACTTCTATAAAAATATCTAAGTACCTACTATCCTTGACCAAGAACTCTGATAGAAGGATAAGAACTGGGAACAGAGGGGTGGGACTTTGGGGGGGGGGGGGGAGAATCGGGTTTCAGATAATATCACCCAATGCCAGAAGTTACAAGTCAAAGAATTAACAAAAGTAGGACCCAAATCGGGACTGAGAATTTAAAGCCAAATAAACGGAAGGAACAACAGTAGAGAAAATTAGGATGACTTTTCAAAATAATACTGCTTCTCTTTGTTTTTAGAGAACATTCACGGTCACTGTATTTCACAACTCCAGGAGTCAATGCTCATATCCTGATCTGTGTAAATGACACCCACTGTAGGTGAGCAGCGTACAGCTTAGACTCTCTGTGGTTGCCCTTAATACAGGACTGACTTCGGTGGTGTGTTACTCCAGAAGAATATACCAGCCGATTAAGGATTTATTGATGAATTATTGGTAGTGACATGTGCTGGCACTTTATTCATGTTATATTACTTGATTATTCCGTCATGAGTAATTAAACTTATTCTTTATTAATAATTATTACATAATATGATACTATATAGCAATACAAGGCTCCAAATTGCAGTACGGGAAAACACTTAACATTAAGTGTGGCCTAGCACAGACCAGCAGCATCAGCATCACCCACTAACTTATTGCAAACACAGAATTTAAGGGCCAACTCCAGACCTGCTCCCCACCCAGACCTACTGATTCAGAATTTGCATTTTTAACAAGATCCTCGGGTGATTTGTATGTACGTTAAAGCACGAGAAACAGTAATCTATATAACAGTGTCATATATCATACTACTCATTAACTTTCAAGACTGTGCCCTTAGGTGGGTGATAAAGAAGTCTGCATTTCCCCCCTTGGGTCAAGAAACTTGCTTATATCCCTAAATTAGTTCGAGAATCTTATTAAGTTATGAATGCTATCTGTAGAAAAAAGGAAATAAAAACAAAAATGGCCTACAAATTCAAGGTGTCACAAAAAGCATCCATCTATATCTCATAAAGTGGTAGGATCTATGTTCTCTGCCTTTGAAGCGGGATGGGACTGTGACTACTGGAAGAGTGGTGGTTGGGGCGCCTGGGTGGCTCAGTCGTTAAGCGTCTGCCTTCGGCTCAGGTCATGATCCCGGGGTCCTGGGATCGAATCCCGCATCGGGCTCCCTGCTCGGCGGGGAGCCTGCTTCTCCCTCTCCCTCTGTGTACTTTCTCTCTCTCTCTCTCAAATAAATACATAAATCTTAAAAAAAAAAAAAAAACAAACCTAAAATTTTGAGGTTAGAGTAGATAAAAGACTACATTGGATCTAGTTCATGAATTAGAATTTTCTCTTTTGAAACAGCAATAAAAAGTCCTGTCTTACAAAACCAACAAAATGTACTGTCTCTGTTCTATAAAAGCAATTTCCATAACATATCTACAGCTTCAAAAAAATGGTTATGATCAGCTGGGCTTTGTCTAATCAAAGTTTTCCCAAATGTACCTAATGGCAATGCATTGATATTTAATGAAGAAGGAACTTCAACACGGAATCGAGTGTCCTCTAAGTAAACAGACTGAACTTACGAGAATTTCATTTATGGAAAATCAGGTCATAAAGTAATTCTTCTGGAAACAAAGGGAAAGTATGTTTCTCAGAAATCATCTCTTCAAAGCCAAAGAGGGACTTACAACAAAGTGTCTCTTCCCTTTCCCCCCCAAATTTATACTTTATTTCATTTCTGTTTTATGAGAATATGGATGTCAAAATGAACAATTTAGCCAAGTTATTTACTTCCATCAAACAAACTTGCAAGTCTATTTTTTTTTTAAGATTTTATTTATTTCAGAAAGACAGCAAGAGAGAGCACAAGCTGGGAGGGGGAGGGGCGGAAGGAGAGGGAGAAGCAGGCTTCCCGCTGAGCAGGGAGCCTGACCAGGTGGGGCTCAATCCCAGGACTCTTGGATCATGACCTGAGTCGAAGGCAGATGCTTAACTGACTGAGCCACCCAGGTGCCCCTCAAACTTGCAAGTCTTAATGACTAATCCAGGCGCATCAAGTGAATCTTATTACTGCATTTTAAGGATAATCCAAGAATTTTTTTAAAAGATTTTATTTATTTGAGAGAGAGAGAGAGACAGCGTGTGCACGCATAAGGACAAGAGCAGAGGAAGAGGGACAAGCAGACCCCACGCTGAGCACACAGCCTGACTCAGGGCTCAATCCCACCACACTGAGATCATGACCTGAGCCAAAACCAAGAATCAGACGCTCAACTGACTGAACCACCCAGGCACCCCAATCTAAGAATTTTCTTAGTGGTTAAGTCTACATAAAAGAAATAATGCTGTAATTGGCCTTTGTATCAGTGATGCACATTATCTCTTTAATTCTTAAAAACATAAGATCAGAAAGTAAGCATGAACAAACTGTTGACTCATTGTCTTTATATTATAGGAGGGGGCATGCATGGATTTCATTTATAAGGAATCTCTGAAAATTCTGTTTCCAGAGCATAGTGTATCTTAGTCCAGTGGAAAGGAAGCAGTTTGGTGATACATGAGGAAGCAATGCAAATATCATGGAATTACATGTTTTTTGGAGGGACCCAAAGATTGCTTTTGGCAATATCCCTCTAATACTGCAATCGTTAGTTCATTCATAAATTAAAAGCTTAGTGCTCTAAATCTAAAAACTACAATGGTACAGAAATCATAGGGCCCTGGAAGTTATTTAAAACTATTCTAAATAGTTTTAGAGTGTGGTATGTACATAAAGGACAGGATTTCTTTTTTAAGTGATCTAAAGTTGACTGAATAAAAACCAAAAGTCAAAACTATAAACTAAGACATAAAGCAGCATTATAATAGTATTTACACTAGGAATATATCTGTATTCTAGTTAAGCGTTTGGTTCAGAAGACTCTGTGTAATTAATCATGTCTGTGCTATACTAAACACAAATAGATAAACCTCCTACTGAAGAATACCAGTAGAGGCCCTTCAACTTTTAATATGTGAGGAATTTGAAGAGGACTTCCAGCAAAGTAATGAAAATGATTAAAGACTCAGAAATAGGATTGAGAAACAAAGCTTAAATGATTTGACACAATTTCAACCTAAAGAAAAGAAAGGCAGGAGGTGTTTTCATAAGGATTTCCAAAATATGAAGGCTTATTACAAAAGCAGTGGGTCTCCAACTCTGGTATTGAGAGAATAAAAGGAAATATTCAAAGTTAAGTAGACCACCTATTTTCTGGTGGAATGCTGTGACACATTCTGCCACAAGCTTAGAAAATAAAGCTTTCAGATTGTATAAAGGAAATTTTTTTACTTCTATAGAAATCACTATCAAAGAAGAGAGGCAAGATCTCGGACATAGCTCCTTCCAGCCCCACTTTACCATGTAGATATTTATCTCTATGAGAGGAGGTGATAGGCATACATGATACTCTCCCGTCCTAATACCTAAATGAAACACCTCAGCAAACTAGCCCATCATCACCATGACCACTAACCCATTTTTTTACTTGGTAAAATTTGCTACAACACAGAAGGGAGAAGGAGACACACAGGTCATTAGGGAAAGAACCGAAATATTTGTCTTCAATACATAAAAGTTGAACATTAGGTGAGTGCAAAAAAAAAAAAAAAAAAGTAACGTCACTGAAGTTAGATCCAGCAGGTTGGAAATTCTCTGCCATTTTCTACATGTACTCAAGGTTTGTTTCATTCATTCCATCAACAAATATTTATTGAATACCTATGACTGGGTACTGTTCAGGCCCCTAGGGAAATATTTGTGAGCAAAATATAATAACCCCTGGCTTCACGGAACTTACATTCCATTAGAGAAAAATTGTGTAGGGTCTTATATGCCATTGCAGGAACTGTGGATTTTATTCTGACAATGATTTTTAACACAAGAGTGACATGATTTAACAGAACTTTTTAGAAGATTACTCTAGATGCAATGTGGAAACTCAACTATAGCAATGCATGTGTGAAAGTGGCCAGAGGAGATAAGACTAATGCAATAATCCAGGCAAGAGCTGATGGCTGTCTGGAGCAGTGGATGTGATGAAAAGTAGTCTGATTTTGTAACTATTCTGAATGTACAATCTGTACAGTCAATAGGACTTACTGACAAATCAGATTTGAGGTCTGAGAACAAAGGTCAATAGAGCCCCAAGGTTTTGTACCCAAGCAACTGGAAAGACAGAATTGCTAATTGGCAAAAAGACAGTCTCTTCAACAAATGATGTTGGGAAAATTGGACAGCCACATGCAGAAGAATGAAACTGGACCATTTCCTTACACCACACACAAAAATAGACTCCAAACGGTTGAAAGACCTCAATGTGAGATAGGAGTCCATCAAAATCCTAAAGGAGAACACAGGCAGCAACCTCTTCGACCTCAGCCGCAGCAACTTCTTCCTAGAAACATCGCCAAAGGCAAGGGAAGCAAGGGCAAAAATGAACTATTGGGACCTCATCAAGACAAAAAGCTTTTGCACAGCAAAAAAAACAGTCAACAAAACCAAAAGACAACCAACAGAATGGGAGAAGATATTTGCAAATGACATGTCAGATAAAGTGCTAGTATCCAAAATCTATAAAGAATTTCTTAAACTCAACACCCAAAGAACAAATGATCCAATTAAGAAATGGGCAGAAGACATGAACAGACACTTTTCCAAAGAAGACATCCAAGTGGCCAACAGACACATGAAAAAGTGCTCAACATTGCTCGGCATCAGGGAAATCCAAATCAAAACCTCAATGAGATATCACCTCACACCAGTCAGAATGGCTAAAATTAACAAGTCAGGAAATGACAGATGTTGGCAGGGATGCAGGGAAAGGGGAACCCTCCTACACTGTTGGTGGAAATGCAAGCTGGTGCAGCCACTCTGGAAAACAGTATGGAGTTCTTCAAAAAGTTGAAAATAGAGCTACCATATGATCCAGCACTTGCACTACTGGGTATTTACCCCAAAGATACAAATGTAGGGATCCGAAGGTGTATGTGCACCCCGATGTTTATAGCAGCAATGTCCACAATAGCCAAACTATGGAAAGAGCCAAGATGGCCATCGACAGATGAATGGATAAAGACGATGTGGTATATATATACAATGGAATATTATGCAGCCATCAAAAGGAATGAAATCTTGCCATTTGCAACGACGTGGATGGAACTGGAGGGTGTTACGCTGAGCAAAAGGTATGTGCTATGGTGAGCGCTGTGAATTGTGCAAGACTGTTGAATCACAGATCTGTACCTCTGAAACAAATAATACATTATATGTTAAAAAAAAAAAGAAGATAGCAGGAGGGGAAGAATGAAGGCGGGGAATCGGAGGGGGAGACAAACCATGAGAGATGATGGACTCTGAAAAACAAACTGAGGGTTCTAGAGGGGAGGGGAGTGGGAGGATGGGTTGGCCTGGTGATGGGTATTAAGGAGGGCACGTTCTGCATGGAGCACTGGGTGTTATACGCAAACAATGAATCGTGGAACATTACATCAAAAACTAATGATGTAATGTATGGTGATTAACATAACATAATAATAAAAATTAAATTAAATTAAAAAAAAAAAAAAGAATTGCCATTAACCGGGTGGGGAAGACTGTGGTTTGAACAGGTTGGAGGGGAAGATAAGGCACTCAATTTTGAACAAATGTTTTGTGATGCCTATGAGAACATAAGGTGGAGATGTCAAGAAAGCAATTAGATAAACCCCATCTCTCTGAACTTCATTCTACTTAGCTATAAAATTGGGTAACAATTATGTGAGGATCAGAGATAGCACACGTCAAGCACATGGAAGGCCATAAATACAATGAACAGCAATCACCATTAATGTGACCATTACCAGCCAACATAACTATCCTACCGTCAGTGGAGGTGACTAAGACGCAAGAGGCAAGGGACAGTTAATTATGGTCACAATCACAATGCAAAACAAACAACCATAAAATCTCAATGGCATATGACAAGAAACATTTACTTAGCTGGCTGTCAGCTGATTTAGGCTGATCTAGGCTGGACTCACTCATGTGTCTGCTGCCCGCTGGAAATACAATTGATTTGGACTGGTGTCAGCTGGGAGTGGTTCTGCTCCATGCAGATCTCCTCCTCCTCCTCCTCCCAGGACTAGTATATACGTCCCATAATGTTAAGAGACATAAAAGACGGACGTACTCAATAGTTAAGTAACTTCGTTGTAATTTGGTCTTGGTTTTGAAGGGGGAGATTATGCCACCCAAAACATGCCACTTTGGCATATTATTTTGAATTAAAGTCACTTAAGAAACAGCCAGTGCAAAAAGGACACTGTGACCCTCTTTTGTTCCCCCTGAAAGCAGGAAAGCAATCTCCCCTGTGAAAGGTGCCCTCCCCATACAGGAGGGTAGAAGGCACCCTTATCACCGGAGACAGGGAATTTAGGGCCAAGAAGACTACATAAACAAACTTTGTTTCTTCTTCTCTAATTTGCTACTCCAAGCCCAAACCCCTTTGTCTTGTCAATTCTTCACAAATTTATTGTTTCCTTGTCTCAAAAGTGTAAAGGCTGCCTGCTTTGGTGACTTCTTTGAGTCTCATATTTCTATGAGCTCCCGCATGTATGAAATTAAATCGTTTTTTTTTTTTTTCTCCTGTTTATCAGTTTTAGGTCAACTGAATTATTAGACCAGCCAATAAAGCTGAGAAGGGAAGAAGGGAAAAGTTTTCTTCCTCTACAGTTTCATACCAACGAAGCTCGTCCCGGCGTGAAGGGGACTCGGCAGACCCCTCTTAGCCCTGCCGGTCAGCTCGGGAGTCCCAAGACCCTGTTGCCCCCTAGTGACAGGAATTCCTCCTGGAGACTTATGCCCAAGGGCCACCCTGCTCAAAAACGGATTTAAATTGCGCATGATCCAACAGGCTGTCACAGATCTTCATGCTTTCAGCAATCTGACCACAGCAGTGAGAGATACTTTCCCTTTAAATAAGGGGAAAGATGCATCACTTGACGCTGTACCACCACCCATCGCCCAGCTCTCCCGAGTGACCAAAATATTTCTAGTCCGTTGGTAACCATGACTAGGATTTAGGTCCCATTTCAAAAGTGATTCCTTAGCTTTTACTTACTACTCACGTTCATTCTTACCCCTAGCCGGATTTCTTAAAAATCTGGACTGATGACAGAGTATAGAGCAAAGAAGGACATTAAGAACTGGGCTATGTTTCTTCAGTTGGATCATTTTTATGAAACGTTTTCACTGAGGAAGTAAATGTACCAACTAGTACAAGTTAATACCAGGGTATGAAATGTAAATGCACTTATCTGAGATACAAAAGGCTCTGCTATCTATGTTTAGTCCTGCTTGTATTATGTGTACATACATATAGCATATAGATTTAAATATAGTTTATGAGGAGGGAATTATGGTTTAATTATTAATTAAGCAATATGTGGCAAGGCAACAGTTCTGACATTTATGAGAAAATTAAATTTCCAACATAGAAAGCATAAGACACAGTTGGGTGCATCCAATCCCCAAGGATGTGATTATCTAATGATAAACCATGTTTTCTGCAGCTGCATGATTGCTGTTACAAAAATAAATGTTTATTATAAGTAAGATTGTGTTCTTTTTCTATGAAGAATAGATGAAGTTGGTTGCACAGAATATCAAACAGATGTTTCAACCAAATTGTGTATCTTCAATGGATTAATTCTTGCTATTTAAACTGGACTACTTCTGAAAACAGATATAGTCTACATGAGGAAAATGTAAAGAGTTCTCGAGCAAACTTTGCATCACTGTAAAATAACAAACAGCTCGTAAAGGTACAGATGTAGACAGTTGTGAGCTTTCCAGCTTCATTTGGTGTGTACATATACACAGAAGCTTGTGAGGGTAATACAGACTTAGGGTGATTTGGGAAATGTTTCTACTAGTAGGACTAGTTCTGCGATGGTTCCACCATCTGCAAGGGGACTGGTGAGGATTAGGCACAATCCCTCCCTGCCCCCTCTTTTGTTTTTACTTTGAAATTTTTTTTAATATACCTGGTATCTTTATCTTGTCAGCCTTATTTTATGCTAGATAATCTATAAAACATGTAATATATGTACTACCTCATTTAATCCTCCTCGCAACCTTAAAAAGGTGTTGTTAAACTAATGTTAACTGAAGTCCGGATACATAAAGCATCTTAACCATCATCACCCAACTACAGAATACAAACACTTGGATTTGAAACCTAGGTTTGCCAGACTTTGAAATGCATGCTTACTTTCACTATGTCATGGTGCTGGATATTTTCCGTTTACCCCTGTCCAGATCTACTTTCCACCCTTCTCTGTCCTGGTTTTGGTCCTTTGAGCCTAATCTGTGTGGATTCATCAATTTCTTTCTTTCTTTCTTTCTTTTTTTTTTAAGATTTGACAGAGAGAGAGAGAGCACACACACGCACAAGCAGGAGAGGAAGAAGCAGACTCCCCACTGAACAGGGAGCCCGATGTGGGGCTCGATCCCAGGACCCCAGGATCATGACCTGAGCCGAAGGCAGACGATTAACTGACTGAGCCACCCAGGCATCCCAATATGCCCCATTTCTTTCTGGCTTTTGGTTAGGTTCAAACAAGACAGCCCCTGCAGGAGATCTGACAGCTACTCTCTAGAAGATACTTCTCTCTTTCTCTCTCCCTCCCCCCTGGGTTCCACTCACAGCTCCCACTTCTTGCTCACATAGGCCATGGTGGCAACACCTCCCTTATATTATGAACTCTGATTCCCTGCAGTTTCTTTCAGTTTCTCTACACCATATAAAGAGCTTCCTTATTACATTATCTTCAAATTATTCAATCTGACTGTTCCATCTGTTTCCTACTGAAACTCTGATACAGCTATGTCGTTTTTTTCCATTTCTTAAATAATATTCTATCAATTATAGTTTGACTTCATCCCTTCAACAAAGTACAGTATGTTCCAGACACTATTCGGTACTGAGGACACTAAGATATAAAATACTGCCCTCCTTTAAGAAGCTCACAATCTAGGACACCAATATGTTTTGATACTTAATATTGTAGAGGAATTGACAAAGAAAGGGTAATTAATCTAAACACAAGGGTCAGAGAGAGCTTCCCAAGCAGGCCATGTTTGAGCAAGGCCTTAGAAGGATGAACAGGAGTGGCTGGGCATGGCGTGGGGGTTGCTGGAAGGGTACTGGAGTAGAGGTCCCAGGGCACCAAAGGCACAAACGTTTGACAAAGAAAAGCCTGGGGCTAGAGGGAGAGATCTCAAGCATGGCTTCCTGTCCATGTGCCTGGAACCCAGAGTGCAAATCGAGTTTTGGGAAGAGGTGGTCCTAGAGAGATGGACTAGTGGTTTCTAAAGTCTGAAGGGCCTTCTATAGTCTGTCCGTAACAGAGTTTACTCTTGAAATACTTCAAGTAGAAGAGAAATATTCACAATCTCTCATCTCAGGAAAGTAGTTCTGAAAACAAAAAAGCAAGTGGGTTAGAAGGAGCATGTTCTAAGGAAACTGGAGAAGTTTGAGACACAAGTTACTTCGGCTTAAAATGGTAATGGGAAGGAAAACATAGAAAATATTCTCTTGCCAGACTGGCCTATAGATAGTCTATATATTGTGTGGTTGGAGGAGGAATCAGGATGCCTCCCAGGTTTCTGATTTGGGCCACCACGTGGAAATCACCTAAGTATCAGGGTTTCTGAACCACAGCGATTGACATTGGGGCCAGATAATGCCATCATGAGGGTCAGTGTGGGGGTGATGTCCTGTGAATTACAGGATGGTGAGCAGCATCCCAGACTACCCATTAGATGCCAGTAGCATAGCACCCCACCCCCGCTGTAACAACCGAACCTATCTTCAGACATTTTCAAATGTCCCCTGGCAGGCAGAATCACCCCTCACTAAAAACCACTGTCTAATGTAATAGAACTGACCTGCATAGCACAACAATGAGTGCCCGCTTTGGACACAGGGCATTTGAAGTTTTTATGGTAGAGGAGCTGTTCGTACAAATGAGGGGGACCCAAGGGACCTGGGTGCTGGAGATTTCCTTTTGAGAGACATCGGTACACAGTTACGAAAACCCCTGGAGAAATTCAGATCACCCTGGTGGTGCATGGCTAACCCTTTGACGTATTTCAGTCGTGAAATGTATGAAGGCCATCTGAATTTTTATGAGAAAAAAGCAATGACATACACTAGAAGCAGTCTTTGCAGACTGCTCAGAATCTATAACCTTTTATAAATAAATTTAAATACACATACTTCATCAGCTTTGGGATTATCTGTGGAAAAGCAGTTTATCAAATAAATCTCTGTGTGTCCCTGTGTGTGCAATGGTTTCTACCTTCACAGCCTGCCTGCCACTGCCTTGTGATTGAAGGGAACGGCGTTTATCACTGAGATACCTGTTTGGAACAGATAAAAAGTTAACGTTGCTAAAGCCACCTGAGTAGGAAGAAGCAGAGCAGAAACTAGAGCTTAATGGTATGTGATTTTTTTGTCGTGTACTTTTCTTTTGTCTTTTTTTAAAAACATTCCATGTACGTTTCTGTATTTTATAAAGAACCCAAGAGCATCTTTAATCTGCATTACCACCATGATATAAACTAACGCCCCTAAGAACTTACTAGGTACCAGAAACACAGAATTTTATAGACGTCGTCTCATGTGATCTTCCCCCGAACCCTGTAAGTTAGGCACTATTCTCTTTTACCGATGAGGAAGGTTTAGAGAATTAATGAACTTGCCCAAGGAAGCAGAGCTGGTGGACATTGTAGCTATGGGAATTCCAAGCCTCTGTCTTCAACCCCACGCCACACTTTCTCAATCTCGTATACATACAGACACATGGCAAATAAGAATTTAAGGTGTTATGTATTTGACTTGGTAAAATGACTGGACAAAAATTGTCAAGCTTATCCGTATTTTATGCACGAGTGCACTCAGTACCAAAAGTACAAATTGTGTGTCAAAAAGACACCTAGCTTCTTCCTCTGCTTTAGTTCTTACTTTGTTCGGACTTGTATTTCATTTCCTTATTTACATGGTTGTCTTTCCCATTTGATTTTAAACTTCTTGAGAGCAGAGACTGTCTTTATAATTCTTATAACAAAGCTGTACTGACTGACACACAGTGAGTGCCCCCAAACCGTTTCTTGATTGCTTAATTATGAATCAAGGAATGGATTTGTTCTAAATGCCTGATGGTGAGCTCATTCCTGCATATTGTGGCAATACCCCCATTGTATTAAACTGTGTTTCTGGCGGTTTCTTTTAAATGGCAAGTGTTCAACTCTCCCAGGCAAAGATGTCCCCCTAAAATGTAATTATTTGACTTACTAATTTCCTGCAGAAAGGAAAACTCTCTCTTTTTTTTTTAAGCCTACCTCCTTGTTAGGTAAATTCTTTCAGAGGGTAAAAGAGAGTTAGGCAGATATTTAGCTTTATTCGCAGTTTCCATGTGCAGATAACAGAACAGCGGGTGGTGGGACACTCAGGCTTTGGTGTCAGACAGATGTAGGTTCAAATACCACATTTATCCATTCAGAGCTGTGTGATCTTGGCCAAGTTATTTAGCCATGCTAAGACTGAGAGTATTTTTTTTTTCTCCTATCTAACCTGGAGATACTAGCAAACTTATCAGGGAGCTGTGAGCATCAAATGAAAGAACATACCCAAAGAATTTCCCACAGCTTGGCATTCATGTTCTGGGGACACAGTGATGAACCAGGTACAAGACAGCTTCTGCCTTCACAGAGTGTACATTACAGTAGAAGAGCTAACATATACTAAATACGCTTATTGAAAGAAAATAATTACTGCATACAGGGTTAAAAAGGAAACAAGCTACTGAGATAGGTGGTCACGGGGTGGGGGGTGGTGTGTGGGGGGAGGGGAAGTGTGCATTCTGTCCTCAGGAAAAGGAGAAGCCATGGAAGCTTTTTAAGCAGAGGCTCATGCCAATCTGATTTATAATATTTAAAGTCCTCTGTGGCTACAGTGTGGATCAGGATTAGAGGAAAGTAAGGGTAGAAGCAGGGAAAGGGTTAGGAAGACACCGCAATCATTCAGAAGACAGATGATAAGTGCTTTGAAGAGGCTGGTGGCAGTAGGGATAGAGATGACCAGATGGGGTTACTATGTATTTTGTATGTAGAACCAATGGAATGGAAAGGGAAATATAGAAGAAGACTCCTAGATTTGTGGCTGGAGCACTTAGGTAGGTGGGGATGACATTTACTGTGATCTACTAAAATGACAGGTTTTCTTGGGCTTATGATGGGGTTACACCCCAATAAACCTATTGGAGTTTGAAAGTATCTTAAGTCAAAAATGCATTTAATACACCTAACCCAACCAAACATCTCTGTTTAACCTAGCTTACCTTAAACGCGCTCAGAACGCTTACCTTAGTCTATAGCTGAGCAAAATCATCTAACACAAAGCCTTCCTTATAATGAAGTATTGATTATTGCAGGTAATCTATTGAATACTGTACTGAATGTAAAAAGACAGCATGGGTGTATGGGGACAGAATGGTTATAAGCATATTGGTGGTTCAACCTCTTGATGGGTGGCTGACTGTGGCTCACTGTCACCGTCCTGCATCCTAAGGAGGATTGGACCACATTTAGCTGGCCTAGCTAAAGATGCAAACTGAAAATCTGAAGTATGGTTTCTACTGAATGCATCTCTTTTGCACCATCGTAAAGTCAAAAAATTTTAAGTCAAACCATCCTAAGTCAGGGATCATCTGTATACATGCTAAAAATTAAACATACTAACTTTGAGCTGCCAATGATACAACTCGGTGGGAAAATCATATAAACACTTGGATATATGAAAATTTAAGGGCAGATCTGTGTTACAGATATGTACTTGGAAGTAATGAATACATAAGTGCTTGTAATAGGAGGCTCTGCCCCCTTTCCTCATATCTTCTAATTTTAATTTCTGTGCCATTTCCCAAGAGAGAACAATATTGGGAAAATAAGTTGGATCTATCCCCAATTTTCCTCCCTCATTTCTTTCCAAGGGAGATAGGATGGGTTTTTTCATTCAACAAAGTAGAATACAAAAATGGGCAGGCAGAGCTTAACCCCCTTCGAGGTTCCCTCTTTTGGTATATGACTGTGTTCGCATACCCCTGAGTCAGGCCCAAGTCTACTGTTAGAAGGATGCCTGGTGGCCATTCTTCCACTGCATTTGTCATCAGTGCTTGAAGGTGGCTGGGTAGGTGTCTTACTGGCTTGCAAACTCATTCTTTAGCACACATCAGTATTCAAGTAGTAGGAAGCCTGATTTTAGTACAGAACCAACCACATTACCATGATTACCTATTACCCTAGAGCAGCCACATTTCTCTCAAGACCATGAGAATAAATTGTTTTGTTGAAAAAGACCAGAAATAGGCTTCACAAAATACGCAGAGGTCAGAAAAAGAGGAGGAAGAGGTGAATGAGAATGAGAAGTCAGGCAGTTAGAAGGAAGAGCAAGAGGGAATAGTCGCCTAGTAAAAGCGCTGAGACATCAAGGAAGATGAGGACCCAAAGGTGTCTGTTAGGCAAACAGGGAATACGAGGAAAATTCTTTTGTGTTATGAAAGGTTTCTTTTTTGATGCATTAAAGATATCATATGAAATAATGAAATGTTAGAAGGAATCCCTTTACTGTTAAGAAGAATTCAAGGAGCTAAATCTAACAACTAATACTATAACGCCTCTAGAAGAAAACAAAGAAAAACGAACCCCTTAATTTCCTTCCACTTGAAAGTTCTTTAATGCCTGAGCTACAACACTTTCTTATAGAGATACTGATTAAACTATTAATATACATGGAAAATGTAATGGCTAATGACATTCATACGAAGACATAATTAAATATGTATCATCTCTGTAGTAAGTTTTAACAAATACTTCTAAGAGGAAAGAGGGCAGATAGGGAAGTGGGCTGGCTGATCCAATCAAGAAAGACTGAGGTTTACAATAGAACTTTATATTTTCTCTAAGCAAGAGATACACAAGCCCTGACTTCTATGACCTTCTAAGGCACTAGAGCATTAATCTGTTTGTTCTGGAGGATCCCCCCTGGCAGGGATGAGCTTCCTCTGGATGGAAGTGATTATGACATGGCTGAGCTGAAAGAATTTATAGTAGAAGACTCAAGAGCTGGAGGCCTATTGGGAATCAAACTCAGTTGTCGGGTAGCTATGAAGAGACTTTGAATATCAGACTTTGAATATCAAAGTATTTAAGGGAAGAGGAATAATGTAAGCTGTTAACTCTCTCCCTAGTGTCAAGTAGAGACACAAGGGGCCTTAAAAAAATTAGTATATGTTTGCTCTTCTTCAGAAACAATAAAGTGGCCACAAGCTTTTATGCCCAAAAGGCCACTTTACACTGTACATAAAAGGATGTATTATTTGACTCCTAGTCTTCTTTATGGGCAGAGATGGTTCTTCAAGTATTTTGAATCCCCTAAGACTTTTGGTCCCCATGGGAGAGAGGAGTTTCTACAAGGTTGTTAGAAAACCTTTATTGGGAAATCTGATTATCAGAGAAGGGGGATCAAGATTGAATTTGAACACAGATAATCAGAGCGCCAATCAACGTAGACATTTATCTCACCATGCATCAACAGATTCTTTATTAGTGCCATCCAATAGAACTTTCCACAATCATAAAAAAATTCTTTATCTGTGCTGCCCAATATGGTAGCCACTACCCAAATATGGTTGCTGAAAATATGAAATGTAGCTAGTGAAACTGAGAAACCGAATTTTGACACTTTAGTTTATTAAGTATAAATTTATATAACCACATGTATTTAGTGGCTACTATAAGGGACTATTCAATTTTAGACTACTCCGTCCAATGGTCTTTGGATGTTAAGGACATGATAATTTCTCTTCTTTTCTGGTCAACTGACTTTACATAGAATGAATCTCAATTTCCTGTTCATACAGGGAAAAACTTAGGCTTAAGCTTCCTTCTACAGGTGAGACCAAGGTAGAGAGAAAAAGGAGCACAGAGCCTGCACTGCATGAAAACTACAATTTCTTCTTTTCTGTAGCCCCAAACTTTAATACATCATGTAGGTTCTCTTCAGAAATGTCTGTCTTTGGTTCCCTCACATGTGCTAGAGCTTTCTGAGATCTGGCGTCAACAGCTATCCCTGGTAGGTGGTACTGAGGGTGTAACAGAGATCATCTTGGTAGACACTAATACTTTTTCATCTCAGGTAGTTCAAGTCCTGAAGTTATGAGTTCAAGGGCTAAGACAGAGTTCTTTGCACAGAGTAAAGAAGATACTATTTCTGTCCATGACCATGAAGTTTACTGTCCTGTAGTAGAAAAACATGATAAAGGACACAAACCCAAAGCCCACCCATTATGGGTTGAATTGTGCCCCCCAATTCATATGTTGAAGCCCTAACCCTCAGTACCCCAGTACCTCAGAATGCAAATATGAAGACAGGGCCTTTCAAGAAGTGATTAAGGTAAAAGGAGGCCATTAGGGTGGGCCCTAATCCAATCTGACAGGTGTCCTTATAAGAGGAGGAAATGTGGACACACAGAGATGCCAGATGCACAGAGGAAAGATCATGCGAGAACACAAAGAAAGGGCAGCCATCTGCAAGCCAAGGAGATGGGCCTGAGAAGAAATCAACTTTGCCAGTACCTTGATCTTGGACCTCCAGCCTCCAGAACCATGGGAACATACATTTCTGTTATTTAGGCCACTGAGTCTGTGATATTTCAATATGGCAGCCTCAGCAAATACACCACCTCTCAGATCTTCATGGATTGTGAGGGGGAAAAAAAGGGAAGGAAACACCGATGTCCCTCCTGTATACCCACCTCAGCCTCTCCCCCACCTCATGCCAAACTCAGGGGAGTGAACAGAGAGGGGCTTTAGAAACACAGGGAGAGTGGTTGTGTGCTCTACATAGGGTACGTGGGAAGCTGGCACCCTTAAGAGAACCTCACCGATGGCTTGGACTCCACTCCCCTGATGGCACATAGGGCACATAGGGCACGGCATCAAGTGTGAACAATCATCCAGGGCCTGAGTCAGCCAGCCTGGCTGTCGGGAACTCTCACAAGCCATGGGCACCAGAAGTGATTATATACATTCTACTCCTACCCTAAAGCAGCAAGCCTCACAAACCAATGCCCTAAACCTACGGGGATTGTCTCTATCCACAGGGAAACCATTATGACCTGGGGTCCTTGCAAAGCATCTTTTGTCCTTGATGCTGGGCAAGGTGTGGAGTTAAGGATTACAGAGAAAGAAAACAGACTGGTTCAGTATCTGCAAAATAGTATCATACCTCAAGACACTGGTAGAAAGTACTATGAATCCGGAGAGTTCCAGACAACTTCTTGGTAAGGAAATAATATATGCTAGTTAAAACTTTTGGCTTCCCTTGTTTAAATTATACTGAATGGGCAGAGTTGAGATTTAAAATGTGGAAGGCATTTACCAATTCATTGAAGAGAGACACCTGCTGGACTGGAATCTGGGCAGGAAACTTCCCCAGAGTTAAGAGACAAATCCTGGGAAAGTTTAAAACCAGATATAAAAAAGGAACGGCACTGCCATCTGAACCAGGTGAATGCACCCTGTGCATCATGGGAGGACTCCTGATCCCAGACAACATGATGACTGTGAGCCGGTCCACCTGACTGCTGGCGAGAGGCAGGGCCACTTAACCAACCCTTTCGGACACCGCAGGCGACGGGTCTCCAACAACAGATCCCTCCGGTCTTACAACCTTCAGTTTCTGAGTAACACCATGATTCTCACACCTTCTCTTTGTCTCCCAACACCTGAAACACACACTTTCCTCCCTTCTGGGCCTTCATCCTTCCCTTACTCCACCGAACAAATACTTCGAAATCTGGCAATTTTGACAGAGCTGGGTTTCGTCTGTGCATTTTTGTTTGTTTTTAATTTTGAGCTCATTCCATTATCTTGTCAAGTCCTCAATAGGCGCCTCACCCTATTCCTGAACACATTCCCACTGCTGATCATCACCTGGTTTCTTAATCCTCATCCAGGCACTAAGAACGTGATTAAAATATCAGGCATTCCTCAGGCCCAATTCCCGCTTGTACAAACTTCTTCAATTTTCCACTCTCAAAATGTTTCATTTTTAGTTGATAGTCAACAAATGTGTTGGCTGAAAGTATCTACTACCTTCCACGGTTTTATTTTATTCAAACAGAGGAGATTAAAGAACTCAAATATCTGAAATCCACTCTTAGGAACCACAGGTGTGAGGGATAATATTTAGTGGCAGAAAGCCCTGTCTGATACTTCCGCAGATAATAAAGAAATTCAAAATTGGCCACTCTTGGATGTTGGTTTTGCTTTTTAGGCCACCACTGAGCTATAGATGATAGAGGAGTCTATAATTTGACTCGCACATTCAAATACCTTTACTATTAACAAGTGAAGCCACTTTGTCAAATTATTTCCATGGCAGCTGAATTTCACAGGAGATTAAGCGTCTGGCAGGAGATTAATTAGATGCAACGTGTGATGCATGATTTTTAAATACTGCACACAATTCTGCCAGGGTAAATACAGGCTAAAAAAATTACTGTATCACTCCTCCCATGATCCCAATGTTAAAAGTCAGTCAGTGTAATAGTTCAGTGTGGGAAGTTGGTAAAAAGAAAGCTAGGTGATGTTTTTTTCCTTTTTTTCAGTTCTGAATATTTATCTTTTAGGTTACCTAAGTGTCCTTCATCTATTTGAAAGAATTTCAAGCTTACAGAAGAGAGGCAAGAGAGGCACCTGGGTGGCTCAGTCATTAAGCATCTGCCTTCAGCTCAGGTCATGATCCCGGGGTCCTGGGATCGACGAGCCCCACGTCAGGCTCCCTGCTCAGCCGGGAGCCTACTTCTCCCTCTCCCTCTGCTGCTCCCCCTGCTGTGCTCGCTCTTTCTCAAATAAATAAATAAAATCTTAAAAAAAAAAGAGAAGAGATGCAAGAATGAAACCCGAAAAACACCTTCTCGGTCACATCAACTAACATTGTTTCCATGAACCACTTGAGTGTAGGTTGTAGACATCAGAGCCCCGTACACATGAATGTTTCAGTGGGTATTTCCTAAGGGCAAGAACATACTCATACACACCACATAATTGTAATTATAAAAGTCAGGGAATTTAACATCACTACACCATTAATATGCAGTATAGATACTATCTGCAATTTTTGCCATCTGGCCCTTTCCACCCACCAGCTATAGGTAATCAGTCATTAATATCTGATTTATCTTGCCTGGGTGAATTTTCAGAAAAATGAGCAGATACTTCTCTATTTTATTTCCCTTTTTTCTTACCCAAAGTGGAGCAAACCATCTGTACTTCTTTTGTACTTTGTTTTCCACTTCACAAAAGATGCTGGAAACTACATCTTATCAGTTCATGAACATATGAAATGCTTTTTCTCCCCCACATTCCATCTTGAGAGTACGTGCTGCCTAGGCAAGTACTGCAGAAGCAGTTTTATACGAGGTCAACAATTTGATAATATAGTACTGCTCCAAGTGGCTTCATGGACACATGGACTGGTATTGGCCCACCAACTATATGTTACCAGTCCTCAAGGAGAAAGGTACAGAAAGTCAAAGTAAGTGCACTTGCAAATGTTCCTTACCAACTCGGCAAAGCAATTTTATGTTGGAGTCTAGTGTTTTGTTTTTTTAACTTGCATTGTATTTTCACATCCTTATTTCATTTTTTTAGTGATTTTTCATTGTTTCGTTACCAAAAAAGTATGTCCACAATGAATTTGAAATTAAAGACACCTGTCTTTCTGCTCCTGTTTAAGAGGAATTTTTCTGTGCGTTTTAAAAAAAAAGTTTAAAACAAGTTCTTAAAGAAGTAATCTTAGTAAAAACTAGTAAAAGTTTTAACTTGGCCAAGGTGAAAGATACTGAAACTGCCAACATTTAATTTTGTTCAGTTTAACAAACAGCTGCTTAACATCTTCCACGTATTAAAAGATATAGTATCTTTGTTGATGAAGGGAAAGTAGGAATAAGCCATGAAAATAATAGGAGTTTTAGAGTTAGAGAAGTATTCCCAAGTTCAAATTCCAAGGCTCCCCACTCCACCAGCTAAGAACAAATGCATGCCTTCTTTGAGACTTAGTTCCTTCATCAATAAAACAAGGAAAAAGGATCCAATTCACTTAGTTGTGGTGAAAATTAAAAACAGAGAGCTTAAGTTAGAAATTATTATCTATAGATAGCATCTGTTGGACACGGTTCTTTGAATGTTATTTTGAGTGTCCTTAGCAGGCATATCCTATTTACACCGCAATGCCAGTTTCCACTGAATTATGTCCTAATCTCACTAACATATATCATTTTAATGCTCCCAATTTAATTATCAAAAATTGCCTTGGTGCACACGAGCCTGAACAAAAAGGTGCTTGGCCTCAGAGGGTGCTGAATGAAGGACTGAATCGAAGTATCTATTGAAAACATGCTAAGCCAGAGATCAAGTAGGTAATTCATAAACAATTGGGCTGATCATATATTTGTTTCTCTACAAATACATTTTACAAGTAATCTCTAAAACTTTTTAATCAAAGTTTCTGAGTTATCTAGTGATGAAGAATAGACCATGGTAAGGGAAAAAAAGGCACTCTAGAATACGAGTCGCTCAAAATTCTTATTACAGTTCCTCATCTGCCCATGTTTTATATAAATATAATGTCTTCGTTTCCTTGCCTCTTCAAAAACTGCTTTTCTGGCATCCAAACTGATTTTAAGATTGAGTTTCCATTTAAAAAGCCTAAATTGGAAGTTAACACTGAAGCAGAGCACAAATAGAAACGAACACTTCAAAGCTGCCGGGGCACCCTGTTGCACAGCCATGGAAGCAAGCTGGGTTCGGTGCGCGGCTCCTTCCCGGCAGCATCTCATGGCTCCGGCGCCCGTGTTCAGCAATTCTTTGTTGATGTTGTAGGGGAGCAAAATTGACCACCCCAAAATGTGTCTCTTCGGCAAGTGGATTATTTTAGGCTGAATAATTTTAAGAAACACAAGACTCAAGAAGTTTTTCTTTTTTTGTCTCCCCCCAAATGCCTAAAAGAATTTAGAGGACCTGCCCCAGGAAGGGAGCCCTCACCACGGATAATGACAGCGTAACATGATGAGGGGGGATTAGACCAGGAAGAACCTCGAGAAGCCTGTTCCTTAAAATTCTTCTCTAGGTCCCGTTGCTTCTGTATGGCCCAGCAAACATCTGTTTACAAAACATTTACTCCTTTTTTATCTTCTTGTGAATGGTCTTCCTTCCTTTGAAGTCTCAGACCCTGACCCCTTCTCCTTAGCTCTGGCTGGCATATAAACCTCAACTGCCCGACTCCGTGTGGGCCTCATATTCTTATGGAGCCGGTAAGTACATAATTAAAGGTGATTTTCTCCTGTTAATCTGTCTAATGTCGATTTAATTCTTAGACCACCCAGAAGAATCTTGAGGACAGAGGAAAATTTTTCCCTCTCAACAATACTGAGTCCATAATCAGTTTTTGTTTCTTTTGAAAAGCTAATTAGGGGCATCAGGAGGCGGGAATTTGGAGGAAGGTGGTCAAAAGGTACAAACTTCCAGTTATAAGAGAAATAAGTACTGGGGATGTAACGTAGCACATGATGACTACAGTCAATAGTGCTAGACAATATATAGGAAAACTCTGAGAATAAATCCTAAAAGTTCTCATCACAAAGAGAACATTTTTTCCTTTATTCTTTTCCTTTTATTGTACTCCCTAAACTTATACAGTGACATTTATCAATTATTTCTCGATAAAAGTGGAAACACATTCTCAAAAATAATACATTTTTTAAAAAGCTGATTTAAGGATTTAATTTTCATAGCAATCTGGTTATATAATCTTCAATACCTACTCATGTTTCAGAGAGCCAGGACGAGGCAAGAATTGAAAAATAACGTCATCATTCTGAAACATACTACTGGTCCCTATGCTCTCTGTCAAGGATATCTGATTTCCGTTAGAAGACAAAAAGTATGTGTGCATGTATATACGTGCAACATAAGAACAGGAGTGACAGAGAAAGAGAAAAGAGATACGATAGAAGAGGTGTTTGAGAGCTTAAGAAAAACTTCAGGAAAAAATATTCTCAAAAGCACCATTTTTGTGGTACATTATTGCAATAATAGCCACAATTTGTTGACATCTCCCTAAATCCTTACCTTTCAGGCTTCCCCTCACACTGACTCTAGGCTGGGCCACATGACTTACTTTGGTCCTTGAAAGATTTGAAAAATCCTTGTGACTTGAGATTCACTTCCTTTGCTTGGAAACTGCTGCCGTGTGAACAAGCCTAGGCCAATCTGCTGGGGGATTAGAGAGCCATTGCCCAGTTGTCCCCTAACACCATGGATGACAGGCAACCAACCCTAGAAGCAGGGCCACTTGACTGACTCACATCTGAATACAGACGCATGAGGGAACTTAGCTAAAACAAACAAAAAAAATTACTCAGGGAGAAAGACAAATATTACATGATCCCAGGTAAACGATAAATCTAAAATAGTCAAATTCATAGAAGCAGAAAGTACAATGTGTTTGCCAGAGGCTGGAGTGGGGGGAGGGGAAGAAGGTATTAATCAAAAGGTACGAAGTTTCAGTTATAGAAGATGAGCAAGTCCCAGAGATCTACTGTACAGCACAGAGTCTACAGTTAACACTATAGTATTGAATACTTAAAAATTTGCTGAGGGTCTATCTTATGTTAAGTGTTCTTACCTCAATCAATCAATCAACCACTCAATTTTAAAAACGAAGAAGGTGGTAAGAAAAAAAAAAAGTGCCCAGCTCAGCCTTGTCTGGATTACCAACCCAAAGAATTAATGGTGGTTGTCTAAGCCACTGAGCTTTGGGGTGCTTTGTTACCCAGCCATAACTAATACAGCCCATTTAAGTTTTGTTTCTTACAAGTATTAGATAAATGCAAAATGATAATCATCTTATCATATATCCAATTTCAGCATTATTGCCTGTAATAGATGTGCTCCCAAGAAAAAAATCACTTCTATTCATTACAGCAAGTAAAAGTTATTTTCACATATTTTCATTTCTCTGAGCACTTCGTCTTAATATCTTATCATCTTAAAGGTTGCAAGAGTTGAATCTACAGTTTTACACTGAAATAACTTGGGAAAAATATTTAGCACAGTGCCTGGAAAATATTAGGCTCTCAGACAACACTCATTTAAAAAAGGAAAACACTGAACAGGACAATAAAATAAATAATTAGAAGAGATGATCTCGAAGAATGGAGAAGAAAATGTTTACCAGCAGGGGCTTGACTTAGTCCCCAACTACCAGATGAATGAATGACTCTGAGTGACCTCCTTACTAAGATGCAGATGGTATTTCCCAGCAGGTTTTTAAAATGTAAATAAAGCTAGAATTTGTGCATTTATGAGACAGAGCTATCTGCAGATGAGGGGTAGTCAAAGAAGCTATCTAAATAATGGAGTAAAAAAAAGAAAACGTTCTAAATCAAACTGGATTCCCTTCATAAATACTATTTTTGCATACACTGCCCAACACTCCTCTGTTAACCCGAAATCAAAAAGTCCCTAATGCGAGGGGAAAGGACATTTTTGGAGGCTGGTTCTGACCATTTCAGGAGCCTCAGTGATAGAGAAGGTTTCACCTGTGTCTCATGTTTATCTGTATCCGTGAATTATGTAGTTTGTTACAGCATAACATTCATCATTTTATGATTCAAAACTGTATTAACATGACATTTTTACCTTTGTGACCTATTTCTTCATATGCCATTAATTAACAAATATTATTTACCAAACATCCCTTTCAGACATCCAGCAACATTTTCTCCATATTTTATGTTTCTAGAACAGTTCTGAGCACATATTTATCACATCTCATTATGGTGACTGTTTACATATGCAGATCTTCCACCAGCCATGTATCTCTCAATGGTAGGAACTTTATTCATTTCTGTATCGCCAACAAAATACCTAGTATCCAGGGGGGCATTTAATAAATATCTGTTGAATTCAATTCATTAACAAAAAACCCTTTTTCATGTTGGAACTTTAGCAAAAATACTTCTAAAATATGATCACAAACATTCAAAAAGTGTTTCAAAGAAGCAACATATACATTTTAATGTAATCTTCAGGATTACGGAAGGGACATTCTAAGAATGAGCCCCAAAGTAGAAGTCATCGGGGAAAAATATTCAGATTTGACAATCTAAAAATTTTAAATGTTCTATGCAAAATATTAACACATAAACAAATACAAAGGGCACATGATAACCTGGGGCCAATATTTGCAATATATACAAGAGACCACAAAAAAAAAAGCATTCTTATATAGGTAACTCCTATACATTAGTTTTAAAAATAAACACTTTAATACAAAAAGGGACAAAAATAAAGAAGAAATTCATAAAATAATTATAAATAGGGATAAAACATATGAAAAAATTTTCTGACAAATCTGCAAACAGGGAAATAATGAGAAACTTTTGTCCAACCAGATCAGCGAAGATCAAACAGAATGATAAATTTCAACAGACATCTCAAAACATAGCTGATATAAAAAAATAACCAAGCAGGTCTGAAAAAAATTTTTTTTAAGAAAATCTTAACCAGAAAAATACAACCTCACCTATTTTTTTCTAAGGTGGTTTTTAGTACATTTCCCAGAATCCCTTCCCTGTTTGGATCCTGGTTAAATTGGGACAAAATGATATTCAGAAGGTGAAAGAAAAACAGCAGCCACTACTCTCAGAAGGTTGAAGGGGAGCAGAATATGCCACCCCAAATATGCCTCTATGGCATAAATATTATTTTAGGCTAATTATTTTTAAGAACCAGCACACACAGAAAGAACTCTGAAAACCTGAGAAGTTACCCTTTTGTAAGACATTTATAAAGGAAATCTCCATTTGTAAGGGCTTTTTCCTCTCTGTACCAGAAAGAGGAGGATGACTCTCAATCTTTAGAAACATTTATCAGTGGAGAAGGCAAGGACTTAAATCTGTATAACAACCTTATACTTGTTTACTGTGCTTTTCCTGGTCACCTCCTATAACTGACTCCCCACCCCCAGCATCTTCTTTTGCCTTTAGCTGGAAATGATATTTAATGCCCATTTTAGGGAGTTACTCAGTTTTCCAAGGTCTCTGCCATGCACACTGGAGATACACAATGTTATTAAACCTCTGTTCATTTTTCTCTTGTTAATCCGTCTCTTATTATAGGGTGGGGATCTCAGCCAAGAACCTAGAATGGTAGAGGGAAAATTATCTACAGTCCACGAAAAAATGTGCATGAGAATGTTCAGAATGTTCTATGTGTATAATAGCCTCAAACTAGAGACAAGGCAAATGTAATAAAAAGGTGAATGGATAAAGAGATAATCATACAATGAATTCCTCCCCACCACTGAAAAGTAATGAATTTTTCATACATGACACAACATGTGAATCTCAGAAACGCTGTTTTGAGCAAAAGAGCCACAAACCAGAGAGTATATATTGGGTGATCTCATTCATAGGAAGCTCAAAAACAGGAAAGACTAATCCATGGAGACAGAAACTAGAGCAGTGGTTGTTATGGGGGAAGCAGATTGACTGGAAAGGAGTGGGAGACTTACTGCACAGGTAGAAATGTGCTCTGTTTTGACTGGGGTGGTGGCTACATGTGTGCAAATACTTGTCAGAATTTTTTCCACTCTGTAAAAACAGTGCATTTTATTGTATATAAATTACCCACTAATAAAAATGACTTTTTAAAGAATAGAGTGGAGAAAAAAATTAGAGTTTTTAAAGAGCAGGAAGAGAGCAAAATGGAAGGGAAAACAATATTGGAAGAAAATAATGACTGATAATCCTCTAAAGAATCAATCCATAGAATCAAAAACTCCAAAGTATTCCAAGGAGCATCAATAAAAATTAAACCTAGACATATTATAATGAAATTGAAGAAAAACAAAGAGCAATGAAAAAACCCTAAAAAAAAAAAAAAAGGCAAAAAAACAGCACAAAACACCAGACTTCCTTGAAAGGGATCAACAATTAAATAGAATAAATAAAACACAAATGAATCTCAAAAATAATGTTCAAAAACAGATAAAAACATAAGAAAGGGTGACAATTCAAAATAGTTGGTTACCCCTAAGTAACAGGGACAGTGAGGGGGCACAAGAGGGAGCTTCTGGAGTGCTGATAATAATCTATTTCCAGACCTGGGTGGTGGATACACAAGTGTATTCACTTTTTGAAGTTTCACTGAGTTGTACACTGATGATTTACACACCTAGGATTTAAGCCACATTCTATCTTGCTTAATGTGCATGTTGACCTAACAGTCAAGTATTGCTATAGATAAAGAATTTCTGGTCTAGAATAGGAAAATCCACAGAGACAGAAAGTAGACTAATGGTTACCAAGGGTTGGGAGTTGTGGGGAGGGGGGATGTGAAGTGACTGCTACTGAGTACAAGATTTTGGAGGGTTATGAAAATATTCTAAAGTTTATGTGGCGGTGATGGTTGCACAACTCTGTGAATATACAAAAACTAACGAACTGTTCACTTTAAAAGGATCAATTTATGGTACGTTTACTGTATCTCAATAAAATTGTTATTAAAAAGATTTCTGCCCCTGTATTTGCATAAATTTTTTAAAAAGCACTCTGGAAATAAAAATTACGATAAAGGAAAAGGAACGAGATCCTACCAAGAACCAAAGTTTCTTGGCCCCTTTGTGCTTCCTATGGAAACTTTCTTTCTTCTTCCCGTGTCACACCTTGTTTAAGTGTTTAAACATGTTTAAAGTGTTAAGTGTTTAAAGCATGTTTAAGTACAAGGAAGAGCTCTCCTGTTATTTTAAAACTATTCAAATATGTGCAGCTAATTACTGTACTTTCCAAGGAAACCCAGCATGACAATAATATCAATGCTATTGAAGAAATGCATTGGGATTTTGAGCCAAGTGAATCTTGTTTCCTCCTCCAATAATTCTTAAAGCTTTAGCCTGCCAACATTGACACACAACGCCTGAATTAATCAGGCACTGGTAGAAAAATGATCCGTTTAGGACACTAATCAAAATTCACTTCAACATTACTATGTAATTTTAAAACACAATGCTTTCGCAGAATGATTCCTTCATCCTGCTGTGTTTAGAGATAAAATGGTTAGGAACCTATGCTCTACATTGTATTCCTGGGAAACCTGACCTCTATTTTCCAAACACCACCAAGTACATACATATACTGATGACGACTAAAAGCCACACAATCATTCTTCTAAATTCTGGACTGGTATATCCAACTGCCTACAAAACATCATCCTTTGATTGCCACTCAGATGTCCCAAATTTAATATAAACAAACTGAAATCTTCTCGGACCAATCCCATCATGTCTATTTGTTGTATTTATTTAATAAACAGTTAACAGAGTACCTACTATGTGCCAGGCACTTTTCTAAACTCCTTACAAGTATTACCTGATTTAATCTCTATAACGACCTATGAGTTATCCCCATTTTTACAGATGAGGAAATTGAACCAGAGAAAGGTTAAATGACTTATCCAAAAATCAGCCAGTCAGAAGAGCCGGATTCAAGGGCAGGCAGTTGGGTTCCAGAGTCCTTGCCTTTAGACCATTTAGGTCTTAGACTAGTTAGGATTTATTTTTTAATCTCGGTGGGTGGCACATTTACTCCTCTAATGTACCATCGAATTATTCCTCGATCATGGCAGCATCCTCCAAAAAAGAATCTCAGCCCCCTTCTGGCCTCTCTCCAATCCAATGTTCACCTCAAAACCAAAAGACATTTCTAAATTGCAAGCCTGATCTTACCACATTCTTACATAATACCCTTCAGAAGTCCTCCACCACTCTGAGGAGGTGGCACTTCTTTATTGTAGTTTGAGGTCCTGTGTAATTCTATCTCAACGAAGAAAAGACTCAGAGAAGGATAAAGTCTTAGTCAATATAAATACAAAAGAGCATTTCCTTAATAAAACACAGAGATTGATTTCTGTATGAGGCACTGTGATTTTTCATGAAAAACATTTAACTGGCATACAATTATACTAGTAATTTCACTATTCAACAAGAATATATTAAAAAATAATTTTTACCAAGAAATGAGCTATCAAGATGTAAGAAGACATACTAGGAAGTGAAAGAAGCCAATCTGAAAATGCTACATTCTATATGATTCTAACATATAATATTATGGAAAAGGCAAAACTATGAAGACAAGAAAGATCAGATCATTCTAGAATGCTCTCAGTTCAAA
Organism: Mirounga angustirostris; assembly: GCF_029215605.1. Lineage (NCBI taxonomy): Eukaryota > Metazoa > Chordata > Mammalia > Carnivora > Phocidae > Mirounga > Mirounga angustirostris. The sequence goes on along the minus strand of NW_026991719.1, from coordinate 21,433,884 downwards.
TAGGGAAACTCTGAGAAGTGAGGTAGAATGGAGATTGGACTTCAAGATTTATCACTGTTTATTGCAAAAGCAAAAGCTAATGATCACCGAGGTCTGTACCTACACTGAGTAAGGCTGCACCTGGCACACAGTAGGTGCTCAATTTCTTCATCAAATGAATGGATTAAACGCATCAGTTTTCAGTTGCTGTGCAACTTACTTTTTATTCACTGTCTCACTTAACTCTTACAATAAATCCAAAGGACAGATACTGTCCAGTGATTTTGCAGATGAGAACAATAGGGCACATAGAAATGTGAACTTTCCTCTGTGACAGAGCTGGATTTGAGCCCAGTCTGGAATGCTCCATCTTTGTTTCCTTGTTTTCATTTCATACCTTCAAATAAAATATACTTTACCTGAAACTTACTTGTAGATTCAGCCACTCAATGGACTGCCAGTTTATGAACAATGACTCTCTGCACCTGATCATTATCAGCCTCAGTTCTCAGTTCTTGAACTCACTGTTACTGTGCCAAAATTACGATCTGTGTATTTGACCTCTTCTATAAATCTGTTGTCTTTGCTGCAGTCCACACAGCTAAATGTCACTCATAGCCTAGACCTGGACTGTCCAATATAGTTTCCATTAGCCACGTGTGACTACTGAACACTTGAAATATGGGTAATGAAAACTGAGCTGTGTTATAAATACAAAATACATATTGGATTTCAAGACTTAGCAATTTAAAAAAAGTAATAGAGTTTAGTATTTTATTATGTTGATTGTACGTTGAATAATATTTTAGCTATACTGGGTTAAATTCAATATATTATTAAAATTAATTTCACTTTTTTTTTTTTTACCTTTTTAAATGACTACTAGAAAATTTTAAATTATAGATGTGTCTCACATTATTGGCCCACATTATTTTTTACTGGATGGAGATGGCCTAAACTGACACCAATACCATTTTCAAAAGCTTTTCTTATTGTGAAAATATACATACAGAAAATTGTATAATTCATAATGTATAATTTTATCAACAATTATAAATGGAACATCTGTGTAACCTCCACCCAAATCAGGAAATACAACATTTCTGGGATTCTGGAAAAATACTATGTGCCCCTTCTCATTCAAAACACTGTTGCCTCTTCCCCTAAATGTAGCCACTATTTTTTCTAAAGATTTATTTATTTTAGAGAGAGAGAAAGAGAGCAAGCATGGGGGGGTGGTGCAGAGGAAGGAGAGAGAAACTCAAATCAAGTCCCACATTGGGCTCCTTGCTCAGCGGGGAGCCTGCTTCTCCCTCTGTCTGCCACTCCCCCTGCTTGAGCTCTTTCTTTCTCTCTTAGATAGATAGATAGATAGATAGATAGATAGATAGATAGATAGATAGATAGATAGATAGATAGATAGAGATAGATAGATAGAGTAAAATCTTTTTACAAATAATAATAAAATAAATTAACTGACTCGAGTATATACCTGCTTATCTTCAAAGTTACTAGACACGAAATTCTCCAAAGTGGTTATATACAAACTATACTCCCACCAGTAAAGTATGAGTGTCCCAGTTGCTCATCATCCTTGCCAACAATTAATATCATTATATGTATTACTTTTTGCCATCTTAGTGGGTGCATCTCTTTGTGGTTTGAACTTGCCTTTCCTTACTCACCAATCAAGCAGGTTTTCATATATTTAAAAGATATTTGAATTTCCTTTTTCTTAAGTATCTGTTAAGTATTTGCTCATTTTCTATCTACTGTTGACATATATTTTGATCATTCTGCAAGACTACCAAAACTGCACTCAATTTCACGGCTTTTTCTTCCAGATTAGCACATGTTCTCAATACAAAAAACTATTTGAGAGCCACATTTAACTTTCTGCGTTCTCAACTTTCCCTTGTTTTGGCCTGCAAATTCTTCACCATGTTGTTAGTTCTCCACTGTATTTAAGAGGTTTTCTTTTTTATTTATTCTTACTATTTTTAGTTGTCCTAAATTATAAGAGTGGTCTGATTTATTATTCCATCATTCCAAAAATCAGAAATTCAATTTTTATGATTTCATTACAGTGATTTATTATCATACAGGACTTTGTTGCCTAGGATTTCAAGGTGCACATCGATCATTCCATGTAAAAACTCACCTCATGACAATTACTCTCTCACCATCAACAATTATAAAATGGGAAAAAATATATGAAATAAGTGCTTCATGACATTCAACAATACTAAGCACAAGAATGTGATCCCTGTGAAAAAGAAAACAATTAAGATGAGCTCTATGACTTACTCAACTCTCTGCTGAGTGGAATTTTCTGAACTATGACAAATGGAATGGGAACCAAACCTTGTTCAGTAGTGTCACTGAGCTGAGGAGACAAAAATGAAAATTGGGGAGGCTGAGGTGGCTATAATTTGGGGGACAGAACAACCAAACCAGGGAGTGTTACATGGAGAGTGTCCTCCGTAAATCTTTGTGTTTGTCCTACTGACTCTTCGTCTGAATACCTACCTGAATATACACAAGATGAAACTCCCTGAGGCCAAGCAGAGAGTAATTCTTAGCGAAGAATAATTACTAAGGATCTGAGACACTACGGGCTGAGAATTGTTCAATTATACACCAGCTCAGGAGGAGAGACTGTATTAAATACATGGAAGAATGTGGTATAAAACCCAAAGGATTATGATTTAGTAGTATGGCGAAAATCATCCTAGAATAAAGGCTTACTTTATAGACCTGCCCCCAAAAAGGCTGAAAAGAGGCCTTTAAAGGATCAAGCTGATCTGCAAATGCCTAAGCTGCCTGCTAGAACAAATTCAACACTCAACATATAATTTAAAATATCTGGAATACATTTAAAAAAAAAGTAATACCCATGTGAAGCCATCAAAAAATATGACACGTAACCAGGAGAAAGCTAAGTCAAAATAAGTAGACCTAGAAATAACAGAGATGATGAAATTGATAAGAACTTCAAAATAGGTATTATAAACATGCTCAAGAGTTTTAAAGAACATATGAACAACAAGAAGAACATATGAACATAATGTAGAGAGAATGAGAAGGTGAAACAATATACAGGATGGAACTTCAGAAGATTAAAAACAGTATCTGAAGTGAAAATTTCACTGGAGAAGAGTAGCAAATTAGATGCTGTAGAACAAGAGATTAGTAAATGTGAATACCTAGAAAGGATTCAAAGTGAAACATAAAATAAAGGAGACTAAAAAATTAACATAGCCTCAGTGCCCTGTGGGACACTATCAAAAAGTGTCTAACACATGTAATTATAGTCACAAAAAGAATGTGGGGGGAGAGGGGAGGAGTCAAAAATAGTATCTCAAGTAATGATGCCCAGAAACTATCCATCTGATAAAAAACTATAAACCTACAGGTCCAAGAAGCTTTCCCAAGCCCAGTGAAAAACACAAAGAGAATCACACCAAGGCATTTCATAAATTAATGAAAAACAGTCATCGACAGAAAGTCATAAAGCAGCTAGAGAAGGAAGACACATTACATACAGAGGAACAAAGATACAAAAGACCACAGACTTCTCATCTGAAATTATTTAAGGCAGAAGAAAATGAAACATTCTTTAAACACTGAAAAAGTTGTCAATCTTAAATTCTATGTATTATGATAATATCCTTTAAAAATTATAGTGAAACAAATAATTGTTGTCATACAAACAAACATGAGAGAGATTACTGCCAACAGACCTATACTGCAGGACTGTCATGTAAGTTTTCCAGGCAGCAGGAAAATGTTAATTGTGACAGTTAATTTTATGAGACTGGGTTAAGGGATGCCCAGAAACCTGGTAAAACATTATTTCTGTGCGTGTCTGTGAGGGTGTTTCCAGAGAGGAAGAGATTAGCATATGAATCACTATTGTGTAAAGAAGATCACCCTCACAGATCAACTGTAACTTGAAGATAGATGCATTTTATTGTATGTGATTTATTCATCAATAAAATTGATTTTTATTCAAACACTTTCTAAGTTGTGGGCCAAGGCATCAGGGTTCATCTCCCTATTCCCCTTCATTCAGCCTGCACTCCAACCTTAGTGAACTCCTGGCGATTACCAGAAAGAACAATGTTCTTCCTTTTCTATGAGTCTTGAGCTGGAATGTCCTTCCTTCTATGTGTACTTCTAGTCAAACTGCTATTTATCCCTCATGATGTTGCTCAAATGAAGTAGCATCATTTCATAAAAATAGAGAGATCTGAAGAGAATGTGTTCTGCCACATTTTTGCTCTACAACACTGAAAAGGACAATCATCTTCAAGCTAATATCTTCATTTCTAACAAAACAATATAAATCTCTTCTTTATAGAAATTTTTTAAGGGTTAAATAAAGTAGGATACATAAAAAAATACTTGGAATACATAAGACACATGATAAAGGCTCATTTTCATTGTTCTATCCCATCTTTCATCACATTATAATTATCACCAACTACCAGAGTCTCTGACAAATAATAAACACTAAATATGTATTAATTATATTAACATGAATGAACATGGATGAACAAGAAGCCATGAAGGCTAGATATTAATTCTGATTTCCTTACTACTTTTACTTACTTACTTATTTTTATGGAATCTTAAAGTCCTTTATTACTTTTCCACCTTCAGGACAAGTCTTTTCCAAGAAGAGATTTGATTAAGCTGACACAATATGGTGGCCTAAATAAATACAGAATTGGTATCTTCCAAGACGTAGCTCTACTTGGATAATGAGATTCTCATAAAATTGTCTGATGACTCTACCAAGAACATATTACCACTAATAAAAATTAATAAAAATTGATTGGTTCCAGAGAAGATCGGTAGTGATATTATCTTCCATTTATGACTGAAGCACATGCTATTTTATGAGTATAAGCCACCATCTTTTTAAAAGGTTAGACCTCTTAAATACATCTTTTCCAATATAAAATACTCAGGGTTTTCTACCTTCTGAAGTGACTGAAGCCAGGAGACAGATTTTTCTAGCACTTTATATTAATGTCAACAACCTTGTGTTTTCTTTCCTCATCTTCCTTAAAAGCAGCCTGTATAGATTTTGATAGAACACAAGCTTTCTGTATTCAAAGCTAACACCATAAAACGAGGGCAAAAACATCTGGTGGGTGTGGAATGGAGTCGTCATTTTGTACAGGGCAACGGCAGTTGTAGGACAGAAGCAAAACCACAGCTGTGAGGAGGTTCTGAGCAGTTCCTATTTTCAGGATATGCTGAACTCATAATTCAGGCCTAATGAATGTGTCTTTGAGATGTAACAGCCTGTTTAGATCCCTGCTTCCGCCGCTGCAGAAAAACTGAATACAGAAATGGTAATGATTTCATGTAAAATTCATAAATAAAATGCAGAGACAAGGGGAATGGTGTGCCCCAGTGGATTGTCATGTGGTAGGAGGGCTAAGTCAATGGAGCAGTTTTTAAGGCCACAACTACAGTTTCTTTTCTTTTGGTTGGAATATATGCAGAGCCAAAATATTTATCAAGGCCTTTAACACCATGCTGTACTATACACGGATATGCTCTGTTCTTCCTACAAAACTACTGAGTTTACGTCATCATCAGTATAAGAACCCGGGTAAATTACAGGGGACACGAGCCTGTAATGAAGGTTCATGATGGAGGACTAGATGGAGAGTGTATTATGCACATCTTTATTTGGGCAAATATCTTTTACATTACCGGTTCAGTGTGACATCAAGTACCCATACATGTCAGCATTCAGAGGCCTATCAACAGTTACTTGCTAGGATATCCATAAATGGTTTAGAAGGAAACATTAGTACTCTGGGATATTGGCCGATAAGTGCTAGCCAACAATGGAAAAAGAAACATAATGAAAAGCTCACCAAAAGTTTACTAGTCTAGCAACTAGCTAAATATAGCTACAGATGTAGATGAAGCTATAGATGTAGCTATAACACGGATGGAGATCAAGAGAGTCTGATGCTGGGGAAACTTCTCATATACATTTTGTGTTTATTCTAATATTCTGCACAAGTAATAAAAAAGCTAAGAAAAAATCAAGTAGGCAAAGGACATACAGATCATGGATAATGACTGGATTCACAGAGCAAGAGACAGCTCCTCATTTGAATTTTAAATCACAGAATGCAGCAATCTTTGACCTTTCTCATTTCTTGAATATGAGAAGGTAGACAGACTGAGGCAATATACAGCACCTGCCTGAACACTGTCAACAGGACTGCTAAGTTATATAGTGCTTTCTGCATTGCAGCTAGCCATCAGTACTGAGGGAAAGGTCATTTCCCAATGCCAATAGGAGAATAAACACATTTATGCAAAGTGCAGCATAACTTTACTCAAGGTAATGAAATCGAAATGTCTAGCTAGTTCCATATAAAAATTGTCACTTTAAAGTCTTTGCATTCACACTGTTGTCTAGCTTAATAAAAATTTGTATACTCATAGCAGATTTAATGCTGGAGCATGCCATTTTCTCCCAATTTCCACTGAACAAATATGACAGGAAAGTAAGTGTGACACTGTTAAAAGCAAAGTTGGCGACCTGATACAAAGTAAATCTTGATATATGGCTAGACGTGGTCCTCCTTATAATGTAAGGACGTTCCAAGTCCTACTGGCAGCAACACTTGTATTTAATTGTAGTCAATCATTGCCTCAGAGAAATCTTTCACTGAATTTGTCTCCCCAGAATGCTCCAACCCTTTAATTAACTAGCTAGACTAATAGTTGTGGAAATTTAGGGCAGCCACTTTCGGACTTGAGGTTGGTAAATTCCTACTCTAGGCCAGTCCTTTTAATTGAGGCTTAACAATGGATTATGAGGATAGTATAAACTTTGAGGATTTTATGATGCTTTAGAATCAAAACCCTGAAAACCACCACACAGCCAACATTCAAAATGTACATGTTTTACCGTAGTTCCCAAAATGTGTTCTCTAGAGTCTATCAGCCATTAAAAGGTTCCAAGGATTCTTTGGAGAAATGGCTGAATTCAGAAATGGGACAGGAAATGTACAAGATTAGTTTAAGATGTTACTGTACCAGAAAGCAAAAAAGCTATTAAGAACTAATAGGTTAATGTCAAGGTGAAGGAGCTTCCGGCAGACTAAGATGAGATAATTTGAGCATCAAAAATAATGACTTCAATGGGTTTAAATACGCCAAGCGACTACAAATCCGTAAGTTCATAATGATACTAAAAATAATAATTGGTCTCAATCAGAAGTTGCCAGGGTATCAACTCATTACTATGAAAATTGATAAATTAAGGAAAGAAACATTTGTCCTGCCTCTCCAATGTGAAGTTGATCAAGTAAAGTCTTTCTATAAATAAGCTTTGTCTAATAAATGCAAAATGAATTCTAAAATCAAAACATCACCATTGTACAACCCTTGATGTAAAGCTTAGAAAGGAGCCTGTGAAGTCACCTAATCAAAATCTAAACCCAAATCCAATCGAGATCTAATTGCCTGTTCACAAGATGTATGAGGAATACAACAGCAATTTGAATGACACCATGAAGAAAAAAGTCAGCCAAAGCCAGTATGTGGGACACTCTACTGGACAAATGACTGGTTTCTTAAGGCATGAAGGGGGACAGAAGGAAGGGGAAGTGTTATATAAGAAAACTCAAGAGATATACAAGCAAATTCAGTGTGTGAAAGTAGATTTAGGTCTTGATTCAAACAAAACAACTGGACAAAAATAATTTTGAAGAGTTGGGAAAAATTGAAAATGGAGAGTGTTATTAAATAATATTTAGAAATTACTATTAGAACAAAGTTGGAAGATGCACACGACCTGGTTTTAAGACTTACTATAGGGGCACCTGGGTGGCTCAGTCGGTTGAGTGTCTTCATTTCAGCTAAGGTCATGATCTCAGGGTCATGAGATGGAGACTTGCATCAGGCTGTGTGCTCAATGGGGAGTCTACTTGAGATTCTCTCTCTGCCTCTCCCCCTCCCTCCTCACGTGATCTCTCTCTAAAATAAATAAATAAATCTAAAAAAAGAAAGCCTTACTATAAAGCTACTACAAGCAAGAGAGTGTGGTATTGGTGAGAGGAAAGACACATAGATCAACTCAATAAATCACAGACCACAGAAACAGACCAACACAAATATAGCCAACAGTTAAGTTTCAAGATGAATTCAATGAAGAAAGGAGTCTTCTAAAGAAATGTTGCTGAACAATTGTGCATCTACATTCTTTCTCCCCCTCTCCCCATGAAAGCAAGAAAGGGAGAGAGAAAACTTTAACCTGTATCTCAAACCTTGCACAAAATTAATTCAAAATGGATCACAGGTATAAATACAAAACTTTAAATAATAAACTTTTAGGAGAAAATCTTCATAATCTCGGGTTAAACAAAAAGTTCTGATCTGGGATGCCTGGGTGGCTCAGTCGGTTAAGCGTCTGCCTTCGGCTCATGTCATGATCCCAGGGTCCTGGGATCAAATACTGCATCGGGGTCCTTGCTCAGCAGGAAGCCTGCTTCTCCCTCTGCCTGTTGTTCCTCGTGCTCGTGCATGCATTCTCACTGACAAATAAATAAAATCTTAAAAAAAAAAAAGAGCTCTGATCTATAAAAGATAAAGAAGACAAATCTGAATTTATCATAATTAAAAACTTTTGCTCTTCACATGACAAGAGAATAAAAGGACAATCTACAGACTGGGAGAAAATATTTGCTTATCAGTTATCCAACAAAAGACCTATATGCAGAATGTAAAAGGAAGTCTCAAAACTTACTAAAAAAAAAAAAAAAAAAAAAACCACCCAATTTTAAGTTTTGCCTGTTATATATCTTCCATATCTTTTCACTGAAGAAGAGACATGGAATGCAAATAAGCACATGCAGAGATACTCAAGACCATCTGTCATCAGGAAAATACAAATTAAAATCACAATAACATACCTATTAGAATGGCTAAAACAAACATGCATAAAGCTTGACAAAGTGCTGGTGAGAACGACGTACTAGATCTCTCAGACATTATGAGAATGTAAAATGGTACAGCAACTCAGGAAAACAGTTTGGCTACATTTTTTTTAGATTTTATTTATTCGAGAGAGAGAGCGCATGTGCGCGCATGTGCAAGTGCAAGCAGGGGGAAGAGCACAGGGAGAGGGAGAGAGAGAATCTCAAGCAGACCCCACACCGAGCATGGAGCCTAACAAGGGGCTCGAGCCCATGACCTTGAGATGACAACCCGAGCCGAAATCAAGAGTCGGATGCTTAACCAACTGAGTCACTCACACACCCCAACAGTTCAGCTATTTCTTAAATTTAAACATACACCTATCGTGTAACTCAACTTGTAGGTATTTACCCTAAAGAAACTAAAACTATATTCACACAAAAACCTGTATATAAATATTTATCACAGCATTATTGACAATTCCCCAAAACTAGAAAAACCTAAATGTCATTCAACTGAAGAATGGAAAAACCAACTGTGGTACATCCTCAAAACGGACTACTTCTCAGCAAAAAATAAAAGGAACATGTTACTGACCCATTCAATAATATGGATCAACCTCAAATGCATTATGCTAAGTGAAACAAAACAGACTCAAAAGATTACCTTCAGTCAGTTTTTACCTATATGACATTCTGAAAAGAGCCTAACTATAAAGACTGATAACAAATCAGTAGTTTCTAGTGGTTAGGAGTACAAGGGGGGTTTGATTTCAAGTGGGCAGCATACAGGAATTTTTGGCAATGAGGAAACTCATCTGTATGCTAATTCTGGTGACTGTTAGAGAGCTCTGTACATTTGCCAAAAGTCAGAGAAGCGGTACACATGCAAACAAACACAAAACTACTGTATGTAAACGAAAGCATAACATTGAAAATAAGTTAATTTTTAAAAACAGTGTTAAATTTGTTAACTCCTTTAGTGGCATGGTGATATTAAAAACAAAAAGATCAGTTAGGTGTGCTCTGATAGATTTTTTGCTTATAAAAGCAAAATGGCACAGCCACATGTGAAGACAGCTTGGCATTGTTTTCAAAACTAAACATAGCCTAGTCATACCATCCAGCAATTGTGCTACTTGGTGTTTAGCCAAAGGAGTGGAAAGCTTACATACTCACAAAAACCTGCCCAGCGATGTTTGTAGCAGCTTTATTCATAACAGCCAAAATTTGGAAGCAACCAAGACGTACTTCAGTAGGTGAATGGATAAACTGTGGATATCCAGACAACAGCGTATTACTCTGTGCTAAAAACAAATGAGGTATTGAACCATAAAAAGATGTGGAAGAACCTTACATGTACAGTACTAGGTGAAACAACCAATCTAAGAAGGCTATGTGACTGTAGGATTCCAAGTATACGACATTCTGGAAAAGGCAAAACTATGGAGACAGTACAAATATCAGTAGTTACCAGGGTTTGGGGTGGGAGGGTGGGGTAGGAATCAATAAGCAGAGCGCAAAGGACTGTTAGGGCAGTGAAACTTCTCTGTTTGATACTATAATGGTGGATACATGTCATACATTTATCCAAACCCACAGAACGTATGACATCAAGGGTGAACCCTAATGTAAACTATGCACTCCGGGTGCTAATGAGGTGTCAATGTAGGTTCATCAATTTTATTTTTTTTTTAAGATTTTATTTATTTATTTGACAGAGAGCGAGCGAGCACAAGCAGGGGGAGGGGCAGAGGGAGAAGAAGCAGACTCCCCACTAAGCAGGGAGCCCGATGCCATCCCAGGACCCTGGGATCATGACTGAGCCACCCAGGCGCCCCTAGGTTCATCAACTTTAACAAATGTACCACTCTGGTGGGTGACGTTGATAATGGAAGAGGTTGTACATGTGCTGGGGCAGAAGGTATAAGGGAACTCCCTGTACCTTTTGGCTCAATACTGCTGTGAACACAAAACTGCTCTAAAAATAGAGTCTTATTTAAAAAAATGGCAAGAACAATTCCTCTCATTGCCCACATGCCTCTGCACAATGTGCCTTTGCCCTTCCTTCCATCTAGAGGTAGACTCTATTTCCCTCCCCTCAAATCAGGGCTGGCCCTATGACTTCCTGTGACCAATGGAACGCAGCAGGAAGTGGTGGTATGTGACTTCCAAGGCCAGAGCTCTTGAGACCTGTTTGCTCTCTCTTGGAATCCTGAAACCACTTTGCAATGAAAAAGCCGGGTTTAGCTGACGGGAAGGTGAGAGGCCACGTGGACAAAATCAAGGTGCTCCAACCTGCAGCCAGTACCAAACGTCAGACTGAATTTAGTTGACAGCCAGTAGAAAATGCTGGAGTAAGCCCAAATGACACGACCCAGAGCAGATGTAAGTCACAGAGCTGAACCCAGATCAAATCACAAAATCATGTACTCAGTATCGGGGGGCTATGCTACAGACCAAGCAATAAGCGTAAAAGACATACACTGAAGTAGGCAAGGGTGAAATGACACAATATCTAAAATTTAAAAATGCCCCTAAAAAGGGAAGAAATAAATGGGAAAAAATGGCAAAATATTGAAAATTGATGAAATGCCCCTAAAAAGGGAAGAAATAAATGGGAAAAAATGGCAAAATATTGAAAATTGATGAAACCATACACGGGATCTTGGCCCATCATTCCCTCTACTTTGGTATAGGTTTGAATAATTCTGTAATATAAAGATTTAAAAATAACATGCTTTTAAAATGATTATAATAAAAATGCTTTACTTATAGATCTACCACACAAACAATTATCAACAAAACAAAAATAAAACACTGTAAATTAAGTATAACCTTGCCCAAGTCAGGCAAAGGAAAATAATAAGAACATCTAAAGTATCCAAAGGGGCACCTGGGTGGCTCAGTCGTTAAGCGTCTGCCTTCGGCTCAGGTCATGATCCCAGGGTCCTGGGATCAAGTCCCACATCGGGCTCCCTCCTCGGGGGGGAAGCCTGCTTCTCCCTCTCCCACTCCCGCTGCTTGTGTTCCCGCTCTCTCTATCTCTGTCTCTGTCAAATAAATAAATAAATAAAATCTTTAAAGTATCCAAAAATTTCATGTAAAATCTTTTGACCTATGCTTAATTCTATTGTCAAGTGCCTCCACGAAGGCAGAGTTACTCCATATATAAAACAGGTCAATACTGTTCTAGTTGTTATATTACCGAGACCAAGGGTGCTTTTCTTCACTAGGTTTACCTCTTTAAGATATTTTAGTCACCTTAAAAATAATGGAATTTTTTTTTTAAGATTTTTTTAAATTTATTTATTTGACAGAGAGAGAGAGAGAGTGAGAGAGGGAACACAAGCCAGGGGAGTGGGGGAGGGAGAAGCAGGCTTCCCACTGAGCTGGGAGCCCGATGTGGGGCTCGATCCCAGGACCCTGGGATCATGACCCGAGCCAAAGGCAGCCGCTTAACTGACTGAGCCACCCAGGCGCCCCAAAATAATGGAATTTTGAGAACAGGTATTTGATCTTCAAATACCCTTAGCACAACCAAGCCTTTTAAGAACCAAAAAGGCCTCCCCCCTTTGAATGTCCTATCAAGAACATCCTCTTGATGTTTATCAGTCAGAGAATGAATTTACATGAATAAGCATATATAAAATATTTCTATTAAATTCAAAATAATAATAGGTTTACATGAATAAGGATATATAAAATATTTCTATTAAATTCAAAATAACAATAGGTTTTTGCAGAAAGCCAATCACATCTGAATATGAATGCTTCTTATACCTCAACATCATCAGTAGAAGCAGAAAAGGATGAAGTGAGCTCACCATCACCCGAGCAGAATGAAGCTGGAAGAGAGCGAACACATGAAATGAGACATATGAACGCTATTATACCACAGTCATAGACAGTGGTGGTGGCGATGTTACCTATGAAGAGTTAGTTTCACTCTCATTTCCATCTGGCTATTTGGAGATTAGAAAACCAAAGAAAGGAGGGTGCCTGGGTGGCTCAGTGGGTTAAGCGTCTGCCTTCATCTAAGATCATGATCTCGGGGTCCTCAGACCCCATGTCTTCAGTGGGGAGTCTGCTTCTCTCTTTCCCTCTTCCCCTCCCCCCTGCTCCTGCTCGCTCGCTCTGTCTCTTTCAAATAAATAATCTTTAAAAAAAAAAAAAGAAAAGAAAACCAAAGGAAAGGAGTAAAAATAAAACATGCAAGAAACCTTGATTAGTTCACAAGAACACAATTAGAACCATCAGGAAAACTTTTATAAATACAGATGAAGAACGGTCATGGGTATCTATGTTTTTAAGAGCCCAAAATGTGACTGGTATGTGCCCAAGTTGAAAAGCACTGTAAAATAAACAAGTAACAAAGAAATGGAAATAATTTATAGGAAACCAAACTTCCTAGTCAACTTTGAAACTTTATTTTTTTTTTAAAGATTTTTTATTTATTTACTTGAGAGAGAGAGAGAATGAGAGAGAGCACATGAGAGGGGGGAGGGTCAGAGGGAGAAGCAGACTCCCTGCCGAGCAGGGAGCCCAATGCGGGACTCGATCCTGGGACTCCAGGATCATGACCTGAGCCGAAGGCAGTCGCTTAACCAACTGAGCCACCCAGGTGCCCGAAACTTTATTTTTTTAAAGGCAATATATCTCACATTTAAGGTAATTATTTAGTGCCCATTATGTGCCTATCCCTAAACGAGCCACTTTTCCAAAATGTGTCATCTAATGTAAAAATCACTTCAAAGTAGTAAAATGATTTGCATTTGAGAAATGAGAACACTAAGGCTCAGAGGTGGAAAATGATCTCCTATCTCTTTGATCCACTGTCCACATTGTTCCCAGTGTACTGCACAGACTTTTGTGCCCAACTCAGAAATTAGTATCATATTAGGTTGCCTCAGGTAAAATGACAACAAATTAGCCATGCAATTTATTTCTCTGCTATATGCAACTTTCTTATTCAACTAATGTATGTAATTTGAGGCTCATAAACTTTAAAAGTGGAGGAGGAGGCTAACAGGCCAGGAAGTACCATTATGATATGTGCAAGCTCTGTCTTTCATCTCTTTCTGCAGATAATCCAACAATTTTGTGCCTATCTCTTAACTCTACATCTTCTGCCAGTGTTTTCCCTATGATCACTGTGTTCTTCACCCCAAGGTAAAAAACATGCTCTGGACTCCATCTGACCCTCTCATCATCATTAAAATCTTTAGTCTATTCCCTAGGCCCCTGTTTGGCAACTGGCTTGAAAAGTCAAGTTAATTTCTAACCCAAAGAAGAAAGTGGGAGTTATTTGGAACTATGGGAACTTTGGACAATAAAACATGGCCACTGGGAAAAATACATTGGTTTCAATAGGATGAGATAGTATGGCTTTTCTTAAAGCACACCTGCCCTGCCTATCAGGAAAATTGACCACATATAAATGAGCAACTCTTAGGTAATTCATGTATCTCTTTATAAGACCAAATAATAGAGTAACTCAATTTCATCAGCACCAAGGATGGTTTGATGGGAAACTTCACTTTCTTGGGGCAGGTAGTTGAGAGGACTCATAGGTAATGATGACTCCACAGAGCTAAAGGGATTTCCACCACTCCATGAAGTACACAATGTCATCTGTGTCCTACACATGAGGAAAGTGAGGATCAAAGAAGCTTATGCAAATCACCTTAGGACACAGAGCTTTTAAGTGTTGGATCTAGCACTTCTCAATGATCTCCTGCAAAGTTTACAGACTGGGAAACATTTCCTAACAATTAACATGTTAGTGGGAAAATGAAAAAAATTACTGGAGATTCAGGGAAGAGCAGAAAAAAAGAAAAGGAAAAAACAGAGTTCATACTCCCCAGATTCCCATGTCTAGGGGTGGGTTTCTGAAACTAAAATGCTTTAAAAAGGGAATCGTGGGGTTCTTGAACCCAACAAAATTTTTTGAAAATGTTATGGGTATATAATTTTTTTGTGCAAAGATAATCTTAGCTTCTACCAGATTCTCAAGGGTAGTAATGAAATGAGATTGTAGGGGAAGAAAACTGATCTTCCCTCTACCCTTCTGGGTTCTTGGCTGAGACTCCCTGTAATAAAAGATAGATTAAGAGGAGAAAAACAAACGGAAGTTTAATAACATGTATATCTCCTGTGTACATGGGAGAGACCCAAGAAAACTAAGCAACTCCTCAAAATGGCCCAGACCACCATCCTAATACCATCTCCACAGTACAAAAGAAGATGTTTTGGGGCAGGGGAGGGTAGTTAGTTATAGGAGGCTATCAGGACAGAGCACAGTAAACAAGGGCAAGGTTATTAAATAGATTTAAGTCCTTGCCTTCTCCAATGACAAGAGTTTCTAGAGATTTAGAGTCATCCTTCTCTTCCTGGTACAGAGAGGCAGACACTCTTATAAATGGAGATTTCCCTTACAAATATAAATATAAATGTCTCTTAGAAAATGCTAACTTCTACTCAGTGTTCAGAGCATTCCCTGTGTCTGCTGTGTCTTAAGAAATAATCAGCTTCAACTAATCCTAATGCCAAAGAAACATACTTTGCGGTGGCAAATGCTGCTCCCCTTCAAGATTCAAAATAAATTAAGAGCCACTGATTCAAATACAACTGGATTCAGTAACAGATAGTGTCAGGAATCTTAAATATAATTTTCCTACATAAGCTCTTTAAAAAAATCATTTTCTCAAAATCATTTGAGCAACCATTTTTTAATTAGTATTTTTACAGCACAGGAACACTATAAATCCTTGCAAAGACAGAAGATATAACTATAAAAACTAAATTAGAACCTTTTATTCAATAGAACCCACTGAAATAATTAAAATCATTTAAACACAACAGGACTGTAAAAAATGGTCTTGAAAGTCATGTAAAATATCAAAAATGGTTTACCTTTGTGAGGAGAAGATAAAAGGAATGTTTTGGTGAACTTAATCACCTTAAGAAAAGAGGAGGAAATCAGTTAAGAAGTTTCAAACACAGCAGAGCTCATCTGTTTCTTTGAGTAACCATATACTTTCTCATCTAAACAGGAATGTTTTTGATAGTGAAAAATAATCAACAGTCAAACCAGGATATATGGTCATCTCAATGTTTTCCAACATATTAAAAATATTAAACTTAAGTTTTTATTGTTATTATGTTGCTGGATTTTTCTTCCATTTCATTTGCTTTGCTTTTTTGTTTTTTTCTTCTGAAGGCCCCGATCTACAGCCCTATAACCATACCAGACACCAACCCTATATATTGGCTGATTTATCCAAGTTTAGAAATGCAATTTTCATGAGACTGATTTTTTTAAAGTCCTTACCTACAAATTTTACTTTCTAGTCAAGAAAAGAGTTCAAGCTATAAAATCTATTTGCATACAAGAACCAAGATTCTTAAAGAATCCAATAGGCCAGATGACCCCATAAACCTCTCTTCAGCAGAAATCCACAGATTCATATTGTGTTTTTAATTAATCCAACCTCTAAAACTAGGAAATCCCAAGGCTCTAACATCTATGAAGCAAAGAAATCAGTTAAAAATAATATTACCACGCTTATCTTTTCTTTAGTTCTTTTTGTCCATATTGCCATTGGCTTTATCATACCCAGAGACTAATGACTTGAATCCAAGTATACACTGTCTCTGTCCTCTATTTCTTACCAGGTTTCAGAGCTTCCTTAGGAGCCTAAACTACTGGCACAAACTTTCAGTCCACAATGAAATCCACTAGGAAGGACATTCTTATTGACATCTGGTAGTTTGTTAATTCATTAATAAGTCATTCTTTAATTCACAATTGGTAATTTATCAGCCCCAATAAAAGCAAAGATCTACTAGAGAGAGCTGTGGGATTCTGGTTGAAGTTATGCATTCTGATTAGCATTGCCTTCTACATATACTTTCAGTATCACTGTTTTTTAGAAAATAGTCAATCTCATAAATGCCTGGTAAATTTAAGAACAAAATGTTAGCAGCTGCAGGAAGGGGTAATGAAGATCAAAAAAAAAAAAAAAAAAGTCCCCAAATCAGAGGCAGTGATTGAGAATAGGTCAGTGTAAACTCAAACAGAAATCATATCCTATGTAAAAAAAAAAAAAAAAAAAAGAACTGAAGAACATTGATGCTGGCAAAAATAACCATATATTCTACGTGATCCCTTCGGTGATCACCTTATTATTACCAAAAAACCCCATACTCTCATACACTTAGGATCTTATCCATTTATAAATCCATTTATAGATCAGTGCTCCAAAGCCACCTAAAAATCTTTTGCTTTGCATTAGATCCAAAATGAGATTTTTCTCAGAGTTTTTCTCATAATGACTCAGGAAGAGCCCTCCTGAAATTATGTTAAATTGGGAATTCTAAGGCGAAAAAATTACGATCTGTTGAGCTCATGATGTAGTTAATAATTTCCAGAACAAGTCTAAAGTAATAAAAAGTGGATGGGATTGGTACCATAAAACCTGTCACATAAATGCGAAAGGACATACCCCCCCCAACCACCCCCCGCCAAATAGCTTTCACATAAAATCTTGCCACCAGATAAAAAATAGCTTTGGGGTTAAAAAAGAGAGAGCAAGTGAGTCCTATCTTGGGCAATATCCATAAATAATTTACTGCTAGCTTGTAAACAATAGAGCAGCACAGTATGAATGCCAAAGAGGGTCTTTATATGTCATAAAGCCACTCAAAAGTGCCCTTGCTGCACCAAGCCTGACTGTGAGCTTTGATGTGCTGGAAAAGGAACTGCTAAGTTGAGGTCATCAGTTAGTGGAAAACAATTTCCCTCATACTGAGAAGCAGGCTTACTGCAGTGCATCTGACACAGACAGATTGGAATTTTAAAACAGGGTTGCATAACGCGCGTTCGCTGGGAAAATGAAGCTGGGATGTTCCTTCTGAATGACCAGAGCTAAAACCAAAGGCATGGCGCTTCCTCTAAATCAGGGTTTCTCAACTTGGCACTAGTGACATTTGGAGTTGGGTAACACTGTCGTGGGGGCTGTTGTGCACATGGGAGGATGCTCAGCAGCACCTATGGGCCTCTGCCCACCAGATGCCAGGAGCATCACCCTCCTCCACCAGCTGTGTGAACCAAAACTGTCTCTAGACATTGTCAAATGTTGGCTGGGGAAGTAAAATCACCCCTGGTCCAGGAGAAGGCGGAAGTTTGCAACAACACTGCAAGGCTCACGTGGTGGCTTTATTTACATTTCTGATTTGATTCTGGTGTAATTTGCTTTCTTACCCAAATTCAAAAACACGTTGAAAGAAACACCATTTATTAACTGTCACATCCTTCCCCCAGCCCACACCCCAAAAGTAGTAAAATAAGCCTATGTTATTTCAGATCCTAGAAAATGATGAAAAAGAATTACAGAGAAGCAACTAAACTCTCTTTTGATGCTTTTCTTTTGGTGTCTTGACAAATACTATACACAAAGCAGTGTTCTGGGAGGCAAAGGTAGGGAAACCTAATAAAGACCAACTCTTTATTAATACTGAATGCATGAAACTATTCAACTCACGATGCCCTGCTGAGAACAATGTATATTCACAATCATAAACGATGCATAAAGGATGCAATTCAGGAGAAACAAAATTAGGTATACTGATTAAGAAGTACTGAGAGCAAAACAAAAGGCACAGAAACAAAACTGCACAAATGCCTTTACTCTGTCAGGTCCCCTACAATGAATGTGTCCAAAGTCTCACCAATTAAAAAAGCTGCCCTGTGAAGCCTTATGCATTCCGTGCCTTGCAATGCTTGAGGTCAAGAGCTCTGCCGGAGCATCTCTGAAATCAGTCTGATTCTAAAACTTTGCTTAAACTGCTTCAACCTTCTACTCACCCAAGGCCAGAACCTCCAAGTCAAATGAATGACAGAACTAATGTAGCTAACAAGATATTGCCTTGAATTGCTTCATAAAGCTTTCAATCTAATAAAGTCACTAATGTCTGAATATAAATTTATTGACTTCCACTGAGATTAATAGCAGGTCGATCATATTGACTGAATCCAAATGAGTCAATTGGATCCTGTTGGTCAATAAATGTTGATCCAAATTATAAAGAGCAGCCAGGATCAAGAGTAATGAAGCCTACAATAACCTATACAATATGTCTTTTGTTAAGGAACATTGCCCCTGAGAATAAAAATAAAGCTTAAGGCAACAGTGTATTAGTGTTGAAATCCAACCACAAGGAAAATAGTGGAACACATGTTCAGGTACAATCAGGGATATGCTGATACAGCACATAGTGATAATATCAACTTGTTCTAGAATGTTTTTCACTCTCCAACATCTACCTAATCAATTTGGTGGTCACTGCCAAGAGTGAGTTAACGTCCACACTGAAAAAAAAAGAAGCAAAGAATAATTCATAGAGATAGATTGTTTGAATATTCAAATTACACAGTGAATAAGACAAACAGTGAACAAATAATGAAGACATGAATGACGATAATGATGAGTCATTATTATGTGTCACATACTACGGAGCGACTCATTTAATTCTCACAACTCTAGGAGGTAAGTTCATTATCTCCATTTTACAGATGGCAAAACTGAGGCACAGAGAGGCTACATAACTCTGCTATTCAGTGGTGGAGGTAAGCTTTGAACCCATGAAGCCTGGCTTCAGAGTGTACCGTCTCCATCATGATACTGCACTGTCAGTCACAAGAAGGAATTAGCTAACCGCAGATCTGAGAGAAGGATGTTGCAGAGAGGAATGAGGTAACACAAAGGGGAAGGGAAAAAAGAAATTTGTCACATGTGAGAAATAAAAAGTAGGCAGGCCATGGTGGCAAGAGGGTAGGGATAAGGCGGGGGAGTGAGATGAGAAGTACCAGATTTTTTTTTTTTTAAGATTTTATTTATTTATTTGAGAGGGTGAGTGAGAGAGAGTGAGCACATGAGCAAGCACAGGGGGAAGGGCAGAGGAAAAGAATCTCAAGCAGACTCCACGCTTAGCACAGAGCCCCACACAGGGCTCATTCTCACAACACTGAGATCATGACCTGAAGCAAAACCAAGAGCTTGATGCTTAACTGACTGAGCCACCCTGGTGCCCCAGAAGTACCGGTTATTTTAACCTCTATTTTTCTATCACTGTTGAGAATTAATTGGTATTCTAGTCTTTATTTCCCTTTATCACCTTTATTTCAGCTTTCAATTTCTTTTGAAAGCATCTGGAATTTTATTCCCAGATTTTCAACATTTCCCCTTCTTTTTTTGAAATTGTTTTTTAACAATTAGGAAGGAATATAGTAATAGCTTATCTGTATTCCATTCTCTCTTTCCTGGGGAGAAAAAAAAGAATTTAACCAAATCTCCTTATACATTGATGCTATTCCCTGACAGAGTTTGGAATGCTTTTCACAAGGTACACCTGCCCTGTCTTGGTTGCTTATGGTAAACAAATCTGGAATTTACAAATTCATGGGGCATGGCCTATGGGAAAATATCATAGGTAGCTGGATTATTATCAGAGTATAAAATCAAGACTCTTTAGGACTCCCTTAGTGTAAGTGATTAGCATTACTTACTCATTATTTTTGAATAGATGAATGATCCAACTAATAGATATACAAAACAATGACTCTCCAAAATAGACACTTAATTGTCAAATTAACATGGAATGTTTATAAAATTTTACTATATCACCAAGAACTCACCGAAGTCTTATAAAAGTAGAAACTATACAGGCCACATTCTCTTACAGCAATCAGTAAAAGAAATTTTCAAAACAAAGGATAAAGAGGTCCATCTGTTCAGAAATGGAAAACCCTCTTCCAAAAAACTCTTCAGCTAGAGAAAAGATCAAAACCCAAATTACTCTCTCTTTAGCTAATTAGATCAAGGACACACTACACTATGGAAGGCAACCAAAGTCAACTTCAGAGGAAAATACACATATTAGCACACAAAAGATGAAAAACAAAGGACCAAACAGTCCATTTGAGAATCAAGAAATAGAAAAACAAAATGCCCAATGGAAGAAAAAAGTTGATAACGGTAACTGAGAAAATAGATGATGAGTACAACAAAAATCATGTTCTTTAAAAAGAATAAAGGAGAAAAATCTTATAAAACAAAAAAGAAATTTGTATCCATTGAAATATTTAAGAATTACCTCAGGGGCACCTGGGTGGCTCAGTTGGTTAAGCGACTGCCTTCGGCTCAGGTCATGATCCTGGAGTCCCGGGATCGAGTCCCGCATCGGGCTCCCTGCTCAGCAGGGAGTCTGCTTCTCCCTCTGACCCTCCCCCTCTCATGCTCTATCTCATTCTCTCTCAAATGAATAAATAAAATCTTAAAAAAAAAAAAAAAAAAAGAATTACCTCAAAAACCTGGCCCAGTACCAATTACATAGAATAATTTTTTTATTTTATCAACTACAGCGGTCTCCCCCCACCCCCACTTCTCTGTAGGAGATACATTCCAAGACCCTCAGTGGGTACTTGAAACTGAGGGCAGTATTGAGCCCTACACTTGATGACCCCTGAACAACAACAGGTTTGAACGGCACAGGTCCACTTATATGTGGATTTTTTACGATAAATACAGCACAGTACTGCAAACGTATTTTCTCTTCCTTTTGATTTTCTTAAAAACACTCTTTTCTCTAGCTTACTTTACTCTAAGAATACAATATATAATACATATAACATATAAAATACGTGTTAATCAACTGTTTACATTAACAGTAAGGCTTCCAGTCAACAATAGGCTATTAGTAGTTAAGTTTTTGGGGAGTCAAAAGTTATACGTGAATTTTCCACTCTGTGGAGGTTAGTGCCCCGGACCCCCATGTTGTTCAAAGGTCAACTGTATATGTTGTTTCCTATACATACATGTGTATGACAGTTAGATCTATAATTTAGACACAAGAAGAGATTAACAATAATAACTAATAAAAAAGAACAATTGTAACAATATACTGTAATAAAAGTTATATGAATGTGGTCTCTCCCTCAAAATACCTTACTGTATGTGCTCACTCTTCTTCTTGTCATGATGTGAAATGACAAAATGCTTACATGAGGAGATGGAGTGAAGTGAATGATGTAGCATTATGACATAGCGTCAGACTACTACTAACCTTCTGAAAAAAGACCAGGAGGAGGATCATCAGCTTCCAGATCATAGGTAACTGAAACCACAGGAAGCAAAACGACAGAAAGAAGGCAAAGCTTCTCAGGTTACTTTATGAATCTAACACATCTCTGATTCTAAAGCTTTATCGCAGTAGCACGCACATACACACAACCTAACAAGCCAATATTAATATATTCAATAAAAATCATTAAGTCATTAGCAAATCAAATATAAAATGCACTCTTATTTAAAACAGACATTTTAAAAGAAAAATCCTCCAAAACAAATTTTATTCCGGGAATTCAAGGGCTGTTTAATATGAAGACTCTCTTCCAACAAGAAACTACATGTATATCCACACAAATACCAAAAGATCAATGCTAATTGTTAGCACTTACTATTCTCAAACAAAAACTACAATATTTTAGGTAAACTAGGGAAAGGACAAAAATTTACAATTTTTTACAGAATTGTCTACCCAGAAAACTAAAAAAAGAAAAACAAAACAAAAACAAAACCCTATTAAAACTAAAAAGAGAGCTGAGTAAGCTATATTATATTATAAACACATAAAACATTAATAGTTTCGCTGTGTACCAGCAGTAACCAGATGGAAAATATAACAGGCAAAAATCCCATTTTTGCTATCAAAAAATATATGTATGTATATGTGTATATGTTTGTGTGCACACACGTGTGTGCATGCATGTGTATGATACCTCAAAATAACACATACTCTCAGTCTTCACCTGCAGTCTTCTACTTATTCTGTTTTTCATCCCTGTCCATGTAAACCTGACTCTTTCCTTCAAAAGTCTATCCCAACTTCCAAGTCAAGACCTACCTCTGCAGGACATCACCTATATTCACACATTTATTCCTTTCTGTTTATCTCTGTTTCTGGTAACAGGATCCTTCCCCACAGCCGCTGAGATCTCTCTGAGTCCACTGGGTAACTGCTACAGTAGAATGAACTTTTTCAGCACTAACTGCTGTGCTTAGCAATTCCACCACACCTGTTCTCACCCCATCCTGTTCTTCCCTGTAACTCTATGACCCCCATACCATCATAAATTGAGGCAGCAAGGATATGAGGTTACTACTACCCTGTGAGAGTGATTATTATCATAATAGAACCCATGAGGTGAAGAGAATATAATAAAACTAAAAGACAAGATTTTAAGAGCTGAGAAGAGAAGGTATCTGGCCCATAGGGCCTCCCAGAGCTCCCTGAGCCACTGCTACATGAAATGTCACAGGCCTGAATCAGCTTTGCCACCTTGTGGCCGCTTCCTGCCACCACTGCACTTCCTGGGGAAAAGGCAAGTACCTTCCCATGTGGCAATGAGGAGACCCAGAGTACCAGGGACAACACAGACAAGTTGCCTGAAGACAGTAAGGAGGAGTTACCACAGCTGAGGACAAAAAGCACAGTCTGCCTGAGTCGTGACCAGGGAAGGTCATGCAACCACAACTGAGCACCCTGGTGCCACTTATCTCACCACCATTCTCAACTCATTCCCAAGACCACCCAGAGCTATAATGCTCTGAGAACCCAGGAACTTGGCTGCCATCTTGAAAAGAACGAGGAAATGAGAGAAAATTCTTAAGTGCATTCAGAACTTCAATAACCACTTGTCCAGAACTGACTGCACTGAAGTTTTCTGCCACTGGAAAGAGTGGGGGCTTAAAACAGAAATAAGGTGAATTAACAGAATAATAGTCACAGTTTTGTGCCTACGAAAATATCACTGCGAAGTATCTTAGCCAATGCCCCATTAAATACAAGGAGAATCTCAATCGACATGAGGGCCAACCACGTGATATCTCCAAGTTGCCTCAAAAGAATATATTTTGGGGCACCTGGGTGGCTCAGTCATTAAATGTCTGCCTTCGGCTCAGGTCATGATCCCGGGGTCCTGGGATCAAGCCCTGCATTGGGCTCTCTGCTCAGCGGGAAGCCTGCTTCTCCCTCTCTCACTCCCCCTGCTTGTGTTCCCTTTCTCTCTGTCTCTCTCTGTCAAATAAATAAATAAAATCTTAAAAAAAAAAAAAAGAATGTATTTTGGCCCAGATTTAGGAAAAAACAGAGACATTTCTACCACAAGGAACAGCAGGAGAAACCACTGTATTATCTTTTATTGGCTAAGAGGAAAGGGTGGGAAGGAGCGACCATCTTTGTGATCTACCACTGTGTACATTATGCTCAAGTGCAATTCTGAACCCTGGGATTTCGAATTTGCTGACCCTAGTAAAAAGTAAAAACTCAGCTTTCAACTTGTGAAGGGAAAAACCAGTTCTTCCCTATGATTTCTTTCTTTCCTAGGAGTTTCCTTTACTACTTACACAAAACACACTTCTGGTCACCAAATAAGTGGGAGGAGGTATTCCCCACAAAAAGCAATGTTCTATGACACCAGCTGGGCGTCCTATACAATTCAACTTAATTCTGACACTGTCTACATGGACATGGCATCAGATTCCCCAGGTAAGGGCTCAGTCCTAGAAGACTGTCCCCCCTCCCCGCTTTGGACATTACTCACAAGCCCAGATTATTACCTGTGCTTCTGACCCATGCGCTACAGGTTGAAGGTTCTGATGACCCCCTCCTTGGACTTCAGACTACAGTTCAAAGTCCAGGTTGTCACCTATACTTCTGACCAGCTATAAATCACAGGTTCCCACAACACGCTTCTCGGGTTTGAATCATTTGAAAGAGGGGCCCACAGAACTCACAAAAACAGTTTAGTTACATTTACTGCTTTATTATAAAAGATGATAAAGTAAAGCAATGAAAATCCAGATGGAAGAGATGTGTAGAGCAAGGTGTGTGGAATGGGGTGCAGAACTGCCATGGCCTCTCCTGGTGCGCCCCTCCCCTCAGCACCTGCATGTGTTCCCCAAGCCAGAAGCTCTCTGAACCCTGCAACTTTGGGGATTTTATGGAGGCTTCATCACATAGACATGATCAATCATTAACTCCACATTCAGCCCTTCTCCTTTCCCAAGAGAATGAGGGCAGGGCTGAGAATTCCAAGCTTCTAATCATGGCTTGGTCCATCTAGTGACCAGCCCTCATGCAGGAGCCCACCCAGAGTCACCTCGTTAGAGCAAAAGACACTTCCATCACCCAGGAAATGACAAGGAGTTCATAAGTGCTATGTCGGGACCCGGGGGCAGAGACCAATGTATCTATTTCTGATTACAAGTCACAGCATCACACCCTGGTTACCCACATTTACAGATAAAGGAGATGCAAGAAGTTAGCAGTAACATTCTAAACCAACAGCTGGGGAAAAAAAAAAAAAAGAATAATCCAAGAGATAGAGACTATGCAGATGCCTGGCAATCAGGATATTCTGCCTAAAGATTATATCAGATCCCTCAAATTTTCCTTCCAGTCTGCCTCACATCCTTCCATTTGTTTGAATATTAAACCCCTGTTATCCCACACAAAACACGTGTTTCCTTAACAACAGTTCTCCATCTAGGCACTCAACTGCAAAGCTCCTCAAAGTATTTCTTGTATTCAACAGATTCTAAATAGAGCTTTGTTATCTTTCTTTCCAGTCATCTTTAAATAAGTTTATTATAGGCACTACAGATCAAAAAAAAAAAATTTTTAACTCAAGAGATCCCATAATAACACCTTAAAAACTAAGTAACAAGGTGACCACCTAACCTGTGGGGTGAGCTCGGAGAGGAGGCTACAGTGAGGAATTAAATGTGAGTAGCCGTGTTGGC
The DNA here is from genome assembly GCF_029215605.1 of Mirounga angustirostris. Taxonomy (NCBI): domain Eukaryota; kingdom Metazoa; phylum Chordata; class Mammalia; order Carnivora; family Phocidae; genus Mirounga; species Mirounga angustirostris. The sequence goes on along the minus strand of NW_026991719.1, from coordinate 21,408,080 downwards.
CAATATTCTACTTCGGTGGATTCTGCCCACTGAAGGCACGTGGTTTATTACAACTTGGAGAAGACTCCTGGAAAGCTATTTCTCTGGGAGTTTTAACTCAGAGATAGAAATTTTGGACCATTTTTTCCTATTTGTTCAACACACACTGCCAGGTAAATTGGAAGTTTCACAGCTAGCTGAACCCAGGAAATCAAACAGCTGTTAGACTTGTTTCATTCTCCAAAGTGATTCCGTTCCAGTTGAACTTGTTAGGCTCCATGGAAGATCCAGGCCGTCCCAGACAACCAGACCTATTATCACAGGGCCTGACAGAGCCAACCTCATCCCTGAAGTGGCTACATTTTGACGGCCATCCCCCAAGAATAAGCCAGGTTCAAAGCTTCTAGCAAGCTGCAGAATCATTCTTCAACAATCCCACGAAGATGCCAAAAGACTCAGTGATTAACATGGGCTTACTGGTACTCCAAAAAGAGTCACTAGACCCAAAAGAGGCAGAAATGCAGGTATACACCAGTCTCCCTACCCAGAGGAGTACTCTGGCACTGGGACATTTCTAGTAATAAGGCAGCAGAAAAATGACACCAATGTTTAAGGCCAGGGATGGTTCTAGTAAAATCACATGTTATTTATACAGAGAAGTATTGGGCTCTAAAATTCTGTGTGCACACCCACACATAGCCTTTCAGTCCTTAGGTTCCCATTAATTAACAAGGTTAAAACAGCTCTGGCTGGTTCTGAAATTTTGCATATAAAATCAATTCCCTGTTGGGGTTATATCCCGTGAGTTACATTGAGAGCAAAGTATAATCTACACACACACACACACACACACACACACACTCAAAACAAACAAACCGTATATTCTCTCTTTATCAGCCTGATCTTACAGAAATAAATAACGCTCCTAAAAGAGGAATTCCTGAGCCCTGGATTAACTGATGAGTCATACTAACAGTTTTAGCCTCCTCTCACCCATGACTGAGTTTTATACACATGGGGCATTTTTGTGTGTGTGGCAATGCTTAGGTCCAGTGCTATTTATACTTGCCCACACATAACCCACTTGATAAAGCAGTATAAAATATTTGGTAATAGAGTAATGCTCTGGAGAAACACAACTGATTTTTAAAGACAGGCATACTATAAAAAAAAAAATCACAAAAACTGAAATTTGTCAAGAACATTCTGAGTCTTCAACAACCATCCCCAAGAATGAATACACATATAACTTTGCTGATTCTACATAGCTGTGTGGAAAATCTATGTCTCTCCTCAATTTATACTTCATTTGTGCCAAACATTTTTAATTTTTTTTTAACGTATGACCTTGAATCTCTAATAGATCCTTTGAAATACCCTTAGGAGTGCTGAGACTTCTGACTTCCAGGATGGCATAAGGAATTCAAAGAAGGTAGATCATAAAAATCCTAAGTCATGAGGAAGGACAGTCAATAAGCCATCCCGCCACCACCAAGGTGACAATGGAAGCAATGATGGGGTAGAGTGCGGTGGACAGCCGAAGTCACCTTCCTTCCTGGTGGTTCCTACCCCACCTGTAACTAACAGCACATGATCCACCCTTGACTCCCCACACGAAGTTAACACCTTTCACCATCCACAGATCTCCTATTCCACCTCATAATTCTTCCTCATGCTTTTATGCATGTGTCACTGTCTACTCACACATTACCTCAGTCCCTTGCTTCTGCCTGGCCAGTCACTTCTCCAGAACCTTTCAACGGCCATGGTCAGGACAGCGTAACGTGGGGAAAAAAGCACCCAAGCTTTAGCTGATTTCTCAAGCATAGCAATGTGCCAGAACAAAGTACCACAAACGGAGTGGCTTAAACAACAGATTTTTATCATCTCACAGTATTGGAGGCTAGAAATCGGAGATCAAAGTGACAGCAGGGTCACACTCCCTCTGAAAGTGGTGGGGAAGGATCTGTATCAGGGCCATCTCCTAGCTCCTGATCATTCCTTAGCTTAACGGCAGCAGAATTCCTATCTTCTCATGGTGTTCTCCCTATATGTCTATCTGACTTGGAGCCCAAATTTCCCCTTTTTATGAGGATACAGTCACACTGGGTAAGAGCCTACCCTGAAAACTTCATCTTAACTTGATCATCTGCACAGACCCTAAATAAGGTCATATTCACAGGTATTGGAGGTTTGGACTTCAGTATCTTTTAGGGGGATACAATTCAAGCCATAAACGAAGTACAAGTGTATACATTTTTGATTGGCATCCATGTCTTCTTTCTCTGCTCTTCTCCTTCCTTATTCCCAAACAATCATCATCAAGGACAATCTCTGAGAATAAGGTCAAAAATATTTTTTTTTGAAAAATGGAAAGTTATTAGTGGGACAATGGGAAATGTTTCCATTAGATCTGTAGATTAGCTAATAATATTGAAACAATATTGACCTTCTGGTTTTAATAATGATACTATGGTGATTAAGATGTTAAAATAAGGGATGCCTGGATGGCTCATTTGGTTAAGCATCTGTCTTAAAATAAGGGGAAACTAAAAAAAATAAAAATAAAAATTAAGATAAAATAAGAGGAAACTGAATGCAGGGCATATGGGAACCCTGTACCAGATTTTCAGCTTCTCTGTAAATTAAAAATTATTTCAAAATAAAAATTAAAGGGGCACCTGGGTGGCTCATTCGGTTAAGTATCTGTCTTTGGCTCGGGTCATGATCCCAGAGTCGGGCTCCCTGCTCAGTGGAAAGCCTGCTTCTCCCTCTCCCTGCCCCCTGCTTGTGTTCTCTCTCGCTATCTCTCTCTCAAGTAAATAAAGTCTTTTAAAAAATAAAAATAAATTAAGATTAAAATTAAAGAAAAAGTCATGTGAATCCAAACCAGGAATTTGGTAGTTACTCGAATTGTACTACTTCATGATTTTGACGGATGAACTGAGATGAACGAATTTCAGTTGAGTATAATCTTTTCTGCTCAGTACCACTTTTTGTATAAGAAGTGCATAAACACATACACACACACACACACACACAAATATTTTATAGAAAAAAAGTAACTATGGAGTAACTCACCCATTGCTTATATTGATTTAAATGCAAATGATTTTAGCAGCAACTTAAAAATAGTATGTGAACTTTGAATAAGCCCCAGTTATATACTTATATAGACATACACCTACATTTATCCAACCTTCGCTGGCCAACCAGCTCTATGCCCTAGAAGAGTGGTTAATATTAAATTTGCAATTGTTTAAGGTATAAGTAAAATTATGAAACTGTACATACAGTTATTCAAATATGTAATTCTTCTGTAGATAATATTGTAAAACCTTGTATTCCAAGGCCCTATCAGCACTGGGGGAAAAGCCAGGGAGTAGATGACAATGCAAATGTCTTTAGTTCCTGAGTCTCCCAACATAATGCCCCTTGTGCTACAAGTTCCCAACATCCTATCCTACACGATGGGTCTCAAATTACTCATCAATACTACTTTGTGGCTGTGGGAGTTTTTTCACAATTATCATTCTGACCTCACTCCGCTTTGGAGTCAGACAGCCTGAATGTAAATCCCTACTCTATGACAAAGAATTCCAATCTAGGAAAGTCATTTTTCCTCTCTGAACCTCAGTTTCTGTGCCTGCAAGGACCCTCATCTAATCCTGGTTGGAATCTTGAGTAGTTGTGTGATCCTGACCTATCACTTCACATCCCCTGTGTGAGGGTGTGAGGACTGAGACATGCATGAACCACACTTAGCATAATGCTTGGCACTCAGCAAGCCCCATATACACATTAGCGGCTATTCTGATGATGATGGCAATTATTACTCACTAGCCTATGAGAGGGCCCAAGGGTGCCCCTACCGGGGTTGTTGGCATTCATCACTGCTTCGGTGCTCTTTCCACTGGCATACGGATGCCTGAGAAGGAAGGATGGTTTCTCTTTTCTCACACAGGAAATACAACCATGGCTTAAGAGGGCAAATGTCACCTGGTTCTTTCGATGTCTTTGGCCCTCTTCCCTGAGTGACTGGAAAATGGCCCCTGGGCCTCTGCTGTGTGAAGTTGGTCCTAGGACCAGCAGCATCAGCATCGTCAGAGCTGGCTAGAAATGCTTTCCCTGGGTTCTACTCGAGACCTGGTGTATCAGAATTTGCAGTTTCACTTGATCCCCAGGTGACTCACATACACAATCAAGCAGGAAGAGAGAACATAGTCTGGAGCTCTCTCCGGGTTCTCTGAGAGATACAAGCCAGTATTGGGTTTTTAAGATACCTTCCCTAACTCTACATATCAATCTGGCCATCCCAGCTTCCTTAGATGTCAGAGTGCAGTTCCAGGCCCTCTGGCCTCTTGGCACCTACCTGCCACCATTTCTGCCTTCCAGATTATGGCGGATTCCTCTTAATTTCAGTGTCTTGGCAATTACACCCCTACAATGAGCTAAGATTTCTAAACTATAAATCAAGTTTATGCTCCTCACCCACTCTAAGCATTTCAGGGTTTTACGTAATGTTTGAGAACAATTCCATTGCTTCATCTAAACACCACACACAAAGCCCTGAAACTAATAAACTATTGAAGGAAAATGTCATATTTTCACCCTGAAAAATGTCCTTAATGTACTTTCAGATATTACAATCTACCCAGGCATACTTTATTAATACCTGCATTGTTAATATAAAAATAAATGCTTTGTGTTATAGCTCCCCAAAACAATCTTCCACGACCCAAATCATTTAAATACCCATTAAGTCTAAATGCATTTCCACTTTCGCAATGTGTTTTTTGACTATACATCTCATAATGATTTTCACTGCAGATGTATATAATAATAATGTAGTTGAATTGGAATGTGAGATATAATAGTTTAATATCTAAGCCATGCTTATTGAAGGAAGCTTCATAATAAAGAATTATTTTTGCATATATCCATCAGAGAGCAAATAATGGTATTTTTCCCTACCCTGTCCACCCCTGTCAAGTATGTGCATTGCAAGAAAGGGCAAGGCATTAAAAGAGATTGCTTATATTCGTTTTAATAAAGTAGAATAATAAAGACAAAATCCACTATGTTTCACTGACGGCCAACTCTTATCCAGAAAGGTTACTGAAAGCTCAATTACAATTTCAAGGACATTCTGCTGCAGAAGCAAGGAAACTTCAGGCCTACGGAATTGTTAAGATCATCCTGTGCGCTCCTTCACCCGTGTGTACAGATCTGCGCTGCAACCACACTGAGCCACCGGCCATGGAGAGCGGGAAGAGAAAAACGTAATGCAACAGGCTTTCTGTGTTCTACAGCCTGACACAAAATGGGCTACACTGAAATGCCAATGTCGACCCAACAACTTGAGAGAGAAAATGAATAAATAAATGTATAGAGCCAAATATGTACCTTCTCCTCTGACTCACGATTACAGAGATGGATTAGGAGGGTGGGGACGAGTCAAGAGGGCAGAGGACACAGCCTCTTTCTTACAGTCAAAGCTTTAAGTCAGGCAGTCAGTAGACAGAGGTGTGGGAGGAGCGGACAAGGGATGCTTTCATTTTCTGAGTTATTAATCCCTTCAAGGGGTAAATATACACACCTGTAAGCTTGAAGTGACCTCTGATTTATTTTTTTAACCAGACCACAAAGACAATATGTGAAAAATCTACTTTACAAACGGAAATGTTCGGAGTCAATGTGGTAAGAATAAAAGAAAAATGTCAGAGTTCTAAAGGTCAGGTGTAGTAAATTTAAAGAAGTCTCAGAACATCCGCTGCGATGTTCTGATCTGTCCACGGTGTTCATGAACAAAGCCATTTACTTCTGGGTCTGGCACCTCAAACTAGCACCTGGCTCAACCCCTCACAGAGTGGTACAGGTGAGGAAACTTTTCATTTTGTCTCACCCTCCTCTTCTCCAGCCGAATAAATCCTTTTTTCTCAGTTACGACAATCTCTACGTATTTCATCAACATGTATATTCACTACCTCTGTTTTTAGTACTTTGGTTACTCTCTCCTAACTTCCTCAATCATTCAAAATATTTTGATAAGTAACAATTCCTGAAGTGCTGTACCCCTGATTTGTCGTACATGAACAACATTTCTTTTTTTAAAAAATCCACGCCTCCTCTTTTACCTAATGAATCGGTTACACTGTGATTCTAAACCAACAGCCCGTCCAAAACAAGCCTACGTTTTTCACTGACATTTTGGCCAATTCAACTTAAGTGAAGCAATATGCCCTTAAATATATTGTGCACCATGAGCTTAGGGAGGAGAGCTGAGCAATGTACGTCCCCACCTTGAAGATGACTGCAAAAAGCAAAACTGCTATGATAGAAAAATTCATTGGACTCACAATTCTAGCAAAACTTTCCACTGAACATCTTTATAGCCAAAAAAAAAAAAAAAAAAAAACGACAACCCTAAAGTAAATTTATCAACATATATAATAAAATAATTAGCTAAAAACTTTCCTCTGTTTCATTTCTGGTTAGATTTTAAACACTGGGAAAATAATCATCAAATTTTATGTTACCTTTGTACACCCCACAGAATCTGGTACAGCGGTGGTCACATAGTAAAATTTGACAATTAATTTTAAATTGAGAAGAATTATCAGGGCACGTTGCAGTTTCAAGCAGAGGGAAAGAAGAGTATCTGAAGGCATTCTCTTAACCTTGCAGGAGGAAAATGGTGAGCATGGCAGGCAGGAGGGAAAAGCAGCCAAATAGGCAGGCTTGTGTCCAGTGGAAAAATTTCCGGATATTGACATGTCTAAGTAGATAAAAATGGTTGGCTTCCATCTTGTGGGGAATCATTTAGGCTTATCATAAAAATCTGTTTATATGACTATACATCGCCTTTACATTATTGGCTTCTCTACCTTAATTTTGTATTTGTTCAGATAAAGGTGAACCTCATAAATGGCTGAGAGAAAAGCCTCTTAAAAGTCAACTAGGTAAAATACGGTCTACCTCCTGAAGGAGAAGGAAACTCAAACCGATCTGCTTCCTATGGAGAGAAAAATGTCTCCTCGTCTACCCAACCCTGATTTAGACCTGACTGGATTCTTCTTGGGATGAATATTTCAGACCCAAACTCACCATTAGCAAGATTTGCAGTTTGTAATAGATGCTATAAATGAATCGCCAAGAGGGTAATAACAACTTAATACTTGTAAGACAAAGTTCTAAAGCATATGACCTGAATGCTTGAGCAAAAATCTCCTTTTGCTATAGTACAAACTGGCACCGGAGTGATGAAAAGGCAAAGCTCTTCACATCCCTCTGGACTGCTCTCCTAGGAGTTAGTGGTGATGCTGTTAATTCTCTCTGCTTCTCCTAAGTGTTCAATTTCTAATATCTAACGCTTTCAAAAAACTACTCATGATATATAAAGGCCGTCCTGGGGATGTCCAGTCTGCTCTTCCTTAGCTCTGACCAATTCACACTTTTTCAGCAGAACTAAGTCCAGAGTGGCAGTTCCCCTCAAGGGCTGTCTCTAACTTATGCAAAGGATGTGACAGAGGGTCCACTTTCTGCAAAGTGGATTTAAATACCATTTCTGTAGGTCCGGGGTCAGGGAAATCTGACCACCACCTGGCTTTTGCTTTTACCAGAACATGGGGGTGTACTGAACATGGCTGCTTTCACGCTTCACAGGCAGAGTTGGATGGGTGCCACAGAGACTGTAGGGATCTCAAAGCTGGGGATATGTAGTATCTGGCCCCTCAGAGAAAAAGCCTGCTAACCCTGCTCTAGCTAATAAAGGTGCCATATCATGGCTATACCCTGCTCTGTGCCAATTACCTTACAGAAAGACTGGTCTAACTTCATGAAAGAAGATATACAGATGGCTAATAAGCAGAAAGAAGGTGCACATCATTCTTCACTAGAGAAATGCAAACTAAAACCACAATTTGCACTACTTTACACCCACTAGAATGGTTGAAATTAAGAAAACTGATCATCCCAAGTTTTGACAAAGATGGGGACGAACTGGAACTCTTGGACACTGCTGCTGGGTATGGTACAACCCCCTTGGAAGAATAGGTTGGTATTTTCTTGTAAAGTTAACATACCTTTCTCTCAGACCCAGAAATTCCACTTCTAGGTATTTATCCTAGAGAAATGAAAACGTATGTCCACAAAAAGACTTGGACAATTTGAATGTTCATGGCAGTTTTACTCATAATAGCCAAAACCTGGAAACAACCCTACATGTCCAACAAATGATGAATGGATAAACAAATTGTAGCATACACATACCACAGCATGCTTCTCGGCATTAAAAAAGAATAAACTATTTGCGGGGGGAAGGGAAGAGGTAAAATTCTTCAATGACAGTGAAATTTTTATCCACAGATAGAAAGTTCTTTTTTTTAATTATCACTATTTTTTTTTTTTTAATTTGACAGAGAGAGACACAGCGAGAGAGGGAACACAAGCAGGGGGAGTGGGAGAGGGAGAAGCAAGCTCCCCGCAGAGCAGGGAGCCCGATGTGGGACTCGATCCCAGGACCCTGGGATCATGACCTGAGCCGAAGGCAGTCGCTCAACCAACTGAGCCACCCAGGCGCCCAAATTATCACTATTTTCTAATATAGTGATTCAACAGTTCCATATATCACCAGGTGCTCATGACGACAGGTGCACTCCTTATCCCCCATCACCTATTTCCCCCAACCCCTACTGCCTCTGGTAACCATCAGTTTGTTCTCTAGAGTTAAGAGTCTGTTTCTTGGTTTGTTTCTCTCTATATATAAAAGAATCTACTATTAGGGTGCCTGGGGACCACAGTCAGTTAAGTGTCTGCCTTCGGATCAGGTCATGATCCCAGGGTCCTGGGATTGAGTCCCACATCGAGCTCCCTGCTCAGTGGGGAGTCTGTTTCTCCCTCTGCCTCCCAACCCCACTTGTGTGCTCACGCACGCACTTGTGTGTGCTCTCTCGCAAAAATAAATAAATAAATCTAAAAAAAAAAAGGAATCGATACTGATATACATAGTGATATGTGCAAAGCTCAAAAACAAAATGCTGGCTAAAAGAAGCCAGATAAGGGCTCAAGTGGGTGGGATTTGAATTGGAAAGAACACAAAGGTGCTTTTGGAGGCAGGTGGGAAATTTCCTATACTGTCATTGTGGTCATGGTAACCTAAATGCATAATCTGCCAAAACTCATCAAAATGTAAACAACATTAATCTACCTTCTGTAAATTATACCACAATAAAATTGATTTTTACAAAACTATTGTTCCATAACCTTTCATGACCCAGATCACCTATCCCAAATTTGTCAAATTACTTTGCTTCTTTCTCCTTTCAGCCTCATCTAGCAGTTCTCTGTTACGCTCCCACTTTGATAGCCCTCATATTCCAACAAGTACACAGTATTATATATCTTCTAAACATATGATTATTTCTTTTACATTCCTGTTGGAGATCAGACTTACAAGAATTCCATAGCACCTTAAAGGTCATCAAATCAAACGGTCTAATCTTAAATGTTCTCCTAATGTACAACAGGCCATGTTCATCATTTGATTAATCCAGAATCTGCCTACCTCTAATTCCAACCACTGGTTCTGATCCTGCCTTTTGGGGCTGTATTCAGCAGGCTTAATCACTCATCCACTTGACAGCCAATCAAACATGTGACACACGTGTATGCAAAATTGACCATGTCTCCCTGAATCCTTACTATCTCCAAGCTGGACATCCTCAATCACTTCTTCCGAAAAAAGCTCTAACTCTCCAATGCTCAATTCTGGTGGAGTTCTTGATATCCTGTGTTAAAATCTGTGTTCACATTCCTTAATTATGCAACCAAGTGGGACTCCCCTGTTCTCCCAGAGGGCAAAACTGTTAACTAGTGTGTAAAAATGTATAGGAGAAACTACTTTTGCCTAATAGAAATTTTTCTAACAACTGAAACTGCCCCCACATGTAATATTTGAGCAGAGACTCCATTGCTAGATATCGGGCAGAGAATTTTTTATTTCACAGAAGTTGAACTAGAAAATCTTAAAAACACACGTTCCAACACCCTGATTTGATACCTGTCAAAGGTCTCCAAGCTTATGAGACAGAAAATTGGTTAGTTTGTAAAAAAGACAGAAATGAGAAGAATGCAGAATATGATGGACTGGGTCTCCTGGGTTTGGTTTGGGCTCTTGAATAAGATGAAACAATTATGAAACTGAGCAAGACAAAGAAAGGGATACCACACTGAAGAGAGAAACTAATTTCTCTCATTTTTTCCCTAAGGCCAGAGTTGCATAGCCCCATCAGACACTAGATGACATGCTTTGTTCTACCCTGGTAGCTAAACAATGCCTGAAGTACCACATGAAATAAACAGACCAATGATGTCCAAGGCTAGTTTGGCCAGTATATCACTCACAACAAATAGACTCACAGTGGAGACTGTGTCCAAAAAAACAAACAAAAGGGCAGCAATTCAAAATAGCTCTCAGCCCTACACTCAGTCACTGCAAACAAGGGCTAAAAGAATGCAATCAGTGCATTTTCAGAGTGTAAATTGTTACCCACAGACGAGAACTCAGAATTCCAATCTGCTTTGTGTTTTCCTCCCTCCCTCATATAAATGAGCTTACCCCAGGATCTCGCTAGGTTGTGGGCTTTCAGAAAACTGCTTTTGCTTGCAATTGATAGGATTTTTCCCTTTTTTTCAAAGGAAAAAAATGCATTAAAGATTTTCTTCTTTATAGTTTTCCAAACAACATGAGCTCAGCAAACAGATTTAGTTTTAAAAGTAACTTATCAACACTGACAGCGGCCTCTTAAGAACAGCTGTTGCCTCACAGACTACAGTGTGAACATACCCCTGCATTTAGAAACAATTCTGCTTAGAAGGAATAGTGCACATTTAGCACCCTCCCCTTAATTACCAAAGACATTTGCATGAAAGCCCAATCTTTGTTTGGCAACTTCACCTTATTATTTTTTCTAGGTTTTAAAATTTAAGTCCTGAAAGGTGTCATTCCGTAATGATGTGTTGTGCTTGCAAAGGAAGAGCCACCTCCTCCTCGCATGCCCCCGTCTAGCAGCCAGCTTTTGAATCGGAGAAGTGCTCTTTCCTTTTTTTTACTGCGTTGGCTGACTGTCAAAACTAGTTCTTTTGCAATCCTAATTGTGAGCTGCAAGGTCACATGAGTCTTGGCTCTGACAGTAGAAAATGAATTTATAAAGAAAGATACTATCCTTCCTTCTTCTAATGTTCGAGACGCTAAGAAGCATTTGCATAATACGTGTTTTGCAATTTTTGTGAAATGCCACGCCACACTTTTACAGCTGACATTAGTCTTAGGGTACTGGGTGCATGAGCTGATGTATCATAATGTGTGAGTGGAGACAGGCTGGGGAGCGAGTGAGAGAAAAACAAAATAAAAGAAAATATTGATGCAATCAACACTAAAATCCTCTCCGTGTTCTTTCCGACTAAGAGTTTATAACATAGAATGGTTTCTGTAAACTATGTGCCTCCTACATGTCTTTGAATAAATCCTTACTGATCTTCTGGAGTTCACTGTTCAATCGAGCTAAGTTAATATTCACAAATGATTGTTTCAAAGCCTCACAAATTTTATCATTTTCTCCGTTAATGTAGTGCACGTGCACACAAAAAGAGAACGACGCAAGTGTCTTTTTTAACCTTTCAATTTATCATGAAATACTTCATAAGTGAATACCATTCTGAGGCAAAGAGAAATAATTAAGAACATAATTAAGACTGGTATGGAGGGTTCTTAAGTGGGCAGAGCACTGAATGTACTTCATCCTTCCTCAAGAGGACATGATAGCTTTTTCAAGGATAGCCTCAAGTAGATACATATAATGGAAGCAAAGGAGAGGCTCAGGATGCCTCAAATCACTTACTCTTTTCTTTAGCCTAGAGTCTACCCTCAGTAGCAGTATCCCTCACGATGCTTTGACATTGGTAAGGGACTAGTGTGGCAAAAACAAAGGAATGTGCTTCTCCACAAGACTTTGGTCATTTTTATTGTGATGTGCAGAAATCACGATTATTTTGGGTATTAAAAAAATCAGGTTAAGTTGGCATAGCTTGTGCAAAAACACAAGTGCGGGAAAAAAGCATCGCACACCTACAACGTGGCTTCACGGATGGTTTTCCTTTTGTCCTTCTTGCTCTCCTGCATCCTTCAAAAATTATAACATAAATACCGAACTACTCAGGATGGGCTAGATTGCACTTACAGTAACAACCTCCAAAATCTCTGTAGTTTAGCCTAACAGAAGATTCTTGCTCACTTACTGGTCACTCAGAAACTTGGCAGATGGAGGCATCATTTGAACAAGCTCTTCTACAACTACAGCAGCAGTGGGAGGGAAACACAGATCTCGCACTGTCTCATCAACTACAACTTGGAAGTGATACATGGATTTTCCACTCCCATTTCATAGGCCTAAGCAAGTCATATGGCCACACTTACTGTCAAAGAAAGGGGAAGAGCAATCCTATCATCTACCCAGAGAGCAGAGAGCCAGAAATATTAATGCTAAAAAGCATTAATGTCTGCTAATTGCACTTATTACCTACTAATTATATTTTGGTAAATATTATTTTTATCTTTTTATGGAAACATGTATTTTACCATGTTTTTATAGAATTGAGACAATATTGTACACACTACCTTATCATCTGATTTTTCTCTTAGCATATCACAAACATTGTTTACATATTCTAATATACATTATTAAATCCTATGGATGGCTCATATTTTATTTAAACAGCTCTCTACTTTGGAATTTTAGTTCTAATTAGGCTGAAAAGAAAACTATAGGAATAATTAACTGGAACACCCAAAAGAAAGTATATGTAGGACAGAAGCAACCTGAACATAGATTAGGCCTCAAGTCTGCCATAGGAGATCAGGAAAGAGCAAAGCAGGCCTGAGGAAGTAGTCATACTAATGTTTTTTTGTTTTTTAAAGATTTATTTATTTATTTGACAGAGAGAGAGAGAGACAGCGAGAGTGGGAACACAAGCAGGGGGAGTGGGAGAGGGAGAACCAGGCTACCCGCGGAGCAGGGAGCCCGATGTGGGGCTCAATCCTAGGACCCTGGGATCATGACCTGAGCCGAAGGCAGACACTTAACGGACTGAGCCACCCAGGCGCCCTGCATACTAATGCTTTTAATGGAGCCTGAGATGGAACACTCTATACACATAGATTCAGAAGAGTAATTAACAGAGAAGAAACTGGCAAAGACTTTATATACAGCTCAACAACACTAGCAAAAAGAAGTGTGGGTTGATTATAAACTTGGACGGTTGATACTCTACACTGGTAATACATTTACACTAAAAATTGGAGGTCAGGGGCACCTGGGTGGCTCAGTCGTTAAGCGGCTGCATTCCGCTCAGGTCATGATCACAGGCTTCCTGGATCAAGCCCCATGTCGGGCTCCCTGCTCAGCAAAGAGTCTGCTTCTCCCTCTCATCTGCCTCTCCCCCTGGCTCATGCTCTCTCCCATTCTCTCTCTCTGTCAAATAAATGAATAAAATCTTAAAAAAAAAAAAATTGGAGGTCAGCTATATTTACACAGACTATGACTAAAAGTCATAAGTTAGTATCTGTTCAGATCTAACCTCCACATCAGATCAATGTCAATAAAACAGCATGAACAAGTAATTCAAACAAATATAATGCTTTTTCTTTCATATACAGTGAGTCCCTCAATTAGTAGAGCATCTCCTTTATTTTTCCAAAAGCTGTGACATACTTGTCCTGGTACTTTTCCAGGACACTCTCAACCAAGTACAGTTAAACCCTGAACAATGTGGGGGTTAGGGGCACCAACCCCTTGCATAGCTGAAAAGAGGGAGGGGCAGAGGGAGAAGCAGACTCCCCACTGAGCAGGGAGCCTGACGCGGGGCTCGATCCTAGGACCCTGGGATCGTGACCTGAGCCGAAGACAGATGCTTAACTGACTGAGCCATTCAGGCACCCCTATGTGTAACTTCTGACTCCTCAAAAACTTAACTAATAGCTTACTGTTCTTTGGAAGCCTTACTGACCACATAATCAGTGAGTTAACACATATTCTGTAAGTTATACTGTATTCTTATAATAAAGTAAACTAGAGAAAAGAAAATGTTAAGAAAATCATAAGGAAGAGAAAATACATTTACAGTACTGCACTGGATTTACTGAAAAAATCTCATGTATAAGTAGACTGAGACATTTCAAACCTGTGTTCAAGGGTCAACTGTATTTACTAAAACTCAACTTTCCTAGGTGCTGAAGGAGATATAGAGGAAGTGAAAGACATGCCTACAGTATACCTGTGGAGACAAAATTAGCATATGCCAGACATCTAAAGAATCAATTAATTTCACTGTATAACTGGCTCTAAGAGCCAACAGAATTGAGCAAAGGAAGAGTTGATTATGAATTAAAATACTGGGAAAGACTTAATTCAAAAAGGTACCCTTTGAGCACCATTTTGAGCACCATTTTGAATGACAAGCAGCCATCAGTTTTAAAAGTACTGAAGTCTGGGGCCCGAGAGGTTGGCAGTATGCAATCATCACAGAAATTACTGCAAAATGCAAGGAGAGGTAGAGAGACCTGCTGATCTCAGATGGAGGGTTCTGGAAAATGCAACTGGAAAGGCAGGGTAAGATCAAAGGATGGAAACCTTTGAAAAGCAGGAGAAAGCTTCTGGGAGGTCCTCTAAAAGGGAGCCATTACAGGTTCTCAAGAAAAGAGAAGGATATAAGGAAAGTGATGTTTTAATTACAGTAGTCGGGTGGTAATAAGTATGACTGATGGAATTCCCATTCCTTCCCCTCAAGCAACCATCACACACAGATACATATACATTAGACATATATAAAACATACACAGGTAAAAGTTTACATCCTCCATTCTCCAGGCTACCATAGGACTTTAGTTATCAAATAGTAAACATAATAAATAACAAGCTTAAGAGTATTATCTATACAATCCTCCTATCTATCTCTACCACTACATATTGCATCTCAAAGGCAGGAATCATGTCTTCTGTATCTTTATATATCCAGTCCCTGACACAGTATCTGCCACATAGATAGCAAGCTTTGAACCCATGACAGAAGACACTAGGGGATGGAAGATCACATACGTCCCCCCTTTAAGCATACCAAGAGATTAAAATAGCATCTGAGTTAGAAAAGAACTAAAATATTAATTCCCTCTCTCAATGTATCAGTTGTCTTCGAGTTGGCCTTTCAGAGTCGAGCTCCACCCTTCTCCACCCTGTCTGAGCCTCAAAGAGATCATCTGTATGTACCACATCAACAGGATTCTCTTTCAATTGAGCTCAGCCAAATGGGCACCACCTGACAAGATTCAAAGGAAAGAGAAGAGTGAGGGCAGGGTATTCATATTCTATACCCCCAAGGTCAGTGTGGCCTGGGCATATCACCTGACCAAAGGTCACTGCACTTCCTACGGCTGCCAGCACTACGGGACCGGCCATCCTTGTGGACCGAGTCCATCCTCCCCTTGTCCTTTCATACTGAGGAATGGTAAAACCTCAGCTGTGCAATTTCCCTTCTAGTTCTACCACTATACCCAGACCCACTAGTTAAAAACAGCCCCTTCCTAAATAAACCCTCTCGATTCAAATGATCTTCCTCTGAGTGTGCCATTTGTTTGCTATGGAGCCCTTGACTAATTTACTTTATTTTTGCTAATGCAAGAAAAGGCAAGAGACGCCAGTCCGCAAGGAAAGACATTTTCGTGAAGACTCTTTTTAGAGCTTCGTCAAATTTCACATCTAGGATTGGATGAAACATTAGTGAATTAGCTTATCACTTCCTGTAACATTCTCCACAGATGGGAAACTAAATCACAGTATATTGGTAAGAGATTCACAACAATTTTTTTAATTTCAAATAAACAGTGGGAAACAGTTCCAAACATTGATGGGAAATGAAATAATTTTTATTTGTTATACTTTGGCCCTCATTTGAAACACAAAGCCATTGACCTTTGTGCCTTCTCCCAATCATTAGCCCTCCTGCCTTTTTTTTTTTTTTCCCCATCTTCCTCCTGGCCAAAAGAGAATCCACAATTAGCATTTTTTAAACAGGCAAATACTCTAAACTCCATTATCCATCTGTCTTTTCATCAGAGCCATCTATGTAAACCCTCAAGCTGGATGAAACCAAGTATTTGCTTCTTCAACCCTGGACCAGGTCAGCTGGGTGCTGCTGAAAAAGGTCACACAATGTGGCAAGCTTTATCTCAAAAAATTCACAATGGCACCATCAGTTGGAACCTCCATAATTATCAGAAATCCTCTCATGTTTCTCTGCTCAACTCCCATTTCCAACAAAAGTTTTTCAAACTCTCCATGTTCCTCAAACCTATGATCCCTGCCTTTCCTTTCAATCTTAAAAGATGACCCTGTCTGATAATTCATATTAAATACTGAGGTTATCAACCAAACTGAATGTAGCAATCTACCATAACTGCACACTGTCAACCTCCTTACTTCCTGTTTCCAAAGAAAAAGCCAGTCATGCCACCTACATCTGACACATCACCCCCTTCCTCATTTTCAGGAATATCAACCCCACAGAATATTCTCCCCTGTATGCTTATCGTTTCCTATTAAAAAGATCCTCATCATTAGGATTTAAACACACACTTACCTCACCCATCTTTTACAAGTAAGTGTTTCACACACTTGTAATTATTCATGATAATCCCATCTCTCTCCAACCATGCCTTACGTTTTAAGAAGGATCCAGTGTGGAGCTCTAGGATCCTTAATTTGGCAAAAACAAATGACATTTCATCCCCAGTAGTTTGGCCTTTGGCATGCCTGACAACTGTATTAAAAATGGCTGGAGGCATGGAAGCTTAGAAATATTAGGTAAAGAGGTAAGCCAACTTAAATTCCTGTGTATGTGAAAAGAGGTGAAGGTGGTGATATCTGGCAAGAGGCAAGATCCAGG
This sequence comes from Mirounga angustirostris, assembly GCF_029215605.1. NCBI lineage: Eukaryota > Metazoa > Chordata > Mammalia > Carnivora > Phocidae > Mirounga > Mirounga angustirostris. Next base: position 21,391,106 of record NW_026991719.1, on the reverse strand, counting down.
AATTGTGAGAAACAATGGGTGTTTCAATTAGCAATAATCGCGCCTCGGATAAACCTCCTTGGCTTCGATACTGCCACTGCGCAAAGCACAATGGGTGTGAGCCCAGTAAGAGGTATCTTTGAAAAGAGACAAAGAAAAGAATTCACTGGAGATAGCTTCCCTAAGAGAAGGACCAAAGGAAAAAAAAAAAAGACAGATAAAAGGATCAAATGGCTAGATTGCTAAGGAGAAACAGGTGAAAAAGGAGACTGGGGAGGTATGTAGAAACCATACCACACAGGGATTATAGGCAATGTTTTAAAAAAGCAAAAACAAACAAACAAAAAAACCAAAAACCTTTACCTCTACCCTAAAAGAATTAAGAAATTATCAAAGAATTTTGGGTAGAGAGCTGATCTATCACATTTGATATCTGAAAAAAGAAATACAATGTCAGAATGTGAAAAACAAATCGAAGAAAAACAAACTGCTATCTGGGATGAAGAAAAGTGGAGAAACTCAAAAGATGCTGGGAAAGTAAAACCAGTAACACTCGGTGAAGAATTAGATATGGAGCTGAGAGAGAGAGAGAGGGAGATACAAATATGACTCTGGGTTTCTAACTTGAACAACTGAAGTAAGGTGACCTAAAATAAAAACAGAATCGAAAGAAAGATTGGAAATTTGGGTTTGGTTGGACATTAGGTATGTGCCGTGTCTTTGAATCACTGTTGGGGAGGAGATGCTTTCCTTCTACTCTTCTAGATCCTGTGACTGGTCAAACAAGCAAAAGGTCCTAAGACTTATTAACAGGAGAAAAGGAAATGTGATTTCATACATACAAGAACCCCAAAGATCGGAGGCTCCAAAGGCAGCCAAGTAACTGAGGCTTATATAACATCCTGAGCTAAGGAAAGGGCAGAGGCCTGGGGATATGAAGGGGAGAAGGCCATTCACAAGAAGGCAGAGTGGATGTGGGGAAAACAAAGGTTGCCCTTTTATGCAGATAAGTTTCTCAGGTAAAAACTTACCTCTGATAATAGCTCTTTTCCTGGTACCAGCCCCCTTTCCAATGTACATTTAGGCAGTTGGGGGGGAGATCAGGAGCTTTTCCTGAATCTGCTGTGTTCTGGTGGCCTTTATCTCAAAATAATCCTCGTGCCAAAGTGGCATGTTTTGGGGTGGTATATTCCACTCCCCTTCATCATCAAGAAAATGTTAAGCAATTAGGTAGACATAAAGGCTTGTATTTCAGAGGGGGCTTCTGGGCTATAGTTTAGATTTCTAAGTGATCTATATTGAGATAAACTTGAAGCCACAAGCTTAGAATAGATCATAAAGGGAGAGCATAGCAGGAGCAGAGGAAATGACCCAGATTCGATTAAATAACTTCGATGTTTAAAATCTAAGAAGAGGAAGAAGTGCAAAGAGAAAGAGAAGTGACCAAGAAGATGTCAAGAACAGAAGCCAAGAGAAGAGATGGTTTCAAGAAGTGTTTAATGCTAAGAGGTCAAGTAAAATGAGAACTGGAACATATCAGTTGGATTTAACAACCTGTATTTAAGGAATGTTCTGTTCCCAGAAACCTAAAAATATTATAAAAGCACTAATTACATTTTGTCTCTTGGACACAATCTTCTCACATATTATATATACTCTTTAGTCGTCTTCTTTTTCTTCAGAAAGCCCGCTGGCATAGATCCATGAGCAAGCACTGGGGATGAACAATCACCATTTTCAGCACATTTCCAGTGTTGCCTCAATTATACCAAGTTCATGAGACCAAAGCATCTTACCAACATGATTAGCATTTTTCATTTTTTTTAATTTTCTTCTCATTTTTTTTTTAAGATTTTATTTATTTGACAGAGAAAGACACAGTGAGAGAGGGAACACAAGCAGGGGGAGTGGGAGAGGGAGAACCAGGCTTCCCGCTGAGCAGGGAGCCCGAAGTGGGGCTCGATCCCAGGACCCCGGGATCTTGACCTGAGCCGAAGGCAGACGCTTAACGACTGAGCCACCCAGGCGCCCCAAATTTTCTTCTCATTTTAAAATATAAGTAACAAAAATGCAATGAAGAGTAATATTGAAACTACTGCTTAAAACAACAAAGATGGTGCGATGCAAACTGCTGCCTTGAGAGCCAAATCTTCATTCAATAGCTCGAAACATTTGTTCTTCGACTCACGTATTTAAGTATGAATTTAATTATCGAAATATGGTGAGGTGGTCAACATCTAATATAAAAAATGTAGGTGGTTAAAAAGTCCTATGTTTGAAAGTTGAGGTTTACTTGTATCCTATACATAAAATTTAAATTCACTGAAATGTCTTCAAAGAGGAATTTAAAGAAAAAGAAATGTAAACATTTTAAATTCTTTTTTTTTCCTAAAGATTTTTATTTATTTATTTGAGAGAGAGAATGAGAGACAGAGAGCATGAGAGGGAAGAGAGTCAGAGGGAGAAGTAGACCCCCCGCCAAGCAGGGAGCCCAATGTGGGACTCCATCCCGGACTCCAGGATCATAACCTGAGCTGAAGGCAGTCGCTTAACCAACTGAGCCACCCAGGCGCCCTTAAATTCTAACTTTAATGTAAAGCTAATTAGCATGCACCCCTTCTCTCCTATACCACATTCATGGTAGTAGTCATGATGCCTTTTATTATACATAAAGAAATAATATTCAACATATGGATATGGCTTGGGATTCAACTTTAGTCGTGTAAAGAAACTGTCAGGTAGATTTTGGATATACTTTCCCAATCTGTAGGGCCTGAAAAGATTCAAGTGCAGGGACAAACACACTTTTACAATTTAAAATACAAATTTAGTGATCAACATGTAAAAGTTCTTAATTTTTTTTTCAGGGAGATATATGAGGGTAGATACATCTTTACAATGCACATTAATTAGGAAATTATAATAGTACACTTAAAATTATTGGTAACCAAAAAAAGAATTATTCAATTAATTATGTTGGGATAACTGGTCAATAGTTTGGGGAAAAATAAAATAGGATCTCCATCTCCCACCTTATATAAAAATAAATTCCAGATCAATTAAAAACTAAGTATAAAAAATTAAATTTTAAACATGGAAAAAGTAAAATGTAGATATAAAATGTAAATGTAAAAAAATGAAATCATAGTAATAACTCTTCAAAATAGAAAAAATGGAGTAATTTTATATTTTTACAGTAGAAAAAAGACTTACTAAGCATCATGCCAAAGCTATAAACTTTTTAGAAAATGATCAATTTAACTTATTTAATATGTAAAAGTTCTTTACAGCCAAACAACTCACCATTATCAAAGTTAAAGGTCAAACTACAAAATGAAAAAGAATTATGTGCACTATATATGACACACTACAGGTAAATATAAACATATATTACATATAAAAATGTATTTGTGGGGGCGCCTGGGTGGCTCAGACAGTTAAGTGTCTGCCTTCAGCTCAGGTCATGATCCCAGTGTCCTGGGATCGAGCCCCGCATCGGGCTCCCTGCTCACCTGGAAGCCTGCTTCTCCCTCTCCTACACCCCCTGCTTGTGTTCCCTCTCTCTCTCTATGTCAAATAAATAAAATTTAAAAAAAAATGTATTTGTGTGTATATACATAAATTTATAAATGGAGAGAGACAGAAAACTTAGAACTCAGAAAAAAATTTTACTGCCATAGGACAAAAATTAACAGATATGCACAATTCAAGAAATACATGGTCAAGAACAACATAAAAAATATATTTCAGTATTACTTACAATTAAAGAAATGCATGTTAAAATGGCAGTATGTCCGTTCATCACATTGCCAAATATTAACAAGTTTGATAACGCTCAGTGCTACCATACTTATTGAGGGATAATACCCTCATATTCTATTAGTGAGTCTCACCTTCCTGAATGGCAATTTTACAGTATTTATCCAAGGCCTTTAAATCTGCATACCCTTCAGGAAATATTCACTTGATGAATTATGCTAAGGAAATATTGGGTAAGTGAACAGAGATGAATAACAAAGGATGATTATCCACAGCTGTTTTTAATTGTCAAAAAAACAGTGGAGGTAGAGAATGTAACAGGTCAAAGGCACAGAATAGGATAAATTATGGTATATAGTAACACTATGAAACTATTAAAATCATCACGTAGGTCTGTGTTGGGGGAGGAAAAATTTTTCCTATGCCCTTCTAGGTTCTTTGGTTAGTAAACTAATAGAAAACAGATAAACAGGAGAAAAACAAATTTCATTATATACAAAGAGGAACCCCACAAGAATCTGAGAACCAAAGATAAGGAGCACGGTTGAGGCCATCCTATGCTAAGGAATAGGATAAGGGCCTGGGGCTTCAAAAGAGAGGAAGGTCATACAAAGATGAAATGTTTGCCCCACCATACAGGTAAGTCATTCAGATAAAAGTTATTCCTGGTACTAGCTCTGTCTCTGAGCCAGGCCCCCTATCTAAAATCTTTCAGGGAGTTAAGGAAGAGGTAAAAGTTTTTCTTCATCAGCTGAGTCTTGATTGCCTTTAGCTCAAAATAACCCACATGCCAAAGTTGCATATTTTGGGGTCACATATTCTGCTCCCCTTCATCTGTCTTTTTTGACACTGAAATAATATCAGAATGCTCTGTGAAGGGGAAGAGGAGATTTTTTTTTTTTAAGATTTTATTTACTTATTTGACAGAGACACAGCGAGAGAGGGAACACAAGTAGGAGGAGTGGGAGAGGGAGAGGCAGGCTTCCCGCCCAGCAGAGAGCCCGGTGTGGGGCTCGATCCCAGGACCTGGGATCATGACCTGAGCCGAAGGCAGATGCTTAACGACTGAGCCACCCAGGTGCCCCAAAGAGCAGATTTTAAAAGAGCGTATCTAATATGATTACATTTGTGAATATGTATACATGTTTATGTGTACCTGTATATCTATGGGGGGAAATCTAGGGAAATGAACAGCACAATTTTAACAATTATTGCATTGAGGTGGTGAAGATTTTATGGAGAATTTTCAGTTTTTCTCCAGTTCTTTCTCATTAACTGAGTATTTTTAGAATGAGTTTCTGCTACTTCACAAAAAAGAATATGTAAAACTCCATCCTGAGGAAAACAACTAAGTTCTTTAGCCACTTTCCAAAAATGAATGAAGAGACTACATAAAGCTTTCTCTGTAGAAGATTACCCTATCTTCTCTTACCAGCTGTGGATGTGAGAAACACAAAGCTCCTAGTGAACTATCCTCCACTGAGGAATCAATAGAGAACAAATGATTTAGACACACCATGGAATCTAAAAGAACCAACAACAACAACAACAAAAAACAAACACCAAACTCATAGAAAAAGAAATCAGATTTGTGCTTACCCAGGGAGTAACGGAGAGGCATTGGCGAGATTGGATATGAAGAGTCAAAAGGTACAAACTTCCAATTATAAGATAAATAAGTACTGAGGATATAACACCCAACATGACGACTACAGTTAACGTGGTTGTAGAATATTTCTGAAAGTTGGTAAGAGAGTAAATCCAACAAGGTCTCATCCCGAGGGAAAAAAAAAATTCAGTTTAACTATATGAGGAAATGGATGTTAATTAAATCTATTCTGGAATCATTTTACAACATATTTCTGTCAAGCTGTTATGCAGGACACCTTCAACTTATATAGACCTATAGGTCAATTATATCTCAATAAAAGTGGAACAAAGTAAAAACTTAAAAAAACAGTAAAAACCACACCATGGTCACTGAAGTGGACTGGACTAGCTCTTTACTGCTATGAAACAAATAACTCCAAACTTGGGGGCTGGCAACAGCCAATGTTTATCATCTTACATTTTCTCAGTGTAGAGAATGCTAGAGTAGCTTAGCTGGGTGGTTCCAGCTCTGAGTGTCTTGAGATTGCAGTCAAGGTGTCATCTCAGGGCTGCAATCAACTCAGGGCTCACCTGGGAAAGAATAAGCTTCTAAGTGCATTCATGGGGCTGGTGGCAAGGCCTGAGCAAATCATCTTCCAAACTTACTTATGTGGGCCGGTCCAGATGGTTGGCTCATGACATGAAACTGGCTCTCTCCAGCATTAGCAGGCCCAGAGAGAGAGAGAGAGAGCAGCCCATCTCACAAGTGGCATCCCACACTCCCACTTGTATTACTGTTCTAATACCTCTGCTATGTTCTGTTCCTTAGAATTGAGTCAATCCATGTAGCTGACACTAAGGGCCTGAGTACCAAGAGGTAGAGATCTTTGGGGGCCACCTTAGAGACTGCCTTACAGTATGGGCCAAAAGCAAAAAAGCAAGCAGGCAAACTAAAAACTAAGGCTTATACAGGAATATTCAGAGCAGCTCTGTATGTAATAGCCCCAAACTGGAAACAACCCAAATATCAATAGGAGAATGGATAAGCAAATTATGATATATCCATAGAGTGGAATATTACTCGGCAACAAAAAGGAACAAACTTCTGATTCAGACAACAACATGGATGAATAACACAGATATCACACTGAGCAAAATAAGCTGGACTCAAAAGATCATACTGTATCATTTTTTTATATGAAATTCTAAACAGGAAGAATTAATCTATGGTGAAAAAAGTTGGAAAAGTTACTCTTCTTGGGTCAAAAATTAACTGAAAAGACAGGCAAACAACAATTCTGGAGTGATGAGGAAATGTTCTATATCCTGATTAGGAATATGAATTACAGAGTTGCACGCATTTGTCAAAACTCATCAAATCGCACACTTAAGATCCATACATGTCTTTGTCTATAAAGGTTACCTTAAAATGTAAATAAATATTATTCTCAAAAACAAAAAGAAAGAAGACTGAAGGTTTGTTGAATATTGCAACGAGCTGAGAAGGAAGGGAATTATCACCTCCTTTGAAGTCCTCTGAAAATGAAAATTCTAATCTATCCAAAGACATATTGGTAAACAGCTGAATGAAGAGCAATTTTTCAGCCCTGGGAATTAAATATGGCTCAAGTTAAAGGCAAAGTAAAAGATCAAGGGATTTCTCAAAGTCTAGTGCCATACCAAAAAGGAGTCATTCTGTGAAAAGAAATTTTGGCATAGGAGATGAAAGCAAAGAGCAGAAAGACAGGGAAGAAGGTCACCAATGCAGAAAGAGATTGAAGTCAAAAGATGAATGCTATTTGCCCCAAGTCATTAAACAAATCACAGATGGGGTCAGACCTCCTATTCTGATGTTCTAACTAGGTCCCACTGCTCTGGGTATTTGCTTATCTTATCTAAAAATACTGCCATCATTGTTTTCACTTGAAACCTACAAAGGATATCTGGATTTTTCTTTCTGTCCACACACTGAATCTAAACTCTTAATGATAAGACTCCTGCTTTCAAAAATTTCATCCCCAAACCAACTTTAATAAAGAAGACAAAAAACGGTCTCTGCAGCTAGGGGGAAAGTTTTAATTGAAACCAGTCTCCAGAGTCAGCATAGAGTTGAAGTAATCAAGGCCAGATTTTCTCTCCTGTAAAGAAATCTACAGTGACACTGCAGCCTACCTGCTCCGGTTTGTGCTGCTTTAAGCCCCTGAATATCCATCGAAATAAAACCACTTATTGTTGTTTTTCTGAAGCATACTGTTTTTATTGCAATAATTTCATTGTGGTTTTTTTTCTTCCCCCAGCAAGGAAGTGATATCCTGAGTAGGATTCAGCCTCACTAGAAATGTTCCTAATGGAGTCACCAAAACCTTCAAAGCCATAAAAATATAACCATATATATTGAGGGCTTTGGGGGAAGAAAAGCATGGTGCAATCAACATTCCTCAAGAATAGCAGCAGTAATTTAAGGACAGCTTCTCGCCAAGTTTCAGAACCTCATTTTCCATGCTCAGAAAGCAAAGCACGGCCACAGACTGCCGACATGCCATAAACACATACACACCCCTTTCCCTGTATTTTATATGGAAGACCGGAACACCTTGGATTAAAAAAATACTGCTAAATGTAATGAGATAATCTACTTTATTGCAGGTGTCTTCACTTCCAGTGTATCAGACAATACTTATCACAAAGGGTAATTATGAATGCAACCTGAAAAAAAAGAAGGAACTAGCCTGGATCGTCTCTAACTGCGCCTTGCAAGTGTGTACTTGACACATTTGGTACATAAATGACAGACTGTCTTACAAATGTCTCCACATCCAAAAGAGCCCCATCCATACCCTTCCTGTTCCACATGGTTTTTCCTCTATTCTTCCACAATGCCAGCACACTCTCTATTTCCTTTAAATATCTTAATTAAGCAAATCTAGGTGTGGCGTTCTACAAAAGATCAGTATGTTCAACAGAGTACAGGACTTCTGACTAAACCAGGATTGGAATACAGTTAACTGGCAATGAAAGGATTAATCATTCTGCCTTTTTACCTCTTCTCTCCCATTTGTCTCATTTTGTCTACTAGCTGTGACAATAAACATTTTTTTTTTAGAGTTAAAGGAAAAGTCTAATCAAGAGTACCACCAAAAATATCACATGTGCATACACGCACGTGAGCACGTACGGAAACATTCCATTGTCTTAGGAAGAAAGAAAAATATTCTGCAAAGTCTGTCTCCTGTTAATTGTCCTTAGTATTATTATATGAAAAAAATAAGCGTACAAGACTATCAATTCTCACACACAATCAAGGGTGCAATAATGAATATTTCAGCAGGCATACATTTTGAAGTTTTAATTAAAATCAGTAGTGCTATTGATACTGTAATGTCTTAGGGTGACACTGAGCCAAGTAATCACCTGCCTCCCAAGTGAATGGCAATACACACGCAATTAATTATAAAAGACTTTGCTGCTGAAACCACCTTGGGATCTCCAAGATTCAGAGCAAGTGTTCACACATTTAACTACAGAAGCCAACGCGGCTAGAGCAACTGGATGAGTAGCTACTTTCCTTAACCCAGATGCAGCACATCTCTGTATTAGGCCGGGAGCCCCAGAGCTCGCCATCAACTTTACTCGTCTTTGCTGGCACCACTAACAATCATCCTGCTTCCCGCGGTCAAGGCTTACTTTTCTATTGCAGAGGATGGTAATGCCATTAGGGGAGATCATCTTTTCTGAGGTGCACTGCCTCCCATCTTCCCGTTGTGAGCGAAGAGAGTTTCGATAGAGCTAAAATAATGTTTACCTTTTCTTCTATGAGAAATCACTCTTTAAGTTCTCACTCTGAAGGTCCTTTGAAGGCTCCCGCTTTTCCCCAGAAATGGATTCTTGGGATAGGGAGTGAGAGAGACTTTGGGAAGCGGGCGGACTGAAACAGAGTGCTTAAAAAGATACTTCGCTGTCAAAAGTTTCATTCCGGATCCTGTGGATAGATACTAAGAAACTGAAATACAGGCACTTAAAAACAGAAGTTTTGAGAGGGTCACAACTTGCTTATTGGCAGTTTTCTAAATGATCTTAATCAAAATTATACTCCATAGAACAGAAGCCAGCAAAGAACGATTCTTGCATAAGTTTTGACAGAAAACCTCTACTTCAAATTAGAAGGAATGAAAGGAGGAAGGAGAGAGTGAAAGAGAAAGAAAATTAAAAACTGCTCCAAGTTCTCTGGCTGTCTTAAAAAAATCAGAATTTTCTTGAGGACTGGATAAATGTAGTGATACATTTGCTTCATCAACATCCAGATACGCAAGCGCGAGGGGTCCCAGCCCTCACTGGAAGGATTCATCTTTACAATGCTGTCGTTGCCACTACTCTGAGGGAGGGACCATAACACTGGGGGCTTGGACAACTTTTGCTGACCTCTTACTTATGTGGGCCGGTCCAGATGGTTGGCTCATGACATGAAACTGGCTCTCTCCAGCATTAGCAGGCCCAGAGAGAGTGAGAGAGAGCAGCCCATCTCACAAGTGGCATCCCACACTCCCACTTGTATTACTGTTCTAATACCTCTGCTATGTTCTGTTCCTTAGAATTGAGTCAATCCATGTAGCTGACACTAAGGGCCTGAGTACCAAGAGGTAGAGATCTTTGGGGGCCACCTTAGAGACTGCCTTACAGTATGGGCCAAAAGCAAAAAAGCAAGCAGACAAACTAAAAACTAAGGCTTATACAGGAATATTCAGAGCAGCTCTGTATGTAATAGCCCCAAACTGGAAACAACCCAAATATCAATAGGAGAATGGATAAGCAAATTATGATATATCCATAGAGTGGAATATTACTCGGCAACAAAAAGGAACAAACTTCTGGGCGCCTGGGTGGCTCAGTCGGTTGAGTGACTGCCTTCGGCTCAGGTCATGATCCCGGAGTCCCGGGATCGAGTCCCGCATCGGGCTCCCTGCTCGGCGGGGAGTCTGCTTCTCCCTCTGACCCTCCCCCCTCTCATGTGCTCTCTCTCTCTCATTCTCTCTGTCAAATAATAAATAAAAATCTTAAAAAAAAAAAAAAGGAACAAACTTCTGATTCAGACAACAACATGGATGAATAACACAGATATCACACTGAGCAAAATAAGCTGGACTCAAAAGGCATCTTTTTTTGATGCCTTTGGGTTCTTCTTTATTTATTTATTTGAGAGAGAGAATGAGATAGAGCGAGAGCATGAGAGGGGGGAGGGTCAGAGGGAGAAGCAGACTCCCTGCCGAGCAGGGAGCCCGATGCGGGACTCGATCCTGGGACTCCAGGATCATGACCTGAGCTGAAGGCAGTCGCTTAACCAACTGATCCACCCAGGCGCCCTGGGTTCTTCTTTAAAAGCCACAGTCATATCTCGAAAAAATCAAGGAAATGACAAACTTTGAAATGTTAACGCTGCGGTGATTTTTCTAAAGCAGTGAACAAAGTTCAGCATTGTTTTTAAACCAAGACTAATGGTATAGGCAAATCGTTCTTAGCAACCTTAGGAAAAGCACTCTTTCTTTTTACAAAGCATTGGTCAGTCTGGTCTACAATGAAGCCAGGTAACGGTGACAGTCATACAAGAAAATTCTAACACAAAACAATGACCTTTAGAAATCTAAAAACAAGCAACATGAAGTCCACATGCCTAAGCAGAGTGTTGTTACTTAATAAACCTTTGAAACAATAAGCTAGAAACTGCTACATACTTAATTTTAGGTCCTGAGTCACAAACTAAAAAGATATAGTTGGCCACAGTTAACTGATAACTTATTCAAATCTCACATCCTTAGCAAATGTAAAGAATATGCATTTAGTCTCTTCCTCTTTCTGTTTTTAATAAATTTGTCTGTAATATTATTGAGCATTATAAACTGTTTCACTGCTGAGAACATCAGCTGTTCTTCCTGCGTGATGTAATACCACTGAAAATCACCTGGTTGGAAACTGTCTTAAACCAGACTTACAAGGCGCCTGGGTGGCTCAGTTGGTTAAGCGACTGCCTTCGGCTCAGGTCGTGATCCTGGAGTCCCGGGATCGAGCCCCACATCGGGCTCCCTGCTCGGCGGGGAGTCTGCTTCTCCCTCTGACCCTCCTCCCTCTCATGCTCTCTGTCTTTCATTCTCTCTCTCTCAAATAAATAAATAAAATCTTTAAAAAAAAAAAAACAAACCAGACTTACAATCAACAAATGATGTTAACAGATTTCAGTCCATATTGAAAACAGGAAAAATAGCCAAGTCAACTGAATCCAATGAGGACATAACTGTGGTTTGCCCAGCATTTCTCCATTATTCTGCTTATTGTGCTTGAATAACCTTGGATAACAGTAATACCTCACCTTCACCGAATACTCGGTAAATTCCAGGCATGATGCTAGTCATTCTACGGCCATTAATTCATTCAACAGCCCCCCAAACCAGAATCATGTTATGCTCTCTTTTTAACATCTACTTTTAACATGGAGGCTGAAGTTTATACATTCCCCAAATTCACTCGGCTAATGATGAGGGAGGCCTTGCTTTATTATGCTGTATTGTCCCACATACCTGTACCCCCACATACCAATCATAGCTCCTATGGTGTCTTCAATGCCAGATGCTGCGTCTAACCTTCAATCATCAAAATATGCAAATACTGACCCCCGCTTAAGTCTCTCCTCCATTGATGACAAGTCTTTCATTACATATATAGACCTTGCCTCCCTCTGCAATCCAGCCATTGCTGTCACCGGCCCAATGCATACCTTTGAAACAGACTCCGTAATTTTTCCTTTGACCCCATCATCTAAGAAATGAAAAGGGGCCTTCATGTATAACGTTTGTCAATACGCTTACTTATTAAGTCTCCTCTAACTAAAGTAACATAGCTATTTAGCCATAGAACTGGGATATAACCTCAGATTTTTCTCTTCTGAAGCCTGTGGCCATTCCTTTATAGTAAACTGGGACATCCAGCAAAGACTATCCGAATGACAGGGCTGTCACCGGAGGCAGCCAGGAGTTGTGGCTTAGATAGTACCGAGGAGACAAGAGCAGGTGTGTCTCTGCTTGTTAACACGGCCCAGTGGAGGCAGCTACTGCAGTAAAGCGTGTGTTCTCACTGTCACAGTTGGGGCGGTTCTACCTCACTGATTTTATAGGCTGATTGGATCATCTGCCTTTTCACACAAGGTTATTCCCCTTCGACTCATTTTTCACCCCCATGGTTAGAATGTTGTTTTCCTGAATAGCACTTCTAATTATTATTTTTTTTAAAGATTTTATTTATTTATATGACAGAGAGAGACAGCGAGAACAGGAACACAAGCAGGGGGAGTGGGAGAGGAAGAAGCAGGCTTCCCGCCGAGCAGGGAGCCCGATGTGGGACTCGATCCCGGGACTCCAGGATCATGACCTGAGCCGAAGGCAGACGCTTAACGACTGAGCCACCCAGGCGCCCCATAGCACTTCTAATTATTAAGTGAAAGTAACACAATGACACCCCATAATCCTCCAGTGTAGAGGACAGGGTCAGGGGCCCTGTGGGCTGAGTGTCCATTTTTTTTTTTTGATCAGTCCAACAAATACATGCTCACTCGAACTGAATAAAGAAAAACATTATGTTTTAACTCACACAAAATAAGCTTTACAGGCAACTTACAATGATCACATGATCCCTTGGATGAATATTCTGCATCAACCAGCATTTGGATAAGGAGGTTAAACCTCAGATTACAAAAATGAGTAGTTTAGAGCCTTTGGGATGCCTGGCAGGACCTCACAGCAAACTGGCGTGATCACAAAACAATCAAAATTGGCCAAATTGCACTTTGCTCAATTGTCTCCTTTCAAGGATTGAATTTCTGGAATGGGCATTGTTGGCAAAAAACAGTCAAAACAGAGATAATACAGCAGTCTAGCAACATAAAATGGCATAAGAAGATTCCCTACTTTAAATCTTTCATCAGAATCAGACCTTGTTATTAAAACTACAACAAATTCAAAGTCTATTCAGCTCAGCAAGCACATGAGAAAAGTGGGTAATTACTGCAATCCCTTATTACTCCCTTACAACCCCTTTACAGTTATCTGGCTGAGTTAATATCATCCACAGCAAGCAAAAGAGACACTTCTAGAAAATAATGCAGCAGTCTGGAGTGAAGCCACATGGTTATAGCAGGTAGAGAAATCAGCAGAGTGTACAGAAATACCAGATACTTTATTTTGATAAAACGTGGTCCAGTTGGCCCATAAAACCAGTAAGTGTCATCTCAAATCACAAAGCAAACATTTAACTACAACTGATATCCCAGGACAAGACAGTAACTAGCATTAATCTATGCTTCTAAGGCACATGTAACAGCGGAAGGGGACCATCACTGACCATCTTTCTTAAAGGGAAATACAGTTGACCCTTGAACAACTCAGGGGTTAGGGGTGTTAACCACCCCCACCCCTGCACAAAAACCCACCTATAATCTTTGACTCACCTACTTGATACTTAAAGCTTAATTACTAATAGCCTACCATTGGCTGGAAGCCTTACTGAAAACATCAACATCAATTAACACATATTTTGTATGCTACATGTATTATACACTGTGTTCTTACATAAAGTAAGTAAAAGAAAATGTTATTAAGAAAATTGTAAGGGGGGGCGCCTGGGTGGCTCAGTCGTTAAGCGTCTGCCTTCGGCTCGGGTCATGATCTCAGGGTGCTGGGATCGAGCCCCGCATCGGGCTCCCTGCTCCGCGGGAAGCCTGCTTCTCCCTCTCCCCCTCCCCCTGCTTGTGTTCCCTCTCTCGCTGTGTCTCTCTCTGTCAAATACATAAATAAAATCTTTAAAAAAAAAAAAAAGAAAATTGTAAGGGGAGGGGCCCCTGGGTGGCTCAGTCTGTTAAGCATCTCCTTCGGCTCAGGTCATGATCCCAGGGTCCTGGGATCGAGCCCCACATTGGGCTCCCTGCTCGCAGGGAGCCCACCTCTCCCTCTCCTCCCTGCTTGTGCTCTCTTTTGCTATCTCTCTTTCTCTCTCTCAAATAAATATAATCTTTAAAAAAAAAGAAAGAAAAGAAAATCATAAGGGGAACGCCTGGGTGGCTTAGTCGGTTAAGTGTCTGACTCTTGGTTTCAGCTCAGGTCGTGATCTCAGGGTCATCAGATTGAGTCCCACGTCAGGCTCCGGGCTTAGCTTGGAGTCTGCTTGGGACTCTCTCTCCCTTTCCTTCTGCCCCTTCCCCCTGCTCGCTCACTCTGTCTCTCTCCCTCTCTCTCTCTCTCTCTCCCCCTCTCTTCCACCCTCTAAAATAAATGAATCTTTAAAAAAAAAAAGAAAGAAAATCATAAAGAAGAGAAAATAAATTTACAGTACTGTACTGCATTTATCAAAAATATCTGTGTAAGTGGATCAGTGCAGTTCAAATCTGAGTTTTTCAAGGGTCAACTGTACTGCCTTGCTCCATGAAGAACCATACTACTATTTGCTATTCAGAAGCCAAATTCTTATGATCAGAACATTATATTGTTGAAAGGGAAGTCGATGATCTAGAATTTTCTATTTATTAGATTATCAAAGACCAATTACAGACTAATTAGCATAATTCAGAAAGATGAATTGATTTTGAATATCCTTGGGTGGCATCCTACTAAATTTATTCTCCTTCTTTAGTGGAGTGACAGTTTAAAATGATGGTTAGTTCAAATTCATGTGCCAGAACACTAGATTTTAAAACCCACACTGCATACTGCCAAAGTAAAATGGACATTTTACATAGAAGCTAATACTGTGACATCTTTCAAAGTGACTGTGTTGTGGTTGTAGTTATTTTTAAGAGTGATCAGAGAGTATGGACTATATCTTAGAAAGACAAAAACATTTGTCATAAATCATCTTTTAAGTGTAGGTCTTTTACCTGGAAAACTATTTGCTTGCTGATTGGCCATGAGCACATTTAGAAGTAAAAGCTTGGAATGAATTGCTCTTCACAATAAAAGAGAAGAAGGCATGTTAAGATTTAAGGGGAAAGAGGGGGACAGTAAGAACAAGGAGTAATTCTCAGTAGAATGGCAAAGAAGCCAAAGAGACAGGGCACTGTACATGGGAAGGGCAGAAAGAAAGCAACCTCCATTGGCAGTACGAGCTGAAAAATTCTTCAATAAAGCACAAGTGTAGGGACGCCTGGGTGGCTCAGTTGGTTAAGCGACTGCCTTCGGCTCAGGTCATGATCCTGGAGTCCCAGGAGCAAGTCCCACATCGGGCTCCCTGCTCGGCAGGGAGCCTGCTTCTGCCTCTGACCCTCCCCCCTCTCATGTGCTCTCTCTCTCTCATTCTCTCTGTCTCAAATAAATAAATAAATCTTTAAAAAAAAAAAAAAGCACAAGTGTAGTGATGATGGTTTTCCAAAGTAAATGTTTGTGCTGTGCAACGTGACCCTACTTCGTGACCTTCAAGTCTTCATGCTATGCTTGGTGTGACTTTACTGTGGAAGCCAGTAAAGGACCTAGTTCTACCTCCGGGTTGGCACAAAACCAATGTCAGTTCTCTTGAAAAAGGGACAAAGTGTACAGGCAGTATACATCTGAAGGCTCAACCAGGATACCAGGACGAAGAGCCGTACCCAGCTCCATCTTTGATTATATCATCAAGCTAGAGTCTAGAGACTTAAGCCAAACATATAGCTGACCCAAGACTGTTGCTGTTTTGAGCAGAAACGAGGTGCCAGACAGGAGAGGCTTATCAAAGGTGAGTCGCGATGGTGCTGGGAATCTCATTCCAAAGTCAGACTCACCAAAAACGTGGTAAGAGCTAGAACCCTCTGAGCAAGAGGAGAAAAAAGGTAAAATGTAAAACTGAAGGCAGATAAGTGAAGTGGAAAATGAAGGGCTAGATCATTAACAAATATATCACTGTTGTTTTGAATTTATAGTGACCAAGAAGCTCATAATGTCACAATGATATGGCTCTTACTATAAAGATGAGGTCTGAGCTTAACAGACCAAGGAACTACTATTTGTAAATAACAGAGGTTATTTCCCCCCTAAATTGTCAATGAATTATCCTCCCACATGCTCACTCGGAAATCCACTTTTATAAGACTCCAAATATGGTGTTCATGTTGTCTTCATAAAAAATGTGTGAGCCCTGACTTTGGTCTTCAAACAAAGCGGGAAAAAAAAAAATGAGATGGTAGAGATTTCCCATGTAAAAACATCCAATACACTATCCAGAAGAAAAAAAGTTAAAAAATGGAAATGATTCTGAGGCAAAAATTCCTGTCCCTGTTTAAATAGATTGCTTTTTTCAATTAGCAGTTCTTGATTTAAAAAAAAAAAAGCATATGTTCTATTTTTGTTCATGAACTCTTCCTGAGAGCCAAATCCAATGAACTTGAGCTCTATACACATAATTTTCAGAGCTGATACCTCCTTAGGAATAGTTCATTTGGCTTTCGACCACACACACTTTTTTAGTGCAGTATTTCAGATTCTATTGCACACCACTTTAATTAAAAACTAACAATAACAACATCAAAAGCCTCAATCTTATGGATCTTGTGACTTATCATCTCTATTAGTTTCCTAAGGCTGCCATAAAAATGACTACAAACTGGGTAGTTTAAACCAACAGAAATTTATTCTCACAGCTCTGGAAGCTCGCAGTCCCTAATCAAGGTATCAGCAGGCAAGGTTGGTTACTTCTGGAGGCTCTGGGGGAGAACCTGTTCCAGGCCTCTTTTTTAGCTTCTGGTGGTTGCCAGCAATCCTAGGTGTTCCTAGGTGTTTCTTGGCTTGTAGACACGTGACTCCAATCTCTGCCTCTGTCCTCATATGACATCATTCTCTCTAGATCTCCGTCTATCTGTGCGTCCTCTTCTCTTCTTATGAGGGTACCAGTCACATTGGATTAGGGCCCACCTGACTCCAGTATGACTCAATCTTAACCTAATTAACCTAACTAATTACATCTGTCAAGACCCTATTACCTAATAAGGTTACTTTCTGAGGTTCTGAGTGGAAATGAACTGGGGGAGGGGTGGGGAACAATACTATTCAACCAGGTACAGAGTTCAAGTCTTACCGTATAAGCTTTTTGATCCAACTATTAGACTATAATCCTCTGTATGATTCAATTTTTCCTGTTCAAACACCTAACACTAAGTAAAAGATGTAATACAAATCACAAAGGTGAAGACACTAAAAATACCTGAACTAAAGCAGCTTGTCAAGCAACTTTGAATACTTAATAGACCTTTTTTTTTTTTTCTATTTTAAGCATATAAATCATGCATCAGTCCCTGGGAGCCCCTTCCCCCCAAGTCATGTTCTCGTGGGTCACATTAATACAGTATCCAAGAGCTTCAGTTATTCCTACTAAGAAGGTGTGTTCTCCCAACAGCTCTCAAGTTGAATGGCACTTCAACAGCACAACTGTAACCATTAAGAGTTCAAAGGCCAATCTTGAAATCCTCCCTACCCTAACACAGACCTTAACCTCCTAACAATTATTTGTCTGCTTTTACTAGGCCAGTAGTAAAATAACACCACTACTAGGTATACCTACATATCTATCCAAAATGCTGCTTTCTTCAGTGAGAAGTATGGTTGTCATAAAAAACAAAGGAGGTGGTCCCTAAAGTCTATCATGAAACATGGTCTTGACCTAACCAGACCTTATGATCCATAATGGTCAGATGTCACCAAGAAAAACTCGATCCAACCACTAGATTTCTCCCCTGAAAATAAAATCTCTGCTCCACTGTTCTTTTTGTTCATCATCTTCTTTTTCAAGTTTATGTATGTATGTACGTATGTATGTATGTATGTATGTTTGTAAGTAATCCCTACACCCAATGTGGGGCTCGAACTCTCAACCCCAAGATCAAGACTTGCACACTCCTCCAACTGAGCCAGATAGATGCCCCACACCTTCTCCTTTTTGAGCTCTCAAAATCTTTTCCTATCCATGTTTCTAGACCTCTTTTATACTCTTATATTGTTTCTTACTTGCCCAAATCTAATTTATATGTCTGAACACTCCAACCAATAAATACCATATATAAGCATGGAAGGGATGTGGCAGGAAAGCAGAGTAGTAGATTGGATCATAAGGTAACCTGAAGATCTAATAGTCTTAAATTCTTTCATAACTGAAGTTTCTGTCCTTCGGAGATTTGTGCTAAAGTATTCAGGAATAAAGTCTTATTGTACTGGCAAGTTGTTTTGAAATGGTTCAGATAGATAGATAGATAGATAGATAGATAGATAGATAGATAGATAGATAGATAGATACTAAAAAGGGAAGATGGAAATTGTCAGATCTAGATGGATGGAATATAGAGGTGCTAACTGTACTAGTATTTCAACTTTTCTATTTGAAAATGCTGTTAAGAGAAAATGGGGGGGGGGGAGATGAAGCTAGAATAAATATAACTCTTCTATTCCCGAATTCCATGACCGTATATATCTAAATTATACCTCCTCAATGAGCCTCCCAAACTGTCTCCCATCTGGACTCCTCCATTTGTCCAAATGTTACCTCATTATCTCACCAGTGAGGTTTGACATGCTGGAGGGATCCCTGACTCTTCTCTCTCCTTCTGGCCTCATATTCACTAGTTCCAAGCCTACTGAGTCTTTCCTTCCACTGTCCGACATGTCTCACTAGCTCTGCATTCCCACTGGCATCTCCTTCAGTCCATCTCTGGTCTTCTACAGCATCCTACTTCCTGGTTTGATTTCCATGTCAACTGTGCTAACACCAATTTTATCATGTCACCTCCCCGTTCACAAGTCTTCGGTTGCTCTCCACCTACTTCTCAAAAGTTATCCTTCTCTATTCCTATATACAAGGCCTAAACTCCAGACAAGTAGGTTCCTCATTACATCCTGTGTTCACACTTTTGTTCACACAACTCTCCTGCCTGAAATAATCTCTCCCTCCCCTCTGTAATTATTCAAGCTCCATTAGCTGGCACTTAGTATACACTAAACCTATTAACGTTGCTCTCTTTATATATAAACACCCTCCATCTCCCCCTATAGCTTGGTCCTTGTTACACCCAGAGATTTCCTAAGAATGCAACCTCGATGAGGGCAGAAACCTTGCCTGTCTTGGTCAATGACTTATCAATAGAACATAGTAAACACAGAATACTATTTGGGAAATACTCTGTTGCTGGAAGTTTTCACTTATTTTTACATTTTATGTTGTGATATTTCCTACACAGGTGTATACAATTCTTTCTCACCAAAAAAAAAAATTTTTTTTCAAGTATTTTTAAGACTCTGTGTACTAGGCAGGGTTCTCCAGAGAAACAAAACCAGTAGGATATATAGAGCTATATGGTAAGCATTTATTATGAGGGATTGGATCACTTCATTATGGAGCTGAGAAGTCCCACTATCTGCTGTTTGCAAGCAAGAGGCCTGCAAAGCTGGAGGAATGGCTCCAGTCCAAACCTGAAGGCCTAAGAACCAGGAGTGCTGATGTCCAAGGGCAGGAGAAGATGGATATCCCAGCTCAAGTAACAAAAGCAAATTCACTCTTCTTCCACCTTTTTGTTCTTTTAAGGCCCTTAATGGACCGAATGATGCTCACCTGCATTGGTGAGGGAATCTTCCTCACCCACTCTGCTGACTCAAACACTAATGTGTTCTGCAAACACCATTGCAAACAAACCCAGAAGTAATGTTTTACTGGCTATCTGGGCATCCCTTAGCCTGGTCAAGTTGACACATACAATTAACCATCACAGACCTCCACCACTGTCAGGACATCACAGCAAACAAAGAGAGTAGGTGTTTGAGGTACAAGAGGTAATGTGGATCCTCCACCAACAAAAAGCAAATTCTTGGGTAATGCAACCAAAATGCATGTACAGATATATAAACACAGGGGGAGTTAAAGCATATGAAAAAAAGCCCAATATTTAGTACCTTGAAGACAAGGTCCAGGGTGTAATATCTGTTGATGACTGTGATGACAGTGAACACTGTTTCCTCACCTTGAACCCCACATCTAACCTCCACATCTGAGCCTCTCAAAGGCCATCTGTACAGTTCACCCATGCCTGACTCCAGGACCAATCCTACTGCAGGGGCGGGGCCCATGAGAGGTCCTACTTGAGGACCTCCCAATTTAAAATCTAGATGTTGTCACTATTGACCCCATGTCTAGCCTTTTTCCCACTTCCCAGAGAACTTATTCCTCTCTCAGCTCTTCTTTATCTTGTCTGGATTTCAGACATTAAAAGGGTCAAAAGAAGTCTCTGTTTAATAGAAGAAAAGCAGGACTGAGGTATGGAAATCAAGTTTAAGAACCCATTTCAGGGCCTGGAAGTCCTGGCTCTGAACATCAAAACCCCAGCAGCTCTTGAACTTAAAGCTTCGTTTAGCCAACTAAACAATGATACTCATGGGCCTGCTGTCCACTGCCTCATCTATCCGCTCCCCCTTGGCATGTGTAGATACACCCACACACACCACACGCATGTGCAGGCATACACACACACACACACACACACACACGGTTTTCAGACATATTCTCACAGACTCAGGCTTCTATCATTCTGTAACTAAGTCTGGAAAAGCAATACCCAGACTGCCTCCATGGTTAGTCACCTGTTATTAACCAAAACCTGATCAGTTCTCTCAGGATGATCAGACTTGTAATGCATTCACCTTCTTCCAACCCCACCCTCAAAGCGCTTTTATTGGATGATCCTCTCTTCTACCTTTTATTGGGAGGAGACATGAAAATCATCTTAAGCACCACTTCTGCTCTACTCCTATAAAACATAATTTAAAATATTGCCTCTAGGTTGACTTAATGTCATTTAAACACAATAAATTCCTGCACGGTCCTTTTTGTCCCTACTGCTAAGAGACTCAATTTTGTTTAGGGAAAAATTAGGGAATAATGTGTGGGCATTGCGTGGTCAGAAAAAAAATAACATTATCAAATACATTGTTTCCTCTGGAGCCTTCACCATGAGAAATTTCAGAAACACACTTTTCCCCCCACTTACTATCATCTGCTCAATTTTGGTACCTGACATTATTTACCTCTTCTGCTTCTGTCAATTAGATTCTGTTTTAACCTTCTGTGTCCTACCTTTCATGGTGTTCTAATTTGTAAACTACATCAAGTAGATGGAGTGTAAATATTAAATACAGGATACCATGTTACCCTTTCAAATTAACAAACTGAAAGGTTATTCTAATTACAGATTCATCATTGCAGCTAGCTTAAGAAACCGAGATAAAACTAAATTGTGAATGCACCATCGACCCAAAATGTCTATTACAAAAGAATGGGTAGGCCACAAAGAATGTGTGCGTTTCATGTCACAAAGTGGCTTGGGGAAAACTAATGGTGAATAACTCAGAATAAATATAATCAGAGATATATTTAAAATGTTTCCATAAAATTTGAGTTATATCTCAAATCATAGTGCCTTCCACAAACTCCTGGGGGCTCTTGAAACACAACTCGGACCAGCATGAGATGGAAATTTCAATAGCATATTTTCAAACAAGGAGTTTGTGTTAGCTTCGTTTTAAATTCAGCTGGACAAAGAGATGGAAAATAAATTCATACCAATCTTCGAAAGTTTAAAGAAAAAAAACAAGCCACAATTCAGTACTACCCATGACACTGTACTGCAGTCAAGAGCACTGGTGATATTTTTATTATGCTTTCAATCCAAAGCCCCAAAATTGTTATGATCATTAGAACCTAGCTAGTTCTACAATAAGTACACTTGTGGCTTCGTGAAAGACAGGACTCCTACACTGCTTCAGGTAAAATATAATTCATAATGGGAAGATGGTTTCAACAAACAGAGGCACTTATATTTCAGTATTCCTTCGCAACCTTTTCAAAATATTTACTGCCCACTACACCTACCCATTTCTTCTTGACTGTTTTAAAACATTTCAGTGTTTTAAAGTAGGTGATATTTAAAGAGGGAGAAAAAGAAGACTAGAGACATAGCAAGCCAAGATTGCCCTTGACTCATGTGAAAAAAGGACTAGAACCAAGATCCAAGAAGTTAGAGCTGCTGCCTTTATTGAGTTATCCCTAAAGGAACAATTCAGAAGCAGTGGGCAGTGGGTTCTTGGCGAAGCCTTTCAAAGCGCACCTCTCTGAGGTCACAGTGACATGGGACTGAAGAGGCACTTTGGAGTGTGAAGGGGTCTAACTATGAAAGAAAAAAATCCTTTATCTCCAAATTAAATGAGACAAACAACAGATCTGTCTTCATATTTACTGAAGTTGTCTACACTGCCTTGGTATTTATTGAGCTTGTTCACCACGTAGTTCAAAGCCCCATCTAGTTCTATAATCATATTAAAAGGAACAGTAGTCTCCCCCGCAACTACATTTCACAGGCCAGGGATAAGCACTTTCAACAACTGCAGCTGGGTTTGGTAAAAATATTAACTCCATAAGTCTAAGTCATATGCTTATTTTGCTACTTCTAAATATTTTCATTTTAGAGGTTATTTATTGATATCCCACTGTGAAAGCTTCGGATTTGGATCATTTGCAGCCTACCTCCTCCAAGATGCCACCATGGTAACTACAGCATAGTTCTGGTTTTATCAATGAGTATTTGCATTATTTTGACTCATGAATACTATTCATAGCTGAATCACAGACTATATTATTATGGCTACTTTGCCTTCCTTGCACAACTTTTGTTTTTCCCTGAATAACTGTGTCGCGCCTCTTCATGGTTTTCTATATACTTATTATCAATTTATTCCCAAACTTTCCATTCGTTTTATAAAACTCCTCTCAATAGGGTCCATCACTTCAGGTATTTATCAGTTCCTTCACTTGGAGACATCGCACAACTTCTGGCCTGCCCCAGTCGGAATGGGCTGTTCTCCCCGCATACTCATGGCTGGACCCCTGAGGATTCCCTCCTCGTCTCTCGTGTTGGATCTCCTTTCCTGAATTACATATATTCCACTTTCTACATCTAATTCTCTTGTTTTGTGAAATCTTGTCTATTAACATTCTGATAAAGGATGCACAACTAGTAACTATTATGAGGCTCAGGCTGTCGGAAAATATGTTTATTGGAGACTCACATTTAATTCAGAGCTTGGCATGGCACAGAACGTAGGCTTATGTTCATTTTCTCCCTGAAGTTCGAAGGCAGGACTTTTGGCTTCCAGTACTGCTACTGAAAACTCTGAGGACATTATGATTACTGATCCTTTGTTAAGTAATTTGCTTTTTTCT
This sequence comes from Mirounga angustirostris, assembly GCF_029215605.1. Lineage (NCBI taxonomy): Eukaryota > Metazoa > Chordata > Mammalia > Carnivora > Phocidae > Mirounga > Mirounga angustirostris. Next base: position 21,367,526 of record NW_026991719.1, on the reverse strand, counting down.
CTTTACATACTTTTAGAATTCTCTCTTTGTCTCTGGTGTTCTGAAATGTCCTAATGATGGTCTTTGATGTGAATCTAATTTCAACCACTGACCCAGGTACTAAGCGAGCTGTTTCAAATAGGAAACTTATGCCTGAGGATTTTTTTTTTCTATTGTCTGATGTATATCCTCCCCTCCATTTTCCATTTTTTTCTTTCTGGAATGCATTTTGTTTGGATCATGGATCTCTTAGATTGGACCTAAAATTTTCTTATCACTTTATCTCCTAATTTCCTTCACTTAATCTTTTTGCCCTGTTTTCCTAGAGATTTCCTCACCTTTATCTTGGAATACTATTATTAATAGATCAACAATTACTGAGCAATTGCTACATGTCAGGCGGTGTTCTAAGTGCTGGGGATACAGGAGTGGAACAAAGCAGATGAACAAATCCTTGCCCTTATGGAGCTGACGGTCTACTGTTTCTACCTTCTGTTATCCTAGACAAACTAGACAAGTAGAGTAAAATATACAGGCTATTAGGCAAACAATAAACAACATAAGTCGTTTTTGTTATTTTCCTTCTTTTACAAGGAAGGAAATCAAAGTTAAGTGACATTGAGTAGGATCCTAAAGAATAAAGCAAGAAGAGAGGCTGCCATTTTAGATCTGTTGGTCAGGAAAGGTTTCCCTGAAAAGGTGAAATTGAATTGAGTATCGTATTGAAGTGAGGGAATGAGGCTTACAGATCTCTGTGGGGATTGCATTCCAGACAGAGAAAAGAGACAGAGTCGACACCACAAGGAAGGAATGGTCCCCTTGTTGGAGGAAGACCAAGAAGGCCTGTGTGACTGGAGTGGAATGAGCGAGGAGCTGGTGAGTCAGTGATGAGATTATACAGGAAACATTCTGGAGCGGGTGTGGGGCAGAGCAGATCCTGTCTGGCCTTGTAGATCTTTCTAAAAACTTTAGCTCTTACTCTGGTTAGATGAGAAGCCATTTTCTCAGGATCACTCTGGTTGCTCTGTTGAGAAGAAACTGTCAGTCTCTCTTCCAGGTAACGGATGACTAAAAAATTTAACTCAACATTCCAGTTGAGAAAACCAGGGGTCCCTCCTGTGTTACTTCTCCTGAGCATAAAATCCCAGAATTGTATCAGGGCGGGAGAGGGGCTTTAGGGAATCTGACTGCTTCTCCATCAGAACCACACCCAAGTCTGTCTTATTATCAACTCCACCTCCTCACCCTTCACTTTTAGAGATGTTGCCAATCCCTGAAACCTTTGGGGGGGGGGGGTCCAGAGGTATACATCTGTTTATTTCTCACCCTCCCTCTCCATCAAGTTACCAGTCATCCTGCTTTCCAGCTGCCAACATTTTGTGGTATTCATCTTCTAGGCTCCTCTCTTTGTCCTTGCAGTTTTATCTTATTTTTATCTTTATTCTCATTTCGTAGGGATCTCAGGGGGATAAACCATAAATGCATGTTGACTCTGCCATTTTAAAGAGAAGTTGAAATATAGCATTTATGCACGTACACACACACACACATGCGCGCGCGCACACACACACACACACACAACCAAAGAGCCAAAATAAAATATACATCAGTTAAGTATGAAGCCTCCGGAGCCAGCACACCTCCTTTCAAAAACAACTCTCTGTCCCTCAATTTGTCTATCTGTAAGATAAAGAAAATAACAAAACTGCCCTAGACATGTTGTGATAATATGAATTAATACATCTAAGTTAATTTACCTGCCACATGGTGAGTACTCAACAAATCTTCATCGTTATTAGTGAGCTCACTAAATGTGTGTGCATGCTGTCTTAATACCAACGGGGAAAAATGCAATGTTTTCACACTAAGGTTTTGCAAAAATATTTGTTTCACGTTAGAAGCAATCCACTAAAATATATCCAATATCTTTGGAATTGCCTTTTCTCGATCCTTCTATTTATTTGCTCTTCATTTTTTGTTCTTTCATCTGTTCCAACTTGCTAGCCCCACACCCATTCTCAGTTGTCTTCTACTGACGCATCAAGTACTGGGTGAATCTGCTACTGTGGCACGAGGTGGCCTCTCCTGCTGGCCTCCTATTCCCATTCGCGGCAGGTCTCCACCACACGGTACCCAATTCATTCTTGGCACCTTCGTGCTTAGCTTCTCCTGGGTATGGATCAGAACTTCAGTGGTCAGCTTTCAGCCCCGGTGCTCTTCTTACTGCTAGCTTTGCACTGGGCTTCTCTATTTCTACCTCCCACACATACTTGTCATCAAAGGACAGGGTTTCCTTCGCACTAGCAGAGGCACAAAACGGCCTCAAAATCACTCACAGCCTTCCTGGTCCGGCAAGCCTTTTCAATAAATGAATTTTTATGCCTTCCTCTGTAGCAGCAAACCATTACAAACTCGATTTTATTTTCTAACTACTCAATCGTATTTCTAACCATTTATGTAAGTATACATGTATGTATGTAATCGTATACATGTGGGCATTTTAAAATGAAAAAAAAGTAATACATGCAAAGTTCATCTTTAAAAATGTGTGATTTTATCTATTCTATGTCTGACATAAGCTCTTGGCTTTGGTCTTGCATGACCAACCAGTTTAGTAATCCCTCCAATCTCTGTATTTTGTTTACCCTCTTGTTGGTGGATCTACTTATACATTTTTTTCCAATTGTCTATTTGGGCTTATTTCGACAGCTTCTAAATTGAATGCCACTGAAAATAACTTTCATCAGAAACTTCGAGACCTCTTTTTCACAGGTCAGAAGTTGAATCCTACTTAGATCAGAGCGACTTGCTAGAATGACAGGTCAGAGCCTCATTGGCTCTGCCCTAAGCAGACCCTGTTCTTTTGCTTTTGAGCTAGAAAGCACCAGCGTTACTATAAATTCTCCTGAGCAAATGAAAACAGCACGGAGTGGGCAGTTTTTATTCTTTTTCTCTATTTGTATTAGTTTATCCAAATATCTAACCCCTTGGTGGGGTAGGGGATATAAAAATGCAGTGTCTTAGTGTTTGACATTTTTGGCTTTCTTCTTTGCATATTTTGAGGAACAAATGAAACTTTCTATATGAAATCACTCCGTAAACTTGAAAGAGGCTCTATGAACATAAAAAACGATATCTCCTCAGATATGGGGTATTTTCTTCAACTAAATTGTAGCTTGACCAATAATGTTCTTTACAGAAGCAAAGAACAATCTTAAGTCTAAGCTTACCAGATTTAGAAAAGGGAAGGGGCGCCTGGGTGGCTCAGTCGGTGGAGTGTCCAACTCTTCGTTTCTGCTCAGGCAGGTCATAATCTCATGGGTCGTGGGATAGAGCCCTGCATCTGGCTGCGCACTCGGGGGGGGGGGGGGGGAGTCGGCTTGAGGATTCTCTCCCTCTGCCCCTACCCCCACTCACATGCACTCTCTCTCTCTTTCTCAAATAAAGAAACAGATAAATCTTTAAAAAGAACTTAAAAATAAAGAAGGTAAAAGCTGTTACATGACATAAGTTAAAGGCCTTAAAAGTCTAGGCCACTGAGAAATTATCCTTTTAGCTACATGTTAAATATTAGAATGTGAAGCGAGCTTCTTGTTCATTAAGTATCTAGCATCACTTTATCTGCTTCATGTATGAAACCTGTCCCTCCGGTTATTCCTTCGAACACATTTTGCAAACTTTTATCATTATGTACATGACATAATCATTGTATCCCTAAATTTATCATAGGATTTGTATAAAGCAGCTTTTGGAATTAACCAGGTAGAAAGAACTATTAACTGCTCTGTGTTAGAAATTTTCAAGTATGCTATGGGCGTGTCAAACTAAAGCCCGTGGGTAAAACACAGCCTGCCATCTGTTTGTAGAATACTTTTGTTGGCACTTGGCCACACTCATTCATCCACACTTCGTCTATGGCTACTATTGCCCTCGAACAGCAAAAGTGAGTAGCTGCGGCATTAACTGTATGGCCCACGACGCTAAAAATACAAATTCTGGGGGCACCTGGGTGGCTTAGTCAGTTAAGCGTCTGCCTTCAGCTCAGGTCATGATCTCTGGGTCCTGGGATCGAGCCCCACATCGGGCTCCCTGCTCAGCAGGGAGTCTGCTTCTCCCTCTCTTGCTCCTCCTGTTTGTGCTCCCTTTCTCTCTCTCTCTCTCTCTCTCTGTCAAATACATAAAAATCTTAAAAAAAAAAAAATGTCCTTTAAAAAAAGAATAGGGCGCCTGGGTGGTTCAGTTGGTTAAGCGTCTGCCTTCAGCCCAGGTCATGATCCCAGGGTCCTGGGATCGAGCCCCGCATTGGGCTCCTTGCTCAGCGGAGAGCCTGCTTCTCCCTCTTCCGCTCCCCCTGCTTGTGCTCTCTGTCAAATAAATAAATAAAATCTTAATTAATAAATAAATATAAATAAATAAATAAATACGGAGTCTGTAGCCCTTCACAGAAAAAGTTTGCAGACCCCTCCTCTTCCAGCATCTCAGCACACCCACTAGAAACCTAACCATGAAAAACCATAGTATCCTTTGGCTAAATACCTAGTAGTGCAGAATCACTGAACTCTACCTCTGAAACGTAATATACTCTATGTTAATTAATTTTCTTGACAACAGCAAGCAAAAATTTAGTAACAGTAATTTATGGCTTGTAGAGAATAACCACAACATCTAGGACCTCTAAGCGACAGTTTATTTATCTTCAGTCTTATTTATTACTGTATACACTGGTCATTTATTGTTGTGTAACAAACTTCCCCAAGACTTTGCCAGTGAAAATAGCAATAACCATCTATGGGCAGACCTCGTTTTATTGCACTTCACACACAGGGAAGGCTGTCCTAAAACGTGCCACAAGGGCATACTGATTAGTTCAAACAAAAGTTCCTTAAGAAACAGCCCATGTCAGAACACCCTAAACCCCTCTCTGTCTCCAGGAAACAGGAAATACATCTCGCATGTGAAAGGAACCCTCCCTGTACCAGGGAGGGGGGCACCAAGCCTGTGGGCACCATTTTTGCAACAACATTTGCTCACTTCGTGTCTCTATTTCCCATTTTGTTCATTCTCACACTATTTCAAACTTTTTCACTACTCTATTCGTTATGGTGCTCGGTGATCAGGGATTAGGACTCACTGAAAGTTCAGACGATGGTTAGCATTTTTTAGCAATCAAGTATTTTCTAATGAAAATATGTGTTTTTAGCCATCATGTTATTGCACACTTGGACTACAGTATAAGGTAAACATAACTTTTATAGGCACCGGGAAACCAGCAATTTCATTGGACTTGCATTATTGCAGTATTTGCTGTTTTGTGGCAATCTCACACTGAACCTTCAAAGTGTCCCAGGTATGCATGTATTATTGCACGTCGTTCCCATGGGTTAGGAATTCAGAAATGTCTCAGCTAGGCGGTTCTGCCTACAAGTCTCTCCTGAGGTTGGTTGCCGTCACCTAAAGCTTGACTGGGGCTGGAAGGATCGGCTTCTCCGGTACTTGACTTGCACGCCTGGATTTCACGAACACTCCTTCCAAGTCCTACCAGCTTCTTTACCCCTAGCCTAGTTCTAAAGCCACTCCCACATTTTAGGTTTTTGGAAAGGCAGCACTGCACAACCAGTTATCAAAATCTATATTCATTATCTACTGCTGTATAAAAAAAACTTCTAAGAGTTTAAGACACCTTATTATCTTACGGTTTCTGTGGCCCAGAAATTTGGGCACAGGTTAGCTAGGTGGTCTTTCATGAGGATGTTGGCCAGGGCTGTCATCATTAGAAGGCCTGGAAGGCGGGCTTCCAGAGTTGCTCACTCACATGCCTGATGTGAGCATCCTCATGAGAGGGTAGCTGGCTTCCCCAGAACTAGTGATCCAGGAGAAAGGGCAAGGTTGAAGTCAGGTGTGACTTTTGTGACTTAGCCTTAGAAGTCACACTGGGTCATTCCTTCAATATGGTCTTGGATAGACAGATCAGCCTTATTCAGTGTGGCGATGAGAATCATTAAGGGCTATCTTGGAGGCTAGCCACCACATTACAGTTCCTAGTTCATTTATTCCCTGTAGCAACTTTAAAGAGTAGTTTAATATTGGTCTACTTTTCTTCATCCAATTGCAAAATCCATTAGGCCCCGAGAACAAATGTTTTCTTAAAGCTCTATTGCGAGTCAAACTTTCGCCAACCTGAACTCATCTGTCAGCAAAATGCGGTCTAAAGTTATAAGAGGCTAATTACTTAGCCTACTTAGTGTCAATATTCCTCTATTTTACTGCATAAATGCACCTGATCACATGGTATGATCCCAGACTTTCCTGGAGTGTTGGGTAATATAAAATATCTGAACCATATTGTTTTTCTAAATCCTAAAAATTATGAAGTCCAAAAAATACCTGGCTCCAATGATTTGGGATAAAGTTTAACTTACTTGCAAGAAATGCCCATCTGTTTTGCTTCACCATTCAGTCTACAGCAACTCCTCTAATGCCGGATGCCATGTATAACTTGTTTTAATTCTCCGAAAGCCATCAACACACAAATGCAGGGAAAGTGCCCAAGAAACAACTCATCTCTTAATTGGGGGCTAAAAAAAAAAACTATATGAAGGAAATGAGAACCAACACCCTCCCACTGGCCACTCTCTTGTCCTGTCACCATTGTCTGGAGTCCTCACAGTCCTTTCTGTGATTTCCTCTTCTCTCTTTCTCTTCCACAACCTGGTTTCTTCATGCTCACCTGACATTCTTGCTGGACATTTCCAAGATACAATAATTACCCCCCCCAAAAAAAACTGTAACAAAACAAAGCGTCTGTAGCTTCCAGTAACTAGCACGTGTGTATATACTAGACTATATAGCTGAGCCCATAGCAGAGGCTACTCCATGTTCCCTGGGTCCACCTCTGACTCGAGCCAGAGCTGCGGCAGACTATTCATATCATAATGATGTGAATCATTCTCACTTAAACCACCCAAGCTCCCCTGTTTCCCTGCCTGAGGGCTTACCCAGCGACGGAGCCTGGGCAGACTGGAAGCACCAAGACATTAACATCTTCAACGAAGTGAACTTGGTGAGTGAACATCCATCTTCCCAAACTCTCAGTAGAACAATCTCAGGGGCTTAAAACCATGAAGGTTTCTTTCTCACGTACTCCACCTCTGCTGCTGGTCCAGGCGACTCCTCAGGTTAGCTGACCCCACGAGGTGCCTCTCGTCACCAGTGTGGGGGGCAAAGAGAGCCCTACACCGACAAGCAGCACATCAGTGCGTCTACCAAGTGACGGGCATCACTGCTGCTCACATTTAATTAGCCGAAGCATGTCATGGGGCCACACCTTTCCTCAAGGGTACAGGGAAATAAAAGGCCGGCAGGCTGCCCATCAGAGAGGAGAACTCGATGTTGCCGAGCAGGAGAAATGCCAGTCACACATTCTGTGTGCCTCCATTTGCAACGTCTTTTTCCCTCAATGTTCTGCTGAGATTTGTCTGTGTTAATCCACAGAGGTTTAGTTAGTCCTCCTCGATGCCTAGTATTCCACTGTACGACTATATCATAATGTTTCTTGTCCTACTGACGGTTTTGTAGGTTCTTTCCAATTTTTTGTTAAAACAAACAATACGGCTGAGAAACTGAATAAAGGACATTTTATTTAAAATAGAGGTAAGAGATGAGAAGGGAGAGCTCTCACACCCTACCACTCCTCATGGATGACAGATTCCAGCAGGAAAAAGCCTCCTTTCCTGTTCCAGCAGGAAGAAGAATTTCTCCTTGTCCAGCAACAACTCAACCAACAAGAAAACTCAACTCAGCCAACAACAAAAAACCATTTCCACCCTGAATTCTTGCTTTCCTCCAATGGACTTTCTATTCAAAGCAGCCCCTCCCAACTTGTTTTTGTTCTTTCTCACGGTCCTCTCCTTTGATCTCCAGACTTGCCTACAGTTTCCTATAGTTTCCTATAGCTACCACGTCCCAAAGTGCAATTCCTGTGCTCTTTCTGAATAAAACTTTTTTGCTTTTAAGGATATTTTATAAAAACTTAACAAGTATTTCTTTAGACTGCTGTTCTAATTTAAGTGCTATTTTATGAGGAGGTCCAAGCTGAGGTGGAGGGGAGGGGTCAAGAGAAGCCTGAACGACTTGGCGCACAGGCCTAGCATGTAAACTTCAGAGATGTCGAATAATCAAAGCCAACACTACATACACTGTCAATTCATGACTGTTCTGAAGAAATTAAGTAGGTATTATTTTCAGAGCGCTTTTCTCTCTCCATTGAACAGAACAAAAAGCCAAGGCTGTTGACAATTCATCATCTGGCTAACAAATGCCAAAATCAGATATTCTAGTAATTTTCTGCATCCTATTCAAACTCTTGAAAATCATAAGAACAAATGCAATTTAATATTACTAATAGAAGACACACCTTTGAAGCATTCTGCAAATGTCAAGATGAGTGAAGTGTTTGACAAGACAAAGAAGATGAATCAACTACAGTGCTTTCCACTTTCGAGTGAAAGAACCCAGTGATAATGCCATAAAACATTTGCCTAGAACAAAATGTGCTAGGGGAAAAACTGATGCGCTGGAAGGAGGGGAAAAAAATTCCTCTCTAAAAGTCGAGGACAGGGACAAAATAATAATAAAAATTCAATTGAGTGAGACTAACTTCGTAACAACTACAGAACAGGAAGGGCAGCAACATAACTGCTTATGTAGAGCTGGCCGGAATTGAAGAACTCTGAGAATTTTCATAGTGCTTTCCTCTCAAGGTGAGCAGCTTTGTCTCCAAGTTGTTTTTACCAAATAGTACCTCCTGCTTTGTCTTTTGCTTTCTCTTTATGTTTGTCCGAGCTATCATTTCTATCTGAGCTATCATTTCTTACATCTCTTTAAGTATCATGGGTAACGTAAAGTTTCTTCTACGCACTGCTAAAAAGTCACTCTTTAACACATGGAAGAAATGCCAATTATCTCCAACTGCCTAAAATTCTCTAAGAGTTTAATGGAAGAAATCATTTGTTTTTCTCAATCACTATTAATAAATGATCAGATGGCCACTGGAAGCCATGCAAGTGTTTATTATTTTCATAAGCTCTCCTGGAGTGAAGTAGAAAGATGATTTGTCTAAATGCGGGTTTACAGTACCCTGGGCATTTAACATCTCACAGGAAAAAAAAAAAAGCCTATAACCCATTACTTTCAAGAAGTAGTGTTTGTCATCACCATTTAACAAGAAGAAAAACACAGACAGATTTAAAAATAAATAAATAAATAAACCGAATTTTTGGACCACTGCTGACAGAGTCTTTCCCAACATTTGCGGGATTGGGGCAAGAGTACACATGGAGGCTTACTTATCAGATGTCTTTTAACAACCTGGAAGCCCAGGTTTGAATTTAGAAATCTGTGAGTCCTTGAGTAAGAATGAGGTCATATGGGAAAGCCTGTGGCCTACCCTCTTCTCTTTTTTCCTCTGACTTTACTCCGCTCCACATAGCCAATGTGCACACGTGTGTGGACACCCTAGGCTGCACACCTTGGGTCTGTTCCAAATCCCCACAGTTATTCATTTCGCTACTCCTAGGGCCTACGTGCACATGCTGGTGTCATCATCTGCCCTGGAGAGGGTGGACTTGGGGAAGATAACCATGCAGACCCTCAGTATGGCTTGAAGTCCTTTAAACAGGCACCCTGGGGTCCTGCATCGCTGGAGTATGGTATACAAGAGGGAGGGAAGGTTCTGAGTGAACACGTCCCCTTAGGCCCACAGATGCCTCTCCCTCGGAGACATGGCACAGCCATAGGAGGGCCTGAGGGGAGCCCTCAAAATTGTGGGGCCCAGTTCAGGGGCCCCTTTCAAGCAGGCCTAAATATTTACTGATTAATGAAACATTTTTTTAAAGATTTATTTATTTGAGAGAGAAAGAGTGTGTGCATGCGTGAGCAAGTGGGAGGAGGGGGAAGGAAAGGAAGAGAAGCAGATTCCCCTCTGAGTGCAGAGTCCAATGTGGGGCTCGATCTCACGATGCAGAGATCATGACCTAAGCCAAAATCAAGAGTTGGATGGACGTTCCACCGACTGAGCCCCCCAGACGTCCCTGAAATATTTCTTTTCAGGAACTGGCTGTCAAGCAAGGGCTACATACATATACAAAATCAAAATCAGAGCTCCATTCAGAAGGACAGTCCCAGCCTGCCCGGGACTGCAAAATGAGAGCAGTTGATCTAAGATTTCTAAGAACGGTACCTGGAGAGAGAGGGATTGTGTGAAAAGAATGCTCTCATGGCTGAAGAAAAAAAAGAATGAGGGTAGGAGGACTCATCTCTCACATCAGAGTTGTCTTTTCATTACAGCGCTTCTCCTTCTCATTAATTCACCTCATTCATAATGAGGTCTTAAAAGACCTGCTGTGCTGTGGCACTTGGACAATGACAAGAAGGGGACAGAGAGAATGTCAATGTACCAGTTCCCATCTTCAGCCTTCTGGGAACCTGCCTGAGAAAAGCAGACACTTACATGCAAGAGCAACAGAACAGAGGGAGGCAGCTTGTGCTCAAGCATTAAAAGACAGTACACGAGTCCAGGAAAGGTAGACAGAACCAAGGTCAAGTGGTCAGGAAAAGGCTACTTCAATTCTGGTGCCGTCTGGTCAGAATTACTAAGATTTTATTGTTGCTTGAAAAAAAAAAATCTTTGTCTCTCAAGAGCAATTTCTCTATGTTCACTTCCTAGTTCTACTCCAAGTCATTTCTATTAAAATAAAAATAAATCACATTGATTAACCAGGTAAGGATAGCAGTGAATGTCAGAAACTCAGGGTCTGCCTCCAATCGTGCTCAACTCCCTCAAATGATAATTCAGACACACACCGAGTGAAATAATAGCCACATACACTGACCATCTCCTCGAAAGGTTTACATTAGTAAAATGAGGAATATTGATATGTACTTAATATGTTGTCTTTGAATACTGAACAATCACAATAGAGAGTTATATGGGTAAGAACTGATGACATGAGGTTCAGATTAAGTGCTGCTTACTGTAGAATACAAAAGGTCTCTTCTTTGTTTATGTGAATCACCTAAACTCATTAATACAAGGCTCTGTATTAGACGTGAAGTTTAAGAGGTCTTTGAGAATGAGAAAAGTGAGAAAAAGTTTTGATAGAGGTGACTCCAGACTCCAATTACCACGGAAGATGGCACTGTAGGTGGTAAAACCGAAAATTGAAGGGTTCAGATGAGGTAATTTTAGGTGAAAACACACTCTTATGTGTCTCCTCTATTGTCAATACTCCAAACTACTTCACTTCTGACAACAGATGTGTGGCTTTCTCCATAAATCAAGCAATTCCTCCACACCAGCTGCCATGTCCTACAATTTAACTCAATTCCAACACCATCTCCCTGGAGAGAGCCTCAAATCCCACAAGTGTTCAGTCCTAGAAGAATGTCCCCACCCCCTCCTTCATTTCAGACGCCAATCCCAAATCCAGGTGCTTCTGTGCCAAATACATCTGTGCTTCTGACCAGCCAGCTATAAATCAGAGGTAACCATGACACCCTCCTCGGATGAATTTGCCAGAGCAGCTCAGAGAATTCAGGAAATTAGTCCATGTACTAGCTTACCAGTTTTTATTACAAAGGATCTGAACAAAAAGTCAGCTGAAGAGATACATAGGGTCCCAAGCACAGGAGCTTCTGTCCCCAGGGAAAGTGGGGTCTACCACCCTCCCAACATACAAACACATTCTCGTTCACCAGCCTGGAACCTCTTCAAACCATGTCCATTCGGGTTCTTACAGAGGTTTTAGTATATACACGTGACTGATTAAAGCATTTGCCATTGATGATCGATTCAACTTTCAAACCCTCTCCGGGGGTCAGGCAGCAGAACTAAAAGCTCCAATCCTCTCATCACGTGCCTGGGTCTCCGGACAACCAACCTCCCCTCCTTAGGGGCTTTCCAAAAGTCACATCATAAATTTGGGTAAGGTTCAAAGAGGCTTGTAATGATTAAGAAGGCCCTCTTTTCACCTTTATTACCTTGGGGCTATTTCAGGAACTGGAACTATCTGAGGACAAAAGACCAAATATTTTAACAAAAGATTCTCCCATTGCTCTTATGGTTTAGGAAACTACAAGAGATTTAGAAGCTGTAAACCAGGAACAGAAATGAAGATCAAAGAAAAATTTCTTATCATAAATCACAGTATCACAGGCACCAGCTGATTGATCAAGGATAGAGTCCAAAGAGAAAATGACCCGAGTTTTGTCTTAACACAAAGTAAAATGGGGACTAAGAACAATGTGCAAATGGCCAAGCAATACCTACACCAGATACATCAGATCAGTGCTCTTTGGGAACAAATCAAAGAAAGGGTCAGTAGCAGATGTGCAGGTCTCCCATTGTTCATTCATCTTAGGGAAGCTCATAGAAATCTAACAGGGCTAGATGTCAAATCTGAGCCTGATTAGGGAAGCCCCAGCCTCTGCCTAAGTGTAATCAAAAGCCAGAATATAATAATACTATGACTTACCAAACCTTGCCTCCAACTCTATCTCTGTCAGCTCAGCATTAATAACTGGAAGAAGCACCAGGACCTTCAAGAGCTGGGTTAAGTGTTGAGATCTAAGCCTGTGGTTCCAGCTAAATGACAACAACAGTAACAGTATTCAGTCCCTCAAGCATCACAGTCATGGAAGCAATTACCATTCTCCTTGCATGGGTGGGAACGAGGGACAGGAGGCATCTAAGGCAACCTTGCAGCTGACCTGCACTGACAGTCACGTGCAGATCGTAACTAATCTCCATAGAGGTTTACAGACCATCTTCTTTTCTGGGAGTTCAATTTACAAGGCATATGTCTTGGAAAAAACAACCCTTACCTTAAGGAAGGTTACCAAGGCAAAAATCAATCTAGGAACAAGATTTGGAGTTCATCTTAAGAAAAGCAAATGAAAAATATATTTGGATAGAGGGAAAAACAGAAGACCACTCTAGTAGATTTAATCAGTGATGATCATTCTTCACCCCCTCCCTGTATCCACACCTTTTGCCAGGTGACTTTGCAGTTCCTCCCATGAGGAGGTAGAGAATATTCCCCTGCCACTTGATTCTTGGTTCAGGCATTTGATTTGTTTTGACATTAGTGTGTTTGCAGAGGTGATACAAGCAGACACTTGGGAAAGTACTTGGGAAGCAGGTTTGCTCCTGAACGTTTTGCGTGGCCAAGAGAAAGATGCTGGGGCGGAAAATTTTTCCGTCTTCCCTTCCACATTACACTGAAATGAGACAGATTAAAAGGAGAAAAACAAATTTAATTATGTATGTATGGGACCCCATAAAGACAGGAGACTTCCCTGCACTAAGGCAATTGAGGCCTATATATCATCCTGAGCTAAGAAAAGGACAACAGAGGTCTGGGAAGGTAGTTCAAAGGAAGATGACAAGAACAAATGTTTGATACACCATTGTTTGTCATGCCCTGCAGATAAGTCTTTCTGAAACAGCATATTCTGGGTGGCCTGCCCTGAACCCCTCAAGAGTATGGACAGCTACTCCACTGGCCCAAGGAAGAGAACTACAGACATGCGGATCAGAGCACCATCAGCCAAATGCAGTCCGGATTGGCCAAGTCCCAGCCGTGGCCACAGACACATGAGTGAACCCTGAAGAGACCAGCAGAACCACTCAGCTGATCTCAGCCCAGAGCAGCCAACCTGTGATCTGAACCACAGACTCAAAGGAAATAATACATGAGTTTTGTTTTAAGCACTAAGTTCTGGAGTGACAGTAATAACTAAGTAATACAATGTTCAAAACTATCTTGAAGTATTTTCAGTTTGAGAATAATAAAACAGATATAAGCGAGGACACTGAAGGGCTAAAGGAAAGTTCTTTAGCAATGACATCAACGCATATAAACAAAGGCTATCCCAAAAGCAATCAGAGCATCTGAAATGCCCAAAATACATCGGCACTACTAATTAGGGGAAAATGAGTTAACACTCAAAAGCCTACCCACGGTCATATGTACCTTTATATTAATAACATGCCAAGAAAGCAGCTGTAATTTTTTTTAAGTGTTTTTTTAAGCTAACAAGGTTCTTTACTTTTTTTGTAAAATATTATTTCCTTATCTTTCATACAGATGTATAATCATGATAACAGTATTAAGATCATTTATAAGCTAAAGAAAGAGGAAGGCCAAATATGCCCCTATTTCCGTATCACCACAATTTCCATAAAATTCATGACAGAATTCCATCAAGTTGATAGCACATTATATACAGTAGTTGGTGAACATTTTCATAAGGCAAAAGAGACAGAATCTAATCAAAGAACCCACTTTGCCGCAGAATTGGTTTCTTAATCAGAACACCATCATCTCAAAAATTCAACAATTCGGGGGCGCCTGGGTGGCTCACTTGGTTAAGTGTCTGCCTTTGGCTCAGGTCATGACCTCAGGGCCCTGGGATCAAGCTCTGCATCGGGCTCCCTGCTCCGCAGGCAGTCTGCTTCTCCCTCTGCTTCTGTGCCCCCCCTGGACTCATGCACTCTCTCAAATAAATAAAATCTTTAAAGAAAAAAAAAAAAGAATTCAGTAATTTGTAGGTCCAGTACACACCTTTAAAGGTTCTTCCTTTGTTTATCAATGCAACTCTCTACTCTTTCTGGTGATGGGTTTAGGACAGGCTGCCCCAGAATGTGCCACTTTGATATACGGATTATTTTGAGCTGAAGACAATGAAGGATCACCGGACTCAGGAAGACCTTTTTACCTCTCCCTTAATTGCTTAAAGGAATTTAGACAGGGGGCCTGTACCAGGAAGAGAGCTATTACCACAGATAATTTTTTCTATCAGAAAGACTTACCTGCATAGCATGGGAAACATTTGTTTGCTAAATATTTGCTCTCCCTCTTCCTGTGATTTGTCTTCTTCCTATTTTAAGTCGCAAACCCCTATCCCCTTCTCCTTAGCTCATTATGGCATACAAGCCTCAACCGCCTGGCTATTGGGGAGCCTCCTATCTTTGTGGTTCCCGTTCTTATGAAACTAGTTTTGGTTTTTTTTCCCCCCGTTCATCTGCTTTATGTCAATTTAATTATTGGACCGAAGACCCTGGAAGGAAAGGAGGAGAAAATTTTTCTCTCTTACACTGAACGAAGCCTCTATTTTTACTACTTCTATTCCTACTGTAGGGACCAAGGGCAGGCCATCCCAAGACGGGCCACTTCAGCATGCACATTAGAGTTAAAAACTGAACAAAACCCAGCAGATTTAAGAAAAGCTCTTTACCACCCCTCAACTACTGGTTTATACCAGGAAGATAGCATGCATGCGTTCATTCATTTATTTGACACACAGAGAGAGAGAAAACACATGTGTGTACCAACAGGGGGAAGAGCAGAGGGGGAGGGACAAGCAGACTCTGCACTGAGCATGGAGCCTGAGGCAGGGCTCGATCCTAGGACCTTGAAAAGGAAGATAGCTATTAAAATAGATTCCTCTTGGGGCACCTGGGTGGCTCAGTCAGTTGAGTGTCTGACTCTTGGTTTCAGCTCAGGTCATGATCTCAGGGTCCTGGGATTGAGCCCAGGGTGGAGCCCATGTGGGGCTCCTACCTCAGTGGGGAGTCTGCTTCTCCCTCTCCCTCTGCCCCTCCCCCCACTCATGCTCTCGCTCTCTCTCTAAAATAAATAAAATCTTAAAAAAATAAAGATTCCTCTTTTACCTTATCTACATAATAGGGCAACCTTTGTTTTCCAACCATCTCCTCTCACCTTCCTGCTAAAGATCTTTCTCCCCTCTGTATCCTCAGAACCCTACCCCTCTCCTGAGCTCACGTAAGCCTCATGTGACCTCACCATCTTTGGAACTTCATGACTCTGTCGATTCCCCATACATATACAACTAAATTTGATGTTCTCCTGTTAATCTGTCCGTTTGATTCTTAGTCCACCTAGAAGGACCTCAAAGGGAAGAAGAAAATTCTCCCTCCCTAACACCACCACAGGATTAGAAGACTCCAGGCAGGTATCTGGAATCCAAACACAACAAGTCAGATGCATCTATGTGAGCTCCGTATTAGAAACGGAAACTACGAAATCAAGACTGTCATCATCAAAGAGCAGAGAGTACACTGGTATCATTCAGACAGGTGAGTATTCACGGGGTAGAATCAATGGGGTGGCAGCGATGGTGGGGAGGCAGCAGGGGAGAGGGGCATTTCTAAGTCATGTAGCAGCCGAGAGGAAAAGGTAACTTTGTGTTACAGTCATTAGGAAAAGCTCCAAGGGGGATATGGTACACATTTTAGGCTTTAGGTAGAGAGAAAGGCTGCCCTGGCAGAGGAAGACAGTGATGCAGAAATCAACAACAAGGAAACCTAACAAAGATAAATCTGACTAAATGAGGATTAATCAAAATTCTTATACTACTATAATGATACCTCTTAGACCGTCAACAAACATTAATTGAAATCCAATCACACATCTGAAAAGAAATGCCCTTTGCGTGATTTATAGTTTAATTTAGAAGTCCAAGGACTGCTTCCTATTATGAAACACCTATTGTCCCTGTGACTCAAAAGTGAGGAACAAAAATATTTTTAAGAAGATGAATAAGTGACAAACCAAGAGGTACGTGACTTTCCCAAGGTCATCTAACTTCAATCCTCCCTGTTACTTTTCTCCTAGTACCTATCTCTGCCAAAACTTGGATTCCAAAAAAACCAGGATCACACTTATTTTCTGCCTTTAGGAAAGAGAATCCAATAAATGAACAGGGTATACCAACTAACAAAAACCATGAATACCATCTGCAAATAAGCTGACCCTCATACAGGTATTAGACTTCATTAGGGACCAAATAACCTGAAATTCTCTTTCCACATCTGAAAAAAAAAAAAAATCGGCAAAATCTAAAACTTTCTAGTTACAGCTCTGAGCCAGTGGCTTTTCCCTTCTCCCTTCCTTCTCATCTGTAAAATGTCTAAGGCTTCGATATTTAAATTCTCTTTAAATATTTCTGCATTTTGAGTATATTATTATTTACTGAAAGGCTATGGTTGTCAAGTAAATAAGAGATAGGCCATAAAGCAAATGTCGCAACCTCTTCTCGTGGCTGCAGGGTCAGGGACAGAGAAGCAGAGCGGCCTGGAGAGCACTGGGGCAAGTGGCAGAGGTATACCAGACAATCTGGGATGCTATGTACCAGAATGTCTCCTCCCTATATGAAAACCCCACTTTACAAACTTCTAAAAGCCAAAGCTTTCAGGCGAATATTGCTTCAAGGCCCATCATTCGGCCAGAGGTGGCAGTACCTTCATCTGTCACTGTCAAGCAAGCAAATGTCTTTAAGGTCTGCTTATTGTTGTTCTGTTCTGCTGTCTCTGGACACACCAGCTTGCTAATATAACTAGTGTGCTGGAGACCAACTTCAGGGACATCAAACAGAGCTCATTACTCTGCACCGCCTGCTGCGTTAACTGTCCTAGCAGGAGTGATGCGGCTCGGGTAAAACTATTTGAGAGGGCACAGTCTGGCCACATGTTTCTGTAGCCTTTGCTGCGATGCTTCAGGAGAGGGCACTGACGAGCAGGTATCTGTTTCTCAGACACTGAGCATTGAATTTGAAAGCCTAATTCATAATATATGAACTGCTTGATCCTTCTTCCTATTAGAGGACCTGGATCAATCTCAGTGCACAGAGAAAACTGAAGTATGAGCACGAAGGATTTCTCTCCAGAAGTATCCACAGAGATTTCCCTCATGCTGGGGTCCAAGCCTCTGCAGAAATTCCTGCTTGAGGTTTGCAGGGTTCTTCACCTGCATCTAATTTAAAGGACTCTGGATTAGCTAAGACACAGGTGTAGTGTGGGGGAGCAAAACCTGTCACCCCAAAATATGTCTCTTTGGCAGAAGTATTATTTTAGGCTGATTATTTGTAATAAACAGCAGACACCAACAGCTCTGAAAACCAAGTTGAAGGGACCCTTTTGTAAGACACCTTTATCTTTATAAGGGAAATCTCCATTTCTAAGCAGGTCTGCCTGTCTGTACCAGGAAGAAAAAGACCTAATCTCCACAAACTTATCACTGGGAAGGCAAGGACTTACATCTGCCTAACAGGCTTACCCTTGTTTGCCGTGTTTTTTCTGGCAGCTTCCCATAACTGACTCCCCACCTCTAACATCTTTAGCTAAAGGTGGTCTTCAAGACGGTGGCTTGGGCCACTTCCAAGACTTACTGAGTTTTTCTGAATCTCTCCCATGTATGTAAGAGGTATACGTGTTATTAAACTTCTATTTGTTTTTTCCTGTTGATCTGTCTTATGTCAATTTAATTATAAGACCAGCCAAAGAACCTAGAAGGGAGGAAGGAAAACTTATCCACCCCTAGAGTAGCAAAAAGCTTAAGGCTCTGAAGGGGTTCTGGACAGGCTCCCCCAAAATGTGCCACTTTGGCATGTGGATTATTTTGATTTGAAGGCACTTGAGAGCCTGTGCGCTCAAGAGCAACTTTTGTCCCTCCCTTAACCACACAGAAGAATCTAAATTGGGGATCTTTGCCAGAATAAGGGTTATTAGCAGAGGTAAGTTTTACCTGAGTGACCCATGTATATGGCAGGGCAAACATCTAACCACCAAACCTTTGATCTTCTTACGGCCCCGTGAAGTGCATCCTTTCCTCTGAAGTCCCAGACCCCTAACCCCTTTCTCCTTAGTTCAGAATGACATAGAGACCTCACTTTGCCTGACTCTGGAATTTCCATGTCTATGTGGATTCCCTGTACATATGGCTACTGAATTTGATTTTCTCTTGTTAATGGGTGTCAGGTCAATTTGATTCTTAGTCCAGCTGGAAGTACCTCTGAGGAGACATGAATTCTTGCTCCCCGACAGCACCAAGCTTTCCTCTCATGCCTATTTTTCCTGGTGATGTTCAATTCTCCAGCTCTTGTTTCAATTTGAGAGTTTTTCACCATAAAACAGAAGCCAGACAAGATTTTTGTGTCATTTCCCGAAAGGCTATGGGTAAAATAATACTTAATTCTGACACATGATGTAAGAGGATGCAGTTAAAGGTTGACAGAAGCCAATATTTACAATGTTATTTAGAAATGATAGAACAGTTCATTATAAAACCTTCCAAAACCTTTATAATAACTCTCTTCCAAGGGTTCTTGCTACGAGATCAGCTTACAGTTGGAAACTGCCTTACAACAAAGACTTGGATAATGGCAGCAAAATATTCAAAACTTCCCCTGTATCAAATAGAAAACCAGAACCCCACAATGGAGCCACTTTGGCCAAGTTACCATGGGTCTTAATACTTAAGCGAAATGTACTTTCAACCTCCTGCAGAAATGGTAGTCCTAAAATCAGGCAGGAATTTCCTGGTCAGCACAGTAATCCTGGTCAGTGAAGTAATCGGTCACATGGGCCCTCTCCACACACCCCCAACAAAAGAAAGACGAGGAAATCTGCATGATAAGACCCTCTGCTTTTTCCCTAAGGGAAAGTGATCTTGCCTGAAGTAATCCTTTTCTTTTGCTAATAAACTTCTTGCCCTCCCCTCCTTCCTATAAATATCTTCCATTTTGAAAAAAAGGAAAAAAAAAGAAAGATGCTTTCTACATAGGAAAAAAAAAATCTTCCATTTTGTAAACTCCTAGGAACTCCCCCCTACTTGCTAGATGGGATGCCAATTCACAAATCACTTAATAAAGCCCATTAGATCTTCAAATCTACTCAACTGAATTTTTAACTCCTAAAACCCTCAAAAGAGGGAGTCTCTATCTTGAGGCTTCCCCTGCGGGGGGCGGGGGGAGAACATCCCTTAAGAATTAAGGTCAGACAAGTGAACCATGTTAGGATATCAGAATTTCATAGGACTATTTTGTCACTCGTGTGAAGATAAAAATAAGCCAGATTTCAGTTTTACAGGCACCCATGTTTAAAATCACTCTGATGTGGGAAACAAAGGCAGAAGAAAAATTATTAAATTTCCTTACTACCTACAGCCCAATGACAAGTCCTTGAAACAGGCAGAGTGACATTCCTCTAGGGACTCAACTGCCTCAATGTTAATACTTTGCTAAGAGCAAAATGCAATCCCAGCCTGAACCCCGCCCCGCCCCACCCCCACAGGATCCTGTAAGTCTACTTTAACGTATAAAAATTCCTTTGGAAACTTCCTTTATCTCTAAATCCCCCCCCCAGATACGTGTTGGCAATCACCCCCCCAAGCATATGGCCCACCGATATACATCTGAAGGGTCTCATGACTAAGGTTTTATTAGCCATTAATAAATGACCTTTTCCCAACAATAGTTAGCCCGCTCAAGGTCCTGGAAGCCTTGCTTCCAAAATTCTTTAGAAACTTAACGATATCCCTAACCCCTCCCAACTTGAAAGTATATAATGGGCCACTCCTCATGACCCTGGTGCAACTCTCTCTGCCCACAGGTCCTATCCCTGTGCTTTAATAAAATCACCTTTTTGCACCAAAGACATCTCAAGAATTCTTTCTTGGCCATTGGCTTCGAACCCTAATAACGTCTTTCGTACATCAACTCCAGTTTATGATAAACCTGAGAGTTTCTTTTGCTTACTACTAATTTCTTCATTTACACTGTAATATGCTTTCTCTCCCCCACACAAATCACCTTCTGAGAGTAGAC
This sequence comes from Mirounga angustirostris, assembly GCF_029215605.1. Taxonomy (NCBI): domain Eukaryota; kingdom Metazoa; phylum Chordata; class Mammalia; order Carnivora; family Phocidae; genus Mirounga; species Mirounga angustirostris. Next base: position 21,346,865 of record NW_026991719.1, on the reverse strand, counting down.
TTTTTGCTTCATTTTTATTCTGATTGGCTTCTACAGTATATCTTTGTTCAATCTTCCCTTGAAATTTCCCCACCCTTGGTTTTCTTAGTGTTTTCCTGTTCTTTCCCCACCTCCTTTGTGCCCTTGGCTTTCTTACCCTACCTCAAGGGCCATGCATTGTCCCTCTCCAAAGCCCCCTAGACCAGGGGTTCAAATGTGGCTGCCCATTAAAATCACCCAGTGAGATTTTAAGATTCTGATGCCCACAGTACACTGCAGATCAGTTAAATCAGAATCTGAGATGGGACACGAGTGTTGAAATTTCTTTATACTTTTTTTCATTAAGTTATAGCTTACATACCATGAAATGTACAAATCTTTGATATCATTTATTTGGCAAATGCATAGACCTGTGTAACTCAACTCCTTACCACAATATAGAACGTTTCTGGCACCCCATAAAGTTCTCTCAAGTTCCATACAATCAGTTGTCACTCCACCCCCTCTCAAAAGTAACCAGTGTTTTGATTTTTACCACCGTGAACTAATTTTGCCTATTCTATAACTTCATATGAATAGAATCACATAATACACCCCTTTTTGTCTGGCTTCCCTCACTTACTTAACAATGTTTTCAAGGCCCATCTATCATATAGCATATATTAGCAGTTTGTTTCTTTTTATTTCTGAGTGGTAATCCCTTGTATGAATATAGCTTCAATTTTAAAAACTCATTACTCTATTGTTGGACTTCTGAGTTGTTTTCAGTTTGGGGTTATAAATAAGGGTTGTGGGGGAGAAAATTACTCTCCACTCTTCTGTGTTCCTGGTTTATACCCCCGTCTAATAAAAAAAAAAAAAAAAAAAAAAAAAACAGATTAATGGGTGGAAAATGAAGTTTAATAACATGTCTGCCTCCTGTATATATGGGAGAGACAGAGGAAAAATGAGTAATTCCCTGCAATAGCCCAGACCACCTCCTTAAATACCATCTCCAGCTAAAGACAAAAGAAGATGCTGAGGGAGGGGAGTCAGTTATGGGGGGGGGGGGAGAGCTCTTGGAAAGCACAATCAACAGGATAAAGTTATTATGCAGATTTAAATTGCTGCCTTCTCCAGATATTTGATCATCTTCCTCTTCTTAGCAGAGAGAGAGAGAGAGACCTTACAAATGGAGATTTCCCTTATAAATGTAAATGTTTCCTACAAAAGAATAACTTCTACCTCCTTTTCAGAGCTTTGCCTGTATCTGCTGTTTTTTAAATAATCCTTATGCCAAACAGGCCTATCTTCAGCTGGTATATTTTACTCCCCTTCCGGGTGCTATGAACATTCTTGGGCAAATCTTTTCCTATGGACATATACTTTCATTTTCCTTGGATAAATACCCAGGAGTTGAAGTGCTGTGGCAAATAAATGTGTATGTGTTCAACTTTATAAGAAACTGAACAGCTTTCCAAAGTGGGTTGTGGTGTTTTTACAGTTTCGCCAGCAATCTCTGGAGTTCCTGTTGCTCCACAACTTTACCAACACTTCGTATTGTCAGCCTTTTTAATTTTAGTTATTTCTAGTGAGTGTGCAGTGTAGGTATCAGTATTTTTTAAAGCTTCCCAGGTGTTTCCAATGTGTAGCCAGTGTTGAGAACCGGAGCATGTCCAGGTCTAAACTATTATAACTATAAGTGTCCAAAGAGAATGGGTTAACTTATGAGCTAATAAGCACTCCTTCACTAGAAGGAAACAGCAGGTACACGAATGGTATATAGGCAGTGCTTCTTTATCTTTAATATCTATATAAATTCCAAAGCTCCCACATGATGTCAATGCTGATGGTCTAAAAAACACACTTCTAGGGCATCTGGGTGGCTCAGTCGTTAAGTGTCTGCCTTCGGCTCAGGTCATGGTCCCAGGGTCCTGGGATCAAGTCCCACATCAGGCTCCCTGCTCAGCGGGAAGCCTGCTTCTCCCTCTCCCACTCCCTCTGCTTGTGCTCTCTTGCTATGTCTCTCTGTGTCAAATAAATAAATAAAAAGCCACACTTCTAGAAGAGTAAGGGTACAGAGGCAATTTCTTTATTAGGTAAGAAACTGGAATGAAACTGAGTCCTTCTTAAGCTGTGATTCCAAATTTCAATGACAGTCACACCCTCCCATCCTGATACTTCCCATGGGCTGCAATCTCTATTAGAACATTTCTATTTATATGCCTAGACATTATATCAATGCCACAACCATAAAATTATATCCCCAAATGGCTGCCTATTCAAATCTGTTTACACTTAACATTAACCTTGAAACCATGCTCATTAGAGCTATCATTTTACTTATCACAGAGATATCTGTAAAGAGAATTTCTCCTTTGCTCCCCCATAACCAGTCATCACCAAGATTTCTCAAGTCTCTTTTCATTTAATATAATCCACATTTACTGCACACTCACCCATCTGTGAAAAGTACAAGAGGATTCAAAAACTGGAAAATTCCAAGGACAGGGCCCCATGCTTTGGAGAGGGAGCAGATGCAAACAACTATGTAATATAAGAAAGAGACATCAAAAGCCCTTTCTATATGGTTGGTCTAGTCTTCGCTCCAACTGCTCCCCAGTGCAAGCCAGGCTGGTGTGTCCACCACTCCAACAACCTCTTTATGAGGAGAGAACGTTATCGTACTTGCACAGTCTAACTACATGAACACTGTTTGGGCTTGCCTTTCCCGAGAAGCACTTTCATCCTATTTTTTTTCTCTGCTCAAAAGGTACTTTCTAAAGTATTTTCCTATCCTAATGCTAACCACTTCCAATGTAAATCCTTCCACCTAATTGTCAGGCTTCTTCATCGTCTGTTACCAGCCTGCAGGTAATACAAAACTTTTTGCTCCAGAACTAATTAAACTTAACCCGTTCAGTGAGGCTTTCCCTGACCATTAACAACCTTTCTACCCCCACCCTTGTGATCCCTCCTTCTTCTGGACTCCTTGAGGGCCATCAGGTAAATATAAAAAGTAATGTCTTAATCCATTTAGGCAGCTATAACAAAATTCCACAGACTGGGTAGCTGATAGGCAACAGAAATTTATTTCTCACAGTTCTCGGGACTACAAGCCTGAGATCAGGGTATCAGCATGTTAGGGTGAGGGCCTGCTTCCGGGATGCAGACTTGTGGTTGTGCCCTCACATGGTGGAAGGTGGTAAGGGAGCTTGCTGGGGCCTCTTTTAGAAGGGCATTAATGTTACCTTGGGAGTTAGGTTTCAACATGTGAATTCTGGCAGATATATTCAGACCACAGCAAGTAATTTAGTGTTTAATTATCTAATGATCCCCTTATTTTTCTTGTCACAGGTGCTCATCTTTCTTATATGATCAAAAAGATACAGGCAGATAGGGTCCCTATCCCAATTCATCCATCATATTCCACAAAGCACCTTGTTAGTATTTACTGAGTAAGAGTGGAGACCGAGCAAAAATGAACTATTGGGACTTCATCAAGATAAAAAGCTTTTGTACTGCAAACGAAACAGTCAACAAAACCAAAAGACAAGTGACAGAACTGGGAGAAGATATTTGCAAATGACATATCAGATAAAGGGCTAGTATCTAAAATCTATAAAGAACGTATCAAACGCAACACCCAAAGAAGAAATAATCCAGTCAAGAAATGGGCAGAAGACATGAACAGACATTTTTCCAAAGAAGACATCCAGATGGCCAACAGACACATGAAAAAGTGCTCAACATCACTCAGCATCAGGGAAATCCAAATCAAAACCTCAATGAGATACCACCTCAAACCAGTCAGAATGGCTAAAATTAAGAAGTCAGGAAACGACGGATGTTGGCGAGGATGCAGAGAAAGGGGAACCCTCCTACACTGTTGGTGGGAATGCAAGCTGGCGTGGCCACTCTGGAAAACAGTATGGAGGTTCCTCAAAAAGTTGAAAATAGAGCTACCCTATGACCCAGCAATGGCACTACTGGGTGTTTACCCCAAAGATACAAATGTAGTGATCTGAAGGGGCATATGCACCCTAATGTTTATAGCAGCAATGTCCACAATAGCCAAACTATGGAAAGAGCCTAGATGTCCATCAACAGATGAATGCATAAAGAAGATGTGGTATATATATACAATGGAATATTATGCAGCCATCAAAAAAAAAATTGGGCACCTGGGTGGCTCAGCTGTTAAGCATCTGCCTTCAGCTTGGGTCATGATCCCAGGGTCCTGGGATCAAGCCCCACATCGGGCTCCCTGCTCTGCAGGAAGCCTGCTTCTCCCTCTCACACCCCCCCTGCTTGTGTTCCCTCTCTCTAGCTATGTCTCTCTCTGTCAAATAAATAAATAAAATCTTTTTAAAAATTTTTTTAAAAAATGAAATCTTGCCATTTGCAACAATGTGGATGGAACTAGGCCAGGGTATTATGCTAAGCGATATAAGTCAATCAGAGAAAGACAAGTATCATATGATCTCACTGATATGAGGAATTTTAGAAACAAGACAGAGGAGCATCGGGGAAGGGAGGGAAAAATGAAACAAGATGAAACCAAATAGGGAGACAAATCATAAGAGACTCTTAATCTCAGGAAACAAACTGAGGGTTGCTGGAGTGGAGGAGGGTAGGGTGATGGACACTGGGGAGGGTAAGTACTATGGTGAACACTGTGAATTGTTTAAGACTGATGAATCACAGACCTGTACCCGTGAAACAAATAATACATTATATGTTAATAAAAAAGATATAAAAAAATCTTTAAAAAAATAGTGGAGACCGAGGAAAAAGGCAACAAATATTAAAATTTTCCTATTTGTCCAATACCTTGGGATTTGCCTCAGAGAGAGCAATTTATTTAATAGTCACAACCACTCCAGGATGTACAATTATTAAAGTGACCAACGGTAATGACTCTCAAAGAATGGTTGTTAGACAAGCAGCATTGACAACAAATGGGAACTTATTAGAAATGCAGATCTGGGGGCACACCCTAGACCTAGTGAATCAGAAACTCCGGGGAGGTAGCTCTGCAATCTGTTTTAACAAGCCCTCTGGGGGATTCTCATATGCACTAAATTTTGACATCACTAAATAAGCGTTTGAAAAAAATTAACCAAAGTTAAATAACTTGTTAGTAACAGAGTTGGTCAATCTGAGACAAAAAGCCATTCTTTTAATATGACATCATAGTGTTTCCTTGATCTAGTAATAGGCCCTTCTGCATAAAGTCTAAAGTAAATAAAAATATTTTTTATTTTAAGACCCAAGAGTAAAATTTTCATTAAAAAAAAAGGGATTTTTAAAAAAATTTAGGTCTTCCCCAAAATGACTACAGCTGTGTAAATTATTATGATATGAGAAATTCATATTGCCTCAGTTGACATAAATTTGGATTTCCAGGCCAAAAGTACCCAGTGACTAAGAAAATTGGAATCAAGTCTCTACTCTAAACCTTGTGGTCTTACAGGTTGCATACATAAAATGGCATCAAAATAATCTAATACCAGCATTTAAAAATAATAAAATAAACACTAAACAGGACTTTATTTCCATCTTGGTCAAATACTCCACAGAGTAAATGGTAAATACTGCCTGAGCTTTCGATGGGCACACAAATCTCACTTACCTTAATCATGAGATGAAGGAAAACAATCTATATCCACTGATCAAAGTCTATGGCCTTCCCATTCTACTAGAGGAAAGAGACTCTATAGTCCCAAAGGCTTCTTCAGAGAGCTCAGCAGGAAAATCTTACTCACAAGCCAGAACTGAGAAATCATCTTTCCGATCCATGCAAACAGATGAGGGAGGCAGTGTGATACAGTCATTTTCATACTTGAAAAAAAGTCATTGTTTATTTTACAGCAATAAGATCAGGTTGGTATTTTATTAGAATCTAAAAAAGATAATATAACAACAGGCCCATTTTTTTTCATTTTAAGGGAACTGTTCAATTAACTTTTTGTGTTTACATGTAAAAAAAATGTACGATTGCATTCCATATAAGTTGCTGCTATTAAAAATCATTTTTAGATCACATCAGTACTGTCAGTCATACTACATGGATCATCCATGCTAAGGAAGGCTTTACTATATTAGCCACTGTAGACAAGACTTTGGAATATGTGCCCCTTAACAACCCAACTGAATACCGTAATGGAAACAAAGACTGTCAGAGATGGAAGGGACCTTAGAGATAATTTAGTCAAACTCCCTTATTTTGCAGGTGATGAATTTGAAGCCCTGAGAATGAAGGTGACTTCTTCCTGAACATCATCAACAGCAGCAGGATCCCAAATCCAAGACTCCTCACCTTTACCTAGTTCAGCTTAACTTTACAAGGCACTCTAGTCAGGCCAATTATTTACTTACTTTCCTGGTTCAGGAGTTTTACAAGCAATTTATTCATATGAGCAAAGTAAGCCTAAATAACATATCTGTTTGACTTACTCCTTCAGTGGTGAAGAGAAATATATGCCAAAGGTGGGAGAATATTACCTAGTCCGTAAGTTTCTCCAAAGGGAAAAGAACTTTCACTTTCCCCAACAATGGTAAAGAAAGAAAGAAATCCACTGAGCTTCCTCCTCCATACTCTCTCAGCCATGCCTCCCAGGAGAGGGTAGAAAAGGTTCTTATCAAAAGTATTGAGAGAAGCATGTGGGCTTGGGTTCTTGCAGGCTTGCTTCTTTCAAAAGTTCCTGTTGTCAGGACACACATAAATACATCTTTTTTTTTTTTTTGCAATTTAAGCAGATACTTTTACTTCCATTACCTGACTCTATAACCTTTCAGTATGGTCAGCTGTAACAACTACTACTACAACAAAACTTGGTTCCAATTACATATATATATGTATGTATATATATGTATATATATATATATATGTATGTTAAAAAAAACTCTAGGCATGAAAGCCAAAACTTAAGAGCATTTAGATGGTAATAAAGGAGACTATCTTCATAGCATCAGTGTAAGGCAGTATTTTTGTGAATAAATCTGAAATCACAAACAGCACTAAACAAAACAAAAAAAATTGATTAAATGGATTTACATTAAAATTAAGAACTTCTGTTCATCAAAAGATACCATGAAAAGATGGAAAAGATAATCCCCAAGTGTCACGATTAACAAAGGACTAATATCCAGAATATACACAGAAAGAGAAGTTTCATGAGTTAAAAAAAAAAAAAAGTAAAATGACCTGAAGGCATACTTTTTAAAATAAAAAATCCAAATGGCAAATGAATATAAGAAAAGATGCTCAGCTTTGTTACTAACTAGAAAAAAGCAAATTAAAACCACAACAAGACGCTATTAAATCCTTAGCAGATCAGCAAAATTTAGAAATCTAACATTACCAAGAGTTGGGAAGAAAATGCAGCAATGCAAACTCTCATTCACTACCAGAATGCACACGTGTTTTTTTTTTTAAGATTTTATTTATTTATTTGACAGAGACATAGCGAGAGAGGGAACACAAGCAGGGGGAATGGGAGAGGGAGAAGCAGGCTTCCCACTGAGCAGGGAGCCCGATGCGGGGCTCGATCCCAGGACCCTGGGATCATGACCTGAGCCGAAGGCAGACGCTTAACGACTGAGCCACCCAGGCATCCCTGGAGTACATAATTTTTAAAGTACAACCACACTGAGGGATGCCTGGGTGGCTCAGTCAGGTGAGCATCCAACTCTTGGTTTCATTTTGGGTCATGATCTCATGGGTTGTGAGACTGAGCCCCATGATGGGGCTCTGAGCTCAGCAGGCAATCTGCTTGAAGATTCTCTCCCTCTACCCCTCCCTCACACTCGTATTCTCTCTTTCTCTCTCTCTCTCTCTAAAATAAATCTTAAAAAAAAATAAGGTACAACCACATTGAAAAGTGGTTCATCATTACCTAGTAAACTTAAGGATGCGTCTTGTGAAAAACAGGACCACAAATTCTACCTATTTCTCTTGGCATGCCCCCTTTGTAATGTGACTTGGATGCTCCCGTCACCAATAGATAGAGCCTTTCTCTATGCTCTTTATCCAAGATGACCTTATGACGCTGTAACTAGTAGAGTGAGGTGGATGTGATGGTCTGAGAGTACTGAGTCCACACCACACCTCAAAAAGCCCAGGAGCTTCCACCCTTGCCCCCTCTACTGTCATGAGGCTTCTCCGTGATGAAACCAGGATAGTCCTTGAGGAGGACAAGACCACATGCATAAAGGGTCTGGTCATCAGCCAGCAACAAGTGCCAAACATATGAATGAGGAAATCTTGGGCCATCTCATTTTTTTTTTTTTGTAAGTAGGCTCCACAGCCAACGTGGGGCTTGACCCCACCACCCTGAGATCAAGAGTCACATGCTCATGGACTGAGCCAGCCAGGTGTCCCAAGGGCCATCCCATTTCAGTTGAGCTGTCAGGTGACTACAGCCACATGAATGAGCCCAGTAGAGACCAGCAAAAGAACTGTCTACCTGAACCCAGCCCAAACTGCTGACCCACTGAATTGATGAGCAAATAAAATAGTGGTTTAAGTCACTATGTTTATGGTGGCTTGAAACATAACTGGTTCAATGTCTCTATTCTTTGACTCAAAAAATCCACTCCTAGTTTTTCTCTTGGGAGCCCTCAGAAGATACAAGAACATTCGTAGAAGCACTGTTCAAAATAGTCCCAAACTGCAAAAAACGCAAATGTTCATAATAATAGATCAACAAATTATGTTATATTCATAAATTATAAAACTCTAGGCTTTATAATTAGCCTTGACCTGTACATATGTTTTATACACTCTCCTATATGTATATTTCATAATTTTCCTGAATGAAAACAGTCTTCTTTATATTTGGTGAAAGAGGTGAGCAATTTAATTTTCAGGAGCAACTAATATAGCAGAAACACAGATGTCCAAATATTACCAATGCCTTGGGATGGCTCATAAATTAACTTTAGCAAAGACAGATGAGGCTGATTTGCCAGGAAGGGAAAAGGTTCTGATTTAATAGCACTTGTCATCTACCTTGACATCAAGCCAAGTAAGGCATCCCCCAGGTTTTTGACCTCTTGCACAATTCTTTACATCATTAATATACCTGGTGGCAGGGATGAGAGTCACTTTGACCTACAAAGGAAATGCTCAAAGGCAAAGCAGAAGATCCAATCTTGACCTGCCCCACAGGTGAGAACAAAAGGCAAAAATGAGATGCAGTGCTCCTTGGCCACCCCCAAGAATCTGAAGGAACTAGTCCTTTGACAACTATGAAATCAACACATAATGGATTAGAGTACATATCTTCAGAGTCACTATGGCAGATTGGATCATTGTTCCCAATTCTTCACTCCTCCCTCTCTTAGAGAGTTTACATCTATGCTCTTTTCAGTTTAATTCTTCATTCAAGAAGAGTGTAATTCCCCATCGTATTGATGCTGGGTTTGGCCCTGACTTTATTTAGTGGACAGAGTATGAGGGAAGTGACAGAGTGATAGCTCCAAGGTAAGGCCTTAAGAAATATCACATAATTCTGTTTCCCTTTTTGTGCTCCTGGCCGAAGCGTTGGTGGTATAGTGGTTAGCATAGCTGCCTTCCTTTTTGTGCTCCTGTGATTTGTCATTAAAAGAGCATACTCCAGGCAGCCATGGCCCCCGAATACAGGAGGAACAGAGATGAACCTGACCAGAAGCCAGGTGTCTATCCTGGCACAGCTAAGCTTAACCTGGATCAGCTGAATCATGGCTGACCTACAGACCCAGGAGCTTGAAAATAAATGATTGATGCTGTCATCACTGAGATCCTCAAGTTGCATGTTTTGCAGTAAAAACTACCTAATACAACCATCTTAAAGAAACAATCCCAGGCCAATGTCTCTAAGAATGGGAGTAGTCAGCCACAGAAACAAAAAAGAGTCTGAAAGGCAAATGTACGTATCCTAGATCCACCGAGAAGTGGGGTAAACCACACCCAAGGACTCAAGATCTCTGATCTATGTGTGTAGGCATTTATTTACCAGAGAAGTTGTCATACACATTAAACAGTCCTAGTATACAATCAACTCTGATTCCATACTCCCCAAAGAACCCCGTGATCATAATTTGGCTTCATGTGTAGCTTGCCTAGAGTGACAGAATACACCCATTATTGGAAGAATTAAACAACTTGACATATGAAAATAAGGATGTTCAGAGCCTTTAACAGAGTGAAGCTCAATAAATTTTAGTCTTTTATTTTCTCCGCAAAGCCCTTGACAGAGCTCTCTCAAATGAAGGCAGTACTTCCCACTGTCCACAGCAATAAATAGTTCTTGCTTAGACTCAATACTTAAGATTCTATCCTTCTCCAACATGAGCCCTGGTTCGAACAAAGACAGGTCAAATGATTTTCCTAGAATCCCATCTTTAATGTACGCTTTGCCCCTCAGAAAGAAGACTTTCACAAAGAAACATGGACATACTTCCAGTATCTGTAACCATGTTCTAATGCGAATTATCAGAAATAGAAATAGAAATAGCTAGCCACAGTTTGCCAAGTGCCTGATGAGATGCTCTCTCCCTATTTAATGAAATGATTCCATTAAGCCTAGGTCTCCATTCTCAAAGAATGTTATCTTCAACAATATGCTTATGGCCAAAACCTTTTTCTATGATTCACACTTTTTTTTTGTCAAAATAAATAAGTTGTAAAAAGTAATAAAGACAGAGTGCAAATTTTCACATTCCAAAACATCCAACAGTTTAGGTAATAGTTTTGTGATCTTATGGTGCCCAAGTCAAGATGTATAAATTGATAAATAAAGCTTCAAATGAGAGTTTCAAAGCATAGTTTTATTTTTATATAATTGGTGATTCTTATTTACAGTATATTTGGTTAGTCCTCATTATTAGTCAAATCTGGAAAAGGGTAAAGACTTCCATTTTATATGTGCAGAATCTACAACCGGTGGGGGGGGGGGGTTAACTGAATCCATCTCTCAGGATTGCCATGATGTCATACCTAAAATCCAGAACTTATTCTTTAACAGGAATAAATAACTCCTTTGTGCTTTTCTGAAATTTAGTTGCTTGGTGATAATACTGTGTGTGAATACTGGTGAGTAACAATTATTAAAGTTCCTACTACATGTGTACTTTATATATCACTGAAGCTTACTATAATCTGAAGTGACACATCAATAAGCTCCTGAGAGTGCACAGCAGCAAACACATTGAACACATTAACCAGGAGGTGGCTTAGTTAAAGCAGTGACAGACCATGAAAGGGAAGCCAAAGCAGAAACACTAAGTGGAAAAGGAAGGTGTGGCATTGCCCCACATAGGCATTAAGAAATAGATGCTTAAGTTGTTTGCAGTGACTAAATCACTGTAGTCCCACAAAGCCCTGACAAGCCATCCAGTCTGTCCTTTTGCTTCCCCAAAACCCAATCAGAGCATTCCAGATAAACTAAGAATAGCAGATGTTTTCTCTAAAGTGAAATGCCCTTAGGGTTTGCTGTGCACAACAAATGAACAAATAAGACTGCTAATTCTTCCAACACATAATAATCAAGTGCTCAGGGAAAGTTAAAGGAATAAAACATAACTTTTATTAAGCACTCATTAACTATTTTGGCAGAGACTATCTCCATTTCACAGAGAAGAAAACAGAGGTTTGAAGAGAAATTTTCTAGAGGCACATTACTGGTAACTGGCCCAAAGAGCTTTAAACTCAACCTTGTTCAACTCCAAAACTTGGATTTGTTTTTTTGTTTGTTTTGTTTTTTTACATTATCATGTGCCCAGGATCAAGAATTATTAGTAGATGAAATTCCATTTTAGAATTTCCAAATTTGCCTTTCTCTTATATTGCTTGTATTAAATCAATTTTAATGGTTAACAAATTAATTTGGGGAGAGGGAAAATCATTTTGTGGTTAGCATATATGCTAATTTTGATTATGCTTCCATTTTTTTTTTCCAAATGAAAGTACCAACATTTTTTTATATAATTTTAACATCTCTGGTGATTATTTCTTGTCTAGAAAATTTCATTTTTCTTAGAATGTCACCTGTGATCAATTGGAAAATTCTAAGTCATTCTCTAAGGGTCCTGGCAACAATCAATATATTTTTTCAACTATTGACTTTCTGAAAGCTTGCAGGATGCCTGAATGGCTTTGGTTGTAATCACAAAAGCCAGGCACTATTTGTCATTATTTTGCTATGCAAAATTTTGCTGGTCCTTTCTTTTCTTCATCATCATGTCACATAATACCTTCAAAGACAGAAAGCAAGGTGGAAGTTTGAGAACTTTTTCCCTCAGTCTTCCAGGAAACCTTTAATTTTTTGGCAGTAATTATGCTGAGGTTCATAAAACTTCCTTAAAAGAAGCCAGCACAAAAGGGGAATTGTTACTGCAGTTTTTAAAGACAATAGTCAACCACAGAGCCCACTTCTCTGGAGTTACATAGACATTACATCTGCCTTTATCTGCAAAGAAAAGATAGGATAGTCATCAACCCCAGCATAGTGCAGTCATTATCTCTACTAACAGAAAGTGTGGGATTCTTGTTTTTCATTTTCTAACTGCTAAGTATTTGGTCAAACTTGCCCACTGCTTCTTAACTAATTAAAAAACAACTAATTCATTTCTCTCCAGACTTACATAGCATTAGCTGTATGTTGAAAGTTGTGCTGTCTGAATCATTATTGCAATAAGCAATTTTAAATAGAGAAGACCGGGAAAGAAGACACAAGCTAAAGGATGGTATAGGGGCCAAGGGAAGGCTGTCCTAAAACATGCCACTAGGGCATATTGATTATTTCAAATAAAAGGTACTTAAGAAACACTCCATGGAAGAACACTCTAACCCCTCTTTGTCTCCAGGAAACAGGAAATAAATCTCGCTTGTGAAAGGAACCCTCCCTGTACCAGGGGGTAAAGAGATATCCTTATCACCAAAAATACAGAATTCAGAGCCAAAAAGGCTGTATAAACAACCCTTGTTACTTTCACAAATTTACCACCCCAGCCCAAATTGTTTAGAATTGCTTACTAATTGAAGCTCCTAAACCTAAGTTTTCTTTGTCCTGTCAATTTCTCACAAATTTATTGTCTCCTTATCTAAAAAGTATAGAAACCACCTGCCTTGGTCATTTCTTTATGTCTCTATTTCATTATTGTGCCTCCATGCACACATAACAGAACTTTTTTCCCCTATTAATCTGTCTCCTGTCCACTTAATTCTTAGACTAGCTGGTAGAACCTTGAAGAGTAGACAAAAATTTTTTCCTATCCTACAGTGGTAAGGGATGATGTATAGGAGTGGGAGGGGAGCAAGGGAGGGAGCAGAAGGAAGGGATAAAGGATGGGGTAAAAGAAAGAGGAAGACATTAAAAGGGATAAATTTGAGATGGTAGGTAGGCAGGTGAGACGAAAGTTCAATTACCTTCTTAGAATCACATCTTTAATGTATTTCGGCCCTTGGAAAGAGACTACCCATTATGCAGCTTGGAGGGAAGCCTTATATGCCTACAACAAGTTCTTAAAACCATTTCCACCTTAACCTGATAAAAGAGAGCAAAATGGGGGCACCTGGGTGGCTCAGTCATTAAGCCTCTGCCTTCAGCTCAGGTCATGGTCCCAGGGACCTGGGATCCATTGGGCTCCCTGCTCAGCGGGAAGTCTGCTCCTCCCTCTCCCACTTCCCCCACTTGTGTTCCCTCTCTCGCTATATCTCTGTCAAATAAATAAATAAAAAATCTTAAAAAAAAAAAATAAAAGAGAGCAAAATGGATTGGAGTCTCTCTCTTTCCTTCCACATTTATTTCTATTCTTACCCTTCAAGTTGTTTATTTTATGACCTATTTCCTGTTTTAAAACCCCTTGATGTTCTTTTCAACATAATTCTACCCAGAAAAAGTTAAATAAAAAAGAGGAAACAGAAGTCTCCAATATCATTTATCCAAATTCTCTTTAAAAGTGCTCCAATGTGCGCAAATTGACAAGGCAGCGGAAGGACAAACTAACAAGCAAACAAACAAAACTTTAATATAGAATATACCTTAACAAATGAAACTGTTGGTCTAGTTTTCACACTTATAAATGGCATGCTTCTTCTCATTTCTGAAATATCTCAAAGCTGTTCTATTCTTTTAGTAGCAAATACTATGATTTCACAGTCCATAAAGATTTAATATGATCATTCTCTTGAGCACTTTATTAGACTGAGAGGATTTTATATTCTATGATGGATTTCCCCAATATATTCATGTCTTTTCAGCTAAGATACAGAGAGACATGTACCTCTTCCACACTTAGAGGAAGCCAGAGGACAGGTGTTAAATGATAAGAAACAAAGCTCAATTTATTTGCTTGCCTTGCAAGGGAAAGCCAGGTCCCTTAGGAATGCATTCAGCAGGTTTCTTTGAGAAGTAAATTCAGAGTTAACTATTTAGGGAAAAGGGAGTGTAGGGGAGGAAAAATAACTTTTCTTCTACCCTTCTAGGTTCTCGATGGACACTCCCTGTAATAAAAGACAGATTAAGAGAAGAAAAATAAACAGAAGTTTAATAACATGTATACCTCCTATATACATGGGAGGGACCCAGGAAAGCTAAGTAAGTCCCTGAAATGACCCAAGCTGCCACTAGAATACCACCTTTAGTTAAAGACAAAAGAGAGATTTCAGGAGTTATGGGAGGTTACTGGCAAAGCAAGGTAAACAAGGTTAAGGTTGCTTTGCAGATTTAAGTCCTTGCCTTCTCTATTCGTGTTTCTAGAAATTGTCATCCTCCTCTTCTTGGTACAAAGAAGGAGACACCCTTACAAATGAAGATTTCCCTTATAAATGTAAATGTCTCTTAGAAAAGTGTCACTTTTCTTGTGTTTTCAGACATTTTCCCATGTCTGTTGTTTCTTAAAAATAACCAGCTGAAGATAATCTTTATGCTGAAGAGGCAATATATTGGGAGCAGAATATACTGCTCCCCTCCAGGAGAAAGGACTTCAAATAAGGCAATACTCTGTATCTAGTCATCTGACTGTCTTACAAGGTATACTGTAATCAATTGCTTGAGTTATAACTTTGAGATTTCACATCACTGATGCAAGGAAGTCTGGTTTCAAACAAGTCTGGGGTGGTATGTAAAAGCCAGTGGAGGCGCAGGCCATTCCATGAACAGCCTCCTAAGTGCATGTTTGTAGCCTAACAAGGACATTCTTTCATACAGTGTAACAATTCAATTTGTCAAATATATGTTTTTACTGATACTATGGTTTTCAATGTGGAATTCTCCAAGCTGATTTTAACATGCCCAGTGCCAAGAGAAACATTTTGGATACTTATTATGTAAAATGTGTTGACATATTTAATTCTTACCACAACCCAATAAGGTACTATTAACCCAGCAAGGTACATATTATTTTCCTAAAGTGGATTTGTTAGGTTAGTACAAAGGTCTACTTACAAAGGTAAATCAACTAACATTAGCAACAGAAAACAATAACCGGGTGATTGGAGGTCCATTTAAGTGGGGGCAGTGGAGACTGAATGAAATTTCCATTCTGTCTGATTCCCTTCAATAGAAATCTATTTCAGAGGAGCAGACCTGAGTTGCATTCGCTAGTCATTTCCTGACATTGAGAATAGCAAAGGTTTTCATTCTAGCAAGGATTGCTTTTACTCTAGGCCCAAATTTCTACCTTGTATTATAATTATTTATGACCCACGACTTGTCTCTTCTGTTAAGACAGCGAATCCCTTGAGGCCAGAGTCTCTTATTTTCAATTATCTCACAATGTCTTTCAGGAGAGTTGTTCAATAGCAATTTGTGAAATGAATAAATCAACAGTCTCAAACTATTTAACCATTCAAGTATATATTACAGTCTTACTGTGTGATTCACATTAGATGTGCCTGCATATAAAAACTCAGTTCTTACCATACTTCCATTCTGGTGCGGACACATACGTGCCAATCAACAACTAGAAGTAAATAAATTACTTGCTATGTTCCAAGTGTTCACCAAGCACAACAAGGTGCCCTTTAATCTTGCCTAAGCCTGAGGGAGGGCTGGATGAGTAAAGGGAAAAAGAAGAGCTGACATAGGGTCTATCCAGCCAACGCAGAAAAACTCATACAACTGTAGCAGGAATACACCTGGAAGGACAAGTTAATTCACTGAGTAATAGAATGGGATGGATAAAAAACTATAGAATTTTTTAATGAAAAGCACACTGATCTCTGAATCAGAAGACCTAATTTTAGTTCCAACTCTGCTCCTGAATTGCTGGATTATCCGAAGCAAATTACTTAAACATCTAAAGCTGTGAAGGGTGGCCAGTAAACATGACTCACAGTGAACAGTAACTGTCCAAGTTAGATTTAGTGTCCTGTTTAAAAAAAAAAAAAAGACAACAGGCCCAAAATGGAGTTGCTTATGCTAAGCCCCCCGTCACCAAACCAAAACTTAATTACAGTTTTGGCTTTCCTGGAAATGGAATCTTAAACCAGTCCATCAGGAATCGCCTGATGAGCACTAGAGTTAGGGTAATCTGCCTGATAGACAATCTGGAATCCCCTAAAGAAAAGTGAACTTGCATTAAGCAACACACTTGTTTTTTTAACCGAGTATAACTTACTTGTTCCTGTCCCCTTCTACCTATAAAAGTCTTTCAGTTTGTACACCTCTTGTAGATTCTATCTACTAGATTACACGGTGCCTGATTCGAATCAAGTTTTGCTCCAACTCTTAAAAATTTTAATATGACTCACTTTATGTTTTAATGCCTGATACTGTATTCTCTGCTCAAAACAACACCTTACACCTCCTGGAAAATGCTACTTTCTGTGCTCTAATTACGTGGTTCAAATAGAAGTTCTCAATTCTAGGGGCGCCCGGGTGGCTCAGTTAAGCATCTGCCTTCGGCTCAGGTCGTGATCCCAGGGTCCTGGGATCGAGCCCCGCATCAGGCTCCCTGCTCAGCGGGCAGCCTGCTTCTCCTTCTCCCACTTCCCCTGCTTGTGTTCCCTTTCTCGCTGTGTCGCTCTGTCAAATAAATAAATAAAATCTTAAAAAAAAAGAAGTTCTCAACTCTATAAATGGTCCTTTTGACCACTCTTGACTAGCCCCTTATTACTAGAACATAGACTCTGGAGGCAGACTTCCTGAGTTTGAGTCCTGTTTTGCCACTTTCTAATTGCGTTACTTTGCTGCTGCTGCTGTTTCATCATCAACATCATCATCCTCATCCTCATTTGACTGAGGGAGTTTTGGGCAACCAGGTTCCTAACTGTATGGAAGAATCTCAGCTTGACCCCCAACTTCCCATGCTTTGGGTATATGATTTGAAAAATTCTTTTTAACTGGTTTGAGTCACACTGTTGTTACTT
The DNA here is from genome assembly GCF_029215605.1 of Mirounga angustirostris. Taxonomy (NCBI): domain Eukaryota; kingdom Metazoa; phylum Chordata; class Mammalia; order Carnivora; family Phocidae; genus Mirounga; species Mirounga angustirostris. The sequence goes on along the minus strand of NW_026991719.1, from coordinate 21,329,548 downwards.
GCAACCCTAAGTCCTAACATAATGAATCTAGAAAGCTGAGAAAATTTAAAGCTCTACACAAACAAGGATGTAATTACCTTAAAACATTTTTTTTTTGCCCCATTCCAATCTTATCATCCGCTGCCCTTTTCATCTGCATTATGCTCCAGTCAACTGGGTCCCTTGTTTTGCCTATTCTAGTATTTACCTTTGTCTGAAATGGTCTACTTTTTTTTCTGCCTGTTTAAATTAGATCCTTCTTTCCATCCACAGATTTTATGTCACCATCTCTTCAAAGTTTTCACTTATCATCTACATCACAAGTAATTTCTTCCTCCTCTTAACTTCTAAGTTCCTTGGTTTGAGTCTGTCTTAATTCATCATATTCTGCATTATAACTCTCTGTAGCCAAATGACTTCACCTTTCTGAGACTCAGCTTACTGATCTGTAAAATGAAGGGGTAGGGTGGTGAGATTTCTCAGATCACTTATAAGACTTGTCTATTGTGATGAAATAAAATATTGCATATGCCAAGTTATTATTACTATTATTATTATCCTGATGATGACCTTATCACACTTAAAATGCTGTGATACCCTTGATTGGTGATATCTGGTTGTCCTAGGCCTTTTGTAATTCTTTGTATTTTGAGTTTATTCTTCAGATATCCTATTATTTGTCCATTCTAAATCTTCCATGCCGCAGTCAATGCAATTATTCTCTATGCATGAGGAAATCATGAACAAGTATGATTACCTAGATCAAGGGTCAGAATACCTATTCCTCCTGCATTTTGATATGTAAGGTAAAATGGTATTTTGCCTCAAATTACTTGAATACTTTAACTTGCTTCTTGTAAATGTGAGTTAACTGACTAAATGACCTGAAGATACTAATTAATATGTATGTATCAAGTGTTTCTTAGGTTTCCAACAATATGTTAGGGACTTTGGGCCAAATTATAGTAACAACCCTAACGAGAGTAATACTAACACCTATTGATAATGACTGCTCTAGGCATTGTGCTTATGGCTTTTACATACATGAACTTTCTTTTTTTGACATGTAATGGACATATTAGTTTCAGGTGTACAATGTAATGATTCAATATTTATATCTATTGCAAACTGATCACCACTATAAGTCTAGGTAACATCCATCACCATACACAGCTACAAAATTTTTTTCCTGTATTGAGAACTTTTAAGATCTTCACTCTTAGCAACTTTTGAATATGTAAAACAGTATTATTAACCACAGTCACATGCTGTATATTACATCCTATGATTTATTTATTGTAGGACTTGAGGTTTGTACCTTTTGACCCCCTTCACCCATTTTGACCACACCCCCCCACACTTCTGGCAAACACCAATCTGTTCTCTGTCCCTGTGAGCTCAGGGCTTTTTTTTTTTTTTTTTTCTTTTTTAAGTTCCACATACAAGTGAGATCTTATAGTATTTGTTTTTCTCTGACTTACTTTACTTAGCATAATAATGTCTTCAAGGTCCCTCCCTGTTGTCACAAATGGCAAAATTCCATTCTTTTTTATGGCTAATATTCCATTGCATGTGTGTGCATACACACACACATATCTATACATACATATATGTGTCACATTCTCTTTATCTATTCACCAGTTTATGGACGCTTAAGTTGTTTCTACATCTTGGCTATTATAAATAAATCTGCAATGAACACGAGGGTGCATTTATCTTTGCGAGTTAGTGTTTTCATTTTCTTCTGATAAATACCCAGAAGTGGCATTACTGGATCATATGTTCATTCTACTTTTAATATTTTAAGTTTTTAAAACTTGAATATGTTTGGGACAGTATTTAGAAACCCTGCATTTCTCTTCTGAGTACAGTTTAATTTCTTTGCCTCAGTGCCTAAGGAACAATTGCAAATAACTACAAGAATTAAAAATAGTCTACTCGCAAACACAGGTTATAAACTGAATCCATGTTGTAACCTCCGTATTTTTACTTTTGAAAATACTTTGCTAACACTCGTCAAGTTCAAGCTGCAGGAAAAACATGTTTTCATGTTAAAATAGCCTTATGTTAAAAAAATTTATTATTTCTCAATACAACGTGAAAAAGTTCTTTAAATGTAATGGAATTAAAGTGAGAAGCCATTTCTACAGAATTCACCTTCTGTTAGTGGTACTTCAATTTTAGCATGTCAGAATCTCCTGGAGGGCTTCATAAAACACAGATTGCTGGGCTCTCCCCTTAGAATTTCTGAATCAGTAGATCTAGAGTTGATCTAATCGTGGAGGAAGCCAAGGAGTTACTTTTCTAACAATGTGGCCAATGCTGCTGGGTCAGGGACCAAACTTTGAGAACCACTGTCTTAAATAATTATTTCATAGGAAAATTACAGCCTAAGGAAGAATAAGCTAAGAAATCTTTTAGCTTTACATTGTAGCTATATTTCTTGTTTAAAGAGCAAAAGCACAGATTTTAAAAAGGTAGTTTGAAATGCCCTCTGTCCCATAATTTATTTCGCCATTGCCCCCAAAATATATGTCTTTATTTTTCCCACGATTTCACTGGGATGCCTAAAAAAGTATTTACGGGCTAAACAGGTATATTCATTTATTGCTGATGGTAGCATAAACTGCTCTTGAAAAGCAATAAAGCAACACATAAAATGCTCGTATCTTTGAGGCACCTGGGTGGCTCAGTAGGTTAAGTGTCCAACTCCTAATTTCAGTTCAGGTCTAGATCTCAGGGTCATGAGTTCAAGTTCCATGTTGGGCTCCACACTGGACATGGAGTCTCCATAAAAAAAAAAAAAATTCCTATCTGTTAAAATACTAATTCCACTCCCAGGAATATTAAATAGAAGGAAAAAAGTATGTACACAAAAATGTTCAAGTTTTATCTACAGTAACCATCAATTAGAAAGTATATAAATGCCCAGCTTTAGGGGAACAATTTAATGAATTACCATACTGCAGAACAGTGTGCCATTAACATAAAGATGATGAATATAATGCAGAAATATCAAAAACAATTGATTTAGTATCAAGCAAATACAGAATAATGATGAAACTACACAAAGATGAATTCACATAAGGAAGTTAAGCTGCAAAAATTAAAAGATGTTTTATGATGTTTGATGGGCTTTCTTTTCGTTTTATATACTGGTCATCAAGACATTAACTCTGAGTTTCAAACCTACCCTTCTATATGGCTCTGTTATGCTGGGGCTGGGGCTGGGACTCTGCAAATCCCATTTGTGCGGGGCCAGACGCTCCCCGCAAGGCTCACTATTAGGGGGCGTTAGAGTAAGACCACAAGGCGGAGAAGGACAAAACAATTTGCTTTGTTTCTTGTTCTGAGTCACCTCAGCTAAAGTTCTTTGCCCTACAGCAGCTCTTAGTTCTAGTCCAGTTTTTTCACATACCCAGAACCAGCCTAGTTGCATTTTCTCATAAATGCCAGTACAGGGAAACCTCATTGTATTGTGCTTTGCTAATACTGCCCCCCCCCCTTTTTTTAAACAGAGTAAAGGTTTGTGGCAACCCTGTGCCAAGCAAACCTATTAGCACCTTTTTTTCAACAGCATTTGCTCACTTGCCATCTGAGTCACATTTTGGTAATTCTTGCAATTTTTCAAACTTTGAAGTTTGATGATTTTGAGGGGTTCAGGACTTCAGCAGAGGAGTAAGAGCAAATGTGCCAGAAATAGCCAGAGAACCAGAATTAGAAGTGGAGCCTAAAAGTATGACTGAAGCACAGCAATGCTTCACAACAAAACCTTAACGGATGAAGAGTTGCTTCTTATGGATGAGCTAAGAAAGCGCTTTCTTGAGATGGAATCTACTCCTGGCGAAGATGCTGGGAAGAATGTTAAAATGACAACAAAGGACTTAAAATATTACATGAACTTAGTAGATCAAACAGTGGCAGGGTTTGAGAGGAATGACTACAATTTTGAGGGAAGTTCTACTATGGGTGAAATGTTATCAAATAGTATTGCATGCTCCAGAGAAATCATGCATGAAAGGAAGAGTCAACTGATGCAGCAAATTTCAGTTATCTTAAGAAATTGCCACAGCCACCCCAACCTTCAGCAACCACCACCGTGATGGGTCAGCAGCCATCAACATCGAGACAGGACCCTTCACCCGCATTAATATTACAACTCACTGAAAGCTCGGATGATGGTTAGCATTTTTCAGCAATAAATTATTTTTTAATCAAGCTTTGTACATTTTTTAAAGATTTTATTTGTTTGACAGAGAGAGAGCACAAGCAGTGGGAGCAGCAGGCAGAGGGAGAGGGAGAAGGAGAAGCAGGCCTCCTGCCGAGCAGAGAGCCTGACATGGGACTCGATCCCAGGACCCTGGGATCATGACCTGAGCCGAAGGCAGACGCTTAACCGACTGAGCCACCCAGGTACCCCAAGGTATGTACAGTTTTTGGACATAATTCCGTTGCATATTTGGTAGACTATAGTACAGTGTAAACATACTCTTCACTGGGCAAACAAAAAATTCATGTGACTTGGGGCACCTGGCTGGCTCCGTCGGTTAAGTGTCCAATTTTTGGTTTCAGCTCAGGTCATGATCTCATGGGTCGTGAGATGGAGCCCCAGGTCGGACTCTGTGCTCAGCGGAGAGTTTGCTTGAAGATTCTCTCTGACCCTCCCCCCACTCATGCACACTTGCTCTCTAAAATAAATCTTTTTAAAAAATTCATGTGACTTGCTTTATTGTGATAGTCCCTTTACTGTGGTGGTCTGGACCAGACCTACAGTATCTGCAAGCTATGACTATACAGATGGCCCACACCCCATCTTCACAGGTCTGAACCCACTTCCTTAAGAGTTCTCCTCCAAGTTCTGTGTTTTAATAATCCACCTCTTCCCTCTGTTCCTGCAGTCCTAATAGTTTCAACAGTTTCCAGCTCCTACCACCACTGGTATACCTCCATGTCCTCTCTTTGCCTTTTTGGTTCTGTAAAACGTGGTTACCAATTCTTTTTATTAAGTCGTATCAGTTAAAACAATTGGTGATCTTCTGACTGGACCTTCAGTAATAAAGCTTTCTTTATTATTGTATTTTATCATTTAGATAAAAAAGAAAGAACAACTCTAACAGGCTGATACATCAAAAATATTTTTAAAAAACAATAAATATTTAACCAAGGCACTTTTATTTTCTGAAGAAATCTAAAACTCTCTTACATAGTATTGCCTTATGATAATATCTATTATCAGGTACTTTTGATCTTCTATAGATTGATGTTAGTGTTTACATTCATTCTTAATTTAATGCATAGACGCAACCTGGAACTGCATGCCATCAAATGGCACCTAAATACATTAATCTGCAGCTCTGTTCATTTAACAGATATTTAGAGAGCACCTTCTACAGGCCAAGTTCTACATTAAGTGATGGGATACAGAGCACTTACCTCCAAGAAAAACAATAGTTAAAAGACCATGTGATAAGTGCAGTGATAGAAACAGGCCCAGGTTGCCATGGGAACAAATAAAATCTTTTGTCTGTTTGCATCATTTTCTTTGGTACCTACTGCTTCAAGAATAGTGAGATTTCAGCTGGATGGTGAAGGGGAAAAAAGCATTTTAAGAAAGGGATCCCACTGATAAAGGGCATGGAGGTGTGAAAAAGTCTAACATACTTTTAAGATCTGTTTATGGCAGTAACAAGGTTGGATTGCATCAAAAATATGGGCCTGGTTCAGCTGGTCAAGAAATGTGGAGTCCCTAGTGGTGCTTCAGCAGTATCTTGATACATTACTGACACTTCCCACCTACAGGGGTTTTGACAGTTGGCCCACCGAGAGGATTCTACGGCCTGCTGTCAGTCTAAGCAGGATACGTTCTCAGTTGGTCCTCAAACTGCCTTTCACGTACCCACTCCTCAGTCCATCTTGGCTTGCTCTATATAGGTTGCTGCTTGAGGTCTCCAAATCCTTGTTTACTCTGGCCTTTAGACTTTGATATCTCTATTCATTACATTTCCTCTACCTTAAAACCTTGCGACTTCTTTCCTCTCGTGATGACTCCTGTTTCACGGCGCTGTGCTTGTTCTAGGTATGACTGCTCCCATTTCATCTGTTCAGCTTGGTCCTGTTGGACTCTTGGTGGTCTATGCCAACAAGCAGCCCTGTTGGGTGAAATGCAGTATCCCTGACTCTCCCTGACACCTCTGATTCCAGAGACCCTGCCCTCCAAGAAACTTGTGGCAGAAGGTTAGGTGTGAAAATGGTATAGGATTTGAAACAGACCTGAGTTTACATCTCTGCCCCAATACTTTGGTAAAGACAGTGCTCACCAAATATTCTATTTACAACCCCAACGCCATATCCTCAGCCCCTCCTCCAGTCAGACTGGTGTCACAAGATAAATTCTGGCCAATAGGAAAACATTTTACAAAAGTGTGCCCAGTTCATTACTTCCACCTTTTCTGTCATGGAAACTTGTTCCAGATTATATAGACACAAGTTGTCAGAGCCCCCATCATCTTGGGTCTCTTAGTAATTATTCGGAGCAGAACCACCGCTCCCCCCTCCCCCCAGCCACGCAACTAACCCACATTGGATTTGTCATGAGAGTGAGAATAAACAAACACAATAAGCGCAATAAACCTTTATTATGTTAAACTACTTATGTTTCAGGGTTAATTTTTCCCACACAATAGCCTATCCTATCTTGACAAAATTATTTATGTGGCTTTGGACAAGATATGTCATTTCTTTAGTCCTCAGTTTTCTCATCAGAAAAAAAAAAAAAAGAAGGAATGATACCTTGTTACAAACTGAACGTATTCTGCCAAAATTCGTATGTTGAAACCTAATCCCCAAATGAGGTTATCTGTAGGTGGGGCTTTTAGGAGATTATCAGGTCATGAGGGTGAAGCCCTCCTGAATGGGATTCTTACCCTTATAAAAGAGAGATGCCCTACCCCTTCCATGCTGTGAAGACACAGCAAAAAATAAGGCCATCTATGAACCGGGAAGTGAGTCCTCATCAGACTCCAAATCCGCTGGCACCTTCATCTTGGACTTTAACCCTCCTGAACTACAGGAAATAAATTTCTGTTGTTTACAAGACACCTAGTCTACAGTATTTTGTTATAGCAGCCTGAATGCACTAAGCCTCATTGGTGTAGATAAAGAATGAAATAAGTAAATGATCACCTATTCCATTGTATGTTCCTATGGCATGAATGAGTTCATATGCAATTGGTAAGGTCAGGAACGATGTATAACATAGAAGTCAGGTTGGTCCATGCACCATTTTTTCCAGCACAGTATTTTAACTATGAATTAACGGAGCTAAACACCAAGTATACTACACAAGAGATGGATGCTAGAGCTAGAACCATGACTTGGGAAAATCCTTCCTCAATTGCCCTCTGACTTGACTAGATCTTTCTTGCTGTTGTTTATGACAAATTGTTTTCTTCATTCCTCCAAAATCCTTTCCTACTTCTTTGCATTTGACATCCAATTAGTTTAGGTCTTTCAGATTTATGTCTGTCTTTGATCCCCACCTGGCCTTCCAGGTACATCCATGGGGCTTATTTTAGGTTATTTCCCTGGTAACCATATTCTTGTGACCTGGAACTGGAGCCAGGCATCTAGATTTTACTCTTAATATGTTAGCTAAGAAATACTGGAGGAACAAGGCAGAGCACAGGTGAAGTAGAGAGCTGTTGGATGCAATTTTTAGTGGAGACACTTGGCTACTTAAGTAAAAAGGTCAAGACAAAAAAAAGGGCTAGAGGTATACATTAGATTTGAGAGACACTGGCTTATGCAAAGTAGTCAAAACCATGGGTAAAAGAGTTGCTACCCTATGAGGTGATCAAACACATGAAACACAGAGTCTCAGGAAGCACCAATTTTTTAAGAGGCAGTATAGAAAATATGAGGTAGCGGTGCCTGGGTGGCTCAGTCGGTTAAGCATCTGCCTTCAGTTCAGGTCACGATCCCAGGGTGCTGGGATGGAGTCCCGCATCAGGCTCCCTGCTCAGCGGGGAGTCTGCTTCTCCCTCTCCCTCTGACCACTGCTCCCCCTGCTTGTGCTCTATCAAATAAATAAAAAAATAAAATCTTTAAGAAAAAAACAAAAAGTATGAGGTCATTCAGACATGACACCCAGTAGCATAACATTTAGGACACATTTACCATTCTAAGTACTACAACCATGTTAAAGCAAAGCCTACCACACACTTTCTTAGATTTTATAGTCTATAGATTTAGGCCAGCATAAATTGGCCTATAAATGTGAAATATATACTGTGTGATTTAAAACAAAAAATTCCAGAAGGTTCTGTATGCAGGCTAATTCATAACAAACTGATCAAAGATTCAAAGTGAGAGCCTAACTAGCAGAATGAGAATGTACTTTCCTGGTCTTATGGATCAAATGCCAACCTGCTAAGGAAAAGACCCACAAATCCCAAAAGATGACTGGGTTCCTTTGACAACAAATGTCTTCCAGCATACGACACCTTCAGATATCTTAAGGATAAAGCAGGTGCAAAGCACTGGCACCACCATCTTTCATATTTGTAACTTCTGAAAAAAGGGTGGAGTGATATGCCAGAGTACTTGAAATTCAAACATCCCAGTATTAGTAAATGAGTATCATGGCTACTGGGAGGGACAGGATAGCTAGCTTGATATTAATCCATGACGAAGTACCAGAAGTGATTAGTAAAGAAGAGCTATAAACATTTATATCATTAGCTATCAGCATAACTTTATTAAGAAAGCATGGCAAGCAATACCGTTTTTGATAGAAAATGAAGTAATAACTCATAAAATTGACACGAGCATTATATATCTAGCATTCAGTAAAGTATTCCATGTTAGGGTAATACCAACTGTCTTGGTTTGCCCAAGATTGAGGGGGATCGCTGACATAGGGCTTTCTGTTTTAAAACCAGCAAAATCCCAAGCAAACCAAATAAGCTGGTCATTGTCATGTGATGGTCTTGTTGGCAAAGTACTCAACAATGGCCCGGAGGATATTCTTGTTAAGGAAATTTACAGTTATTTAAATAATTAAAGCCTTGAAGTGTTGATTATTTGTTTTCATTCAGTGGGGAGGGTGGTCTTACAGTATTAGTTATGACTAATGAAATCAGAGAAGGAATTTCTAGCAAAATCATTGAGCATACAAATATGGGAGATTCGTAAATATTCACTTACTTATATAACAAATATTTATTGAGCACCTATTATACTGAGCATGTTTCTAGGTCCTAGACACAGAAGAAAACAAGACAAAAATACTATCCTTGTGGTAGAGGAATAAAAATGTAATAAAGGATCAGAAAGTGAGATTTATGAAAAAAATTAACCTGCTAAAGAGGTCAGAGATTGGCAAGGAAGTTAGATGATCAAGGAAGGGTTCTTTGTGGAGATGACACATAAACAGAGATAAGACTTAAGTGCAAAATCCATGGAAAGAGCTGAGAAATAAGGAAATAACTAGATTCAAAGGCCCTGAAATAGAAATGGGACTTGCCCCCAATTTGAACATATTCTGCCTCACAATAAGCAGTATCTAGAAAGCTTTCTTTACTAGTTTTAAATTTTCTATGACATGTTAAAAAAGAGACAATAGGCTCAAAATGGAGTCACTGGTGCTAAGCACACACCACCAAATCAAGACTGAATACCTAACCTAATTGCAGTTTCAGCATCTCCCAGGAATTTAATCCTAACCAGTCAGTCTGGAATTACTTGCTCAGCACTACTGAGGCAATCCATTTCATGACATCAGGTTTGGATTTATGAGATGTCCCTTTAATCCTGGTCTAATTTTGTTTGTGGATGAGTCATACTATAAAGATGAAAAAGGGAAAATCCAAGCTGGCTATGCTGTTACTACCCCATTTGAATTATTTGAGAGGAGAAGTCTCCCACAAGCTAAATCACCCCAACAAGCAGAGGTCCATGCCCTTACCAGAACACACCAATTACCAGAAAGACAAATTGTTAATATTTATAAAGACAGCCAGTTTGCCTTTGGGATCATCCATAATTTGGGGATATTATGGGACAAAGGGGTTTTCTTATGTCCATAGGGACCCCAATGAAGAATGAACAACAAATAAATGGCCTTCCTGCTGCTATTCTCTTACCTTCTGAAATTGCTGTCATCAAAACTGAGGTTTGTGCTAAAAAGACAGAGCCTGAGTATTAGAGAAATGCCCTGGCTGACTCTCCTGCAAAGGCAGCAACTATAGAATGTATAATGGTTGTGGCTCATGTGGATGAAGTCCATTCTGCTTCTGCAAAAAAATGACCCGTTTTTGCCAGATTTTGCCATCCTGATGTCTTTGAAACATGGCAACAGTCAGCTTTTGAGTTAGAGAAATCACAATGGGCAAACAATGGTTGTAAATCCACTGTACAACTGGGGCTATGGGAAACCCAAGATGGCCGCCTGGTTCATCCCAGCTCCCTGGCAAATGCCATTTTTCAGTGTTTATGTTCCTTCAACCACAAGATGCATTTAAGATGACTCAACTTGTCAATAAACATTGGTGGGGAGATTTCCGTATAAACGCAAAAGCAGTTTACCACCAATGTCTGACCTGTCAGGTCCATAATCCCAGAAAAACTGTTGTTGTTCCCAGAGGCCTCAGAGGTCTTCCCCTTGACCACCTGCATGTGGACTTCATTCACTTGCCAAGTAGTATGGGTCATCAATAAGTTTTGTTATTTGATGTATATTCTCCTGATGGGGTGAAGCCTTTCCCCTGGCCTAGGGCTGATACCCTCACAATGGCAAAGACATTTTTAGAAAATGTGTTTCCCACTTGGGGTATACCTTCCACAATCTGCAGTAACTGAGGCACCCACTGCACTGGGTGAATCATAAATGCCTTAATGAAAACCTTGCAAATTTTTTGGAATTGTCACTGTCCCTATCACCGTCAATCATCAGGCAAGGTGGAGAGAACTAATGGCATCCTCAAACTTAAAATGTCCAAACTTAGTGAAAATACTGGATTCCCTTGGCCTAAGGAATTACCTTTGCACTAATCGACTGTTCACAGTACCCTTTTTGAGAAACAAACTCACTCCCTATGAGACAGTCACCAGTAGACCATCATCTACTGGTACACAACTTTCTGTTAATCCCTTGTCATCTCATGCTAATATGACCAGCTACTTTAAGTCTTTAATGTCTTACGATAAAGTCTATCATCAACAGGTTAAAGAAGCTTTCCAGGATCCCAATTCAAAGGATCCTAGCAGTCATAGTCTGGAGCCTGGTGACTGGGTATTCTGGAAACATCATCAGAGGAAGACACTCCTGGAACCCCACTCAAAGAGATCTTACCAAGTCACCCAAAAAATGACAATGCCACAAAATTAGAAGGCACTGAGCCTTGGGTACACATCTCCACCTGATATCTGGTCCTGTGCAGACCTGGAGACCTCAAAATCCAACTGATGAGGAAGAGAAGTAGGTGACATCAATGCAGACTGCTTCCACCCAAGATGCCAGATCAAGATTTCATACTTCAACTCAACAGGAAAACTTCTTTTCTTCTCTTTCTTTCTTTCACTCTGGCATTGGCCTGGACAGATAACACCTTTGTCTCTGTGTCCCAGGCCACTGTCAAGGGGGGGTGGAAGGTAACCTTTCAGACTGCTGGATTTGTTATCAACAACTCCTATCTGTCCATGATGCTGGAGATCCCCTGGCCCTCCCTGTGACCAATTTTTCTCCTATTCCTACAATTGACCCCCGCCCCCAGAGAAGTCACTTACAGAGTCCAACTTACATGACTAGAATATCCAGTGCCTTATTTTTACCTTTCTCCAATTATAACTGTAAGGAGACACAAATACGTACACGAATCACAGTACACCTGCAGTGCCACATTCTCATGATAATCTAAATCAGATCTCCGCCCAAACAAAAAAGATCTCATCAGAAGCACCCACCTTTGGAAGGAATTCAGAACAACTTTCTAATTCAAGCTAGGGGACCGACTTCCCAAATGCACTGAAAACCTAACTGATTTCCTGCTTTGGATGGGCAACTGCAATAATCCCTGCAAATCAATCCATTAACAAGGGCCACTTCAGCAGGAGTGGTTTGTGTCCTGATGGGATTTATCTTTGATTGTGGTGATTATCATTCTCCTATGACTGCCTAGGTATCTGGCACACAATTAGGCAATGCCTCTTAGTTTATCTGACTGGGCCCTTAGCTATTCACAAACTGAGACACCTCTTTGGTCTACTATCCTGAATTTGCATGATTGATTTAAAAAGGACCTCCCAGGGGTGCCTGGCTGGCTCAGTTGGAAGAGCACCCAACTTTTGATCTCAAAGTCATGAGTTTGAGCCCTGTACTGGGTATAGAGATTACTTAATAAAACTTCAAAAAATATATATAAAAATAAAATTAAAAAGGACCTCACAAGAGATACTCATGATTCCAGAATCCCTTCCTTCAGCAGGTCCCTACTTCCCTGGTTAAGAGTACAAATGGGGCTGTGATCAGGAACTTCTTAACTCTTCAAAACATTGTACAATCTGCTATAAAAGCAATAGCGGCCCAACAAAAATCCTCAGACTCTCTGACCAATGTTCTTCTTGATAATAGGATAGCCCTTGATTATCTTTTAGCTGAACAAGGAGGTATTTGTGCTGTGGCCAACACCACTTGCTACCACCTGGATTAACACTTCTAGGTAAGTTTAAACTCAGCTTTATAGTATCACTGAACAAGCTACTTGACTTAAGAAAGTGATTCCTTCAGTGGGGTCTTTCTTTGACTTATTTGATTCTGACTGGTTTGGGTCTTGGGAACCGTGGCTCCAAAGTACACTTAAACATTGGGAATTACCCTGCTTATAGTAATCCTAATAACAACCTGGCACACTATATTCTCTCAAAAGCTTTAAATGCAAGTTTGCAGCTGTGAACCACCCAGCAAATGATCTCCCTAAGACTGGAATGTTTAACTGAGCAAATTTTCAAGATCCTGTTGGTTTTACTCAACGATTCATGAATTGGGTGGCATACCATACAACAGTTGGAAAGGCACTCCAAAGAGCTGTACAGAATGAAAGACTTTTATAGAAAGGAGGAGGTAGGACAAGAAGGTCAGTTGAATTTTTTTTTTTAAACGAGTTTAACCAAGATTGTGTATTATCCCAGCAATTAAAAATAATTGTATTATTTTCATAACAATGCAAGAGATGCTGAGGAAGAAAGTCATGATTGCAAGTGTCAAGAACTATCTGTGTCTGATCTCCTTTACCTGGTGAGAAGAAGCGACAGCTCAAGCTGAGGCTTGTCTGCAAATCCAGAGTTGAGCAGGGAGGTGACCCATTGCAGAACTAAGCATGATCAAGTCAAGCCCTAGGTGGGGATGAGAGGAAAAGGAGAAAGGGTACTGAAATTGCTGAAAATAGGAAGCTGGAAACCAGTAAACACCTGAAACATCAACTTCATGAGAGAGGTTAAAACTCATAGGAAATTGGGATTTCAACAGAGAATAGGCAATAAGCAACACTTTGCAGAGTTGTTTGGCCTTTCATACTGCCCAGTGTGAGGAAAGGATAGGGCTGTTAAAGATTCTGAATTGTCTCCTATAATCGAAGTCTCCAACGTGCCAAAGAAGAATTTCAAAAAACCTATGGAATGAAACATACTCTTTTAGGAAGTTGCTTGGACAACAAACCTCCTAGTACCCATACAGACGAGGCTTTATCCCCCGTTCTTGTCCTAGAGTCTTTCCAAGGAAAGGAATTTCAAATCCAATTGGTCAGATTCCAGCCCAGGGATTAGCCCATCACTATCAGATGTTTGTACTGGTTATCTGTTGCTGCAAAACAACCCCCCGCCCCCCGACCCACAACACAGAGCAGCTGAAACACCACTCGTGATTGTCTGAGCAAAGTGGTCTGGACTCCACTGCTCAGCAGGGACTGGATGGTCCATTATGGCCTCACTCCCATGTCCAGCAGCTCATGCTGTTGACTGGGCCTCTCTCCCCTCCACGTGGCCTATCACCCACAAGAAGACTAGCCTGGTTTCTTCACATGGCCATCTCAGGGCTGTAAGCAGGGAGAAGCAGAAGCTACAAAGCCTCCTGAGGCCGTGGCTCCAGAGCTCATACGACCCACGTTTGCCACACCGTACTGGCCAAAGCAAGTCACAAAGCTGGCCCGGATTCAAGGAGTGGAGAAATAAACTCCACTTCCTGGTGCAACAAGTGGCAAAGTCATGTTGTATAGGGAGGGACTCTTGTGAACAACTTTGCAAACAATCTAGTGTAAGCTAACAGGTCACTTTACTAAATGCCATCTTCTCCTCTACTTCCTGCATCTAAGGGGTAAGATGATCTGATCCCAGGCTTCTTCCCCTCCCATGTCTCCCTCTGGCACACTACTGCAGGACATGGGGCAAGCTGTCCATTCTCTTTTGCTCTCGTGAGCACAGTTTCTTTGGGAACCTCAAAGAGGAGGCAATTATCCAATGGTACGTGAAGGCAGAATTCTAGTACTCCTGTTCTCCTTGGCCAACTAACAGAAATATGCCTCACCCTCATTCTTTACAAAGAAAAAATGAGGCCTCTCTTGTAAAGACTTCCCTGGCCATCCCCCCTCCCCACTTAGCCTACACCCTACCTGCTCCCTGCCTGCTATCTCTGTCCCTTGTGTCCATATTATATTACATTACAGTGTGGTTGTTGCCTTTGCATGTCTATCTCCCCTAAGTGACTGTGAGTCCCCCAAGAAGGGGGTTCATGTACATCTCTGTAATGTCAGCTACACAGTGATTGGCACAGGGTAGGTGTTCTATAAATGTTTGTGAAATACAACTGAAGAGATTCTAAGAGCATCTGTGAATTCCAGATCTTCAGAACCATGAACTAACAGATATGCTAATGCAGCTCAGAGCATCTCCCCATGCAAAGGGGACTTGAGGAGTATCTCTGGTGTTGTACCAAGTACCCAAGGGAAGAGAATTTCCTAGGGTATTCCACAGACACTACAAACCCTTGTCACCTCTTGATACTAGAAGAGGTATCTTGGGGCAGGAGGGAGAGGAAAGAGAAACTTTGTGATTAATAAACCCTTAAATCAGGGGCGCCTGGGTGGCTCAGTTGGTTAAGCGACTGCCTTTGGCTCAGGTCATGATCCTGGAGTCCTGGGATCGAGTCCCGCATCGGGCTCCCTGCTCGGTGGGGAGTCTGCTTCTCCCTCTGACCCTCCACCATCTCATGCTCTCTCTCTCAAATAAATAAAATCTTAAAAAAAAAATAAACCCTTAAATCAGAATTCTATGCCCATTAGTAATTTGTCTTAAAATGTTCTTTTTGGACACCTGGGTTTATAGGAGATACATTGTTTCGCTTTGCAAAGGGTATTCCCTGATTAATTCAGATCTGAAAAGTTGACATACTTCAAAGTGAAAGAGGAGCCTGCAGCCACAGGCAGTCACCACCAACAGAAGGGACTTGAGAACATCGGAGCCACAAAACCAGCTCTGCGGCCTCTGAGGTACGAGAAGAAATGGCAAGAAAAGGAAAAGCTGAGTCTTTAGAAGAGACTTTACGTGCGGCAGGAGACAGGCAAACTTCTCAATTCCTGTGACTTCCAACATTCCCATCAAGAGAACACAATCATCACCTTGACAAGTGTAGAACAAACTTGAAGTGAAGGCCAAATAAGAAATGAAAGCCACTTGAAGTCAACTTGGGTCTCCAGGCCCTCAACAACTGAACGCACTCTCGGGGAGATGGGAAAGGAGGATGAGAAAGACAACGGGGGAACAAAGCAGGGAGGAGGGGCAGGGGAATAAACCACAGACACAATGAATACATAAATAGTCAAGAGTTCAAAGGGATGGGTCTGTGGGAGGCAGGGGGCAGAGAGAAGTGAAGAACAAAACAAGACTGTTGACAATATTCAACAGGACAGAAAGGGTGGGCTGTGCTGAAAGGGTGAGGTCAGAGGGAAGGAAGAGGGTAAGCCAAGGTGATGTTCATGGGAGAAGAACATGACAGCCAGACAGCCAGAGTAAGGCCCCGAAGTTGGAGGCATGTTCTGGGGACAGCAAGGTGGTCAGTGAGGATGGAGCAGGGCTGGCAAGGGGGACACGGGAGGAGCAAAGGTCAGCTAGGTGATGGGGACAGATCATACGGGACTTGTGGGCCATTAGGAGGACTTCTGTATTGCCTTCTGGGTCAAATGCAGAGCCATTAACAGGTTTTTAGCAGAAGAACAACATGATCTGACTTTAATTTTTTCAGTTAACGCTAATAATTGGCAATGTGTACCTTCTGACCCCCTTATATATGTCAATTGTATTTCAATTAAAAAAAAGAAAAATACAATTTTAAAAGTTAACTCTAATAAAGAATAAATTATAAATAAAGCTAACTCTAATGACTGGGCTGAAACCAGACTGTAGGAGGCGAGGATGGAAGCACAGAGTTTAAGTTCTATAGAGTGACATCTCATGCAGGGTTACATTTTAAAAGTAAAAGCTTTGGATCTTTTCCCTATTTCATCAAGAAAGCACAGACATGGGGGCGCCTGGGTGGCTCAGTCGTTGAGCGTCTGCCTTCGGCTCAGGTCATGATCGCAGGGTCCTGGGATCGAGCCCCAGACTGGGCTCCCTGCTTGGTGAGAAGCCTGCTTCTCCCTCTCGCACTCCCCCTGCTTGTGTTCCCTCTCTCGCTGTATCTCTCTCTGTCAAATAAATAAATAAAATCTTAAAAAAAAAAAAAAAAAGAAGAAGCAAGCACAGACGTACTAGCTGACTTGTGTTTAGGAATCAGGCTGTATGAAAAATTTGAAGAATTGTTTTGTGGTAGATTTAATTTTCTCGTTATTACCCCAAAGGACCAAGAGAAGAAGTTAGGAGAAGAGAGAATCCAGTTCAAAATTCGGCAGGACTTGTGTCAGTAAAGCTGAACTGTCATGAAGCACCTTGTGTAAGCACGGACTTATCTATGGGACTGAGGGAGCAATTTGAAGGAAATTCAGACATGGTTTATACAAGATGCCCTTTCAGATTACTTCCCACCTTGCAAGGGCATCATCCTAAATCCATACCAAACTAACTTCATTTCCAGAGTTCTAACTAGGGCAGGGCCACAGGAGACTTGTCACAGAACCCTGTGCAATAGTTTTAGGTCATTATGTGACAGCCACCTCCTTAGAAAATGTGCCTTCACTTCTAGCCCCATGGTGACAAGCTTGTCCCCCAGGTCCCAGGACAACCATTTAAGATCAAGTAAGAGAGACAGATAGCCAGGGATTCAGGACAGAGAGCCCACTATCCCAGAGGCCTCTTTATGTAAGAGGGCGCCATCTGTCTCCCTCTCCCCCTTGTCCTTTTCTTTCACTCTACCTCTGTGTTTGCTAGACAAGGATTGCAATATCCGTATGGCTCAGATGGAAGAATCAGAGCTTACTGGTATATCACGTGGGCTCAAACGTTGAGTTAATGGGTGCTTAAAAAATGGATCCTGTCAACATGAAGTCCCCAGTGACACGCCTGTGGTTTCTGGATCTGATCATTATCTTTTATTATGGCAGAAGCATAAACCTAGCACATTTCAACATTTGCTTGCTGCCCAGAACAAAACAGTCTTTTTCCTAGGCATATAAGCTTAAATATGAGCTCTAACCAATATACTCAAACAATCTTTTGAACAACTACAAACACATTCTCTGCTTTCCTGTTTAACATAGTAGTCATTCATCCAATAGAGGTGCTTTGGGAACCAATGTAAAAGTTGTTTGTCAGTTTCAGAGTCCATGATTGTCAGGGGATGTCCATTTCTCCTTGAGTTCTGTCACTAACTTATCCAGGTCGTATTCTCATCATCCTACATCCATGGACTAAATGATGCATTCCATCATAATGAACACACCCTGCATATAAGAGTGAATAAAAGCTAGAAGAGTGTTAAGCTAACAAAGGCTACAAAGAAAAAAATTAGAAAATTAACTCTAAAGCCCTCATTTCTCCATAACCCATTCAGGGATTCCCTTGTCTTCAGTCAGCACTGCGGGGCAAAGGGAGGGCAGAATGAGTTACTAAGTAGGGTAATTAACTCAACCAAGAGGTCAGAGAATTTGGTAGCGTCTTTGCCCCTTTCTCTAGAGATGCTACTCCATTTATGTGTCAGATTCTCTGTTTCTGCTTCTCTGTATGTAGTCAGTTTCTCCCTCCTGCTTTTTTGACTTCTGCCGAGTCAAGTACAGACCCACCCAGCTAAACTGTTCCCAGATTCCTAATGTGCAGAAAATGTGAGATAAATATTTCTTTTGTTTTAAGCTGCTACATTTAGTTCAGTTTTGTTTTTTTTTAAAGAGAGACACAGAGAAAATGCATGTGAGAGTTGAGGGGAGGCAGTGGGGAGGGACAGAGAGAGAGCATCCCAAACAGACTCCACCCCCAGTGCAGAGCTGAACACAGGGCTCGATCTCACGACCCTCAGATCATGACTTGAGCCAAAATCAAAAGTCGGACACTGAACCGGGTGGCCCCAGGGGGGAATTTGTTATAAAGCAAAATATAACATTAGGACTTCAGATGGCCCACTTTGGTCAAAGAGGAAGGAATCACACAGGAGAACAATAAAGCATTAGGTTAAAAATGAAGACCAAAGGCCTAATGCAAGGGATCTTGAATGCCATGCTAAAGGGTCTGGACTTTAAGTAAAAAGGCAGTGAGGGTTGAGCGACTGCCTTCGGCTCAGGTCATGATCCTGGAGTCCCGGGATCGAGTCCCACATCAGGCTCCCTGCTCTGCGGGAAGCCTGCTTCTCCCTCTCCCCCTCCCCCTGCTTGTGTTCCCTCTCTCGCTGTGTCTCTCTCTGTCAAATAAATAAATAAAATCTTTAAAAAAAAAAAAAAAAAAAGGCAATGAGGAGCCGAACAGTATTTTTGAAGAGGGGAGTTATCAAAGGAATATGTTAGAAAATTGGTTTAGCAGACCTGCCAGACTAGATTAGGAAAAGAAAAAAAAAAAAGGCATGAAGGTATAAAAGATCGGATCATTCACATAAATATTCCATCCCAGTCTCATGTCCTGCTTAACCATATCAAACCCATTCTGTTGTATATATGCTTTTTGTACACTGAGTTAACTTGAGGTGGATGGCAGGATTCATGGCTAATTGCTTTTTGAATCCTCTGAACCATTTAGCCCTGTGCCTTGCACATAGTAAGTACTTGGTAATATGTGAATCATGAATAAAACCTTCCTAAATCTGCTCTACTTCCTTACAGACAGAATAATACTCTTTGCATAATATTTTGTTCATATAGCTAATAGACCATTTCTCAAATCTCAGCACTTGTATTTTATTTCTTCTGTCTCACCCCTACAGTATGAGCCCCTTCAGGGCAGTCAGGACCAGCTATACAGTTTGCCAGGACCCAAACAAAATGCAAATGAAGGCTCCTTGTTTCAAAAATATTTGGAATTTCAACACCGGAACAGGGGTGGGAATGTACTTCTGAGCTGAGGGCCTTCTGTGCACAGGTTACAACCCAGGAAGATGGACTGAGGGCATGAATTCCATTTTATGCATTGTTTTAATCGTGGCTTCTACCGTGGCAATGTTTGGTAAACGTGGATTCAACGTCCTGAGTAAACAATGAAGGTCAGGAGGGTTAAAAGGAAGGGGAGACTGACTTGGCAAAAGTTTCACACGCGTGGAGTCCACCCTCGAGTTAACATGACCTGTTGAAGTAAGACACAGACAGGAGTGCCATCTGCTGTCATACTCCCTCTTTGGCCTGGGCTGCCTACCTCCGGCGTCCGGACCGCAGAATGTGCTCATAGCTATCCTCACTCGGTCCAAAAGGCCTGTGTGTCCTATGTTGATTCCCACTCTCAGGGACTCTGGCTTCGGTTTGGTTATTTATTAGATTTCCCTCATGCAACGACAATGACAACGATTTAATATGTAAGAAGCAAACAGCTGAAAGAATTTTCTAGGCAGAAACAATGTATTGACTAACAAGGTAAGACAGTAAGGGTTGGTACTCATAAAATAAAGAAAACAAGGCTGAATGATTTAAAAACATGCTTCAGACAAATCCTAGTTAATTTTTTGAAAACTACAGCAGGGCAGGGAAGTGCATATTGATGACCCTCTCTGAGGGATGGCACAGACCTCAGATGAGCTATAACCATGAAGAATTGTTTTCTCTCTGGGACAGACAAGACAATTTATTGAATCCCTTCTTACCACAGATGAGTATCCTACCCACAAAACACAAATATTTATCTCTGTATCTGAGCAATGCCTCCCTGCAAAACTGAGGAAAAGAACCTGCTGGAAAGGTCTCCGTTCCCCCCATCATCCCTCTCATTTTAAGCAGGTTGCAGCCACAGCGAGAGAACCACAGGCAAAGCTTAGCAATTGTAATGGTGACCCCCAGTGGCAACTGTTTGCAAATGAAAAACTGGCGCTCTCTGCCAAGGACGTCAATTTTATTAAAATGCTTTCTTTAAGAAGGACATTGACAATTTTGTTGAACTGTAATAAAAACTAATTGTATACCGGTTCCAAAAAATCAATATCCTCTCCTCTGCTTTACTGTCGATAGTTAAACACATGAATTTTCCTTTGAAAAGACTCTCGAAAGTGACAAGCTATTTCTGGAAGGCCTGATGAGTGGTGTAACAGCACTTTAAGAGGGAGGTGAGACAAGGCCTGATATCAAACCTGGGTTCACACACACCCTTCTGTGCCCACTGCATTCTGAGAGTCAGCCTTAGTGGGAATTAATCAGCAGCGATTTCTGTAAGAATCTGGAAAGGTAACCATCTAAATGAAATCCGAACAGACCCACGTGTGCTAAATGGTCAACAAAACAAGTCAAAAAGATTGGGCTTGTTTTCTAGAAGCTTGCATTCAACCCAAACAAAGGCAATCAGCTCAAAAGGAGCAAACATTGGGTAACACAAGTATGAAGAAAAAATAACTCAAAATAATGAAGTAGGCTACTGTACCGATTCAGTTTTCACAGTTTAGTCCTTTCATTCTGACATATATGTGTTGTGGCTGGGGGAGAGGAAGCAAGAATCTACCATCCACTCATTAAGTCAGTGAGGGCTCTAGTAGATGAAATTCACATGCAGGTAACCTTAAAAACATCCTTAATATGACAAAGTATTGAAACTGACTAAACAGGTATGTGTTTGGGAGGCAAGGCTAAATTGTGGTTCTCAAACATTGCTGCATATCAGAATAACCAGGGAAGCTTCTCAGAGTCTTGAAACCCAGGCTACACCGCCAATTACATCATAATTGCTAGGGCTAGGGCACAGTCCTTAGTATTCTTTTTTTTTAAATATTTTATTTATTTATTTGACAGAGAGATAGAAAGCACAAGCAGGAGAGAGGCAGGCAGAGGGAGAGGGAGAAGCAGACTCCCCACTGAGCAGGGAGCCCGACGTGGGGCTCGATCCCAGAACCCTGGGATCACGACCTGAGCCGAAGGCAGACGCTCAACCGACTGAGCCACCCAGGCGCCCCAGTCCTTAGTATTCTTTAAAGCTCCATAATTCCAACCAAGGCCTTGTACAGTCAAGGCTGACTGGCTACCAGTGGAACTGCTGGGTTTTCAGCCTCAGTTTGACCATGGATTAGGCATATCATTTACCTAACAGGCAGCTTACCAATGTTGAAACTATTTACAAGAGTTTTCTGCTGTGAGTCTACTGTAGTATTGCCTGGGAGTTTTTTTGTTTGTTTGTTTTTTTAATCCCAATATCCTGTTTGGACCCCAGACCAATTTCATTAGAATTTCTGGGGATGGGACCCAACCAGGGCATCAATAGTTTTCAAAGCTCCCCAGGTGCAATCAAGGCAGACAAGTGCAGTCAAGGTTGGGGAAACACCTGCACATTTAAATATGGAGAAAGACCAATAAAAAGCCCTAACTTGGCAATATTAAATCATTTTAAAGTATAGCATTTGTCCTCTTGTTGACTGCTCTTTGAGGCTTACAAAGAGAAATTCCTGAGAACTTGGAAATATGGGAACAGATTGCCTTGCGAAAATAAACACAGAAGGGTACTACATAGAGGTGTAACTTAGTCAACCCAGGAGAAAAAAAAAAAGATAATTAAAAAGTTAAATAAACAGGGTTTTCCAATGTAACCCAGTGTTTCCAGCTCTGGCTACACATTAGACCTACCTGGGGAGTTTTTAAACCTTGCCAATGCTTAAGCCCCAATCCCAGAGCTTTTGATTTAATTGATTAAATTGATATATTTAAAAATTCCCCAGGTGATTCTAATGTGCAGCCAGCACTGAGAACCACTGCCCCAGGCAAAGCACAGTCTCTGGTACCTGTACAGAGCTAGGAAGAGAGAGTGGATATTTACAGAACATCACCACGAAGCATATGTAGAAGTGATGAAGACCTAGAATTATCAACCATGGGTCCACAGCTCTGTCAAACTGCCAGGAGGCGTCAAATAACCTCACTGCAACCGTAAAGCAGCAAGCAGCTCCTCGAGCAGGAAGACTTGTTCGTCTTTTTTAGCTGAGGGACTTGCCATGACGTCATCTTGAGTTTTCTTACTCAGCAAAGCAAACCGGATTAGGGAATGAAGGGGCAAGAGGGGAGGATGCACTTCTGCAGACACTGAGCATTCTCGTGCTCGCACTGTGATGTCTCGTGGGACCTTGATACCAGCATTCGGCTGCCTGTCCGCATCCTGTGTGCATCCACCCCCAAAATATTCCCAAGCACGGTCATGGCTAGCCCCAGCCAAGCTTTCCTCCTCGACATTTTGCCACTTCCACCTACACATTTCAGTATTTCTAACTTCAAGATTTTAAGTATCACAAATCATGTATTATTTTTGAAAAAATATAAATACTGAAGATTTTTCTTAAATTCTTTTATGCACACGCGCTCTCGAGAGAGAGCACACACACACGCACACACACACAAAATGCGTAATTGTTATTAGTAATTTAGCTGCAGGCAACGGATAACCCTTGCCCCTACTTTTTCTCCAGTATCTTTTCCATGTGTTAATGAATTTTTACAAATTTAAATCTTCTTGTTTTGTTGAGGAAGTTTATCTTCTATTGGGACTTGGACTTCTCACCCAAGCAAGGGGTGGGCATGGGATTTTATATATACATAAACACATACATACCTATATATATGTGCATATATATATGTACATACACACACACACATATATAGACATTTCATTTTGCAAAATTACAATTTCCTACCTGCAGATCTGATAATGGTAGCTATGTACAGCTTTCCTCTCAAAGTACAACAAACTGGTTGTTTTGAGGGCACTCACTGGAGGGCTCAATCTTACACTCAATGGTGTCCAGTTGCTAGCTGAAACTGTGGATGTAAATGCAGAATATTTGTTCATATTCTATAAAATTATACCTATAATATTGATCAATGTCTCTATTATCAAATTTCAAATCAATCACTTTTAGAAATTTAGGGACAGGACTTTTTCTCTCCTCTTGAACAGGTATTTCCTTTTAACAGTCATTGAAAACAGTGTCCCTACTTCCACTGTCCCCTTCTTCATTATCTAGAAGCTAAGAATCAACTCTAGGAATCACTTCAAATGTCTCGGTGGGTTAAGGAGCTAACAGGATCTAAGGAAGTGAAGTGAGTAGATGTAAGTTGGGCTGTGAAAGGAAGGAAAGAATCTAGTGACTCAAAGGAAAGAAACTGTCAAGAAAGGGTTTGGGGGTTTTCTTTAGTTTATAGAATGGGATGCAGGAGAGCAGAAAAAATTTAAAAATGCCATTCCTAAAAAGTCAGGAGTCACTGACATCCAGAGTATGGATGAAAAGCTTAGTTTTAGCTACAAAAAGGTATACCCTTCCATTGGGACGGACCAAAAGTTTTCACACAAGTAGGTGTGGTGGCAGAAGGTGAAGATGGTTTCTTTTTTCTCTTGTGAGACGCACAGCAGTAGGCAGAGTTGAATACTATCTGAGGGAAGAGATGCCAAGTGGAGATGTAGAGAGATGCTTAAATGAATGAAAAACAGTCATTGTTGGCAGCCACCTAAGGATGGAAACCATGAATCTGTAGAAGCACCAAGCTCAGGGAATGAAGCCATCTCTAGGGGTACACAAACTCCGGCCCATATCTAAATTTCCAATGGCATACAGAGACGGTTGTTGGTCTTTTACTTACTTTGTTTGCTTCTTCTTCCTGAATAGAATGGAACAACAATGGCTCAAGATGATTAAAGACATTGTCAAGAGAGTAGAGAAAGTGATGGTCTATGGATGAGGAGCTTGATCATAAGTGGACTGAGGAGAATAAACTAGAGGGGGTTCATAGGACCAAAGGTCTCAATGACATCAAAGAAAAGGGGCTATGGGGAAATGAAAGCAGAGAACTGGAAGAACTATATGGTGTGGTCCAAGGAAGAGATGTGCACATTATTAAAATTTCAGAGGAGAAACAATTCTAAATGAGAGTATGTGGCTGAAAGGGATGGAAATGAAGTTTGCTGAAGTATAGGAGCTCAAGATAGGAAGAGATCTGGTGTATAGGTCTTCCCTGTTAGCTTTACCCACAGTGATGGCAGGGTGGAAAAAATGCTGGGAGCCAGGTATCAAACATTCACTAAATGATGACATGGACGATGAGTCCAAGGACATCAACAAGAAAGGCAATGGGTGAGGCATCTAGAGGACATAAGCTCCAGAGAAATAGGCACAAAACAATGCAGAAGGATGGCAAAGATGAGAATCTCCACTTAGCAAATCAATCCCAACATGTAACCCTGAGGAGGTAGATAAAGAAGATGCACCCAATGGGAAAAGTTGCAGGGAAAGCAGTACCTTTGGAGGATCCAATTAGGGCAAAGTACAAGTGTCAAGCAAGTGCCACCTGTTGCCTATGATCAGGAGCAGACATCTCAACATTTGTGCCACTGCATCTTGGTATCACTGTCGTCAAGGAAAACAATACAGTCCAGTACTGGATGGAAGAACGCCTCACTCACATAGAGAAGAGACAGCAAGATCAGTTTCAGTGGCAGTGATCAGTCTTCCAAGGTCAGCAGATCCCTCCCAGCCTGCAAGCACCCTTCGTGTACCACAGTACAAAGCGCCCCATCCCCTCCCCACATGGGATGGATACAGTACTGAGGTGGCCAGGTGCCACTTGATGCATACACTTAAGCAAAACCAACGGGTGCGCAAACGAGAAAAATCTTCCCACACAAGATAAGCCCATCACAAGCTGTAAGGACTCCGTCTCTTGGTCAGGTAATGGTCCGGGCCCAAGGCCTATTCTTATGCGGCCCCATGATGGTGAAAATAGTGCATGCTCAAGACTGCCCTTGCCGACAATAAGGAACATTCTGAGAGGGGATCGAGGACAACATGAAATGGTGTTTGGAGGGCCAAGAGGAAAGGTTTCGACTGAAAAGGAAAGATGAGAGCCAAGGGAGAAGACAGCAAAGTGGAAATTAGAAAAGAAACGATGCAGCTGAGCAGAGGGGACATCTATGAGGAGAGTCTGCTGTGGCCTTGATTAGGTTTCTGAGGCTGTTCACTTTGCCAGACTCCTGCTTTTTCTTCTTATTATTAACCCTTATTTTTAATACACCTTTAATGCTATGTCATGTCAACTTCTTTTTCAAAGTACAGTATAAATTTTTCTTTAAAAAATCCTTTGGCAAAATAAAACTTAAGGTGGCTTAAATCGGGCATGTTTTATAACATGATCAAGTATTAGTAACAGTAATAACGGCTGGCCTTTATTAAGTCAGGCACTGGACTGAGGGCTTTACAAGTGTTCCCTTATTTACTTCTGATGAGTATAGGAGAACCTATTTTTATTCCTAGTTTCCAGAAAAGGAAATTAAGACTTAAAGAAGTTATTTAACTTACAGTAAGTTGTGCCCCAGGCAAGAGCACTAATTAAGGGCACTGTGGGAACTTTACAAGAACAAAAAAATAACAGAATAGTAAGTTCAAAGTGGAGTGGGTACCTCTGAGAACAGAGGAGAAGGCTGCTAAAATATTGACAGCAAATTAGTAAGGTAGTTAAAATTTGTGACCGACCCTCACAATATGCTCAAGTACGATCATCACAGCCAACTATTAAACTAACCATGGCAAGTTAGGCTTGGGGTCACCGTCCACAGAGCTCCAAGTCCCTGAAAAGCAATCATTTCTCTGAAGTGCACATGACAGAACTATTGATCTTGTGCACGATGCTTTGAGAGTTGTGCTTAATGGTGAGAAATGTAAAGGAGAAAATTTATATAATTTCATCTACTTTCAGACAGCAGAAATTAGGTTTTCTACCGTGGGTCAAAGATCTGGCTCAATGGACAAAGAACCAAGTAGCAGCCAAAATGCTGATTTGGAAAGTCTTCCTCTAAGATCCCCCAAACCTCTGCGTGTGTGCTCCTGAAGAATACTTCCTTACTCCTCAGCTATTTCAAGGAATAAAAATGGAGACTAAGACTTTTTTAAATAAACTAGGTGATATAAATAGAAACCAGAGTTGCAGCAACATGCTCTCCTCTTATGTTCCTCTACACTTAATGGGTATGCTCTCTATTGGATGTGAGTTGGGAACTTCCAGGGGAGCTTAAATAGAATGGCTTTCCAAGACAGAGACATCTGGGGCTTAAATCTCAGTTGTGCAACCTTCTAGATCTTACATCTGGGGGAATTTTCCCTCAACCTTCAGCCTTCGTTTCTTTATCTATGAAACATAAGGCAAAAAATACTTCAGAAGTTGTTAAAGGAATAGAGAGGGTCTGGAACAGAGGAGGCATCCATAGATGTTAGGTCCTCTGTCAACCTCCCTTGCTCCCTCAATAGCAAAGTAATAGCCTTTCCTCATTCTCCCAACTGGTGTTACAATAAAAACTACCACTCAAAGCTCATTCAGGCATCACTTTTGGTTTTATTTTGGATCTGGTTTTGGTAGTGGTTTTACCCACCTCCCTGTCTCAAATATATATTATTATACAATTATGGATGTGACGACTCTAAAATTTTTGCAAATTTTTGTAGTTTGTCCAATTCATTCAAAGCAGTTAGACATGGATCTTTCCTTGTACACAGTGGCATTAAATAATTATTGATGTTTGACAGCATGCATTTACTTAGACCCATCATTCTTTTTCTACTGGCAAATAATTAACAAGATTTCTTCCAAGGAGTAGGCCACACTTTGAAGCTTAGATGTCAAATGCACAAGACTTGTCATCTAAGGAGCAAGGATGATGTATTCTACAATAAAAGTGGTGGAGTATCAAGGCTGAGGCTGGACATTGTGGATTCTGAATCCAGAAGTCTTAAAATTTTCAGTTTCAGTAAATGCTGTTACTCATCCTGAGGATCCCCATCAGTCAATTTTTATGTGCAGTCTGGACAGCCAAAACATGTCTGGAACATTCACACACTGGGCAGGGTTCTCCCCAACAATCTGAGATTCAGTCATTCTAATATGCCAATATGTTCCCTGGTTTTCCAGGAAAGCTCATCTGCCTGAAGAGAAAAACTTCATCAAGTCTGCACCTTCCGAATTCAAAAATATCCAATGTGCTCATTTCTGAAGAAAGCCATTTTAAAGTTAAATGTTTAATTTTTTTATTGTTGTTTTAACAAACAGAAAGAACCATGACAATGTAGGATGTATTACTACATCACCCCAGGTCTATTCTCCCCTTCCACTGACCTCCAATCCTCCATCCAGAGGGGTCAAAAGGGAGCTCAGGACTCCCGTGCCCCTAGAAATTTCCGCCACCCCCATGCCCACCTAACTTCCTGACCTCTCTGCCATGCTTTATTTCAAGATCATTCATTGTAATCCCACCATACTTTCTACTTCTGTTTGTGTCAGCTACCAACCCACGTTTAGCTTCAATGCTCCAAACCCTTTCCTCTGTGCCCTCAAAAACAAGTGTCAAACGTTTCTGTCCCAGGACGCTGTAAACAGTTGAAAATAACCGAGGATCTCCAAAGAGCTTTTGTTTACATGGATTATATTTACTATTCTTTGCTGTGTTCAAAATTTACAGGAAATTTTAAAGTATTTATTAATTCATTTAAAAATAAACTCATCACGTGTTAACATAAATTCATTTTTATGAAAAAAATTGTTTTTTTGAAACAAAAAATATTAGTGAGAAGAGTGGCATTATTTTACATTTTTGCAAGTCTCTTTAAGGCCTGGCTTAATAGAAGACAGCTGGAGTCTTTTATCTGCTTCTGCATTCAATCTGTTGCGATATGCTATTTTAGTTGAAGTATATGAAGAAAATCCGGCCTCACCCAGATATATGGTTAGAAAAGGGAGGAATATTTTAAGAATCTTTTCAGATAATTGTGGATATTCTTTAACGCTGTATCAAAACTCAACAAATGCTAGGTTCTTAAAAGTGAGTTTTAACGTGGAACCTAGAGCCATATTAATAAACTTGTTTTTACTTCATTACATTAAAATCCATTAGTGTGTCTTGCACTCGGAATGGGTATCTTACCACGCATGATTTTGTAACATCATGCCTCACTCATTTGAAAACCATTGCTTCACTGAGTTATAGAGATGTCCCAAATGTTGACACATTTCACTATACAATACTTAAAAATCACATCTGTTACTATCACCACTGATCTCGTCAAAAGTGTCTTTAACTACCGGGGAACTATTATCACCTTGGTGGATAAAAGTTTTTCAGAAGTCCAAACTACACTTCAAAGCTCAAATTTTATCATTGGCAACATACATTATCACTCGTTTTCCTTTAAGCATCAGGTTCGTTTGATTCATTCATGAGAAACTGCCTAATACCCAAGTCTGTGTAACCATCTTTTTTTTTTTTTTTTTCTGTCACTCATTCTTTCAAGTCAGAACAATCTTCAGGGAAAAAAGTGGTTAGTTCAGCGGCAGCTCAACCAATTGCACCTGTGCTTTTCTTCAAGCCAACCATGATACCTCGGGTAAGTAGAAAAACTATTTTTGCGAATATGTCCTATTTAATCACAGTATATTGAATAGACATGCGATCAAGCGCTGAGATCAAACTGCTGCTCCAGAACTCATGATCAATCATCAGCAAAACTCCCTGAATATTGTGTGTACTACAGGAGCCGTGTAAGTGTCGTACAAAGGGAGTTACAATTGTTACGACATACTGACATCATCCTATAACCTCTTAATAAAATTTTTTGTCAGGACACCTGGGTGGCTCAGTCGTTAAGCGTCTGCCTTCGGCTCAGGTCATGATCCCAGGGTCCTGGGATGGAGCCCCGCATCGGGCTCCTTGCTCCGCGGGAAGCCTGCTTCTCCCTCTGCCTCTGCCCCTCCCCCTGCTTGTGCAAACAAAATCTTAAAAAAAAAAAACCAAAAAACTGTCAACTTCAAAAAATGAGCTTTCTCATCTGGCACTTCCACTTTCCTCGTGCCAATTAGGATGTCTTTGCGGTTAACAATAAACCTTACTCAAAATGATTTAGATTACCAGGAAAAGTTGGCATCTCTCAAAATGAGAAGGGAGAGCATCTTTATAGTTGGTTAATTTAGGACCCATGGTACCAAGAGGAGTCTCATGTTTCCAAGGGAGACTGAGTATGTAACATTTCTACTACAAAAGACAGCACCGCCCTTTTCTAGGAGAAGGTTCTCCTTTAGAACAGTGAGGAAACCTTTCCCAGAGGCCATTCCTTCTGCTTGCCTTTTTACTGGGCACGAAGCTGTAGGCTACGCACGGGACAAGCCAGAAGTACCAGAATTAAGGGCCCAGAAGCAGCCCTTACACTGCAAGTTGGTGGAGACATATCCAGGTACCTGGGTACCTATCTGAGAGAACGGAGATGCTTTGTACATTTCCCACAATTAACCACTGGCATAAGCTGCAGCAGTCACCCCTTAATGCACTTTATACTGGCTGTCTTCCTTGCCCTGCCTCATTTCTTCACTTCCTTTAACAGTGTTTCCTATTAGGCCTTCCTAATAAACTATTTGCAATAACATCTTTGTCTCGGGGTCAGGTGCCAGGGGAACCCAAAGCAAGCCAACAGCCCCTCCCTCAAAAACAATTCACTATGATCAGAAACTCAGAAGCCCTTTTCAGTTCTTTGTTCTCAACCTAGAGAGCATCCTTCTCCCCAAAGAATTCCTGTTCTCTGCTGAAGATTGCAAAAATGAACATAGACTTATTGTTTAAATGGGCACACCAAATATTTTTATTAAGTGCATAGCATCAATCAAGCCTGCTATGCTTAGGGCTCTTTTCTCAGGGACCACCTCCCCGCAGCCTCTGCTTCAAGGGCAGCCCTGAGTGGCCACATTTTGACCCAAGGGTAGCCAATCCTTGGTGGACAGTGCCCACACAGTATGAAAAGATAAGACAATCCCATTTCTGCTTTTGAAAATTTAAATTAGGAAATACCAACACCAAAAATTTCACTGTGTGCTGATGAGCTGGAGTTATTAACCATTTGTCAGAGCCACAAGGCAGCCATGAGAAATTATTATGAACCCACAAACTATGAGAAAACCAAAATCATGATGTACAAAGAAATGACCCACGAGGAAGAGGAAAACAGTAAGCAGACAGTATCAGTTCAAAAGGGAGCAGGCCGACGAGGAAAAGTCAAATTTTATTAAGAGGGTAGCTTTGAGGGGCGCCTGGGTGGCTCAGATGGTTAAGCGTCTGCCTTCGGCTCAGGTCATGATCCCAGGGTCCTGGGATCGAGTCCCACATCGGGCTCTCTGCTCCTTGGGAGCCTGCTTCTCCCTCTGCCTCTCTCTCTCTCTGTCTCTCATGAATAAATAAATAAAAATCTTTAAAAAAAAAAAAAGAGGGTAGCTTTGGAATGGAGAGTCACAAAGCTGAGGTTTCAAGAGCACCTTCTGCTGCTACCTTTCCTTATAGCCACAGAACTCAATTTTCGGGACGTTCTATCTCCTAATTGCCCACGTCTATTTTGATACCAGTTCCCCTGATATGAACAAGCTTGAGTAAGCATCTACCCATCAGTATCATAATCATAATGCTTTTAAAACAATCGCAGAAAAACCTGGATTTTTTTCAATATACAATGAGATTTTTTTTTCTAATGTGGTCCACACTTCACAACAACGTGAATACACTTGACACTACTGAGCAGTACTCTCAGAAATGGTTAAGAGGGTAAGTCTAGGTTATGAGCTTTTTACCACAAATATATACCTTCCCCAGTTCCCCTCTCTGAGATAATAAAAAGGAAATAAAAATGGGACGTGGTGCACTGTTAGAGTTGAGAATAAATCATCTTGTCTTCTGATACACCCACATAATAATGGTATTTTCCAGAATAATAGAATGTTACCCCTTAGTTAAGAATTAAAAAAAAAAACAAAAAACCTGTTATTCTACTCTCAACCCAATACCCAAATTGAACGTATGAAAGGATTAAAAGTAGTTGGATATTAGAAGAGGAATTTGGAAAAAATAAACCGATTTGTAGTTCACCGCATGTAGGCTAACACACTAAGAGTCAGATTCCACCCTAAGTGATGGAAGGATCTAGAACCGGGCTTTACAACAGAGTGAAAGAAAGATTGCTTCATTGGGGGACAATGGGACAAGCATGCAATCTACACACAAGAGAGTCAGCGCAGCTTCATTCCATGTCTTGTCCCTGAAAGTGCCACCAGATGACCAGGTGCTAAGGAAGGAGTTAATAACCAGCCAGCCAGACAGCGAGCCAGCCAAGGGCAATCAGAGATGCATTTGCCCTATGGAAGGAACACAAAGGGAGAGGGAGTAACCCCCGCCACGAGATGGAAAGGCCAAGGGTTCCGGGGTCTCTGATGAACCCGGAAAGACGCCCTCCCAAAGCTCAGCTTGAAACACCTACCAGATCTAGACGGTGTTGGTGCTAGATCACCAAACAATGGCAGGCAAGCAAGAATATTCTTGTCTGCTCTACCCCTCTGCCTCCCTCAGCTCTAAACCTAGAGCGGTCTGAAACTGCTTTGGGGGAAGAGGAATTAAGTGCACCAAGGAAAAACAAAGAACCAACCAAACATAATCTCCACCCATCCACTGGCAACCAGCCTGCGGCAAGCTGACTACAAGAGAGAAGCTTTACCTTCAACTGAGATTTAATATTTTGACAGGACAAGTTACTGACTAAAGGTTGTCTTATTACCTAAAAATGACCATCAAAATCATGGGACCTCCCTTAAATGTCATCACAAGCCCACAAAAGAACCAGCCCTTCAGAATAAATGTAAACAGACCCTGGGAGACAAAAATAAAGTTGCTTTATAATTACACCCCCATAAACCCTGCTTATTCACAGGAAAGGTTACGGATATTTAATTTTAGGAAACGGTTAGACTGGATAAAAGTAGAAAAGGCTCAATCTGATCATATAAACTTTACGTTTTAAAAATAACACAAGAAAATACCACAAGCCCTTAATTAGACAGGAACAATAGTTTCGGGGAGCAAAGGTACAAACAAAATAAAACAGAGCATGACAATTTATCTTGAATCGATGTCTAGATAGTTAAAGGAACTGGAGACGATTACAACGCCATGAATTTTTCTACACAGAAAATGTTGTAAATTCTATTTTCCTAATTGCAGACCTATCATTCTGCAATGTATACTGTCTAAGACTCTAGGCCTAGTCTCCTCTCAATATTCTTGGAGTTTCTCTAACATGGATAATAAAGCAGATACAAATTTTAAGGATGACAATAATAATAATAATATTAAGAAGACTATAATTTACTGAGCATCAACCTCTGTGTCGGGCTCGATGCTGTAAGACTGACATACAGGATCCTATCTCATCTTCCAAGCACTACTGTAGATGGGCTGTTGCTACTGTTATCACCATTCTTGGAGAGAAAGACATGAAGGCAAGGCAAGATGAAGTAATTTATGCAGGACCATGGAACTGCTAAGTGCCCAAGCCAAACCCAGGGCCCTCACTGTTTCAATGTGTGTTACGTGACCGAGAAAACCTTCAGAACAATGAGAGGGGTTTTATTTATTGATTACCACGCAATGACTTCTGACTTCACAGGGGTCCCAGCTTCCTTTAACACTGAAGCCACTGGGACAATCGGAGCAGACATGTCTCTGGACAGACAGAAGCCCATCTTCCCATGGGCCTGCTATGAACTCGCCTGCAGTAACCAATCCCCCGGGCCCCCAGCTCACAGCAGTTCCTTTATTAGGTCCTAAAAGGATTAAAATAAATCCTCTTTACAATTCCCATCAGCAACACAATTATTAACAACTAAAACCGATTTCCCTATGTTTCTGGCTTACCTAGA
The DNA here is from genome assembly GCF_029215605.1 of Mirounga angustirostris. Lineage (NCBI taxonomy): Eukaryota > Metazoa > Chordata > Mammalia > Carnivora > Phocidae > Mirounga > Mirounga angustirostris. Next base: position 21,296,237 of record NW_026991719.1, on the reverse strand, counting down.
GACAAAATTCAAGAATCTGTTAAAATTACTTCTGGCCATCAAGCAGAAAAAAATAAATGCACTTTCTGTAATTCCTTCTCAATAGCATTGGCCCCGTTTACCGAGCAATGCGACCTGCAAACTGCCACATAGTTCTCCCCAGTGACAGCGTGCTGGCACTTTCCCTTCTGCTAAAAAGCAAAACAAAACCCATCTTCCTTATTACAACCTTGATGCTTTCTACATTGGTAGATTCTAATATTTTGTCTGTAAATTATCCCTCATACCTGTGCACACCGTGTGAGGCTTGCGCTTCTTCTATAAATAAATAATATATTCTTCTCTACAGCAAGGAAATAACATAGCAAAGCCATATAATCATTCCTATACACTTATTATCTTCAGAATAACATTTTTGCTTCAACTGAGATTTTTGTCAGAAAATCCAATTGGGTAGCGTGATCAGCTGCATCCAAAAGCACCGAGGGTCACACAGAGGAGCCTTCACTCTGCCCGGCGCTTCAGGGTTCCAGGGTGCCCCCGACTGAGGTCACGGCCTGCCCCCTTTCCCCGGGCTTCTCAGTCCTGTGCTTGTTTCCTTAATATCATCCCTCCCCGCTTCCCTTCATTTCCACATCATCATTAACTCCATTGTCCTCATCAGATGACTCAGTGATCACAGAGTGATGATTGGTAGGTAAATGAATCGCATTAGCAATCAGTTTACTTGATGCTGACCCTGCCTTTTATGTGTGAGTTAGGAAATTAACAGAGTCAAGGGAATGACAGAGGGGAGAGGGAGGGGGAAGGAGGGAGGGATAAAGGAGGGGAGGAACGGAGGAGGAAAAGTGACATTTCAGACATTTATAGCAATGCACCTCGAAGAGATATTACATGATAAAGGCATTACGTGATGCTATTCATACTGTGATAACAGATCTCTGAAAATATGTGATGTTCTAGATGAAAGCCTGTGAGTTTTAGGAAGAGAATCTAGAGTTACTCCTTGATTCTTCTACTCATCGTCTTTTTTCCCCTCTAAATAATTCCCTATCATTTGGTTAGGAGGGGTTGCAGAGTGGAAAAAACTAAACCACCCCATATCTGGGTTTTTTTCAACATGGGTATGGATTTGAAATCCAGGCAATCTGCCCAATAGGATTGGATTACCTATCAGATGTGTTGGAATACCTAAAACATTTTTTTAAACCCCAGAGGCACTTTTGGCTTGCCAATCATATGCGGAACCACAAATACTTACATAGATGTGATTGAGCAAAATAGGACTTGAAACAGATTATTCTGTACACATACAGTGGCCTCAAGATTCTTGCACCATGTTGGTGAAAGGCGGGTGTTATGGGCTGAAGTGTATTCCGCCCAAATTCTGATGTTCAAGTCCTAAGCCCCCAATACCTCGGAATGTGAGTATATTTGCAGACAGAGCCCTTCAAGAGGTGAGAACGGTAAAATGAGGTCATATGGCAGATGTGACTGGTGTACTTACAAGAAGAGGACATTAGGACACAGACACGCATAGAGGGAAGAGCAAAGGAAGACACAGGGAGAAGGTGGCCATCGACAAACCAAGGAGAGGCGCCTCAGAAGCAATCCATCCTGCCAACACCTCGATCTCCAACTTCTAGCCTCCTGAACTGTGAGAAAGTACATTTCTGTTCTTTAAGCACAGCAGGCTGTGGCACCTCGGTATCGCAGCCCAAACTGACTAACACAGTGTGCCATACAGATCCCAGGCCACATCCAAGTCCCCAAAGATCCCAAGTTGGAGATCGTGATTGTTTAACCTCAGATATGCTAAGGATATGAAAGGAACTCCAAAATTACAATAGGTAAATGGGAGGAAAGGCCAAATTAACATAGAAATACTATGTTTTACTGGTTCTTACCAATTTTCAAAATGGGCTGTACGTAACAGGTTGGAGCCAAAAATTTTATGAATACTAGAGGACTCGAAAAATGAAAAGGAGCGCCTTTTTGTAATTTTCATCTATTTTTCTACAACACAGAGCATGAATTTGGAGGGTCCTTTGGGATTTGGGGGACTGGAGGGATAAAACATGGAGGGATCTGTAGGCAAATAAAACTACCTGATCTTATGCCATGGTCTTCCTATTCCGCCCTGAACAGATGCCTTCATAAAGAGCCAACGTTTCCTGATATTCCACTGAAAACCGAGAGGAAATTAGAAACAGAACTCTCACAGAAACATCTGCATTTCTGTCAAAGAAAGCATGAAGCATTATCTTGCAAATTATGTGAGGATGTTTCAGTGTTAATAGTTATAAATTTTCCATTTGGATATAGAAAGCATTTTATTTAAGAATCAGCTTTCCCCATTACAACCGTCTTCTTCTTTTATTACATTAACACATTTTACTGAGTTAGTTATATTCATCACTTGATGATGTGTTTCATTCCATAAGTCAAAGGCCCATATGTGTATATGTGTGCACACGCGTGAGACTGTGTGCGTGATACAGTGTGAGTGTGCCCATTAAAATGGAAAAGCAAGACACCCACAAAAGCTTAGACATGGTGCATAATAAAAATGATTTCAAAGAATTTCTAAAGATCACTTAATGCATTTTTTGGAATTTTCAACAGGGAACAAAGACAAAATAGCCATCCTAAACACCATTAGTCGTTTCTTCGTGTTTTCCTTTTCCGTTCCCTTTTTCTCTCCATTCTGCTCATCTGTTTTTAGCTCTTGGCTTCCATTGATCTTTACAGATTCTTAACCTTCTGGAACTCCACATTATTTTCTAGAGGCAGATTTGTCTACATGCCTCATTTCTAGGATTCTGCTCTTATTAGCCTAATAAGTATTCTCCTGCATACTTGCTGCAAAGTGGTTTTCTAACAGCACAAATAAATGAATAAATAAAAAATGTGACTTCACTTGCCGCACAGGAGATTTGTACTTAAAAATAAGCTGCAGTTTTTATTTTCTACGATTGTAAGAAATTTGCATATCCATCAGGTCAAAATAACCAGCACATACAGAATGCCTGTTACTTACCACCAATTTTATTTTTAAGAGACATTTCAATAGTTGGCAGAATTGTCAATCTACACATTTTCCTTTGATTATAGAGGAGACAGCCTGCCATTATACCAGAAATAGTTAATATTACAGCAGTAGGCAGCCCAGAAACATACAACTACTTCTGCTTTCCGATTTGTATTTATTTGAAAAAGATTTAGGCAGTCTAGTTCACGCCAAATTCTTTAAGAAGCTGTTGTAAGCTTAGAGCCTACCTTTTATAAGAATCTTAGATTAAGACCTTTGCAATTGTAAGATGTGTTTTTCTCCACAGAAATGTTTATGTGACTTCTACAAATACACTGCTTGGGTTTTTGTTGGTATCTATTATATGCTCACCACTGTTGAAGGATAGGCAGAAAATATTTTTTAAAAAGATAACCTAGGAACTCCATGTTAAGTTGCTTCCAACTGAGCTGAAGAAGAAAAGATTAAGAAATACGAACACAAGACCAAATTCAACTAAATCTTAAGATAAATGTACTCCGAGATGAGTTCTGAAGAGAGAAACTTCAGTGAGAATGGAAACAGACAATGAAACACACAGAGAGAGGCAATTAATATCATCTTTGGAGTCACTGATGGGCTTACTGGCTCCATTCTTCACTCCGACCTCTATGCACAAGCTTTGACATAGGACGGTGCGCTTCCTCCATCAGAGACGGAGTGTATTTCCCCTGCATCTGAACTCTGGGAATGATCTTGGGACTTGCTTTGACCAATAAGATATTGGCAAGCCAAGGCCTGAAATGTGCTCCCATGGTAGGCCACTCCCCACTCCCGTTCACACTCTGTCCAACCAGTGAGAAGAGTCGCTCCCAGGTAGCTCCCAGATAGCCGCTGCCTCCTCAGCCTGGGCCCCAGAACGAACTCAGCTGGAGTACACCTAAGCCCAACTTTCTGCCAAGAGCTGAATTCATCTAGACTTGCAGTTTGAAGTAGAGCCATCCAGCTGAGCTCAGCCTAGATTAAGCTAACAGCAGACACATGAAAAAAAAATTTTTTTTAAGCCCTGAGTTTTATTACCTAACAACAGCTGATTGATACACTTGGAAATGGGTTACAGCTTGAATAGGTCAAGGGTAAAACAGAAGGTACTTGTTTCTGATACAACACGCTTTGGCAGCTTTGAATATATCCTGTTTCTTTCATTTCTTCAGTTATCCACTACCCCGCTAGTCTCTATTGGCAGGAATTCTGGTATCCCCTCCTAAAAACTTAGCACCATCCCCCTCATTTGTATGTAACTGTGGTCACCGACTCAACCCAAATTAGAGTAGAAGAGACTGAGAGCTTTCCCAGCCCAGCAGAAAGCCCCAGTTTCTGGCGTCCTCTGTCCTCATCACTATTACCTGAGGTTGCTGTGAAAATCCGTCCCGCAGAGACTAGCTGAAATTTTTTTTTTTTTTAAAGATTTTATTTATTTATTTGACAGAGAGAGACACAGCGAGAGAGGGAACACAGGCAGGGGGAGTGGGAGAGGGAGAAGCAGGCTTCCCGCCGAGCAGGGAGCCCGATGCGGGGCTCGATCCCAGGACCTGGAATCATGACCTGAGCCGAAGGCAGATGCTCAACGACTGAGCCACCCAGGCGCCCCTAGCTGAAATGTTTGTGCGGGACTCACGAGTACCACATCCCTGGCACTCTCGAGGTTACAGCCTTTTCAAAATGTCTACCTATGTGTTTTGTCTTCAAAGCAGAATTGTTGGGTCAAAACAACTGGGTTCAGAGTCCATCGAAGCCTCAAGCCCAAGCGGTTTCAGAACCAGGCCTCCCACAATACCTTCCAGACCCTAGTCTCTATTCTGGAAATGCTCTTCCCTCTCTTCTCTGACATGAGCTTCTCTTCATAACTTTTTCTTCCAGGAGACCCAAGTCATCACCGTCTACTCAATCAGAGGGTCTAGTAACTTTCAGAACAATTGGACAGCTTGTCAATGCCTTTACTCCCATGGAGCAACTTGCCTTTACATAAATATGTTCTCCGTGCCCCCCCAACCCCCAAAAGCGAACAACTGTGCATACTGAGAAGTATCATAAGAGGCAACCTTTATTAGTTCATAAAAATATCCTAGGTGCCTATTTACCTTCTATGTGTATACCTATAATGTCACTTGCGGGGGGGTGGTTCAAGAGAGATTCAGAGAATCTCAATTCCCAGGCTATGGTCTTAATTACCTTGGACAAGCCGTTTGTAGTTTCTTTTGCTAGAACTATTTTTAGATTCTCTCTTACCTAGCATCCCACCACAAACACAAAGCCCTAAAGACAAGGATGAATTTGAGCTATTTATATAGCATGCATGCCTTTAAGAAATAATTATTGAGTGCCAAATGGGTCCAGGCATACAACTAGGTAACAAGTTATGTCTCAGGTCTTCAAGTAGCTCTGTATCTAATGGAAGAGACAAAAGGGGAGTTGTAATTCATTAAACTACAAAGAGATGTTGTGTTTTGTAGGGAAATATTAAAAACAATGCTCAGGTTAAATATTTTTATACAAACATGTAACTATTTTGGATCCAGGAAAATGAAGTTACAGAATATTTACTGATATGCAATGATGATTTTGATATTTTATTAAAAGACAGTTACATGCAATATTGCAGCAACACATTCCTATTGTATGTAAATCATATGTATCCATGTAAATACATATTACAGAAAAACAACATATTGGCTAAAATGTTAATTACTATTATTATTTTTTTTTTAAGATTTTATTTATTTGAGACAGAGAGAATGAGAGACAGAGAGCATGAGAGGGAGGAGGGTCAGAGGGAGAAGCAGACTCCCTGCCGAGCAGGGAGCCCGATGCGGGACTCGATCCAGGGACTCCAGGATCATGACCTGAGCCGAAGGCAGTTGCTTAACCAACTGAGCCACCCAGGCGCCCTAAATGTTAATTACTATTATCTTTTGGTAGTAGGATGATGAGAATATTTTTTTCTTTTTGCTTATTTGTATTTTCTCATGTGTCTACAAGGAACATCTACTACTTGAATAAAGAAAAACTAAGGATAATTTTAAGAAAACGTTACCACACATGAAGACCAATCCACCAAACAAAGTACCATGGTTCACGGTGAGGAAAACTAGAAATGGCGTAGCAACGCCAACTCTTCACTCTTAAGACTCTAGTCTTCTCTTCTCATGCTACTTGGTTCTCTGAGTCTAAATGCAACCGATCCCTCTCCACACGAAGCTCCTTTCTTAAAAGAAATTTTTGCAAATAATTTTAAATGAAATGCTTTAGGATTTAAAGTCTTACGTAAAATCTCTTTCCACATCATCAAAACTAAGAATTCATTTACTTGAGAGTCTGACTTATTTTCTGTTATTTGCATAAGGACTTAAGCACAAGATTGGTAACTGCTTATGCTAAAATGCCACATGTGATGGCAAACTATTTCTCATCTATGCGTCAAGAGGCAAAGTAGATATTTATGGACGTATTTTGAAAATCTGTTAACCTTTTGCTTTCCTTCAGAGAACATTATAATTCACATTTTCTGAATTCATCTACTGTCCTTCCCAATTTTTGCCCTGAAATATCCAGCCATGCCTTTATTATTTATACTCACTTGAAAATAGATAGTACATGATCAGTAAATTAATTTTATGCTATGTGCCAGGTAATCCTCAAAACAATTCTGCAAATAATGTTACATTGACATCCCTTTTTATAATTTTAAAAAATTGGCACTTATCTATAGGTCCCCCCTAAAAGGAACCAGCAACCCTGGGAGAAATGGCTGATCCAAGGCTAGGGAAGGTCAAGTACAAGGTGAACCTGCAATATTTTGGGGGGCAAGAAAATAAGGCAACATTCAAAAACTGAAAAATACATGGGAATCAGATTTAATGAACCCCTACTGACAGAAACTGAGACAATTTGGCATCAAAATAATGACAGTAATGGTTTTATAACAATTGAATTTTTAAAAAAGCATTCATGAATTCATACTGAGACAGGTAATACATGGTCAGATGAATAAGCAATTAAGTAGGTAGGTAGACAGATGGATCCATGCATCCATCAAGAGGGTAAAGAGAAAGCTCTTCTTTATAATAAAATGTCAAATGATAAGTACAAAAGGACAGTTAGAAGAATCACCATTTTGCAACCTCTATAGAAATAATTTATTCAATAAGAATTATTAACAAGTGGAAAATCTTGGATGAAAGTTTGTTAGGGAAAAGGATATTGACATAGTATTTCTGCATAGATAGCTTAATTACAAAGGAAAATGGGTACTTTTACAGTGGAGAAATCCTTTGTTGGATAACACCTTAGCCAAGTGATCCAAGTTAACATCACCAAAAATGAAGCAAACAGACATCAAGTTTCTCCAAATGCATGCCCTGAGCAGAACACAACATCATTTATGCAGTATTTTTGTCAATAATGAATGACCTGAATCAAGTCATTAAAAAAACTTTAATCCAAATAGGGTAACATTCTACTAAAAAAACTGGCCCAGACTTTAAAAAAAAATAGCAATGGAATGTAGGAAAAAAAAAAAAAAGGCTAAAGTCAAGAGACTCAGTTCTAGGTCAAAAAACTGATGAGACATGAAAACTCAATCAATATACAACATCCTATATAATATCCTGGATTGGATCCTGCACCAGAAAAAGACAATTGTTATAAAGGACATTCTGGGGGGAAATCCATTTTATTTAAATTGTGATTTTATATTAGATGATTTTACCAATATCAAATGTTCTGAATTTGGTACCTGTTTATACGGGAGATTATTCTTAGGAGGTACATGACGAAGTAGTTAAAGATGAAGGGTCTTTAGGTCAAAATCTTACTCTTAAATGATTAATAACAACAATAAAGGTAATATGTACTTTGAGTAGAGGATACAGCAAGTAAAGCAAAATATTAACAGTTAGTCCATCTAAGTGAAGGATATAAGGGCGCTGACTGTACTTTTCACCTCTTCTCTAGGTTTAACATTGTTCAAAACAGTGAGTTGGAAGAAAAAGGAGTTTAATTAAGCAACTTAAGCAAAGACAGGCAGGGAGCAAGCAGTGGCTCTAGGACTAAGGCCCCGACACTGTTTGCCAAGACAGCCAGGGCTCCTGACCACACCTCATCATCGCGGCAGCTGGAGCAATCAAAATGGCACCTGCTCAAACCCTGCCAATGGCTTCCCATCTCACTCAGGACAAAAGCTGGCCTTTTTATTTGCCATAGCTTACATGGCCCTGTACCACTTCTACTCAGAGCATGGTCTGTGGACCTGGAAGATGTTGCAAATGCAGAACCCCAGACCCCACTCTGGATCCACTGAATCTAAATCCACACTTCAACAACATCCCCAGAGGATTCCAGTGCCCATTAAACCTTGAGGAGGGCTGTCTCCGGGACTTGGCCTCATTATTAACTCTGACTTCATAGCCTTCCATACTCCCTCTTTCTTGCTCAGGTCCAGCCACGTCAGCCTCCTTTCATTTCTTGAGCATTCCACATACAATGCCACCTCAGAGCCTTTGCACTTGCTAGGTCTTTTGCCTGCAGTGAACCTGCCAGTAGATATCCACTTGGTGCAGTTGTCCTAATTCCTTCAGGACTCTTCTCAAATATCTAACCAATGAGGGTTTCCTAACGTAGCATCTCAACCTCTCTGTATTCCCCCCAGAAATTCCTATTCCTCTCCCATTCACCCTGCTTCCTTTTTCCCCAGAGCCCTTATCAACCACCTGACACACTAGGTCTTCACCTGCTGATCTATTTATTGATGGATTTATTGTCTTTGTTCCACTGCACCCCTGAAGGTTCCATGAAAGCTGGACTGTGTGTGTGTGTGTGTTATCTCTAGTTTCTAGAACAGTACCTGACCCACGGTAGTTATACCATAAATACTAGTAAAATGAATTTATGAGCGAATGATGTGTAATTCTCACAGCAGCCTTCTAACTGTCCACATTTTAGAGAAAAAGAGGTTCAGACAGGTACAGGAACTTGCCCAAGGTCACTCAGCTAGTAAGACATGTAGCCGCAGTTCAATTTGGTATCTGAGTCCAAATGTGATACTCCCGGCGACTGTTTTACCACTTCTGGTCTGAAAAAAAGCTCAACCCACAGAGCAGCTGTACTGCCCTGAGAAGGAAGATGAATCCTTACCACCGACATGGCCTTTTTCAGATAGAAAAGACTTTCACGTTTGTTTTCTTTCTTACTCTTGGGTTATTCCACAAAGGACCCAGGGCTGCACTGCCTCACTGGAGCCTCTCAGCATCCATGTGCAGCAGGTGACTACAATCTGATTAACCATGTTGGCCAGACAGGGATCCTCCTCCTAATCAAGGGCCATGGAGATGAATGCCGGTGACCACCATAGGCCTGGGGGTGACAGCACTGTGAAGTCACAGGTGGCCCCCAAGTGTGCCTCTGCTACAGGGACCTGCGCACTGCATCCAAGACAGTCGATATGCCTGTGCACATCACCCCACTTCTCTTCATGTCCTTACTGTTCTGTCAACCCAGAAATGTATTTCATTTGATTTTAAACTCAATGACCCGAACTCTGGCAATGCATTTTGGTTAACGACTTCATTTAAAGCATCTGACAGAAACATACACATATAAATCAAGGCTTTCCTCCTCTCCTAAGAGGTCGGGGGATCTCAAAACTGACTGAACTTTAGAAGCAACGGGGAGCTTTTAAAAAAATATAGGGCGCCTGGGTGGCTCAGTCGGTTGAGCGACTGCCTTCGGGCTCGGGTCGTGATCCCGGGGTCCTGGGATCGAGTCCCGCGTCGGGCTCCCTGCTCTGCGGGGAGCCTGCTTCTCCCTCTCCCACTCCCCCTGCTTGTGTTCCCTCTCTCGCTGTGTCTCTCTCTGTCAAATAAATAAATAAAATCTTTAAAATATATATATATATATATATATACTGGTGCCTGGGCCCCAGCACAGACAGTCTCATCTAAATGGTTTGGAGCGAGCAGCAAGCATCAGTGTTTTGTGAGAGACCCCAAGTAATTTTAATGATTAGCCAGGTTTAAGAACTGCTTTAAGACCTCAAGAAAATACACACGCACACACACGCACGTACATACACACATGTGCGTGCGCACACACAACACAACATCTCAGATAGCCTAGAGCAACTGTGGGCCCAACAGAGAGAAATACCAAACACATGATAAGAAGAGCAAGTTACTGAACTGACCTTCAACAAACAGCATGGACCTGACGCAATGACCAGTGAAAGTCAATGAGGGGCAAAGAGTCCATTTACACCACTGATTTAACTGCTCACTGAGCTGTGTTTCTTTATTTGCTGTCAGTCCTTTTTTAGTACGTCAGGTCCCATAGAGTGGCATCTAGCAACCTTGGATGCTTCAACAACCTTGATTCACCTTCAAGAACACTACTCAGAAGACACTCTTAGGTGTGGCTATGGTACCTGGGGCCAGCAACCCAAATCCTCTACTCCACCATAGAAGAAACAGCATCATTACCAACACTGCATATATATGCCACCGTGACCCTCTTCTCTGTCATTCCCGAATCAAGTTATGTTGGTTTCATTTGTTTGCATTAGTTAAGCACCATCAAAATGAAAAAATTGAGGACTAGAGTTTTCTTCATGTGGTGAGCTGCTATGTAGTAGGATAGGAAGCCTTGCTGTAAAGAACAGAGAGAGTGTTCCCGTAAGGAAAAAGCTTGACACTATTTTCTAATGCTTGAGATATGTAAGAGATGTATTTTGGGGATACCAAAAGCAGAATCAATTTCTGAAAACCTTATTCAGCTTCATGGTATCAAGAAAAAAGGCAGTTGTGGAGAAAAAAAAAAAAGAAGAAGAAGAAAGGCAGTGAGAAGTATTCAATAGGTCATTGTTCCCCCTTAGGCCTCCTCATTACCACAAAGCCCACCAGTCTCTCATGGCTTCATTCTTACTTCCTCCCAGTTCAAATCCCCTTTCCTCCAAGAAGCCAGCCTGTAAGCCACCTTCTTTTCCTCTTCATCACTTCATCATTCGTTTGTACTTGCTATGTTGTGTCATTAATTATCTTTCCACGGGCTTATACCTTTTCCCGGTACCTGAACTCTGCTCGTCTTGAGGATAAAAGCTGTATCTTATGCTACTTTATGTTTTTCTCAGAGTTTGCTCAGAATACACATACCACCTACTAGGTGTTCAATAAGCAGAAGCTGATTTGTTACTACAGTTCTTATCCAATTTGTGAAAAAAAATTTTCCCTGTTCACTTGAAATACAGTTAAGCAAGAACCCAATTCAGAAGTCCTCATCAAGTGCTTTCTCTCTCATGCACTCACTCACTCTTTCTCTCAAATAAATAATCTTTAAAAAAAGGGGGGGCTCCCTGCTCAGCCTGCTTCCCCCTCTGCCCCTCCCCCTGCTCATGCTCTAATAAATAAAAAAATCTTTAAAAAAAGTCCTCATCAGGTTAGAATTTTTATAAATCAACTTTTCATTTCCAAGCACTCTGGGAGCATTTACGAGTGAAGTTTAGACCAATTTAATTTTTTAAACATCAAATTAAATAGCATTTTAGGCTCTTCTCGAAAGGCATTCAACCATTCCTTGCTTACCTTTAATGTATTGTGTGGCCCCACTTCAGGGCTTCTGCACTTGCTTTTCAATTTGGCTAAAACATTCTGTCCTTTCCTCTATTCTTACCTGCTTCTTGTCATTTATGTCTTAAATATTTCCATTTAGAAAGGTCCTCTAAGACCACTCAATTTAAAATAGCGGGAAAGAGGGACGCCTGGGTGGCTCAGTCGGTTAAGTGGCCAGCTCTTGGTTTCAGCTCAGGTCATGATCTCATGGTCATGGGATCGAGCCCCGTGCTGGGCTCTGTGCTGGAGTGCGGAGTCTGCTTCAGATTCTCTCTCCCTTTCCCTCCAGCTCACATACTTTCTGTTTCTCTCTCAAATAAATAAATAAAATCTTTTTTAAAAAATAGCTGCAAACACATGGCTATCCTCCGTCACATTATCTTGCCCTATTTTTTCCTTACATTTAAGTATCAGTACACATTTTGATTCATTACACTGAAAATCTCTCATTCATCTATTTATTACCCAGTTCCTCACATTCAAATGTATGCTACATGGGGGGAGCCAACTTTTCTGTGATGTTCACCCCTCTCTCCCCAGTGCTCATCAACTGGTACATAGTCGACACTTGACAAATATTTGCTGCAGGAATAGATTTGGAATAGCCTGAAAGTTGAGACGTGAGCCCTTTCTCAAACAGGAGGCCGACGTTTGCAATTCAACAATTTTCATTTACACATCTGTCTCGTTTCTATGGCACCTCTAAGTCCTTAGAAGAAAGAGACCTGAAACCAGGTTGCACAGAGACAGAGGATAGGACTTGCTTGATAAAAGAAGAACGAACAAAGCCAGCTCCTAACAAAAAAAAAAAAAAAAAAAAAAACTGGCCCTTCCCCCCTTCTCATGCATGTATTCAATGACTGCAAGTAATTTCAAAATAATCATTTGTTAAAATCAATAAATATTTAAATCAGAGTTACCTTATCAATGATGATCTCTACAAGTTCTCCTTCCATTATCTCTGTGTAATTCTCTCGTTTGCCAACTCCCTGCCAAGGAATATAAATTCACCTATTAAATTAAAATGATCAAAAGTATAAGTAACATTTATATGTCTGTAAGTAAATAACATTCATAGTGCATTACTCAACCCTGAATTTAATACATCTTTTAGCTTTAATAATCTGGGAATTTTTCCATGCGCTTTAGCATTGTGGGGTCAAAAAGTGTGTTTTAGGACCACACAACTTTTTTTTCCCCTTCTTTCCTTATCTCTAGCAGAGTTTTCTTTTTACCTCAGCTCAGAATGAAATTCATCAAGTTTTCTTTATATTCTCTCAAAGCAGTTGACACTTCCAATGACTTTGATGTTCAACAGCATTTGTTCAGATGTCTTTCTGACATTGACCCACAGTGTTGTAATATCTTTCAAGCCCAAGTTTTTCACCAGCTGAAAATTGTTTCCTTTAGGATTATATATGTCCACAGACTTTAATCCAAATCAATTCCATCTGAACCTTAACAGAAAATGTTTTCTTGATTTTGCTACCTTAGAAGCCTGAGACCTGCCCTGATACATTTTGTCCCAAGTAAGCAACGAGCTAGAGCACTGAAAGAAGTCTTTTTGAGGGTGTTTAGTCGCATTAATTGAAATTTAAATGATGGAATATGAAAATACAACTTTTTTCTGGAGACAAGCAAAATTTTCAAACCAAAGGAGGCCTTTCCAAAAGGAATAATTGCAATTCAAGAAGCTATAAAACTGATTTTAGATGCAATAGTGAATCATCCTCGTCAGAGCTTGCCACATGGCACCCACTTATCAAGTCACTGCTATATACGCAAGAGTTTTTGTTCCTGCCATTCTTTAATGATGTTTTTAATGATGGTGCTATACTTGGTTAGCTGTAACCCAAGAATTCCAACAAATAATCAAAGTACTGTTGAGTGGACTATGTGTGGAAAAATCCACAAAGATCTTCTTTGGTGAGTGACTATGCCAACTACACTCGATGCTTGGTGTTTACGGCCCCACTGCTGCAGTTTTAAAAATTGTCAGTCAGCTCTCCAAAACCTGTTAGGAACCTGAGAGATGCAAGACCAGCGTCATAAATGTTATGATGCCTGTGCTGGTTATCACTTGTTATCACCCCTACAGATCCACTCTTCACCATTTTGCATTTCTCCTCTGTGCCCTGGAAAGGTGATGTGCATCAATCTCACCAATGGGTTCACTTCTGGATGTGTTTGGCCAATAAAAAGCATCAGCAAGAGGTGGTATGGTGACAGTATTTAGTTCCTGCAGGCTCACTGCACACAACTCTGATCAGGTGGCCATCTCCACACTGCTCTCTCTGCCTCCGGGATTCAGAAACCACTCCATTCATTCACTATTTTGGACCTAGAGTAGATAACACTGTTACTAACCCTGATACTGCCTCATGGTTTCCTTCTACCTTCTCCACACGTTTATAAATAGTCCTTTACGAAACTCCTTCAAAATTACCCAACTTGGGCTTCCATAGGACTCCTGAGACCAGCAAAGTCCAAGCACCTGTCTTTGAGGAGTTTCCCATTTGGTAGGAAAGAACAGCCGTCACACCCTAAGAGAAGGATGCAATCAAATTAGGATACCAAGAGTGACGATATCAATTATTAAACTATGACTTTCCATGAAATGCTACAAGGATTAAGGGAAATAAAAGACTAGCTGGGAGCTAGAGCTGGACTGAAAAGATTTCCATCAAAAACTCGAACTTCAAGTGCAGTGACAAGATAAAAGAATATTTGTATAGCAGGAAGAGAGTAGATCTTAAATGTTCTCACCACATATACACACATATTTGTAATTATGCGAGGTGATGGATAGGACAACTTTGTTGTGGTGATTATTTCACAACATACACGTGTATCAAATCACCACGCTGTACATCTAAAAACATACACAATATTATTTGTCATTGCATCTCAATAAAACTGAAGGCAGAGGGAAGAAGGTATAAACAAACTCTGGCGGGAAGGGGACTTTGGCAAAAGCACACAAGTACAAGTAATAACATGTGGGAGGACAGTTAAGTGAGCAGTTAACTGGTCCATATGGTTTCCAAAACCTTTGGTGGGAAGGTAAGTTTAGGGTTTAAATACTGGCATAAACCATCCCATCTGGACCAGGCAACACATGGGTGAATGCCACCCACAGGGATCAAGGCACCCCCATGAGGATGAAAAGAGCACCTGCAGCTCCTGGCATGACAACATGGGGGAGTGGGTTCAGTTGTCAGCTAGCCCATTAGCCACAAGAACCAAGTGAGATGTAAAATCATTTGTCCTGGGGCTTATGCTATTGTGCGTGTGTTTTTTTTAAGCCTCTGATCAAATGCTTTTCTGAATTCTCATCATAGCAGACACCTCTTCAGTTTGAATGAGCAGCTGACATCCTTTATCGAACACAGAGGCCCCTGTTGTACACCTTAGCGAGGGAAGCAGTGGCAGGGGCCAAAGCCTCAAGGGCTACCAGCCACGGTGACCATCAGAACAAGACCGTCACTTGGTGCTGGGTGTTGCTCAGCCAAGCGACCCTCTGTTTCTAGTCTATGCCAGTGTACGTTCCAGAAGCTCTAGGTTCCTGCTTTCTGCCATTTACTTTCTAGTCTACTTAATTTCTCGGAGATTCCATTGCCACACGAGTAAAATGAACTTGCCATACCTGCCCTTTCTGTGTGCTAAAAACTGCTGTGAGGAACAAATCACGTAGTGCTCAGGAAAGCATTAGTAAGCTGAATAAAGGTAATTCAACGGAGAGCGATTACTTAGGAGGATGGAGACGGTGGGAATGGCAAGGTAAAAATACCTCCCTCATAAATTCTTAGCAGTATTTTTGGTATTCATGGATTTAGGATTCATGGATTTAGGTATCTTCAATCTAGGGTTTCTCTCCAATTCGCATTGGTACCAATACCATTATGGGAGGTATTATATTAAAATGTAATATTGGCTTTTGTATAGTTCCTTTCAGATCAACTAAGACAAGGTCTCCCAGATTCATGCAAAATCTCTTCTGTCATTTATTTTGCAGCTTTTGAAGACAACTTGGGCATGTACTAATGTGTAAGTCTCTCTAGCTTACAAAGGCAATGCCTGTTGGAGAGTGTCAGTAGATCACATCACAAAAATACCTCTAGCCTACTATGAAAATTCAGAACGGTCACCCTGACTGTGACCTTCTCTCCCTGAAGACAGTCTAGTGCCTGCAGCTGCACTGTGCTGAATTATAAGAACAGTTTAGGACCTGGGGAAAGCATGGACCAAAAAAATGCATGTGCCTCTTCCATCACATCAGCTCCTAGGGATGGGCGAGTCTATTCTAAAATGAATGGGATGGGGACACAGAAGAGAAGCAAAAGAGAGAAGAAGAATAGGATTTAAAGGGTTTTGATGCCCAAAGGTGAAACTCAAAAATAACGCTCCCTGCAGAAATCATGTATTTACCTAGTATTCACTGGTTAACTACTAGTTATATTAAAGAACCATTAATCCAATTACTGATGCCCTGTTTTATCTTGTAAAAATTACAGAACGGCTTTTAAGCAAAAATATTGTGTGGGTCACTCCAGAAAGCAGCCAGTATCCAAGACTTTTCATATCTGGTGGTTCGTATTTGGCTGTGAGAAATTAGAAGGTATTTTCTCTAAAAAAGATTGCCTCTATGGCAATTTTTCAAGTCTACACTTAAGTTACGGCTTCTCCTATTACAGCTTCTGTAGCAGCAGCTCTTTCATTCCAGAATTCTGGCTGAACGTTTTATGGCAGTAATAAAGTAATAAGAACCTAATCTCTTTTGAAAGGGTTTGCAGAAAGGATGAGTGCAAAATTGGCACAGGATAGAGTTTTTGACCTTTTTCTAGTGAAGTACACACAAAGTAGGTCACAATCTGCTTTTTTCCTAATTTGTCTTTATTCCAGCATGTCCTAGGTGTTACGCAAAGATCTCTAATACTCATTACTATTTCAGAGTGGTAAGACATAATTCATACAATGTTTGAGTCAATTCCACAAGGTTGCTACATAAATACTGAATTTTCAGAATGAACTTCCTGTCTTTTTAGGATTCCTCAGCTGGATCCCCACAAGCCTGGAGCTTCAGGTTCTGCAGAGCTCGTGATAATTCTTTTGATCAAAGATAACACAGAAAATGTATGAAGAGAGAGTTTTAGAGATCCCTAGAGGCCAGTGCCTTTGAGTGAAGGACAGGACAGAGATATAAGGCAGTCAAATATAGTGGTTCTCCTGGCTCCCATGCCCCATCCAGAACAGGTTTCCACCAACCACTTGACCAAATATATAACCACCAGCTTACCTGAGTATATGGCCCTTATCTCCATTTTTCCATATTTTAACCAACTGAATGACTCAACACTGATGATTCTGAAACCTAAGACATTTTCCTCTTTGGTAGAGGCCCTGATCTGAGTTGGAGGTTGAGTGCCACAGTAGTTATGAACTCATTCTAGAACCAGATTTAAATCCTGTGTCTGTGTCATCTTAGACAAGTCACCTAAACTCTCCCAGCTGTTTCCTTACCTATAAATTGACAGGAATAATCGGGTGGTTTTGTAAAAAGCCACACAAAATGATTCATTTAGGGATTGTCATATGGTAAATCCTCAATAAATACTTGGTGATGATGACTGGAGATAGCAAAACCCATCTTAAGAACCCATCCCAAAAACTTCTAATAGAAGATAGTATAGTAACAGCGTGTTTATTCTACACCTCTCTTTGAAAACCCCAAAACAGAGATGCTGGGTGGCTCAGTCTGTTAAGCATTGGACTCTTAGTTTCAGCTCAGGTCATGATCTAAGGGTCGAGAGATCGACCTCCACCAGCGGGACATCTGCTTGGGATTCTTTCCCTCTCCCTCTGCCCCTCCCGCCGCTTGTACTCTCTCTTAAAATAAATCTTAAAAAAAACCAAAACAGCAAATTTTAACATACCATCTACCTAAGAAATGAACTTATAGGAAATAGCAAAAACCCCAACCTACAGCTTGTAAACACTATCTCTGAGAATTCAGTGAATTGTGGACTTCGATTAAGAAGGATGCTGAAAGCCAAAGCTCACTTGTCCAGCTTGGGAGCAATGTGAAAGCATCAAGAAGTTATGGGATCTTGAGAGACTGAGATGAGACCCCTCTACTTGAATTGACAAAGACTGGATATAGGTGGGCTGTGAGTGAACTGGGAGTCCAGTTGCAAGTGACAAAATGCTAGGGGAGGTAGGTCTGATGAAGTGATTGCATAACTCTGCTTTATTTATCATTTTTGCCCCAAAGTCTAAATCAAAACAAGGGAGGCCAGAAGTAAAGGAAAAACACCAATTGCTTCTGCAGCAAATGCTTATAAACCAAGATGAATAAATACTGAATAAAAGACTTGTGAGTTCACAGGCTCCATTTCGGTGCATGTTGATCTCTCATATTGCTTCTGAGCTCTCTAAGGAGAGATGTGCTTCCAAAGCCAGAGACACAAGCAGATAACACCCTTCAGAATTACACTAATATTCTAGTTTAAGTATGTCCCAAATATTGCATGGCACATATTTGTAATATTAAAAATATATTCGTTGTCTATTTAAAATTCAAATTTAACTGGAAGTCTTGTATTTTCATTTGCTAAATCCTGGCAATCAAATCCCACCCACAGATAAGAAAGAAGGAGGAAGGTCAAATGGGCCTTTCTGCATGGACAGTATGAAAACATGCAGGAAATTCACATAACAAGCAACACAAGTGAAAGATGTACTTCAGATGCATTACCGCCAAGAAATCAAAGGCAAGTTTATACCAGCATCTTTATAATCTCAAAGAAAGTAAAGGAATATGGTCTATCGGAAGAAATAGCTCAAATTTATAAATAAAACGGGAGAAAAAAAGTGATTTGGCAAAACTAAGGAAAAGAACTGAAGACATAATAATAAACCTAGTTCAAAATAAAAACAGTGAGAAGTAAAATCCATCCTGCTGAGAAAGAGTCAACAATGTGGAGAAGAGGCCTAAGAAACTAAAGAAAGGTCCAAAAGAAAAGGCAAATGAATAAAGCGCCGAAGGAAGAAAAGTGAAGGAAATCCAATTAATCATCAGCATCATAGTGATGGTGAAGATAATAATTGTACCAAAAAGAGAGCACAGTAAACAAATTAATAAAAAAACATTCTCCAATTAACAAAGTCTCAGTCATTTTTGGCACTAAGGCCTCAGCATTCATGATGAACGTAATTCGGATTATTCGTGACTGATGGACACACACACTTGTGCCTGTGGGATTTGTGCTTGGATGTTATTTAGCCAGAAAGAATGATGAAAAGCTAACTGCCTTCTGGAACAAGAATATGTCTAAAAGGGAACTGAGACCAAAGGAAGAAGCCACCTGGACTTAAAGGCTGTGACTGAATTACAAAATGTTCACATTTTAAACATTAGGAGAGAAATAAAAACACATTATTTAATTTGAAGGGACTCTTTTTATGCTAAAGTAATCTTCCACTTTTCAAGTAATAGGCACACTTAGCTTAAAAATAAATAATTGAGTAAAAAAAAAATTGAGTAAAAAAAACACAAAAAAACAAAGTCTCAAATCTATAAATCAGTACAACAAAATGTACTCTGGAAAAAGATTATAAAAATAATCAACATGAAGACATAGCCTGATGAAATTCAAGGGTAAGAAAAGAACCCTACAGGCATTCAGTAGTGACAGCAAATCATCTACAAATAGGAGAGACCCAACTGCCAGGAGATAGCAGAATAATGTTTCCAGGGTTTTGGTGGGAAAAAATAAAATGTAATCCAATAATATTCTACCACTTAAAACGTTTATGTATCGAACTTGCTTGATTCTGAAAATAGTAGCTTCAAGGCTTAAATTTCAGTCATCAAGAAAGGAATTAAACAAGCCATGGCAGGAAATTCTAATGGTGAACACTGAATCCATTTAAATATAGAACATGAAAAAACTGATTCCTCATCTGTAAAATAATGATCACTGAAACAATCTTTAATGTTTCTTCTGGTTCTAAATCTTTCCAATTTCATTGATTAGAGGCTTACGATTCTTGTATCTCAGCTTTTAAAACACAGTGTCATTATTCATTAATTCTTTTAGCGCTGAATCACATTTTAACAAATATATTCTCAACACAAGGCATTGTGCTTGCCATTTGGGATGAAAGAAAACAAAATGGTGATTAAGAAACTCATCAGGGCTTCACAGATGCACCCTAACTTTGGAGACAGACATATTTATTTGCATTTAGACCATTATAATAAATACCACAAATACCTGGAGCAATTATTATAGACCAGCTTTTCTTGGGATCGCGGGAGAGAACCTTTACATTGGAGTTTGGAGCAGGAGGAATTTTCCGAATAAATGAAACAGTACATCCATAGGCAAAAAGGTAAGAAAGAGCACTGCACACTCAGGAAATTTTTGTCGAAATATGTGGCTAGAACGTAGAATGTAAACTTAGTAATGACAGACAAAATTGGTGAAATAGGTCACCAATAGTGATAGTGTCAGATTGCAAAAGGCCTATTTCATCATGTTAAATGGGGTATCTAGGGGAAACAGTTTCTAGATAACTATCTAGAACCATTAATGCTAAACATCAAGTAGAAGATGGAAAGTCAGAAGCATCCCTGCTAAATGTAGCATTGCTTCCATGGGGAAATACAATCAGTTTTCTAAAGATTACATAATTTTGGGGCGGAGCAAGATGGCAGAGGAGTAGGAGACCTGGATTTCGTCTCCTCTCAGGAATTCAGGTGGATAGGGATCAAACCAATCTGAACACCTATGAACTCAACAGGACATCGAAGAAAAGAAGAGCAACAACTCTCTAAACAGAAAAGCGACCACTTTCTGGAAGGTAGGACGTGCGGAGAAGTGAATCCAAGGTGATATTCGGGAGGACAGATGGCGGGGGAGGGGCCTCCGTCGGCTGCTTCTGGCAAGTGATAGAGCCGCGGAGCACAAAATCGGAACTTTTAAAAGTCTGCTCTGCTGAGGGACTTCGCTCCGGTGGCTAAGCGGGGGGTGGAACCCTCGTGGGACAGTGTGGTCTCGGGACCCTCGGGGTCACAGAAAGACCGGGGGTGTCTGAGTGCGGCAGAGCTCCCAGGTAACGGAGCAGGGAAGCAGGCTGCAGAGGCGGAGCCCAGGCGCGGGCTCTCAGTTCGGGGTGGCCATAAACTGTGATCCGCGGCACAGTCGGGCCCCTGCTCCTCCAGCAGGGACCCAACAAGCGGCAGATCCGGGGAGACTCCCCTTCCTCCCCCGGGAGGAGCCGCGCGGGAGTGCACCGCAGGGATCGGCTGGGTTTGGAGACTCCACCCGGGGTCGGGTGCCAGAGAGAGAAACGCGCGGTCACAGGCCAGGTGAGCACGGAGTGCGGCCGGAGACCCGGGAGCCGGGAGTGACTGACGGCTCTCCTCTGGGGGCGCACTGAGGAGTGGGGCCCCGAGTTCTCGGCTCCTCTGAGGTGGAGATTGGGAGGCCGCCATTTTCACTCTCCGCCTCCAAAGCTGTAAGGAAAGCTCGCAGGGAACAAAAGCCCCAGAGAGCAAACCCGAGCAGATTACTTAGCCGGGAGGGGGCAAGGGCGGGGCAATTCCGCCTCCGGCAAAGACATTTGGAAACCACGGGAACAGGCCCCTCCCCAGAAGATCAGCGAGAACAGCCAGCCAAGACCAAGTTTACCGATCAATGAGAACGGCAGAACTCCAGTCCTAGGGGACTACTGCACATAGAATTCATGGCTTTTTTACCATGATTCTTTAGTCTTTCAAAGTTAATTTTTTTTTAACTGTCTTTTTTTTTTTTTGAATTTTTCTTTTTCCCCTTTTCAACCAACATCTTATCAATCCCTTTTTTAAAAAAAACATTTTTATTTTTCATTTTTAGAGTCATATTCTATCCCTTCATAGTAGATACCCATATTTTTGGCATATATATATAAGTTGTTCTCTCTTTAAAATTTTGAGATAGTTTCTTCTAACAGATCAAAATATACCCTAAATCTCTATTGTATGGTTTTTTTCTACTCCCCTGCCTGATCACATTCTCTCCTTTTTTCTTTTTTTTTTTTAAATCCTCTTCTTTCTTTTTTCAAACAACTTATCAATTCCTTTTATAAATTTTTTTATAATTTCTATCTTTACAGTCATATTCCATCCCTTCATCATATCAACCCTTATTTTTGTACATATATAAGTTTTTCTTTCTTTAAAATTTTGGGAGGCACTTTCTTCTAACAGACCAAATACACCCCAAATCTAGTGTGTGGCACTGATCTATATACCAGCCTGATCATATCTGATCACATTCTGGTTTTTTGTTTTGTTTTGTTCTGTATTTGTTTGTTTTTATCTTTATCTTTTTCTTTTCCTTTTTTTTCCTTTTTCTTTTTTCTCTCTTTCCCTTTCTTTTCCCACTGCTTCAGGTCTTCTCTGATTTGTTTAGAGTATATTTTCTGGGAACGTTGTTACCCTGTTAGCATTTTGTTCTCTCATTAATCTATTCTCCTCTGCACCAAATGACAAGATGGAAAAAATCACCTCAAAAAAAGGACAAGAGGTAGTACCGACTGCCAGGGACCTACTCAATACGGACATTAGTATGATGTCAGATCTAGAGTTCAGAATCATCACTTTAAAGATACTAGCTGGGCTTGAAAAAAGCATGGAAGTTATTAGAGAAACCCTTTCTGGAGAAGTAAAAGAACTAAAATCTAACCAAGTAGAAATCAAAAAGGCTATTAATGAGGTGCAATCAAATATGGGGGCGCTAACTGCTAGGATAAATGAGGCATAAGAGAGAATCAGTGATATAGAAGACCAAATGATGGAAAATAAAGAAGCTGAGAAAAAGAGAGATAAACAACTACTGGATCACGAGGGCAGAATTCAAGAGATAAGCGATACCATAAGACGAAACAACATTAGAATAATTGGGATCCCAGAATAAGAAGAAAGAGAGAGAGGGGAAGAAGGTATAATAGAGCAAATTATAGCAGAGAACTTCCCGAATTTGGGGAAGGAAACAGGCATCAAAATCCAGGAGGCAGAGAGAACCCCTCTCAAAATCAATAAAAATAGGTCACCACCCCGACATCTAATAGTAAAACTTACGAGTCTCAGAGACAAAGAGAAAATCCTGAAAGCAGCTCGGGAGAAGAGATATGTAACCTACAATGGTAGAAACATTAGATTGGCAACAGACGTTTCCACAGAGACCTGGCAGGCCAGAAAGGACTGGCAGGATATATTCAGAGCACTAAACGAGAAAAATATGCAGCCACGAATACTATATCCAGCTAGGCTGTCTTTGAAAATAGAAGGAGAGGGTGCCTGGGTGGCTCAGTTGGTTAAGCGACTGCCTTCGGCCCAGGTCGTGATCCTGGAGTCCCGGGATCGAGTCCCGCATCGGGCTCCCTGCTCGGCAGGGAGCCTGCTTCTCCCTCTGACCCTTCCCCCTCTCATGTGCTCTCTGTCTCTCTCATTCTCTCTGTCTCAAATAAATAAATAAAATCTTTAAAAAAAAAATGAAAATAGAAGGAGATATAAAAAGCTTCCAGGACAAACAAAAACTAAAGGAATTTGCAAACACAAAACCAGCCCTACAAGAAATCTTGAAAGGGTTCCTCTAAGCAAAGAGAGAGCCTAAAAGCAACATAGACCAGAAAGGAACACAGACAATATACAGTAACAGTCACCTTACAGGCAATACAATGGCACTAAATTCCTATCTTTCAATAGTTACCCTGAATGTAAATGGGCTAAATGCCCCAATCAAAAGACACAGGCTATCAGATTGGATTAAAAAACAAGAACCATCGATATGCTGTCTGCAACAGACTCATTTTAGACCCAAAGACACCCCCAGATTGAAAGTGAGGGGGTGGAAAACCGTTTACCATGCTAACGAACACCAAAAGAAAGCTGGGGTGGCAATCCTTATAGCAGACAAATTAGATTTTAAACCAAAGACTGTAATAAGAGATGAGGAAGGACACTATATCCTACTTAAAGGGTCTATCCAACAAGAAGATCTAACAATTGTAAATATCTATGCCCCTAACATGGGAGCAGCCAATTATATAAGCCAATTAATAACTAAAGCAAAGAAACACATTGACAACAATACAATAATAGTGGGGGACTTTAACACCCCCCTCACTGAAATGGACAGATCATCTAAGCAAAAGATCAACAAGGAAATAAAGACTTTAAATGACACACTGGACCAAATGGACTTCACAGACATATTCAGAACATTCCATCCCAAAGCAACGGAATACACATTCTTCTCTAGTGCCCATGGAACATTCTCCAGAATCGGTCATATCCTAGGTCATAAATCAGGTCTCAACCGGTACCAAAAGATTGGGATCATTCCCTGCCTATTTTCAGACCACAATGCTTTGAAACTAGAACTCAATCACAAGAGGAAAGTCGTAAAGAACTCAAATACATGGAGGCTAAAGAGCATCCTACTGAAGAATGAATGGGTCAACCAGGAAATTAAAGAAGAATTAAAAAAAATTCATGGAAACCAATGAAAATGAAAACACAACTATTCAAAGTCTTTAGGATGCAGCAAAGGCAGTCCTAAGAGGAAAGTCTATAGCAATACAAGCCTTTCTCAAGAAACAAGAAAGGTCTCAAGTACACAACCTAACCCTCCACCTAAAGGAGCTGGAGAAAGAACAGCAAATAAAGCCTAAACCCAGCAGGAGAAGAGAAATAATAAAGATCAGAGCAGAAATCAATGAAATAGAAACCAAAAGAATAGTAGAACAGATCAACGAAACTAGGAGGTGGTTCTTTGAAAGAATTAACAAGATTGATAAACCCCTGGCCAGACTTACCAAAAAGAAAAGAGAAATGACCCAAATCAACAAAATCATGAAAGAGGAGAGATCACAACCAATACCAAAGAAATACAAACAATTATAAGAACATATTATGAGCAACTCCATGCCAGCAAATTAGATAACCTGGAAGAAATGGATGCATTCCTAGAGATGTATCAACTACCAAAACTGAACCAGGAAGAAATAGAAAACCTGAACAGACCTAGAACCACTAAGGAAATGGAAGCAGTCATCAAAAATCTCCCAACAAACAAAAGCCCAGGGCCAGATGGCTTCCCAGGGGACCTCTACCAAACATTTAAAGAATACCTATTCTTCTGAAACTGTTCCAAAAAGTAGAAATGGAAGGAAAACTTCCAAACTCATTTTATGAGGCCACCATTACCTTGATCCCAAAACCAGACGAAGACCCCATCAAAAAGGAGAACTACAGACCAATATCCCTGAGGAACATGGATGCAAAAATTCTCACCCAAATACTAGCCAATAGGATCCAAGAGTACAATTAAAAGGATTATTCACCACAACCAAGTGGGATTTATCCCTGGGCAGCAAGGTTGGTTCAACATCCACAAATCAATCAATGTGATACAATACATTAACAAAAGAAAGAACAAGAATCATATGACCCTCTCAATAGATGCAGAAAAAGCATTTGACAAAGTACAGCATCCTTTCTTGATCAAAACTCTTCAGAGTATAGGCATAGAGGGTACATACCTCAATATCATAAAAGCCATCTATGAAAAACCTACAGTGAATATCATTCTCAATGGGGGAAAAACTGAGAGCTTTCCCCCCTAAGGTCAGGAACGTGGCAGGGATGTCCACTATCACCACTGCTATTCAACATAGTATTAGAAGTCCTAGCCACAGCAATCAGACAACAAAAAGAAATAAAAGGCATCCAAATCGGCAAAGAAGAAGTCAAACTCTCACTCTTTGCAGATCATATGATACTTTATGTGGAAAACCCCAAAGACTCCACCCCAAAACTGCCAGAACTCATACAGGAATTCAGTAAAGTGGCAGGATATAAAATCAATGCACAGAAGTCAGTGGCATTCCCATACACCAACAACAAAACAGAAGAAAGAGAAATTAAGGAGCCGATCCCATTTACAATTGCACCCAAAACCATAAGATACCTAGGCATAAATCTAACCAAAGAGGCAAAGAATCTGTACTCAGACAACTATAAAACACTCATGAAAGAAATTGAGGAAGCCACAAGGAAATGGAAAAACGTTCCATGCTCATGGATTGGAAGAACAAATATTGTGAAGATGTCAATGCTACCTAGAGCAATCTACACATTCAATGCAATCCCCATCAAAATACCATCCACTTTTTTCAAAGAAATGGAACAAATAATCCTAAAATTCATATGGACCCAGAAAAGACCCCGCATAGCCAGAGGAATGTTGATAAAGAAAAGCAAAGCTGGTGGCATCACAATTCCGGACTTCCAGCTCTATTACAAAGCTGTCATCATCAAGACAGTATGGTACTGGCACGAAAACAGACACATAGATCAATGGAACAGAATAGAGAGCCCAGAAATGGACCCTCAACTCTATGGTCAACTAATCTTTGACAAAGCAGGAAAGAATATCCAGTGGAAAAAAGACAAGTCTCTTCAACAAATGGTGTTGGGAAAATTGGATAGCCACATGCAGAAGAATGAAACTGGACCATTTCCTTATACCACACACAAAAATAGACTCCAAATGGTTGAAAGACCTCAGTGTGAGACAGGAGTCCATCCAAATCCTAAAGGAGAACACAGGTAGCAACCTCTTCGATCTCAGCCGCAGCAACCTCTTCTTAGAAACATCGCCAAAGGCAAGGGAAGCAAGGGCAAAAATGAACTATTGGGACTTCATCAAGATAAAAAGCTTTTGCAAAGCAAAGGAAACAGTCAACAAAACCAAAAGACAACCGACAGAATGGGAGAAGATATTTGCAAATGACATATCAGATAAAGGGCTAGTATCCAAAATCTATAAAGAACTCATCAAACTCAACACCCAAAGAACAAAGAATCCAATCAAGAAATGGGCAGAAGACATGAACAGACATTTTTCCAAAGAAGACATCCAAATGGCCAACAGACACATGAAAAAGAGCTCAATATCGCTCAGCATCAGGGAAATCCAAATCAAAACCTCAGTGAGATACCTCACACCAGTCAGAATGGCTAAAATTAACAAGTCAGGAAATGACAGATGTTGGCGGGGATGCGGAGAAAGGGGAACCCTCCTACACGGTTGGTGGGAATGCAAGCTGGTGCAGCCACTCTGGAAAACAGTATGGAGGTTCCTCAAAAAGTTGAAAATAGCGCTACCATATGATCCAGCAATTGCACTACTGGGTATTTACCCCAAAGATACAAAAGTAGGGATCCGAAAGGGTACGTGCACCCCAATGTTTATAGCAACAATGTCCACAATAGCCAAACTGTGGAAAGAGCCAAGATGTCCAGCGACAGATGAATGGATAAAGAAGATGTGGTATATATATAATAAGGAATATTATGCAGCCATCAAAAGGAATGAGATCTTGCCATTTGCAACGACGTGGATGGAACTGGAGGGTATTATGCTCAGCGAAATAAGTCAAACAGAGAAAGACATGTATCATATGACCTCACTGATATGAGGAATTCTTAATCTCAGGAAACAAACTGAGGGTTGCTGGAGTGGGGGGTGGGGTGGGAGGGATGGGGTGCCTGGGTGATAGACACTGGGGAGGGTATGTGCTCTGGTAAGCGCTGTGAATTGTGCAAGACTGTTGAATCTCAGATCTGTAGCTCTGAAACAAATAATGCAATATATGTTAAGAAAAAAAAAAAAGAAGAAGAAGAAGATAGCAGGAGGGGAAGAATGAAGGGGTAGACGAACCATGAGAGACGATGGACTCTGAAAAACAAACTGAGGGTTCTAGAGGGGAGGCGGGGGTGGGAGGATGGGTTAGCCTGGTGATGGGTATTGAGGAGGGCACATTCTGCATGGAGCACTGGGTGTTATGCACAAACAATGAATCATGGAACACTACATCTAAAACTAATGATGTAATGTATGGGGATTAACGTAACAATAAAAAAAAGTTAAAAAAAAAAAAAGATTACATAATTTTCCAGGAAACTACTATGGCAAAAAAACAAAAGCGCTGCCAATGAGAAAAATAACAAGTTTGATGTAAACCGAGACTTGAAAAGGCAGTATGCCTTTCTCCTTCCATTTTGGACCCCTGCCTCCACTATGAGAATGTGCCTAGGCTAGACTGTTGGGGTAATTCAAGAAAAGCATGGAAGAAAGCCTAATTATGTTAGCCAAGGCCATCCTAACTAGCCATCCCCAAGACCACACCCAGAGTCAGCATGGGTGGACAGTCAACCATAGGGCATGGATACAGAAAAGTGTGGAATATTAGGACCTATTATCAATCTACCCGAGTCTTCAGATAAATAAAAAAGGACAGAGCTGAATTTTAATGTTTTACAATAGGACTCATGGATTTACCATAGATACTTAACCAAGTCACTTTCATGACTGAAGAATTCAATCCCAACTCCAACTTTTAGAAGGGGGAAATAATCAACATGCACCTCTTTATTTGGCTAGGATGATACTGTTTCTGTTTCTAGTACCCTATCAGTCATACGTCCAAGGGTTTATTTTTCTTTCTTTTTTTTTTTTTTTTTTAAGATTTTATTTATTTGCGAGACAGAGAATGAGAAACAGAGAGCATGAGAGGGAGGAGGGTCAGAGGGAGAAGCAGACTCCCTGCTGAGCAGGGAGCCCGATGCGGGACTCGATCCTGGGACTCCAGGATCACGACCTGAGCCGAAGGCAGTCACTTAACCAACTGAGCCACCCAGGCGCCCCTCTTTTTTTTTTTTTTTTTTTTTTTTAAGATTCTTAGCCTCTTTCCGCTATCACCGTACCATGCGATCTATCTGCACAGTATATGCCTATACATCTTACTGTCACCTACTACTAATAAATTTCATTGTATACCAACTCTGCATAACATATTGTACAATAGCTCATCTGATGCTTACATCAGCTTCATGATGTGGGTAGTATCATTAGCTCCATTATGTAAATGAAAAATCTGTGTCTTAGTAAGATCAAATAACTTGCCCAAGTAGTTAACAAAACCCAAAAAACAGAAACTGGCAGAGCTCTAACTTAAACTCAGGTCTTAAGCCCTAAACTAAACTGTGTCTAGGTGGGGGTTTCCATACCCACTCCATGAAATGTCACATCAAGCATATACAGTGCTCTACAATCCTGTTGGGCATTTCTTCTCCTATGAATGGTTCCCAAATGTTGGGAGTCCAATCCTTCTGGTTCTTACTGAATCAGCATGTCTATAATCCAAAACATTTAAGAATCAGGATGAGGGGTGCCTGGGTGGCTCAGTTGGTTAAGCGACTGCCTTCGGCTCAGGTCATGATCCCGGAGTCCCCGGATCGAGTCCCGCGTCGGACTCCCTGCTCGGCGGGGAGTCTGCTTTGTCCTCTGACCCTATCCCCTCTCATATGTTCTCTCTCTCATTCTCTCTCTGTCAAATAAATAAATAAAATCTTAAAAAAAAAAAAAAAGAATCAGGATGAAATGAAAACAAACTTTGTATCTGCAAATATCCTAAGTTAAAAATATTTCTAAAATATGACTGCCTATAAAAATGAAAACATGAAAAGTACTTAGGAAGACTTGCTCAACTCATTCTACTGAAAAAAAAGTCCCATGACGGAGAATTAGAAAATCTAGTCAAGACACAATCTTCACAATTTTATACATGAAAAAGAGAGAACATTTAATCCCATCAAAATATAAAATTTTGTGTGTCTATTTTCCTTTACAGCAAATACATGAATTAGGGATTTTTTTAATGCAATTTATCATCAATATGTAAATGTGACTGTCTTAGTGGCTTGCCACGTTTGATGTGGCCAGGTCCTACAGCCTCTACATCCAAAGAGAACCCTGAATTGCTCTATCTTTGCCCACTTTTAGTATAGAGAGATGCCTTATTTTTTGTCAGTTGGCAGCAACCTTATCCTGAAGGTCTCAGTGTCCTTCAATCAAAACATTATGTGAACTGTTTTCCTGAGTCATCTTTGATTAGGAATTAATTTGAATTTTCTATGACCTCTATCAAGAGGATGATTCTCTTTCAATGATGTTATTGTTCTGAAAATGCTCTGGACTTAAAGATACCATATTTTAGTTTACAATCCTAGACCTTGGTTCAGAAACACGTACATCTGAATTCTTAGGAGTTGTGTGATACCTGCAGCAAGAAAAACGCAAAGAGGGGGCTAACAAAGGTGGCAAAACAAGTTCAGAAGAAAATAAAAGGAAAACACTGTGCTTCATCTTCCCTCCTCCTTCTCATCATTAAATGAGCATTGCTGTTGTCTCCCCAGTAGTCCGGAGAGTTCAGTGCTTGTGGCAAGGTTGCTATCAGATTTTGCAGTTGGGTTTAGATGGATTAGGTATTAAGCAACATAAAGTTCTTCGAAAAACAGGGCATGATCTTTGTACTCTTGGGAGAACATAGGCAAAACCTTATAATCACTTGCTAATTACCCCAGTAAAGTAATTTGTTTTATCTGTCTGCCATTTGGTTTCCTGCAAAGTGTGATAAAAACTATTGGGGGATTTTGCTCAAACTAATTACTACTATTTTATCATGAAGACTGTTCAAGCGTAATCCTCTATCCTTGGCTTGCTTTCTCCTTGAATTTAAAGTCTTATGGTAAGCCAAGAAGTAGTTTAAACATCCCAGACTGTAATAGATACTCCTGATTTTTAGCCTCCCACTCTAATCATGTCCCATGATACCTCCGTATTTTAAGTCAACGGCTGCTAACAAGTGTTGTATATGGCCTCTCTTGGTAGAAAGTTATGAAATGGATAGTTCACTACCAAAAGGAATCTTGTTAGAATTTATAATGACAAATAATGTAGAAACATCATAGTTACATGGTGCCCAACAATTTACAAAGAACTCTCATATACATAATTTCACAGAACCGTCCTAATCATCATGTGAGGTAATATGGTAAATTTTTGTTCAGAAAGTCTTCACGTCCTATCCCATCTCACATCCCAGAAGGAACATTTCTTCACACCACTGATAGTGAGCTCATGACTTGCTTTGGTCAGTGAGATATTGGTAGACATGAGAAAACCAAAGACTTGAAATGTGCTTGCAAAAGTAAGCTTTTTGCCATTGCCAGGAGAAGAACCTAAGAAACTCATCTCAGAAGGATTACAAACATGTGGAGCAGACCTGGACCCAACACAAGCCCAGCTGAGCCCAGCCTAGATCAGCTTCATCCCAGCTGACCTGCTGACATAGAATCCAAAGTAAATGTATATTGTTGTAAGCCTTAGAAATACTATGGTTGTTACCCATCAAACACCTGATGTCATTATTCCTACTTTGCAAAGAATGAGAAAATAAGACTCAGAAGTGCTGTGCTCAGAGTTTCCCAGAAATTAAATAACAGAGCTGTAATTGCCTATATGAAAAGAGAAGAAAAGGTCAGTGACATTTATGAGGCTGTGTTTGACATGCATTTGATATCAATAAAATAAATCTACATCTTGCTAGATGAAAAACAACATATATAAAGCCTGTTTTCCATTTTGTTTTATCTATTCAGAATCAGTTGTAAACACTGATGGCTAGGAAAATGGATACTGACAGTCTCAGTCACAATATTAATGAGATATATTGGCTAATAGAAACCCTCAAGTTTTATTTTCTTTTTCGAGCCCATTAACATGAAATCCAGCTCTGGCAGTATTCTCTCATTTGAATGGCTGGTATGGTTTCCTTGATTGAAATGACTGCTCTGTTGAGTTGGATGAATGGCACTGCTAAAAAGTACACTGTCAAATATTGATAGCTAATTAGATGGATTTTATCATAATAGTCAACTGCACTCACACAAAAAAGGAAGAGCTATTAAAGATCTTGACAAGAAAATAAACTGAGCCCTAGAACCTCACTGTTTATTCAAAGCTCATTTTTAAGTTTAGCATTCCAAGTAGGAAGATGTGTTTTTACAAAACCAGTGAATGATAAACCCAAGGGATTATGTATATATTTTAAGAAAAATCGGTACGAGGGTTACTATAGAATTTCTAGGATTCTTGACCGGCCAGCTTTCTAGAGGTTCTGGATTCCCCTAATTGGTCAGATTGTTACAATTTTCAGGAACAACCTGAGCACATTCTTCTTTCTTTCTTTTTTTAAACATTTATTTATTTTTAGAGAGAGAGAGGGAGAGATACAGGGGGCAGGGGGAGGGGCAGAGGGAGAGCATCTCCAGCAGACTCCCCGCTGAGCACAGAGCCCAACATGGGGCTCAATCTCACGACCCTAAAATCATGACTTGAGCCAAAGTTGGACGCTTAACCGATTGAGCCATCCAGACACCCCGAGTACATTTTTCTAATAAAGAAGTCCAAGGACAAAGAAAAAGAATCGCTGACACTTAAGAGTAAATAGAAAGTTGTGGACCATCTTTAAAGCTTGATGGACAAAGATGTCCATACTAGGTGAAGATTGAGGAACCTATGCAAAGATAAAGAGTAAAATGGAGCACAAATTGGGAATAAACTGAATTAGACCAAACAGGAGAGGGAGAAAAAGGACAACTGAAGAATTTTGCTGACTTCAGCAAGAAATTACCCTGGTAGATTAACTGGAAGACCAGCCCAGAACTAAAGTTAACAAGTACCAGGGATAGTAATGAGGACAGGCCAGGAGCAGGAATACCAACATTGTGGTGTGGGAAAAGGGAGTTGGTGGATATTGAGACTCTTTCATAAATTTCTGGCCCCATAAAATTTGACTCAAGTTAGCATAAATAATAGCAAAGTAGCTACTACCTGCCCACTACACTAGACAGAGAGGAATTAAATGCAGCAATGCCAAAAAATAGATTTATGAAGATACTGAGCTGGTTCAGGTGGACACTGCTGTTTCCTCACATAAAGATTCATGAATTATTCTTGGCAAATGCTCACAAATTATTTGGCTCATTTTTAAGATTCCTTCCAAAATTCCTCCCCCCCCAATTCCTTTATTTACCTTGTTTCTCTTTACCCTATGGATTTTACTGCACGCCTATAACCTTCTCTAAAGGACAGAAAGGGGAATGGCAACAGCTCAATTTAACAAAAAGTTGATTGCGTAGACCGTGTCATGGTAACAACAGTAACAACATTAGCAATCGTATGTTGAAAATCAGCATGCTCCATGAAAATTGCCTGATAGTCAAGGAAGAGCAAAATATAGTCCTTGCCTTCAAAAAGCTTACAGCCAAAGAGGGAAACTCTAATGATAATTTATCAAGCAGTTACTATAACTATAGGTCAATTATTCTAAATGCTTTGCTTCTGTGTATTAACTCATGTCAACCTCATAAAAAAACTCAATGAGATGGTGACTATTATTATCTCCATCTGATAACCGAGGGAAGTGAAACCCATAGAGATTGAAGTAACTTGCAGAAGTTCACAGAACCAGCAAGTCATAGACTCTGGCTTCATAACCCATGCTCTTAACCTCTATGCCACAACACTCCCTGTAATGTATTAAATAGCTAAATATAACTGAACAAAATATAATGCCAAGAATAGAGGCATCCTTTCTGAGAGAAGGCAGAAGGTATCACAGAGACACTATTATTTGAGATCAATAAAGAGAAATTTATTTCAGTCCACTTAGTCATTATAAACTAATGTGAAAAAGAGGGGTGACTAAAATAATCCTTGGACATTTTTAAAAATTCAACTATCATCCCCATCTCTACTTACAAGGTACCAAACACTTAATAATATATTAGAACAAAGTTCTTTGATTACTGAAGAATATATTGGTTAAGCTGTCTCAGACCTTTTAAAAAATGTTAAGACTTCTTTCAGAGCACAGTAACCATATTATTCATCTATCTCTAACATATTGATCCCAGTAATGATTAAATTTATAAAATACTCTGCATAACTGATTAGACCAGGAGTCAGCTATTACAGCCCCTAAGCCAAGTCCCACCCACAGCCTATTTTTGTAAATAAAGTTTTATTGGAACACAGCCATCCTCAATCATTTATGTATCATTTTTGGCTATTTTTGTACCACAAAGATGGAGTAGGGTGCTGCTGGTAGAAATTTTATGGACAGCAAAACTAAAATATTCATTATGTATCCCTTTACAGAAAAAGTTTTCTGACACCTGGATTTTAGGAGGATTTTAGAATGATCCCCCAATTTCATGAAAATTTTGTCCTACCCTCATCAAAAAATGTCCCCATGACTCTATTCAAAGGCTTCTAGAACATTCAAAACAATGCCTACAACATCAGTATTTTCCAAGAAAAAGTAAAACCCAACACCAACCAAGAATCATGTCTTTTCTTTCTCAAACTTTGTCTTTTCAAAACTGTTCAAAGTTATTGATGCCAGAAAGGTTATTCATCATCTTCAAGTAATAAGTATATAGAAGTAGAAGGTACTCTCCTAGGAGCAATAAAATTCACTTTAAAACTATTCTTTAAAACTTTGTACTCTGGCATGGACAGTATGGGTGCAAACAGGTGGCATGAAAGGATGAACAAAAAACATCCAAGATGGGCAGAATATAAACTTATCCATTGTGTCGTTTTTCACAATGGTATCTTCATGGTCCCTTCTAGAAACATGTGCTCCAGATGAAATGATGTTATAAGCATATTCACAGCAATGTACTTAAAATAAAGCTTGAAAATCAGGTTCCTTCTTTTAGCTTTCCAAAGTAAGAATTCAGCAGTTACCTCTGATGCTCATTCTTCCCACAACCTCCTTCACAATTTCTCTTACAGCCCCATCTCTTCATTCTTGCCAATCTAGCCAACCTTCTTCCAGGCTCTCTCCTCTGCAAACCATGCACTGGGGACCAAATGACTGTGTCCTCACACAATTCATATATTAGAGCTCTACCCCCAGGATGACTCTATTTGGAGATAGGGCCTGTGAGGAAGTTAATAAGGTTAAATGAGGTCTAAGGGTGGGGACCTCATGATAGGACTAGTGTCCTTTATAAGAAGGGGAAGAGAGACCAGGGTGTCCCCTACTACACATGTGCACACAAAACTGACAAAGGAAAACACGGCACCAAGTCACCATCTGCAGGCCAGGAAAAGCACCCTTGCCAAGATCACATCAGCCAGCACCTTGATTATGGACTTCCAGCATCCAGAACAGTGAGAAAAACAACTTTCTGTTGTTTAACCCACCCATTCTGTGGTATTTTGTTAGAGTAGCCTAAACAGACTAATACACCAAACCTAAACATCACCTAGGGATTACCTCCCAAAAGTAGCACTTTAGACATGGTACTTCCTCCTCAAGAACATACACTTGGCTGATAGGATCATCTAGTCTTAGGTCAACACAACACCGTTTGAATTACAGCCCTTCGCTAGCATCCAAAGTCTCCCACAATCTCAGTACTTCCAACTTAATTTCCAAACATCAACAACAGTTAGGTGTTTTGCTCACTATGCCTGAATCCACCTTGCTCATCTCCACAACTGCTCGCCCTGAATTGTCCAGAATATCCTCATCTGTTTTGTCCGTTTTAAAAATCCTTCTTCCTTAATAACTTCTGTCAACTATGGCAGCCTACACCAACTTCTTCCTTTGAACCAAACCTACTGCTTATATCACTTGTGTTCACTAACTATATACACATTGAAATTAACCAAGTAGGTCTTCAAATATTTTTTCAATCCACCAAGAGTTAATTAAAACCCAAAATAGAAAAAGAAATAAAGTTGATTTTTACTATAGTAACAAAAAAAATTACCTAATTTACCTAGCAGTATCTTCAGCCAAAACATATGGGATCTATAGAATGAGTAAAAGAAAAACTGAGGCAGCATATATTTTTAGAAAAAAAGTGAATACATATATAATATATATTTCATAGAGATGTCAAATATCTCCAAATTAATTTACAGCAACAAAATATCAGAAAATACGATCATTTGAATCCTGACAAAAATTATCCAAAATCTAGCAAGCACAGAAGAGGTCCAAAGAGTTAACAAAATTTAAGGGAAAGAAAAAGTTGTAAGGGAAATACCTGCATTAAATATTAAATATAAAAAAACTAATTAATACAGTATTGTGTCGGCACAAGAACAGACAACCATATAAACATAGAATAGCTTATGATCAGATACTAGT
Organism: Mirounga angustirostris; assembly: GCF_029215605.1. Classification (NCBI taxonomy): domain Eukaryota; kingdom Metazoa; phylum Chordata; class Mammalia; order Carnivora; family Phocidae; genus Mirounga; species Mirounga angustirostris. The sequence goes on along the minus strand of NW_026991719.1, from coordinate 21,260,462 downwards.
CTATAAAAGACTTCAGTATTTGTTTAGAGAAGCACTCCAAGTCAATGGAAAAGAGGGGCAAAACTGAATATAAAGTAAATTGACTACCGGGAAATAAGCAATATACTCATAAAATTAAATTACATATGAACTATACCATTAACTCTAAAAACAAACCTTAAGAAACAGATGAAAGTAGATAAACACATGCACTCTGTGAAAAAGTCATTTATCAGGCTGAAAGCAGTGAAATAGACTTCACTGCACATAACAGAAAAGTCTCTATATTGAAAATATTAGAACTAAACTTTAAAGGCAAAAATGAAAAGCAAATCAGTGAAAAATCCTGGGAGCAACCATGGCATAGGATTACTATTCTTACTCTCTAAGCAGCTCCAACACTTGGCAGAATGGTGGTATGAAAACATACCCAAATGTTAACAGGGCTTCATCTCTCCATGTCTTTCTTCCCCTCCTCTACTTTACGTATATTTGAAATTTTTAGCAGTGAACTAAAAGACATATGTAATTAGAAAAAAAAATCTTATTACAAGAAAGAAGAAGGAAAATATAAATGAGAGAGGAAGAAATTGCCAACAAGGGTCTGGTTAGCAGAGAAACATTGTTTTTGGTGAAATATTCACTATAGAATTAAAAAATAGAAGACAACTGATATAAGAATTAGCATATAAATGATGGCAAAGGGCTCTCTCCTGGAACGGGGGTTGCTAAGTATCTGATTCTGGAAGGGGCTTTGGTCAAAAGGACAAAGCCAAAGGAAAAGAACTTTGGAATATACTAAAAGCAAAACCAATTTCATAGAGTATAATATATGGCTCAATTATATACTCTTAGACTGAATAAAATGTTATAATCCAATTGAAAGCTCTCTACTTCCATCTTATGGTTTATGAATAGTCACACAAGTCTACAGGTGAATTACTACATCAGTACTGACTTTTGGATAATAGATTGATATTGTTAATACATATAAAATCAGGGAAATTTAAGAGGGAGAAAATCATGTTTTCAATATGGACCATGTATCAGCAGACAATCCCAAGTTGAAATCAAGAACTTACTGTTTGTGTCCTGCTTAAAATAATCTGTGTTAAGAAGTAGAGTGCTACTGGATTGGGGGTTTGAATAGAGTTACATTTTATTCATCACTCTAACAATTATTTATAGAGTATCATGTGCCTTTGACATATGGAAGAGTCAATACAAGGAACAAATTAAGTATCTACCTACGCTGAGGAGCTCTCCGCTCAATGCGAGTCACACAGAGTAAAGAGGCAACGATGCTATAGTGTGCTAAGTGTTGGCATGGAGACAGGCAGAGAGTTCTGACACTATGTAAGGAGCATTTCCAATATGAGAGGTCAGAACCAACTTTCTGAAAAAAAGGTCTTTTAAAGCAGAGACTTGAGAGTCAAAGTTAGCTACATTAATACAGAGAAGAAAAGAGTTAAAGGCCAAGGACAAAGGCACACAGCTCAGAGGAAACAGCAAGCACATCTTGTCGCTACAGCATACAATGTGAAGGGAGAGGGAGGACAAAAAAAAAAGCTCAAGAGTTTAATCAGATAAAGGATTCGGACCTCTCCTAAGGGCAATGACAAAACATTTAAACAGGAATGGGAGGTGAGATATAATCAGGTCTCCGTATTTTAAAAATCCTCCTGGCTGCTATACAGAGGAAAAAGAGGGAGAGTCAGTGAGTTCAGCTCAGTTTCATACAATGAGGTAAGATAGTGGCCTAAGCCAGAATAGAATGATGGAAGACACAGAGACATTAAGTTTTAGAAACATTTAGAGGTCAGAATCTTTAAGATTCAGTGATTGCATTTGGGGGAAGTAAAGCCTTTGAATATCCATACAACTTAAGTCATCAAATTAACTGGCATAAAGTTTTTCATTAAATTCCCTTATCCTTTTGATACCTGTAGAATCTGTAGTGGTGTCACCTCTTACTACTGATACTGATTGATGGTGTTTTCTCTTTTCCAGATGAGTCTAACTAGAGGTTTTTCCATTTTATTCATCTTCTCAAAAAATTACCTTTTGGCTTCATTGATTTTTTTTTTCTGTTGTTAACTTCTGTTTTGTTGAAAACATTGATTTCCACACTGATCCATCTTTGTTTCTTCTACTTATTTTTTTGTTTCATTTGCTCTTCTTTTTCTATCGCTTTCTGTTTCACTTGCTTTTAAGCTTTATTCCTTGAGAGCAGAGCATCATTTTATCTAGAGCTGGTTTTTCTCCATTTCCGAGTACTCTTCCCGATAGCCTGTGAATTATGACGTTTTTCCCTCTGGCTGGTGGGAACAGTAGCTATTCCCGGCCCTGTGTGAGCACTGAGGATTGCTCCCTCAAATCTTTTCAAGTGACTCTTACCACAGCTTCCAGTAGTTCCTTCACTAGTACGCAGTGATCAGTGGTAAACTGATGACTCAAAGGGGACTCTCCACAGATTCTCTGGAGTTCTCCATCTGTGCAGCTCTGCCCTCTCACTTACTCTATTCTGCATTCTCTAGCCTCTAGAGGTAGTAATGGGAACAGAGAGTTCCAAGACTAGAATAACCATCTCAGCAAGTCCTGCCTAGATGTGCCCCTCTTTTTATAATGTGTGGGTAACCCATCACCCCCATGGCTCTGACTTCTCAGCAAAAATCTGCAAGAAAAAAAATTCCCATTTCCTCCTGAGTCAACTGACTTTTGGGGCCAGGAGGGTCCATCATTGGTAGTACGCAAGGAAGAAAGCTAAGTACCTGGCTCTTAGCACCACTATTTACGACACTCGAATTAGTTAGGGGGTGAAAAGACCTATGATTCCAAGTTCCTTCCAATCTTATCATTTCATATGCAAAGATAAAGGAATCATTTTAAAATACAGTAGGAGAGAAAAGTCTGTGCAACAGGCAAAAAAAAAATGTTATTTCAACAGATTAAAATGAATGGCTAAATGACAGAAATGAGTGAAGGAGGATGGCTATTGTTTCATTAGCAGTGTAAGGGAAGTAAAAGGCATTGTATCACTGACGTACTGTAATGTTTCCACATTTAAGGAGCTTCTCTGAAAAGCCAGCAACCTAGCCTCAGGGTCATTCTCTGTATCCACAGTGGGCCACAGCACGTGCAACATTAATTATAGTCATTAAGGGAGAAGTCTCTAAAATGCCTTCAACTTAGGGTCTCTCCCAGTGAAAGCTCAAGAAAAAGATCTTCTGACAGACGTTTGCATTCCTCTGCTCTTGATTCAGCTTTTATCTTAATAAGAGGGAAAAAATTACAGGGCTGCAACATGTCAGCCTTTTGAAGAGTTACTTAGAGGACAGTATCAATACCTTCTCCTACCTATCTAAGCCCACCTTTCTTCTAGGTGACTGATTCATAATTCCCATGTATAAAATATGGGTAAAGGCTATTAATCTGGAGTTTCTCCAAATATGAGAAAATACAGGCCAATCCTCGCAGTTTCAAGTTTCCAAATATCAACAAACTTCATTACCGGGGGTAATGGAGTGGCCCAGGGAGGTAGGCAATTTCCATGTTATCTTTGGAATATACTTTATATAACATCAAGAGTCACAAGTTCAATTATTTTCCCCTACCACCTGTTTTTGCCTAATTTAATACCAGCTGAGGTGTTTCAAAGCAGAAATACGGTCAAAGCGGAATATGCCCTTAGACCAAGCAACCCCAACCCCAACCCCTACCCTGGGTTCTCACTTCAGAGGGACCAGCTCTGGCCTTCCTCTAGCCACAGAAGCCTTCTCCTTCTCCTTCTCTTTCTCCTCTAGAGGCCTTCCTATCTCTGGGTAGGAAGAGGAACCTGAAGGTCCAGGGGTACATCTTCACTTAGAAACCATTCCCTCCCCTGCCATTGGATACCAAAGATCCAGAATTCCCAAAGTCTAGAGTAAGAGATCACTTCCCTGGATCTGGCCTCCTGAGGTTGGCAGCGCTGCAGCATGCACACCGAGAAGCCACAGGCAGCAGTTTCCTAAGATGCAGAGAGTGGCAGGAGGGAAGGTTCACAAACCTGAGCATGGCCCCTCTTTCTAAGAGACAGCACAAGGTGTGGGAAATAAAGGCAAGCTGAGGGCCCAAACCCCTGAGTTTTATGCTTTCCCTGTGTGAGGCCTGCCCTCACCGAGACCCTGGATAAGAAGCCCATCAGTCACCCTAAGAAGTGATTCAAGCTGTTTAAGTCCAAAAGTTCAATCACACATGCACAGGATGAAGGGAAAACTGGGGAGACTGCTAGGTTTCATCTCTTCAGGCTACCCTCCTCTCTCCTCTCCCAGGTAAGAGGTTGCTCAATCTCGTGCCTCTAACTTCGTAAGACCAAGGAGAGGGCACAGAAGCACCAGGAGATCCCTGGTCCTTCTTGCCCTCAAGCCTCATTGGCCAAAGGCTTAAACCTGAAAGGAAAATACAATGAACTCCAAAATCTAAATCCACCATGTTCTTTTCCGTCACTTCTTTCTATCTCCCCTTCTGAGGCTAAGAGACAACCAGGCTCATGGAACACTCTTGTGCTTAGCACAGAATGGCTGCAGACGGAGGATAGGGGAGACTGCTGGATTCCAATTAACTTCGCCACTTAACTTTGATTGCTGTGTTACTCTGGATGAACTTGCTGTTTATTAGTAAATGGGGGTGAGGCTCTCAAAGATTAATGATGGCAGTGACTGTAGCTACACAATAGGCCCCAGATGTTCCCATACTTATTGCTTCCTCTCCTTGACCCTCTTTCCTGCAATTACGAGAGAGAAAACACAAATATGGCATTTAGGAAACCTGACATAGGCCCAAACTACTGACATGGTTAGGGCCTGAACTCTGAACACCACTTTGTCTCATATTCAGAGAAGTGCCATAATACTGATACCAAAAGGGAAAAAAGTCATACCGCACACTTGAAAGTGGGAGTAGAGAAAAAGTGGAAGATACATCAAACATGTATAATGGTTTGATATCAATGCCAAATCTTGATGAAAAAGCCACACTCTACTACATAGCAAGTTCATGTATTCACAAAATTAATCATAGAAAATAATCCATACCGAGGGCTCTGCAAAGAAATTACACATGTTGATCAGCTGTTTTCAGGCTGATCTTACTGGTCAGTCATCTCTTTCAAGTACAGAAATTTCGTCTATCACTTCCACTTCTCTTAATTGCCTACCTACCACAGAATTTTGGTTAGTGAATCTTAGAAGTAATCCAGTCTAGGGGCGTCTAGGGGCTCAGTCGTTAAGTGTCTGCCTTTGGCTCAGGTCATGATCCCAGGGTCCTGGGATCGAGCCCCACATCGGGCTCCCTGCTCGGCGGGAAGCCTGCTTCTCCCTCTCCCACTCCCCCTGCTTGTGTTTCCTCTCTCACTGTGTCTCTCTCTGTCAAATAAATAAATAAAATCTTTTTAAAAAAAGAAGTAATCCAGTCTATTTAGAATCGCAACCAGATTTTATCACATCAATTTTTTCCCAAAACTAACAGATCAAAGACCAATGACAACGTAAACCTCCCAGTAAGCTACAGGCATAAGGAGAAGAGATTCCTAGTTTTCACCAAATCTGGTTCCTTTCTTCTTCCTGTGTACCTGGACTCTCTCACCATTAGACAAGACCGTGTGATTAATTCTGGCAAATGGAGTGGCAGGGAGTGGAAAAGATGTGATTCACTTTCACACCGAGACAGTGAAAAAGTTACATCACTCCCCTCTACAGCCTGGCCTCAGCAAATACAAAGCCATGTATCGTGAAGGTAGGATCACAAGATGGTAACTGCCTGGAAGGAAGCCTCACTGGACAAGCTCTAGAACTGCAAAAGACTTTGTGAGAGTAAGAAGTAAGCCACTGAGATGTAGAGGAATTTTTTTGGTTGTTCTAACTGTAGAATTACCTACCCTATCAGAAGGGGGATAGGCAGGTCCTCAATGTAAAGATATTTAATACATTAGAGGCGATTTCATAAATGTGATCATTACACCAAGAGATCACTGAGTTGATTTGATAGCACATTTAACGTGTATTTATCACTGAATTTTGATACTCTTAGTCCAAAAAGCTTCTTAAGTTTATGAACAAATCTTGTCTGAAGTTTAATTTGAGGGCCTATTAGTTAGAATTACCTGGATGCATTTCTGGTATCAGACATCAAATCATCACATCATACTTGACCTAGGAAAGAAAAAAAGAACCAAAGACAATCTATTATTTTTCTCCTGCCCCAGGCTCATAAATATACCTTACCCCTTTCACACACACATACACAGAGTCACAAAAACAGATGCATAGTCCACTGTATGCCAGAGCTCTGTTAAGTATCAGGAATAGAAAATTAAATAACACATGATCGCTACTCTCCAGGGAGGAAAGGGGGAGGTGGGGAGAATCACACAAACAATTATGACAGAGTGTAGTAAGATCTGTGATCCAGACAGAAGTGGGAGCTCAGTAGAAGGAGAAACACATTCTACTCAGAGGTATATGATGATGTCCTTACAGAAGAGGTGACACAAAGTCACTACAGGAAAAATCACGTTCTAGATAGATAAGGAGAAGAATATTCCAGGCAAAGGCATAGCATGTGCCAACATGTTGAGTCACAAAAGAACTTGCCAAGTATTTAGAGACTAGCTGAAATATCGTGTGCTTGTAGGATAACTGAGGGACAGGAGTCAAGAAGAGCAAGTCAAAACAGGATCACAAAGCACATCCAAGCCAAGGTCTTCCACTTAGCTATTGCTGAAGAAGTCACTTCAAAACTCGGTGGTTTAAAACCATAGTTCATTAAGAGCTCTCCTGTTTCTTTTGATTGACTGGGCTTACACTGTGGTTCTTTTGGGAGGTCTATACTTTAGCAGTCAAAGGTTGGCTGGGGCTTTGATCCATGTGAAAGTTCAACCCACTGGGCTAGAGGTTCAAGATGGCTCACCCTTAGGGTTAACAAGTGATACTAAGAGCACAGCTGGAACTTTCACCTGGAGCACCAACCCTGAGCCTCTTCGCATGGCTTGTACTTCTCATGAGCTGGCTGCTGAGTTACAAGATAGAGTGCCCCAAGAGCGAGTGATCCAAGAAAAGGGAAGTACTCATGGCTAGTCTCTTAACTCCTGAGCCCAGAAACTGCAACAGCATTTCAGTCATATTCCTCTTAGAACAGTCAGAGTCCATCCATATTCAATGGGAGTAACATAGACCCAATTTCTCAATGCAAAGAGTATGCGACCATCTTTAATCTGCTACATAGGGCAATGGCTTGTACTGAAGGCACTGAATAGAATGCAAACAGACCCATTTAAAGAGGAGATGGATAGGAGAGAGTTACATTCAAGAACAATGACACTGATGGATTGCATGTGGAGGCGATGAGAACAGAAAGCAGAAGCTCAATTATGAAGAAATGAGTTCACCTGAGAAATTAGGAGGGTCTGAAATCCTGATAGCTTCTAGAAGGCTGCAGACGAGGTGGGGGGAATAACATTACAGGAGACATTAAGGACAGGGCTGGTGGCTAGTTTGATACAGAGACAACAGAGGGAAAGAGAGCAAACAATCAGTCCCAGGTACCTAGGTTCATGTCTAAGTGAATGGTGATCTCATTATAGGAAAAAGTAAAGATTAGAAAAACAAAGTATGATGATGAGGGGGGGCAAAGAGGGTAAATTACAAACACAATTTTATTTTTATAATGTAAATGAATCTCTTCTAATGGACAAAAGTTTGTTTTTAAGGGAACAAACAGACATTCCATTTCTGCAGCACTCAGTGGTATCTTTCTGATCTTTTCTATATTCAATAAAGTACATATTGTCAAAGGAAGAAGTATTTTCCCTTCCTCTTTATAATTTTATCTATAGAAAATTCCTTGGCAAACTTGTCAAGATCCTATCACCTGGAAAAAAATTAAATTTAATATATCTGCCTCTATTAGAAAAAAAGGGAGATTTTATAAACTCTATGTTTGTCATTCAAGTTCAAGACACACATTTTCTACAAAGCAGTGTTCCACTCTCTTCCATTTTTTTCAGAGCCATCTTTCAGGATATAAATAACTTACATTTTAATCACTGACAAGTGTGAGGCTTTAACCATGTCAGGTGAGCCCTCACTTGACTTCCCTGGCAACAATGAAGTGAGATCAATCATCTCCACAGACATCTACTCAGAGGGCCCAGTAATCTCGACTCTGCAAAGTGAATGGAATGCCAACTACAGATGCTTTGTCACCAAGCATAAAAACAGCACCAGTGCTCTTACTGTTCAGCATTACTACTGCCCACGATTGGCTACTGGCAAACTGGAACGAAGCACGGACCTCAGAGAAACTCCACACAACTGAGTCAACTCTAAACGACCACGTGTGCCACAGACTATATATATGGACTCTAGGATTATGCCCACACCATGCAATAGAAAATCGCTTGAAAAATGCATTTTCTTTGGATCTTTATTTTGGATTTTAATTAATTTTATTATTACACAGAATCCTCAGACTTCATCAGTCTGGAGAATCCCACTGACGTTAGAGGATCGAATTTCTCTGGATCTCACCATCCAAGATTTCTAGCCCCATACAAGCATCCCCCATTCATGCTGCTCAGCCATTTATTTCTAGGGGTTGCCAAGGAATGCCTCATGTATGCTCATGACCAAGGTCTATCAGTTCACACTTGACACTATTTCTTTAATCTCTTGAACCTGTGTCCTTCCATGATGACTGCTGAGGCCCCCACGTATGACCAAGCTACATGAAGGTACCTGGCCTCCCCCTCTGTCACCATGGTCACATCACTTCCCACTAGATACATACCACTTCCAAATACCTTATGGCTTTTATCATCTGGAGCCCTGAATCAATTAGCTCTCAAAGAGCATCTCATTCCCTTGTGCATATGGTCTCCTTCAGACCCACCCCACCTCACTGTCAGATATACTCAAATGGGACTCTGGGCCTGGCTTTTATTCCAAGCAAAATGTCCGCAACTGTTACTAGTACAGATCACAAAACAAGCTCATGGAGACTTTGAGCCTAAATGTAAACTTTCCAAATGATACTCTGCTTTTCTGTTGCTATTTGTTTTCCCCTGTTTCAAAACTTCTACTCTGAGGGTGACATCAGTGAGATGGCAAACAAGGAAGCTCCAGGCCCTCATTCTTCCATGGTAACATTTTGAAAAATAACTGAAGGCTGACAAAAATAACTTTCGAAGAGTCAAAAATCTACAGTAACCAAACATCTCATCAAGAAAAAGGTACATTTGAAATGGCTTTGACCTTTTACTTGCCTTTGCCAACCCACCCTTCCTCCCCAGTGCAGTATCGTCAGGAGGAAGTGGCCCAATCCCTGGTTTCCCCCCTCGAGCCACCGGAAGAGTAGAACATATGTCCAACATTCTCATCTGTCGTAGCCTATCTAGCCTTGTGCAGAAAAGGTATGTCAACCCCTAATCTAGGGAACAAAATGAACAGAGTCAAGAAGGCTAATTAGGAGGCCTCAGAGAAAGCATGGCTTGAGGTCATGTCTAAATGGAGGGGCTGACAAGAGGAAAGAGATTAAGCCAAGAGATAACAAACTCGCAAAACAGAAGCAATTTAACTCAGAGGGGCCATAATGAGGAACAAAACTAAAGCATTTCCAAAATTATGAATAGTAAAATCACTGGCCAACACCAAATTTAGGAGGAGAAAGCTCATTCTGGTGAATGCTCTGGGCATGATGGAGTGTGAGGTGGTACCAAGAAATTCAAGTGCAAACTAGACCAGAGGACACGCTTTAACCTCTAGGTTACAGAGTCATCAATACGGAGATGATTGATGCAAGTTAGGAGATGATGAAATCTCCACGAGAGAAAACAGGAAGAGCAAAAGGCCAGGACTGTGCAGACAACAAAGATGTACACTGAGGGAACAAATTTGACAAGTCAGTCATTCACCAAATGCAGGTATCACTAGACCTAAGAATTTATCTCCTGTATTTCCTAACATTGTAAATGCATTCTCACTTTATATGCTCTTCTAAAAATCTGTACTGACTATAGGGGCGGGTGGCTCTGTCACAATCTCAAGGTTGTGAGATCAAGCCCCTGTGCTCAGCGGGAAGTCTGCTTAAGATTCTCTCTCTCCCCGTCTCCCTCTGCCACTCCCCTTGCTCGTGCTCTCTCTCAATAAATCAATCCTTTAAAAAAAATCAAAAATAAAAATAAAAATCTGTACTGACCACATAAAGGGTGCAAAGCATCGATTGCATCACGTGGTAGAGAGGAACAGGAAAGAACTTGGCTCCTGTGCTCAAGAGTTTCTAACTTCATTGGGACAGGACAGGCAAGAGAAGAGAATCACAAAGTTAACCACAACTTGGGAACAATGAAGATGAGGTAGGTCCAAAGAATAAGCAACCTAAAGCTTACGCATTAAAATACAGAAGTTACAAACATAAAGCATGTGGAATATTTTACAGTCTCATTTTATGGCTCTCTTGTACCTATAGAGAATGCTCCCAAGCCTGGAGGGATGGAAATGATAGCTCCTAAATCTTACTCATCTATCGTCCACTATTGAACACTGCAGGCATTAAGTCTTTCCAAAGGGGTACCATGGTAACATCAATACACTTGCCTTGATTTTTGATTACCCCACTCACTCTGTAACATGCCCTTTGAGTCCTTTTTTCTGTGCTGCTCTACTTGACAAAACCAGCTGTCCATTGTCCTACTTATACATGGAGAAAAATAAATTTATCAATAAAACCTGCTGGACGGATTCCTTCTAATCTATCCAAAAATCAGGGCCTTGAGGCATCAAAGCTCACTCCAGCTGTGATCTTTTTCTGCAAGGTAATGGCAGAAGTGCAACACAGTCATGGAAGCATTTTCCTCTAAAACTCGCTTTTAATCACATCATTTTATAATGTAAATAGCCAAGTGGCTTACACGGACTCAGGCCGTCCAGTCCTCCTGGGGCCTCCATACTCTCACTGGCTGACCTCTAAGAAGAGCCAAGGGTAAAGAAGAAATGCACTGAAGCAAAATTGACACTGATTAGAAAGTGTTTAAGGGGGGAAAAAATGTAAAAACCTCTGTTTTTAGACAAATCCCCAGATCAAAAAAATCTTGGTAGACCAGTTAAGAAAAATCTCTGCTTCTGAAGAGACCAACCTCTGGGGAAGCTTTCACAGATGATAAAGTTAGCAGTCGCAGTGATTGAAAGGGGACATTATACTTTAAAATGTAATGCTGTTAAGACAGATGTGGTTAGGAAAAGGAAAAAAAAAAAAGACTACACTGCACATATCTAGAAAACGAAAATAGAAATAAAAATGCCTACTTAGCCATATTTTCCTAGGAGTTAGTCTATTTATCTGTTTTCAGTTAAGGAGGGAAGGGTTTGAGTAAAAGCTATCCTCCCTGTCAACAGGTTAAAAAGTGATCAACAGTCAGATAAACTTTCACAAACTGATGGATTTTTATTCCGCTCAATTATTTACTGCTCACTGAAGGACCCTCTTCCCCATCCAACAGGAAATCACCTTCCTTCAAAATGAAAAACATCCATCAACCTACACAATACAAGTTTTATTATACACATAAAAATCCTTATTTTATCCCCAGCCAATGTTTCATGGGGTCACATCACCCTATCTAAATAATAGTGGAGTTCTGGAATCAAGAATGTCTAAGAAAAAAATCTTTGTATTGCAAGAAGCTTCCTGCATCTGTTGTGGTTTTTTTTGTTTTGTTTTTTTAATTCACAAGCTATAGCAACAAATTAGAGTGATCTACAGAATCCAGGGAAGCATGGGCTGGTTTTCCAATTCCTTTGATGAAGACTAAACAATTTTTTCCTCAGAGTTTCTTAGAGTTGACCATGTTTTTGTTAGGGTGGGGACTGGGTTTGGGGTGAGCATGAAGGAAGGTGTTTTCCCTGAGTTTAGCTCGCGCTGTTTGATCAACAGGACTAATGCCACAAAGGAAGAGATACATAAAAAGAGGCTCATTAGAAAAACCAGACTTTTAAGGAAATAAAGTATGTATTGTATTTGAAATTCTGCAAAGTCTGGAGAAAGGAGCAGTTGGTATGTGTGTGAGTAGCTGAACAAGTCTTTCATTTAGACATGAAGCATTTATAGCACAAATCATATAGATGCCAGTCCGTGTTTGCAACATGACTTAGTCCCTAAAGCAGTCAACTGGATTGACAGTAATTTGGCTGCCACAGAAGTCACTCCATAGATCATAAGAGTTGATTGGGTGAATCTGCTGCTTTGCAGGCTTTTCCTTCCTCCTCCATGTGTATTTTCCTACAAGCACTGTAAGTGATCAAAAAAGTGTACTTGTCCCTGAGAGCAGAGACTCATTCTTCAGCTGAAGATACACAAGTAACCAAGATTCAGGGCCACACATGTTCACTGCACCTGCCAACTCCTCTTGCAATCTACCAACGTCTCACCTTTCAAAACCCACCACGGGGACATTTTCTTGGCACTATTGATTCCAAGTATTACAGTAACTTATATCTGCTACTTTATTTTTTATCATCTTATATCATGCTACTCACACTACTTGTAAAATGACAACCACCATTGGCAGCATGAGGTAAATATTGAAGTGGCCACCTACTTTGGGCATTTCCATAATAATGGAATTTTTTGCTATAAATGTAAACTGCATTTCTAAACAATATTATAAATAAACACTGCCAAATTTATTCTGAAGCCTCTAGTTTACACTGGCACTTTTCCATAATGTCTAATTTTAGATAGTAAATATCTAATACTAATATCTCTTCTATTTGCATGAGCAGAAAATGTTTTTCCTGGTTCTTAGAAATGAAGCTATCAACCTTATTAGATTACTAGGTAGTCTGGGGTCTTCAAATACCAACATAGAATAAACTAACAGCTGAACTGTTCCACCTTAAAGACGGTCTTATCTTTTAATTTGCCAGACCACACATATTCCAATTTTTCCTCATTGAGCAGACCACTGGTCAACAATTGTTTGAAATAGCCAAGCATTTCTGTGTATTTGCTGTGGAGACAGAGGGCATACTTGGAACTTAACCTAAAACTGTATTTAGTCAATTAGACAAATCTTATATTGAAAGACTGAACTACACTCTCAAAGTCCATAATTATCATTACACACTTTTAAAGCCTTGGGAGCACAAATGCCACAAGGTTGATAACAGAGTTTCACTTTACTGCTACAGAAACAAAACATCTCAAAACAAATAGGAAAGCAACATTCAATAATCCAGCCAAGACAACATCAAATTTAATTTGGCACATCTGAAGGGTCAAGCATACAGCAAGGCAACATTGATTAAACTCTCTCAGCAAAGATCAATCGAAGAGATGTCAGCAAAGTCACCACAAGAGAGAACCATCCAATTCTGAAATGTCAACAAAAACAAAGCTGTGATATCTGGGTTTCCACCCTGCAGTGCATGGATCTTGAATATACCAACTGCATCACCCAGATTGTTGGATTTCTACCTTACAAGAATTTGAAGAAAAGCTTTGTCAATCTATTTGGCCTTTTATTTAGAAAAATTACTAATTACTCACTTTTGTGAGTAAATAAAAAAGACGACTCTATTTGGGTTTGGAATAGGTTAGCTTCACCAGGCCAAAGGAAGACATTCAGCAGAGTCAACCACCTGAATTAATATTATTTATCATTTAAAAGGCTACATTAAGACACCCCAACTAAAACTTTATTCACCATCCTGCTTCAATGTCTGAATTTCCATCAATATTAAATCACTTCTTGTCATCACCGTCTCCAGATGTCTCCTTAAAAATGCAAATATTCCTGGGAAACAGAGTGTACCTAGGGTTGTAGCTTCCAAACATAATGTCTTTTTGTAATTTAGGGGCGGGGGGAAGTGCCCTGGTGGACCAATGCTTGTGCAGTGGAGCAAGGCTGTGCCTCTGGGTTCAATTTCAGCCCTGACCAGCCTCCACAACCTGCAGCGTTTGTGGACAATTCTAGGCTGCCTGTTGATGGTCAATTACCCCAGCTCTCATTTCCTTGGGAGCTTCTGTATTTCTGTTGGATGCTTGTGAAAAGTCATTAACCGTAGGCAAAACCTTCTTGCAAGACCCCAAAATGAAATTTCATCACTACTGTATTAGTAATCCTGAGAAAAGACTTAGCCTCCCAGGCTGCATCTGCCTAGAACTTCAAGGACTGTTGATCCAACCAAGACTCTTCGCCCTGACCCCCACGATGGTAGCCCCAAAAGGAGACCTTCTTAGTCATTCAATGCTGTTTAGTTTCACTCCTCATCATTTCCCTACCTGTAACCAGCTCTTTCTTCAAATGACAATCTTCTAATACTTTTATTTCTGGAGCTTTGATTCAGTGGTGTGCTAGAACTGGTTCATTCGGGTCTGCTAGACGCAGCCAGGTGTGCACAGCTCCCCACTCTACGCTTGCTAATGTTATGTTGGTAGCCTGAAATCAGGCATAATGGGAGTATTTATACTATGGAAATCAGCAAACACTACAAATCAGGGCTTTTTGTAAGTGAAGAGCCAATTTTTAGACATTTACCAGCACACCATTGGATTTTCAAAAATGACAAAGTTCTCCTACTCTCACAGAATTACTTTCTTCTTTTTGTTGCTTTTTTTTTTTTAAGTCAGTCAACTGAAAAATGGTTCCCCCAGGATATCACCATATATTTTGAAGCCCTCTCAAGTGGAAGTAGGCCATTTTACCATATTCCTAGAACGGATTTCTTTTAGGAAGCTCTTTAAAGCCTTATATTTAAGAAATACTTCTCCTTGGGGCACCTGGGTGGCTCAGATGGTTAAGCGTCTGCCTTCGGCTCAGGTAATGATCCCAGGGTCCTGGGATCGAGTCCCACATTGGGCTCCCTGCTCCTTGGGAGCCTGCTTCTCTCTCTCTCTCTCTCTCTGTCTCTCATGAATAAATAAAATCTTTAAAAAAAAATACTTCTCCTTTATACCATTCTAACATCTGATATATATAAAAAATTCTATAATCATTTAATTCATTAAATTTTGTCACACATCTGCCTCCCCACTTTACTGAAAGCTACTTGAGGGCAGGAGCCATGTTATAGTTATTGTTGTACATCCAATAGATTCTTCTGACTTCCTATTGCTGTCAAATATTTCTCATCCTCGTAGAAGCATTTCAACTTTCGAAGACAATAGCACCTGGCTCTACTTCCCTCTGCAGCCCCTCCTTGCAGTCACATCTGCATCTTGAGCAGCTTCCTCATAGTCAATGAGAATTCACAGTCCTCCTTTCAAACCTGAGCCCAGCTCTCTTGCTGGGCAACTTCAACATCCTTGAGAATGTGTCATGCAATTTATAGTGTAGGGGTCAATGGCAGACTGCCCCAAGATGAGCCATTTTGGCAAGCGAATTATTTTAAGCTGAAGGCAATCAAGATCCTTTGGGTTCAAGAGAAACTTCTGCCCCTCTCTTAACTACATATAAGAAACTAAATTGGAGGGTCTTTCCAGAATAAGGCTTATCAGCAGTGATTAACCTTATCTGAGTAACCCATCTGTAAGGCAGGACAAACATCTGTTTACCAAACATTTGCTTTTTCATCTTCCTATGAATTGCATTCCTTCCCTTTGAAGTCCTAGACCCCAAACCCTTCTCCTTAGTTCAGGATGACATATATACCTCATTTTGCCTGTCTTTGGAATTTGCATGTCTGTGTGGATTCCCAGAACCCATGCTATTACATTTGATTTTCTCCTGTTAATCTGCCTCATGTCAATTTGATTCTTAGTCCAGCTAGAAGAACCCTTGAAGGGGACAGGAGTTCCTGCTCCCTGACAGTAGCCACTATGGTCAGATATTTTTTCAACCACATTCTACTTCAGCTATTATCTCCTAAAGACCATATCCTGGACCTTCATTTCTCCGGGGCATTTTCCACTTCAAATATACTGTGGGGGGAAGAACAAGAATTTTCCCTCTACCCTTCAAAGTTCTTGGCCAAGATGCCCCCAACCCTGGAATAAAAGACATTAACAGGAGAAAAACAAACACAAGTTTAATAACATGTATACCTCCTGCGTACATGCTAGAGGCCTAAGCAAAGTGAGTAATTCCCCAAAGGGCTCAAGCCATCACCTTAAATACCATCTCCAGCTCAAGACAGAGGATGTCAGGGCCGGCCAAGGGGGGCAGGGTGGCGCAGTTATGCAGTTATGGGAGGGTAACAGGTAAAGCACAGGAAACAAGAGTATGGTTGTTTTGCAGATTGAAGTCCTTGCCTTCTCCAATGTTAAGAGTCTTAGAAATTTAGAGTCATCCTCTTCCTGGTACAGGGAGGGAGACAGCCTTACAAATCAAGATTTCCCTTAAACATGTAAATGTCTCTTACAAAATAACTTCTTCGTTTTCAGAGCTTATCCTGTGTCTGCAGTTTCTTAAAAATAATCAGCTCAAAATAATCCTTATGCCAAAGAGCCGTATTTTCGGATGGCAAATTCTGCTCATATTCAATACCGAACTCCAAGTTTCCACTGACTGAAACAACAGCTCTTCTTCCATTATACATGCGGCTCCATTTAGCCGGACTCTCTACAGTCTTTCCTTCAGTCTTCCTCTCAGGTCATCATACCCACCCTTCCAGTTCCGCCTTTTTCCCTGTAAAACTTAAATCCCATGAAGAGCCATTTCAATCCCTTTCTTGCTAGCACTTCTAACTCATTAACTCTGCCACCTTCTCTCCTCCTGTATCCAGCCTGCTGAGGGACACAAAAAGAAGACAATGGCGCCGATAGGTTCCCTGACAGAGTCATGGTCTCCAACTGCAGGTGGCCTCCAAGGGGCACTCAGCAATCCTGCTAGAAATCCCTAATCTGCTCTTGCTTTCATTGAAAAAACTTTTTCATCTTGGTGAAATATACCTACTTAATACTTATTCTTTCAACCATTTGTGTTTTGCTTTCATTTTTACAGGAATTTTTTGAAACACTTACCACATTAACCGCTCTCCTAGAAACCCCAGCTGTATTCTTAGCTCCTTTCAGGGGACAAACTTTGCTCCTGAATCACAGGTAAGAGTAAGGCTCTCATGCAAGCCCACTGCTAACATCTGCAAAGCCCAGGGCAAAAGTACAAATGGAAGCCTTCAGCTACAGCCTTGGCTTCCCCATTTTTTTTCCTACCCTGCTCTTTCCCACACCATGAGAAGCCTCCCTAACAAACCTAAGGACAGCCCAACTCATATGGCTAAGCTCCATCCACGTCCCCTGACCAGATGCCTCTTGGCCACCCCTCAGACCCAAGGGTCCTAACACCTAATGTCATACTCCTCCCTTAGGAAGACAGACTTGGGGAAGAAAATTGTGCAGGCCCTCAAAGTGAGCAGAGATACTAGGGAAGAAAATTCCAAGGTCTCAGCTACCTGGAGCATGGTTAAGAAGGGGAGTCTCAAACTCGGGGGGGGGGGGCGCATATCCCATTAGCTCCATGGACCTGTCAGCCTTTAAAGAGGGTTGGAGGACCAGAACAGAGGGCCCACTCTGTTCTGGACACTAAGCAGAGGGCCCAAGGCCAGAGTTCTGGGCATCTGGGTTCTCCTCACTTCTTCATACTGCACCATTAACACCCTACACTTCAGCCATACCAAAAATTTTGCTATTTCACAAATACGTGAGAGAAAACAGAATATGCCACCCTAAAATATACCACTTTGGCATTAGATTATTTTGAATTAAAGTTACTTAAGAAACAGCCAATACAAGAAGGCTAGTCTAACTCTCCTTCATCCCCCTGAAAGCAAGAAATATATCTCCCATATGAGAGGTGCCCTCCATGTATAGAGAGGGGTAGAAGGCATCATTATCACCAGACATATGGAAATTAGGACCAAGAAGGTTATATGAACAAACCTGGTTACTTCACTCATTTGGTACCCCAAACCCAAACTTGTATCTTATTAATTATTGACAAATTTTTGTCTACAAGGTATAAAAGCTGCCTGCTTTAGTCACCCTGAGTCTCATTTTTATCTATAATCTGTCTTATATCACTTTAATCATTAGACCAGCCAAAGAACCCAGAAGGAAAAGCGTTCCTCCCCTACAATGACATGGTCTCACCATTCTGTACCTTTGATCATTCCCTTCTTCCCATTTGGAACTTCTTTCCCCATCCACTAGTCTGTCCAACTAACTTCTTTCGGACTCAGTTCACCCGTCAGCTCCTTTGGGAAGCCTGAGTTAGTTACACTCCCCCTGTGCTCCTCCACACCTAATTGATTTCTGACTGCAAGTAGGACACCACGGTGACATGCTTCCATGGTGGTGTCTGTAACTACACGAGCAGCTCCTGAAAGAAACAGACTATGTTCAATCCGTTCTTTCATTCACAGATTCTAGAACCGTTTCCTAATTCTGTAATGGGTCCTGGGAATCTAAACTCAGAAAATAGTCAACAATCAACATTAAATAATGAATGATTGCTTTTTTCTGGCATTTCTGTAACATTCCATATTAAAATAGGACTATTCTTTCTTAAAATTCACTGAAAGATTCTTGTCTTTTTTGTAAACAATAAATCCCAACAAAACAATGACTACTTTCTTCTCTAACCAATAGGATTCCTCTATCAATCGGTGTGTGGGGGGGGAGCCATATTAGGGAACAATCTGGAATTTGGGGTACCTGCCAGAAGCAGACCCTAAGACAAGGATTTGGGTTCAGGCAGTTTGTTTCAGAAGTGATCCCAGAAATCACTGTGAGGGAGTGGAAGAGACAGCAAAAGGAGCAGAGCTAATAACAGGTGTGTTGGTAGGTAGTCGCTGCTATGGGCATCTTCCGAACAGAAGAAAAGCTGTTTGGCCTTCGAGGAGAAATATTAACCATCTCAAAAATGTCTGGTCTCATTTTTCGAACCTTCAGACCCCTCTACTCCAGGAACTGCCAGTTCCTCTACTCCATCACACAGTCTTTAAAGCTTTCCACATTCTCCCTGTGTTTCACGCATGCGCACCTCATCGTTTATATTAGTGACAAAAGATCAGGCAATAAGCCCTTCTAATCTGCTTTGCCAAGCGGAATGTGTACGGCTAAGTAATGTAAACTGCAGATTCTCTACCATAAACTTCACTGTTTGGTAAACATATTCACAAAAGTCAACTCCCAAACTAATTCTCGAATGCCACCTTGGAACCCCTTTCCCCCTCCTAAAATATATACGCAATGAATAGGAAACAAAATTACTACGGAAAGGAAGTGCAGGCTCCGCTCGCTAGAGGCGTGCTCAAAACTCAATTTCATGCTGTAGCAAAATTCAAGTTTCTCAATTTCATGGACATGTGTGAGGAGAGCTGAAATTGTAAATGTTAAAAGAGCTAATGCCGGGCGCCTGGGTGGCTCAGTTGGTTAAGCAACTGCTTTCGGCTCAGGTCATGATCCCAGGGTCCTGGGATCAAGCCCCGCATCGGGCTCCCTGCTCTGTGGGGAGCCTGCTTCTCCCTCTCCCACTCCCCCTGCTTGTGTTCCCTCTCTCGCTGTGTCTCTCTCTGTTAAATAAATAAAATCTAAAAAAAAAAAAAAAAAGAGCTAATGCCAAGGGTCTCAGTTGGCTTTTCCTGTACAACAAATCACGCCCAACTCATGAAACACAACAATAGGGACTTACTTCCTGCTCACGCATCTGTGCGATGGGTTAGGAGTTCAGATGATCTAGATTGGGCTCAGGCTTAATTCTAAGCTACAGATTAGGTTCAAGTCTGTTTCACAAGAGTAGCCTCCCCCTCCTTGGACTAGAGAGTGGGCTGGAGCATGTCCATTTCAGACACAATGGGGTAAATCCAACAGCACTGGTACATTTTAAGGCTCTACTCCCATCACGTTCTCCAGCATCCCACTGGCCAAATTAAGACACATGGCCAAGGCCATTATCAGTGGGATAGGGTGACATGCAATCTTCCCATGGAGATAAAGAGGGAGAGGATCGTTATTTGCTGAATAATAATCTAATCTACCACCCAAAGTCAAAAGTCATCTTGTGCTCAATTTTTTCCTAGGAATAGAAACATCAAAACAAGCCCCCCTAATAATGTACCAAAATTAGACTATATTCAACAGTTAGGAGTTCAAAATGTAGTTTTTTCCTAGTTCAGTCCATGAATATTTTGTAAACAACATCTAATGCATCTTCACATTTCTATGTTTTATAAACAGTTCAACAAATTAGATGTCAAAGAATCCTAAGGGCGGAAGTTGCCTGATAAGAGGAATCTCATAAAGAAATTACAGTATATTTAGAAACCAGAATGACATTTCCATCCTTTATTTGTTTACCACTTGAACTTTAGCAACTATATGGCAATGTATTAAAAGTCTTATTAGTCATTTTCTTGGTGATTTTCCAGCCTCCTGAAAAATTATAGACCCAACAATAGTTCAAGGACTTCATAATTCACCCAAATTGTCTAAACTTCTGGAAAAGCTTTTTTTCTGCAATGCTCAGGACTTACAGCCTATGAAGCTCAAGCTGACCTGCTTTTAGCTTGAGGTCTTCCTCAATCTGTGGAATTTATGAATAAATCCATTTTTGCTATCATATCTGTTTATGGTAAAGAGATAAAAAGTCCTTCTCATTTTTGAGATGCCAGCAGTAACAGCGGTCCCAGCAGCAACACTATTCCAATTACAGCCCTGACCAGTGGCCATCAAAGTGCCACTTTATACATAAGCCTCATGAAAGTGCCCCAGCATGGTGGCAGGATTCAAGGAGTCGTTACCCTCTGTACTAATGTGTATCCTTACGTTTGGGGGAGTTATTTATGTTTCTTTTCCCCTGATGCTCTTTAGATTTCTGGTCAGTGATAATTTATCATAGATAGGGGGAAAAAACACAATGCTTAATTAGGTTTTTAAAAGGTTTGACTTTAGCTTTAACTATAGTGATTTTTACCACAGCATGGGCAGAGAGAGGAGAGAAGCCAACAGAAAGTAGTGAAAAGGAAGTCTCAGCAGGCAAGATGGCAAAGTTTTTTAGTGAGAAAATTAGGTTGGACAGGATACACACAAAGCACACTCTAGCAAGCAATCGATAATGTAAAACTTGGTATTTAGAGGGCATCTTTTTTCCTAAGAACTCGAGCAAATTTCCAGGCACGAAGTACCCACTTTGAGCAACATTCACGTGGGTCAAGAAGCAAGTATTGCTGGGTCAGACTTGCAAATGAGGAAACAAGAAAGCTGGGTTATGTGGTCAAATAGAAATGTTGCCAACCAGGGTCTGTACAACCCCAACTAGCCAGCTATACCACAGGCTATAGGATGGTAAACTGATGACACCAGGTGGTCCTGGAAGGTGGGAGTATGGCAAACCAAGAGGGCTAAGAGCACATCAACTGGCAAGGGGCTTCTACACTAGCGGCGATGGTTCTGACTCATGTAGAAATCATTGATAGCACAGTATTTCCCCAAGGCTGCTGGTTTGAGATCTGTGAATTCTGAAAGCCAAGGTGAAAGAGGACTTCATTTTTGGTACTATTTCTAATAGAAAACCCTCAACACACACGTGCGTGCGCACATACATATGCGTGCACACACACGGGTCACCGTGAAAATGAAAATATTTAGGCTAACTGAATTTAAATTAAAATAAATAAAATAAAATGAAATAAACATTCAAAATTATAAGGCCTAGGAAGGAATTAAACATTAACACAAACTCACAGAAATAAAATATATAGCAGTCCAAGCAAAAGTCATGAAATAACCTTCCTGCCCACAATAAGAAGTCTAGTTTTGGTTAATGCAGTACTTAGAGTTCTTTGATAAGCTCTAAGATAAATGTCAACAAACTGGGTAATTCATAAAAAGACTTGTTTTTAAAAATGCTATTTCCCACTCTCACCTTATTATTGTAACTTTAAGATGCATTTTAATGACTACAGAGGACGAAAAATAACTTTGTTTCTACCCTTCTAGGATCTTGGCTGAGACCTCCCTGGAATAAAAGAAAAATAGGAAGATGTTTAAGCAAGTTTAATAACATGTATAGCCCCTGTGCACATGAGACAGACCCAGGAAGACTGAGTAACCTCTGAAATGGCTTAAGGTACCACCTTGAACACCATCTCCAGCTAAAGACAAAAAAAGATGTTGAGCGTGGGCAGTCAGTCATGGGAGGCTATCAGGAAAAACACAGTAAACAAGGCTAAGGGTATTAGATTTAAGTTGTTGCCTTCTCCACTGATCAGAGTTTCTAGAGATGTAAGGTCATTCTCTTGCTGGTGCAGAGCTGAAGATACTCTTCCAAGTGCAGATTTCCCTTATACATGTAAATGACTCTTACAAAAGGGTAACTTCTACATCGTTTGCAGAGCTTCTCCTGTGTCTGCAGTTACTTTAAAAAAATAATCAGTCTAAAATAATCTTTATATCAAAGAGACATATTTTGGGCGCCTGGGTGGCTCAGTCATTAAGCGTCTGCCTTCGGCTCAGGTCATGATCCCAGGGTCCTGGGATGGAGTCCCACATTGGGCTCCCTGCTCAGTGGGGAGCCTGCTTCTCCCTCTCCCACTCCCCCTGCTTGTGTTCCCTCTCTTGCTGTCTCTCTCCCTCTGTTGAAAAATAAATAAAATCTTTTTTTTAAAAAAGACATATTTTAGGGTGGCAAATTCTGTTCCCATTCACATCTAAATGAATAAATGCCCACTCATCATTTTCCTTTGCCAAAAATCAATGAGGTCTCATTTCTTCATGAATTGTAACAAATATATAAACTATTTTATAAATAATTCCCTTGTGTCATTTAAAAGTAAATGGCTCCTTACCTTTAGAAAATAATGTACAGTTTCCACCACTTTTGCTAATGGTACAGATTTGAGCAATGAGTCCACCTAAGAATGTGTTTTGAGGACCACTAGTTCATGTATTCCTTCCTCTTAATGAGCTACTATTTACAAAAACTTCCCACTTACATTAACATTTTACAGTTGAATACTGAGAGCTCCAATGAGAAAACACAGCAATACAAAAATTATCAAGAGATTTGTTTTTTAGGGCTCTAGAGCAAAATCCCCATAACCTTTCCAACACAATGGCTTATCTTCTCACTACAGAAAACTGGACAAAAAAAAAAAATCTAGGAAAAGATTAGAAATGCCAATAGAAATATTCAAAGAAAAGGGTTGGTGGTTTTTTTTTTTTTTTTTGGTTTTTGCTTTTTATCCTGGGTACAGGGCAGAATGTTATAGCTGTTGTTGAAATTCTGTGTGCTGGTGTGTGTACATGTACATACACACACACAGTGTTGCAAAAGCACTCAGAATGCTTGTGTGGTGTCCACAGAAGTAGATAAGCAAAATAAAGACAGATGGCAACAAATTAATCTAACACCCAACTCTAACACTTTACAGCTATGTTGCCATTACACAGTTCTCTACTGTACTAATTCAGACTTCAACTTGACATTGATCACAAAAATATATGCATACATTCAACACCATCTGCTGTCTAAGTACAATTCAAGGAAAAAGAGTTAGCCACCATGGGATGCCAGTAGTAAAAGATGATTCTAGGGTAACACTCGTCTAGTTGGAAGAGGTCAAGAGCTTGGGTGGTCCAGTTGGTATTTGCCAAAATTCAACAGACACTTCTTCCATTCAAAACCTTTTCTCAAAAACAAAGTGGTACAATGCACAGACCTTCATGTGAAGTAACCCTGTTATAATTTATAGAGCTTTACGTTTTCAACTTGAATTGAAAACCAATCCAAGTTGTATAAATAGACTCTTGATTTGCTCTTTTTCTGTCAGTAAAATTGTAAAATAACAGAGAAAAGGAGATTTTCAATGTACCCAGTGTGCATAGAAGAATTTAATGTTCTATGTATAAATACCTAGAAATAGGAAAATCAAATGTCCTGCTTCCACACACACATCAGAAGTACCAAGCTATCCAGAAAGTTCTTACCCATCCTTACTAACCAACCAATTTTTTTTTTTTAAGGTTTTTTACTTATTTATTTGACAGAGAGAGAGAGCACAAGCAGGGGGAGTGGGAGAGGGAGAAGCAGACTCCCTGCTGAGCAGGGAGCCCGATGTGGGGCTCGATCCCAGGACCCTGGGACCATGACCTGAGCCGAAGGCAGATGCTTAACGACTGAGCCACCCAGGCACCCTAACCAACCAATTTCTTCACACCCTAATCCTAGATCAAGTCTAGAGGCTTGAGATCTCTCTTGGTCAGGATATACGGAAAAGGTTACAGACATGTCACAATTGCATTTCAGGCTGCCCATCACCAGGAGAAGAAAATGAAACATGGTATCATGAGGATTCAGAATCATTTAATGCACTGTTTTGACAGACTTCAAATTCTTAAAGTAAAAGAAAACCTCTTAATAAAACAAATGAAGATGAAAATACTGCTATGCAACAAAGAATATAATGAAAAGGTATCTGAAGATATTTTGACATTTTCCCCCAAACAATACTCTTTTTGTAAATTTGTAAACTAAATATATTTATGATGTGGGGAGAGAAAAGAACAAAAAACTTTCAGGAATAAATAGTTTTAAAATCCTACCAAGCAGCGTATTTCTAACATTACCACTAAGACCTAAGTGAAAACAATATAAAACTAAATGAAACCCCCCCCCCAAAAAAACAACATAAAGGAGTTTGCCCTTTTTGTAATAGCTATGAATGTTCAATGAACACAAAAAGGCCCTTAGAAAGGAGAAACACAGTCATAAATGATGTTTCAAGCCTTTAATTTACTGGTACAGTAATGGAGGTTGAAGGCAATTAATGCCATTAACCAACATCTCAGGAAAAGAAACCTTAAGAATAGCTGTACCTACAGTTAGGCAAACTCACTTCCCAAACACCTGAAGATATTACACAATTCAAGCTCCCTATCCTCAAATGAGGTAAGAGATAATGGGTTCCGATTTTTATTTGGAATATAGGGTACTCTAAGATGTAAAGAAATAGGGTTTGGTAGTGTTTTAACTACAGGAGGTGCTATCCCAATGAAAACAAAGTAAAAAATAAAATACACAAAATTTCTACCTCGTTAACAGCTTTCTTAAAAGCTTTCTAAAAAGCATCAACCAGCTTTATAAAAAGACGCTTGCCCAAGGAAATGCAATCATGTTAATAAAAATCCACTTCAGACATGTCCTTTTTATCACATTAAGCCAGGTCCAAAAAGCAAATGAGAAGGTCTCATTTCTGTTCAATTGCTATTAAATAAAATAAAATTTTATTAATAAAATTTGATGCAT
Source organism: Mirounga angustirostris (assembly GCF_029215605.1). Classification (NCBI taxonomy): domain Eukaryota; kingdom Metazoa; phylum Chordata; class Mammalia; order Carnivora; family Phocidae; genus Mirounga; species Mirounga angustirostris. The sequence goes on along the minus strand of NW_026991719.1, from coordinate 21,235,210 downwards.
TTGGGTAAATTTTGCTAAAAAATGTGGCTTGGTTTTAAGCAAAGTTTAGATTCCTCATGTATGCGCATATTTCACAAATGTTATGCCTAAGACTAAAGGAAATAAGCAGTTTTGTGTGAAAACCTGAACACAGAACTAAACCACAACCTATCATTTCCTCTATAAAGAATTTTACAAATCTGTAAAGTAGGTTTACTTGTAAAGACTTCTCAGTACTTGAAAAATTAAAGTAAAATAGGTCTCAGAGGCAGGGTGAGAACAGAGAAAGATCAAAGGGTTTGCAAAGAATTCGACAAAGGATGTAAGAAAGAAACAAGAAGTATGTGCATACCTCATGGAGCATTGCACCAAGTGGAAATTCTGATGGGCTTTTCATTCTTGACAAGCCTAATTATAAATGGTGGTTCAAGGACAAAAATAACAAGCAAGGTGATTTCACAGTTGTGTCTGGTTTTGTGTTTGGGGAGTATCATGTGCAGTGTGGTGTACTTTAAAGTCAAATATAGGTCTATGCCAAGGACAGGTAAATGGCTTTAATTACATATACACATGTATATACACATATACATGGAAAAAACAGAACAGAGTGAAGGGGGCAGAATTTGCCACTTCAAAATAGTCCTCCTTTGGCATAATAATAATCAGCTGAAGATCATCCTTCAGAAACAACAGACCCAGGATAGAATTAAAGTTAAAAATTTTTAGAAATTAAAAAAAAGAAACAGCAGACACAGGAAAAGCTCTGAAAACCTAGTAGAAGTTCTCTTTTGTAAGAGAAACATACATTGATAAGGAAAATCTCCACTTGTAAGGGTGTTACCCTCTCCATACCGGAAGAAAAGGGTCAATCTCAGGAAACTTGTACCACTGGAGAAAGCGGAAACTTAAATCCACAGCACAAACTTCCCCCTGTCTACTGTGCTTTGCCTGAAAACCTCCCATAACTGGCTCCCCCGCCTGCCCCAACATCTTATCTTTAACTGGAGGTGGTATTTAAGGTGATGGCTTGGGCCCTTGTGGTGAGTTACTTAATTTTCCTAGGTTTCTCCCATGTGTACAGGAGGTATACATGTTATTAAACTTCCATTTTTCTCCTGTTCATCTTTTATTCCAGAGGGTCCTCAGACAAGAACCTAAAAGGGTAGAGGGAAAATCATTTTTTCTCCCCTACAACAGAAAGAAGGAGGAAAAAAAAATATGCACAGTGCTGTTCATGTGCAAAACTCTTAGTAAGCCTCTCTGCTTCTTCAGCAGAGGGCACTCTGCAATGAAAAGTGGCTGGAAGCAGAGGAATGTTAGCTTTCCACTGTAGTATCCAAGATTACAGTTACAATGTCAGATGCCAAAGAACGAACTTTGTGCTGTAACTGATCTTATCTAGGTAAAACTACAATGACCATGCTGTGCTGCTCAGATGAGGGTGAATGCACACCTATGCCTGCTGAGTCTGCTGCTCACCCTCCACCCCACTGTTACCATTGTCAAACTACCCAAGCTGCCTTCTGCGCCTAAGAGCGGAACGCTACAGCAAAAACTAATGATGTAATGTATGGTGATTAACACAACATAATAAAATAAAGTTACAAAAAAGAGCATGTGTGTGCAAAGCAATCAATCCTATGAAAGCTGAGAAATTACTAAGTTGCTGAAAATATCAATGTTCTGGCAGGCAAACCCCTTATTGAAAAACTGATGGCTTCAAAGGGAAAACACTCTAGAAAGGAAACCTTCCTTTCTGCTCCAAAATAATGCTTAAAGTCAAGTAAGTTCTTCCTTCTCCTTTCCCAGCCCCACAACATGGTCATGGTTATGATACTCCGGAAGCTAAACAGGCATCACAGGAACAGAGAATGCTGTAGAGGGCAGAATAGAAGCATAGCTTCGTAGTTAACAGAAAGCCTTTGGAGTTCTGAGGTTCTGCCACTTATTTAGTTAACTGTGTGATCTTGGACTAGTTACTTAACCTTGCAATGCCCTGGGTCTCTTGCTTTAAATCCATGTTGGCAGGTACAAGAAACTGAACGAAATTATCTATGTCGAATGTTCAGCTTTTGGCATTGTAAGCACTCTGGATATTTCAGTTATTATCATCATTAGTAACAGTATTCATTGTCAATGCCAATGGCTTCTCAGTAGCTCATTACTTTCTACTCTTAGAATATTCACTTGTTTGGGTATTTTTAGAATTACCAAAGTATATAGTTAGGTAAACAACAATAAAAGGTCTAAAATAAAAGGTCCCACTCTTCTCAGTCTCTATATTCCTACTCTATTGAGATATTGCTAAATTTTAGCACTAAAAGTTTATAGCTTAAGCTTCCATCAACCCTCTCTCTATATGAGTGTATATGGTGTATATGTGTGTGTGTGTGTGTATATATATATATATATAATTTATAACAACATATATCTATAACAAAGAACACTGGGATTGGGGCACCTCCCCAGTTGAAAAATCCACATCTAACTTTTCAGCGCCCAAAAACTGAACTAATAACAGCCTACATTTGACTGGAAGCCTTACTGATAAATACCTGATTAATACCTATTTTGTGTTATGTATATTATATACTGTATTTTTATAATAAAGCTACAGAAAGGAAAACGTTAAGAAGTCATAAGGAAAATACATTTACAGTACTGTAAAAAATCTGTGTAAGTGGATGTACACAATTCAAACCCTACACACACACACACACACACACACACACACCCTCTATATAGAAATAAATATGGCACCTATCTCCATAGTATACATCTTTTCTTCAGCTAGTTCTCTTTACTTAAAAACTTATGTCGGACATCTTTCATGTCAGGAACTATAGTGCTATCTTGTTATTTTTAATACAGTATTCCATTCCCTAGCTGGATCATGATTTGTTTCATCAGGCCCCCACTGATCAACATTCAGGTTGTTTCTGTGCTTGTATTACAAATATCACTGCCAAGAATATTCTTTCACAGAAATCTTTGCTGTGAATTGTGTAAGACTGATGAATCACAGACCTGTACCCCTGAAATAAGTAATACATTATATGTAAATATATAAAAAAAAGAATCCAAAGAAATAAAACACCTAGAGCACTATAAAAAAAAAAAAAGAAGAAGAAAGAAAAAGAAATCTGAGCAAATATATAAATTCCTAGCCATGGCAAAGCTAGGTCAAAAGTGATTTATTTTTTTAATATATATTTTACATATTGCCAAATGGGCCTACAAACACGTTGTATCGCCTTACATACTGTCCAACCACTTATGAGAAGAACTACACATTCACTTCGCTAATACTCTTTGTTACTGTACTTAGTTGGGTGGGGTAGAAGCTAGGTCTCAAATTAAAATGCCAAGTCACGCAAGATCAAGAACACTATCTTTCCTATCTTACCTATCCTTTTCCCATTGACATACAACACAATGCCTGGCAGACTGTTTCACCTACAGGGGCCTTTCACAATTCCTTCATTTAGTTCAAGTAGTGAATGGGAACATTGGAGAAATCCAAGAGAGAGTGGGTTCTATAGGAGGAGAGCTGGGAAAATTCTATAGTTAACACAAGCTTTCTTCACTGTTTGCTCACATCTTGTATCTAGCATCTTGAATATTATTTGCTAACCGTTTGGCAACTGTTGTCACAGAAGATATGGTTTATAAATAAAACATTTTTTAAACCTCAAGAGTTCTAGCATGCATTTTTTGTCACTATACTGCACTAAGTCTTCAGGTGGTGGCCCCTTAGTGGCTTCAGAAGTCTTACCAAGACTCAATTACTCCCCAAAAATTTTGGGTGGGGAAATTACTATCAATTAATGCAATTAGGATCAATCTGAAAGCTAGCATGAGGTAACATTTGAACAGTTCCAACCCCAGTAATTCAGATTTGGCAAAAAGTTAAATGGAGCACCAAAAATAGGCCAGAGAATTGTCTGCGGGTATAAGAGAACGTTTTAGGAATATTGGGCATAGTATAGTACTGTTCTACCAATTATAGGAGGTGACAGCTAATGGTTTAGGGAGCTATGGTATTTGGTGACAAGTTGCAGCACTTAAAATGCCAGCTATTAATTTTGTTGTCTATTATTTATTTTAAATATTAGTCATCGAGTGTCAGCTGGACTTCGGGCTATTAGAAATCCTCCCGATAGTATAATTTCTGTGAAGGGAAATGTACCTATCAGTTTATCATTTCACAACATTTGTCATTTCTGAATGATGAGGAGGAGCAAGATGTTTTGACTCTGATAAGAACACTTAGTTCTGTCCTCCCAGTTCCTTCAGGTTGAAAATTCTGCAAGGCATTCTTCTTAGAGGCATGTTCATATAGAACCAATGGCGTTTGAGACTTATTACAACCAAGGAATAAAAATCACCATTTTTGAGCACATCCCATCTCTCTCACGCCATCCCAGGCTGTGTATGTGTGCCATTTCATTTAACCCTTACCACAGTCTTGCCAAATATGTACTACCATGTATATATTTGACATACGTGGGAGGGGGCATGGAATTTGAGTAAGGAGTTCAGGGATTCCAAGCTTTTTATCAGCCTCCAAACCTTATGTTCCTATTGTACAGCTACTTTCCCTGCAGCTGTCAAAACTTCAAGAAAGTGTTTTCAGATAAGAGCCTAAGCAAAAAAGAGACAGCATTTTCATCTCCGGGAATTTTTAGCATTGAAATGAGCCAGCTCTCCCAATCAAGAAGGAATGATAAAGAATGATGAATGCAAATGTCCGATTTACAAAAAGGCAGAGGAACACTGAACATCATTAGTCAATTCGGGATTGCTGATACTCACAGAAGAAAGCGGATGTGTTGACTATCTGGGAACACAGACCTTCTACGTTTTTGACCGTGGACTGCGTTTTTTCCTCCTTTGAGTTATAATAGTAAATTATCATTGCCGTATTGTAAGATCTTGCTTCTTGGACCTTAGCTTCCAAAACATTTTTTAAAGGGGTATTTATCCCATGCTGAACAGACTGATTTAGAAGCACTGGGTGTCCTGGCCTACATTTCCCATTGCAGCCTCTGCCTGATTTCTCCTAAAAGCAGTTCATATGTTCAGACTGATGTCAAGGAACACTGAGACCCAAATCGCCACAATTCCAAACTAATCTGATTTCACAGAGCACTGCTTCAAAGAGGGGGAAAAAAAAAAAGCTAGAACATAAGCAAACTAGTAAGTAGAGGGAGAAGGGTCGAAATGCTAATCAGTAGAAGGCTCAGAACAACAGATTAGGTAATGAAATGAAATATATTTGCTATTCACTTTGTCTTTTCAAAACACCCAAAACATTAAAAGGTAAAGACAAAGAATTCCCCAGGCAAAGTTTTACACAAAACCACAAGGCAAATAATTGAGGGTTTGACTACCCAGCTTCAAAACCTCGTAGCTAATCAAAGATTTCATATGTCTAGTATCCTCGACGGAGTTCTCTGACCCACGCTTCGCAGGAACACAAACCCAATTTCTGTTCCTCAGGCAGTGGGATTACTTTATCGTTTTTCTAAGTTGCTTCATCAGCCTCTTAAACTTTATTTCTTAAAATCTGTGTATAATAGCAATATCAAAAGTAAAGAATTCTAAGTATACATGCAAACTTAAGGGGCCACATGAATAAAGCTAGCAATAGTTTCTTTATAGAGTCCTAATGTATTCCTTTGCAAATCAAATCATCTTAGTCACTTAGATGCTATTATTTATTCAATTAAATGAAATAACCTCATGTAGGCAAGCGGCTTTGAAAAGAAGAACATACTGAGCACTTACCGTGAACACGGCATTCTGCTAAGTACTTGATGCCCATCATTTTCTTCACTACTTCTGAAGACAGTATTGCTATCCTCCAGAGTAGGAATGAGGAAGTGGAGTCAGGAAGTAGTACCAAATCCCAGGGATCCAAGCAGCAAGTGGCCTCCTGGGTTCTTTCCTCCAGACCACATGACCCTTCTTAAATTCCAGTGAACTGAGAAGCACCAGCTGCGAGGGCTATGGATTGCAGGCCCGGGTCCACCACTTTGTAGTTGGATGACCTTTAAAAAGGTGATTAAAGGAGCACCTGGGTGGCTCAGTCGTTAAGCGTCTGCCTTCGGCTCAGGTCATGATCCCAGGATCCTGGGATCGAGCCCCGCATCGGGCTCCCTGCTCAGCGGGAAGCCTGCTTCTCCCTCTCCACTCCCCCGCTTGTGTTCCTGCTCTTGCTATCTTTCTCTGTCAAATAAATAAATAACATCTTAAAAAAAGGTGATTAACCTGATTCACTTTCTCATCTGCAAAATGGGAAAATAATAGAACTACATGTTAGAATGGATACAAACATTTAGTGTTGGGTATATGCCAGTTATGATCATTAATTGCCAAAAAGGACATGGTGCTTATATATTGCTTACAATACAAAAATACATGGGATAAAACACAGCAAGGGCCATAGCATAAAGGAGTAAAGAACAGAGGAACAGAAGTTGATACAGTTGTGTTAATTGAGACTATAAGCCTTCCAGAGGCCAAAGCAAGATACCATACAACTCTGTTTCTCCAAGAGCAAATCCTCCAGGAGTTTCTGAGGGTGGAGTAATTCAAATGGGGGACCCTATGTAGGGAATTTTGTCCAACAGCAGCATCCACAGAATTAGCTTCGCAGAAAAGCATGAAGTAAATAGATATTAAGCAGTTGTTTCTTGTAGCAGCCTTAAGTGAAAGACAAAGGCCTAACAACTATGCCGTAATTCTGTGGCAGGAGCTCAGGAGGGAATTAAAATAATGAGCCTCAGTTGTGTTGACTCTACTGGTGACCCCAGGGTTTCTCAAAGCGCCATCCCCAGCATTAGTATCACCTGACAGCTTGTTAAAACTGAAATTCTCAGACCCCGCTCCAGACCTACTGAGTCAGTCAAGTTGGCGGTGGAGGCCTGGACTAGGTGTGTGAACAAGCCCTCCCGGTGATTTGGAAGTTCACTCCCGGGTGCGGATCACTCTTCTGACCTGACTCAAGGCCGGGCAGGACCTAAAATATGTCAGAGAAGGGGTGCCAGTGGTGGAATGAATTTTCAGACCCTGTAATCCGAGCCCTGTCCCCTGAACTAAGAAAGCTACCCTAAAGGAGGGTCCTGCTCTAAGAAATAGGGCCACTCAATTTGCCTCCCAAGATGTTAGCTGCAAAACACACACATCTAGGTTTACTGGTCAAATGGGCCTGCTAAATGCAATTAGGAGGTCACTTAATGATTCAAACGCTTGCCAACAATGATTTTTTTCTTAAAATTTGATCTTTCCTCTCCACCTCATGGGGGCTGCACACAATGACTCCCTTCCAAAGAGTACAGTGTGGAAAGGGAGGGGTGTGGGGAGAACAACTTTACAATGAAGAAATGAAAATGGCACTTTACCCCTGTGGTCTTCTTCCCTAGAACCCATAACCCTAGTCTATCCATGAGAAAAACCATAGACAAATCCCAGCTGAGGGACATTCTACAAAATACAAGACCAGTGTACCTCAAAACTGTCAAGGTAAGGGCTCCTGGGCGGGTCCATCAGTTAAGCGACTGACCCTTGGTTTTGGCTCAGGTCGTGATCGCAGGGCCATGGGATCGAGGCCCACCTCAGGCTCTGTGCTCAGCACAGAGTCTGCTGGAGATTCTCTCTCTCTCCCGCTGCCTCTGCCCCTTCACACCGCCCCCACCCCAACACTGGTGCACGTGCACTCTCTCTAAATAAATAAAATCTTAAAAAAAAAAAACCTGTCAAGGTTATCAAAAACAAGGAAAGTCTGAGAAACTATCACCATCTGGAGAGGACTGAGGAGACAGGAGGACTAAACGTAACGTGGTACCCAGGATGGAGTTTTGGAACAGAAAAAGGTATTACATAAAAGAAAAAAACCACGAAGGCAATCTAAATAAGGTAGGGACTTGACTTAGTACTCCCATCAGTACTGGTTCATCAGTTGTGAAAACTGTACCACACCAATTTAAGATGTTACAATAGGGGAAAGAGAGGAGGAATATAGGGGACCTCTTTGTACTATCATTGCAACTTTTCTGTTACGTCGAAAACTATTATAAAATTAAGTTTTTAAAATTCAGTCTTTCTTCCTGATAAGCACATATAAAACCATTTGCATGCCAAGTCTTCGCCTTATTAATGGAAAGAGATCCATGGGAAAATACGTGTTTCAGCAAAAAAATTTAATTTTCTACAAGTTCTGAAGCATCCTTAATGTTTTAACAGGTTCTCTACTTTCTAGCTTGCACCATTCCCATTCTTGTCCCTAAAAATATTAAATGAAGGGACTGTAAAGTTTTCATATACTTTTCTCCCTTTCTTCTCTCTAGCTGGACATGAATCTTCACTTTTCCCTATTTGAATGACTTATTGCCTGTTTTCCCACATCTGCTTAAGTGAACAATATAGTAAGCTTCACTTGATTGTATCTTAAATCTGAATATTCAATTTCCTTATCCTGGACCCTTTTACTTAATGAACCTAAATGATTCTATTAAACATGAGGCACTCAGCTTCCTTTTAATTATCTTGAGAACTCTGGAAGGGAATTGGGACCACTTTGTTCCAGCTGACCTTAGACTAAAGCGGAAAGTCATCCTCCAGATGTTTTAGATACTTTGTAGAAGCAGCTATAAAAGGAAACATAATAATCAAAAATTTCACAGTCATTTGGCAAAGTAAATTGTGAGTGGGGCCGTTCTATCTAGTTTATTAAATAAGAAAAAATAAAATAAAAGCCATTTCGGCAGTGCTTGGCTCCAAATTGATAAAAACAGGCCCAAAGAAGGGTGTTATGAAAGTTAGGATAAGAGAGAGATTTAAGGCAGGGAAATACCACTGTACGTATAAATCCGGGTGTTTATCATAGCATAACTAGGGAAAAACAGAAACAGCTTCAGGTGTTTATCCCACCACTACATACAGAACAAGTCAAAACAAACCGACTGCCTCCTCTCATCCAGCAGGAACCAACAGATGTTTGTTTTCTCCTTTACAAAAATAATCATCGTCTATTTGACAGGACCTCCCAGTTCCCAGTATACTTTTCGTATACTGTGTCATTTGATCCTTACAGTAAAGCAGTAAAATTAACAGGGCAGGGATTATCTTCCTTTCACAGATGAGGAAAATGAGTTTAAAGAATTTATGTTAACTCGAGTTGGGTCACACGGCTACGAAATGGAAAGTAGGAACTTGACCTCCGGTTTTCTGACTTCAGTTCTCTGCTCTTTACACATCACCACAAAGCTATCTGAGATGCCTTTCGGCTCTAAAATTCCATTACCCTTTGACTAAGAAATGGCTTTGAAATTTCAAATTCATAATCTTCCCTCTCCAGCTAAATAAATATGAATGTTCCTACATCTCTGCCAAAAAAGTCAATATGTTTTTCCAGTTCAAAATGAGAAAAAAGATTGGAAATTTTAAAAGCAAAAGAATCAATAATTTTAGCATCTCTCATAGATTTTAGAGGCTTTGCCTGCTTTAAAAAAATGGGGCAATTCTTCAAAAGAGCACAGGGATTCTTAATAAAGCTGCAATCTAATCTGAGACCAATATATTATCACAAAACAATGTAAGCCAGACGGTCCATGATTTTGTTTTGTTCCTCAGTCTAAACTGTGATAGGCAATAACAAATTCTTACAGAAAGTTAATTAAGAGCAAATAAATAGGTGTTTTCTCCATAAATCATGGTGAAAAACTAGAGGAGTAGACAATATTCCTCAGTTCTGCCATTTCAACTGTGAAATGAGAATCTAAGCAATGCTAATTAAAATATGAAAAGTGAAAACAAGATCTTGGTAAAATTCTGACCCTTCCTCACTATGTAATTATCGATTTCATAATCAGGGATTTCAATGTTTGGTTAGCCAAAAAAAAAATTTTTTTAAGTATTACCTCAAAAATTACTGAGATAGAATGGCCTTTGAAATACTAGATTTACTAGATTTATCTCAGTATCTTGAAGAGGTATTGGCACTCGCTCCCACGGCCACTGCAGCATTATTCACAGCAGCTGAGAGAGGGAAGCAACCTAAATGTCCATCAGCGGATGAATGGATTAAAAAAAAAAATGTGGCCTATTCATGCAATGGAATATTATTCAGCCCTTAAAAAGAAAGAAATCCTGCCATTTGCAACAACATGGATGAACCTGGAGAACATTACACTAAGTAAAATAAGTCAGACACAGGCAAATACAGCATGATCTCACATGTGCAATCTAAACAACTTCTATCTCATAAAAGAGTAGAATGGTGGCTGTCAGGGGCTTGGAGAGGGAAATGGGGAGGTATTAGTCAAAGAGTACAGTGTGTCGGCTATGCAGTATGAATAAATTCTGGAGATCTAATGTACATCACAGTGCCTATAGTTAATAATATGGTATTATGAATGTGAACTTTGCTGAGAGTACATCTGGAGTGTTCTTACTACACGCATACAAGGGCTAACTCTATGAGTTGATGGATGTTAATTAGCTTAGTGTGGTGCTCAGTTCACAATGTACACATAAACCAAAACATCACATTGTATACCTTAAATATGTCATTTTTATTTGTCAATTTTACTTCATTACAGCCAAGAAAAAAATACTCGATTTCTCTGAAAACAGCTACAAACTGGGAAAACCAAAATTATTTCACTGGTAATTGAGAACACACACACACACACCCCTCTCCGTTTTTAAATGCCACTGAAAACACAGGAGTCCTACAACAACAAATAAATCTGTTTCAGTGCTAGAAAGCCGAGAAGGGTCACGTCAGAAGACCAGAGCAGTGAGGAAAGGCTGAAAGACCTAAAGCGACTCAAACTGACAGCAAATTTCAACACTGTTGAGGGATTTGTAGAAGTGTCAAGACGAAAGGGGGGAAAAGACAGGAAAACGGGATTTCTCCCATAAGCAGCCTGAAATAATCTCCAAACCAGAAGGTACGGAAGCTGAGAAAAGGAACAGATAGTAAGCAGACAGGTGATTAACGAAAGGAATGGGAAAGAGCTGGACGGATCCCCTAACCACAGGACCATTTACCAGGCAGGCTCAAGCAGGCACAACGACAGAAAACACTGGAGTTGGGACAAGTACCCTCTGAGCGGCCCTTTGGGTGCGGGAAGCAGGACAGTGCCTCAAGTCATGTAAGGCCGGGGTGAGGCAAGAGTAGCCCCCACCCCCAGGAAACAAGCTACCCCCACACCCTAAAGAAAGGGTCCCGCAGCCAGCTAGCCTCTGCGTCCGCCACGTCAGCACCGGGTCCGGGACCCCCCCGTGTCCACACCGACTCACTGCGGAGAAAACCCGCATCCCCTCCCCGCACAAACTAGTACTGATCCACCGAGACCGGCATCTGTACACGTGGACACAAATCCAGGAACCCTCCCGTCATGGAGGGAAACCAACAGAACGAAAGCAAAGGAGCAAGTTCAACGGCCCGAAAAATTTACAAGACACAGTGTCAGTAGAGAAAAGAAAAAGAGAAAAAGTTAGGTAGTTTTTCCAGCGAGGCTTGTATCTATTTGTCAATAACAGGCGTCTCTGAACAGGAAGCGTGTGTTGCCAGCCTGCGCGGCGTCCGGAGCAAGGCGTGAAACCCGGCAACACGCGGAGGGCAGGGACAGGGCGAGGCCACAGGCGGCCTCCGGGTGGGTGGGGGTCAGGAGCCAGAAGTGGGGGGCCTTACCCGGGAGCCTTGTCTCGGGCGCCACGAGACGAGACCTCCATGCCTTTCCCCAGGAGGGCTCGCCACTGCCGTCCAGGTGGGCTCACCAACACAATGCTCGCTCAAGGCTGCGTCCTGCCAAAAGGCTCTGGCTGTGGGAGCACGTGGGGCACGAGGAGTACACGCTGCAGGGACGCAGACGGGCGAGGAGCCTCCAGCTGCAAGGGTCCGGCTCCAGGGTTAACCAGCAGTCACGTCCTCTCCTTGACCTCCAACAAGTAGCAACCCAATACTTGAAAATTTAAAAAATGTGGCCACTTTTAAAAAGCTCAGTGTATGGGCTGAAGTCATAATTTAAAGCAGGAAAATAAAATCAAGGGATCCTCCTGGAGTACAATACGTTAAGGAGAAGGATGACGCTGGCGACTATGAGACTAAAAGTCAAAAGCCTGGAGGGTAGACTCAGTGATTTCAACATCCTATTGACAGGGGTTTCAGAGGAAGAGAGAGAACAGAGCTGAGAGAAGAATGAAAGAAAGAAAAGAGTCAGGGAGTCTGCTTCTCCCTCTGACCCTCCTCCCTCTCATGCTCTCTGTCTCTCATTTGCTCTCTCTCAAATAAATAAATAAAATCTAAACAAAACAAAACTTTAAAGGGCACCTGGGTGGCTCAGTTGGTTAGGCGACTGCCTTCGGCTCAGGTCATGATCCTGGAGTCCCGGGATCGAGTCCCGCATCGGGCTCCCTGCTCAGCAGGGAGGCTGCTTCTCCCTCTGACCCTCCTCCCTCTCATGCTCTCTGTCTCTCATTTGCTCTCTCTCAAACAAATAAATAAAATCTAAAACAAAACAAAACAAAACGAAAGAAAGAAAAGAGAAAACATTCACTGAGCAGAGGGAAGAGAACTCTTCAGGTTATAAAATCCACCAAGTGTCCTGCCATTGGAATTGAAGGACATCAACGTAAACAGGTACTGGCAAGATTGCTGAACAAGGACAAAAGCTTCCTGGAGGTAAATCAAGTTACTTAGAAAGAAATGAGAACTTGACTGGCATCATAGTTTTTGTCCATAACATGGCATCCTTAAAGACAGTGGGGGGAGAAAGGTCTCTACATTCTATGAATACCTTGCTTGTGGAAGTGTAAACTGATACAGCCTTTATAGTGAGCAACTTGACATTAACCAGCAACATTAAGAACACACAGACCCTTTGGCCATGCAGCTGTGCTCCTGGGAATCTATCCCACCAGTAAGTTCACACAGGTACAAAACGATGCGCAGAGAAGCAGACCAGATTGGCTAACCAGGGTAGGCCCCAACAAACCTCAGCAAGCTGTCCTCACCAAATAACCACTCCTCTTCTCTTTCTCTTCCTCTTGGACTTCCTTCATTTCCTCAGAGGGCCAACCAACAGTCTGCCCGCAACACTATTTCTTCCCCTTTCTGCCCATCCAAAGGTCCCAGACTCTTCTTTTCCTAAACAATGTTCTGTTTACATACATCCACAAACAAGGCGGTGATATATTTCAGTAGTTGGGGAGTATTTTTATGTATGCCAAAACATTCCTCATTCAAAGGTTACTAGCACTACTGGAGAATGCCAAACTAAAAGAGTCTAGAAGCTAAGTTTTTCTCCTATTGAAGAAAGGTGTCTTTCTTTTTCTCTCTAAAGTTATGGTTTTCTTAAAGAAGCTTACAAATAAGCTCTCTTAACAGTTCATCCTAGAAGTGTAAGATATACCTAGAAGTAGTCAATTCAAAAGGAGAAAAGAACACAAGCCTAAGATGAGAAGAGAGACAAGAGAGTTTCAAAATTCAGTCTACAAACTACAGGTTGCCTGGAAAGAGTGGGAGGGTCTCCTCTATGAGCTCAGCGTGGGTCTGTTTTAAGCTAATTCAAAACCCTTCCAAATGAGCTTATTACATTCTAATTTGGTGGCTCAGAACCTAATAAGAATTCAGATCAAACTGTTCTTCTTTCTCAAAGAGACAGCACTGTCAAAGAGCCAAAATTGGAGTCGGTGTTTGGGGGATTGAGTGATACAGCTTTCATATTATGGTTCACCTCTCCACCGGCAACCCTTCCCCCACCTCAGGAGCATCTGTCATACCTTTTTATTCAAATTCCTCTCCACTAAGGGCAATCAGAAGCTGAAGAGATGCTCCTAAAGAAGTGACCTCCACAAAAATAAAAGTCAATAACGTGGCCAACTGGCACAGAGAATATCAGGAAGTGCAAAATGATGAGGACCAAGAAAAAAGGCAAAACTGTGTACAGCAATAGAAAAGGAAACAGTCACAGGCCAGGATGAAAAATTAAGGCAATTATCTGGATAATACAGCCTCAAAACTCACTTCCTGATGATTGACATAAATGTGTTTTCTTCTCTGGGCTCCATTTTCACAATAGATGGAATGCTGGAGGTGTAATAATGGCTTTCTATTTACAGTAAGTTTAAAGGAAATATACCTTCTTTGCTCCTGCTTTAAGCTTTGTATCTGGTTTGAAGGAATATTTTATAAATATGATGCTACCTGACAGTTTGGCTTAGAAGGAAAATAAAATTATTTCTTGCCTGGATTGTTGCTTGCCTGGATTATCCAAACATCACATATTGGTCCCAATTCTTCACTCTAGTAGCCTTCTAGAATTGGGTTAACGGGACTTACTGACTTAGAGCCAATTCATAGATCATAATCAGTGAGCCAAGACCTGCATCTATTTACTGTTTCTCTCTACTTTCACTTCACATACATATATACATGATCACAAGCATACACACTCACACCCTCACTGTGGACACACAAACACACAGTTCCCTGTTGAGATGAGAGGCATGCAAGAACTCTGGAAAAGAGTATTCATATTTAGTAATATTTACAATTCTCTCCAAGACATCTAGGATATTGGTGAAATATAATTCTATTAACAAACTGAAGAGGAGGGAGAAGGGAACTGGTATTTGTGGAGCAGCTCATTTGTACCATGCTCTATGTTGCACATTTCTTTCTTTACTTTAAATCTTTATATTATCCTTGTGACAAAGGCATGGTGAGGTGAGAAAACATAGGAGGCTTAGAAAGATCTAGGACCTTGCCCAATATCAAATAGCTAATAAGTGGCAGGGCCAAGAGACCAAACTAAGAATTGTATGGTTCCAAAATCAGACCCACTGACACTCCAGGAGATTAAAGGACACAAACATGCATAGGTCTCAAGGGTATCTACAATGAAGTAGAAAAAAACAAACTGCCCAAACAAGAGATGAGAAATCTTTGGTTTTCTCTTTGACCTAAATGACACCCTGGCATCTGCAGTGATGATGTAAGTATGGAAAGGAATGTCCTTTCTTCTCTTTCAGACACTCTAAGATCTACAAACCCCAGTAAACCACTGGCAGTCTCATATTTAAAATGAACATCTTCAACTCTTCTTAAGAGACACAAAATACCTATGACTTGTAATAATTCATAATGGTTCCAAAATACAACTTTGAATTTCATGTATCCTGAGTCTAGTATGTAGAAGTGAGTCACTTCCTGAGTGAGCCTAGTCTCCTGTCCAGTATTCTCCCCCAACTTTGGTTATTTTTTACTTATTGCCATGTTCATCGTCTGCTGAAAAGAATCAGGTGATGGGCAGTTATTCATGAATGTCAAGCATATTATGGGTGAGAGAAGGGAGAAGCCCACTGAAATGGAGGGCTCACCACCTATATTAGGCCTTTAAAGGGAAACCTGGTTAGCTACCATTCGAGAGAAGCCTGAGCATTATCTAGATCTTAGCACTTAAAGGACACAGCCACTAAAATGGCTGGCTCCACCATATACGTCACACCTATCAGGTTCTGTATTTCGGGTCCATGGTGAATGACATTACAGTTCCCAGAGTTACATACTACAATGAATTAAAGTGGAATCAACCCATGGTGTTATGTTACACTAGCTGACCTCTGCTCATGTCATGTTTACTACCATACACGGATCATACTCATCCACAGACTGCTGACCTCTATCATGACTACTGTGTCGGGAAATGTTACCCATCTCTGCTACCACCCAAGGAGTGAATTCTCCTTTAGCTGGCAAAACTGGTAAGCACTTTGGGATCCATACTGATGAATTAAACACTATCATCTAGCACATCCTAAATATCTGCTGTGGGCTTGGCACCCCAGGAGAAGATGTATTAAGTAGAATGGTGTGAAAAAGGGAGAGAGAAAAAAATGTTCTTCCTTATTCATCCTAACATCAATTGTTCTACTCCAGAACAAACAGCAAATGGAAGTTTGAGTGTGAAAACTTCATTTCAGCAGCCAGACTGTCAAGATAAACTTCTGAATGATTGTTCCTGCAGATTCTTCAAGGGCTGCCCACATATATATGGATACAATTGCTTTTTTGATATAACAGAAGACAATACATTAGAAGTATAAAAATCATGACTGCTCTGGTCTCTGGAACTCACCCAACATCAATTCATCAGAACCCGAATAAAACTGGGTGGGATAACAAGGCCATCTCATGAAAGGGAGATCGACCTCTCCCTCTCTATCCTTTTGCTTCACTACACTGTTATTCTCCTCTTTTCTGTCGTCATGGCCCGTAAGGGGCCCATACAGATACTTCCAGTGCAGGGTACAAGACTTCCGTGCAGAAACAGACCTTAGAAATTAACTTGGGGGCGCCTGGGTGGCTTAGTCAGTTAAGAGTACAACTCTTGGTTTTGGCTCAGGTCATGATCTCAGGGTCATGAGACCCAGACTCCCCATTCAGCACAGAGTCTTCCTGAGATTCTCTCTCTCCCCCCCACCCCTCCCCCATGCATGCACTCTCTCAAATAAATATTTCTTAAAAAGAGAGAGAGAGAAAAAGAAATCAACTTGGCCAAATCCCTCCTTAGTCCCTGGCCAACTTCAGTTAATACTAATCTTTTCATTCCCAGCTAAGGGTTATCAGCACGCAGAAATACAGAAAATGGCAAATGACATTAAGTAAAATGAGACATAATTAAGATGATCCACCAAAATAGTTCAGATCTGCCGGCCATGATTTGCTTTTTTAAATAGCATATATTTGATTCAGAGAAGAAACACTGATAGTGCTATAATTATCACCACAAATTTAATTATAAACACCACAAATAAGTTTAAATCTAAAATATGATTTTATAATAAAGAAAATACTCAAAGCAAGCTTCTTAAATAATGTCATTTTACCACTACTTCTTACATGCAATAATGGAAAAAAAAGGCAAATAAATTTCACTTTCTTCCACTGCTTTTTAATAAACATCTGATACCTCTGTCCTGAGTTCTGATTCCAATTCTATGTAAACTGATCAGAAAATCATATTTAAATTAGAAAAGGAAAGAGCATTGCCCTACTGCTAACTCCTATGGCTAACTAGCTCCACACATTAAATGGGGAATTGTCTTTTTGTCCAATACGATATAAGCGCCTTTAGCTATAATTCATAAAACAATTCATCGAGATTGGCATTATTGTACATTAAATGCAGAATCAGCTTGGTAGTCCTCTTTTCATTGTCAAGTAAGAAATTGTGAAACTAAATGAACCCTGGGAATTTCAAGATCTGGAATGTGATGCCAGCTGGTGCATGGAAGAAATGAACTCAATCAGGCTACCTGATGTTTCCTGCTGCCGCCTGGAGCAGGGCAGTCTGCAAGGTTGTAAGAAGGCCCAATTTGTCCTTGTCTCTCTCATGGTTTAAGTGCCAGTTAAAAAAAAAAAAAAAAAAAAGATCTCTTTAACTCTGTTTAAAGAGAGAAAAAAATATATAAACTGAAGGAAACTTTATAGCAAGCCCAATATACTGGATTTTGGAGATTGAGGTGGAATTTTAACAATTGATTTTAGCAATTATGGTTTAATAGATAGGAAGATCAATACTGTACAATGGCCAGTTTCTAAAAATAGAGATATATTTTTTAAACCAACCTTGTGCTTTTTAACCCTGTGGTTTTCTCTTGATAAAAAAACACATTTCAACAAAATGAAAAACCAAAACTTCAGAAGTCTGAATGAACTACTGCGCTATTCTATTAAACGTTGTAATTCATTTTACATCTTTTTTTTTACAGTGTCTCCAAAATTCATTTGTGGGAGAAATATGTATGAACTACCTATTCTGTAGTGAGTTCTGTGCTAAATGTTGGAGATATAAAGTTAAATAAGACAAACTCCCTCCTTCATGGGCCTTAAATTTCCAAAACATAATAGTGCTGGAAACCAAACCACGAATATCTGTCTTCTCTTTTACAAAAATATCTGGTAATAACAGAAAACATGTAATGATCATACTAGTCTCTGAACTTCAAGAATGGTATGAAGTAGAGCTATTACTTGATGGAGAATAGGAACCAGTAGGATCTGTCTGGAAGGACAATGTCAGAGAAGGATTAGGATTAAAAGCTAACGCAATTGGGAATAATATGCATAATTTAAAGTAATCATGGCTATCCTGCAGGAACCAACCTTCTGCTTTTCTCTAATATTATTTCTCCCTCAGAGATCTGGCCCACTTTCATGACCTCAACCATCACTTTCCTCTTGGGGACTCTGAGTTAACCTCACTCTCTGTCCTAGGTTCTGAAGTTCTACTCAGGTGTCTTACTGCCATTTAAAATTTAGGACATTTTAGGGGCGCCTGGGTGGCTCAGTCGGGTAAGTGTCTGCCTTCGGCTCAGGTCATGATCTCAGCGTCCTGGGATCAAGTCCTGCATCAGGCTCCCTGCTCAGCTGGGAGTCTGCTTCTCTGTCTCCCTCTGCTGCTCCTTCTGCTTGTGCTCTCTCGCTCATTCTCTCACTCTCTCAAATAAATAAATAAAATCTTTTTAAAAAATAAAATAAAATTTAGGACATTTAAAAAAATTATCACCTCAGTCCCTGAAACAGCTTCCTCTCTTGCCTTCTCCATTTTGTTATTAATGCCATTCTCAAATTCACTCACATGCAAAACTTTGGAGTCAGCTTTTTTTTTTTTACGAAGATTTTATTTATTTGAGAGAGAGGGAGGGAGAGAGCGCGCAGGCACAAGCAGGGGTGGCGGGGAGCGGCAGAGGGTGAGGAAGAAGGACAAGCAGACTCCACACCGCGTGCGGAGCCCAAAGCAGGGCTCAATCCCACGACCCTGAGACCATGACCTGAGCCAAAACCAAGAGTCAGACATTTAACCAACTGAGGCAGTCAGGTGCCCCTGGAGTCAGCTTTGACTCTATCTCCTGCTTGTGCCATTAAATGCACCACCAAGCTCTCTTAGGTGTTCTCTGGACAACCTTAATTTTTCCTTTCCACCCCTACTACTCCAGTTCAAGTATTTCATAGTCACACTCTGGGAACAACAGAGTTACCAATTAATAACCTCTTAATTGGTTTCCAAGCCTTCAGTGCCATAATTCTCCAGTCTGCCTCCATACAAAATTGGCTACAAAGATTTACTAAATAAATACATGCCAGATTAATTTTCCTAAACCATTCCTTCACATCCTCCCCTCCCCAGAAAAATCTTTGACAATTCACTCCCTGATTTCAAAAGAATAAACTGGAACTTTTTAGTCTAGCATTGAAGATCTTTCTTAGTAGAACCCCAAGATTCTTTTCTAGAATTTTCCCTTCTGATTCCTGTATCTGAACTTACATCTTCAGTAAAAATGATCCTTTCACTGCCCCTCCTCAAATCTCATCACTTTCCAGCATCTTCCTGAATCTTTCCCATCCTTTAAGATGCAGTAATTGTCTTTTGAAGTTTATTATATGCTCCCTTTTATGGTTTGAAATCTGTGTAATATCACCTTGTAAATTCCAGTGTAACCTATTAAGTTGAACCATATGAAGTTGTCACTATTTAACCAGTATTTTACCAAACAAACAGCAACTTCATATGGTTCAATATAGTAAGTGCTGTATCTTTATGCTCCAGAGTTCCTAGAATAAGCCTCACATAATGGATATTCAGTTCTATTTCATCCAATTTTCTTACCCCCATTTGTAAGCTGGGCAAGAAAGAGGAGAAGACAATAATTTACTAGAATAGAGGTGGTAGTTTCTGTCAGGTTTGATATCTCTGCAGAACCTATCGTAATTTTGACTTAGTAGTCACATTAACACTTCTACACAGAAAATATGATTTCCTGCTTCTCTTAGGATAAGCCAGCCTGTTTAGCTATGATGCTTCAGTCATAGACCTCTGGTAAAATTAATACATTCTATATTAGTTTCCTAGGGCTTACCACAAACTGAGTGTCCTCCAAACAACAGAAATTTATTCTCACATAGTTCTAGAGGCTGGAAGCCCAAAATCAAGGTGTCACCAGCCATGCTTCCTCTGACTTTAGGTAGAATCCTTTCTTGCCTCGTGCTAGCTTCTGGTAGTGGTTGGCAATCCTTGACAATCTTTGACTTGCTGCCACAGCATTTCAATCTCTGCCTTCTTGTCACATAGCACGCTCCACCTGTACTGTGGGGTCTGTGCCTGTGTCTCTTTTCCTCTTCTTACAAGGGCACCAGTCATATTGGATTAAGGGCCCACGGGACTCTAGTATGACCTCATCTAAATTAATTACATCTGTGATGACCCTATTTCCAAATAAGATCACAGTCTGAGGTACTGGGAGTTAGGAATTCAACATATCTTTTTGCAGGGGGATATAATTCAACCCATAACAGGTTCATTTTTGAAAGTTATAGTTTATGTGAAATGAATAAAGTTATATTTTTATACAACTTATCTTTAAATAACTGAACTTTTAAGAAGTATACAATTTAAAGTAAACAAGCATGCAAGCATTATTTAGTAGCCCTCTGAACTATTATTAACTTGTTGTAGTCCATAGTCTTATGCATAGAGTCAGTTCAAATGTCATCTTGTAATTTACATAGTAAGGAATTCAACCAGATCTCTGAGCTTATACAAGCTCCAGACACTCGGTTACTACCTGGAGTGATGGTCGCTGCAACCCCCTTCCTGAATTCATCAGTTTTTACTCCCCTGTGACTGTTACTACCTGACCTCTGCAAATAAATGGAGTAAAGAGATCACCTTACCTTTTAACCTTTCCTATTCACTCCTGTTTCTACTTAATTCTCCTCAATGTTTCCAAACACATTCTAACTGAACTTTCCACTATTTATCTGCCCAGATCTCACTCTGAGGCTTTCTTCCCTGCTCTATACCTGTCATTCATCTATCCTGCTCCTCCTTTATCACCTTATCCAACTCAGTACATTGTCTCTACAATCCCTTTATACTATGTACTGAAAAGAATAGTATCCACTGGAGATAAAAACTTTTGATATTCTCAGAGAAGGCTGTGCTGTCCCATAAACTCAATCCAGAAAATGAGTCCTAAAATTATGTACTGAAATAGAAACCACTATAGGCATAAAAATCTTAACTACACCATTGGATATCATAATCAATCATTTAAGTAACCAATATTGCCCACAGTATATATAATACATAATATTATAAAAATTCAGTATAATATGAAATATCTATTAATAATTATTAAGGCTATTTAAAAGTGAATATACATAAGTAATATTAATAAAAATCTATCATGAAAATATTCCTCTGACTTCTTTATAGCTACGGAAATATTGTAAGAAAACAGTGGTACTAATGGATTCTAGAAGTGGTAGAAAAATATGCTTAAATGTGTGGTAAGTTTTAAAGGTAGCTAATAGAATAGCACAAATAGCACATGAAATTATCAAACTGGAGATAAAAATTGAAACAAAATTCAATAAGTAAAACAAAAGGCTGGAAAAGAAAATTAGAATCGTGGTTAAGAGAAAACATAAAATCAGATGACAAGAATGTATACAAAATGTCAGAAGTAAAAATAAATGTAGTGAAAAGAAGGGGCACATGCACCCCAATGTTTATAGCAGCAATGTCCACAATAGCCAAACTGTGGAAGCAGCCGAGATGCCCTTCAATAGACGAATGGATAAAGAAGATGTGGTTCATATATACAATGGGATATTACTCAGCCATCAGAAAGGATGAATACCCACCATTTGCATCGACATGGATGGAACTGGAGGAGATTATGCTAAGTGAAATAAGTCAAGCAGAGAAAGACAATTATCGTATGGTTTCACTCATATATGGAACATAAGGAATAGCGCAGAGGACCATAGGGGAAGGGAGGGAAAACTGAATGGGAAGAAATCAGAGAGGGAGACAAACCATGAGAGACTCTGGACTCCAGGAAACAAACTGGGGGTTGCAGAAGGGAGGGGGGTAGGGGGATGGGGTAACAGGGTGATGGGTATTAGGCACATGTGGTGGGCACGTGTGGTGATGAGCACTGGGTGTTACATGCAACTAATCTTAGAACACTACATCAAAAACTAATGATGTATCATTTGTTGGCTAATTGAACAAAATAAAAATAATTGAAACCTCCCCTTAAAAAAAATAAAGTAAATGTAAAAGTTGTTAAATAATCATATTGGAAGACAAACAGTCTCAGGATAAGAACAAAAATAAAATAAATCCCAGACATGTGTTCTTTACAAATGATACTCTCCAAGTAAAAAATAATGCTTTAAAATAAAGGGATGGAGGCACTTGGGTTGCTCAGTCAGTTAAGGGTCCAACTCTTGATTTCGGCTTGGCTCCATCCACGATCTCAGGGTTATGACATTAAGCCCCATGTCAGGCTCCACCCTGGACATGGAGCCTGCTTAAGGTTCTCTCTCTCCCTCTCCCTCTGCCCCTCTTCTCTCTCTCACCCTCTCTCTCTCCCCCTCCCTCTCTAAATTAAATTAAATTAAATTAAATTAAATTAAATTAAATTAAGGGATGGGAAGTGACACCCTAGCCAATCTTAGCTAAATGAAAATGGAGTAGGACTGAAGACAAAACATTAAAATGGGCAAAAATATTTTATATGTATTTTAAACTTAACGAATAGTACAATCCAACAAGAAGATATAAAAATCACAAACTTGTATGCATGTAACAACATAGCTTAAAATATTTAAATGAGAACTACTTATAAAGAGAGCAAATAAAAAAGGATAAATTATAAGTCATGAATTGCAGGGGAACACTCTAACCACTTTTCTGAGAAATTCAGTTAACAAATTAAGTTAAAAGAGTAAGGAGATGAGTAACAATGCAACTGCATATACTAGTTATCTTGGAATATTGTTGATGCCCAATAAGCAGAAAATATACCATCTTTTTTTTTAAATATACCATATTTTTAAATATTCATAAAAATATTTCCAAATGACTGTGTTAAGCCATATGGAAATTTTCAGAAAGTTTTAAAAAGAACATTTGGGCCAAATTCTCTGACAAGAGTGGAAAAATACAAATTTAAAATTATTAAAAATTTTTAAATTCCTATGAATTCCAGCACATGTATAGATTCTTTACAACAAAAAGGTCCATTTTACTATATGCACTTTGCTAAAAGTTAAATTTTAAAAATACTCTTCTTGTGTTAAGGTGCATTTAAAAACTATATTTAAAAATCCTCTAGAAATGACTGATAATCAGAGTACTAGGTATCAAAACATTATATTGCAGGCCAAGTGATACACAGAGGAAAAGTCATTGCCTTAAAAGTATTTATTAGAAAACCAAAAACTTTGAAAATAACATCACCCCAAAATAAAAAAAAAATCCAAAAAAGTAGATAAGAGAATTATAACAATAAAAGTTAAATTTCCATTTCTAGAAAATCATAAGGATATAGATAACCCGAATAACACTGTCAACCAACCTGAAGTGGTTGACATTTATAGAACACTTCACCCAGTAATAGCAGACTACACATTCTTTAAAAGACAAAAAGAAAAGAAGAGCAAATGAAAACACAATTTTGGAAACTGGAAAGCAAATGAACAAATTGTGGCCTAATGTACCAGACTTGAGAAAGCTGAATCCTATGCCAGAAAAGGAGAAAGCCAAGGAGGAAAATGATTTATACTACATATCCCCCCAAACGCTTAAGAATTTGTTGTTCCCATTACTTCTGAAGTAGAGTTATGATGTAGCTAAAACAAGATGAAATCAACATCTAGTGAGGAAAAAAGATCTCTCCTCTCACTCCATGCAGTCAGATAAGCTCCCTCTCTTACTCTAGAAGACTGAAGTTTATTCTCTGGAGGGGAGAAAATACAGGTTTTGTGGATTATGGGATATCAGGCACAATTGAGAGAAGAGTACCATACTAAAAGCAGGGTAATAAGCAGAAGTCACATGCTCAATGTTAAGACTTCCAACTTTCTTCTTCTGCTTGGCTATCAAAATGTGGCAGCCAGGCCTACACTCTCTAGGCAGGGAACAAGAAGAGTATTTTTCTAGGAATTCTAACCAGTCTGCATATATATACGATTTCTCTACAAAAGGGTCTCACCAGAAGCTACAGTTGACAAGTCTCAGCAATGTACAAAGAAGTCCCAGATGATCATTTTAGTGCTCGATTATTAAGCACAAGTGAACAGTCAAAAATCCCCAGACATTAGAAATCCTTTAATATATCACACACACACACACACACACACAAAGGCAACTTGGAAGAATTAGGTTATACAAAGGAAATAAAACTTTAAGAAAAACTATTGTTATTTTCCTCATACAGAAATAGAGGATACTGCTTCTCTGAAAGATGGAGCTATAAAAAAAAAGAATACTGAATATTCAGAGAATTAAAAAGGGCTCTTGGAAATAAAAAAAAATAAACGATGCTGGTTTTAAAATCTTAATAGGAGGGAAAATACTGTTGAGGAGATCTCCCAGAAATCACAGCAAAAGGCAAAGAGACAGAAAAGAAGAGAGAAATTAAAATATAGGACTCTTCTAGGAAGTCTAAAAGCCTACTAAAAGGAGTTCCAGAGAGAAGAACAAATGGAGAGGAAGAAATCATCAAAAATATTATTCAAAAATCTTTCCCACAACTGTAAGACACAAGTTTCTAGATTAAAAGGGCCCACCAGTAGATAAAAATGCTCTCCAAGGATCCATATTTCACATGATCAGGAAATCTCAGAACGTCAAATAAGAAGATCCTCAGTTTTCGGGGAGAGAAAAAAAAACCAGATCTCATAAAAAATCAGAATGGCATCCGATTTTTTGGGTCTTGGGGCGCCTGGGTGACTCACTCAATTGCACACCCAACTTTTGGTTTTGGCTCCGGTTATGATCTCAGGGTCCTGGGGTGGAGCCCCTCATTGGGATTGAGACAGTCTCACCCTCTCCGTTTGCCCCTCCCCCCACTCATGTGCACGCGCACACACACACACACACACTCTCTCTCTCTCAAATAAATAAATAAATCTAAAAATAAGAAGAGTGACATAAGACTTCTCAGCGGCATCGGTGGAAATTAGAGGACAATTAGGCATTTTATTTCAAAATCTGAAGAAAAATGATCTCCAACCAAAATTTTTATAGCCACCTAAACTATTATTATAAAGATAATTTCTAAAAATTCCTCTTCTATGAACTTGTCTCTGTATGCAAGTTATTGATAGAGGTGCTCTACCATAATGAGACACTGAGCCAAGAGAAAGGAAGACACAGATTCCAGGAGACCAGGCGTGAACACAAGAGCAGAAATGGGAACTCCCAGGACGACAATGTAAAAGGTACTGAGGTGACTATTTGGCACAGCCTAGAGAAAGCAACCAGGCAAGGCAAGTACTGTTCTGAAGGCTCCATGAGTGAATTCTTCAAGAAGATGAAATGGGCTGGGTACATGACAAACATGAATATACTGAGAGGCATTTGGGGGTTGAATTAGAAACAAGAACATAGAAAATTAAGCAAATATAAAAACAAGATAATTATTAGCTCTGAGGGAAATTAGACAGAGTAATCAGCTGTGAATAACATTTCCTTGGTTCTCAACCTTGGCCAAACATTAGAATCATCTAAGGAGCTTTTAAACTTCCAGAAGCCCAAACTAAAACTGCATCAATTAAATCAGAAATAGGCAGCAGTATTTTTTTAAAGCTCTCCAAGTGATTCAAATGGTCAGCCAGTATGAAAACCACTGACTTGTTCTTAATAATGTAAATCCTGAATACTGATGTAAGCAAAACTACAACAAACTGGGAACTTGAGGAACACAGTCAGAAAGTGGGGGGATGGTAGAGATAGGGAGTAGTTGAACAGAGAGTTAATTCTCCATCTTATGTGATGGGAAGTCAGTTGATATTGCCTGAAACAGAGCCATCAAGAAGTAGCCATATAGGCATGCTATACAGTCATATGGAGATAAATACGAAATGAATCATCTAAAACACCTAAGAGTGAGAAATAGGAGCAGGGGTCGGGGGACCTTCATGTTCCCTATAATATGCCTTACAGAAATGCTTGACTCTTTAAACTATGTTCATGTGTGACTCTGACAAAAATGAAAGGTAAATTTAAAAATATTAATAAAAGCTAAAACAATGAAGAAAATAACCACAGGAAAACCTAATCTGGCTTTTTGAAAAAGCTAATTAAGTAACATAAAATTTTAGCCAAGAAAAAGAGAACACAAACACATGGACATAACTAGAGACAGATATAATACAAAATAAAATTGTAAGAAAATAAAATGTATCACCTTATATCTACTAAATTAGAAAGCTAGATGGCCTGATTTTCTAAGCTATGTAAGTTAATTACCAAAATAGACTTAATAAGATGTAAAAAACATAAACTAATAACCACGAAAGAAATTTCAAAAGCTACCATGACAAAAGTCCCCAGGCAGGGAGAGTTTTAGGGAGAAAATATTGCTATATCGTATATAAATAGTTGCAGACCACAGGAAAATAACAAAATCCCAAATTAGAACATAAGCTTGGTTTAAGCCCATCACCAAAGCAGCCCCCCCAAATTTTTAAATAAAATCATAACACTGGGGTGCATGGGTGGCTCAGTCAGTTAAGTGTCTGCTTTCGGCTCAGGTCATGATCCCGGAGTCCTGGGATCGAGTCCTGCATCAGGCTCCCTGCTCAGCGGGGAGTCTGCTTCTCCCTCTGCCCTTCACCCTACTCATGCTCTCTCTCACTCTCTCTCTCAAATAAATAAATAAAATCTTTAAAAATAAAATAAAATCATGACACTGATTTATAAGTATAGATGAAAAATTCTAAATAAGTATTAGCAAATTGAGTCTATCTGTAATTAAATAATATATGATCAAGTAACTAAAATGGAAATATTTTTACCCTTTTGCCCATCAAATTAGCAAAATATTAAAAATTCGTGATATTCAGTGTTGACAGTGGTATAGGGGAATATATGGACAAATATTTATGTTCAAGGGTGCTCATTTCAACATTATTTATGTCTATTTCCTTCTCCAGATTAGCGAAGTTTTCAGCTATTATTTCTTCAAATACATTTTCTGTCCCCCTTCTCTCTTCTTCTGGGACTCCTATAATACGAATGTTATTATGTTTGATGGAGTCACTGAGTCCCCTAAGTCTATTCCTGTGTTGCATAATTCTTTTTCCTCTCTTTTGTTCAGCTCCATTATTTTCCATTATTTTATCTTCTAGGTCACTAATTCATTCCTCTACTTCTTTTAGCCTGCAGTTCATGGCATTAAACCTGTTTCCAATCTCATTTATTGCACTTTTCATCTCTGACTGATTCTTTTTTAACTCTTTTATCTCTGTGGTAAGGGTCTCATTGATGTCTTCTATTCTTTTCTCAAGCCCAGAGAGTATCCTTAGGATTGTTGCTTTAAATTCTCCCTCAGGTATGTTACTTACATCTGTTTCACTTAGATCTCTGGCCATGGCCTTATCTTCTTCTTTCATTTGGGAGAGTAGAAAATGAGAAGCAATCTAAAAGTCCCTCAATAGAGGAGTGGCTAACTATATTATGCTCCATCTGTATTTTGAAACACTATGCAGCAGTTTTCAAAATTTAAGGGGATTTCAATCAAAAGAAATGTCAATATATTGTTAAGTGAAGAAAATTTGTTGCCCAACTGGTTTGGTTTAAAAATACATTAGTGTTTGTATATGTACATTTGTATATATTAAAATACACTGAAAGAATTAAACTGATATGTATTAAGCCTTTAGTAGCAGTTAAGGGTGGCCTAATAAGGATCATGAGGCTTAAGGAGAGAGGAGTAAGTGAAAGGTGACTTTCGTTTTTTACTTTATATACTTCTGTGTTTGAATTTTTACACTGAGAATGTATCCATGTAATTGTCCAATTAAAATCAACCAATTAAAATGTAAAGATCATGTATGCACGTGGACAGATTCTAAAAAGAGGAAAAAAATTTTTTAATGAAAACAATTCTATGTTTGTTTTTGTTTGATTTAAGGTAGTGTGATTCTTTTTTTTTTTTCAAGATTTATTTATTTATTTATTTTAGAGGGAGCAAGAAAGAGAGAGAGCTTGGGGTGGGGGGAAAGATGGGGGAGAGGGAGAGAGAAACTCAAGCAGACTCTGCACTGAGCACAGAACTTGACGTGGGGCTCCATCTCATGACCCTGAGATCATGACCTGAGCCAAAACCAAGAGTTGGACAGCTAACCAACTGCATCCCTGCCCAGGCACCCCTAAGGTGGTGTAAGGCTAATAATTTAAAAAAATATCCTAGGGATTTATATGGAATTGGGTTTGTATAGGTGGTCCAACCCAAATAGACACTTTAAAGATTACCAAACGTACGTAATGTTTGGTAGAAGATTTTGGAAACAAAATTTTGAAGGGAGTGACAAACAAGTCCATTCTAAAATGTGTCACTGTTTCACAATCTAGAAAAAACATAAATATATCCTTGGGATGTTTAAAATTTCAATTTAACTATAATCTCACCCACGTATTTTAATGAAACCCTTGCCTGATGTGAAGATATTCCTGGGCCCAAGCAAGCCTTCCCAAAGTAGATAAGAGGGATTTTTTTTAACCAAACAGGCAACTTAATGCATGATTAAAGAGAAGATGCAATTGGTCCCAAACTATTTCCCATTTCCCCTGATAGTAAACAAATCTTCTGATACACATAAAAAATTCAGAAATCAAATAATTGAGTGTGATGTAAAATGCTTTGCCTTTGAGGCAGCCTTAAACAGTAATCCATTTGATGGACTCAATCCTGACTTCAGCCTCAAAAATCCAACTTTCATATATATAGTCATTTAAGTATCTAAGATACAGTTTCTGCCCTGTGGCCTTAAAAAAAATGGTTAAATGTGAAGCATTTGGTGCGACTTAGTGACAGAGAAGTCTCTGTTTTCACCCTGTTTCCAACTTGGGATATTTTTCCCTTTCATTTTCCTAGTTCCCTTAGAAGCAGGATGTTCAGGCCATGATTTACTTTAATGAAATTCAGAGAACAGAATTTTCACATAAAACACTGCCAATATACCTCTATACCCCTAATTTAAGGATCCCTGTTGCTCACCATAAATATTACTTGGTCACTCCATGATAACAAATTAGACAGCAAAAGCACTTAGAGCTGTACATTAATGCTTCGCACTTTGCAGACTCCAGGGGACCATTTAAAGTACTGCGGTGAGGTGTGGGGGAGGGGGGAGCTCATGGGAATGAATTGTGAGGTTGCTTCCCTGCGTCCCTCCTCCTGTCACTGAGATCGCCTGCCCTCTCCTTAAGGCTCATCCAGCCTTTGAGATAAATCTTGACCTTAGTCTTCAGAAATATAAGGTGCTATAGTGTATGACCCTGACTCAGGATCGAGTTACCCTATACTTGCAGCGTTGTCTAATGGTGTGCCTAATTATAATCTGTGGGTTTCTTCCATCTTCTTGAAATCAAGTTTCTACCAGTACCCTTGATCTGGGAGCTGGGTCCAGGCCAGGTTCTCTAGTTCCAGAATCCCTGAGAACCTAGAGGCTAAACAGGACAGACCTTGATTTGGATCTCAGCTCTACCACCTTGCTAGCTCTGTTACTTTGGTCATTTCTTAGTCTCTCCAAACCCCAATTTTATTATCTTAAAAATGCAGGAAAAAAAATCCCTACCATATAGAAAATGTAGCATAGTGTATGGCACATGGTAAATGCAGATAAATGTTAATTCCTACTACTCGTATCTTTTTGTTGATTTTTCCTTGATAATCTGAACAGTGTATTGGAACCGCTGAAATTGGAATTTGTCTTGCTGCTCTTCCAAATCTATATGGCAGCCCTGAGACTAAAGCCTCTACTCCTACTGATGTAAGTCAGCAACATCTCCTGCCTAGTCAAATCACTAACTTTGCCCATTACTGACCTCTGTGAGACCTTTGTTCCTTGGGAGACATATAACTGATATTTTCTTCTTTCCTAATGTTCTCTCAGAATGCTAGGCTCCAACCTGGATTTGTACCTTAGTGCCTGCCCCAGTGTATTGGGTGATTCCATTAAGAACGGTCTCTAAAATCCTGCTGAGCTGACTCACTGGGTCTACCCATGGAATGCCTTTTGACATTCATAAATCACGAGTGTTCCTCACTTTCAAAACAGAACAAAAAAAAAAGAAAGAAAATCTAAAAAACA
Organism: Mirounga angustirostris; assembly: GCF_029215605.1. Lineage (NCBI taxonomy): Eukaryota > Metazoa > Chordata > Mammalia > Carnivora > Phocidae > Mirounga > Mirounga angustirostris. The sequence goes on along the minus strand of NW_026991719.1, from coordinate 21,205,038 downwards.
ATGGATTGACTTTTCCCCAGTTCCCTTCCCTCACTTGGACCCCAAGAGAGAGATGTGGAAGAGATGGGATTCCTCAAGTTGGTGGAAGAGAGTCACTAAATTACTATCTGGTTCCTGTTATGTACCAGCATGATGCTAAGAAATCTACATTCATTACTGCAAACCCTCACAATACTGCAAGATAGCACTGCCCTCACTTAACAGATGGGGAAACTGAGGCTCCATAAGGTTAAACAGTGTTCCCAAGTTCACACACCAGCAAGGAACAGAGCCAGAATGTGAACTCTTATATGTCCGATTTCAAAGTATATAAGGTTTATTACAAACTGGAGGATTCCTTTCTCACTATACCACATTTCCCCTCACTACACCATTACATATAAGTCAATAGGTTGCTTCAAAATATTTTTATTTATTTTATTTTATTTAAATCCAAGTTAGTTAACAGTGTAGTATTTGTTTCAGGACTAGAATTTAGTTGTCACTTACATAGAACACAGAGTGCTCATCCCAACAAGTGCCCTCCTTAATGCCCATCACCCATTTAGCCCACCCCCCCCACCATCCTCCCCTCTGACAACCATTAGTTTGTTCTCTGTAGTCAAGAGTCTCTTACGGTTTACCTCCCTCTCTGTTTTTATCTTATTTTCTTTTTCCTTCCCTTCCCCTATGTTCATCTGTTTTGTTTCTTAAATTCCACATTATGAGTGAAATCATATGGTATTTGTCTTTCTCTGACTGACTTACTTCACTTAGCATAATACACTTTTAGTTCCATCCACGTCGTTGCAAATGGCAAGATTTCTTTCTTTTTGATGGCTGAGAATATCCCATTATTTTTATATATGTACATATATATGTGTGTGTATATATATATATACCACAGCTTCTTTATCTATTCATCAGTCAAAGGATATTTGGGTTCTTTCCATAATTTGGCTATTGTTGAGAGTGCTGCTATAAACATTAGGGTGCATGTGCCCCTTCAAATCAGTATTTTTGTATAAATACCTAGTAGTGCAATTGTGGGTCATAGGGTAGTTCTATTTTTAACTTTTTGAGGAACCTCAGAAAACAACAGATGTTGGTGAGGATGCAGAGAAAGGGGAATCCTTTCGCACTGTTGGTAGTAATGCAAGCTGGTGCAGGCACTCTGGAAAATAGTATGGAGATTCCTCAGAATGTTTTTTAAATGTTGAAATTCCCAGAGTAATTTACTTCTCGATCAACAAAAAATAGCCCATGAACCTGTACGTATAATTCTTTTGTCTAAATGATAGTAATAGCTAGCACTTCTTCATTGCTTATTAGGTGTTTGACACTGTTTGATTTATGTATATGAACTCATTTAATCCTATGTGCTAGGTGATATTAACATCCCTATATTAGAGATGAAGAAACCAAGCAAAGAGGGGTTAGGTAAGTTGCCCAAGATCCCACTGGCAGAGCTGTGGTCAGAATCCAGGAAGTCTAGGTGCAGAGCCCAAGCTCTCATCACCATGTTTTACTGCCTCTCAACAATCAAAATAATTGTGTAAATCTCCACTTGACTTTGTATGTAGGAATAACTTAAGGATCTCATCAATTCCTTTGATAACTGAAACTACCAAAAACCATTTACTGAAAAACAACGAGTAGCATGTTGCTTATGAATCACATTCCCTGATGACTCGCCACACTTTGGTATTTGGCTCTCTTTCTCCATGAAGACTAAAGATACATAATTCTGCATATTACCATAGAAGTCATACTTATCTGGAAAGGGTACAATTAAGGATAAAGTAGAATCTTTTTCCAAGAAAATAATTTCTCCTTTCATAACTATAAATATTATTTTAATCCATTTGGGTAGCACTCTTTAGATTCTGGCATGAATACAGTATACCAAAACCAGAGTTTATCATCTAAAGCTTGCAGTAAAGTCATTTTGGGAAAAAATGTATATACTATATACCCAACAATCCCATACATTTAACTTTCTGGTGTGAACAACGATAATCAATAAAGCATTTAATTTCTAAAAATCAGGCTTGTTTTGTTTTTCTATTGTATGAGTCTGTATCTGGCACATGTAAAGTAAAATGAAGAAAATGAGCTTATAAATCACAGTAATCTCCCTGATAATCACTACTCATTTAGTGAAGGGACAATGTGCTCACTACATGAGGCATTCTTATAAAAGACACCAAGCTGCAATTAACGATCTATAGATCTCATTTGCTCTGAATTAGTAAGTGCCCTGATTCTAATAAATTCTCGATACCTAAGGACCTTATTCTGATTATTTTTATCTCATGTTTCTTGCCCACAGAGAAAGGAAAAGGAAAATGATTTCTTCCCCAAATGCCAGCTGAGTGCATTATCTTCTCCCTGTTTCTCATACATCTACCCAGAAAGGTATTCCAACCAAAACAATGTCAGAACACATTTCATTTTTTAAAAAGATTATAATATTCCCCCAAATGTCTTAACCAAAACATATAACTTCTACAAGAATACTATGAAAAATAATGTTTAAAATATCCTTACCTAATGAAAACAAATCCTAAAGTTCCTTCTAAATTACACACGAAAAATGAAATTGACCTAGCTTTATTTTGAAATATTTATATTATGCTATGAAATGTATATTCTTATTTCTCAAATAAACAAACTACCTGTATGCAAAATAATTCTACACAAACCAGAATGTGATAACCCAAAAGATCCCATTGCACAGACAGAACATATAATACTTACTGTTTTATCATTTCTTATCTCATAACAAAACAGATATGACTTCACTATTCCTGGCAGGCACTGGGATTAAAAAATAATGCAAAGAGGAAAAATCACCCAAGGACTCAAGTTTGAGACATAGAAGAATGAATCTAAAACAGATTTCAGAATATAGGGGCACCTGGGTGGCTCAGTTGGTTAAGCATCTGCCTTCAGCTCAGGTCATGATCTCAGGGTCCTGGGATCAAGCCCCACATTGGGCTCCCTGCTCCGTGGGGGGCCTGCTTCTCCCTCTCCCACTCCCCCTGCTTGTGTTCCCTCTCTCGCTGTCTCTCTCTCTCTATCAAATAAATAAATAAAATCTTAAAAAAAGATTTCAGAATATAAACACTCATTAAGTTAAATCCCCAAAAAACCCTCTAATCCACTGCTATTGGGTTTTGTCTCAGTCAAGTGCCCTGCAATGAGGCGCTCAGATTAGAATAATGCAAGTAGAGTTTAAGAATTCCATTTTAAAAAGAAAAAGAGTTGAACGTTTGTAAAGATGTGGGCAGGATGGAGTTTCTGTCCTAAGCATATCCCTCCTTTTAAGCAAGGCTGAGAGAATCCTATGGCTGAGATCAGGCATAGGTCATCCTAATGTGTAAAGTGTTAGAGCCAATGTCTTTGAACCAAGAACAGAACAAGGACTTTCTCAGAACAAAAGGATTCTCTCATCTCAAGTAAGCTCTCAGAGAAGAGTGTCACTTTGAGAGGTGACCCAAAGACTCAGCCCCTGATGGAGTCTCTATGTACGTAGACAGTAATAACCCGCGCCCAGTGATGAGGATCTCGAACCTAGCACATTTCAGCACAGAGCTGTGGGAGTTGGGGAAGCAGAATCATCAGAGGGGAAGGTAACTTAGTCTTAGCCTGATGCATGAAGGGAAGAGATGAGAAGATCATACCTCAAACATCAGGAAGGCTGCTATGAAAAGCCCTTCCTCCTAGGACCTGTGACATCAGAACACATTCTTTGTATCCCCTGAAGGCAGGGAATCATGAAAGGTATTTCTTTTACCATAACTTACCAGTTACATTAGAAACGTATCTGCCAAGCAAATCAAGAGAATGAATGTTTTTGGTGAGAAGTGAACTCACATCATAATAAAAGTAATTCAAGTTTTTTCACCATCTCAATCTCAAACCAAAGAAACACTTTTTCCCTGCCTTCTCAAGTAAAACATTAATGCATACTTTCATGACATACTATGAAACACACGAAGCTTCTATCTCCTTTGGGATTTGCCTTCTCCCTCCAATACAGAGAATAAATGGTCACCTCTTGCCCCTGAAATTTTTTTCTGTCTTTACCAGCCTTCCACTCACCTTCTAGTTTAGGCTTTTCATTTGCTATCTTCAGAAACAACACATAAGGAAACATGTTGAGAACACATATTTAATTACATAAATATCTGAGTAAGTGTTCGATGTTTAGTGTGGTATTATTCATTCTGTTTTCATTATTTGATTCCTCATTTAAGAGTTTTTAAATTTCTCACCTGCAGCACCATACTGTACAAAGATTTTGAAGTAACATACAGGAATCCACACAGCAAAGTAAGACAAAAAATAAAATTGAGAAATACAGAAACACAGTAATGAGAACAGGTGAAATATAAATTAGAATTGATGGATAAACCCTAAGGAGCAATTCAGAATGCATATATGCCACCCATGGGAGACTACACTATAGTTTGTAGCACAGAGAAGCCAATTTGTACTTGAGCTCACTGGCAGCTAATGAAAAAGAGGAATTATGGTCTTCTGCCTGATTCATAATGCCCAGAATATTTTTTTATTACCTTCCAATTTGAGGTCACTGAGGATACCTGAAATCTGACCTCTGTTCCATATTAGAATCATATGCTATCTGAGACGAAAGGAACCAAAGATAATCTAACTCAGTGAGAACTAGAGGGATCAAGTGAGTTTTCAGTCCCACAAAGAATAAGAGAGCCAGGTATAGAACATCTGGAGGCCTCTACCTAGCTTAGTGCTTTCTCCCATCAGCAACACTGCTTACTCTTTCTCCAGTAGAACAGGAGATTGAGAATCAAAGAATCATCTATCCAGGCCTCATTAAATTGAAACAACCATGCTAATTTCCTCGTTGACTGGCTATATCAGGGCAAGTGTCAGAGAACAAAAACTAGATACAGGTTTAGCCCTCATAACTGGAGGTAGCCCTGGGTTCATCTCACAATTAAGAAAAAGTTGTGAAGTGAGGAGGTGAGGTAAAGATTGTACCTATACTTACTAGAGCACTCTTAGAGCCAAAAGTGAAACAAAAGAGTTCCCAAACCAGGTAAATACAAATTACCTTATACCCTAGTTCCAGCTCTATTTAGTAGTCTCTGTCTGTATCTTTGTCTGTTTCTGTCTCACTCTCTCTTCCTCTTCCCCTCCCTGACTCATCTTCCTCCACACTGAAGGTGCTTGTAAGGAATTATGAGATAGCAGTGAGAGAAAATTCCTAGAACTCACAAGAAGTTAGGAATCATTAGTGCTCCTACCACCCAAAGTAAACAGATTTTCAAGACTACAAATATCATTCAGTAGAGACATTGTAAGAATTATTAGTTAGAAGTCAGGCCAAATCAGCAACTAGATCTGTCCATTAAAAAGAATAAAAACAAGATTTGAATGATAAAACTGATTCACAAATGAACTAACTGTAAAACAAAGCCCAACACTCTTTAAAAGAATAAAACTAAATCCAACACTCAACAATGTAAACTTCACACTGTCTAGCATCCAATAAAAAACTACTGGACCAGCAGCAGCTCTTTCTGCCCACAGGTCCTGTCCCAGGGCTTTTTTTTGGGGGGGGGGAATTTTATTTATTTATTTGACAGAGAGAAACAGGGCTAGAGAGGGAACACAAGCAGGGGGAGTGGGAGAGGGAGAAGCAGGCTTCCCACAGAGCAGGGAGCCTGATGCAGGGCCTGAGCCTGGGACGCTGGGATCATGACCTGAGCCGAAGGCAGATGCTTAATGACTGAGCCACCCAGGCACCACTAAAGGCAGAGGCTTAACTGACTGAGGCACCCAGGTGCCCTGTGCTTTAATAAAACCACCATTTTGCCCCCAAGACATCTCAAGAATTCCTTCTTGGCCATCGGCTTCAAACCCTAACGTCTTTCCTACATCAGCTTTACTCACTCTCCTTTGTCTGTGAGATTCATTCTTTGACTCCATGAGACAAGAACATCGCTCTCTGCATCATTTTGGTGCTAAAACCCATGAACGCTATCACCAAAGGGCAAAGAGGGAGGCCTAATGACCAACATTTCTCCATAAGATGCTCATGCTGATGGAAATGACTTGATACTTTTCTCTTCCCGTTAGCTGAAAAGACTGAAAATCTAACCACCTCGGAACTAAGCAGTTGTCATAACAATGATCTCTTACAGAAATGGTTGAATTCAAGTCATCGCTAGTAAAATATAAACTCCCAAGCAAGCTCTACCTAGAGGACACACGGACAGGACAAAATCTGCATGGGACACCAGTCATCGACCTACAGGGAAGAAAATTTGAGAAAAATACAATTTGAACTGGAAGTCAAGGCATCTCCCTTGTAGTAAGAGGCTGTATGTGGTCTGATGGTGCAGTGTGTATGTTAGCAGCGCTAAGTTAACATTGAAACAATCATACTTTAACACCAACTGTATCATAAAATCGACTCTAAGTGTGACTGTAGAAACTTGGATGACAGATATTTCTGATCTATCTATACCTTCCAGCCATCAATAATGTGTTGGAAATTCCTATTATAAATTATGTTCCAGCACTAGAAATGGGATATTCTAAAGACAAAGATAAAAATTTCAAAGCACTGCTCTCATACTAAATTTATCACAGATGTAATGTTCTTGAAAGTGGGTAAATATTTAATTGATATTGGCTTAATGTAATATATTTCTTTCAGAATTTTCTTATATTATAATAAATAATCCCATTAAAAGGCAAAAAAAAAAAAAACTACTGGACCTGTGAAGAAGAAGGAAAATTTGACACACAACCAGGAAAAAAATCAGTTAATAGAAAGAGACCAAGAAATGACAGAGATGGTACAATTTTTTTTATTTTTTTAAAGATTTTATTTATTTATTCATAAGAGACAGAGAGAGAGAGGCAGAGGGAGAAGCAGGCTCCCTACCGAGCAGGGAGCCCGATGCAGGACTTGATCCCAAGACCCTGGAATCATGACCTGAGCCGAAGGCAGACGCTTAACCATCTGAGCCACCCAGGCACCCGAGATGGTAGGATTAACAACATTAAATTGTTAATTAAAAAAATTAAAATTGTTAGGGGCGCCGGGGTGGCTCAATCAGTTAAGCATCTGCCTTCGGCTCAGGTTATGATCCCAGGGTCCTGGGATCGAGCTCTGCATCGGGCTCCCTGCTTGGCAGGGAGCCTGCTTTTCCCTATCCCTCTGCCCCTCACCCACTCTTGTGCTCTCTCTCTCTCTCTCTCTCTTTCTCTCAAATAAATAAATAAAATAAAATTTAAAAAAAAATAAAACTGTTAATGTTGACAACTTTATAAAACTTTATAAAATGTTAACAATAACATAAAAATACATTAAAATTGTAATGGAAAAGATGATCAGTGTGCTCAAAATTTTGAAGGAAAACATGAACATAATGATGAGAGAATAGAAATGTAAATGAAAGTCAAATGAAAAACTCAATATATGAAATAAGATACTCACTGAATTGAATTATCAGTTCATTAGATACTACAGAAAAAGATATTGGTAAACTTGAAGGCACAGCAATAAAAACTATCCATACTGAAGCACAAGCAGAATAAAATCTGGGGAAAATCTGAAAAGAAACTCAGTGACATGTGGAATAATAGTAAGTGGTCTCACATGCTAATTGGAGTCCCAGAAAGAAAAGACATAGCAGAGGAATAGGAAAATTATTTGAAGAAATAATGGCTGAAAATATTCCAAAATTATGTAGACTATAAACCCACAGAACAAAGAATATCAACAAATCCCAAGGAAGATAAACAAAAGGAAAACCAGAGGAAGGCACATCACAATAAAATTATTAAAAAGAGAAAGTATTAAATGCAGCCAGAGGGGGTGGGGAAAAGGTGTATTACATAGAGGAACAAGAATAAGGATTAATGCAGATTTCTTGTGAGAAACAATTTAAGTCGGAAGACAATGGAATGACACCTTTAAAGCACTGAAAGAAAAAAAAAAAACTGCCAACCTAGAATTACATATCCAGTGAAAGTATCTTTCAAAAAAGAAGGCAAGGGAGACTTCTGGTTTCAGCTCCAGCATGGAAAGAATTTAGAAGTTGTCACACCCGTCCTTAGAACAAGAGTAAGCTGGACAAATTGAAAATCAAGACTATTCTCGGACCCATCAGAGAAATGAGGTCAGGGGAAAAACCACCACCTTGGAATTTGGACAGACAGATGCACTCAGAGAGGCACAACCAAGATCTGCTTACCTGGAGCAGAAGCCATGGAAACCATAAACTGGTAAGAACACTTAATAGTAGTTTTGACAAACTGCTGGAGACTGAGCATGGACTAGTATGAGAGCAAGAAATTTCTGGGCACCAAGTCTGAAGGGGACCCCATACTCTCATAAGCTTAACCTCCAGGAACCTGAACAGGTTCTCATGGTAAAGATTCAAGAAAAATCCACTCATGGAACTGGCAGGGGGAAAGGAAAAGTAATCACTGTGAAGTATGTCCAGAACCTTCTCCATAATGAAGGCTAACTCTCCAGAGAAAAAGACTTTTCCAGTGCTTTATCACTACTGGGGGAAGGGCATTTTCCCCACTCCAGTCCCTTATAGCATTTCTGTCTCACCTAAGATAGATTTTTTTGTAAAACCTATACCACTAGAGAAAAATCTGTGATGTTCACAGCCCAGAGGCACAGGCCCATTACACTATGGAGACTGTATCATACTACTACAGGCCCCACAGGCACATCAAGAGCTGAATGGATAAACATATTGTGGAATATCTATACAATGGAACACTACCTAGCCTGGTGATGGGTATTAAAGAGGGCACGTATTGCATGGAGCACTGGGTGTTATACACAAACACAATGAATCATGGAACACTACATCAAAAACTAATGATGTAATGTATGGTGATTAACATAACATGATAAAATAAAATTTAAAAAAAGAATAAAATGAAATCTAACCAAAAGATCTACAAAAAAAAAAAAAAAAAGGGGGATAAACTACGGATACATGCAACAGCATGGATAAATCTCAAAAACTGTATGCTGAGCAAAAGAACCTAGACATAAAAGAGCGCATACTGTTTGACTGCATTTATGTGAAACTCTTTTTTAAAGGGCAAATCTAATCTATAGTGACAGAAAGTAGTTAAGTAGTTGCCTGGGGGCAGGAGTAGATAGGGGATTGAGTAGGAAAAAGCACAAGGAGACATTTTGGGGCCATGGAAATGTTCTGTATCTCGATTTTGGTGGTGAATAGATGGATGTACCTATTTGTCAAAACTCATCAAAAATGAACACTTAAAATAGGCATATTTGGGTGCCAAATCTTTAAAAAACAATACCTTTAAAATTGTCTAGCCTAGGGCGCCTGGGTGGCTCAGTTGGTTAAGTGACTACCTTCAGCTCAGGTCATGATCCTGGAGTCCCAGGATCGAGTCCCACATCGGGCCTGCTCAGCAGGGAGTTTGCTTCTCCCTCTGACCCTCCCCCCTCTCATGCTCTCTCTCTCTCTCTCTCTAAAATAAATAAATAAAACCTTTAAAAAAAAATAAAATAAGGGGCACCTGGGTGGCTCAGTTGGTTAAGCGACTGCCTTTGGCTCAGGTCATGATCCCAGGGTCCTGGGATCGAGTCCCACATTAGGCTCCCTGCTCGGTGGAAAGCATGCTTCTCCCTCTCCCACTTCCCCTGCTTGTGTTCCCTCTCTCTCTGTGTCTCTCTCTGTCAAATAAATAAATAAAATCTTTAAAAAAATAAATTAAAATAAAATAAAATTGTCTAGCCTACATGATACAAATATTTCATCTTGTTCCTTCTTCAGCAGAATGAGAAACATAACCTTCACCAATGCTCACCTGACTGATCTCCAACTTGAAGCTCGCAGCCCTGTCATCCCACATTCTTCTCTCTGGAAGAGAAACAATGGGAATTACATTAATCTTTTGTCATCCCTTGTATTTACCAGCCCTTAAATTATTCTGATTACATTTACCACCATAAAGCAGTATTTACTGAACACCCACAGGGTGCTGTGCAACTCTTCTTTATTTTTTCACATGTCAGTTGAGTACATTTAGTGCTCTCCATAATATCATTTTAAATTATTTAAATAAAGAAATTACTATAATTTCTTTTTTTAATTGAAGTGCAATTAACATACAGTGTTATGTTAGTTTCAGGTGTACAATATAATGATTTGACAATTCTATACATTACTCAGTTTCTAAAAACTCCTCTTGAATTCCACATAAAAAGACCAAAAAGCAGGTGAGATATCGTTCTTTGTCATATCTTAAAAATGTATTGTTTTACCTCCAAGTTAAACCTCATAGTTCTTTCAAAATAGCCTGGCCCTTATGTTCCAACTCTTCACCACAGAAACTTGCTAAACAACCCCTTCCTTCCTATTCTGATTTTAAAACACTTGCTCACAAAGCCCTCTTCCCTTTTGAAACTCAAACCTTTTCCTAATGATTCCCTGATTGGTTAGAACAGTGATATAAAATGTCCCTTATCGGGCACCTGGGTGGCTCAGTCAGTTAAGCATCTGCCTTTGGCTCGGGTCGTGATCCCAGGGTCCTGGGATCGAGCCCCGCATCAGGCTCCCTGCTCAGCGGGGAGTCTGCTTCTCCCTCTCCCTCTGCTGTTGCCCCTGCTTGTGCTCTCTCGCTCGTGCACTCCCTCTCTCTCAAATAAATAAATAAAATCTTTAAATAAATAAATAAATAAAATGTCCCTTAGCTAAAGAAGCAATTTTCTCTACTTGCCACTACATTTATCACCGCTCTATAACATATTTCTCTTTTGCTGATAAATAATGGCAATGAGTTAGTGGTCTTCTCATTGAATGGTTGCTTAGATGACTACATGTCCCTTATGTTGGGCCAGAAATATCTAATCAGTGTCCACTACTTGATTTGTATGTGGTACTTCTTAATGAAGATGATAATGAACAAAATCAACACAGTCATCCCACATCTTAAAGGTAACCACACACTATGTGCTCTTGAGCCAGTCTTGGGTTACTATTAGCCAAACAGAAATATTAATTTATACAATGCTTATAATCAGACTCACTACAGAACTGTGTACAGTATCTTTACAGAACACAATATACATCTAGAGCCTAAGAAATTAAAGTAACTCTTTATTCCATCTGCCAAGGCACGATGGAACCTTGTAATTATCTGGCTTTAGATAGAAGAGATCCATTGCAATTGGATGCACATGAGGGCACAGGTTTATGCCTCAGATGACAGACGGCAGATAAAAAGCTCTAGAGTGCAAGCTTTCTACCAGACCTTTTTAATTTATTTTCCCCAAACGCATCAAATTTTAATGCTGGCTCTCTGACCCAGTATGTTAGCTTTTTTATGAACTTATGATTAACTAGTACCATAGTAGCAGGAGCTAAATTTTCTTCCATTTAAAACTAAATTTTACTCATAGAAGTTATAACCCCTAAATACTAGGTGAAAGAGACCAAATGAGGAATGAAAGTATTTTTAAAAGACAAATGCGAACAGAAAATTTAGTCTTGCACTATAATTACCAGAGCATCTGGAATTCCATGAGCCAAATCTAGTCAGTTCCAACCCTGGGCAATTGAGTCTGAAAAGCAGGGTTCAAGAATTAGCCCTATCAACTACTGCCAAGTAGCTTGGTCCCCCAAATTAAGATGATCTGGTCCAGGCCATGTGGTAATGCATGGCCTTGGATAGAATCGTAATGGTACTTACAAGAGCTACTTTTACACCACTTTTATTCAAAGACTGCAAGATATAGGACCATAATTCAGGAGCCTAAATTATGTGGATAGGATCCAGATTTCCAAATATATGGCTAGGTTGTGAACTTGGCTCTTGGCTGTCCTGGAATAAAGAAACAGGGCAAGGTTAAGTTATCAAACATATGGTAGTGTCCTCTGGCCTGGTAGTAGCTTCAGTCATTTTGAACACCCTCCCTAGTCGCAATGCACCAGAAATTCATCCTTTCCCCTCCTCTTTTTTTTTTTTGGCTACAACCGCTCTGATACATTTTATTGCAACAATGTCATATTCATTTCAGAACCAAGCTCAGTTACACACATTATCATCAATATCACTATAACTCATTTCTGAGCACATTATCATAAAAAAATAAGTCCTTGCACATGTAAGTAAATGTCTTAAATTATTTCAATAATGAAATAACACCACAATAAATCTAAAACGGGACCTCTGTGCTTCCAGAATGTCTAAGAACATTTTACAAACTTTGGTTTGCTTTTTTCCAATTTAGCTCATTTTCTCTCATACTCTACAGGGAGCTAGGTGTGTTCAATGTTCCACGTAAGTGAATGATCCTGTATTCTCTTACATTGTCATGTTTTGCTATAATCTATACCTTCTTAGAACTCAAGCATTTGTCCTTAGCACTGTTTAATCTAGAGTTTTGTCATTTTCAGATAAATTAAGATATATTTATTGGAGTATATATGCTGGTGAGTTTCTAGGGAGTAGAGACCTCAGATATATGTCTTTGCATCCCTCACTGAACCTAAGAGAGCACTAGACAGTGCTGATTCATTGCTAATTACCTCCCAACTAATCCTTGGCAGTAGTGACAAGAGGGTCACATCCAAATCCTGGATGAGGCAAGTCAGGATCCAACTAACCAAGAACACATTTTTTGAAAAAATTTTTATTTAAATTCAATTTAGTTAACATATAGTATATTATTAGTTTCAGGGGTAGAATTTAGGGATTCCTCACTTACATATAACACCCAGTGGTCATCACAATAAGTGCCCTCCTTAATGCCCATCACCCAATTACCCCATCCTGCCACCCACCTCCCCTCCAGCAACCCTCAGTTTGTTTCCTATAGTTAAGAGTCTCTTATGGTTTGCCTCCCTCTCTGTTTTTATCTTATTTTATTCTTCCTTCCCTTCCCTTGTGTTCATCTGTTTTGTTTCTTAAATTCCACATGAATGAAATCATATGGTATTTGTCTTTCTCTGATTTATTTCGCTCAGCATAATACCCTCTTGTTCCCTCCATGTCATTGCAAATGGCAAGATTTCATTCTTTTTGATGGTGAGTTACTAATCCATTGTATGTATATGTATCCATATGAATGGATAAAGAAGATATGTGTATATCTTCTTTATCCATTCATCTGCTGATGGACATCTGGGCTCTTTCCATCTTTTGGCTATTGTGGACATGGCTGCTATAAACACTGGGGTGCATATGCCCCTTTAAATCATTATTTTTGTATCCTTTGGGTAAATACCTAGTAGTACAATTGCTGGGTCATAGGGTAGTTCTATTTTTAACTAACCAAGTATACATTTGATCAATAATTATCGAGTACTTACTATTTATCAGGCATGCGGACACAAAGATAAATAAAACATGGTTTCTGGGGTGCCTGGGTGGCTCAGTCATTAAGTGTCTGTCTTTGACTCAGGTCATGATCCCAGGGTCCTGGGATCGAGCCCCGCACCGGGCTCCTGCTCAGCGGGAAGCCTGCTTGTCCCTCTCTCACTCCCCCTGCTTGTGTTCCCTCTTGCTGTCTCTCTCTCTGTCAAATAAATAAATAAAAAATCTTAAAAAAAAAAACAAACATGGTTTCGGTCCCCAAGGATCTCACCAACTAAAAGAAGTAGGGGTAAACAATTGGATGTCATATGATAGTGTTACAAAAATGATGCTTTAGGGTGTCATCATCATCATCACCACTCCCACTTATTGAGTACTTACTATGTACCAGGCACTATTCTAAGAAGTTTTAGTGTGTAACTTTAAATTACATACTCACAGGCGCCTGGGTGGCTCAGTCGGTTAAGCGACTGCCTTCGGCTCAGGTCATGATCCTGGAGTCCCGGGATCGAGTCCCGCATCGGGCTCCCAGCTCGGCAGGGAGTCTGCTTCTCCCTCTGACCCTCCTTCCTCTCATGTTCTCTGTCTCTCATTCTCTCTCTCTCTCAAATAAATAAAAATAAAATCTTAAAAAAAAATAAATAAATAAATAAATAAATAAATTACATACTCACAACAGCCCTATGAGGTAATGGTTAATTCATGGAAAGATCAAGTAATGTGATGAAAGTCATACAACTGGTAAGAAGTAGAACCTGGCTTCAAACCCCAGGAGTCCAGACCCAGGAGTCCAAACTCATAACCACTAGGCAGTAATGACTCTCATAACCCCCAGGAGAGTACCATTAATTCTGTTAGTGGATTAGTATGTAGTCATATGGAAGGCGCTCCAGGGAAGGTGGCATTTACTGTGGTCAAGCCAGGAACAAAAGATGAATGGAGCCTGTGTTCAACTTTTTAGATTCAACCAACTTTTTAAAATTAACTTTTAATTTTGGAATAATTTTAGTTTATACAGACAAAGGGGGCTCTCTTATATCCCCTTACCCAGTGTACCCCTCTGTTAATGTCTTACATCTCCATCATGTATTTGTCAAAACTAAGAAACCAACATTGGTACATTGCTATTAACTAAACCCTAGACTTTATTTAATTTCACTACATTTTCTTTAATGTGCTCTCTCTGTTCCAGGATCCAATACAAGATACCACATTGCATTTAGTTTTCATGTCTCCTCAGTCTCTTCTGGTCTGTGACAGTTTCTCAGTCTTTCCTTATTTCTCATGACCTTGACAGTCTTGCTGAGTACTGACCTGGTATCCCATACAAATCCCTGGATTTTTCTGATGTTTCTCTCATGATTAGACTGGGTTGGAGATTTTAGGGAAGAATATCATAGCGATGATGTGCCCATCATATTAGAGGGGGACATGACATCACTGGTGAGAATTAACTTTCCTCATTTGGTTAATGTAGTACTAGCCAGGTTTCTGCACTATTTTTCCCTTTCTCTGGTCTATTTTTTAGAACCAACATACTATATCTAGCCCAAACTTGGGTGGAGTAGGAGATTAAGCTCTACTTCCCAGAGTAGGAAGCAGTATCTGCATATATTAAAACCAACTTGTTTTAGAGCCAAGGAAAGTAATGGTCTTAACCAACCATATCGGGAAAGATTACTGGATTAAATATCTGGACTTCAAACTTGTGACTAAACTTCCATAAGCCTCAGCAAAGTCAGGTATAGTACTGATAATTTACCTTTGTCTCAGAGTTATTATTGGAATTAAATACCACGCTTCTGAATTCATAAATCTCGGGATAAAAGTCGTAGACCTTATTACCACAAAACACACATGATATGCACAATGCTTTGTCCATTATTGGGGATCCTCACCCTTGAATGTCCGGTAAAATTCCTGTGCTAACTAGTAGTCCTAAAATGTTAAGTCTCATCACACTAGAGAGGACACCATTTCAACTGAGGTAAGTTTCCAGGGAAACAGAGCAAACCAGGGATAAACCCAAAAAATAGGAAGCCCATCTCATCTCACCGAAGGCCTGACACTAGACAGAAGCACAGAAAGCTGTGAGTCCACCACGGGTTTATACCGCATACTCACCTGGCTCATCCCATGTCGGCCCTCAAATCCATGCCACAGGACAGGCACCTGGTTGGGGCTGGCCAAGTAGGGAGCATATCCAGATTTAAACCACAGTTTTCTTGGTTTCAGCACTTGAGGAAGTAGAGTTTATGCAGACGCAACCAATGCAGCACGATTTTTTTTCAGCACACATTATTTATAATTTTAAAATCTAACCATTAAAAAAAGACCTGTAGGCAGAGATTATTTTATGAAAGATAAAGAGATTTATTTTAAATTTTTACTTAGATGACTGTAGTGTTTAATAAAACTGTTCTTTTTCAAATTATTTAAAATAAATTAATGCTTATAATTCTTCAGGCTCTGCCCACAGATGACACGCATATTAAGATTTTATCTGCTGAAGCGACTGAGTAAATTGCACTTAAATACCAACATTATAGGTCTATTTGTTCTGAAATCTTCCTCTCAAAGATTCCTCCGCCTTCTCGCCTCCCTCTTCCAAGCCAAGAAGGTCACTCATTCTTACTGTAGTGCAGAACTATATTTTTGTTTTAGATGTTACTATTAGTCACCCCATTAGTCATTTTCAACTTCCTTGAAGGGATACTGAAGCCTCCTTTGCCAACTCCATTACCTGCTATGACTAGAGCTGAAATCACCCCTTCTGACTCCTGGGGCTGCCAACCTCTCAATGCCATGACTGACGGGATGTTCATGTGAAATGGGGTATGCCCAGAGGAGAAAAAATAGCAGAGAGAAACCAGTGACACAGTATATTATTGCATCTCAGCTGAGCATAATCCCTCATCAGGAAGAAATTTTCTTTCCCCTGCACAATTTTCTCAGTGGTTAAGCTACTTTTTTGCAAAATTAAATAAGAGTTATAAAAAAAACAAACAAACCTGAGAGGTTCATGGAGCAACAAGGGATGGGTATTGTGGCTCCTAGCAGCCTCTCTCTTTCTTTAAGGAAAAAAAAAAAAAAACTCATCCCTGTACCTCTCCTTCCCATGCTCCCAAAACAATATGATTGTTTCAGGGGATATAATTTTGCATTTCAATTTCTTCCCAGCACACGGTGGAAAAAATTGCAAAACTGGAGCCTGAAACCAGAAAGTCATGCAGAGCTTTGTGTGTGCTTTGGAGGGAAGGGGGGAAGCGATGAACAGAAAGGAAGCAGAAACCCATTGTGCTGCTCTGGTCTGCAGCCAAACCACCCCGCTTACTCCTGCTTCTGGTGCCTCAGGGAGTTTGTTTTTCAAGCTTTTTATGGCAAAAAAGAAAAATGTATTGGGAAATAGGAAAAAAAAATCTGTTCTTCAATATGATATTATTTAGTTCTATGCTGGCGATCTATGGCATACAAAGATGAAGGCATGCGATTGACTTTTTAAAAAAAATCTTACATGAGAGAGATTTTCATATGTAATTGTCGTATCCTCTAAAGATCAAACAACGTCAGTTCTTTGATGTTAAAATCTGGAGTTAGTTTTTAATTTTTTCCCAACAATCCAGTAAGGGTTTCTGGTCCCCACTTTGCACATTTGGAAGTAGAAGAAATGACCACTCCAGCGGGCGTCTCGGGAGTAAGTCTCATGGAGTTGCATGCTTCATTAGCGCCTGACAGGACAATGGAGTGCCATGTTGGAACGCACAGGGCCAGCAGTGAGCAGATGCATTAGTAAAGGTCATGTCTCAATCTGCTGACTCCCCTGAAAGCTGGGGACCTTCTCTTTAGAAAAACTCCTCAGTCCTAGAAAGCTGAAAGGTTTAAAAAGTCAGTTGGCCCTCCGTATACCAGACTATTTTCTTTTCATGAAAAGGTATATGAAAAAAGTAGGGGATTAGCCATTAACTCTTTCCACGTAAGTGTTACCAGAACATAGTACTATTATAAAGTTGATCATCTGGCCTGGTTATGGTCTGTCCAATGGTGACCTCTCTTGAAAGATGATAGATAGATGAATTTTTAAAACCTATATAATAGACCATTTATAGCACAATATGCAATATTATGTATATGTAATGTTATATCTACATCGTTATATAACATAAACCTATATAATAATTTATAGAACAATATGCAATATTATGTATATGTAATATGTTATATATACCTCTATAACTAACACAATATATAATAAATATACAACATCATATGCACATATACTATTATATTGTAAACATCTAGCAATAATTTAACAACTTCTCTTTTTCTCAAGCAAAAAAAAAGACTATTTAGAGCAAGGGCAAAAAAATTTTTGTTAGGAACTAGATTATATTTCTACGACCCTGGTATTATATTAGGAGTAAGTAATAGAAGTTTTGGGTTTAAGTAAACAAAAACAAGATAACGATAAAGGATCCTTAGTGACAAAACAATGTAAATCCATTGGTTTATTGTCAAGTAAGTTTTTGTTACTCTAGCAGAGCCTCCATTACTAAGTAAGTTGATCTCTTCTGAAGCCAAAAATGATTTAAATTCTTGATAGATAAGGATACTAGATGTCAAAACTAACACCCAGCATATGCTTTTAACCTTTTGTACTAAAGCACTCATGAGTATCTTCAGACCATTGAGACAAACAACTATATATGAATGGCATTTCGAGTAGTTCTAATTCATGACAATATTTCCAGGAGTGTGGAAACTCACCAAACCTCATGGCAGAGACAAAGAATGAGTCGCTAACTTTTTGCCAAAAAACATTCATCCATTTGCCATTTATTATGGGCCTAAGACATGCCAGACACTGTGCCAGGTGTAAAATGTGAGCACTAGGTCTAAACTCTGTCCTTGAATGTTTTGCTTGAGCATAATTATTTCTCTCATTGAGTTCCACTGAGCCCCTGAGGTTCCAGAAACTCAGGAAAAAACAAAGTACAGAGTCTTCTCTGTTAAATTTTTGTATGACTTACAGCAATAAATTTTCATCCCCACAAAACATTTATTTGTATTTATGGAGAATGTTTAAAGTATTAGAATCCCTTTAAACCTACAACCTTCCTTTCTTTTAGTAGTCAGAGAGGGCGAATCTTTGGCAGCTCCCTCTCTCTTTGCTCTTCTCAAATAGCCGTGCTATTTTTCTCTGGCTCCACTCTTTAGGATATAAACCTGTTGAATTTATCAGGAGCCTGGCTATTTATCTTGTGAAATTCTACATCACTGGAGGTTGATAAAAATCCAGAAAGCACAGAAATCGATGTCTTCAATCCCAGAACCAGTGAGACAAGCGCACTAGAGGGGCGAAGAAGGGAATTTGCTGCCTTCTTTCTGCAGCCAGGTTCGGAACATGCTATCGTGTTGCCTACTTTCCAGAAACTAGAGCCATGGGAGCTAGCCAAGTTGTTCAGAGGTAGTTTATTTTTTTTAAAGATTTATTTATTTATTTATTTGAGAGAGAGAGAATGCGTGGGAAGGGGCAGAGGGAGAGGCAGAGAGAATCTCAAGTGGACTCTGTGCTGAGCGTGGAGCCTCAGGCGAGTCTGGATCTCACAACCCTGAGATCAGGACCTGAGCTGAAATCAAGAGTCGGACGTTTAACCAACTGTGCCACCCAGGCGCCCCCAGAGGTACTTTAAAAGGAGAATTTGCTTAGTCTCTGCTTCCCCCAGAAGCATCTTGAAATCAGAAGAGCCTTAAGAAAACATAAAAGCTTCAATACATTCACGTGTTCTGGTAGAAGGCTCCATTTTGAAAGGCTGCATTTTCACTCGTAAGCATCTGAAATAATCTTAAAAATCTAAACTCTGAAACTTTCAGAGTTAAGGCCACAGAGAGCTCCTGAAATAGTGACATCTTACTATAAATTATTTTCTAGTGGTCAACTTAGTGTCTTCTTAGAGAGACCAGAACTGTAGTCACCAGCCTCAAATGTCAGGTTCACTCCCATGAAGAGCCGTGACTTGCTGTGTTATTAGGAATTTGTCTCTCTCAATTATTTTCTGCCCAATTCACTTTTTCCTTTTTTCTCACATTCCCCTCATCTACTATTATGTCTCCACTCTCATAATTACTATAAACAAAATATGTATCCGTAACAACTTGGTTTTGAAAAATATAGAAAAACTAGATTTTAGGCTTACAGAAGTATCAAGCACGTAAAATGTTCTACACAGGGAGGTTAGAGTTTTGGCTTGGAGACGTAATAGGGCAATGTCTAAAAAATGGATTCGATCCCTGGACCGAAGTGGTAAACGATGAAATAAATGAACATGAGATAAACATGCTGATGGTGTCCTCCAAGACCTTGGCTGGCTAACGCGATGAAGACCTCACGGACCCTCAAGGCATATGTGTGTGAAGGAACATTTTCGTTTGGCAAATTTCACCCTTCATTTTCTGGGTGTTGCAGGATGGGGGCTGGCCCGAAACCTTTTTGACATGCCTGAAAGAGAAGGATTTAAGTTGAGTTCATTATCTCTTTAGTGCCGAAGTCTGGGAAACGAAGAGGCTAGACCAGGGAGGCTCAATCCATCTAGCGTTCCTTTTTGTTTTTCAAGCTGCCCTGACAATAATGTGGCAGGGTGAAAAGATCAGGAACACTTTATACACATTGTGCTAATTACTGCAAGTACTTAAAGTTGTAATTAGCTTATTATACTGCAGAGATCCTAACATGGCATGTCTTTCAAAAGAATTTCTCTCCAGATCATTAGTGGGAAAGCTAACAACATCTGCTTCAAATAAAATCAACCAATTAGCACAGGCAACTCCACATAGTTTGCAATCAGAGAATTATATTGTGCCAAGTGCTAATTTCAATGTGAATGCTATCTCCTTCTCATATCCCACGCTTCTCTGCCAGCACAGCTGGTGTTTAACACCACTGACTTCAGCGAAGTCTCCAAAAACTTATGTTAATTTGAAATAACCTAATCAGAAGTGTGCAATACAGACTGAGGTTGATCTCAGCTTAATTAAAACTGACCTTGTCATTTCACTGCCTGTAAAACACCATTATCTCACCATTTATCGCTCAACTACCACAAATATTCCATTTATGTGAAAACCCAGGAAGACGAGTTCCAAACCACTAGAGCTATTTTGAGCGCTGGAGTTTAATGGAAGGAGAGGTCTGCCTTTAAGTACCGGGCAACAATAAAGGTAATTCAGCAGACTCAAAATAACTTGTCAGCCCTACCCATGAAGGCTGCTTCTGCCCACTTCCGTTGGCTCGAATGGCACATTCACTCCACAGACTGACAGGCATTAGCAGATGTGAAGGCTTTCATTTTAAAATTAATATCTCACCCAGTACCTTTCAGCAAGCTGAATCGTTCAATCAATAAGCATGACATGGCAGGTGTGATGTGTACAAGGCACTAAATTCTTCTGCCAAAGGTACTAGAAAACATCTGCTCACATGCGTGTGTGTGCATGTCAATGGATGAACTGCTAAGGAAAATGATTGCAAGTGGAATATATAATATGCTTGTATTCAATGAGATAAAATTAAAAACAAAGATCGTATCTTTATGGTGCAGACCTGCCATCAAACACACCTTGTTTGACGGGCCTTGTCTATAACCCTGTGTTTTTATAGGCACATGGTCACCTGTCTGTCAAATTAAGCAACCACCATTCTGGTTTTCTGCACTTTAACAGAAATATCTCCAGCTTCTCCTTCTGGGTTTTGTTTGTTTATTTTCAAACCATCTTAGTCCATAAAGTATCCAGGGCAGTGCTATAAGTATTGAAAAATAGATTCATGAAATAATTCAAATGATTCACATCAGGAAGACTTTTTATCTGTCCACACATCACATGCTCAGCCATAACTCAACAAAATTGCTGATGCTTTTCTTCCAATCAAGCAAGCCCCCCTTTTCCTCTTGTTCTATCCACTGAGCCACGCCCAATCTCTGATTACCATAGCCCACGTGGACTTCACCCCACAACACTTACTTGCTAGGCCAATCTTTTGATACAATCAGATATTGACTATCTTGAATTGTTTAATGTGTTCCCGTTTTATCTTGGCCAAGTCATGGAGGGATAGTCTCATTCCATTTATAAGGAGACCCTCTGATCTTTCAGAACAAACAGAGGACAGGGTGCGAAAATAACTGAATTCTTATCTTGATTCTCCTGACTCTGTGAGCTGGATAAGTGTGGCCTGGAACCATATACCAACTTGTCCAAGCCCAGGTCTCCCCATCTGTGAATGAGATTAATAATACCTACCTAAGAAAGTGAATTTTGAGATTAAAAGAGATACTACGATAGATGTGACTGAGTCTAGGAGTTCAACAAATGTTTAGTGAGTAAGGTACATGGGAGGTAACCAAAGACTTAGTGAAATACTGCTTCAACAAATGTAAGACCCCAGGAAAAAAATTTACCAAGGAAGGAAACAGAAAGTGGCCATTTTAGAATGTTCATAAAACTAGCCTATGTGCCAGTGAGAGGGGTTATTTACATTCAAAACCCTATTTTTAGAAGTAAAAAAAAATGGTATTCGGGCACAAGAGAACAAAGCCCATGTCGATTTGAACCGACGTAGGTAAGTAAAGGAGTCTCCATCTCACTAATGATGTTCGGGCCCTGTGAGATGTTGGTATAATGGGTAGAAATGAATGCTTTGTGATGCTAAGTGCTAACAAAATGAAGACAGACTACGGAGACAGCATAGCTCCATTCTGTTTTCACTGACGGTATTGTTTTATTTTGGCTATTACTATTATTCAGGTTACTTTGGAAATCCATATGACACAAGACTCCAAATCAGAAATATTGTGCAACTAAACCCTCAGACATGATAGAAAGCTTTTCAATGAAAATCTTCATCATTTCTCAGAGAACCATTCAAACAGAAGTACAACCACGGTTAAACCAACGAACCCAAACCAAAACAAAAACCTGTATCCACTGAAGCACCATTTGCCCAAAACAGATATAAATTAAAATAGCCTACGATTAAAAAACTTTTTCATTGGTGTTCATATGACCCTGAGGTCACTGAATCAACAGATACATAATCTGTATTAATTGTATTTTATCAACTCATAATTTTAACATTGTTAAAATGTGTATGTTTAACTATATCGTGTCCATTCTGGCTTTTCCAAGACCATCTCAATTTCATATTTTCAATTGTTGTATAAGTAGACATGTGTTTGTCAGACCATATATCCCAATTTGGGATGCAAAAACTCTAGTCTCCACATTTAATTGTGAGCCCTCAGTTCACTGGAATGTGTAATGAACCAGAAACTCCATTCCAGGTCGCTAGGACTGTGCTTCCAAACTTAAGTATTCGATTTACGCTTTATAAGAAATATTTCTGTACCACCTACGTGTCACTTCATATGTGGACTTATCAACAAAATGAGGGAATTCCCAAGAACAGATTTGGGCCACTTTTGCTTCAGCACAAATCAGTAATCACAGAAATTCCCCTAGGGTCCTCTTCTCAGTTTTTTCAGCCCCTTTTTTCCTTCTTCTTCTCTGACTGCATAGTAAAGTTTCTTAGTGCCCATGTTATAACAACTTCCATTCCAAAAAGCCCAGACAATGGATGATGTTTACTTGCTGTTTGCAAACAACAGAATCCACAGAGTTGCCAGCAGATGCCCTTGATTCACTGTGAATGAGAAAGGGAATTAGAGGAAATCACTGTGCATTGTGTGTCCAGCTGAGATGGATGCTGGCAGAGGCGCCAGGCAAAATTTCAGAGCCCAAAAGTATATTTTCTGGGCCTTTCCCACTACGAAGCAGTCCCTTAGAGGCTGACCATCTCCCTTGTAGCTCTATTCAAGATATGTCCACTTTTCAATTTTTTAAAGCCATCTTTCATTTTCTCAAGACCTGTGAGTTCATCTGATAAAATGAGTGACTGACATTGTACTTCCCAGATAATCTTTTTTTTAATTTTTTTTAAGATTTTATTTATTTATTTGAGAGAGAGAGAATGAGAGACAGAGAGCAGGAGAGGGAAGAGGGAGAGAGGGAGAGGCAGACTCCCTGCTGAGCAGGGAGCCCAATGCGGGACTTGATCCCGAGACTCCAGGATCATGACCTGAGCCGAAGGCAGTCACTTAACCAACTGAGCCACCCAGGCGCCCCCTTCCCAGATAATCTTAGATTTCAGTAGGTAATGTCGAGAAGTTCTATAGTCTAACCTAAAGCAATAGGTTTCTACAAAATACCTTGTACCACATTAGGTCAGCGAAGAACCATTTATCAAGAACTGAGAATGGTCTGAGATTTTATCTTTTCTTTTTTTTTTTTTAAGATTTTATTAAATCTTATTTTAGAGAGAGAGTGTGTGCAAGTCGGGGGCGGGGGAGCAGAGTGGGAGGGAGAAGAGGGAGAAAGAATCTCCAGCAGACTCCACACAGAGTGCGGAGTCCGACGTGGGGCTCCCTCTCATGACCCTGAGATCATGACCTGAGCTGAAACCAAGAGTCAGATGCTTAACCGACTGAGCCACCTAGGTGCCCTGATTTTACCCTACTTTCAAGCTGATAAATTAACCTGCCAATATCACAGATGCAGGTAGAGGGCAGAATCCTAGATCAAAATACAAAGGACTTTACTACTCACAGTATAGCCCGAAGCATGAGTCTCATGTTTGTCAATTCCTCTTACTCCACACGTCCCACGGACTGACACAGAAGGGCTCCATTGGATCCTTGCCTGCAGTGGGTGTGCATTACACCTGAGGAACTCCAAGCTTAGGGAAACTGAATCTTTTATAAGGGGCAACCAGCATGCCTGCCCTTTGCCCCATTGGGAAAAATTATTTTTACAATACTGGACAGTAAGCAAATCTGCCTTCTTCTCCAGAGGGATGTGATCTGTATCTTCCAAGGCTGTTTGCCATATAAACATCCTAGAAAAGAGAACAAAGGCCAATCAATGCCTCTACTCACAAGATGTGCAAAATAAGAGAGACCCATGGAGAATTGTCTCCCCCCACTATTCAGAAAATGATTTTCACTAGCTATCCCAAATAACATCTTGTATAGACTTTTAGTTCTCACTTGGAGAACTAATAGATGTGCAATATTCGTAGGCCCCACCCCAGAGATGCTGATTCAGTAAGTCTGGGGTGGGGCCTAATGATAGTCATTTCTAAAAGATCCCAAGTAAAGCAGATGCTAGCGGTTCCTAGACCATCCTTTCTGCACTATTGTAGATGATAATTTACTGATGTCTAGGAAATAATTGGAATTAGAAGAGAATGAAAAGGTGACAAAGCCCACAATTAAAAGCAAATAAAGAAGGAAGAAGTAGAGGAGCTGGTCTGCTCTTACTCAGGGTAAGCAAGACGGGGTCTTGGATTTCGGGCCTGTATACATGGCAATGAATTCTTACCTATGACTTCCAGCTAGATGGTGACAAGGTTAGTTTGCTTTCCTAAGTTCAGGACTCAGAACTGGTGAGGTGTGATCCTCCATGAGCCCAATCTGAGAGGGGAAGTCCACGCTTAACAAATGCCCCTATTCTCGTTTGTTTCCTTCTTCTGTTGAGCTCCATTTCACCCTGCCCTTGAGACAAAAGGTTTCCTCAGTGGGTGATACTGATTTTCTCCAAGAAACATTTATCTATCGATATGGTATGTTCAAGACGTGCATGTTCACATTAGTATTTGTCACACTGACAGTACAATAAACATAATATTTAACAACTTTTACTTGAGAAATTTTTTTCTTATGTGATATGCTATTCTGAGAAATTAGGCTAAATTATAGCTTTATTTTTATAAATACAGTTTTTATTAACCTCAGAGACAGTTTCACATGTGTCTTCAGAGATAATAAGAAGTATCTTGCTATTTCTTATTTTTTAAGCATGACATGGCATATGTGGACTATACATATGATGCCCTCTGAGATCAAAATGAAAGCTGTCAACTGAAAACAAGGATGCAGAGCCTACAATGGGAGACATAGTGATTCTTTTTCAGTCCTTCACCCTCTTCAACTTCTCTACTCCATTTGATATTGTTATGTGTGATCCCTTTGAAGCATCCTACTCCCTCACCTTCTAGGACATCAAATTTTGGATTTTTTTACAAAATGATTTTTATCATTTTTATAAAATTTAACCATGCTTATTATTTTTTTTAGCATGAATCATGGAACACTACATCAAAAACTAATGATGTAATGTATGGTGATTAACATAACATAATAAAATAAAATTTAAAAAAATAAATAAAAGATAAGCAAGAAAGTATTAAAGCAAAGAATTACTCCAAATCATATCAAACAAAAATAAATATTGTTAAGATTAGGTGAACAACATGCCAAACCTCTCTCTATACCTGTAGAGATGGGATGCATAGATGAGTAGGGGTATATGTAGATTAGAGAAAGAAAAAAAAGAGAGAGGGAAACAAACAGGAAAAGACAGGTTGATAAAGACCACCCCATAAAATGGGATTATATTCTAAATGTTGTTTTAAATAAGATGCATTGGGACACCTGGGTGGTGCAGTCAGTTAAGCGTCTGCCATCAGCTCAGGTCCTGATCCCAGGATCCTGGGATCGAGTCCTGCATCAGGCTCCTTGCTCTGCAGGAGGGAGCCTGCTTCTCCCTCTGCCTGCCACTCCCCCTTGCTCATGCATGTGCCCTCTCTCTCTCTCTTCTCTCTCACACAAATAAATAAAATATTTATAAATAAATAAGTTGCATTAAAATTTATATGAATTTAAAAGAAAGAGGGGCTCCTGGGTTGCACAGTTGGTTAAGAATCCAACTCTTGGGGTGCCTGGGTGGCTCAGTTGGTTAAGCGGCTGCCTTCGGCTCAGGTCATGATCCCGGGGTCCTGGGATCAAGCCCTGCATCGGGCTCCCTGCTCAGCAAAGAGCCTGCTTCTCCCTCTCCCTCTGCCTGCCTCTCTGCCTACCTGTGCTCTCTCTCTATCTCTCTGTCAAATAAATAAATAAAATCTTTAAAAAAAAAAAAGAATCCAACTCTTGGTTTCGGCTCAGGTCATGATCTCAGAGTCGTGAGATCGAGCCCTACATCAGGCTCTGTGCTCAGCACTGAGTCTGCTTGAGATTCTCTCTCCCTCTGCCCCTCCCACTCATGTGCACTCTCTCTCTCTCTCTAAAATAAATAAATAAATCCTTAAAAAAATAAACCTAAAAGAAAGAGAAGAAACTGAAGGGATTTCCAGTTTAAACTGATAGGTTGAACATATGTGCTTACCTCTAATACATCCTGAAACCTCATTAAAATGTGAGCAAATGAAAAAAGAAGAAAACAATGTAGGTCCACAAGGATAAAAGACAATGGAGAAGAGACCATAGCATAAAATTTTGGAGAGGAGAAAGCCCATAGGTGAGTGGAAACCCATATACCTGTGTGCCAAGCCAACACTGAGAAAAGCTGAAACACACTACAGACTCCTAGATACTTCAGGCAGTGACACGGTGACACAGACGGTAGGGCTCAATCACTGCAAGAAAGTTGCTTTAAGAAGCAGTTAAGGGGAGTCTGGGTGGCTCAGTCGTTAAGCGTCTGCCTTTGGCTCAGGTCATGATCCCAGGGTCCTGGGATCGAGCCCCACATCGGGCTGCCCACTCAGCATGGAGCCTGCTTCTCCCTCTCCCTCTGCCCCTCCACCTGCTTGTTCTCTCACTCTCTCTCTGTCAAATAAATAAAATCTTTTAAAAAAATTAAAAGAAGAAGCAGTTAATACCCTCATGCATGGTAAATGTAAAATGTTGCAGACACTAGGAAAAACAATCTGACAGTTCCTCAAACAGCTAAACACAGTTATGGTATGACCCAGCAATTCCACGCCCAAGAGAACTGAAAACCTAGGTCCACACAAAAACTTGCCCATGAATGTTAACAGCAGCATTTTCATAATAGCCAAAAAGTGTAAACAACTCAAATGTCCAACAACTGATGAATGGATAAACAAGATGTCACATAACCACGCAGTGGATTATTATTTGGGCATAAAAAGGAAGGTCTTCGGGTGCCTGGGTGGCTCAGTCGTTAAGCGTCTGCCTTCGGCTCAGGTCATGATCCCAGGGTCCTGGGATCGAGCCCCGCATCGGGCTCCCTGCTCGGCGGGAAGCCTGCTTCTCCCTCTCCCACTCCCCCTGCTTGTGTTCCCTCTCTCGCTGTGTCTCTCTCTGTCAAATAAATAAATAAAATCTTTAAAAAAAAAAAGGAAGGTCTTCCTCCCTGACACTACCTACTCATAAAATCATTAATAGGGCACCTGGGTGGCTCAGTTGGTTAAGCAATTGCCTTCAGCTCAGGTCATGATCCTGGAGTCCCGGGATCGAGTCCCACATCGGGCTTCCTGCTCAGCAGAGGATCTGCTTCTCCCTCTGACCCTCTTCCCTCTCATGCTCTCTGTCTCTCATTCTCTCTCTCAAATAAATAAATAAAATCTTAAAAAAAAAAAAGAAAAAGAGGAAACATGGCAGCCTAAGGCAGTAAGAATGGGAGCAAAGCAGTGTCAAGCTTCTCTGATATGGCAGATGTCTGACTACAACACGATGACTCTGCTCTATCTGGACATCAATATTCAGGGGGTTTTTTTGTATGTTCCCTACAGTCAGTGTTAGGAGGGATTTAAACTCCCATCCTATAGAATACTGCCCAAAATGAGAAAAGGATGACTGATTCCTAGGGTTGCATCAAATGTTACTGATTCCATGAAAATATATTTCTAAACAAAAAGAGAACATTTGAGGAAGAAGACAAGAATGGGTTAGGCAGGGGACATACACTAGATTATCTGGGGTTCACCTCTGCATATGGCAGACACACCTACCTTCCTCAGTGGTTCCAACACCGGCTTCAGAATCTGCCCATTTCATTCTCTGCCCGTGTCTTTGCTTCCTCCATCTTCCTATTCATTCACCTTCTTACCCTCCGGCCTTAGAGCCCGGTCTTCTAAGCCTTAAGCATCCTCATCATCACTCCCCAGCGTGGCCACCTCACAGGCACCAGAATCACGTGAAACTCGGCTCCAGCTCACTGATTCCAGCTCTGTGACTGCCTTCCCGAGCTTCAACCTTTTATATCCCTCAGTTCTATCTACCTTTCCTTTCCCTTAACTGCTTCCTCAGTCTCTAACAGTTTGCCATCCTCCAGGAAAAGGATATGTTCCTTCTGGTGACATGTGATGCCACCAAAATGTGTAATTGATACAGATAATAGAATCTAAATTTCCTCACTCTATCATACACCTCTCATATCTACCTAAACTTGACTAATTTTTAGAAACTCCAGTTTACCACATTTGTTCTTTTATGGTTCATATTTAAGAACTCCTGGCATAAGAAGAAATAGAAATGGCAAATAAGCACATGACAAGATGCTCGGCATTACCTGTCATCATAGAAATGTAAACATACAATGGAATATTACGCAGCCATCAAAAAAATATAAAATCTTGCCATTTGCAATGACGTGGATGGAACTAGAGGATATTACGCTAAGTGAAATAAGTCAATCAGAGAAAGACAATTATCGTATGATCTCACTCATATGTGGAATTTAAGAAACAAAATAGAGGAGCATAGGGGAGGGAGGGAAAAATAAAACAAAACAAAATCAGGGAGGAAGACAAGCCATAAGAGACTCTTAATCTCAGGAAACAAACCGAGGGTTGCTTGAGGGGAGGGGGTGGGGGATGGGGTAACTGATGGAAATTAAGAAGGGCACATGATGTAATGAGCACTGGGTGTTATATAAGACTGATGAATCACTGAACTCTACCTCTGAATCTAATAATACATTATATGTTAATTAATTGAATTTAAATTAAAAAAAAACACAGTGAGGTACCACCACACACCCATTAAAATAACTTTTAAAAATGGAAACATTAAGTGTAGACAAGGATGCAGAGCAACTGGACCTCTTGTTACTGTATGTGTAGCACACATCTACTCTGCAAAACAGGTCAATTCTTAATTGTAGGAAACAAACTGAGGGTTGCTGGAGTGGGGGGTGGGGTGGGAGCGATGGGGTGACTGGGTGATAGATACTGGGGAGGGTATGTGCTCTGGTAAGCACTGTGAATTGTGCAAGACTGTTGAATCTCAGATCTGTACCTCTGGAACTAATAATGCAATATATGTTAAGAAAAAAAAAAAGAAGAAGAAGGTAGCGGGAGGGGAAGAATGAAGTGGGGGAAATCGGAGGGGTAGACGAATCATGAGAGATGATGGACTCTGAAAAACAAACTGAGGGTTCTGGGGGGGAGGGGGGTGGGAGGATGGGTTAGCCTGGTGGTGGGTATTGAGGAGGGCACATTCTGCATGGAGCACTGGGTGTTATGCACAAACAATGAATCATGGAACACTTCATTTAAACTAATGATGTAATATATGGGGATTAACATAGGAATAAAAAAAAACAAAAAAATAAAATAAAATAAAAAAACAGGTCAAGAGTTTCTTGTAAAGTTAAACATAGTTAACCTATAACCCAGCAATCCCACTTTCAGGTATTTACCTGAGAAGGGGAACTGTGTTCACACTAATCTCTGTGCGCAACTGTGAACAGCAGGTTTATCCATAATCACTAAAACCAGAAAAAACCCAAATGACCCTCAACTGGGGAATGGGTAAACCAACTGTGGTACATCTATACAATGGAATGCTACTCAACAACGAAAAACAGAATGAAGCTCTGACCAATGCAGTGACATGGAGGATTCTCGAATGCACTTTGCTGAGTAAAAGAAACCAGACACATGAAGCTTCATATTGTATTATTCCATTTATATGACGTTTCTGGGAAAGGCAAAATGACAGGGATGGAGAATAGATCAATGACTGCCAGAGCCTGGAGATGGAGAAAGGACTGGCTAAAAAGGGGCAGCTGAGGGAATATAAATTGGGGTGATGGAACTGTTCTGTGTCCTGATTGCAGTGGTGGATACATGGCTGGACACAGCTGTCAAAAACCATAGCACTGTAGTATTTGACAAGAGGGAGTTCTATCATGTGCAAATGTTAAAATAAAAATCTTAAAAACATGAAGTGTAGGTGAGGATATAGAGCAAATGAACATTTATACAATTTTGTGGGGGTGTAAATTGGTATAATCACTTTGGAAAACAATTTGGTATTACCTCATAGAGTTGAGTACGTGTCAGATGGTTTGGCAATTTCACCCCATGGAGAAGCTTGTGCATCTGTACCAGAAAACATATATATATATATATATATATTTTTTTTTTTTAACATATAATGTATTATTTGTTTCAGGGGTACAGGTCTGTGATTCATCGGTCTTACACCATTCACAGAGCTCACCATAGCACATGCCCTCCCCAATGTCCATCACCCATATATATATGTTTTTTATTACAAAGTGCTGTTATGGGGAATGCACATATATATACATAAAAGTGCACATAACAGCACTTTGTAATAAAAAAAAAATCTGGAAACAACCCAAATCTCCACTAGCAGGTAAAAGGATGACTATTATGGGCAATACTGAGGGGCGATATTCAGTTCAGGGGGAGTTGTAGTAGGTTGCTCCTGCTAAAAGACCTTTACAGCAGTTCCTGTTGGTCAGCTCTTGATTCTGCAAACCTCCTGATACCGTCTGAATGTCTGTATCCCCCTCGAAATTCAGATGTTGAAATCCTAACCCCCAAGGCGATGGGGTGAGGACGTGGGGCCTTTGGGAGTTGATCAGACTGGGATTAGTGCCCTTGTAAAAGAGATGACAGGGAGCTCGCCTGCCCCTTCTGCTATGTAAAGTTATAGGGGAGAAGATGGTCATCAATGAGGAAGCGGGCTCAGCCGACACCAAATCCGCCAACGCCATGATTTTGGACTTCCCAGCCTCCAGAAGTGTAAGAAATACATGTTTGCTGTTTATAAGCCCCCAGTTTGAGGTATTTTTGATACAGCACTAAGACACTTCCTATCAAGTCCATAAGCCCCAATTCTCCCAGCAAATTTCCTTTTCTCTTATGATGGCCTGACCTGGTTTATGTTTCTTGCAGTCAAGAGCCCTGAAAGGTTCAAAGCCCAATCTAAACTTAACATCTGCCTTCAACACATGTAGAGCCGTCACCTTCCAAATCATTCACACTCAAACCTGGCATCACTTTAACAACTTCATCTGCCTTACCACCCTGTCATTTCTACCTCTTCAACATGTCACACATCTGTCTAAAATAAATGCAGACCTCTATGAAATCACAGCAGCAGACAAACCTGCTTAAATCTGACTCATTGCTTGAGAACTAGTTCAAAGTCAGCACTTGCCTCGTCCCTGCCTCCCATGCCGAGCCAGATATAACCACTCTTCAACCTGAACTTTTCTAGCACAATTTACCTATTTTCCTGTCCTAGTTACTGCATCCGGCTAATCTTTAATGTGAACCTACTCTGCATCAGGTATTGTTCTAAGGGCTGGAAACACAGCAATGAACCAAATAGACACCGATCCTTGTCTAGTGGGAAGACAGAAAATAAAGAAAATCATAAAATATGTAGCAGGTTAGTGAGTGTTTGGAGAAAAAGTAAACAGAGAAGGGGTTAGCAGATGTCCTGGAGTGTACCATTTTAGATAAGAAGGGCACAGAAGGTCTCAGAAAAGGTGACATTTGAGAAAAAAAACAAGAAACGAGTGAGCAAGTGGACCAAGTGCGTACCTTATCATTGAAGACAGAGCGAACAGCAAATGCCAAGTCCCCAAGTCTGAAGCAGGTCTGAGTTTTGGTGGAAGAGTGAAGAGGCAGAGAGAACAAGAGGGAAAGGAGATGAGGGAAGAAATGACGTGTCAGATCATGGAGGGCCTCAGTGATCCTGCTAAGGAACTTGGCTTTTTCTGAATATGATGGGAAGCCACCAAAAAGTCTTCCGCAAACACAGTCTAACTTACAGGCTCATTCTAGGTTGAGAATAGACTTAGGGGAGGAGGCTGAGCAGAAGCAAGGAGACTGGCTAAGAGGTTGCTGTCCTTTGGCAAGACACTGGTGGAGACAGCATAGACTTATAATCTCCCTATCCTCCTCTTGAAAACAGAAAAATCAAGTAGGGGCGCCTGGGTGGCTCAGCTGGTTAAGCGACTACCTTCAGCTCAGGTCATGATCCTGGAGTCTCAGGATCGAGTCCCACATTGGGCTCCCTGCTCAGTGGGGAGTCTGCTTCTCCCTCTGACCCTCTCCCCTCTCATGCTCTCTCTCACCCTCTCTCTCTCAAATAAATAAATAAAATCTTTTAAAAAATCACGTAGGGTAGCATAAGAAAAAAATTAATTCAAATGAATCCCCATGAACCCAGAATATAAACTGAATGCAAAAGGAATGTGGTAATGGCCGCTCTGCACAAAGTAGGTACGACAAAGGGATTTCCGGTGGTCTCGGAGCCAGGGAACCTAAAAATTGCCAGCAAGTCATCACCATGAAGAAGAGGAGTCCCTCCTGGGAATGGAGGGCTCAGTGGGATAGTCTGAGAAAAACAACGGAAACAGGAAGGGGCTTCTCAGACACACACTTGCACACGTGAGGTGAGTGCAAGAGCACCACAAGGAGGGCTCGGTGGCTGGGCAGCCTGATCCCACAGGCTTCTGAGAAAGAGTTCCATGCTGAGGCTATCCCCCAGGGCAAGAACTTTGGAATGGGAGATAAAAGAGACGGTCCAGATCTAGCGGGAGGGTGGGATGGGAAGCCAATAGAGGTAATTTTCGCAAATAGGTGGACAGATATCTACACTGAGAGACCATGTTTTCTAATGTATCAAAGTAACATGAGAAGAGGGAGCCCAAGAGCTTTGCAGCTCGGAAAGCTATCCTGGCCCAACGCTCACGAATTCCTTGTAGAAGTACAAGCAAACTTATCTTCGGTAAACAGGGGGAGCAGAAAAGGAGAGCCTACAATTTGATATGTGAAAATATCAGGGTTTTTGTATTTTTCTTCTTTTCTCAAGGGTAAGGGTAGCATGTCATTATTATATGCTGTAGCAATGCAGCTATAACACAACTGTCAACATTGGAGGAAGGAGGGGAGACTGCAAGGAAAGAAGAATAAGCTTGCTGGTTGCCTTATAAGAATAAAAGGAAATGACTTAAGAACAGACGTTCTGGGAAAGTGTGAGGAGGCAAGAAGAATTTACTAACTTAATATTGCTCATGGTAGACAAGCCGTAGGCAGGAGGCAAGAACCTCTGTGCCTGTGGGATATGGAGGTAGGAAACGTTTTTGCATTAGGACCCTAGAGACTCTTCAAGAATGACAAGAACAACTTTGGAACTGGAAGCCATGCTTGCAGACATCAAGGCACATTCCCAAACACTCAAACAACTTAGGAGAAGCGCCCTTGGAAAGTCAAGGAACTTAACCCCGCAGCGAGGAGCAGCCAGAAAGCATATGTGCACTATCTGGGGGGCACAAGCCAGCATTGCCTAAGGAAGCATATGGAGGTGTCACAAGACCAGCTCCTCCATATGCTTCTAGAACATTTCATCTAAATTTTTGAGGAGGGAGACAAAAGATCTGTTACATGGAAGACAGAGCGTCTATGCCTGAGCATAACAGCTGCAGTGAAAAGTAGTCTGGCAAGTAGGAAAAAATATGAGCTCAAAATCAAATGGATCTAATTTCAATCCTAGCTTCACTAAGTAAAGGTTATCTTGGGTAAATTCCTCACTTTCTCTGAGCTTCCGTTTTCTCATCTCTATGGTGCCACTAATAATCTATCCAGCAATACCACGGTGAGGACTGGCATGTGGAGGTACAGAATGTCTTAGTCCTTCCTTTTCTCATTCTTCTTCTCCTCCTCCACTCGAATCACCCTTGTAGGTCAAGTACAACAATATCTTGCACATTGGAAGACTACTTCTTGTTCTGGCTTCAGGACTTAAAACAGTAGCTCTCCCTCTCCAAAAACTTACTTTTCTCAAAATTTAACTTTCATGTATAAAATAATACTTTCTATTTGGGATACATATTAATGATGTTTTAAATAGCTTTTTATAGTTCCTGCCCGACTGTTTTGTTATAGACCATTAAGCAGTTTTTACGTTCCATTTGTGGTTGAAGTTCTCTCTGCTTTGCTTTTACTGTGCCATATTGGTTAATAAACCATGTGGGAAAACTGCCAGATGAAAGGCTCTTCATCAATGCAAGACATTAGTATTCTATCTTTTTAGAAGAAGAGTTTACTCTCTAGGCATATGGAATTGAATCTAATTAAGGGCATTTGCATCATTTAGTTCTAGCAAAAGCAACACTGTCATTCTGTCATATTAATTTTATTTCTGTCACCTTAATGTTTAATGGCTGGGTCTAAAAAGCTGGGATGCTTGGCCATGCAGGAGAACAGTGAGGAAGGCATTGTGAACAGTATCATTCACTTCATACCTGCTGGCAATCCAAGGGGCTTCCTGAACTAAGCTCTGGTGCTTACATGCCAGAGGGGTCCAACATCCCAGTTTCCTACAATGTACTACAGCCCCAGCAGACAGGAAGATCACACTCGGTAGAC
The DNA here is from genome assembly GCF_029215605.1 of Mirounga angustirostris. Classification (NCBI taxonomy): domain Eukaryota; kingdom Metazoa; phylum Chordata; class Mammalia; order Carnivora; family Phocidae; genus Mirounga; species Mirounga angustirostris. Next base: position 21,170,132 of record NW_026991719.1, on the reverse strand, counting down.
AAATACACAAAACAAGCTGGTTAAGAGCAATCGGAGGCAGTGTGGCTTCTTTCTGGTCAAAAAGTAAAGGGGGAGAATCACAAACCTACCAGAAAGCAAGCAGCCATCATATCTTGCTTGAAAGAAGCAACCATGTGTAAACAAATACTTTTCCTCACAGGAGCTGAATAATCTCCCCCAAATAAGCCAGTCAAATTTCCATGACCCCACACCAGGTCACTCCCCTGCTTACGACCCTCTCCACTGACCTTAAGGGCAAAATAAAAATCCTTAGTAGAACTGATTCAAGGATTTCAAACTCAGATCTGGTATTAGAGGATAAACGACAAGTGACCCTAGGCCTGTGTGTCAGGAAGGTATAGGAAGTGATGGGGACTGTGCTGAATGGCAGGGCACACAGGCCAAACTACCTGACTGGCTGTTGTCAGGAGGAGAGTAATGCCAGATCTTCTGACAGATTTAGAGAAGCCAGAAAACTAGATTGTAAAATCTGATTTTTATTTTTATTTATTTTTTAAGTTTTTATTTTAATTCCAGTTAGTCAACATACAATGCTATATTAGTTTCAGGTATACAGTGAAGTAATTCAGCACTTCCAAACATCTCCCTGTGCTCATCATGACAAGTGCCCTCCTTAATCCCCATCCCCTCTTTCACCCATCACCCCCCCTCACCTCCCCTCTGGTAACCAGCAGTTTGTTCTCTATAATTAAGAGTCTGTTTCTTGATTTCTCTCTCTCTCTCTCTTTTCCCTTTGCTTGTTTTATTTCTTAAATTCCACATATGAATGAAATCATATGGTTTTTGTCTTTCTCTGACTTATTTCACTTAGCATTATACTCTATAGCAAATTTGTCATTGCAGATGACAAGATTTTATTCTTGTTTATGGCTGAATAGTATTCCATTGTACATATATACCACATCTTCTTTATCCATTCATCTATCAATGGACACGTGGGTGGCTTTTATATCTTGGTTATTGAAAATAATGCTGCTATAAACATAGAAATGCATGTAACTCTTTGAATTCGTGTTCTTGTATTCTTTGGGTAAATATCCAGTATTGCAATTGCTGGATCATAAGGTAGTTCTATTTTTAACTTTTTGAGAAACCTCCATACTGTTTTCCATAGTGGCTACACCAGTTTGCATTTGCACCAACAATGCACGAGATTTTTAAATAATTCAAACTTAAAATACTATGTAAGCCAACATTCTGCAGAACAAACAAAAGCAAATCTGGACTAAAGACCACCATTTTGTAGTTTTGGCACATGCCAAGAACTATATATATGTATATGTATATGTATATATATACACACACACACACATCTATGTGCATATTATTATTTTTTAATTTTTTTTATTTGACAGAGAGAAAGAGCGAGGGAGCACAAGTAAGGGGAGCAGCAGAGGGAGAGGGAGAAGCAGGCTCCCCGCTGAGCAAGGAGCCTGATGCGGGGCTCAATCCCAGGACCCCAGGATCATGACCTAAGCTGAAGGCAGCTTCTTAACCCACTGAGCCACCCAGGTGCCCCTCTATGTGCATATTATAACTATATATATGATATATACAACCATATAACTATATATACATATATACATACATATATGCATATATACATACATATATAGCTATATGGTTGTACAGTTCTATATATGTAATTTACATTCATGGTTCTATATAGTTTTGTATACATACACACACACACACACACACATAATGATATGGGTACATGGTTCCAGATATATAACTTATATATAACTGCAACTTTTATATATAACTATATATTATATATAGTTGTATATGGTTATATGGTTTTATACACATATATATAAAACATGTAGATACATAGTAGGAAGTAAATACATGGGAGAATCTTCAAACTAAGACAAGAATTTACAACTAGAATAATTTATATCATCTAGCCTACATTCCATATTTTTAATCATTTGGGCAGGAGCTAAGCTCAAGTATCACTTGGTACTGATTATAAAAAGAGAGCCTTACTAAGCAAATTTATGGTATCAATTTAAGTGAATTCTTAACTTCTTAAAATTAATTAATTCCAGAAACCTCTGAGTATTCACTAACACACAAGGCAATTATATATTAGTCAAGACAAAAACTGATTCTTCATTAAACTAAGACATATATTAGATTGCTGTTTCTGTCCCATGTCCAGAATACATCAATATTCTCAGTTGTCATTTTTAATGGCAACAATTCAAATCTTTCACTATTTTACATAGACATCTCCAGAAACCAGTTCAAAACAGAAACTTTTAACCTAATATGATTTTACTACTTTCAACTTACACTTATTATGCTTAAAATACAAGATTGTTTCCAGTGACTTTGTTTTTGCTTCTAAAGATTAGAAAACTGTAAAAAAAAAAAATAGTTGATACATACACATGGTTCAGAAATCAAAACACTAAAAAAAAATAAGATTAGAAAAGTGTGCTTGAGTTTGATAAGGGATATCAGTATATTCATTCGCTAGTTTCTTGCATGACACATAAACTAGCTTCAAGGAAGTTCCAGGAATGATTTTCAAAAAATGTTTGTGCAATGGTAACATCCACGTAATAAGTACCTTCTCCCAGGGTGATACTTTTGAACAATGAATTTATTTAAATATCTAAGATACAGAATATTTTTAAACATCTTATTTCTTTATAGGTATATGCCATGCAGTAAAATCTAATAAAAATGAAATGGAATAATTCCTTCTTATTACCTCCAGTATGTGGGTATACAAATCTATGTAAAGTTGAAAAACAAACCTCATAATGGTAAGGATTCTTACTATTTCCTCATGAATGGATTTTTCATAACTGGATCACTGGATAATTAACTATTGGCCTGAAAAAGCCACTTAACATATTGTGCATCAACACGTACTAAAGCTGAAATAATACATTCCCAAGTTTAAAAACACTTCCTTCTTATGCCTTGTCTCACAACTGCAGAATACCAGAGGGTCTTATAATTCTTGAATTTTAATCTTTGTACCACAGCTTTACAAATAATCTGGAGCGGGGCGCCTGAGTGGCTCAGTCGTTAAGTGTCTGCCTTCAGCTCGGGTCATGATCCCGGAGTCCTGGGATCGAGCCCCACATCAGGGTCCCTGCTCCATGAGGAGCCTGCTTCTCCCTCTCCCACTCCCCCTCCTTGTGTTCCCTCTCTCGCTGTGTCTCTATCTGTCAAATAAATAAATAAATAAAACCTTTAATAGAAAATAACCTGGAGCTTACAAATACAGCAGAAGGAATCACCTAAACAGAATCACTTGGCTGGGCAGTAGGAGTCTCCAGGAGGATCCAAGTATTTATATCAACTATCATCATGAAAAATGTCAGAGCTCCTTTGGTTCACCCACCGTCTAGAATGATGAGTGCTAGTGCCTTCCAATTCAGACACAGCTGTAAGGACATCAACAGGTGTCCTTTTATTTTGTATCTGTTGTTGCCTAATGGGGACAAAAATGATTATTGAGCATCTGCCAATTTGATAAAGTGCTACAATTATCCTAACTGTGTAATACCTATCAGCTTTTTAACAGGGGTTTAAGTGGAATATACCCAGGGAAAAGTAGCTTAAGTCTCTGAGTAGTTTTAGGATATATTTCATTATTTGGGACTTCTCCTTAGAAATCATGGGAAGGGAAAACTGTATTTTTCCACTTTAAGCCAAACTTGGACATACTAAAACACATATTTGTTTGATTTGAAGAAATCATTTTTTGAAAATCAATTAATGTAATCCATCATATCAACACACCAAAAAAGAAAAATCATATGATCATATCAGTAGACACAGAAAAAGCATTTGACAAAATCTGACACCAATTCATGATAATAAAAAAAAAAAACCTCTCAGTAAACAGGAATAGAAAGGAACTTTCTCAACTTGATAAAGATCATCTATAAAAAACCTGCACTTGACATTATACTTAATGGTGAGAAACACAAAGCTTTCTAAGATCAGGTACAAGGCAAGGATGTCCCCTCTCACCACTCCTTTTCAACACTGTACTGGAAGTTCTTGCTAATAAAGTAAGGCAAAAAAAGGCACACAGATTGGGACGAGGACATAAAACTGTCATTGTTCCGAGATGACATGATTGTCTATATAGAAAACTTGAAAGAATAAACATAAAAACTTCTGCTCCCCTTGCTTGTGCTCTCTTCTCTCTGTCAAATAAATAAATAAAATATTTAAAATAAGTGAAGTTTGCATGGAGAGGCAAAAGACTCAGAATAGCCAATACAATATTGAAAAAGAACAAACTTGGAAGACAAACACTTCCCAACTTCAAGACTTATGAAAAAGCTGCAGTAATTGAAACATTATGGTACTGGCCAAGGAATAAACAAATAGATGACACAGAATAGAGAGGACTGAAGTGGATCACCATCAGTATAGTTAACTGATCTTTGACAAAAGAACCAAAGTGATACAATAGAATTCAGTAAATGTTACTGGAACAATTGGAGATACACATGTAAAAAAAATCTAGACAGTCCTTTCACCCTTCACAAAAAAATTAACTCAAAATGGATCATAGACCTAAATGCAAAATGGAAAACTACAAAACTCCTAGAAAATAATGCAGGGAAAAACCTAGATGGCCTTGAATTTGCTAATGCCTTTTAAATACACCAAAGACATGATCCATGAGAAATCACGGATAAGCAAGACTTCCTTAAAATTTGAAACTTCTGGGGGGCAGAGCAAGATGGCGGAGGAGTAGGAGACCTGGATTTCGTCTCCTCTCAGGAATTCAGCTGGATAGGGATCAAACCATTCTGAACACCTACAAACTCAACAGGAGATCGAAGAAAAGAATAGCAACAACTCTCTGAACAGAAAAGCGACCACTTTCTGGAAGGTAGGACGTGCGGAGAAGTGAATCTGAGGCAATATTCGGGAGGATAGATGGTGGGGGAGGGTCCTCCGTCAGCCGCTTCTGGCAAGTGATAGAGCTGCGGAGCACAAAATTGGAACTTTTAAAAGTCTGCTCCGCTGAGGGACGTCACTCCAGTAGCTAAGCAGGGGGCAGAACCCTCGCGGGACAGTGTGGTCTCAGGACCCTCGGGGTCACAGAAAGACCGGGGGTGCCTGACTGTGGCAGAGCTCCCAGGTAACGGAGCAGGGAAGCCGGCTGCAGAGGCAGAGCCCAGGCGCGGGCTCTCAGCTCGGGGTTATCATAAACCGTGATCCACGGCACAGTCGGGCCACTGCTCCTCCAGCAGGGACCCAACAAGCGGCAGATCCGGGGAGACTCACCTTCCTCCCCCCAGAAGGAGTGGCGTAGGAGCGCAGTGCAGGGATCTGCTGGGTTTGGAGACTCCACCCGGGGTCGGGTGCCAGAGATAGAAACGCGCGGTCACAGGCCGGGTGAGCACGGAGTGCGGCCGGAGACCGGGGAGCCGGGAGTGACTGACTGCTTTTCTCTGGGGGCGCACTGAGGAGCGGGCCCGAGTTCTTGGCTCCTCCGAGGCAGAGATTAGGAGGCCGCCATTTTCACTCTCCGCCTCCAAAGCTGTACGGAAAGCTCACAGGGAACAAAAGCTCTGGAGAGCAACCCGAGCAGATTACTTAGCCTGGACCGGGCAAGATCAGGGCAATTCCGCCTCCGGCAAAGACATTTGGAAACCACGGCAACAGGCCCCTCCCCCAGAAGATCAGCGAGAACAGCCAGCCAAGACCAAGTTTACCGATCAATGAGAATGGCAGAACTCCAGCGCTAGGGGAATACTGCACATAGAATTCATGGCTTTTTTACCATGATTCTTTAGTCTTTCAAAGTTAATTTTTTTTAACTCTCTTTTTTTTTTTTAATTTTTCTTTTTCCCTTTTTCAACCAACATCTTATCAATCCCTTTTTTAAAAAAACATTTTTATTTTTCATTTTTAGAGTCATATTCTATCCCTTCATAGTAGTTACCCGTATTTTTGGCATATATATATATAAGTTGTTCTCTCTTTAAAATTTTGAGATAGTTTCTTCTAACAGATCAAAATATACCCTAAATCTCTAGTATATGGTTTTTTTCTACTCCCCTGCCTGATCACATTCTCTCCCTTTTTTTTTCTTTTTTCTTTTTTTAAATCCTCTTCTTTCTTTTTTCAAACAACTTCTTATCAATTCCTTTTATAACATTTTTTATAATTTCTATCTTTACAGTCATATTCCATCCCTTTATCATATCAACCCTTATTTTTGGACATATATAAGTTTTTCTTTCTTTAAAAATTTGGGAGGCACTTTCTTCTAACAGACCAAAATACACCCCAAATCTAGTGTGTGGCACTGATCTATATACCAGCCTGATCATATTTGATCACATTCTGGTTTTTTGTTGTTGTTGTTTTGTTTTGTTCTGTTTTTGTTTCTTTTTATCTTTATCTTTTTCTTTTTTTTCTTTTTCTTTTTTCTCTCTTTCCCTTTCTTTTCCCACTGTTTCAGGTCTTTTCTGATTTGTTTAGAGTATATTTTCTGGGGACGTTGTTACTCTGCTAGCATTTTGTTCTCTCATTAATCTATTCTCCTCTGCACAAAATGACAAGATGGAAAAAATCACCTCAACAAAAAGAACAAGAGGTAGTACCGACTGCCAGGGACCTACTCAATACGGACATTAGTATGATGTCAGATCTAGAGTTCAGAATCATCACTTTAAAGATACTAGCTGGGCTTGAGAAAAGCATGGAAGTTATTAGAGAAACCCTTTCTGGAGAAGTAAAAGAACTAAAATCTAACCAAGTTGAAATCAAAAAGGCTATTAATGAGGTGCAATCAAATATGGGGGCACTAACTGCTAGGATAAATGAGGCAGAAGAGAGAATCAGTGATATAGAAGACCAAATGATGGAAAATAAAGAAGCTGAGAAAAAGAGAGATAAACAACTACTGGATCACGAGGGCAGAGTTCAAGAGATAAGCGATACCATAAGACAAAACAACATTAGAATAATTGGGATCCCAGAAGAAGAAGAAAGAGAGAGGGGAGCAGAAGGTATAATGGAGGAAATTATAGCAGAGAACTTCCCTAATTTGGGGAAGGAAACAGGCATCAAAATCCAGGAAGCACAGAGAACCCCTCTCAAAATCAATAAAAATAGGTCACCACCCCGACATCTAATAGTAAAACTTACGAGTCTCAGAGACAAAGAGAAAATCCTGAAAGCAGCTTGGGAGAAGAGATATGTAACCTACAAGGGTAGAAACATTAGATTGGCAACAGACCTATCCACAGAGACCTGGCAGGCCAGAAAGGACTGGCAGGATATATTCAGAGCACTAAATGACAAAAATATGCAGCCAAGAATACTATATCCAGCTAGGCTGTCATTGAAAATAGAAGGAGAGATAAAAAGCTTCCAGGACAAACAAAAACTAAAGGAATTTGCAAACACAAAACCAGCCCTACAAGAAATCTTGAAAGGGGTCCTCTAAGCAAACACAGAGCCTAAAAGCAACATAGACCAGAAAGGACACAGACAATATACGGTAACAGTCACCTTACAGGCAATATAATGGCACTAAATTCCTATCTTTCAATAGTTACCCTGAATGTAAATGGGCTAAATGCCCCAATCAAAAGACACAGGCTATCAGATTGGATTAAAAAACAAGACCCATCGATATGCTGTCTGCAACAGACTCATTTTAGACCCAAAGATACCCCCAGATTGAAAGTGAGGGAGTGGAAAACCATTTACCATGCTAATGGACACCAAAAGAAAGCTGGGGTGGCAATCCTTATAGGAGACAAATTAGATTTTAAACCAAAGACTGTAATAAGAGATGAGGAAGGACACTATATCCTACTTAAAGGGTCTATCCAACAAGAAGATCTAACAATTGTAAATATCTATGCCCCTAACATGGGAGCAGCCAATTATATAAGGCAATTAATAACAAAAGCAAAGAAACACATCGACAACAATACAATAATAGTGGGGGACTTTAACACCCCCCTCACTGAAATGGACAGATCATCTAAGCAAAAGATCAACAAGGAAATAAAGACTTTAAATGACACACTGGACCAAATGGACTTCACAGACGTATTCAGAACATTCCATCCCAAAGCAACGGAATACACATTCTTCTCTAGTGCCCATGGAACATTCTCCAGAATAGATCACATCCTAGGTCATAAATCAGGTCTCAACCGGTACCAAAAGATTGGGATCATTCCCTGCCTATTTTCAGACCACAATGCTTTGAAACTAGAACTCAATCACAAAAGGAAAGTCGGAAAGAACTCAAATACATGGAGGCTAAAGAGCATCCTACTGAAGAATGAATGGGTCAACCAGGAAATTAAAGAAGAATTAAAAAAATACATGGAAACCAATGAAAATGAAAACAAAACTATTCAAAATCTTTGCGATGCAGCAAAGGCAGTCCTAAGAGGAAAGTATATAGCAATACAAGCCTTTCTCAAGAAACAAGAAAGGTCTCAAGTACACAACCTAACCCTACACCTAAAGCAGCTGGAGAAAGAACAGCAAATAAAGCCTAAACCCAGCAGGAGAAGAGAAATCATAAAGATCAGAGCAGAAATCAATGAAATAGAAACTAAAAGAACAGTAGAACAGATCAACGAAACTAGGAGCTGGTTCTTTGAAAGAATTAACAAGATTGATAAGCTCCTGGCCAGACTTATCAAAAAGAGAAGAGAAATGACCCAAATCAACAAAATCATGAATGAAAGAGGAGAGATCACAACCAACACCAAAGAAATACAAACAATTATAAGAACATATTATGAGCAACTCTATGCCAGCAAATTAGATAACCTGGAAGAAATGGATGCATTCCTAGAGATGTATCAACTACCAAAACTGAACCAGGAAGAAATAGAAAACCTGAACAAACCTAGAACCACTAAGGAAATGGAAGCAGTCATCAAAAATCTCCCAACAAACAAAAGCCCAGGGCCAGATGGCTTCCCAGGGGAATTCTACCAAACATTTCAAGAAGAATTAATACCTATTCTTCTGAAACTGTTCCAAAAAATAGAAATGGAAGGAAAACTTCCAAACTCGTTTTATGAGACCACCATTACCTTGATCCCAAAACCAGACAAAGACCCCGTCAAAAAGGAGAATTACAGACCAATATTCTTGATGAACATGGATGTAAAAAATTCTCACCAAAATACTAGCCTATAGGATCCTACAGTACACTAAAAGGATTATTCACCACAACCAAGTGGGATTTATCCCTGGGCTGCAAGGTTGGTTCAACATCCACAAATCAATCAACGTGATACAATACATTAACAAAAGAAAGAACAAGAATCATATGATCCTCTCAATAGATGCAGAAAAAGCATTTGACAAAGTACAGCATCCTTTCTTGATCAAAACTCTTCAGAGTATAGGCATAGAGGGTACATACCTCAATATCATAAAAGCCATCTATGAAAAACCTACAGCAAATATCATTCTCAATGGAGAAAAACTGAGAGCTTTCCCCCTAAGGTCAGGAACACGGCAGGGATGTCCACTATCACCACTGCTATTCAACATAGTATTGGAAGTCCTAGCCACAGCAATGAGACAACAAAAAGAAATAAAAGGCATCCAAATCGGCAAAGAAGAAGTGAAACTCTCACTGTTTGCAGATGATAGGATACTTTATGTGGAAAACCCCAAAGACTCCACCCCAAAACTGCTAGAACTCATACAGGAATTCAGTAAAGTGGCAGGATATAAAATCAATGCACAGAAGTCAGTGGCATTCCTATACACCAACAACAAAACAGAAGAAAGAGAAATTAAGGAGTCGATCCCATTTACAATTGTACCCAAAACCATAAGATACCTAGGAATAAATCTAACCAAAGAGGCAAAGGCAATGTTTCTGTACTCAGAAAACTATAAAATACTCATGAAAGTAATTGAGGAAGACACAAAGAAATGGAAAAACGTTCCATGCTCATGGATTGGAAGAACAAATATTGTGAAGATGTCAATGCTACCTAGAGCAATCTACACATTCAATGCAATCCCCATCAAAATACCATCCACTTTTTTCAAAGAAATGGAACAAATAATCCTAAAATTCGTATGGAACCAGAAAAGACCCCGAATAGCCAGAGGAATGTTGATAAAGAAAAGTAAAGCTGCCAGCATCACAATTCCGGACTTCCAGCTCTATTACAAATCTGTCATCATCAAGACAGTATGGTACTGGCACAAAAACAGACACATAGATCAGTGGAACAGAATAGAGAGCCCAGAAATGGACCCTCAACTCTATGGCCAACTAATCTTTGACAAAGCAGGAAAGAATGTCCAATGGAAAAAAGACAGTCTCTTTAACAAATGGTGTTGGGAAAATTGGATAGCCACATGCAGAAGAATGAAACTGGACCATTTCCTTACACCACACACAAAAATAGACTCCAAATGGTTGAAAGACCTCAATGTGAGACAGGAGTCCATCAAAATCCTAAAGGAGAACACAGGCAGCAACCTCTTCGACCTCAGCTGCAGCAACTTCTTACTAGAAATGTCGCCAAAGGCAAGGGAAGCAAGGGCAAAAATGAACTATTGGGACTTCATCAAGATAAAAAGCTTCTGCAAAGCAAAGGAAACAGTCAACAAAACCAAAAGACAACCGACAGAATGGGAGAAGATATTTGCAAATGACATATCAGATAAAGGGCTAGTATCCAAAATCTATAAAGAACTCATCAAACTCAACACCCAAAGAACAAATAATCCAATCAAGAAATGGGCAGAAGACATGAACAGACACTTTTCCAAAAAAGACATCCAAATGGCCAACAGACACATGAAAAAGTGTTCAATATCGCTCGGCATCAGGGAAATCCAAATCAAAACCTCAATGAGATACCACCTCACACCAGTCAGAATGGCTAAAATTAACAAGTCAGGAAACAACAGATGTTGGCAAGGATGCGGAGAAAGGGGAGCCCTCCTACACTGTTGGTGGGAATGCAAGCTGGTGCAGCCACTCTGGAAAACAGTATGGAGGTTCCTCAAAAAGTTGGAAATAGAGCTACCATATGATCCAGCAATTGCACTACTGGGTATTTACCCCAAAGATACAAAAGTAGGGATCCAAAAGGGTACATGCACCCCGATGTTTATAGCAGCAATGTCCATAATAGCCAAACCGTGGAAAGAGCCAAGATGTCCATCGACAGATGAATGGATAATGAAGATGTGGTATATATATACAATGGAATATTATGCAGCCACCAAAAGGAATGAGATCTTGCCATTTGCAACGACGTGGGTGGAACTGGAGGGTATTATGTTGAGCGAAATAAGTCAAACAGAGAAAGACATGTATCATATGATCTCACTGATATGAGGAATTCTTAATCTTAGGAAACAAACTGAGGGTTGCTAGAGTGGGGGGTGGGGTGGGAGGGAGGGGGTGACTGGGTAATAGACACTGGGGAGGGTATGTGCTCTGGTAAGCGCTGTGAATTGTGCAAGACTGTTGAATCTCAGATCTGTACCTCTGAAACAAATAATGCAATATATGTTAAGAAAAAAAAAAAGAAGAAGAAGGTAGCAGGAGGGGAAGAATGAAGGGGGGGAAATCGGAGGGGTAGACGAACCATGAGAGACGATGGACTCTGAAAAACAAACTGAGGGTTCTAGAGGGGAGGGGGGTGGGAGGATGGGTTAGCCTGGTGATGAGTATTGAGGAGGGCACATTCTGCATGGAGCACTGGGTGTTATGCACAAACAATGAATCATGGAACACTACATCTAAAACTAATGATGTAATGTATGGGGATTAACATAAGAATAAAAAAATTAAAAAAAATTTTTTTTGAAACTTCTGCTCTCCAAAAGACAATGTCTAGAGACTGAGAAGACAAGCCACAGACTAGGAAAAAAATATTTGTAAAAGACACGTCTGATAAAAGACTGTTATCAAAATATACAAAGAACTCTTAAGACTCATCAAAATGAAAATAACCCAATTAAAATATGGGCCAAAGATCTTAGGAGACTCCTCACCAGAGAAGCTATACAGATAGCAAATAAGCTATGAAAAGATGCTCCGCAGCATATGTCATCAGGGAAATTCAAATTAAAACAATGAGATACCATCACACACATGTTAGAATGCCCAAAATCCAGAATACTAACAACACCAAATACTAATGAGGATGTGGAGCAAAAGGAACTCTCATTGACTACTGGTGGGAATGCAAAATGGTACTGCCACTTTGGAAGACAGTTTAGCAGTTTCTTTAAAAACTACACATATTCTTACCATACAGTACAGCAATTACATCCCTTGGTATTTACCTAGAAGAAATAAAAACTATGTCCACACAGAAACCTGCACACAGATGTTTATAGCAGCTTTATTCATAACTGCCAAAACTTGGAAGCAACCAAAATGTCCTTCAGTAAGCAAAAGGATAGATAAACATTGGTACATACAGAGAACAGAATATTATTCAGTGCTAAAAAGAAGTGAGCTAGCAAGCCATGAAAAAACACAAAGGAAACTTAAATGCATATTACTAAGTGAAAGAAGCCAATCTGAAAGGCTACATATTGTATGATCCAAACTACATGATATTCTGGAAAAGGGAAAACTATGGAGACAGTAAAAAGATCAGTGGTTTCCAGAGATTAGGGGTAGAATGATGAACAGGCAGAGCACAAAGGATTTGGGGGTCATGAAAATACCATAATGATGGATACATGTCATTATATATTTTACAAACCCACAAGATATACAACAACAAGAGTAAAAAATAATGTCAACTATAGACTCTAGGTGATTATGATATGTCAATGTAGGTTCATCAGTTGTAACAAGTGCATCATTCTGATGGAGGATGGTGATAAGTGGGGAGGTTATGAATGTGTGGGAGCAGGGGATACATGGGAAATCTCTTTACCTTCCTCTCAATTTTGCTGTGAACCTGAAACTGCTCAAAAAACATAGTCTTTTTTTAAAAGATTTTCTTTCTTTCTTTATTTGAGAGAGAGAGAGTGCACGAGCAGGGGGGAGGGGCAGAGGGAGAGGTAGAATTCCTGCTGAGCAGGGAGACCAATGTAGAACTCAATCCCAGGACCCTGGGATCATGACCTGAGCCGAAGGCAGATGCTTAACCAACTTAGCCACCCAGGTGCCCTAAAAACATCGTCTTAATAAAAAAAAAATTAAAACAAATTCTCCCATCATTATTGTGGATTTATCTAGTTCTCCTTGTTATCCTGTCAATTTTGGCTTTATGTATTTTAAACATACATTATTAGGTGAACACAGATTTAGATATTTTTAATCTTCCTCTATAATTGGACTTTTATCATTATACAATATCCTTCTACATTGCCTAGTAACACTTTTTCCCCTTAAATTCTACTTTATCTGGTATTATTATAGTTACACTAGCTTTTGTGTGTGCATGTGCAAAAAGGGGCATTAGTATTTTCATGGTGGTTTTTTTTCATCTTTTAACTTTCAAGCTTTCTGTATCTTTATATTTTAGGTGTATCTCTTGTAAACATTGGATAGCTGAGTTCTGTTCTTTTTTCTAGTCTGAGAATGTTTTACTTTAATTGGAGAGTTTAGCCCTTTAAATTTAAGGCAGGTGTGGATATATTTGGGTGTAGATATACCATTACATTATTTGATTTGTATTTGTCCCACTATGTCTGAATTCCTTTTTTTTTTTCCCTTTTTTCTTGCTTTTGTTTGAATAGAACGAGATTTTTTTCTGTTACTTTACTCCTCTGTTAGTTTGGTAGTTGTTCATTCTTTGACATTGCTTTAGTAGTTAGCCTATACTTATAACATGTTTTCTTAACTTGCTAAATTTAATATAAATTTATGTATTTGCCACTCCTCAGACAATGAGAAAACCATGGGATACTTTATTCCATTTATTCTACTACCAACTTGAGCTCTATTGTACATTTTAACACCACATATGTTTTAAGCCTCATAATACATTATTATTATGGTTTTATACATCTAATATTCATTTAGATTTTTCCACATATTTATCTTTTCCACTGCTCTTAATTTCTTACTGCATTTTTTTGTCTTTTAAGCTTTTATTTAAGGGCAATGATCTACGATGTAGATTTCAGATCTTATTAAAAGCAGCCACGTCCATGGACTGCACATAGTCCTCAAAAGCAGTGATCTGCTCCTCCAGCATATCTGTTCCAACTTTATCATCTTCCACTATACACTGTATTTGAAGTTTTTTAATTCCATATCCCCCTGCAACTAGTTTAGAAGAGCCCCAGACCAAGCCGTCTGCCTGAATGCTTCGGTCGCACTCCTCTAGTTTTGCCCTATCTGTCTCATCGTCCCAAGGTTTCACATCTAGTAATATGGAAGACTTGGCAACAAGTGCAGGTTTTTTGGCTTTCTTTGACTCACACTGTGCAAGGCATTGCTCTCTTAGCCTCTTCATTTCTTCACTTTCCTCCTCCTCATCAGATCCAAAGAGATCAATGTCATCATCATCTTCACTATCTGTAGCTCCACTTCCTGTGGTGTCTTCCACATTAGCAGGGCCATACTTGCCCAAAGCTTTCTTCACTCCTGGAAGGCTGGCTTTTTCCTTTTCATTAAGACTTGATGTGATTATACCAATGGAGGGCATGATACAAGTCGGCAGGTGGGGGGCCGGAGACTGCTTCAAATACTGCCACATCTGCTTGTGACGGCACATACCCCTCGATGTAGCTCTTGTCCGCTAGGTAGTCATTGAGCACCTGGAGGCCAGCGGGGCTTTTCAGGTCTCCAAAACCCATGGCGTCAGCTGATCCCAGGAACTGGGCGGCAGCAAAGGAAAAGAGGAGCAGAGATAGTCGGCACCTAGCGCTAAGAAGAAGAAAAAAGGCTTCCTACTGCATTTTAAACCTTCCTTCCGGGGTTATTTTCCATCCACTCAAAGAAGACCATTTAATAATTCCTTCTGTGTGGGTCTGCTGGTGTCATATTCTTTTGGTATTTGCTTTTCTGAACATGTTCTTATTGTACCTACATTTTTGAAGGACATTTTCACTTAATATAGGATCCTGGATTTGCAGTTAATGTCTTTCTGCACTTTAAAGATACCATTCCATTATATTCTGGCTTACTTTTTTGTTTGACAAATTAGTTGTCAGTATTATTATTGCTGTTTTTGAAAATCATATAACTCTTTTCTTTGCATGTTTTCGACTTTTCCTCACCAGTTTTGGTCTTTGCAAAGTCTGCTATGATGCACCTCAGGGTGGTTTTCTTTATATTTATCTTTATTGGGTTTTTTAGTGCTTCTTGAGTACATGGATTGTCTTTCATCAATTTTTTTATAGTTCTCAATATCTCTTCAAATGCTATTTCTGCACCATTATGTATCTTCTCTCCTTCTGGGACTCCAATTATGTGTATGTAAGAAATTTCTGTTGAATCTCTGTTTCTTATGCTCATTTATGCATTTTCTATTCCTTTGTCTCTTCATGTTTCAGTATGGATATTTTCTTCTGACCTATGTTCCAGTTAACTAATTCTTTATTTAACAGTATCTAATCTGCTAGAAAACTCATCCACTGAATTATCAATATCAATCACTGTATTTTTCATTTCTAATATTTCCATTTGGTTCTTTTCTAGAGATTCTAATTTGTTCCTGAGATTATCAATCTTGTCTTTTATTTCTTTGAAGACATTAAGCTGTCACTTAAATGTTTTTAAAGTAGTTCCCATTTATTTCTCTTTAATATTATTCCCACATACAGTTTCAGCTTAAAATTCTCAAATTATCTATTCTGAAGTACAACTGAATGCATGATCAGTATTTATAAAATTGGTTACTTAAAACCATTCATTGGAAATATATAAGCACATTTATTTTTTATTTATTTTTTTTAAGATTTTATTTATTTATTTGACAGAGAGAGAAATAGCGAGAGCAGGAACACAAGCAGGGGGAGTGGGAGAGGGAGAAGCAGGCTTCCCGCAGAGCAGGGAGCCCGATGCGGGGCTCGATCCCAGGACCCCGGGATCATGACCGGAGCCAAAGGCAGATGCTTAATGACTGAGCCACCCAGGCGCCCTGGAAATATATAAGCACATTTAAATAATAGTAGTGACTAAAAATTACATAGGAAGAGAAAACTTTTGTCCAATCTTGCTATGCTGTACATACATGAAATCAATGGGAGTTTTTATTTAGCTTACAAGTGACTGATACTCCTAGATTTCTGAAAAAATAATATCCTTTTTACCTGAGAAATCACATATTTCCCTTTCTAACTGACCAAGAAAAAAAATAATAGTTCTCCAATTTGTTATTCTCCTCCTTTCCCACACCTTTTTATTTTTTTAATTTTCTTTTTTAGAGGGGGAAGGGGCAGAGGGAGAAGAAGAGAGAGAATCTTAAACAAGCTCCATGCCCAGTGTGGAGCTCGACAAGGCGCTTGATCTCACTACTCTGAGATCATGACCTGAGGCAAAATCAAGAATTGGATGCTTAGCCTTTACTGAGTGAGCTACCCAGGTGCCCCCACACCTTTCTTTTTATTTTTTTAATTTTTTAATTTTATTTTGTTATGTTAATTACCTTGCAATACATCATTAGTTTTTGATGTAGTGTACCATGATTCATTGTTTGCATATAACACCCAGTGCTCCATTCAATATGTGCCTTCTTTAATACCCATCACCAGGCTAACCCATCCCCCAACCCCCTCCCCTCTAGAACCCTCAGTTTATTTCTCAGAGTCCATAGTCTCTCATGGCTCATCTCCCCCTCTGATCTCCCCCTCTTCATTTTTCCCTTCCTACTACCTTTTTTTTTTTAAACATATAATGTATTATTTGTTTCAGAGCTACAGGTCTGTGATTCATCAGTCTTACACAATTTACAGCGCTCACCGTAGCACATACCTTCCCCAATGTCCATCACCCAGCTACCCCATCCCTCCCACCCCCCACCACTCCAGCAACCCTCAGTTTGCACAGCAAAGGAAACAGCCAACAAAACCAAAAGACAATTGACAGAATGGGAGAAGATATTTGCAAATGACATATTAGATAAAGGGCTAGTATCCAAAATCTATAAAGAACTTATCAAACTCAACACCCAAAGAACAAATAATCCAATCAAGAAATGGGCAGAAGACATGAACAGACACTTTTCCAAAAAAGACATCCAAATGGCCAACAGACACACGAAAAAGTGCTCAACATTGCTCGGCATCAGGGAAATCCAAATCAAAACCTCAATGAGATACCACCTCACACCAGTCAGAATGGCTAAAATTAACAAGTCAGGAAACAACAGATGTTGGCAAGGATGTGGAGAAAGGGGAACCCTCCTACACTGTTGGTGGGAATGCAAGCTGGTGCAACCACTCTGGAAAATGGTATGGAGGTTCCTCAAGAAGTTGAAAATAGAGCTACCGTATGACCCAGCAATCGCACTATTGGGTATTTACCCCAAAGATACAAATGTAGTGATCTGAAGGGGTACGTGCACCCCAATGTTTATAGCAGCAATGTCCACAATAGCCAAACTATGGAAAGAGCCAAGATGTCCATCGACAGATGAATGGATAAAGAAGATGTGGTGTGTATATATATATATATATATATATATATATATATATATACCATGGAATATTATGCAGCCATCAAAAAACCCGAAATCTTGCCATTTGCAACAACGTGGATGGAACTAGAGGGTATTATGCTAAGTGAAATAAGTCAATCACACCTTTCTTTTTAAACGAAAGATACTAAGCAGGTATTTTTAAAAGATCTCAGGTGTTGGAGCACCTGGATGGCTCAGTCAGTTAAGTAACCGACTCTTGGTTTCAGCTCAGGTCATGATCTCAGGGTCATGAGATTGAGCCCCACATCTGGCTTCATGGTCAGCACAGAGTCTGCTTGAGATTTTCTCCCTCTCTCTCCCCCTCTGCACATTCCCCCAATCTCTCTCTCACTCTCAAATAAAGAAATAAAATCTTAAAAAATAAAATTAAAAAAAAGAAGAAGATAGCAGTAAGGGAAGAATGGGGTGGGGGAACTGGAGGGGGAGACAAACCATGAGAGACTATGGACTCTGAGAAACAAACTGAGGGTTCTAGAGGGGAGGGATGTGGGGGGATGGGTTAGCCTGGTGATGGGTATTAAAGAGGGCATGTACTGCATGGAGCACTGGGTGTTATATGCAAACAATGAATCATGAAACACTACATCAAAAACTAATGATGTAATGTATGGTGATTGACATAACATAATTTTTTTTTAAAGTTTAAATTAAAATAAATAAATAAATAAAATTTTTAAAAAAAGATCTCAGGTGTTGAATCTCCTCATGACAAGGTTTGTGAAACCACTAAATCCATTTGTTTTAGATATACATTATATTTCCCATTTCCATTTCTCCAAGTTATGTAACTATTTCAAAGTTTAAGTCTGGCTTCCATTATAAGAATATCTATTGTATGTAAATCACTCAATAACAAACTGACATCACTATTCCTTAAACACATTTGGAAAAGGGATTAATAAATTCAAATTAATCCCAAAGGGTTCTATAGAAGGAACTTTGCTATAACCTAAGTGGGTCCAAAAAATCTATGACTAATGCATAAATAAAAAATTGGAAAAATTTGAGTCAAGCATATCTGCAAAATGTCAGAATTCCCAGAAGCAAATAATCTCTCATCGAATAGTTGTATATATAAATATATAGTACATAAATATATATACTATTTTAAAGTATTTGATTTAAAAATGATTCATTTCCTTTCATAACACTCCATTACTTCTTCCAGATAAGTTTAGAATGTAGCTCTCCCATCCATTCATTGACCTTTAATATTAATTATGCTGAGGTATCTCTACTTTGTAAGATAGACACAAAAGTCAGTAAATTGGAAATAATTTTTGGTCCATCCAATCTTAATCTGAATTAAACTTTTAGTGTACAATTTATGGGCTTACTCTCACATTATTCATCAATTTGGCATGGTCATCTACTCTGCCCCATAGTTTATAAGATTAGATAACATAAAAGCCTTTCTTAAAATTATAAGTTCTTACATTATGCTAAGTGAAATAAGACAACCATGAAAAGACATATACTGTATGATTCTACTTACATGAGGTATTTAAAGTAGTCAAATTCATAGAAATATAAAGTAGAATGATAGATACCAAGGGCTAAGAGAAGTGGGGGAAGCAATGTAGTGGGTACAGAGTTTCAGATGTGAAAGATGAAAAATTTCTGGAGATCTTTTTCACAACAATGTGAATACACTTAACACTACTGAACTATTCAGTTAAAAATGGTTAGGATGATACTCTGGCTGCTCTTCTGACTCAACAAAATTTTGCCTTTTACTAAAAAAATAGGTAAGATTTTTTTTAAGTTCAAGTTTATCACATCAAGGATATAATCTTATCACATTAATCCTTTACAAAGGCAGTCTATTTAATAATATTCCGATAAGCAAAATTATCAGAGTAATGTCACCAAACATACTGTTTTTAAGGAGAGTGAAGTATAACTTCAAAGAACTAGGATGCCAATACCTCCTATTATTTTCAAACTCCCCAATAATACTGGTAATATGAAGTCACTTCCCCTGAGACATTATATAGTTCAGGCAATTACTTTTCTCATTTAAAGTACATGTTAAAGTCACAGTGGTAATAAGGCAAGGTAAATCATTTCTGGCCAATATTTATAGGGGCTGCAAACAAGCCTGTAAGAATAGAGTGACATTGGCTGGATTACATGCTTTGTCGTTGCACTAAGTGATAGCCAGAAGGCCTATTTTTAAGAGCTAATTCTTAAATCATAAGTAAATAATTCAAGTGATATCAAAGCTCTTTGAGAGTATATAAAAAATTGGTATTATTAAAAGTCCTGCTAGAAAATGTTAATCCCATTATAGGAAAAACTTACTACTATTACTCATTTTTGACAAATTAATGCATTTGTGAGAAACTGTAATAGCTTTTGTATTGGTCTTAGGTCCCTATTTTCTACTCCTCTTTCTATCAGTTACTGCTCTGACTAGGGTAGGAAAAAGTTAAAGCATTAATATTGGAAGGAGCTTTTCTATGAGAACAACAGCATTTCTGACATGAGCTGAAGTTTCTGATTTAAAAGAATGGCAATTCAGTAAGGTAACAATTACAACCTAAATAAGAATATTTTTTTGCATACCCTCCAAAAAACTGTACAGATCAACAAGAAACATAGAACCACAAAAGCTGCATGATATCATCATAACTAGAAGACAAAAAAAGAACAAAAAAAAACCATCAAATTACCTGTAAGTGGAAAAATAAACACCAATTTCCAGTAGAGCTATCTTCCAAGCTCCTTCCTCAAACATTTGTGGAAACCTAGGGTGAACCAGAAAAACTGCAGTGGAGAAAAGAGAACAACAAAGGCCCTAAGACTGAATTAAAT
Organism: Mirounga angustirostris; assembly: GCF_029215605.1. Classification (NCBI taxonomy): domain Eukaryota; kingdom Metazoa; phylum Chordata; class Mammalia; order Carnivora; family Phocidae; genus Mirounga; species Mirounga angustirostris. The sequence goes on along the minus strand of NW_026991719.1, from coordinate 21,149,661 downwards.
AATCTCAAAGACTCTTGTCTTACACCATATACAAAAATCAACTCAAAATGGATGAAATACTTAAAACATAAGACCTGAAACTAAGACTCCTAGAAGAAACATAGGACAAAAGCTTCAGGATATTGATCTGGGCAATGATTTCTTTGACATAACACCCAAAGCACAAGCAACAAAAGCAAAAATAGTCAAGTGAGACAACATCAAGCTAAAAAAACAAAAACAAAAACAAAAAACCCGTCTTCACAGCAAAGGAAACAATCAAGAGTGAAAAGGCAACCAATGGAACAGCAAAAACATATGCAAATCACATTATCTGATAACAGTGAATATCCAAAATATATAAGGAGCTCCTATAATTCAATAGCAAAAAATCAAAGAGTCCAATTAAAAATGAGCAAAGGACTTAAATAGATACCTCTCCAAAGAAGACATACAAATGACCAACACATATGTGAAAAGGTACTTAACATCACTAGTCACCAGGGAAATGCAAATCAAAACCATGAAAGTGTGTCATATCACATCTGTTAAAATGGCTGTTATAAAAAGCTAAGAAATAATAAGTGTTAGCAAAGATGTGGAGAAAAGGGAACCCCTGTGCACTGTGGACGGGAATGTAATTTGGGACAGCCAGTATGTAAAACAGTATGTAGGTTCCTCAAAAAGTTAAAAACAATCCAGCAATCTCACTTCTGGAAATATATCCAAAGGAAATAAAATCATTATCAAAGAGAGATCTGCATTATCGTGTTCATTGCAGCACTGTTCACAGTAGCCAAAATATAGAAACAACCTAAGTGTCTGTCATAGATGAAGGGATAAATAAAATGTAATACACACATACACACACACACACACACACTCACTCACAAATGTTATATTATTCAGCCTTTAAAAAGAAGGAAATCCTCGAGCACCTGGGTGGCTCAGTCAGTTGAGCAGCCGACTCTTGTTACCGGCTCAGGTCATGATCTCCGGGCATGGAGCCTGCTTAAGATTCTCCCTCTGGCCGTATCCCACCTCTAAAAAAAAAAAGAAAGAAAGAAAAATAGAAGAGGGAAATCCTGCCATTTGCTGCAACATGAGTGAACCTGAAGAACATCACGCTAAGTGAAACAAGCCAGATACAGAAAGACAAATACTGTATGATCTCACTTTTATGTGGAATCTAAGCAAGTTGAACTCATAAAAGCAGAGACTAGAATGGTAGTTGCCATCAACAGATGAATGGATAAAGAAGATGTAGTACATATATACAATGGAATGTTACGCAGCCATCAAAAAATGAAATCTTGCCATTTGCAACAACATGGATCGAACTAGAGGATATTATGCTGAGTGAAATAAATCAATCAGAGAAAGATAATTATCATATGATCTCACTTGTGTGTGGAATTTAAGAAACAAAACAGAGGACCATCTGGGAAGAGAAGAAAAAATAAAATAAGACAAAACCAGAGAGGGAGACAAACCATAAGAGAGTCTTGATCATAGGAAACAAACTGAGGGTTGCTAGAGGGGAGGGGGATGGAGGGATGGGGTAACTGGGTGATGCATTAAAGAGGACATGTGATGTAATGAGCACTGGGTATTATATAAGACTGATGAATCACAGACCTGTACCTCCGAAACCAATAATACATTATATGTTAATTTTTTTAAAAAGTACATATATAATAAAAAAAGAATGGTAGTTGTCAGGGGCTGGGGGTTGGAGGAAATGGGCATTGCTGTTCAACCGGTATAAAGTTTCAGTCATGCAAGATGAGTAAGTTCTAGAAATCTACTGTACAACATCATGCCCATAGTTAACAAGACTATACTGTATACTTGAAAATTTGTTAAGAGGGTATATATCTCATGTAAATGTTCTTACCACAATAAAAAAATTATTTAAAAACAAGCAATAGTTCAGGGAAGTTTCTCAATCAGTCTGAATCCTAGAATGAATGAAGACAATATGGAATAGAACTCCAACCCTTGATAGACAAGTAGTGTGAATGAGAAATAAAGCTTTATTGTTTAAAGTGAAAAAAAATGTTTTCTGAGGGAAAAAGACATCAAAAACTATATGGACAAAATTCTTTTGCTCAAAAAAATGAGCAAAAGATTAAGAGATGGTACCCTAAAAACCCCCACAAAATAGCCCTTAAATATACGATAAGATATTTAACTTCACCCAAACTGATGGAAAAGCAAATTAAATCTACACCAGTTCTCACCTAGCAGATTAACCAAACCAAATCAAACCAAAACCACTTTGTAACACATTTTGTTGAGGTTGTGGGGGAACAGACCCTCTCCTTTTCCCAAGGCTGGGCTCCTTTTCATCTTTTAGGTGTCAACTCTGACGTCAGAGTGAAGACATTGACTTTCCTTGACCACTCAACACAAAGAATCTGAAAATGTTTTGTTAATTGCTTATTTATCATTTCTTGCCCCTACCCCGGAAAATAAGCTCACTGGAGGCAGGGACTTTACCAGTCTTGTTAAGTGCTGCATCTCCATAATAGATGCTCAACAATCATAATGAAAGAATGAATGATAGATATCTAAACTCTTTAGAGAAAAAAATCTATCTGCAGTATGACAACTTTAGAAAAGACAGTATTTATAAATTCTAAAAATATGGATTCTCTTAAAATTCTAAGGACAGATTGATAGATCAGCATTTCTGAAGATGTGAAAATGTAGCAGGAATGAAATTCTAGTTTGTAGAGGTTACCTTTAACATTCCCGTTTTAACTTACAATTACCGTTTCTCACAAAGTGGTCCTGTTGTATTGTAATTACAAGCCTCAAGAAGCACACATCACTGTGTCTTCAGAAAACATATAGCAAGGTTATCACTGGGAGATGAAATTACGGATTTTTGTTCTGTTTTTTTTTTTCTTTGGAATTTTTGACACTGAGCATGAGTTATTTTTGTAATTAGAAAAAGGCAATAAATGTTATGTTTTAAAGGGAAAAAAGAAGTATAGTTCAGGAAGGAGCAAGAAGGACAATTTTTAATGTGAATACGTTCCATCCCAAAGTCTACCAGCCCAAGCAGCATCATTGGGAAGAAAAGGCCAGGTGTTTGCCTTTCAGCTGCTCAATTCAATACAGCGAGCGGGTTTGCGGCTGTTGTTCTTGTTCTTGTTTTTAATGTGTTCTCCCAAATGCTGAGAGCGGTGTTCCCAAGCCTTGAAAAATATATTTATGTAGGTGAGTCATGCCAACCTAAATCTGGCTGGACAAGCAGGAAGTCTAAGTACATTTAAAAATAAACTTCACTTTTGAGTCGATCCACAAGAATGATGCTTTGCAGGCTGACAGTATCAAGTCTGCAACTTGGGCACTTGTTACAAATACAGATTCCTGGGTCCTAGCACAGGATTCCGGTCAAAATCTCCAAGATCAGTCTAGTTTGGGCAACATGAAGCTGGAACTTGGGTTAAGCTTGCACCTAGTCCCCATCCATCTCAGGAACCCTGGGAAGATGACTTTTTGTAGGAAAGCCTTTCTCTTTCCCCAAATGCAGCACTCCGGCATAGCGCCAGGGCCCCCATACTTACTGTCAAGCAGTTCTAGTGCAGCAAAGCCAAAAGGAAAACAGAAATGAGAGGAAAAGCTCCTGACTCCCCATCCTAGATAACTCATCACAAAAGCCTGGAAAGTGATTTTCATGCATTTCATCTTTATCTGAATCCTTTAAAAAAGCTGTTTGAGTATTTCGTTATATCTTCTGGGAGCATATGTAGTGTTTTCAGATTCTCTCACAAATCGATACTATTTCTCAATAGCTCTGGGAGAGAGCGAAACATTGATCAGCTATCCGCAGAGCATACTGCCACAGGGATACCATCTTCTCAAACATCTACTGACAAAGGCAGTATGTCCAAAGGCTCATCGGCTCATCTCTTGCCAGAGCTCCTCAGAGAAGGAAAGGTTGGGCTTTGCCTATTTCTCCCTGCTGCCATGTGTTTGCATGTTCCCTGAAAGAAAACGAACGAATCCTATTTCCTCCACGGACAGCAATTCGAGCTGAGCCCAGGCAGCAGTGATGCAACTGGAGTTGGATTCATCATGCCCACAGTTCTGCACCTGTGTCCCTGCCAGCAGGAGCGAGGCAGCACAACCTAACGCTTTGCTCAGTCACCTCCCCGGGGACGACAGTGTACACACCAAGGAAAACAAACTCATAGTGCACATTATTTCTATTAAGCAATATGTACAGTTCATGTAAGCCATTCCCTAAAATGTTGTATCTTATTAAAATGCTTAAACAATATCATATAAATATCTGCACCTTGTCTGCTGATCACAAGGATAAAATCCTTCTGGGCTGTGGAGCTTCTCTTTCCACGGCAACCAACAAGGCAACCAGTTGCTTGCATGCCAGAGCAGATGGAATATCAGAGCTGCTCTGGGTGCTGCTCAGGATTTAACCAGAGGCCCTGACCCCATCTGGACTCTCTCATCTGTTCCATTTTCTTTTGGATCGTCATCAAGAAGACTCTTCCTCCTTCTGATTTCGAGCCCACCACATCTCACACAGTGTAACCAACCTCCTCTCCCAGCCACGTCTCTAGAATAGAATCTTGACAGAAGGGTTCTTAAGAATGCTGGGTCCCATTCACTCCATGTGCCAGTTAGTCCTGCTCACATCACACTCACCTAGCCAGCCAAGACACCTGAGCCCCTGACAGAGCCAGACACTACGGTGTCTGCCAACACGGCCAGGTGCCCTTTCTTCTGTTCTATACCCCCGCCCCTCAAAGCCAATCCTAGCAGTTCAGTTGGGAGAAAAAAAACCTACCTGAGGGTTTAAATTAACCAAAAATTTAAAAGAAACTGTGTCCTTCCAGTCAGGAGACAGAAACCAAACCAGGCATCTGAATAGGGAAAATTCAGTATAAACAATTAACTAGTAGAAGGTGGTTAACTACTAATAGGGTAAAAGAGAACTCTAAGAGTACAGGAATAGTAAATGCAGGGAACAGCGACTCCTTCTAGGACTAAGGGAGATAATCCAAGGAAGGAACAAACTTGAAAGAGACCCCACCCCCATCCAAGATTGAGATTTTGATACCACTGGAAAGGGCATGACTGTAGCTCACTGGATGGCAGGGAAGATCGCTGGAGCACCCTAGGCAGAGCTGGTCCACAGCCAGTGGTCCACAATGATGAGCAAGAATCCACCCACCAGGGTACTGCAGAAACTCCTTGGATGATGAGTACCACCGGGTCTCACATACGTCATCGGCAGCCATGTCATGAGAGCAAAAGGTAAAACACCCCAAACCAGCAAGAGAAACCCCCTCCTCTGCTATGCCTTATACTATCCCTACAGCGCCTTCTACTGACAAGGATGTGGCGCAACAGGAACCTTCATTCACTGCGGGTGGGAATGCAACATGGTAGAGCCATTTGGAAAGACAGTTTGGCAGTTTCTTACAAAGTTCCATCCACATGACATCCTCGTGGCCTTCAGGGCCCTTGTACCTCTCGTCACATGTTCCCTTGGTGTATGTCCACCCACAATGAACAAACAATAAAGCAAGAAGGACCCCCAAAGTAGGAAATGTTTTTTTTTTTAAGTGTCCCATTTTTAAATGTCCATGTATTTAAAAAATTAGCAGGGAAAAATGTACTCTCAGGGGAAACATGAGCAGCTTACCTATCAGCAAAAGTTGTTACCCTTAAGTTAAAAAGAAAAAAAAAATTGTTACCAGATGGCAAGAAAATAATAAAGGCCAGAATAGAGAATGGGCAAAAGAGAAAAAAGAGGCAATTTACAAACTAAACACCAACAGCCAATAAGCACATGGAAATAATATTCAGCTTCATTAGCTAGCAAAGGAGTGCAAGTTACAAGAACTTGTCAGGGTGGCTGAGACAAAAATGCAAAGCCCCAGAGATAGCAAACTGGGTGGGGAAAGAGGCATTCATACACATTTCTGATTTGGAGTAAAAGTTGGTATAAACTTTGAGGATACTCATTTGGCTATATGAACCAATGCTTCAAAAAGTGATTTCTTCTCAATGTGGAGAAAGGGGAACTCCCCTGCACTGTTGGTGGGAATGCACACTGGTGTAACCACTCTGGAAAACAGTATGGAGGTTCCTCAAAATGTTAAAAATAGAGCTACCCTATGTTCCAGCAATTGCACTACTAGGTATTTACCCAAAGGATACAAAAATACAGTTTTTTTTTTTTAAAGATTTTATTTATTTATTTGAGAGAGAGAATGAGACAGAGAGAGAGAGAGCATGAGATGGGGGAGGATCAGAGGGAGAAGCAGACCCCCTGCTGAGCAGGGAGCCTGATGTGGGACTCGATCCCGGGACTCCAGGATCATGACCTGAGCCGAAGGCAGTTGCTTAACCAACTGAGCCACTCAGGCACCCCAAAAATACAGTTTTGAATATATGCACCCCAGTGTTTATATAGCAGCATTATCAACATTAGCCAAATTGGAGAGAGCTCAGATGTCCATGGACTGATGAATGCAGAAAGCAGATATGGTATATCTATATACAATGGAATATTACTCAGCCATCAAAAAGAATGAAATCCTGCCATTTGCAATGACGTGGATGGAGCTAGAGTGTATTAGGCTAAGTGAAATAAGTCAGCTAGAGAGAGACAAATACCATATGATCTCACTCATGCATGGAATTTAAGAAACCAAACAGATGAGATTAGGGGAAGGGGGAAAGGAAAAAAAGGAGAGAGGGAAACAAGCCATAAGAGACTCTTAACAGTAGAAAACAAATTGAGGGTTGATGGAGGGAGGTGGGTAGGGGATGGGCTAGATGGGTGATGGGCATTAAGGAGGGCACTTGTTGTGATGAGCACGTGGTGTTATATGTAAGTGATGAATCACTGAATTCTACTCCAGAAACCAATAAACCGATATTGCAATGTAAAAAAAAAAAGTGACTTCCTCTAGAAAATGTGCTTAGAGAAATAATCACATACATACGCATGGGTTAGTCAATTAGGATATTTTTCAATGAATCATTTATAATAGCCAAAAATTAAAAATAGCTTAACTGACCAACAGGAGGGGACAGAAGGCTGTGAAGTCCAGGAAAGAACTGTAGAAGCACCTAAAGGCATAGGACGGAGGTCTGCAAACTTTTTTCTTTATGGGGCTAGAGTCTCTGTCACAACTACTTGACTCTGGCGTGGTAATGCGAAAGCAGCCACAGACAATTTGTAAAGGAAAGGGCATGGCTGCAGTCTGACAGAAGTGTATTTAAGGGTACTGTGATTGGAATTTCATATAATTTCCATGTGACATAGACTATTCCTCTTTTGATTTTTTTTCCAACCATTTAAAAACGTAAAACCCATTCTTACCTGGCAGGCTGTACCGAAACAGGTGGCAGGTTGGATTTGGCCAGCAGCTGTGGTTTGCCAACTCCTGGCACAGGAAAAAGCTCAGAAAATATTGTTCAGGGATTAGAGTAGATTAATAAGAGTATCAAAGCATGGAGAGAGACTAGAATCAGAATATCCAGGATTGGAGCCCCAAGTTTTTTCAAAGCTCCCTAGACGTAGCCAGGTTTGCGAGTCACTTAAATAAACTGTTAAATAGTAGTTCTTTCTGGGGGATGGGATTATGGGCAACTTAGTTCTTTTTTTGTGAGCTTTTGGTATGTTCCAGATTTTCTACAACGAATAAGTATTACTTTACTAATCAGGAAAATGTTAAAATTACTAAAAAATATTTTTAGCTTAGGTCCGAGCTCTCAACCTCGGCATTATTGACATTTTGAGCCAGATAATTCTTTGCCGTGGAGCTGTCCTACATACCATAGAAAGTTTAGCAGCATGCCCAGTCTCTACTCACTAGATACTAGTAGCAAACCACCCCCCTCAAGTTGTGACAACCAAAAATATCTCCAGATATTGTGAAATGTCATCTGGGAGACAAAATCACCCTCAGTCGAGAACCACCAGCTTTTAGAAGAAAGATCTGATCGTCAGCAGACTTTGGTGAGGGGAGAAAAGATTGAGTGCTATACTTGCATTTCCAAACTTAAGGCCTCTGTGAAAGACTCTGCTTGTCCAAACCATACAATTATAAAAAGATACAGTTTATGAGAGTAAATGTTGCACAATTAAGACTGTAATAGTACTTGCAGTACGTTTTCTTCTTTTCACTTCCCCTCAACTGTCTGATTAATCAACATTCTGGACCTAAAACCTTTCAGAAGGGTGGATTTGTGGACTCAGTCCCCTGAACTTTGGGCCCATGAAGAGGTTACCCAGGCTCCTAGAACTGACAATATGAAAGTGGTTCTTAACTTCTAAGCTTATTTTCCTATAACGTGAGGAAAAGTTTGGCACCCAACCCTTTTTATTATGAAGTATTTCAGACACACAATTACATAACAACCACATAGTAGCCACCAGAGTAGCAGAATAAAACCTCGTACATACCTATGTATGTACATAGGTTTTATTGTATGTATTTATCTATGTATGTACATACCTTGCTGTGCTGCCCATCTATCCCAATTCCATCCCCCCAAAAGGAATCACTGTCCTGAATTACCATCCCTATACATTTCTTCCTACTTTTTAACCAGTTATACAGCCTGGTTTTGGCTCTATGACCAGAGCCTTGAGTAAACTCACGCTTCAGCTCCCCTGAGGCCCAGGGACCTCACACATATCTTAGTCTATCATCAAAAGATGAAGCTCATCCCGTGCAACCAAGAAAGGCTCTTGGGAGCTGTACCTGAGAGGCTCAGCCCTCTCCGTGACTATCTGGGCTTCCTTCCTCCTGCTGTATCCTTTACATTCCTTGAAGACTTACGTGAGTAGAGACTTGTCAGTCTTTTCAATTTTCAACCTCCTAGATACCTTCAGTGATATCTGATCTACGATCATAGAACAGGATTACATTTATTCTTGGTGGAAAAGATGTATTGTTCTCATATGCCTTTTGGAAAAGGGCCTTCAAATTTTTCTCACTCTTTACACTCCAAACTGAAAAGAAAAAAAAAAAAAACTGCATACAGCTACTATGAAACAGCAGCAGGGGTGATAATGACAAATATTCCTCCTTGCCCATTTGTAGCATTTTTGATTTTTGAAGACTTAAATGAATATCCTTTCCTCTAATAAAATCTTTCTACAAGAAACCTTGCCTCTGACATCTCTAGTTGTGAAAACTGTTTTTTGTATAATATAATTCTTTCAGCGACCATAATTTACATTCATGACTGAATTATTATTGGGTAAGATGAAAGCCTGAAAAAATAATCTTGACAACGTGCAGTGAGATCCCTTAGCCATGCCTTGATGTTCTCCCAGCCTGTGTTTGGCTCATGCTGTGTTCCTCCTTTGCCTTCTGCTCCTGTCTGAAATGTCCTCTTCCGTATCTCTCTTGATATATATTCTTCTTCTCCTTCAACAGTTAGCTAAAGTCTGGCCTCCTCCATTAAAGTCTTCCTGTCCTGTTCCAAAGCCTTCCAGCAAATTCATTCCTAGAGAACACCATGCTAGTATTATTCAGTTGGCACTCGGTGGGGCTAACACTAATATTCCATCAGACAGACCTGAGGTCCTTCCAGAAAATTGTTAAGTTCTATAAGAAGAGGAATCTTGTTCGATTTGTCTTGCTTTATATATCTTTACTTTGAGGACAATGCCTAAAAATTGCCTTGCACATATTAAGAGCTGGTTGAGTATTTATGGATCAGCCTAATAAGGAGAAGACAGAGAACACTGTACTCAAGAGTCTGCGTTCTGAATCAAGTACTGGTTGTACTGTTTACTATGGGCAATTCACTTAACCTCTCTGACTCCATTTTCTCATTAACAAAATAAGGATAAGTACGGAATTTACCTTGCTGGACTATTATAATGATTTGCAGGGATGAAATGAGGTAATGCCAGGCAGCTGTGAGAAAAACTCCCTGTGTTTCACCATTATTCTCACACTCGCAATACTTCTGACACCAGATGTGCAGGTTTCTGCAATATCAGCTGGACGGAATCCAGTTCAATTCTGTTCTGGTACCATCTACCTGGAGTTAGCAACAGATCCCACAAGTTAAGGGCTCAGTCCCAAAAGACTGCCTGTACTTTAGAAGCCAATGGCAAGTCCCAGGTTGTCACCTGTACTTTGGACTGACCTGCTGTAAAGCGGGGTTCCCATGACCCCCTCCTTCCTTGAGTTTAATAATTTGCTAGAACAACTCACAGAAATCAGGGAAATACTTACATTTACTGGTGTATTATATAATAGAGTATATACTAAAGAATACAGATGAACAGCCAGATGCAGAGATACAGAGAGTGAGATCTGGAAGGGTCCCAAGCACAGGAGCTTCTGTCCCTATGGAGTTCAGGTGCATCACCCTCCCACCACACCAGTGTGTTCACCAACCCACCAGCCCCCATCCTGAAGCTATCCAGGAACGTACCAAGCATTGCTTCACTAAAGCAACAGACACTCCTATTACCCAAGAAATTCCAAGGGATTTAGGAGTTCTGTGTCAGGAACCGGAGTCGAAGACCAAACATTAGAACAAAAGATGCTCCTAGTGCTCTTGTCACTTAGGAAATTACAAGGGTTTTAGGAGCTCTGTGCCCAGAACTGGGGGCAGAGACCAGTATACATGTTTTCTATGATTTCACAGTGGCTTAGAATATAGTAAACCTCAAACAATGAGATTTTTTTTAAAGATTATCATCCATAGGATCCAGAAAGATGTTTCTTTTTGCCTAATGATTGCACTAGCTCTTCAAGATGAGAAGACGCTATTAATTTACACAATAAGAGTGACTCTCACCAGAGTGATACCTCATTCCCCATGCACAAATAGGTTTGCAGAAGTCAAATTTCAATCCACTATTTAAAATGTCCAGGGGCGCCTGAGCAGCTCGGTCAGTGAACTGTCCAACTCCTGGTTTCCGCTCAGGTCACAATCTCATGGTCATGATATGGAGCCCTGAATTGGCTCTGCGCTCAGCATGGAGTATGCCTGAGATCCTTTCCCCCTCTCTCTCCCCCCACCTGCTCCTCCCCCTGCTCATGGTCTCTCTCTCTCTAAAAAACAAATAACATAATAATAAATAAATAAATAAATAAATAAATAAATAAATAAATAAATAAATACTAAAAAAAACACAAATAAAATCTTTAAAAAATAAATATAAATTTAAAAAATAACAAAAAAATAAAGTGTCCAACAGGCATCAGCAAATCTGAAATAGCTAGATTCTATATACATTATAGTGGATGATGCTGTTAATACCTTCCTGTGCAATTGAGTACTTTTGTACTTTATTGTCAATTTTTTTTTAGTTTCAGATTACATGTTTTTACTTCTAATTAAATCTACTACTGGCCATAAATATACTACATGTATCTTTAAATATTTAGCCTTCTTGCATTAATGCCTTCTTTCAGTGACTACTGAGCACAGACTAGACTGGGTTAGGCTGTCTGAGGCATTCAGACATGAACAAAATGTATTAGATCCTCTTAAAAATCTGCACTCTCTCAGAGGACATTAAACACATACCAAGCACCCATAATATGAGGTAGAGTGGGACAAGTGTCAAGAAAGAACTGAGAGATTTCCAATAAGGAAGAAATCACTTCCAGGTGAAAGAGTAAGGTAAAGTGGTAGTCACATGTCAAGTGGCCTTCAATCCCCAGAGAGCTATGAAAAGGTAAGAGCACATTTCACAACTAGGACACCAGCTCTTATCATATAGTCAACTGTTCAAATTTGAACATACTGAGTTACTGATACTTGTAACAAATATATAACCTAACTGAAAGTAACAAATTATTGTTTCTCAAAATAGACAGTAAACAGAACAATAATTATTAATTCTATTACCCCCTGTAATGGATTTGATCATTCAAAGCCTTTGGCAATAATTAGTAAATACTCAGATTGCAAAGATTTATAATGTGCCCTTGCTAATAGCAAATGCTCTTTGGATCAAAGCGCGCGCGTGCGCACACACACACAAACACACACACACAATTCTGTGCACCTAATGCTTAAAAACTGAAAGAAAATATTCTTATTTCCATCTTAATCCCCCCCAGCCTTCTAGTGCTTTGGAACATACTATTCCTACCAAACAATGAGCCATGCATTGGAATATCATGTCCAATTCTGGACATGTTGCAATTTGAGAAAGACACTGGCATTTATTTGGATAGAGGAGAGTGACCAAGACAGTGAGGCTCTAGAAATCATAGTTTATGAGACATGGATGGGATAAATGGGTATGAATGATAAGAAGACTAAGGATGGATATCAGAGGTATCTTCAAATATTTGATGGACTCATGTTTTGCTCTGGAGGTGGGTGGCAAAAAAAAAAATCTGTTATTTATAATAAAATGTGAACTGAGCAAGAAATTTACTTTTATAAATAAAGACTAAAAAGAGATCAATGTTACCAAAATACTCACTCTGCCTCATTTGCACTTCACTGTCTTCTTAAATGGTCCAGAAGTGTCGTTACATGTAGAGCCATTTACCTACACTATTTACATTCCCATACATGTGTCAGACAGTAACTCCCCTAAGGCTCAAGTACCATCATACAAAAGAGTTGACATCTGCTATTCTAGAGCCAATGAGGAGAATTAGAAGCAGGCACATTTGAGCTCAACCAAAAAAAATAACCTTGTTTCATCAAGGAAACAATCTTTCTAGGAAAGTACAGAGCTGCCCAATACTGAAAGTATCCACGCAGAATCTACAGGATTATTTGAATGGTCATAACGGGGGTCACTGGAATGAACAGGGTCATAATCTCTGAAGCCCCTTTTAACACTGAAAACTCATGCAACAGAATAAAAGAAAATATCTGAAAAACACACTACTGTTCTTTAATTCCAAAGCAAGTATTTTCCAAAACCAAAAAAAAACACAACAACAACAACAACCAACCAACAAACAAACAAAAAAAACAGCAACAGATCTTTTCTCTTCCTAAAGTTTTCTAGTGACCCAACCCCTTCCACAAGGGGTGTAGCATGGGAAATACTATCACTCAACTTATTGGAAGAACAAGAACATAGTTTCTCTAAGGAAAAATCCAACACAACTACATAAATAAGCATTTGAATAAGGGGCAACCCGTAGATAATTTGTTGAAAATCTTAATTGTTTTGTCGAGCATAGAGAGCTGAATTAAAGACAGGCAATCAAAGGCAGTGATTATAAAGCACTTATCTAGTCAGAGTCATGCTAACAATGGGATCCCCTAGCCATCATGCTAGCACTGATATTATTTTGACATTTTTATAAACAATCTGTGAGAGGGAGACATCTCCAGATTTGAAGAATAAATTTAGCCTTTCCAAGTATTGAGCTGTCAAACTGGCTAGGGATAAACTGCTTTAAAATGTCACATGATTGAAGGAGTGGACAGCAGAAAAGAACACAAGGGCGTCAAGGTGAATGCCAAGTAATGCTTTTAAGTAAGAATTACCCCAAGAATCAGTCATTCAATAACGGATGACTCTCAAATCCAGATCTTTAATCCTGACCTCCCCTTATGAAGACCAGACTTGGACAGCCAACTACACATCTCCCCCTGTATGGCCCACGTGCACCTCCAACGCAAGATACCCATATGAACTGTTCATCTCCCCTTCTCCCCCACTTCACATCCTCCTCCTATAGTCTCCTACACATTCGCTAGTACCATCAATCATGGAATGCTCAAGCCAGAAACATGGAAGTCACCACATTCCACCTGTAGCAGAGACTGCCAGCTAACCACCAAAATCTATGCTCCCCTATAACACATATCCCTTGCACGTCAAGAGTGGTCTTATGACAAGGTTCTCTGCAATGAAATAAGAACAGAAGTGAGAGGGGCCTACTTTCAGGTCTGGCCAATAAGCTCTCCTGTGCTCCCACCTTCATGCACTTTCCCCCTTCCTGAGGACGATAATGACAATAATCAAAGCAATCTTGGAAGATGTATGATGAACTGGGACCCTTGAAAACTGGAACAGATCCATCCACCATTGACATTAGCAATCTAGAACACACTCTGAACCTGAAAAAGAAATAAACTTTGATTGTTGAAGCTATTACATTTGGGCTCTCTTTGTTATGGTAGTTTAGCCTAGCCTAATTAATACACCACTCTTGTCTCTGCATAATCATAAATCACCAAGTCCTTCTTCGTACATATTTCTCAAGCTTACTTCCCGTTGTCTCTCCCTACTTTCAGGGCCAAAGCCCCTTCTCTTCACTGGTCCACCATCTCCTTATATATGTCTGTCACTCCAGGCTTGCTCATTTCTATGCTGTAAAGCATATTTGTTAGGTTCCTTGCAAGTCTACATTTCTCCATTCCACCTTCCTAACAGCCTCTGGGGAGGTTATCTTTTGGAAAACCACCTCTCCCCAATGACTTAGCAGCCTTGCTATCCAGATTGGAGTAACACCATCCCCTAGCCTCAGGGGAGGGTTCTAGATGGAATTAGTCAATCAGAATAGTCCTATCCCCCTCCTTCCAGTGACTGGTTCAGTGGACACGTACAATCAAAATTTTGGTTTGATTCAGTGAGAGATACTCTTTATGTCTCTATTTTCTCACTTTGATCATAGGAAATGAAGTATAGAGTCCCAGGAGCTGTTAGCAGCCATCTTATAGCCAGCAAGTAGTAGAGACACCCTGGAAGGCAGAGTTGGAAAAAAATTTATCTTCGGTGACATCACTCAGCTGTGGGGTCAAACCTAGTTTGCTACCTCTAGACATTCCACTTATGCATGTCAATAAATTCCCTTGTTATGTAATCCAATTTGAATTTGACTTTTTATTATTTACAATACAAAGAATGCTAATGGAAACACTCCTCGTTCCAATCCCAGTTCAACCTCCACATAACCCACTAGAACAATGTCTTTAAAATGAAAACCTGATCAAATAATCCCCCATTTAACATCATTGAAAGCATCCCTGTGGCCTTAGCCCAATATTCTGGGTCCTTTACCTTATTTACCTCTCCAAACCCATTTTATGGTCTTTGAATCTGCATCATTCACATCCAGAAATACCAAGGACCTTTTTTGGGGGTGGGGGGGAGGGAACACTGAGCCATTCCCCTACACTATGCTACCTTGCCAGAACTACTCTCCCCACAATGCTCTAATTTCCTCCTCCTAGATGGATATAGTAGCTCTTGGAACTACACACATCCTTATCCATGTTGAAAGAGAGGCAAAGACGCCATTACAAGACACTGATCACAGCATCATGTGCAGTAATAGAAAGTCGGCAACAACTCAAATGCCCATCCACAAAAGAATGGATAAATGAATTATGATATATTCAGATAAGACTCTAGGCAATAAAATAAATGACATGGATCAACATGGATAAATCTCAAACTCATGATGTTAAGGAAAGAATAAGTCACAAAAGAACTCACATAGTGTCATCGAAACATGAAAAACTGTAATATTTACTGTACAAGTAAAAATGTGCTTGAGAATGGCATTTCTGAGGAAAGAGGGAGATAAATGGCATCAGAGAGGGAATACAAGCAACTTCAAATCTATACGTACTATTTCACTTCTAAAAAAGGATTTAAAGCAAATGTTGCAAAAAGGATAAATCATAGCACAGTAAAGTGGTGAACGAGAACATTCATTCTAATATTCTTTGCACTGTTTTGCATGTTTAAAATATTTTTAATAAAATATATTTGTAAATGTTAACGTAAAATATAATGTTTAGAAGCTTTCTGATCTTCCTTCTCCAACCTCATTAAGTACATTAAAGCTGGTTCCATAGCAGTTGGTCTATGATGAGAATGATGACGAAGGTCTGGTCACCAAATTTTGGAAAAGATAGAATCAAGCTAGGGAAGGTCTACAAAAAGCAAATGAAATAGCGCACTGTGTTGGCGGGACTGGGGAAAAACAGCTTCTCGTACACTGCTGATAGAACGATGAATCTGTCCAACCAACATGAGAAGAATCTGACAACATCTACTGAAGAAAAGAAGGGCAGGGAAAATGGAGGGAAGAAGCCCAAGTCAGCTTACTAGGGTTTTTGGTAATACCCCTGGAGGAATTGTCTGAGCTATTAATAAAGACTTCTGGGCACATCAGATGCTTAATTTACTAACCAATATGGCAAGAGGCAAGGCAATCCTGTTTCTTTATTCATTCCCTTTTCGATTTTTCAGTTTTTTTACAACAGTAAATGTCCTTAACCATAAGGTTTGCCTATAAAAGCTCTCACACTTTTATTCCCACTTACATAGCAGGCAAGGAGTTGTTAGGTTGCTGGAAGACAATTTTTTTCATTAGATTGAATCTAGCTCACCATGTGTAAATCAAATAATCTCAAAAGGCTTATGTGAAGTTAATAAAAACCACACAAGAAGAAATTTTATACTGTTGCCAAAATCACATGGATGATAGAATATATGTGGGTGTGTGGGTGTACACACATGTTTTTAGAGAGAGAGATTTAGGCACACGTAGGCGAGAAGTTTACACTAACCACTAATTCTGATTACTGAATGTAAAGAGTCACATGCCAACATGAAATAAGGCTCTCTATGACTTTTAAGTTGGCAGCTGAAAATTGTCCTAAACACAAATGTCATAGTTATTACGGTGATTTGATTATCGCAATCACTAATGTTGAGAAATCACATCATACATCAGGAATCTACTGAAATTCTGAGTGCTTACTGTGTGGGGGTCAAAACTAGCTTCATTATAATCTTACCGTGGCTCTAAATCATAGTTTAATTAGGGAGGAAAGCAGATTTTAAGGGGATTCAGAGAAGAAACAAATTTAGGTTTCTACAGGGAGACAAGATACAGAAGTACTCCTTGGTAGGAAGAGACCAAGAAAGCAGCAGAGGTACTCCTGAACACTGATTAAAAGCACTACCTACTATAAATTTCAATTTTGTTAAATATCATTAATCTTGATATTAACCGGAGACAGAAATATTACGTTTGTTCTGATTCATAAAACACTCACTTGACTTAAGAACAAGAACTCCAGCACCCCACAATCAGATGGGCAATTATTTATTAACCGCTGCACTGCCCATACTCTACAACACACAGAAAAATACCCTGACGTCGCAGATGGGTTGCTCAATAGCCATCACTGCCTGGTTGTCAATAAACTGTCAAGCCAGAGCCCTCCAGGAAAGCAGAGAGGGAGAGTCATAAAAATCAAAACAAGTGTGGCTGGGAGAATGGTTCATTTACTAGAACCCCTAATTTATACTAGAAAATTTTCAGCTCTTCTTGCGGCTGCATTCAGAAAATATTGGTTAGGCACCTGCCCTCCACTAGGGACTGGAAATACACAGCAATACAAACTTCTCCCTCTCCCTCATCTACCACACGTCCTCAGCCACCACATTGTATCAGTTCTGCCTCCTTGCCTACTTGCTCTCCCACATTCCCTCAGCTCCTCCTCTCCCTTCAGGGTGCTTCCGCCTCCCTTCAAGAGCTTATCCCATGCTCACAACTGGACCAAACAACATATATACACAAAGAATAGTCACTATAGCATTGTCTACAGCAGCGAAAGACTGAAAAGAGCCTCTCTAAATATCCACAACACAGAACTAGTTAAATAAATTATGACCCAATAATCAAATTCTATGAAGCTGTTGAAAAGAACAAGGCAACATTCTATGCACTGATGTGAAATGATCTCTAAGAGACATTAAGTGAGATGCAAAACGTGTTTACCATATGCTACAATTTGATTTTAAGGTGAGAGCGTTAAAATAAAATGGAGACCAGGCTTGGAAACCCCCACCCCTACCCCGAGCAGACACAGCCATGTACACCATGTCAGCAAAACTAAATTGAGCTTATTTCATGAACACAACCAAAACTTAACTTAGGCTATTTCTTATAAATGCCTCTGATAATCATAAAAGGAACTTAAGTCATCTTCCGAAGATGATATGAGATAATCATTTTTAACTAATCCCCTGCTGTCTGGAAACCCCCATTGTAATAGCCAATCCTGGCAAAGGTTAATAATTTCCTCATTTTTACTTTATAAGCCAACTTGTAATGACAAGCTGCTGAGCTTCATGTCAGTTTTGGTATTGAAGACTCTGTGAACTGTTCTTCTGTACACAATCAACTCTTACTAATATGGTTTTACTGATCTCATTTTAATTTTTACTCTTTCTGGACTTCTGACAATACATATATATTAGAACACATGCATATATATGTACACACACTATTATACATATATATGCACGCTCTTTTATACACACACGCACACAAACATGCACACTTATGCACAGGCTCAAAATATGTCTGAATCTGGTAGCAACGTTTTCCTCACAGGGAAAAGAAGTGGGTGACTGGGAGATGGGGAAGGAAGGAAACTTACATTTTCTTGAGACCTTCTGTCCTTTTTGGAAACTTGTACCAAGTGTATGACTATTCACAAATTACATAAATACAATGCTTTTAGAAGGAAGAAACTACTTTTAAAATGTAGCTCACATCAGAGCTATCGCCAGACAAGTCTCCTAACTGCTCTCTCCCACTCTATTTTCTATATGGAGGTGAAATTTATATGACAAAGTCAACTACTTTAAAGTGTCCAATTCAATGCATTTGAGTACTCTCACAATGTTCTGCAGCCATCACAACTTTCTACTTCCGGGACATTTTCATCACCCCAAAAGGAAGCCCCATGACCCCCATTAATGGGTCACTCCCTGTGGCGACCACCAACCTGCTTTGTGTCTCTATGGATTTGCCCATTCTGGACATTTCATATACACAGAATCATGTAAAATAGGTGACCTCTGATGTTTGTTCCTCCAACCCACACTTGAGTCCAGAGTTAAGCACCCCTCTCTTGCCATCATAGCACCCTGTACTTGCTTGCGAGCTATAATCTACTTGCTTGCTTGTCTGTACTTTGGTAGAGAAGATATAAGAGAGCAGGACCCATGCCTGTCCTGTCCCTACTGCAGAACAGACACCCATAAACATATGATGTCGAATGAATGCTTCTAAAACACAATCCGAACATGTATCTCCTCACTTACATAACTAGTTTTTTGGA
The DNA here is from genome assembly GCF_029215605.1 of Mirounga angustirostris. Classification (NCBI taxonomy): domain Eukaryota; kingdom Metazoa; phylum Chordata; class Mammalia; order Carnivora; family Phocidae; genus Mirounga; species Mirounga angustirostris. Next base: position 21,130,578 of record NW_026991719.1, on the reverse strand, counting down.
TGAAAGGAAGAAGTGACTTTTTCTCCCACCATTATTTTCAGACCTCCTTTGTTCGGTCAGTCTCCTATTTCCACCCCTAGATGATCTCTCAGCTTTTTTGAGGAGTAGAAAATGTCCAGAAAAGGTCCAGTCTAAATCAGGAAAGAGGCATGCATGAGGGATCTTAACACAGGACAGAGGCGAAAGGAATTCCCAGAATGACTATAAGGAGCTGCTCAGAGATAACGGACTGTGCAAGGGACCTGCAGAACAACCCATCCAGCCTGGAACAGGAAGATGAGATTTCAGAAACAATAGTGCGAAAGAAAAAAAATGCAACTGATACATTTCCTCATCGACTATATCAATCATCATATGCAAAAGTTTGGGGCAGATTTACTGAAGGTACGGAGAAAACTAAGCAATTATTAACACCAAGAAGAGTAAGAATAAATACAAGGAATTCTAGACATAATAATGTAGACATGGAATACTGACTTAATAAAATAAGCCACAATACAATTATATTGGGAAGAGGGAGGGGGGATGAATACACATGTATAATGTGAGGGAAGAGGGTAGTAATGAAAGATAACTAAATCCCCCATGGTCACTACACTCTCTCTGTAGCTGAAGCTCTATAGGAAGGCCAACTGTAATCAAAAGCTTGCTTAGTAAATACATCAGAGTTAGGGGAAATGGGTTAGAATTTGCCCAGAACAGTCCTATTCACACTGATGCCCAGAATTAATTATTAATAGCCACGCACACATGCACACACACACACACACACACACACTTCACTCTCTAGAACAATGTCCCAGTTTGGAAGAAAAATGAGATGGGATGGGATACACCTGTTTCTCAGAGCAGTCACCGGGCCAGGGCCCCCTCTCCTCAGGGCACCCTCTCCTCAATGACATGCTAAAGACCATCATTATCTCCCTTTATGACTGTTTTCTTTCTTCTTTTTTTTTTCAAGATTTTATTTATTTGACAGAGAGAGACAGCGAGAGAGAGAACACAAGCAGGGGGAGTGGGAGAGGGAGAAGCAGGCCTCCCGCAGAGCAGGGAGCCTGACGCGGGGCTTGATCCCAGGACCCTGGGATCATGACCTGAGCCGAAGGCAGACGCTTAACGACTGAGCCACCCAGGCACCCCCCTTTATGACTGTTTTCTATGACGTGTAACTGACTAGCCCTCCCCCACTCTCAATCTCAGTCCCAGTGACCCAGTATTTCATCAGATGGCCTAACATGTAGCCTCAATAAAAAGGTAACACACCACATCTGTACGGTGTTTCTACATCACGATGCTAGGATCTATTATGTTTCTTTTATAATATAAGCCTTTGGGCCATTTTAATTTCCTAGAGAAGAAGAAGTGGTCAGCAATGGACACTATTACCCTCAAGTTCTACCTACAGAAACCTCGTCAGCTACGCATCCTTAAGAACTCAGTCAAGGTGGAGTAGTACCTATGTTGGCTCGTAGGCACTTTATCGGTGGATAGGAAGGTGACAGAAACTTTCAAATTTCTCAGACAGGGAAAGGACATTTGGTTTTGGTGTGAAGAGCCTCGCATGCTGAGCAACAACATTCCAAAGTCCGCCAGGCAAATAAATTCAAAAACTGAAAAGAGGGGAAGAGGGAATCCCCAGCGATCGCTCCTTTACAGTTGTGCACCTGCAGCCCGTTCCAGCAGTTCTGGGCCCGCCAGGCCTAAGGGTCATTTTATGCCCCTGTCAGGATATTTTTTTTTTAAATATCTCAAAATAATTTGTCTTAAGAAACCAAAAAGACTTCAATCCTGCCCCAAAACACAACTTGTTTCTGAATCCCAGGACTCAGGTCCCAGCTTAGCTGGATTTGTTTCTTCAGTCTTTTAAACTTATATTTATTGTCTTAATCCTCCTCTGGGGAAAGAAGTTGTATTGTGATGTAGAAATATGAATTTCACAGTTGGTAAAACTTGGCATGCAACAGCAATATGGGGAGGGCTTGGCAGGGCTCCGGGAATGGTCCCGCATTCCTCCACTCCCTTTCTCAAACGCTTCCAATTCTCACTCCCCTGCCTACTGGTTTTGTAGCCACCTTCTCTCAACTACCTTGGCGCCAACTCAGCAGCAGCAACCTGTTCCTTCAGGACCGATGGGACGATGGCGGCTGGGGCCTTGCCGGGGCTGAGATTAAAGCTGTGAACTCAGTCCGTCCTCTTTCGGCAGCGAGACCACACAGCGCTTGGCAACGATGTGCCACCGTGCAGTCTCTTTGGAAAGGCCTCCCTTAATCCTCCAACCAGGATCGTTATCCAAGTTTCCAGTGTCTTCTAGACTTTGGTCTGTTCGAGTGACAGGCCACAAACACCACCAACAACAAACACAACACCAACAGCTCAGCTAGAGACTGAAAGAAATTCCAAAATGTCATCCCAATCTGCCAAAACCCCTAAAATTCGAGAAAAATAAGCAGACTAAGGTCAAACAAAGTAGAACCGCTCACTCATATTTCCCAGTCTCACGAAGGAATTACGTGTTTGCATACATCATAACAGTTCCCATATAGTGTTGAAATTTGGTTACCAGCAGGGAATAGAAGGAACCATATAAGCCAAATACCTTGGTGAAAAACAAAGGTCTCTGGGAAATCATTTAGAAGGGGAAAAACAGCAAAAAAAAAAAAAAAAAAAAAATCAACTAGTCTCAACCAAATGAGGAAACTATCACATTGTAATGCCAGAAACTTCATAAATTGATAGCAAAGGAAGGAAACAAAACTCCCAACCAAGCTCACGTGTTATGGGGCAAGCCTGTCCATTTAATTTTTTCCCACCCCTCAGACACTAAATCTTGTATCTGTAAAATCATGGAAACTTTCACTCATCCCCCAAATTTGGAGCAAATCTAACAAAGCTGGTATCAACCCCTTTTCCCTCATTTCAGAGGCGCACAGATGTAAGTGGCTGCTGGAGAGAAACAGAAGTTAAAAGAGGTGAAACTCTGGATGAAGTGAGGGCTCAACGGATGCAGGCTGAACTGGGGGACAGATCTGAAGTCTCTGGTGTCTAGCTGCTGTCCCCACGTGAATGAGATGTGCATCTTATCTAGGTGGAGGATTCCTGGTCCAGGGCATTTAACAACGGATCGAAAGCCCAGAGATTTCAACTAAAATACACACTCCCTTGGGACACCTGGGTGACTCAGTGGGTTGAACGTCTCTTAGTTTTAGCTCAGGTCATGATCTCATGGGTCAATGAGATCGAGCCCCAAGTCAGGCTCTGTGCTCAGCGGGGAGTCAGCTTGAAGATACTCTCCCTCTACCCCTTCCCCACCCTCTCTCTCAAATAAATAAATAAAATAAAATAAATACACACTCCATTATTTAACCCTCATCCTCTGCCATGTCCCCAGATTAAACAGAGATTAAGTACTAAATGTCCAATTTCAACTGTAGCTTAAAGTGCAAATAACATCAATCACATATAAAGTGGGATACGATTAGGAAGTTTTCTACACTGCCTAAGAACAATCAAAAATTATAGACAGAGCTGTCCAAGTAAAGTATGAGAAAAATAAAAGCAGCAAGGAAAATATGCAAGCATACCACACCAAAATGCAAAGAGAAGGAAAGAAAAAAAAGACAAAGAAATCAGTCTGAGGAAATATGTTATCCAAGGAACAGAAAGAAATTACTCCACAAATAATGAAACCATGTAACAACATAATAGGAGCTCCATACAAAAAGAGCTTTTTAAAAAAAGACTAGATTTTTATTTTGCTTGAATATTCATAATCTCCAAAAGGGCACTAAAGTCACTAATAACACTAGTTATGGCCAGGGCAGGTTAACTGGATAGCTGGAAAATGAGAGTGGGTATTTTCCCATAGGTTTGTCCTTTCATTTATGACCTATGTAAATATTACCTATTTAAAAAAAGCTAAACAAAAAATAAATTCTGGTTAACAGAAAAGAACAGAAGCTCAAAAGCAAGATGATAAATGGAGATGAAAAGAGAGATTACAGATCTAAGAAACAAATCAAGGGTCAAAACCATGCATGTAAAGGTCTAATAGATAAAATGAAGAGAAGAAGGCACAGAATTGATAAGGCTGAGATTCACCCAACTGGCAAGGGGAAAAAAAAAAAAACAAAAAAACTGAGGTATCACAATGATCAGAAATTTTAAAAAAGTCAAAGCTAGCAGAGAAAAGCTAATAATGAAGACAAAAAACAATCCAAAAGAAAGGTAATTGGTGTCCTTAAAGCAGAGAACTCATCAAAGATATCAGAAAGCCATAATATGCAAAATAAAAAAACACACAGGTCCAGGAAAAACTTACCTGGGACACAACTCAGATTCTGGTTAGGGTTATTCAACGTCAAAGATTAGGAAAGAATTCTTCAGGAACTCTGGGGAAAGAAAGCAAATTAATTGAAGGATGGTGGGGCAAGTGGGTTGGTTCAAGCTGTAATCAGTCTTCTCATAATAACATTCCAAGCAGAAAAGTGGGAATGTGTCTACAACATTCTAAAGGAAACTATTCCCAAGAATATTATACCCGGTCATGATGACATTCAAATAAAAAGGCAATAGGCAGACATTCTCAACCATGAAAAACTCAGGGAATGAAACACACATAAGCCTTCCTTAGAAAACAACACTACTTGAGTACCAAATCTATCCAATTAAGGTAAGTATTAAAATGAAAACTTGGGGATGAAAAACACATGGTTAGAGAATTGGGAGTAAAAGTCCCATTTAAAAATAGATTAATTCTAGGGGCACCTGGGGGGATCAGTCGGTTAAGCGTCTGCCTTCGGCTCAGGTCATGATCCCAGGGTCCTAGGATCCAATCCCACATCAGGCTCCTTGCTCAGCAGGGAGTGTTCTTCTCCCTCTCCCTCTGTCGCTCCCCATGCTTGTGCTTGCTTTCTCTCTCTCTCTCTATTAAATAAATAAAATCTCTAAAAAAATATAATAAAAAATAAAAATAGATTAATTCTAGAGGACTGTGTGAAATATCAAAATAGAATAAAACAAACATAAACCTTAACAGTTCAAAAATAATTATAAAATGAAGAGGAGGTGGGGAAATGGAAGAATAAAAATGCTAATATTTTTATATCTCATATCAGGAATTTAATACTGTAAAAAAACAAAGCATACACACACACACACCCTTAATTTTTCATATTGTCTTTTATTTTAACCTAAGACAGATCATGAGATCATTTAGGAAAGAATAACTCTGTGGTAGAGAAATGTTGACTTAAATTATAATGATTCCTTTAGGTTTATTTCATTGTATTTTAATTTTCTTAAATTCAGGTGAAACTAGAATTAACAAATGGCTTGTGTAGTATAACCCTATTTTAAAGTATGTTATCTACTTGTCCTTCTTTCCATATAGGTGCACAGAATAATATCTGGATGATGGTCCCTAATGTTAATAATGATTTTTTTTTAAAGATTTTATTTATTTATTTGACAGAGAGAGACACAGCGAGAGAGGGAACACAAGCAGGGGGAGTGAGAGAGAGAGAAGCAGGCTTCCTGATGAGCAGGGAGCCCGATGCGGGGCTCCATCCCAGGACCCTGGGATCATGACCTGAGCCGAAGGCAGACGCTTAATGACTGAGCCACCCAGGTGCCCCAATGATTCTTTTGAGGTAGTAGCTTTTTTCCCTTTCTTTACTACTTCAATGCCTTATGATCAGCAAGAATTAATTTTACCAAAACAAAAGAAGTGATATTAAAAATATAAACCAAGGTGTACCTAGGTCAAATTAGTTTTCAGTTCAGCTCTATGCATATTTTTATGAGCTCTTACTATGTCCTAAGTCCTAACTTTAGGCTTTGGGAACAGATCAGCAAACAGAATAAACACAACCTCCATCCTCACACTGCTCACAGTCCATGGAAGGTTTTTACTTCATTCAGATCCACCTACCTGAAACCATATGCGCCACAGTCTCCATGGAGGACAATGTTTATTTTTTTTCTTTTTTAGTATTATGTCCAGTTAGCCACTGTATAGTACATTAATAGTTTTTGATGTAGTGTTCAATGATTCATTTGTTACATATAACACCCAGTGCTCATCACAGCACATGTCCTCCTTAATATCCATCACCCTGTTACCCCATCCCCCCACCCCCCACCCCTCTGAAACCCTCAGTTTGTTTCCCGGGGTCCATAGTCTCTCACGGTTCATCTCCCTCTCTGATTTTTCCCCCTTCAGATTTCCCTCCCTTCCCCTATGGTCCTCCGTGCTATTGCTTATGTTCCACATATGAGTGAAACCATATGATAATTGTCTTTCCTCTGCTTGACTTACTTCACTTGGCATAATCTCCTCCGGTTCCATCCATGTCGATGCAAATGGTGGGTATTCATCTTCTCTGATGGCTGAATAATATTCCATTGTATATATGGACCACATCTTCTTTATCCACTCATCTGTTGAAGGGCATCTTGGCTCCTTCCACAGTTTGGCTATTGTGGACATTGCTGCTATGAACATTGGGGTACATGTGCCCCTTCTTTTCACTACATCTGTATCTGTGGGGTAAATACCCAGTAGTGCAATTGCTGGGTCATAGGGTAGCTCTATTTTTAACATCTTGAGGAACCTCCATTCCGTTTTCCAGAGTGGCTGTGCCAGCTTGCATTCGGAGGGCAATGTTTAACGGCAACTTTACAGAAGACCTTCTTGGTGCCAGATTTATGAGGAGGCCATGCAGACAGTTACTTTGAAGAACAGCAACAAATTCATTTCAAAATCAAAGTCATTTTAATCTGCTACATTGTGCAGAGAGTGATCTGGGAACTTGAAGGAGGGTAGGGTTGGGAAGCACTCGGGTACTTGAAAGACGGTGGGGTGGGAAGCTGAACACGAATTCACGTCCTAGCTCTGGCACTTAATTCTGGTGAGACCTCGACAAGTCATTTAATGTGCACTTCCATTTCTTCTTCTTAAAAACTGGCAACATAAATGTATTGTTATGAGGACACAGTTAAGTGTTCAAAGTCTATAAAGCACTTAGAACAGCAGCTGAAACACAGCTGAAACTAAGTGTCAGCTATTGTTATTTTTCAATTGCAATACTTGCGTCAAAAATCACAATTTATTGAGATAGAGTCTGCCATCATTGTTGGTCCCATTGTCATCAAGGGGATTTAAATTCATAAAACCATTTCTATACCGTGTGAGCAGATAATAAAAACATTTAAAAGCAGGGAAAGTTCTTTTCTGGGTTAAGAAATTAACTAAATTAGCTCTTTAACCTTTTTGAATAATGAAACTCACTGCAGTCATATTACAAATGACTAAAGGCATATAATAAAAGGTTCGCATTCACCAAATTATAAGGCATTATTACCAAGCTATAGAGTGTGTGTTTGATTAGCCTTGAGGCAAGGAGCTTGACGTATCTTAATTGCTTGTTACTCCTCCTCTACCTTCTATTGATAAACTTGAAGTTAAAAGAGGGTAAATTTGATTTACTCAGGCAAAGACAGCAGATGTTATATGTTGTAAATTTTGCTCAAAGCCAGCAAGATAAGAGAAGGCATTTACATGGTTGTCTGTTCTCAGTTTCATTTATGTGGTACAAGTAGAAAAATTAGAAAAGTTTTGCTTCTTCCTGTCTAGTGCTGATTAAATCAACCTGAAGAATCCCACTAAATTAATCACTGCAAGACAGTGTTCTTTATGGCTTCTAACATTATTGTGACAAGAAGACTAGGAGTCATAGATTTCTGATAACAGAACCAGGGAACAAACCCAGCAAATAGAAGGATACATAAAATAAGTGAGAAGAAAAATAATTTACAGACTAGATAATGCTGCCTTAGGGCTAAAAGTCTTGACTATTAGCTCGCTGGAGGAGAGAATATCCTTGCGAGTTTAGTGAAGAGTCATTGGCTAGATACAGCTTGAAGGGGAAAAAAGGTACAAAGTCAGTACAACATATCACACAAAGAAAGAGAACATTAAAGAGGATGGGGTGGTTTTTTTTTTTTTTTTATCATAATAGGAGCTTTATAAGGGACTCCTCTGTTCTCAAAATTGCCATACTCTGAAAAACTTCTCAAAGGCAGGCCTATAATCTACAGGTTTCACAGCTATCGGAAAAAAGAAATGCAGCTGTTCTTCCATCCTTCGATTTAGGCCCAGAGAGAAAGACAGTCCTGCGGTGTTAAACACTCGATCTGGAGCAGGTCAAGAGGATGCAGTATAACCACAGTTACTCAATTCATACCATAAGTCTAATATTGCAATTTTCTTCTTTAATCCTCTGGGAATTTCAGAAACCCAGGGCTGTAATTAACTTGGTTCTGTGTCTTAGTTTGAACAGTTGAGAAAAATAAACTGGAAGTTTAATGAGGGATCAGGCCAAGCCTTGATTATAAATGCAGTTGTAAAAAAATAGAGCATTCTGGATGTTCCAGGTATGGGGAGGTATGGGGCTAAACCATTTACATATTAATATACATACACACATACATTTACATATTACATACATACATTTACGTATGGCATGTATTGATTCTCCCATAAAATTTCTGGGAGGTAGGTATTACTCCCGTTTTACAAATGAAAAAGCATAGGGGGCACCTGGGTGGCTCAGTTGGTTTGGGCTCAGGTCACGGGGATCGTGGGATCCAGGTCTCAGGGTTGTGGGATCCAGCCTTGGCGTGGAGCCTGCTTAAGATTCTCTCTCTCCTCTCCTTCTGCACCTCCCCCCACCCTCTCTCAAATAAATAAATAAATAAATCTTTTAAGAAACACAACCATTAAGTAACCACAAGTTGCCCATCTACCTAGGACCTCTCTGTTCTATCCCTTAGGCCCTGTTCTCCTTCTGGCTAACACCTGTGAAACACCCAAACAGGCAGAAACTTACAAAAGCAACATTCTGTAAAGGGGGTTTTCTTTGATGCCTGTTTTTATCCATTCTGTGCCCAGAACCTTCGCCTGCGCAGTCTGTTAGTTCCTCCCAATCTAAAGGACTACAACAACTTCCGGAGGACTCGATAAAGCAGAACTTTGTTGAAAACAACAATAAAGACTGGATCCCCACCATGGAATGAAACAGTTGATCAACAGCCAATTGAGCAAGCAAAATTATTTAACAAGCCACAAATGGAATTTGTTATGGTTCTTAATTTCCAGTTCTTTCAAACCATCAGCAAATGTGGGTAAGAAAACCGTCTCTGCTTGGGTACTGTCCATGTTTCTCTTCCCGTGTGACCCAGGTTCTGTGGCTCTCCTGTTGTGCGGCTTACACATTTCTGGTCTCAGACCAGTTTTCACTGTGGTGAGATTTTATTTCATGTGAGCCTGTAGTAACAAGTACAGATGTGCTCAATCTCTGGAGTTACACAGAGATCCCTTGAAGTACCCAATCTCGATCAGTGGTGCATTTCACTGCGCTCTGCGAAAACAGCCTGCCACTAATCAACCAGTCCCCACCACCTCACCCGTGTTGGCTTTCCTCTGGGTCCTCTGACCTCCAATGTCCTCAGCATCCTGCCTGGCAGCCAGCAGTAGAAGGGGTGTTTGTGGTTCTGGTTTTCTCCAGGGAAGAGCAGCTTCCTGCCAGAGATCCAACATGAAAGCCACTCCCTCACGGGGTCAGATTTCACACACCACTATACCTCCTAGTAACAGAGCTGCCCAAATGTGTAGTTTTAAAAACACTTCCCCCATTATCTTTTGAGTTTCCCTTCTTGCCCCCCGCAATGGGCTCCTACTTCAAATAATCTTCAAGATGGTATAAGATTTAAATCCACTCCGAATGTCAGAAAACCTCCTCAAACTTTGTTAATTACAAAATAGGGAAGAAAGGAAGGACAAGGAGGAAGAGGGCAGGCAGGAGGGCAAAAAGAAGAAGAGGGTAAAATTAACACTTAGTGAAGTGCAAACATCAGGAGTAAGTCCAACAGTGAAATGTGATTCTAAAAGCACTGTAACTCTGCCTGTGCCTTACCAGCCCACGAATAGCAACAAAGTCATCTCTGCATCAGGTCAGTGCCTCTGACATCCATCCTGCCTTGAGGGCCCTCTACCCGCCCGCCAGCCCAAAGCCCCAAGTATCCTAGGCAGACCTTCAAGTCTAGCATGTAAGTCTAAGGGCATAGCAGCATGGCACTTAAGAATGCTGTCATTTGGAACCTCGCTAGGATACGAATAAGAAAAAATATGAAATGGGTAGCTTTTAAATCATAATTTAAGTCTAGGCATGATCATATTGACAGAGATTAAAATTAGCTAATCGATTTTACTTAGGCTTTTAACAATGAAATTAAAGAGCAGAAAGAAATTTGAAATATAACTATTGGAAAGGAAAGGCAAAACTATCCTTATGTGCAGCTCATATAATCATATCCCTGGATAACCAAAGAGAATCAACTGGAAAACAAATAGAAGGAAAGTGGGATATAAAATTAATACACAGAAACCAACAGTCATCCTGCACCCAAACAACAACCATAAACCAACATCATGGAAGAAAAGGCCCTCTATACAGAGCAGCAAGGACGATAAAATGCCTGGGAATATACTTACCAAAAAATGGACAAAACCTATATGAGAAAGACTATGAAATAATCACAAAGGACACCAAAGTAGACTTGAAAAATGGAAAGACAGACCCCTGGAAAGGAAAACTCAGCATCATAAATGCATCAATTACCCCAAATTAGTTATAAATGAAATATAATCCTCATAAAAATGCTAAAAGATTTTTTTATAGGAGACAAGCTGATTCAAACGTTGATGTGGGAAAATAACTAGAAAAACTTGAGAAAAGAAGAAGAATGAAGAGGAACCAGCACTATAAGATGCCTTGGTCGCTATGTGAAAAGCTCTCGGATCTACATTTCACACTCTACACCAAAATAGACTCCAAATATATCAGATGTTTTACCAATCAGCTTTGAAAGCATTAAAGTGCTAGAAGGACTCATAAGAGAGTTGTCTGATAACTGTGGCATGATAAAGGCCTTTCTAGCTATGACTTTTAGTCCTAAAACCTAAAAGAAAAAATAAAAGTCAATGAAATAAAAATTAATTCTTTTCACGGAAAAAAAATATGGAAACCAAGTCAAAAGACAAATAATATGAGGGAATTTATTTGAGACATGGCATTAAGTACTAATCTCCATTTTAAGTTTTTTTTAAAAAAATCTTCTAGAAATTGAGATGGAAAAGATTAACATCCCAATAGAAAAATGGACACAAGCCCCTTAAACATGTGATAATAAGCCCAAGCTTACTCATAAGATCCAAAAACGTGACAGCACACACAGTCTGTCGGGGAGACTGTGAAAGTAATTTATACATGACCGGTTAGAGGGCAAAATGGTAGAACTCCTATGAAGAACAATTTGGCAATGTCAATCAAAATTACAAATAAATTTGCCCTCAAGCCTAGCAATCCCACTTCCAAGAATTCAACCTATAGGTATACCTTCCCATAGAAGAAATAATGTGTGTATGGGTTATTTTCTCGTAACATTGTTTGTAATACCAAGAGACTAGAAACAAGCCACGTGTCCAACAAGAGAATGCTGTAGGACACTCACACAGTAAGTGATGATGCAGTCAGGAAGCTCTCTTTGTACTTACTCAGAAAGATTCCCACAATATACTATTAATGAAAATGATCCAGAACAGTGCATGTAGCATACTACCTTCTGTGTGAGAAAGGAGAAAAAATATGTATTTGTATCAGCATAAATACTGGAAGAGCAAATAAACTAAAGTAAATGGGCATTCATAGAAGCAAGGTGGGAATCAGGAAGGACAAGGACAATAATGGGAACACAGCTTCTGAATGTGTATTTTTTATGCTGTTCTGAATCTGAACCATGGGAATATACAGAATCTTAAATGTTAAAATTAAACAATATTCACTAACTTTTTACATGTTATGAAAGATTTCTTTGGTTTTATATTTTATCAACTTTAATTAGTTTATAAAAGATAATTTAGTACCTTAAGTAAAATTTTTATTTAATTTCCCCGCAAATATCTTAAGTTTCCATAAGAAACACATTTTAGGGGCTCCCTTAGCATAGTGAAAATCTAAACCCCTTTGCCTTTTCTCCAAGTTGGCCCCAAACCATTTACCCAGCTTCAGTTCCCCAAATGTACCCTTCATTCCAGCCAGTATACCAGCAATTAACACATGTGAAAGAGTCTCACAGCAGTGGAAAAGAAAAAGGGTTAGAAGTTAGGAAGAGGACAGAGAGCCAATCCAGCTAGGGAAGGGAGTGTCTAGAAGAAGAGATCTCCTTGGGTAAGCCTGTATTAGGACAGAGCAGGTCCAGGTTCCTGCATATTTGTGACAATGGCCCACACACTCTCCAACAACATTAGCCACCAGGTCATATTAAGCCTACATCTTCTTTATTGGAGTTAGTCTCACTTCTACTTAGGAAAGATCTTAAAGTGAAGAGCCTTAGATACTCTCTGTAAACCCCATTACTTCAGCATGTGACATACTGCATTATTGGTCCTAAACTTCACTCCTCCCTATATCTACACACCCTGGCCAAGTTGCTCAACAGTCCCTCCTCCTAGAGGCACAGAGAGTTTCCCCAGGTCATTACTGTTGGCTTTGGCCATAAGCCTTGGTTTCGCCAATAGAATGAGGACAGAAGAGACTATGTGGCTAAGACTTCAGACATTAAAAGACATTGTGTATTTTGGCTCACTTCTCTTGCACTTCTGCCATATTCATAAGAACATGCCCCAGCTAACCCACTGGCCCAAGACAGATGAGAGACATGTGGAAACCTGGATCTAACTGGCAGTCTGAGTCAAGCCCAGCCAAGCCAAGCCTAGATCAGAAGGCCCTCAGCTAGTACACAGATGTGTGAGCAATAATAAATTGTTGTTTTAAGCCACTAAGGTCTGAGGTAATTTGTTAGGCAGCATCATTGTGGCAATAGCTAACTCATACATCTAATTAATCCAGTTCTAGAACCAGATATAAAATATGGTTTCATCACATTTTTATACTCATTCCCACATTAAAAAAAAAAAACTTTACCTACATGTTTGCTGATACCTTGAGTTTTTTTTTAAAGAGCAAAGTGTTTTATTTCACAATTAAAAATTAATGCCTCAAAATACATGTTAGAAATAAAATGTTATCTAGAGGTAACTGTCAGGGGCTAAATTGTGCCTCCTCAGAATTCGTATTTTAGAAGTCCTAACCTTCAGTACCCCTATACCTCAAAATGTGACTGTATTTGGAAATAGGACCTTTAAAGAGGTAATTAAGGTTAAATGAGGTCATTAGGGTGGGCTCTAATCCAATATGACTGGTGTCCTTATACAAAGAGATTAAAACACAGACACAAACATAGGAGAGACCATGTGAAGACACAGGGTAAGACAGCCATCTACAAGCCAAGGAGAAAGCCCTCAGAAGAAACCAACCCTACCGACACTTTAATCTCAGGCTTCTAGCTTCTAGGGCTATGAGAAAATAAATTTCTGTTGTTTAATCCACCCATTCTGTGGTATTTGTTATGGCAGCTCTAGCAAACAAACACAGATTTGGGTACTATGAAGTAGGACACTTCTGTAACAAATATCTAAAAATGTAGAAATGGCTTTGGAACTGGATAATGGGTAGACAGTGCATTGCCAGGAACATACCCCCTGTGTCACAGAGGAATTAAGATCTCTGTTCCCACCATACCTATGTCTCCTCAGGCTCAAACTCCCAAGTATAACTCAGCCTTGGAGCCTAGAGGTGGAGAATGGGGATCTCTCTGGACACTGGTCAATCAATAGGGCAGAGCATAGGGAAGGGTACCAGGGCTAGCTGTCTAGAGGATGTTTGAAGAACTTCGCAGGTTACCAGATAAAACAGAGGACACCCAGTTAAATTTAAATTTCAGATAAACAACTACTATTTAGGTAAATGTATATCTCAAATACTGCGTGCAACATTCTTATACTAAAAAAGTATTTGTTGGGGCACCTGGGTGGCTCAGTCAGTTAAGCAACCACCTCTTGATTTCAGCTCAGGTCATGATCTTGGTGTCTGTCATGAGACTGAGCCCTGCGTCGGGCTCCACACTCAGCAGGGAGTCTGTCTGAGATTCTGTCTCTTCCTCTTTCTCTGCACACCCCCACCCCGCTCATGCTCTCTCCCTCTCTAAAATAAATAAATAAAATCTTTAAAAAAATAAAAAAGTATTTGTTGTTTATCTGAAATTAAACTTTGAGTCAGCATTCTGTACTTCTATTTGTGAGATCTGGACACCTCTCCCTCCCCTTCACTCCTGTCCAGGATTGAGCCTATAATAAGGAACAGTGATGGGGTAGTCTCAGGCAGCCGCTGGTCAAGAAAGGGGCAGCAGAGAAGGGATGTCCCAAAACATATATATTTTTCATTTTCAGATGAACAGCTCAACAAAATGTAGTATATAATCACAATGGAATTTTACACAGCCTTAAAAAGGAATGAAATTCTGACAACATGGACGAACCTTGAAAACGTTATGCTAAGTGAAATCAGCCAGTCACAAACAGGACAACTCCTATATGGTTTCACTTGCATGGAATACCTAGAACAAATTCACAGAGACAGAAAGTAGAACAGAGTTTACCAGGAGCTGCATGGAGTGGGGAACAGGAAGCTGTTGTTTAATGGGTAAGGAGTTTCTGTTTGGAAAAAAAAAAGTTTCTGTTTGGGAGGATGAAAAGTTCTAGAAATGGATAGTGGAAACAGTTGCACAACAGTGTAAATGTATTTATGCCACTGAATTGTACACCTAAAAGGATTAAAAGGGTAAATCTTATGTATATTTTACCACAATAAAAAATTAATGTACATTTCAAGAAAAGAGAATCCTCGAGGCCCCTTGCCATTGCCTGGAGCAATTTTCTTCAAGCCAGTAAGGGATAAACACTAACTGAGGGCTACTGCATTATCTTTCAATAATTTGCATGGAGGTATATAACTAGATCATAAACTCCTGTTGTTACTAAATCATGCTTCTTTATATACTCCTCAGTATAATACACATAGCAGATATTGAAAGTTACTTTTTAAAAAATATTTATTTATTTATTTGAGAGAGAGTGCATGGGCACGTGTGAGCAGGGGGAGGGGCAGAGGGAGAGAGACTCTCAAGCAGACTCCACGCTGAGTGTGGAGCCTGACATGGGGCTCAATCTCACGACACCGAGATCATGACCTGAGCCAAAATCAAGAGTCCAACGCTTAAGTGACTGAGCCACCCAGGTGCCCTAAAAGCATACTTCTTAAAATATTTAATGCCTTTGGCCATATATTTCTTTTCGGTCAGCATAAATTAGCTTATATTGGGAGCTTTCCCCATACTAAACATTTTTACCAATGACTCATTACGACTTCTGAGTGGCTATTCTGGACCAAGTTTTACTAATCAAACAGATTTTAAGACATTGTATTAAACTAGTTTCATGAAGTCCATGTCATACACAAAGCCCCAAGCCCTTGTTAACTTGCTTGCTGCTATCACAGTGGTAGTTTACAGACCAATAAACAATTTATACCTCAAATACTTAAGAGATCAAGGTCTACAAAAGACCTTAAGAACTTTGAACCAGGAAAATAATATGCACAATGTTCCTAAAAACATTGATCTTTTAAGTATTCAAAAAATAAATCCTCACTGCTCTGTGATTTTGACATCAGATGAAGGCTATAATAAGATACCAATGAAATAAGTTTATTATATTTCATCTGAAATCTGGTAACAGTATCCTTAACACAACCACTACAAAGATAACTTACAAGGATTTGTCAAACTGTCCTGACAAGCAGACAAACAGTAGATGAATTGTCAGAAGATTATGTTTAAGCACGAAGCAAGTCTCTAACTACTAACCTCTCAATTTCCACATACATAAAAAGGATTGAAAAGTATCTGTTCCACTGACCTCACAAGGTTGTTTTGATAGTTAAATGAGACAGTAACCTTGAACACACCTTTGGAACCTATAAAGTACTATACAATATCCTGTTGACATTATGAATTTCAGGAGTGAAACTGAACTTATCCCCACCACAAACAAGGAGCTGAACTGTCAGAAAAACTTTTGCATTAAAAAGTCCAATGTGATGTCAAATCCATAGGAAATTGAATTCATATTTCAGAAAATACGTTAGATTCCAGGGCAGTAATTAATGGGATGGTAAATGGGACCACGTGTCTGGACCAATTCCCAGGGCTTATTCAAAAAAATTCACTGAAGTAACCGACATTTGGTTTGGGAGTGTTTGAAGAGAGTGTTTAATGTATTCAGCAGATAAGAGGTTCAAAATTTTCCAGAGATAAAGCAAAAACCCTCATTAAAAAAAAAAAGCGTGAAATAATGAAGTCATCAACTAAGTTGTATATAAGCTTGTAAATTGTGTAGTGTCCCTAGTATAGACAGCTAATATCTAATGAGATCTTTCTCCTTGGTGGAATCTAGATACCATGGTAAAGGTCATGCTTATTAAAAGTCTGAACGTTCCAGTTGGAAACGATTTCTGCTAACTGAGCCAAAAATCTTAACTGGTTCCTAACATAATCGTATTGCCTTGGCCTCATCAACATTATGTTCTAGCCAACTAAACTGGGAGTCTTCCTTCCTTCTCCAATGACCTTCAAGAATAAAAGCAAGAGGCTCCTCTTTCATGAGAGTATGACATAGGGATACAAGGACAGAGACAGAGGGAAAGAGCCCATAGAATAAAAATTTCAACTTTGAAAAAGAAAATTACAAAGCTCTTGGACTTGCTCAATTTCTAGGGGGGAAAAAAAAGATATCTCCAGACTCTACTAAGGAAGCACATGGTCTAAGGGATTTTGGAAATTATATTTATTTACCCTAAAAGATAAACAAAGAGGATCAAAATATCCCAACTTTGGATGTTCTTAGTGATTCTACAATTTGGTTACAAAATTAAGTTAATTTACTTCAAGATTTTCAGGGTTAAAAGATTTACTCTTAAGAAGCTCTCTGCTTGAAATTGTTATTGTTGAGGACAGATTTAAAATGCATTAGGTATATTCAGAAAACTAAATGGAAAAATAACAACACTAATTGGGCTGACCCTCCTGCCTCCAGAAAGTTAAGATATATGTTTGACAGGTAATTAAATGCAATATTCTAAAATGGGAGTGAAATCAACAGAGAAACTCTGCAGAATACCAATGGCAGAGTAGCTTATGTTTCTCTTACCTTCCTTTGACTCCCACAGAATATTTTCCACTAAAATGGATATTTGAGCCACTGCCAAAATGAATAGCTTCTCTTTGGGAATAATGCATATTTTGTACAGTTAGAGAGGCAATTTGATGCTGAAAAAAACCAGTTTTTAATATTTGGTACACATGGGTCCAAATTCTGGTTTGTCACTTACCAGCTTGTGATGCTAACTTATTTAATTTCTCCAAGCCTCAGGAACTTTTTTCCTCTATAAAATGGGGACAATAATATGCAAGATTGTTAGGGAGAATAGAAAATTTTATAAATATTTATAAAGCCCATTTTGGTGCTAGAGCATAGTAGATTCACAATAAAAGTTTGTTGAGCTGCATATATAGTAAGAGTGTCAATTTCAGATGATATCTCTAAAGGAGAACAACATCATTGTGATGATAATAGCTATTATTTTCCTGAAAAGGATGTAGTTCCTTCTACCGGGACTATTCTTAGCACTAAGAGCTTTCAAACACAGATCTCACTCTTTTAGCACTCACACCCAACCACAAGTAGATTTAAACCACATCAGTCTTCCCCTTACAGAGTTATAATTGTATCAAACGTTGAAGGTTCTGATTGGAAAACTCAAAGGATTTCCCACCTGCTGTGATCCCCTTTGGCTGAGTGGCAACAAGAAAACAGCTATATGTGGGTTGACCTATAAAACTCATTTTCAAAAAAACAAATGGGCATTTTAAGAAAAGATTATCATCGGGGCGCCTGGGTGGCTCAGTTGGTTAGGCAACTGCCTTCGGCTCAGGTCATGATCCTGGAGTCCCTGGATCGGGTCCCGTATCGGGCTCCCTGCTCGGCAGGGGGTCTGCTTCTCCCTCTGACCCTCCTCCCTCTCATGCTCTCTGTCTCTCATTCTCTCTCTCTCAAATAAATAAATAAAATCTTTAAAAAAAATATATTAAAAAAAAAAAGAAAAGATTATCATCTCCAAATGGGAGGAGAGAGTTGTTTTTTCAATCACATTATCCATCTTCATCCTACTGTATTTCTTTAGGGCCACTAGGAATAACATGCAAACGAAATGAAAACGGGATGCTCATGTAAAGGCTTGGAGAATGCTAATGAGATCTTTTAACTCTAAAAAAAAAAAAATCCCATAGCAATAAAAATATATGAAAAGGAAATCCACAGAAAATAATCAAGAGAAATGCAGGAAAAAATAATCAAAGATTGAGCACATATTATAGTCCAATGAATTGGTCTGTTTGGGTTTAACAATGATGAAATATATATATATATACATACATCTAGATGGCCTATTTGTGGTGATTTCCTTCAGTTCGAGCATGAACACATTTTCTCTTTACTAAGAATGGGTTCTTTTGTTCTCAGTTTCATTCAAGTACTAGTGGACTCAACTTCTCCTCAGTATTGTGGGATACCATGCTGCGGAAATGGCTTCCTATAATGAGCACTGGTGGGGTGAAGGAAATGCTGCTCATGTTTACACCAGCACATAGGCACAAACAAAAGCTCCAGCACACGGGCAGCATTCTGTTGATCTGCTGATTTTCTCCAATATGGTTCCTGCCGAGACACAATAACAAGGGAAAATAACAAAAAGTCAGCTAAGAGATCTGCTGTGGGGATGAGGAGAAACGTCTTTTTAAAATAAGACTATAATATGGTCATATAGTGCTGAAATTCACCCACACTGGTCAAAATGATTCATAAAGACGAAGTTTCAAGTCTATTCAAAATATTGCCACAGGGAGCTGTACTGGCACATGTCAAATAATAGAGTCCAAGAGCATTAGCCCGTCTAAAGGAAATGTTCATTATCTATGCCGCCCCCTCTCCCTGCCCTTCTTACCACCCAACTCAAGGGGATTGTTGGAGGCAGACAAGAGTAGGTCGTGGGGCCAGAAATGGACATGGTTCATAAGGGATGTGTAGTACATAACATGAATAGAGTAATTTTATGACCTGTGGGCTTCACCACCATGCCCTCCATTTTTAGGAAACAATAACAATTTTTTATTCATTTATGAGATTTCCCGTCAGAAGACTGAAATCAATAGCATGTATCTAACTGGCCTTCCCATCCCAGGGAATATTCCTTTTGTATGAGCATGTACCAGAGATTACGCTCCACAAACTTTAGGAAGAGGGAAGGGAATAATTTAATCTGGGATTCCCTTAATTAGGTGTGATGTTCTGTCTTTCCATAAATAATCTTACATCAGAGCCTCAAAATCAGTTACCACAATGGAAGGAAGACACAGTAGATTTCACAGTGATTTGTTCTGGCATCTCAGTAATGTAGCAACGGCATGTCTGTACGCCATGGTACCGGTTGTAGGTACATTACAAAAAGAAATCTAGGCATAGGGAAATGTCCGGCCTTAACCCCCAAACTGTTAGCAGATGGAATACAAGTGAAAGCAACATAAAAAGCCATATAATGAATTTAATGACACTCAAATGGCTTGGTCTCTGCTGGATGCCACTGGCCCCCCTTTAAACATCCTATTCAATGCCACTCACAATACTGGCAGCATCACTTTAACTGACAATTTTCAATTTGCTGTGACTCTTTGGACCAATTCTACCACCCAATCACTGCAACTGAAGTGTTGGAACAAAGGTAAGTTAATGGCTCAAAATAATTCTTCCTCTGCCACCATGACTTCCCCTCTGCCCTCCCCAGTTCTGATCCTCCTTTCTCTATTTGTGTAGTAGGTGGACAAAAGGTTAGAGAGAAACAGAAGAATTGAGAGGAGGAGAGAAATTCGGTAACCATTCATGGCCCTCAGGCCCAATACCAGAACCTGTGATATCATTCCCCCAAAGACATGAAGATAGGAAAAGACTCAAAAATAAATTTGGCACTGAGACCACGTTGGAGAACAGTCTTGACCTTAGATGACAGAATGTGAATTCAAACACTCCTAGATGGAAAACCAACGAGACCTAAAGGAAATGAAGTTTAGTAAGGATTACGGTGGATTAATCAGAATTCTTTTAGTTGTGATTGACAGAAATCTAATACAAGATAACAAAAATAAATGGGATCT
Organism: Mirounga angustirostris; assembly: GCF_029215605.1. Lineage (NCBI taxonomy): Eukaryota > Metazoa > Chordata > Mammalia > Carnivora > Phocidae > Mirounga > Mirounga angustirostris. The sequence goes on along the minus strand of NW_026991719.1, from coordinate 21,110,298 downwards.
TTGAATTATGTAATTAAAAGTCCAGGGAGATTCCAGCTTCAGGAATGGTTTGAACCAGGGACTCAAACGATGTCTTCTGGATACCATTTCTCTCTATCTCTCCATTCTGTAGCTCTATTTCTCTCAGTAGGTTCTCTCCTGTGTTTCATCCCAATGACTCAATTGTCCCAGCAGAAGAGAAAAAAAAAAAAAAAAAAAAAAAAGCTTTGCCTTCCCACTATATCCTAAAAAAACACCCAGGTTTGAGTTCCACTGATAGTACAAGTTCACATACCCATCCATGCAGTGAGGGGAAGTGTAGCAAGGAGGGGCATATTGGCCCAATGCAAAGTTCATGGTCTGAGAATTTTCCAAAGGAAATTGAAGTGCTATTACCCCAACAGAGAGGAAAGGACACAGGGCAGAACAAAGCAAAAGATATCCACCACATTAGGGCTTCATGCTTAAGGAGGAAATGTAGTCTAGATACGTACAGTTCAGTTAACATAACAGAAATTGCTAACTGTCCCTCAATATCCATTTTCTCTTTCTTTCTCTTGGTAATCAATTCCTGAAGTCTTTTCTGGTACACCACCACCCTTTCAGTTAGGTGTAGCTATCTAAGTTTAGGCTGATGGGATGTGAGAGAAAGTCATGTGCAACTTTCAGATCATCTCAGAGATGAAGATGTTTCCAGGAACTTCTTTCTCCCTTCTTGCTATCTGAGAAAGAGCCACAACTACCGCTGCCACCCTTGACTAAGATCTAGAAGCCACATAATGAAGATGACAAAGTTGACCCACTAGCCTGGGTCACTGAATGACCAGGTAGAGCAGAGATGTTTACCCAACCTAAACTACCTATCTATCTTTCAACTTTTACCTGAGACAGAAGTAAGCACCTTATCCATCTATCTTATATGCCTTATTTAACACATATTTTTGAGATCTTTTTGTTTACCCTATACCCTAACTACTCTAAGACTCACTATAACCAAGTTCTAGAGAAAAATGGCCAAAGTATTTCCAAATAATGGACCTATAGGGTTTATGAGTACATTTTATTACATATACGTAGCATTTTATGTAACCACAATACTAAGATATATACTAATAGCATATTTCTTCATCTTTCTAACATTAGATCCTTACACAAGTAAAAGGATAGTAATAGTTATCTCTGGGTGGTATAATTAGTCATGATTTTTACTCCCCATGCTTGTCTTCATTTTATAAATTTTCTAAAATTAGCTTATAATATGTTTGAGGTAAAATACAGGATAATATCGGGTGCCTGGGTGGCTCAGTTGGTTGGGCGACTGCCTTCGGCTCAGGTCATGATCCTGGAGTCCCGGGATCGAGTCCCACATCGGACTCCCTGCTCAGCGGGGGGTCTGCTTCTCCCTCTGACCCTCTTCCCTCTTGTGCTCTCTGTCTCTCATTCTCTCTCTCTCAAATAAATAAATAAAATCTTTTAAAAAAATAAATAAAATTAAATAAAATTAAATACAGGATAATATCAATCTTATAAAAAGGAATGAAATGGTTTTTCCAAGGGAATTCTGTTCAGGAAATTAATATATATTTACTGCTCAGTGAGAGATGATATAGCAGTGGTCAAGAGCCAAGTATATAATCTCAGATATTGTGGCAGGTTGCAAAAATGGCCACAAATTCTTTCCATTTCTGCATCTATACCCTTTTGCACCAGGATTGTGCAGTTCTCTCCAACGAGAGATGGATCTATTTCCCCACCCCTTGAAATCTGAGCCTAGCCATGTGATTTGCTTTGGTCGATGAGACATGGGCAAATATGATGGAAGCTAAGACCTGAAAAGTACTTGCGCACTAAAGCTTGCTCCTTGAGAGCCCTGAAAACCACCTGTGAACAAAGCCCCGCTAGTCTGCTGGATGATGACATGTGCCCAAGTTAACCCTGTTACCCTAGATGACATCAAGCCAATCACGAGACATGAGAACGAGGCCAGACTAAACCATACAGCCCTGGCCATGCAGGCCCAGACTAGAAGGGCCAGCCAGATGATCCACAGCACCGTGAGAAATAATCCCATTGGTTTAGAGCCACAAGTTTGGTGGTTGATTGTTATACACCCTCTTAAATACAGGCTGTCCTCTAGTTTAATCATTTTAAAGAGTAAAGGACATGTTGTACATATTCTATTGGTAAAAATGAGGAACTTATCAGTGAACATCATATCATAATTTGGGTTTATTTGGCCTAAAGCACAGGGGAAAAAATGACTAAGGCCAGAAATTAGACACTGAAAGCAATATATAAAAGCTGTAATGAATAAGGCATTTTTAAAGTTACAAGGTTCAAGTAGCATTATACAATGTTTTTCACTCCTGTAAAATTCTGAGGAGAAATGTAATGGGCAGGAGAATCACAGATGTTTTAAATTGGAAAGGAATTTATGGTTCATAAGATTCACGCACTTCGCTTTACAGTTGAGAACACTGAGACTCAGAAAGGTAAACTGGTTTACCTATGTTTTACATGATTTATGCCAACTCCACAAAAATGCTGCACTGCATTGCAAAGGTTTCTTAATTCGAACCCCAAACCATAGGGCAATTTCAGAACCTGAGAGACAACGGGTCTAGGAATTTTGAATCAGTACACCACCTGACACTTAGGAAGAGCCCAATGTGAGAAAATCACAATGAGCAGCTTATGGATATAATAAGGGTGTGGCTAGTCCAAGGAGCTCTCCATAAACATTGGCTCAGTTCTTTTTTTTTTTTTTTAATATTTTATTTATTTATTTGACAGAGAGAGACACAGCGAGAGAGGGAACACAAGCAGGGGGAGTGTGAGAGGGAGAAGCAGGTTTCCCGCAGAGCAGGGAGCCCAATGCGGGGCTCGATGTCAGGACCCTGGGATCATGACCTGAGCTGAAGGCAGATGCTTAACGACTGAGCCACCCAGGCGCCCCATCATTGGCTCAGTTCTAATAGCACCCTTGTACTCTTCCTCCAAAATACAGCCCCCCAAAATTGAGGGCAGACAATTTTAAAAGAAGATGGATAGATTCTGACTGGCAATTAGAAGTAACGAGAATTTTGTTAAAGCCTTAGATTTCTCTTCCACCACAAACTCTTTTCTTTATTTTCATTTAAATTCAATTAGCCAACTTATAGTACATCATTAGTTTCAGATGTAGAGTTCAGTAATTCATCAGTTGCATACAACAGCCAGTGCTCATCACATCACGTGCCCTCATTAATGCCCATCGTCCAATTACCCCATCCCCCTACCCACCTCCCCTCCAACAACCCTCAGTTTGTTTCCTAGAGTTAAGAGTCTCTCATGCTTTGTCTCCCTCTCTGATGACTCCCCACTCAGTTTTCCTTCCCTTCCCCTATGATCCTCTGCGCTCTTATATTCCACATGAGTGAAACCATATTAATTGTCTTTCTCTGATTGACTTATTTCACTCAGCATAGTACCCTCCAGTTCCATCCACGTTGATGTAAATGTTAAGTATTCATCCTTTCTGATGGCTGAGTAATATTCCATTGTATATATATACCACATCTTCTTTATCCATTCCTCTGTTGATGGACATCTCGGCTTTTTCCATAGTTTGTCTGCCACAAACTCTTGATGAAAATTTTGCTATGGACTGAATGTTTGTGTCTCCTCAAAATTCTTATGTTGAAACCTAATCCCAGTGTGATGGTACTAGGAGGTGGGCCTTTGGGAAGTTCCAGAGGGATTACTGCCCTTATAAAAAGAGACCCCAGAGAGTTCCCTCGCCTCTTCTACCACATGAGGACACAGAGTGAGTCTGGCCGTCTATGAATCTGGAAGCAGGTTCTTACAAACACTGAATCTGCCAGTGTCTTGATCTTAGACTTCCCAGCCTCCAGAACTTGTGAAAAATAAGTTATTTAAGCCACCCAGGCTATGGTATTCCTATTATAGCAGTCTGAACTAAGACAAATGTCTCACAGCTGAAATGGAGAACTGCTAGAATCACAATTCAACTTATTACTGGAAACCAACCACCTCATAATCTCAGAGGCTTAAAACAATTTATTCTGTCTCACAACTCTGCAGGTTGACTAGATAGCTCTTCTGGTATCTCTCCTGGACTCAGTCATGCAACTGTATTTGGCTGGCAGATGGGCTGGGGCTGTGCTGAGCTGGGACTGACAGCCTTGCTGGGCCTCTCTCTCCATTTGGTCCTTCATCCAGGACTTCTTCATGGAACGGTGATCCCAGGCAATGCTCAGGAGGACAAAGAAAGGCTCTGGGATATGGCCAACTCAGATTCAAGGGGTGGGACAATAGATTCCACTCTTTGAGAGCATAAACTGAAAAGCACTGTGGCCATACTTCTCATCCCACACTCTGATCCAGGCTCAAATATCTACTTTTCTGTCATTTAAACCTAATAAAAAATGACACTACTGAAATGAAATTCTCCAGAATTGCACACCTAAATCTGTCAGCTGCACCGAACTCAAATTTTTCCACAGAGACACTGTGGTAAATGTCTTATTGTGACTGTCAAATACATTAATAATCTCCCTGAATGAAATGCTGCATTAGGAATTATACTCAACAGTCATCACCATAAGTCATATCCAAGATGATTATAAATTCAGCTTTGCCAATACACAATGCCACAAAAGGAAGTGCTAGAGTTTTTTCTGTCAAATGGATTTAAGATTTGAATGTTAAAAGGTGTACCAACAGGAAATACAGGTGAAGCTTTTTATTTTTATTTATTTATTTATTTATTTATTTTAAAAATTTTATTTGACAGAGAGAGAGAGAGACAGCGAGAGAGGGAACACAAGCAGGGGGAGTGGGAGAGGGAGAAGCAGGCCTCCCGCAGAGCAGGGAGCCCGATGCGGGGCTCGATCCCAGGACCCTGGGATCATGACCCGAGCCGAAGGCAGACGCTTAATGACTGAGCCACCCAGGTGCCCCCGGGTGAAGCTTTTTAAAAAAAATGATATTTAAGTGAAGATCTTTTTGAGCATGACCCACAGGCAGAAACTGTAGATGGAAAGATTGATCACTTTGAATATATACAAATTTAAGAGACTTGTATAACAAAGAAATATATCACATTAAAAAATAATAAAAAGAATAAATACTGACAGTGCTTACTAAGCACCAAGTACCATTCTAAGTACTTTGCTTATTTTAGTTCATTTGATCTTAATAGCCCTATGAGGTAGATACTACTATTTTCCCTATTTTGGGGTGAGCAAACTAAGGCACAGAATGGTTGTTTGTATAAGATACCAAGGTCAAGCAGTAAGTAACATAGCCAGTATTTGAACCCAAACAGTATTGGCTCCAGGGTCTAAATTCTAAATTACTAAGCTCTACAGAAAACCTGGAAAACATGAGCAAAATAAATATGACAAAGGTTTAATATCATTGATATGTTAAAAACTCTTGCAAATAAAAAATAAACAGAAAAATATACCATTTTCTATGGACAAGGGCTATGAACAAACATTTCACAAAAGGGAAATGTAAATGGCCTATAAAATACGAAAAATGTTCATCCTCACTAGGAATCATAAGAACTCTAATGAGATACCATTTGTCTCCTGGCCAGTTTAGCAAAGACAAAGAGAATGATAATACCCATGGATATTATCTCCTTGCTAGTAGGAAGGCCAAGTGATAAAATACTCCTGGAGGATCATTTTGATATAGATACACCATTCAACCACTCAAATATGCATACAATTTGATCCAGCAATTTTACTTCTAATAACTTTCCCAAAGATATCATCAGACAAGCACATGAAGATGCAGGTTAAAGAAAATTATTATTGCATTGTTTATAATATTTATTAAAATATGGAGAAAATGGAAGATGGATTAAATACACTATGATTCCTCCATATAAGGAATATTATTTTGTTTTTAAAAATGGTGATGTATATTTTCATTACCTGACATGGAAAGAAGGTCATGGGGGGGGAGGGAATCGGAGGGGGAGACGAACCATGACAGACTATGGACTCTGAGAAACAAACTGAGGGTTCTAGAGGGGAGGGGGGTGGGGGGAGGGGTTAGCCTGGTGATGGGTATTAAAGAGGGCACGTATTGAATGGAGCACTGGGTGTTATACGCAAACAATGAATCATGGAACACTACATCAAAAACTAATGATGTAATGTATGGTGATTAACATAACGTAATAAAATAAAATTTAAAAAAGAAAGAAAGAAGGTCATGAGGTACTGTTAAGAAAAACAGATTTCCAAAATTGTTTAAAGAGAATAATCCTGTCTTTTAAATCTGTGTATACATAGGGTCATGGAGGATTTTTTTTTTAATCTTCATAATGTTACACTTTGGCCTTTGTATAACTCTTAATGCATCACTTCCATAATCATAAAAAAGAACCAATCCCCTTATTTCTAGAAGTTTAGAGCACTGAAACTCTTTCCAAGCGCTAAAATGATTCCCTTTAGAAAAAGTTACCAGCAAGAAGACTTTTCTGTTCCTCATCTCAGTGAATACCTGTGTGACTGATTTTGCTAGAAACACAAAGAGAACATTTACTGTTACACAGTAAGGGCTATTTGATACTCGGAATGACCCAGCGGTCAGGGTCCCACGGCCTCCAACACCACGTCCCTGGCCCGGTCGGCTGTCTAATCCCCAGTCACCTGAGAGCTGAAAACAATGATGAGATGACAAATCACAGCTCCCCAGAGCTCCTCAGCCAATCCAATTCAAGGGGGAAAAGGCAGCCCAGTAATAGAGACTTTCAAATGGGTTGGAGGAAAGGGGACAAGAGCCTAGGAAAACCCACTTCTGAAGTGCAAGCAATTAACAGTCACTGCATCGCGGGCCTTCTTAAGCAAAGCTGTCACATGCTCAGAGCCAGGGACAGTCAGAAGCTGTAGAGGGTCCTCACCTGCTGAGTGATGAAAATGGCTGGCACTGGGGTGCCAGCTGGAAAATCAATTATTCACATGTACTAGACAGCTCCCCCCTACGCGGCCGGCAGCGGCAGGTCGCAGGAAGGGAAGGCTGTTGTGCTTTGTTGTTAACATGCGCTATCCATCTCTCTGGCCTCGGAGCTCAACAACAGCAAAATCAATAGGCTGCTTCAAACTAAGAAACAGACCAGTTGGGCACCGACTGCATTCCAAGCACCTGGAAAGCTCCTAACAACTGCCACAGACGAATGACAAGTGAGGATTCCTCGTCCCACCATCATCGTTTTCCACATGCTGCGTCCTTCCTATTTCCTGCAGGAAGGAGAGCCCAAAGTTCTGTGTATCCCTAACGATCAGGACACCCTCACCGAAAATGGGAAAACAGGGATTCACTTTCGAAGGCTCCTCTGCTGTTTGTCATCCTCCTCCTCACTTGCCTTATGTGCGGGTGGCCCAAAAAGCTCTCTCTACCTACATGCACCTGTCTTTTGAAAGAGCAAAAGATGAAGCTCAGAAAACTCGTTTTGGTATTTGCCAAGCATTGTGTAATAAAGAAAATATAAAACTTGTTTTGTCAAATCGTTTCTGTTTAAAATATATTTTAAGAAAATATTAATCTGTATGGTTCTAAGGCCTGCCACTCTTTAAAAATAAAAGTGAACACAACTGGGGGGCTGCAAAATGGTAGACATTGCAGGCAACAGTTTGGCGATGTCTTATAAAGTTAGGTATATACTTGTCGTATGCCCCAGCAATCCCACTCCGAGTTAAATGGCAATCTATGTTCACACAAAAACCTGCGCATGACTACTTTACAGCAGCTTTATTCATAATATCCCCAAACTGGAAACAATTAAAATTTCCCTCCCTGCGAAATGGGGAATGGGTAGTAAGCACACGGTGGTACCTAAATAGAAAGGAATACAGGTCAGTAATTAAATAGAACAAACTACCAAGATATGCAAAAACATGGATGACTCTCGTCAGTCTTATCCTAAGTGAAAGAAGCCAGACTCAAAAGCCACATACTGTATGATTCCATTTATAATTACATTCTGGATAAGGCAAAACTGTAAGGACACAAAACAGCCGAGTGGTTGAGAGGGCCTGCAGGTGCAGGGAGGAGCTAACTCCAAATGGACAGCTGGATGGAAGTGTTTGGAGTGATGGACCTGTTTCTGTATCTCGGTTGTGAAGGAGATTATATGGCTGCACGTGTTTGTCCAAACTCACAGACTGGAGTCACAACTCACACTGCATGAGTGAATTTGACCATGGGTAAACTGTGCCTTAAACTTAAAAAATTTTGGTAGGAAAAAAGGACTCAAGGAATTCCTCTACAGCGGTAAACCACTTTGTCTCTCATCCCAGTGCATCTGCCTTCAGTTTCACCACCCTTGCTTGGGCCACACTGTCTTCTTTTATATCCAGGCTAGATCTGCAATGCAGCTTGGAGCTAGAGCAGACAGGACTCACCAGAACATATTCCTTCTCGCGAGGCTCTAGTTCTATGACAGAAGTCCTACCCAAGGCCGGTCCAGATTAAAAAAAAAAAAAAAAATTCCTTATGGCTGCTCCATCTCAAAGCCTTTCCTTCAAAAGCTTCCTAAAAGAGAACAAATAGGCAGGGATGTCGCATACATAAAGCATCTGACCAAAAACTCAGGAGTCCTGGGAGGGGTTTTACCAAATCTGCCAGTCATTTACATTGTGGTCTTCAACAAGTTACTTCAAATGTGTATCTGTCATGGTCCCAACAGGAAAAAAGTCAAGTCAGGTAGCTCAAGAAACTTCCAAAAGCATTAAAGGGTGAAGGGAACCAACAAGAGTGTTTGAACACCCAGACTTGAACAATCATGTGAAGCTGTTTCTACCCTTACCCTGAAGGTGCCAGAGGAAAAAGAGATGGTGTCCGAGGGACCTAGTGAGATACGATGCTGCGAAGGAGGGACTTTACTTGAGGAACTGTGGTCATGAAAGAATGACTCAAAGCCAATGTCACAGCTCAAAACTTGGAAACACCATGTCTCTCCTCCCCTCTCTATTTTCCCCTCGGTGTCTCCCATTGGTTAAACCCAAGAGGCCAGCTGCAAAGGGAGCCTAAGTGATATAAGCCTTGGTGGTCAGCTTCCAGGACTCAGGTCAGGGCAGAAAGGGACAGAAAACAGATCCTAGAATGAATGGAATGGAGAAAACAAACTAAGAATAATGAGGGCCACATTATTTAGTAAAGTTATGTAGTTTGATCACTTCTAAAATCCTGGATGAGTAAATAGCCTATGAATCTACCTGCCAGTCAACTTTGGAAGGAAGGCTCCTTCCCCATTCCCTAGGAACCACACTTTCACACAGAGTAATTCATATTTCCTGAAGAATGCAATTATCTTCAGCCATTAGGCTAAAACTTGTTTTTCATCCAACTAAGTTGAATTTTACCCAATGGTGGATGGTCAATATTCTTAGTCAAGCAGAACCTCTTTAGAAAAATTCTCAGCTGCCTATCAAAATTTTGACCAACATGCTTGAAAGGAATAAGTATAGGACTAAATTCTGACTTCTTCCCATTCAAGAGTTAAAGATCCTAGAGATCTGTTCTAGAAGAGGGTGCAGCCATCTGGTAGGGCTTCCTTCCTCACTCTACCATCTTGGATATTACATATCTCACTCTACCAACTCATATATGAACATAATATAGACATGAAGCAGAAATAGTCTGAAATCCTCTGATTTTTCTCTTTTTTACTCTTCATTTAGTTTTTACTCTGTATGTAATGTGTGTATCCTGATTCCATAACTCTATTAAGCATATGAGTCCATATATATATATATACATATTATATATATATACTTTCTTTCCTTTTCTTTCTTCCTTCCTTCCTTTTTGTTTGTTCATTCGTTCGTTCTTTCTTTCATTCTTCTTCCATTTATATAAAGTTCCAGAACTAAAACACGAACTACATGGGAAACTGGGTCTCTTGAAGATACACATGGTCTATTGTCAGTCCTTAGAGCACTGCTTAGGACTTATGAGTTATGAGACCTGCTTTACTTTAGTATTTTTTTCACTATTCCCCCAAGTGACATTCTTCATTCTTCCTTTAAACTCAGAAAAAAAAATTTATCTCTGTGTATGTCTCTGGCTGTAGTGGAAATAAAAATAACTCTGCAACATGAGAAAGAAAACTACACGGGGGGTTGAGCCAAGAACAGCCTTAAGCAGGGGCACCTGGATGGCTCAGTCAGTTAAGCACCTGCCTTCAGCTTAGGTCATGATTCCAGGGTCCTGGGATCAAGTCCCAAATCGGGCTCCTCGCTCAGTGGGGAGCCTGCTTCTCCCTCTGCCTGCCACTCCCCCTGCTTGTACTCTCGCGCTCTCTCCGGCAAATAAATAAATAAAATCTTCAAAAAAAAAAAAAGCAGCCTCAAGTAGTGCAACCCCTCTTGCGCTCACATGTCCATAGTTGGCATTCAGCAAGGCACTGGTGCCACCACCCAACAAATCAGAAGCCCACAGCTGCCCCACTGAGCTCCAGGGGAGGGTCGTGTCCAGTACCACTTCTCCAGAGGCTGTAAGTGGTACTGAGGCTCCTCCGACTCTGTCGAAACCCTAATGCTCTTCATCCATCAGGCATTGCCTTCTTAGACTGATGCCGGAGAGTAATAACATATTAGGCAGGTCATCTGGGGCTCCCACATTGAAAGGAAGGGGCCAAGTAGATGCACGCAGATTGCCGCCACCTCTCCAATGTAGGGTCTTTGTCCAAGCCTGCCAGAATCTATTCCCAGGAAATACAGTCAGACAACCAGTGGCTGGGTTCAAGCTGCCTCATCTTCTGAGCAGTTCTGTATGGAGTGCCTGCCCACTGGACTAATTTGCCTCACAGGGTGAAGGTGGAGGCCCTCTAGCAGTATTCAAAGGGCAGCACTGAGCACATTCTCCATATCACACAAGAGTAACTGCAGCTCTGACCCATCTCTCTCCAAGGCCTGAGGCAAAAAGTGCACAGTGGATTCTTCATGGAAGCCTTTCCTTCTTTCTGAATCGCCTTTCCTTCCTCTCTTCCTCACCCTGCCCTTATACAAAGCCACCCCTTTTCCTCCATTTCCTGTCCTCATAATGATCTATGACTCTCCAAAGCCCCAGTCTATAGGACACCCATCGGCAGGTATCCTTCCCCCCAAAAGTCCCTCAATCCAAAATCACTTCTCCCTCCCTAGCACTCCATAGGATGTACACAATGGAGAACTTAACACTCTCGAGACATATGTGAATTTTGAGGTAGAAGTTGTTAAACCGAAATAATATCACTCTCAAAGAAAATAACTAGAAAATGGGCTTCTCCATTTTCAATGAACTGCCTTCCTCAGCAGTCCAGAGGGAAGACAGTGGAGGGTGCAGGGAACTCTCCACCATCTCAGACCTTCTTTCCCAAAAGGAGAAATAACTTCCTGTCTGGCCTCCTCCAGGTGGAAAGTGTCAAAGAAGGAACACCTCTCTCTCCTATGGAAGCCATCACCCACTTTATGATACCCCATTTCTACCCTATAAATAAGGTTTTAATGAGGTCATTCAATCTATTTTAACAATTTATAGTAAAATATCTTTTTTGGAAATAAGTTTATCCAATGTTCGTCACAGATCCCTAACTTCCAAATTTATGCCACTAATAACAATTTTAAATTACTGTTTAATTAACCTCTCTAACTTTGGGAATTTTATCTTTTCCTTCTAATTATCCTACTTTCAGTTTTATTCCATGCGACCTATCTTAATACTCTTTCGAAGTAAATGGGCTATAAGTAAACGTCAATACAGATATATTTTAAATACCTCTGTAGATGACAAGTATAATTGTCCTGATTCTAGCAACCAGCACAGTTACATGCTCATGTGAGTGTAAGATATTAACTCCCAAGCTGTGAGAGGGCCCAGGGCTGGGGGCGCCTGGGTGGCTCAGTCAGTTAAGCGGATGACTCTTGATTTTGGCTCTCCCTCTTCCTCTGCCCCTCCCCCTCCTCTAAAAAAATAAAAAGAGGACCCAGGGCTAAAAAAGCTAATAAGAGGTTAGCAACTTACTCCATAGAATGAGATTCACCAGCTATTAAAACAACTCACACATATGAAGCAGAATGACCTTTGGAAAGCTTCTTTCCCAAACTAAACCGTCAACTCTCCTCCTTGAAAGATGTCTCCATCTAAAGTGGTTATCTCGACTTCCCAACTGACTCCACCTGGCTCCTACTAACAGTATCAGAATTCAGGAAGACCATCACAGATAATTTCTTGTTGTGTTGGGTGCTTTTTGAAAGAGGGAGCAAGATTGGCAAACAGCAACTGAAAAATCCATTAAATAAATCTATCAACAAAATGCAGAATAAGCTGGAAAAATAATGAGACCATTGCTGAATGAGGCAGATGGCTTGGCAACCCTAAAAGACTAACATCAAACAAACATTCATTTGAGTCTTCATCTAGCTTCACTAAATTAGTATGTGAATTCAAACATTTGTCTTTCGATATTTCTTTCCCAATGATGGGAACTATGTGAGTAAAGACCACTAGCAAGAGGAGGAGGAAATGCTAGCCAAAGAAAATGTCACTTGTAAGTCATGCTGACACTAAGCCTTATGGGGGTATAATAGAAACTATTGGAGACCTTCCATCTATACCTCAAAGGCCTAAGGACACATTTGAGTTCTTCCCTCATGTGTAATTATCTGTAATTATTGCCCCAAGTTTTTCAAACTCTGCCACCATATTCTTTGTGCATTGCAGTAGAATCCTTGCCATGCTATTGGTGAATTGATCTTCAATGATATATGTACTCACAAACAGGAAAGATAGACTCACTGTGGAAGTTCATAGAGGGGTGGGGACTGAAGGGAGAAAATCTCTTGCTAATCTCATACATAAAATGAGAGACACAGTCTTATTAAAAAAAAAAAAAAGGACTTAAAGAGTTTACACTTAGGAATATCAGATCACAGTCACCAAACCATGCAAAGACTATACTGAAGATGTGTGTGCATGCTTGTGGGTGTATGTGTGTGTCCCACAAGATTGACTTAGATTTTCTACTCAAAAACCAAAAATTTCAACACACTGAATATTTATGAGACCATAAAAGAAAATTAGTAGTTAAAAAAGGAAGCCACTACAAAGGAAAGAGTTTGTCATTCACTCTGGAGAAGTCCGTGATGATCTCTCTTTTAAATGATTCACTATGAAAATAAAAGATGTTCAAAATGCATCAACAGAATATGTGAGCAGGATTAAAGGCAAATTTAAAAAAACAGCTTTAATAAAAAAGAAGTCTTGCCATTTGCAACAACAATGGATGGAGCTAGCGAGTATATGCTAAGCAAAATAAGTCAGAGAAAGACACATACTATATGATTTCACTCATATGTGGAATTTAAGAAACAAAACAAGTGAGCAAAAGGGAAAAATTAAGAAAGAGGGGGGCACCTGGGTGGCTCAGTTGGTTGAGCATCCGACTCTTGATTTTGGATTGGGTCATGATCTCAGGGCTCAGGTCATGATCTCAAAGTTGTGAGATCGAGCCCCGTGACAGGATCTGTGTTCAGCAGGGAGTCTGCTTAAGATTCTCACTCTCCCTCTCCCTCTGCTCCTTCCCCTGCTCATGCATGTACGCACTCTCTCTCAAATAAATAAATAAACCTTTTTAAAAAATAAGAGAGCGAGAGAGACAAACCAAGAAACAGACTCTTAACTCTAGGGAACACACTGATGGTTACCAGAGGGGAGGTAGGTGGGGGGATGGGTGCAACAGGTGATGGGGATTAAGGAGGGCATTTGTGATGAGCACTGGGTGTTGTTTCGAAGTGTTGAAGCACTGTTTTGTACACGTGAAACTGATATCACACTGTATGTTAACTACACTAGAATTAAAATTAAAGCTTAAAAAATTAAAAATGTAAAAAATCGCTTTATTCTCTTTTCAGGGCTGTCAGTCAAAAGTATATCTGTGGTACCGGGAAAAGAATGACCTCTCTAGTCATCTTATATAACTCATAATCCTAATGAGAAGAAACATGATGATTCGTAAGCACAAAATATTGACACATGATGGGAAGCTGTCTTTGGTGAAAAAGTACTTCCAGTTAGATAAGAACTGAAATTCTTGTAAAAGAGAGAAAAGCGTTACAGCCTTTCTTCCCAGTATCCAAGTTGACTCTGTGTGCTAAAATCTAAGGAAAACAACCAAAACGACTCACCTGAGTGTGTGCAGTATAGTCTGAGAGGAAAAATTACCTAGACGGAAATACACGAAAGTATGAATTTATAACAAATGCCTTTGGGTAGGTCAACTTTCTGCAGTTTCCATATTTTTTATAATGAGCACATACTGAGTTTATAATCAGAAAAAAAGACTGCACATCTTCAAAATGGTAAGACAAATAATAGAGATAAATTCTTTAAATTGTTTTCCCTATTTGCCATGTAGGTAAATGAGGTCAGCTTCTACCCTGAGACTCTCCTGTGAAACACTCTTTTTCCAGTGTCACAAAAATTGCTGCTTCTCATCCTTTTAAAACCCATATGACTTGTCAAACCAAGAAGTAGTTTCCCCATTTTAACTTTAAAAATGTCTAAAATACCCTTTGCATATAGAGTTATTAGTCAAAGCTTAAAATTACAATGGGTTTCCTGCTTTAGCTCGATTTCATATGGAACCTGGAACCAATAAAGGAGGCGTTAATAGATAAAAGGTTTTTCCTCTAGATACCAATTGTGTTACATCGATTATAATGTAAAATTCAAGTGTATAGAAATTCACTTGACAGCTACTAAACAAGACAGCATGAACAAGAGTAATCTAATATGTACTAATTTTAGTGGAGAAAATAAATGTTTGTGGGAGGGGGTTTAAAGTGGCATTTAAATGTAAGTAGTATTGTAAGTACTATTTCACTGTGAGTTCCCACTGTGCTTCATACAAAGCTCGGCACACAGCGAACAGTCAAGTGGTTGAGTACAAAGAACACTGGATTAGAAGTCAAGAGGCCTAGATTCTCGCTCTAGCTTCACCACTATGTAATTAGCTAAATTATAATCCAGCATTTTATCCATTCCCTCATCAGTAAAACAGGAATTGAATCTACCTCACCTGCATCAGAGGCCTGGGTGAAGATAATGACAGCATGAATGCAAAGGAACATTTTATTGAAATTATAAAGCATTTTTCGGTTGACTAATTTACCCCTTTTATATAATCCTGATAGGCAAAGAAACACTTTATTATAGAATGGCATCTCATTATCATGAAATTCCCCCAAGACCCAACAAAAATCAAATTCTGCCTGCTTCTGGAAATAAATTTCAGGACATGAAACAGCAGGGTATTAATAAAGCATCAAAGATATTTGAAGGGCTGCTCTCCAAGTTATTTGAAATTCCTATTTAAAATTGGAGGGGGAGACGAACCATGAGAGACTATGGACTCTGAGAAACAAACTGAGGGTTCTAGAGGGGAGGGGTGTGGGGGGATGGGTTAGCCTGGTGATGGGTATTAAAGAGGGCACGTATTGAATGGAGCACTGGGTATTACACACAAACAATGAATCATGGAACACTACATCAAAAACTAATGATGTAATGTATGGTGATTAACATAACATAATAAAATTTAAAAAATAAAATCTCATTTAATCCAAAAAATATGTATCAGTTTTAAAATTCCCTCTTCTCAGAATTAAGCCACAGTCATTTAGAGTTTTGACAACTGGCACACACACAGAACCAAGCAAGAGCTTTGTTTCTTTTACCAGACTCCCATGGCAGAAAGATAGCACCTCCCTTGCCTTATAGAAGAGTGGGGCTGGAAAATCCTAAATAATTCATTTTCATTTCTACCTGGAGTGACAAAAGGACAGTGCAAGAATTAAGAGAGACATCAGGACACTGAAAAGACTTATAGACTGATGGTCAAGTTAGGTCAGTGGTGCCAAAGGCTTGAACATGCTCAGAATGTAACAAACCACACAAAGTTGACTCACTTTACACTAGGGATCAGTAAATTTTTTCTGTAAAGAGCCAGAGAATAAATATTTAAGGCCCAATGGGCCATGTGGCAATTGGCTCAACTATTTAACTCTGTTATTGAAGTATGACCACAGCCATAGGCAAAACATAAAGAAATATGCCAATAAAACTTTATTTATGGATGTTGAAATTTGATTTCATATTATTTTCCTACATTATGAAAATGTTCTTACATTATGAAAATTTTTTCTTCTTTTGATTTTTTCAAACTTTCAAAAAAATTTTTTTAAGATTTTATTTATTTGAGAGAGAGAGAGAGAATGAGAGAGACAGCATGAGAGGGGGGAGGGTCAGAGGGAGAAGCAGACTCCCCACCGAGCAGGGAGCCTGATACGGGACTCAATCCTGGGACTCCAGGATGATGACCTGAGCTGAAGGCAGTCGCTTAACCGACTGAGCCACCCAGGTGCCCCCAAAATTATTTTTCTTTTGATTTCATTTAAAAATATTAAAGCCATTCTTAGCACGTGAGCTGTAGAGAAACAGGCCACTCACTGGATTTGGCCCACAGACTGTAGTTTGCTGACATGTTTTAGACAAAGAATTAGCATGAATTTAGGCCAGGCTTACCAAAAACAGATTCTAAGGCAAGAATTAGCATATAAGTAATTGCTTAAGGAAGTTCTGCCATAGGAAACCAGTCAAGGAGAGGAGGCGGCAAGAAACAGGAAAGAAAGAGAAAGTGTGACAGTCAGCCCTCAAGACAGTCCCCAGTGGCTCCCACCACCTGGTATGTATGTATGCCCTTGTGTGGGCCTCTCCTGTAGTGTACCAGGCTTGGTTTCCATGTGCAACAGAACACGACAGAGGTGATTGTACATCATTCCCAAGATTAACTCATAAAAGACTGACCGCCAATTTTGTCTTGGGTGTGCTCATGCTCTCTCACTCGCTCTCTCTTTCTCTCACTAGCTCTGAAAGGATCCAGCTGCCATGTCTTGAAGGCACTCAAGCAGCCCTGCTTAAAGGCACACATGGCAAGGATTTGAGGTCTCCAGCCAATAGCCATGTCAATGACCCTGGAAGCAGATTCTCCAGCTTCAGATCCTCAGAAACTGTGCGTTAAGACACTCCTGCTGTGGCCAGAAAGGACTGGCATGATATATTCAGAGCACTAAACGAGAAAAATATGCAGCCAAGAATACTATATCCAGCTAGGCTGTCATTGAAAATAGAAGGAAAGATAAAAAGCTTCCAGGACAAACAAAAACTAAAGGAATTTGCAAACACAAAACCATCCCTACAAGAAATATTGAAAGGGGTCCTCTAAGCAAACACAGAGCCTAAAAGCAACATAGACCAGAAAGGAACACAGACAATATACAGTAACAGTCACCTTACAGGCAATACAATGGCACTAAATTCATATCTTTCAATAGTTACCCTGAATGTAAATGGGCTAAATGCCCCAATCAAAAGACACAGGCTATCAGATTGGATTAAAAAACAAGACCCATCGATATGCTGTCTGCAACAGACTCATTTTAGACCCAAAGACAGCCCCAGATTGAAAGTGAGGGGGTGGAAAACCATTTACCATGCTAATGGACACCGAAAGAAAGCTGGGGTGGCAATCCTTATAGCAGACAAATTAGATTTTAAACCAAAGACTCTAATAAGAGATGAGGAAGGACACTATATCCTACTTAAAGGGCCTATCCAACAAGAAGACCTAACAATTGTAAATATCTATGCCCCTAACATGGGAGCAGCCAATTATATAAGGCAATTAATAACAAAAGCAAAGAAACACATCGACAACAATACAATAATAGTGGGGGACTTTAACACCCCCCCTCACTGAAATGGACAGATCATCTAAGCAAAAGATCAACAAGGAAATAAAGACTTTAAATGACACACTGGACCAAATGGACTTCACAGACATATTCAGAACATTCCATCCCAAAGCAACGGAATACACATTCTTCTCTAGTGCTCATGGAACATTCAAACAGAAGAGATGACATCCTAGGTCACAAATCAGGTCTTAACTTGTACCAAAAGACTGGGATCATTCCCTGCCTATTTTCAGACCACAATGCTTTGAAACTAGAACTCAATCACAAGAGGAAAGTCGGAAAGAACTCAAATACATGGAGGCTAAAGAATGAATGGGTCAACCAGGAAATTAAAGAAGAATTTTAAAAATTCATGAAAACCAATGAAAATGAAAACACAATTGTTCAAAATCTTTGCGATGCAGCAAAGGCAGTCCTAAGAGGAAAGTCTATAGCAATACAAGCCTTTTTCAAGAAACAAGAAAGGTCTCAAGTACACAACCTAACCCTACAGCTAAAGGAGCTGGAGAAAGAACAGCAAATAAAGCCTAAACCCAGCAGGAGAAGAGAAATAATAAAGATCAGAGCAGAAATCCACGAAATAGAAACCAAAAGAACAGTAGAACAGATCAACGAAACTAGGAGCTGGTTCTTTGAAAGAATTAACAAGATTGATAAACCCCTGGCCAGACTTACCAAAAAGAAAAGAGAAATGACCCAAATCAACAAAGTCATGAATGAAAGAGGAGAGATCACAACCAACACCAAAGAAATACAAACAATTATAAGAACGTATTATGAGCAACTCTATGCCAGCAAATTAGATAACCTGGAAGAAATGGATGCATTCCTAGAGATGTATCAACTACCAAAACTGAACCAGGAAGAAATAGAAAACCTGAACAGACCTAGAACCACTAAGGAAATGGAAGCAGTCATCAAAAATCTCCCAACAAACAAAAGCCCAGGGCCAGATGGCTTCCCAGGGGAATTCTACCAAACATTTCAAGAAGAATTAATACCTATTCTTCTGAAACTGTTCCAAAAAATAGAAATGGAAGGAAAACTTCCAAACTCATTTTATGAGGCCACCATTACCTTGATCCCAAAACCAGACAAAGACCCCATCAAAAAGGAGAATTACAGACCAATATCCTTGATGAACATGGATGCAAAAATTCTCACCAAAATACTAGCCAATAGGATCCAACAGTACATTAAAAGGATTATTCACCACGACCAAGTGGGATTTATCCCTGGGCTGCAAGGTTGGTTCAACATCCACAAATCAATCAACATGATACAATACATTAACAAAAGAAAGAACAAGAATCATATGATCATCTCAATAGATGCAGAAAAAACATTTGACAAAGTACAACATCCTTTCTTGATCAAAACTCTTCAGAGTATAGGGATAGAGGGTACATACCTCAATATCATAAAAGCCATCTATGAAAATCCCACAGCGAATATCATTCTCAATGGGGAAAAACTGAGAGCTTTCCCGCTAAGGTCAGGAATGCGGCAGGGATGTCCACTATCACCACTGCTATTCAACATAGTATTGGAAGTCCTAGCCACAGCAATCAGGCAACAAAAAGAAATCAAAGGCATCCAAATCGCCAAAGAAGTCAAACTCTCACTCTTTACAGATGATATGATACTTTATGTGGAAAACCTAAAAGACTCCACCCCAAAACTGATAGAACTCATATAGGAATTCAGGAAAGGGGCAGGATATAAAATCAATGCACAGAAATCAGTGGCATTCCTATACACCAACAACAAGACAAAAGAAAGAAATTAAGGAGTCGATCCCATTTACAATTGCACCCAAAACCATAAGATACCTAGGCATAAATCTAACCAAAGAGGCAAAGAATCTGTATTCAGAAAACTATAAAATACTCATGAAACAAATTGAGGAAGACACAAAGAAATGGAAAAACGTTCCATGCTCATGGATTGGAAGAATAAATATTGTGAAGATGTCAATGCTACCTAGAGCAATCTACACATTCAATGCAATCCCCATCAAAATACCATCCACATTTTCAAAGAAATGGAACAAATAATCCTAAAATTTGTATGGAACCAGAAAAGACCCCGAATAGCCAGAGGAATGTTGAAAAAGAAAAGCAAAGCTGGCGGCATCACAATTCCGGACTTCAAGCTCTATTACAAATCTGTCATCATCAAGACAGTATGGTACTGGCACAAAAACAGACACATAGATCAGTGGAACAGAATAGAGAGCCCAGAAATGGACCCTCAACTCTATGGTCAACTAATCTTTGACAAAGCAGGAAAAAATGTCCAATGGAAAAAAGACAGTCTCTTCAACACATGGTGTTGGGAAAATTGGACAGCCACATGCAGAATTAAACTGGACCATTTCCTTACACCACACACAAAAGTAGACTCAAAATGGTTGAAAGACCTAAATGTGAGACAGGAGTCCATCAAAATCCTAAAGGAGAACACAGGCAGCAACCTCCTTGACCTCAGCTGCAGCAACTTCTTCCTAGAAATGTCGCCAAAGGCAAGGGAAGCAAGGGCAAAAATGAACTATTGGGACTTCATCAAGATAAAAAGCTTTTGCACAGCAAAGGAAACAGTCAACAAAACCAAAAGACAACCAACAGAATGGGAGAAGATATTTGCAAATGACATATCAGATAAAGGGCTAATATTCAAAATGTATAAAGAACTGATCAAACTCAACACCCAAAGAACAAATAATCCAATCAAGAAATGGGCAGAAGACATGAACAGACATTTCTGCAAAGAAGACATCCAAATGGCCAACGGACACATGAAAAAGTGTTCAACATCGCTCGGCATCAGGGAAACCCAAATCAAAACCTCAATAAGGTACCACCTCACACCAGTCAGAATGGCTAAAATTAACAAGTCAGGAAACGACAGATGTTGGCGGGGATGCGGAGAAAGGGGAACCCTCCTACACTGTTGGTGGGAATGCAAGCTGGTGCAGCCACTCTGGAAAACAGTATGGAGGTTTCTCAAAAAGTTGAAAATAGAGCTACCATACAATCCAGCAATTGCACTACTGGGTATTTACCCCATAGATACAAAAGTAGGGATCCAAAGGGGTACATGCACCCCGATGTTTACAGCTGCAATGTCCACAATAGCCAAAGTGTGGAAAGAGCCAAGATGTCCATTGACAGATGAATGGATAAAGAAGATGTGGTATATATATCCAATGGAATATTATGCAGCCATCAAAAGGAATGAGTTCGTGCCATTTGCACAGACGTGTATGGAACTGGAGGGTGTTATGCTGAGTGAAATAAGTAAATCAGAGAAAGACATGTATCATATGACCTCACTGATATGAGGAATTCTTAATCTCAGGAAACAAACTGAGGGTTGCTGGAGTGGTGGGGGGTGGGAGGGATGGGGTGGCTGGTTGATGGACATTGGGGAGGGTATGTGCTATGGTGAGCACTGTGAATTGTGCAAGACTGTTGAATCACAGATCTGTACCTCTGAAACAAATAATGCAATATATGTTAAGAAAAAAAAAAGAAGAAGATAGTAGGAGGGGACGAATGAAGGGGGGGAAATCGGAAGGGGAGACGAACCATGAGAGATGATGGATGGACTCTGAAAAACAAACTGAGGGTTGTAGAGGGGAGGGGGGTGGGAGGATGGGTTAGCCTGGCGATGGGTATTAAAGAGGGCACGTTCTGCATGGAGCACTGGGTGTTATGCACAAACAATGAATCATGGAACACTACATCAAAAACTAATGATGTAATGTATGTGATTAACATAACAATAAAAAAGTAAAAAAAAAAAAGACACTCCTGCTGTTTTAAGGTAAATTTTGCAGTGACCTGTCACAGAGTAATCCAAATTCCAAGGATTCCAAGGGCAAACAAGGAAGTGGTCTCCGGCCCAGTTCCACAGAGTGTCCCCTCAGCCTGATCCTGCAGAGTGGGGGTGGGGGGCTCTGGGGTTTAAGTTCCTCCTGAGTTACCCTGACCAGAGAGATAAGGGGAGCTGGACTTTTCACACTCTAGCCCTCATCAGCTGAGAGCCACCCCCAGGGAACACAAATCCCTAGGCCATTCTCTCTCTACATGTGAGGGGCAAGAATGAGGGCAGGCTGCAGAGAATGAGCCACAAGCACTGGTGGTTGGAAGTCAAATGTTTAAAAAAAACCTCTTTAGATCTGGATACAGCACTGACATTATCCACTATAGGCCGTTTTTTTGAAGTTGAGATACAACTGACATCTAACATTGTGTAAGTTTAGGTGTGTGACATGTTGATCTGACACATTTGTATACTGCAATATGATTACCACTGTGGAGTTAACTCACGCCTCTATCACATCACACAATTATCATTTCTTTTTTGTGGTGCAAACAATTAAGATCTAGCCTCTTGGCAACTTTGAAATTTATATTACAGTATTTCTGTCTATAATCATTGTGCTGTGCCTTAGCTCTCCAGGACTTAAGTATCTACTGGTTGCAAGTTCGTACACTTAAACACCATCTCCTCAACTCCCCTACCCCGCCCCCCAGCCCCTGGTAGCTACCATTCTACTCTCTGTTTCTGAGTTTGGCTTTTTTAGATTCCACACATGAGTGAGATTATACAGTACTTGTCTTTCTCTGTCTGATTTATCTCATTTACCATAATGTACTATAGGATATTTTTATGAGTCTGTCAAATGTACAGATACATGTTTAAACCTGAATTTGAGTGTGCAGGTTTGCAACATGCTGTAAATGAATTAACTTACCAACAAGACTCAGCATTCTAATTTCACATTCCATACATGTCCCAAAGACAAGTTGAACATTAAGAATGCTCACCAGGAAAATCAGATATTGCTGCCTTTAGATAACCCAGCATGAAGACGTCAATAAAATCACTTTGCCAGTTATAGATGTTAAAATAAATGATGAAAACCAGTATGAAGCTCTTAGCATGGCCAAAGATATCAACTTCCCCAGGTACACATAGGGTTCTAGCCTCTAAATTCCTGAGTAAACTTAGGACACTATTATAAAGTTTATAATAAATTCTTCAATGAATCAAATAATTCATAAACTAATGACCTGTTCCCCAACGAATACTAAAACTTTTACATCAACCTTGGTATTTTCTAAAGGAAACTACCCTCATCTCTAGATCTTACATATCCTTCCTCATCTCCGCAGGTTATCCCACTTTTCTCCTCAAACTGGACCAAAACAGTCAGCACAAGTATAATCTGGCTAAGCATTGATCCTATCAGAGCCTGGCTTTTTTTTTTTTTTTTTGGCCTGTCACAAGGACAAAATGAAAACAGAATGGACCTAAGCAGGGCCGGACAGCCAAGCCACAACGCTCCCAGCTCATGGCACTGGCCGGTCAAAACTTAGGTCCCCAGGATTCTGCAAAATACACAGAGGATGCTGGAGCACCAGGAACGATGCCAGTTCACACAGACCCCTTGGAGATCTTTTTCCATCCTCAAGCATCACACACACACATGCACGCATGCATGGTACCAGTCGTTTTCCATTTGCCTTCAGATCCCTTTCTTGTGTTCTAGATCACAGAGAGGCTGACTCCTGCAGTTCACTGGCTTTTCTGGCTTGGTTCAGCCAGTGGCAGGCACAGGCACAAGACTGGAGGGTGAGAGAAAGAGAATCCAGGGTACTTCTGCCCCACTGTCTTTTTGCTGCAGGGCGAAACAATGTGTTAATGGCTCCCATTCCACTGGAAAACCCTCCCCTCCTAGCTCCTGCCAGGAGGTGGGAGCTTCTCAGAGACTTTGAAGATCATACTAATTACAGGAAGCATTGTGAGCTTTGGTACTTCTCGCTGAGGTCTCCAACGTTTGTTTCCTTGGCCTCCGGGGGCTAAAGATTTCCTGACCTTCGTTCTCACAGTTTGTCGATATTCATCTAAGCTCTTATTCCTAGAGTAAACCACTGTGTTCCCAAATTATTTAGAATAGCTGTTTTATTGACCAGCAACAGACTAATATGCCATATAAGTAGATTTGAAGGGCATGGTGTCAAAATCTAGCCAGTCTGCCATGTGAAATTTGACGTGTCCTTATATGCCATTCCTCCGTCTCTCAAAGTAACTAACATTATTGAAGCATATACTGTAAATTGTCCAGCTCAGTATCATTCCAACCCTTTCTTAGTTGTATTCTTTTACTATAAAGGCAGGACAGCTAAAACCTCACCTTCTCAGACTCCCTCGCCTCTCGGAGTGACCTTGGGACTCAGTCCTGTGCAATGAAACACAAATAAAAGTCAACTGGTGCTCCTTTTCCTCTTCCTTCTTCCACTTCTCTAGATCTTTGGTAGTGCTCAAAATGAAACAGCCATTGGTTAGGAGGGTAGAGCAGGAGGAGAGGAAGAATTTTATTCCTTGATGGCATCCTCAAGCTGTTTTCTCTCAGACTTCTGAAGCATTAGACAAATAATCCCATTAATTTTTAAACCACAGTTTGTCAGCTTTTCTGGGATTTTCTGCCAAATGCAATCTCTAACTGACACAATTTGTATAGAGAGGAAATTGTGCTTTTTTAAAAAAAAAATCAGATTAGCTTAAATTTATTGAGTCTCAAAATACACTCCCTGCTGGGTAAAAGCTGTGTGTGTCTTCTAATTTCTCCATTGTAATCATTATTTAGAACAATGCGTCTTTACCAAGCATGAAAATAACTTTCTTTTACAGTTGGAGTTTACTTTACAAAAGAGACATGTTGCTAGTAAAGTCAAATGAAAATTTAATTATATTCTAATTTACACCAGAAAAAGTCACTATTTAAAGTAACCTGTTGGTGAACATTTTTACAATGGAAACACTATTTTATCTTAAATCCAAATATTCAGATATCTGACTAGCTTAACATGGGACCTGAATAAAGGACTCTATTTTGTAGCTTTTCATACTGAGCTAAGAATTGCATAGACATATATTTTCTTTTTTTTTTAGCATTTCCTTTTTTTTATTATGTTATGTCAGTCACCATACATTACATCATTAGTTTTTTTTTTAAGATTTTATTTATTTATTTGAGAGAGAGAATGAGATAGAGAGAGAGAGCATGAGAGGGGGGAGGGTCAGAGGGAGAAGCAGACTCCCCGCTGAGCAGGGAGCCCGATGCGGGACTCGATCCCGGGACTCCAGGATCATAACCTGAGCCGAAGGCAGTCGCTTAACCAACTGAGCCACCCAGGTGCCCTACATCATTAGTTTTTGATGTAGTGTTCCATGATTCATTGTTTGCCTATAGCACTCAGTGCTCCATTCAATACGTGCCCTCTTTAATACCCATCACCAGGCTAACCCATCCCCCCGTCCCCTCCCCTCTAGAACCCTCAGTTTGTTTCTCAGAGTCCATAGTCTCTCATGGTTCGTCTCCCCCTCTGAAGATTCCCCCCCTTCATTTTTCCCTTCCTGCTATCTTCTTCTTCTTTTTTTTTTTTTTTAACATATAATGTATTATTTGTTTCAGAGGTACAGGTCTGTGATTCAACAGTCTTACACAATTCACAGCGCTCACCATATAAAGGAATATCACAAAGGTAGGTATCCGTGGGGGTGTCCAAAGTCTACAGCAAAATAAATTGTCCTGCCTGAGAGACTTCTCATGCGAAGAAACAGATGTCGTGTGCTGCTGGATGCCCCCACCTGCCATCAGAGTATGGATTCCTCCCTCCCCTTTGGTTCTGCCATGTCAGTTAACGCAGCGCACAGGGCAGGTACGGAAAGTGCAGATGGGGACACTGCTGTTGGTATCTCAGAAAGAATTCGTCCTCATCCCTCCATCTCCCACTTGCTGGGCATTCATCTCTCTTCTTGATAAGCCAGCAACCTACTCCTTGATAACATCTCTTATACTGAAGACGTGGCACAAAGACAGACGTCCTATCTCACTGAAAGGAAGTTCTTCTCCGCCAGGCCTTACAGGAGAAAAGAAGGAAAAACAAAAGCAAAAGTACCCAGTGATTTCCCCTAATACAAGACTCCGGTCCAGCGCCTATGGTTTCACACTTGGACCACTGCCAACTTCTTTAGCTAGTCTTAAGTCCAGACTCTTCCATGCATTACTTCAGCTATCACATCACTCTAGAGTGAATTTTGCTTAAAAGGCTACATCCATCAACTTCAGTTTATTAAAGGCTTCTGCAGCTCTCTGATCTACCACACCAAACCTCAACTCTTCTACCTCCTTTTCAAAGCTCCTAATGGTATTCCTCCCTCTGACCTAACCACATCTATTTCCCAGGCCAGCCAAACCTACACTGGTCTCTCTTGTATTGTTTTATATGCTTTGGGTTGCAAATAAAAAAAAAAATCCACACAATCCCATTGGCTTTATCAACTGAAGAAGTCTAGAGAGACAGAAGTTTTAAGATTGATTCATTCAGGGGGTGCCTGGGTGGCTCAGTTGGTTAAGCAACTGCCTTCGGCTCAGGTCATGATCCTGGAGTCCCTGGATCGAGTCCCGCATCGGGCTCCCTGCTCGGCAGGGAGTCTGCTTCTCCCTCTGACCCTCCCCCCTCTCATGTGCTCTCTCTCATTCTCTCTCTCTCTCAAATAAATAAATAAAATCTTTAAAAAAAAAAAAAAAAAAGATTGACTCATTCAGTGTCTTCACAACATCATCAAGTACCCTGGTTTCTTCCTCTCCTGTCTCATATCCGAGGCCCCAAAGCCCATCCTCAGCAGGGAGCCTGTCCTCAGGATCACACTCCTGTGCTCAAGGCATCACATGCAAAAATGTCCAGTGCTAGGAGAGAAGGCATTTCTGCCTCTTTTTCTCTTTTCAACAAGAAGAGCTTTTGCAGAAGTCCCCACAATGTCCCCTCATGACACTCTGGCCTCTGTATCACATACCCATGTCAAAACTCGGTGAGAGAAGACGGACCACCATGGCTGTATAAAGGAGCATAAACACCTGAAAAAAAACTGGGTTCTTCTGGCCAGGAAAAAGAGGGAATGGCTATAGAAAAGGCAACCACAACATCTGCAATATCTCACCTTGTTCTTACCCCCTATATAGATCACCCTCATTCCAATGTCTGTGCCTTTGTTCTTGATTTCAACATCTTATGCCTTCTCTCTTCTTTCCCATCTAGACAAATGCTTTCCATTCCTGAAGATCACAGAAAAGTAAGAAAGAGAGTCTGACACTGAGAGATTAAACAGCGAAGGGCACATAGCCAGAAAAAGGCCAAACTGGGATTAAAACCCACAACTTTCTAACCCCAGATCATGTGTGTCTACCCTCTCAGACCCATCTCCTCTGTAAAATCTCCAGTTACCATATCATTTTCTCAATTTTATTTCAAGATGGCAACTTGATGCCATGCAATTAACTTCTTTCTCTCCCAAATTCCTACCATGATAACCAAAGAATTAGAAAATATGAGAAAGTCTGCATCAACCCTGAGAAATATGGAGGGGTGGCATGTTACGTAGATGGGACTGGGTTAAGGACAGGAGTCATCAGTGGGCCAACACATGGGGAATACTGGATAAAATTTCACAGAAGCTTCCAAAGTCAGAGCAGCTCTAAATAGGAATAGGTAAGCTATGGGCCACACGAGAAAGAGAAAACCCAAACACTTCCAGAAGTATACAAGGACTTATATATGAGGCAGAGAGAAACCAGTGGACATCACTATCAGTTTGGTTAGACAAAGGGGCTGAGAAAAGCAAAGGCATTATGCTGGAAAACCGTTAACAAGGACAATCGTGATTGGAAGAATTGGGTCAGGACCCACCATTTGCTACAACAAATGTGGAAGAGAAAATCCTTGACCTAGCAGTTTGCTTTTCTTTTAGGGTTCCCGGGCCCAATTCCAACTTGACTGGGGGGGCTTCACTCCCACACAATATCAAGCAATTCTCAAACAGCAGCAGGAAGTCTGAGAATTCAATTCCATTCTGACACTACCTACTCAGAGACAGCATCAGATCCTACTGGTCAAGCATTCAGTCCTACAAGACTGCCCCCCATCTCCCTCTTCAGATGCCAGTCACAAAGCCCAGCTTGTTATCTGTGCTCCTGACCAACCAGCTACAGATTAGAGTTTCCAATGACCTCCTCCTTAGGTTCAATTAATTTACTGGAACAGCTCACAGAACTATGGGAAACACATTTACCAGTTTTTTAAAGGATAAGATAAAGGATACCATTCAACAGCCAGATGAAGAGATACATAGGGCAAACAAAGGACTTCTGTCCTCGCAGAGCTTGGAGCCCCACTCAACAGCACATTCAAATGTTCATGCAAAACTCTCTGAATAAAGGACCAAAAAGCTGTCCTCTTGAGTTTTT
Organism: Mirounga angustirostris; assembly: GCF_029215605.1. NCBI lineage: Eukaryota > Metazoa > Chordata > Mammalia > Carnivora > Phocidae > Mirounga > Mirounga angustirostris. The sequence continues at coordinate 21,082,185 of NW_026991719.1, read as the reverse complement.
ATGGAGGCTTCAATACACAGTCATGATTGACCAAGTCATTGGCCATTGGCTGATTCAAGCTCCAGCCCCTCTCCCTTCCCCAAAGGTGGGGGTGGAGGTTAGGACTGAGGGTTCCAACCCCTTGATCATATGGTTGATCCTCCTAGTAACCAGCCCCCACCTTGGGTGGGGTCCACAAGTCACTTTCATTAATAACAAGACACCTATTTCACCTTCATGACTCTGAAGCATTTTCAGGAACTGTGGATAAAGACCAAACATATCTGAGAAGTATATTTGGTCATCTGAATGACCAAATATATATTTCTTATATATCATTATGTTCCAGCTTCCCTGCCCCATGTCTGTCTCCTTTGTAAAACATTCTTTCTATTCCTTCCAGTAAAACGAAACCCCCAATTTATCAAAGGAAAACAATAGAAAATATAAGCTTTTCCTTGTGTCTTAGATTAAAACATTTAAACTGGGACACACACATGTCAATCCCAGTAATTGTTAAGCATAGATATCAGGAAGAACAAATAGAAAAATCTTACCAAATGGAGAGAGAGAGCCAAGAGATCAAAATACAAAGACCCTATACATATTTGGAACAAACAAAAAAAAAGTTATAAGGAACTTCTTTTATAAAGTAAAGGAGAACAGTATAAAAATCTATCTTTTGGGTTTATATTAAAATTTGAAATGACATTTTATTTCTAAAAACAGAACCATCTAAGGTCAAGAAAGACTGCTTTCAGATGAAAAAAATACAGTGGAGCTAGGTGGACTACTTCAGAGAACTAAACTAGCGAATTAGAATGAGTTTGAGACATTTTCTCCAAACTCAGAGGAAACTGATAAAAAGATAATTGTCATGGGAAAATGTAGGGGACATGGAGGATAAATCTAGGAGACTACATGTCTTAACTGTAAACCAGATGTCAGCTGGCCCTCTTGCTCCTTGGGGATCTAGGTGTAATTGGTTTGGGCCTTGCTATTTCCATGACCCATGAAAGTCCAATGTAATCCCCTCAATTTCTGTTCAGTAGGGATTTAAGCTCCCAGTGTTCTTGTGGCCCCTATTTCCATATTTTGCCTCTATTTCTTGCCACATCAAACTGGACTCAACTCCTTTCCCAGCTCCACCAGAATTCCACTCACTAGTAGATTAGTACACAGTTGACCCTTGAACACACAGGGCTTAGGGGCACCAACCTCCTTCGCAGTTGAAAATCCACATATAACTTTTGACTCCCCCAAAACTGAACTACGAATAGCCTACTGTTGACCAGAAGCCTTACTGATAACATAAACAGTCAATTAACACATATTTTTGTATATGTATTATATACTGTATTTTTTTTATACCGTATTCTTAACATAATACCTTTTTCTTAAATTTTTCAGTATTTCTAGGCTGTGTGGTTCATCTGTGAGTTTTTTCAAATTGTTGCAAATCTTCAAAAAATTGTTCAATATATTTATTGAAAAAAATCCACAGATAAGTGGACCTGTGCAGTTCAAATCCATGTTGTTCAAGGGTCAACTGTATGGGGTGCCTGGGTGGCTCAGTTGGTTAAGCAACTGCCTTCGGCTCAGGTCATGATCCTGGAGTCCTGGGATTGAGTCCCACATCAGGCTCCCTGCTCAGCGGGGAGTCTGCTTCTCCCTCTGACCCTCCCCCCTATCGTGCTCTCTCTCTCTCTCATTTTCTCTCTCTCTCTCTCAAATAAATAAATTCTTTAAAAAAAATCTTTAAAAAAAAAGGGTCAACTGTATTTGAGACTCATGATCATTTGCCTTTTCAATGCTTTCCACCCCTTTTTCTTTCTCCCACCTCTGTTCCTCACCCCCTTCTTGGAAATTGCCCTCATTCATTTATCATTCATTCATTCAATATCCATTTTGCTAGCAATACAAGACAGGCAAGTCCCTGCCCTCATGGAACTTATATTCCGCCTAAAGATAGAGAAGACAAGTAACAAAGATATAATGTCAGATAATGTATTAGCTGTCCAGGGCTGCCACAACAAATTGCCACAAAAGCTGAAAACAACAGAAATTGATCCTCTCACAGTTCTGGCAGCCAGAAATCTGAAATCAAGAGGTCAGCAAGGCCATGCTCCTTCTGAAGGCTCTAAGGAAGATTCCTTCCTTATTTCTTCTAGCTTTTGGTAGTGGTCAGCAATCCTTCACATTCCTTGCCTTGTGGCAACATAACTACAATCTCTGCCTCCATCTTCACATGGCCTTCTTCCCTGTATGTCTCCTCCATGTTTCTGGATCACTCTCTCTTTATGAGGACACCAGTCATTGGATTTAGGATCTCCACCCTCATCCAGTATGACCTCATCTTAATTTGATTACATCTGCAAAGGTCCTATTTCTAAATAAGGTCTTCATGGGTACCAGAGGTTAGGACTTTGTTATGGGCTGAATTGTCCCCACCCCCTCCCAAATTCACGTTGAAGTCCTAACCCTTAGTACCTCAGAAAGTGACTGTATTTGGAGAAAGGGCCTTTAAAGAGGCAATTAAGTTTAAATGAGGTCCTTGGAGTGGGGCCCTAATCCAACACGACTGGTGCCCTTATAAGAAGAGGGGATTAGGACACAGACACGTGCAAAGGGAAGACCATGGGAAGAAAGAGGAAGAAGAGAGCCATCTACAAGCCAAGGAGAAACTCTTCGGAAGAAACTGACTCTGCCTACACCCTGAGGTTTGATTTCCAGCCTCAAGAACTGTGAGGAAATAAACTTCTGTTGCCTCAGCCCCCAGTCTATGGTATTTATTATGGCAGCCCTAGCAAACTAACAGAGATTTCAACATGTCTTTTGGGGGGACACAATTCAACCCACAACAGGTAGTGATATGTGCTATGAAAACCAATTAAATAAAGGAGTAAGAGAGTGAGAAAGAGGGGTGGGTAGAGGAATTCAGTTCTCCCCATGTCTAATCCCAAAACTGTTCACCCAAAACTATCAAGGTGTGCAGTAGAACAAAGAGCCCTTTATATAACTGGATCTACTTTCCTTAGAAGAGGATTAGAAAAAAAAAAATAACAAAAAGTTCTGTTAAATTACACCAACAATTAATTATTCAGCACTGTCAGGCAGTGTGCCAAACTTTAATTGCATGATCTCATTCGATCCTTATAACAGTCCTAAGCATTGAGTATTGTTATTTTCCTCATTTTACAGATGGGAAAACAGAGGCTGAAGAGGGTCAAATGGCTTGCCCAAGTCCAAAAAGCAGAGCCTAGATCCTCTAAACCCAAAGCCCCCTTCTCAACCACTATGGCACACACTTCCTCTTTAGGTAGAGGTTACAAATGAGGACTTATTGGGCGCCTGGGTGGCTCAGTCGGCTGAGCGACTGCCTTCGGCTCAGGTCATGATCCTGGAGTCCTGGGATCGAGTCCCGCATTGGGCTCCCTGCCGAGCAGGGAGCCTGCTTCTGCCTCTGACCCTCCCCCCTCTCATGTGCTCTCTCTCTCTTTCTCTCTGTCTCAAATAAATAAATAAAATCTTTAAAAAAAACAAAAACAAATGAGGACTTATTATATAGAACTGCTTGGGGGGGTCAATAATGTCTTTCAAATGTAAGAGTTCTGTGTAACTGCATATCAGATATATGTATGGCTTACCACAGCTCTCCCAGTTTTCTGTTTTCAAATATGAAAGAAATTAATGGAAACAGTGTCCCTCCTTATATTAAAAATCAATTTCTTTTAGCCATGGAGAAAGACCCAATGGCCCATGTATTCCCATAGGCCAAGTCTGGGCTCTCCAAAGCCAAGCTCTTTTTCAGACACTCTGCCCTCCTGCGACAGTGATGGCAGACACGAGTGCTCACCATGCACTACGCTCACCCAGCAGCTCTCAATGGAGGCAGATAGCTTCAAAGACAGGATTTCAATTACCAACCCCCTGCCCCCCAAGACACATTTATTAAGCAGCCTATAATGAAAGAGAAACCCTAAAAATGCCGTTCTCCTCGGGGATTTTCAGCCGACTGCATTACTGGGCTGCTGAGGACTGGCGCGGAGCAGGAAACACGGAACTCCCCAGCTCCGCAGGCGCCCCTCAGGAAACGCCAAGCTGGGTCTCCTCAAGGAAGACCGTCACTCCGGGCACAAGGCAAAATTGAAATCCTAGAAAAGACCTGGAAAATGCTCCCACCACCATGAAAAGCAAGAGTCATAACTAAAACAAAGGGAAAGGAAAATTGAGGCCGAGGAGCTCCTGCCGTGAGGGATGGAGCGCCCGTCACAGCTTCTAACTGGAGAGCGGGAGGAGCGATCTCCACTCCCAACCCTGCCCACTGAGTAACATTTATAGCTATTACTTTCTTGCTGTTTGTAGCAAGCCTTTAGAGATGTCTTGAGAATCCATCCAATATAGAAAAGGGCCTGTTGTTTTGGCTTTCCTACCGCTAAGCTATTGATATTTTAGGAGAGTAATTGAACTTCCCGGTACTAACTTGTTTTCTCCATGAACTAGGATCCCCTGAAGATAAGTGAGTTGGCAGGGCATACACGCAAGTAACTATAAATCCAGTGCCTAAATGGCATTTGCGCTTATCAGCCTCTGAAAGAGAAGGAGACAGCCTAGCTGTAAAGCATTTCCTCCAGTTTAAATTTGTCCTGGCCTCATCACACACACACACACACACACACACACACACACACACACACGCACGCATGCACGCATGCACACGCACACATGCACACACATCTTGCAATTTGGCATTTTCTAAGAACGAGGACAAAAAAGCAGATTTATTTTTGCAAACTAACAAGTGATATTTCTCCAAGAGAACTGCCATGATCCATTTGCCTGCACTGAAAAGTTGCTTTCATCCCACACAGTCCAGCTGTTATCCTCAGGTTGCTGAAATAATGAGCAGCATGAAATAAAAGAGTCAAAATCAGCCACCAAGACTCACAACCACATTCAGTCCCCAGGCAAGTAGGAGCCTGGTTGGGAATGGCCAGCACCCCCCTCGCCCCGACAACAGCCCCTGGTCAGCGCAGTCAGGGAACAGCACGGGTCAGCAATGCCTCCAGCACTGGCGGCCAGGAGAGAAGAATAAGTCTTCATCTCACATCTCTCTGATGGTTTCCCTCCTGCCTCTGCTGCCACGTGGCCAGTACAGGAGTTAATGACACAGCGCTTCTTACGGACTCTCCCTGTCACCCAGACAGGGGCCACCCTCCTTATAGCCCCATGCTCAGTTCGCTGGTCACAGTCAGTTCACCGCATTCATTCCGCAAGTGTATCTCGAGCGCCTGGTCTGTGACAGGCCGTGCGCTATCGGTTAGGGCTAACCGCATTATCATCGTCCCTAACCGTGGGGTCCCTGAACCTCAGAGAGCTGGCCTTTGAGTAGGAGAGGTGGCCAGCTAGACAAGCAATGCCAACAACGGGGACCGCGGGAAGCAAGGTAAGGAGGGCTGTGGAAGCACATGCGCAGGGCAGCTAACCTCTTCTACCTGACCGTGGCAGGGGCTTGTGAGAGGAAGTGTGTCTAAACTGACACCTGGAGGGTGAGTACAGATCCTTAGATGAAGGTGCCAGGAGTGTGCCAGGCAGGGGGGATGACATCAGTGACAGTTCAGGGGAGGAGTGCAAATAGGGTGCAGTGACAAGAAGTTCAGTATGTCTGAAGCGTGGGGTGAAAAGGGGCCGTGGCTTAGCACCCTTCCTTCAACAGCTCATTCTCCTACTCCCCACACCGTGTGCTTCCTCATACTTCAGAGTATCCCCAAATGCAACACTCATGACCTCCCCCTCAACTCTCAGAACATGATATCACCCACTGTTTTCTAGATGAAATAGAGGCCACCAGACAGGAACTCCCTCAACTTTCTGACCAAACATGGAAACCTACAGGCATCTGTGCCCATTCTGAGGGCTTTCCTCAACCTGACCCTGTACAGTAGGATTGAGGCCTGCCTTCCATAGGAGGCCAATCCCTTGATGCTTTCTACCCCATTTTCCTCTGCCACACCCCTACCCTGAAACTTACTTTTCAATTATTCCTTCTTTCTCTTATATATCCAACCCTCTCTCTCAAACAGACAATTCCCATAAGGTCTCCAACATGTTCAAATTTCTCCCATTTAAAAAAAATACCTCCTTCTAACACATATCCTCCAAGTAAATAGTGACTTATCTCCATCTTCTGCTTCAAAGCAAAACTTCTCCCAAGAGTTGTCTGTATGTGTAATCTCCATCTGTTCATCTCCTGGTCCTTCGCCAATTCATTCTAATCTGCCTACCACCAGGTGACTCCTACTAATGTCACTAATGATATCCATGTTGCTAAACTCAAAGGGGACATTCTTCACTCTTCAGCTTCTTTGATATCTCAAGAACATGTGACACTATGACCCAATCAGTGTCTAATACTCTCTGTCCATGGCTTCTACGGCACACACCCTTCTCCTGTTTTCTTCTTACTTTTCTGTTCATTCCTTTCAAGTCTCCTTTTCATAGTTTATCCTCTACCAAGCCATTCAATGTCTGGATTCTTCAAAATGTGGTTTTGGGCCCTCTTTTATTCCCAGTTCTCTCGGTGTAAAATCATAACCATGATTTTGATTATCATCTTTATACAGATAGTTCATAAATTTCTGTCTCCGGTCCAAAATTACTGTAGGTTCCAAAGCTGTGTCTACATACAACTACCTACCTGACATTTGGCCTAGCTGTCTCAAGTGCACCTCAAACTCCACCTGTCCAAAACTGAACTCAGAACCTCCCATGCCCTTCCTTCCACACACAAACACATACTCAAACACGGTCCTCCTCAGGTATTTCCTACCTCAGCAAATGGTACCACCATCCATCCATTTTCTAAAAACCAGAATTACAGGAATCATCTTTTACATTTCCCTTTCATTCCCTGCTTTCAACTTATTACTGAATCCAATTAATTCTGCCTCTTACATGTCTCTTGAAACCGTACTTTCCCATCAACTCAGCTACTACCTTCCTAACACAAGCTACCACCATCTGTTAACTAGATTATTACAGTGATCTATGCATTAACCTCACTGCATCCCCTCTTAGCTTGCTCCAGAGATTGATCTTTTCAAAACACAAATCAGGACTTGAAGTGCTGGCCAAGGTGAAATAAGCCTACCACCGTCTTTCTCCCCCAACGATGACAACTAAATAACTCCGGATATAAAAGGCACCCTCCTGAGGACTCTGCAAAGTAAACAACAGCAAGAAAATTTGGGAGAGAAGTCCGAATTTAAACAATCGACCCATACGGTAATGAGTTTCCACATATTTCCCCCTCTTATCTCCCTCAGCTTTGACACCAGTTACAAAACCGTGCAGTGGATCCTTCAGCAAAACCTCTAAGAGAAATTCCATATTCCTGATCAGAGGACCAGGGAAAGGGGTGTTTGTGAGTGGAAGAGTATAGAAGAATTCCTATTTTCTGTTCCTTTTTTCTCTCCTTGCCTTTCTCTGTGGAGAACCCACTATGCATCAGCATGATAGACAGCCAAAACTCCAAGAGAAACTTTCTAGATAAAAGAATAAGAAAAAGAAGTCTATGGGGTGAATACTGTGGAAAAATCTTTGGTTTCTCTGACCCTCCCCCTTCTCTCTCTCTAAGGCAGCAGCACAGGAAATTAAAACTTGAAGAGAAATGCTGTCTTTCTGGCAAATGGCCATGATGAGGGGCATCTGAGATCCACAGGATATGGGAAGAATCCTAGAAAGGAGAGATTCTTTCCCTTAACTTTGGGGAGGGGATCCTTTAACTTTGTGTATAAATTCCTCCTCTGTACATGTGTGGGACTGACCCAAAGCAGCTAAGATGAAGAGGACCTGAACAACATTATCAATCAACTTGACCTAATTAACATTTATAAAGCACTCCACCCAAAAACAGCAGACATTACGGTACATCTCTTAGAAACACCCCTTGACATTTGGTCTAGGCAATGATTTTTCAGATGTGACACCAGAAATACAAGTACAAAAGCAAAAATAAACAAGCAAGACGACATCAAACTAAAAAGTTTCTGCAAAGCAGAAACAATCAACAAAAGAAAGAGGCAACCTACAAAAGGGGAGAAAATATTTATAAAACCATGTATCAGATAAGGGGTTAAAATCCAAAATACATAAGGAACTCCTACAGCTCAAAAGCAAAAAGACAGAATCCGATTTTTAAAATAGGCAGAGGCAGAGGACCTGAAGAGACATCTTTCCAAGGAAGACATACAAATGGCCAGCAGACTCATAAAAAGATGTTCAACAACACTAGTCATTAGGGAACTGCAAGGCAAAACCACAACGAGCTATCATCTCACACCGATTAGGAAAGTTATGACCAAAAAGATAAGACTTAACACGTGCTGGTGAGGATGTGATGAAAAGAGAACCCTTGTGCACTGTTAATGGGAATGTATATTGGTGTAACCACTGTGTAAAACAGTACGGATAGCCCTCAAAAAATTAAAGATAGAACTGCCATATGATCCAACATCCCACTTCGGGGTATATTATCTGCGGGAAATTAAATCACTAACTCAAAGACATATCCGCACCCCCATGTTCACTGCAGCATTAATATTCGAAATAGCAAAGACATGGAAACAACCTAAGTTTCCATGGATGGATGAGTGGATAGAGAAAATGTGGTCTGTATATGCAATGAAAATTATTCATCCATGAAAAGAAGGAAACCCTGCCATTTGCGACAACATGGATGGACCCCGAGGGCATCATGCTAAGTGAAATAAGTCAAACATGGAAAGACCTATACTCTATCTCACTTCTATGTGGAATCTAAAAAAAAAAAGCTGAACTCAAAAACAGAGAGTAGAATGGTGGTTGCCAGGGGCTGGGAAATGGGGAGATGTTGGTCAATGGGAACAAACTTCCAGTTGTAAGATAATAAATAAGTTCTGGGGATCTAATCTACAGCATGGTGACTATTGTTAACTATACTCTGTTATATAGCTGAAAGTTGCTGAGAGGGTAGATCTTAAATGTTCTCACTACAAAAAAAAATAGCAGTTATATGAGGTAATGGATATGTTAACTAACCTTATTACAGTCATCATTTTGCAATATATGTGTATACCAAGTCATCAGTGTGTACACCTTTAATTGGTCCAGTGTTGCACATCAATTATAACTCAGTAAAGCTGCGGGGGGCGGGGAGCAATGACTAAAACAAAATACCTGATAATACCAAGTGCTGATGAGGATGCAAGGCAACCGGAACTCACATATTGCTGGTGAGAAGGCACACAAGGAATAAAAGCATCAACTCTGCCATTTTCTCATGGTTTGCTTAGACTTGCATTCAGAATAGTCTCTTAGTCCTCAGTTTCTTAGTAGAATTTCTTTCAATCTACTGGTCCATTTGGAGGCCAATAGACTAGTTAATATATAATATAGTTAACATATAATCTATAAATCCACTGGACAGGACACAAGTCAACTGAAATACATGAAAGACTAAAAGAACAAATGAGGGAGTCACCATCAAGCCCCTTTGGAATTCTCTCTTCCTCCTGGATCCCCCTTGGCCAAACAGAACTCATAATAATTTCATATGTGAACTGAATGGAGGCATCTATGTCAACTTGTATACTAAATAATAACAAAGTCTAATTTCTTCCTTATTTTATATAAAAAATAAGTAGAAATAGAAACTAAATTTTCATTCCACACCACACTCTATGGTGCCTACATCCCATTATGGAGAAATTCATGAAATATATCACAGCAAATCCATTTAAAGGAACACTTTACAATCAATAAAATAATGTGATAGAAAAATAATTCAAGGGCACCTGGGTGGCTCAGTTGGTTAAGTGACTGCCTTCGGCTCAGGTCATGATCCTGGAGTCCCGGGATCGAGTCCCACATCGGGCTCCTTGCTCAGCAGGGAGTCTGCTTCTCCCTCTGACCCTCCTCCCTCTCATGCTCTCTGTCTCTCATTCTCTCTCTCGCAAATAAATAAAATTTAAAAAAAAAAAAAGAAAGAAAAATAATTCAAAATGGGGAAACACCATATACCATTAGAATGAAAAGCAGTTTACCAACAGTATTTTGCATATTGGTGGGACAGAGGAAATATGTTTGTATATTGGTGAATACAGATAAAGAAAAGTTACTAGAAGCATATATACCAAAATATTAATTTCTACATATCCCTGCATGTTTTCTTTTTTATATTTTCCAAAATGTCTGCAATCATTTTGTAATCTAAGGAAGACATTACTTTTTTACTAAAAAGTATGTCTTATCTTGTTATTTTATAACAAGATTATTATGAAATATGATGACTGTACCATGTTCATTTCATTCATTCATCAAAAGATTGATAGTCCACTCTGTACCACATACTGCTTAAGACCACAGGGAACACAATGATGAGCAGGAACACACTATGTTCCTGCCTTCACGAAGGACAGACAGACAATAATCAATAGATGAAAAACACAGCAACAGTAAGAACTATGAATAGACAGTATACAGTGCTATAAAACTCTAAAAAGGGAAACCTCACCTAGAACAGAGGGGAAAAAAAAGATGCTGCAAGTATTGGTGGATATCCAGACCTCTTTTTTTTTTTTTTAGTTTTTTTTATTATGTTAATCACCATACATTACATCATTAGTTTTTGATGTAGTGTTCCATGATTCGTTGTTTGCATATAACACCCAGTGCTCCATTCAGTACGTGCCCTCCTTAATACCCATCACCAGGTTAACCCATCCCCCACCCCTCCCCTCTAGAACCCTCAGTTTGTTTCTCAGACCTCTTATTTAAAACATTTTAAATGACAGATGGCTGGGTGGCTCAGACAGTTAAGCATCCGACTCTTGATCTCAGCTCAGGTCATGATCTCAGGGTTGTGAGATCGAGCCCCACATAGGGCTCCACACTGGGCATACTGTCTACTTAGGATTCTCTCTCTCCCTCCCCTTTCCCTCTACCCCTCCCCCCTGCTCGTATGTACACACTCACACTCTCACTCTCTCTCTCTCAAATAAATAAATAAATAGACATTTTAAATGAAAATGCTATAATTTTTCATTAAAAACCAAATTGTAATAATCTGTGGATTACATGTGGATTTCTATTAGTCATGTCTCTAGTCCCTTCTATTAGGATGAATAATAAACAGTTGCTTGAACTTCTCAAAGTGTCAGATAATGATCGACCTGATGATGGAGTCCTTTGGCAAAATCAAATTATTTTAAAACAATTTTTTACTCCCTCTTGTGGTCTTTCCAAAAACAAACAAAAAAGGTAAAAATCAAAAGTAAACCTTTAATCTAATCATAAGAAATTATGAGAAGACAAAAATTCTAGCACAGAAATTCCAGTGAGCCAATCCCTAGAGAGATGGGTCCCCTTTACTGTGTTTCCTTGGTTACCACTAAAAATTGGTGAAAGATATTTGAGAACAGTCAGATTTAATGTGAAAGATGTGACAAGACAAGATGGAACTGACTTCAGATAGAGTTAGATGGACACTGTCAATTTCATGGTCCTGCCTTCCCAATTTATACTTTTCACCAATGTGTAAATAACTTAAAAAAAAGATGCACAAAAATTTGGCTTCTATATGGCACTCTCAAAAAATGCTAGACAACTATAAATTAATACAGATTATCACCTCATCTGGTTTTCTAATATTGCTCTCCTAAAGCATTTTAGAGGGTCAGTGATTTTTCAATTCCTTAAATCATTTCTGCCAACATTGTTGCTTGCAATAAATAGCTAGAAGCCTAAATCTGCCATGTTCTTTTCCTTGATGAAAATGTAAATCTTCCCAAACATATTGATTTTATTTTATTATTTTTTTTTTGTAAAAACAGAGCATACTGTCCAGTATTTTGCAAGGCTCTAAGTCACACTGTATGATGGGAATTTTAAAGAGAGATGCCACCACTTTGTCCACCATCATCATCATCTCTCCCCTCTGGAGAAGTGAAATGGTCCTGGGCAATGCACCAGATCACAACTGCGATACACACCAAAGGTACTGGCCATTCTTTTAAGAAGACTTCATGATTAGAAGCCCATGTGACAGACAGCACTGTGACACCGTGGACGATTGAGCTGCTGAATTTGGGGGCAGAAATGAATGTTGATTAGTGTCTGTTGCCTCTTTGGGTAAAGAAAGATGATGCCAAGGCAATTCTTTTTCCTGCCTTTCCCAGAAAGATGAGAGAAAAGGCAGAGTGTCATAGTTAACAACTCTCTCAGCTCCATTACTGCTGGCCTAGCATCTGAGAGAGGTAAATGATTTCACTGATTAGAAAATGAATCTTGAAAATGCAAGAGCTGCACAGAATACTGGTCCAGAACTGTACAGGTATTTGAATGAATGCTGGAGAATAAATTCATTTAAAATTACCAACCACAAAAATGTACTACTAAAGATGCACATTTTGGTCCAATGATCATCCTTGATAATATCATTAAATACTCTTTTGTGGTACTAAATTCACGAATAGTTAGGATATTTCAATATGCACATTATTAAAAATTAGAAATCTAAGGCACCTGGGTGGCTCAGTCGGTTAGGTGTCTGCCTTTGGCTCGGGTCATGATCCTGGAGTCCTGGTATCAAGCCCCGCATCAAGGTTCCCTGCTCAGCAGGGAGTCTGCTTCTCCCTCTGCCCCTCACCCTGCTTGTGTTTTGTCTCTCTCTCTCTCTCTCTCTCTCAAATAAATAAATAAAATCTTTAAAAAGAATTAGAAATTGAGCTCAATCCATAGGGATAGATATGCCTTATTTCTACAAATGAGCCCCTTTTTGGGGGTGGAGAAAGTCATATCTTAATAGTGTAACAAAGAAGCTGTAAGAGTGAAATGTTGATAGTGATGGTCATACTGACATTTCTATAATACATTGGATGTGATAATATGAGGAATTAGTTGCTCCCTAGGTATAAGGTAGACATTTTGAGAAGTGCATTAACTTGTTCCGGCTACTAGTGTACCATTTAGTAAATTGTATCTCCAGGGCATTAAATAGCATCATAATGGTCAGGAACAAAGTTGGGAAAATGGGAAATGCATTATCTGCTGTGCTGAGTAGTTCATTCACCCCATGAAATCTGGCCGAACGATCATTTAATCCAGTATATTGAGAATGTCTAATCTGGTACGCGAAATGTATGCAGTATATACCTCTGTCTTTGGTGCACTGAGACAAAAATTCTATTTGGTAATTCTATTTGGTAAGACATTTCTACATATAACACCCAGGAAGGACATTAAATCACAAAGGCTGAACAAGAAATGGTTAGAACTCATGCATTTTGTTTCCATCCCCTCTCTATCAGTCATTCCTTTTGTCTTCCTACTTCTTTATGGAGGAAGCGACAAGATTACTTCCTCAGGATTCTTTCCTCACTCAGGGAGGACCTAGCCCCACAGGCTGACCCAGGTATAAACATCACCCAACAGACACGGCCACGAAGAAAAGTCCTGGGCTACCAGTTACAGCTGTGCTGCTTGCCTTAATCAAAGTTATTACATATCCACTGAGACATGCCAAACCAGACTTCTTGCATGGTTTATAGGTCAAATAATATCAAAGAAAGACAAAATAGAACTCAGGTGAATAAAAAAGAAGATAAAAGGAGTAAGATCACAAATACCAAAAAATTTATTTATATATATATGACAGGCTTGATGCTGAAGTTACACTGATGGCCAAGGCTAGAAATTCAGATAAGAAAATCAAGGCTAGCCATGGAGTTGTAGAGTCAGAATTCTAATACAAGAAAGGGCCTCAAGGAGTTTCTTTTTTTTTTTAAGATTTTATTTATTTGAGAGAGAGAACGTGAGGGGGTGGGGATAGGGAGAGGCAGAGGGAGAAGGAGACTCCCTGCTGAGCAGGGAGCCCAATGCTGGACTCAGGCCCAGGACCCCAGGATCATGACCTGAGCCGAAGGCAGATGCTTAACTGACTGAGCCACCCAGGCGCCCCAGAAGTTTCTTTTTTCAATCCCATTACTTATCAAACAAAGAAGCTGAGGCCCAGAGGAGCAAATAATTTATTCAAAGTCATATGGATCACTAGTTACAGGGATAGGACTAGAAACGCATATTAGCTCTGTCTTTTCCTCTTTAGCATTAAACAATGGCAGTGAAATGCATAAATTGAGGAAATTGCTTCCTGGTCCTAAAGAAGCTGAACTGTTCTTTTGACAGAGTTTGAAGACCTTAGACTCCTTCAAGGACACTATACTGTATTTAAAAAAAAAAAAAAGTCCATAACACATCTCTATTTATACATAATCTTTAAAACACAATTCCAATTAGTAAATTCCCTGAAATGCAAACTCAAGTGCTGTGTGGGACAATGCAGTTTTATGACTCTGTTACCATACTGTGTATTTAGCCCAGGAAACAAACAAAACAATACTGTTCTGTGAACAGAGCCACCAGATTGTATTATTTAATACTCCTGATAGATGACAGTCATTTTTGCAAGTGGCATCTGGCCAAGATTGCAGGTCTCCAAGAGTGTCTCAACTGCGCTCAATCATTGCATCTCCCTCTATTAAAAAACTGTATTGAGATTTCTAGAACCCACAGCAATCAATCTGCTTGATTAATGAAATTTTTTTTAAGGCTTTTGTTTTCCTGGCACTGGCTCTCAAAAAAATTAGATGCTCATTTCTTCCTCCATTTGTGGTTGCTAGGAAAGAGAGATTTGGTGATAAATATTTATTATCTTCCCATTCCTGTCTCCCTTATGGTGGGGTTATTGTTTTATTCAGTTCCAGAGCTAAAGAAAATGTCTGCCATGTCATTAATAATAAACAAAGCTGTAGTGTGTGTGTAATAATGAATTAAGCTCATCCCAGCCCATCTGTGCATCACCATTCACCGGTATCTTGTCAAATGAAGGTTCTGCAGAATCCACAGGTCCTTGGTCCTCTCATTATGTAAGTAATCTGTGGAAGGAGGTGAGTTAAGTTGTAAAATATTATTATACAAAGTGAGCAACCTCTGCTCCCAAAGAAATGTCTGGCAATGAAGCAAAATTCTAGCTAGGGCTGCCCTGGGGTTGAGTGGGAAGAAAAAAAAAAGGAAAAATCAGCAAGGCTCATTTGATAATGGAGAATCAACGGCGCAGCATCCCTATGGAAATTAGGCAGCTGGAGAGGGGCAAGGATCAGTCTGAACTTGTTCACTTTTTCCATTTCTTGGACATTTTAGAATGGTTTCCTCAATGTGCTGGTGAGCCTTTTCCAAACTGCTTTGTAAAAATTTCACTAACAACATTCTTACACTTTCCCTTCATTAATTGTTCCCTAGTAAACAGCACTGTATTTACTCTTTTCTACCTCTATTCTCTTCTAGAAAAAGGCTGCCACACCTCTTCGACCTGTTGCTAACATAAAGTATCCCCTCAATCCGTGCTTCTCAGACTTTAATGAGCATAAGGACTGCTGAGGAATCTTGGTAAAATGCAGATTCTGATTCAGGAGGTCTGAGCGGGACCTGAGCTTGTGCATTTCTAGCAAGCTCTCGACTGATGCCAGAGCTGCTGCCTGCAGACCTCCCTTCCAGTAGCAAGACCCTAAACAGTCCATCTCCCCCTTTAACACTTCCAAGAGTCAAGCAAAGACAATATATTAAGAAGCCCACATAAACAAAGGCCATCTTAAAGTATGTTATATATTTTAAAATAGACGAATTTGATGTTTTCATCCAGGGTTGCCTCTCAACATGTTGTTTCTCTAAATTATAACACCCCGTGACTGGACGCACAGATAAGCCCCACCAACTAGTCAAGTAAATATCAATGTGCTCTTGTGGATGTTCCTGCTATAAAGGGATTCTTCTACTGTTTGCTGTCAGTAGCCTTCTCCTCAACTACATCATAAGCTCCCAAAACCACAAGAGACATCTACTAGTCTATCTTTACAGCCCCTCCCTTAGCATGTTGTCAAATGCAATGCAACAAATGTTACTGAATACCTACTATATGATCAGCACCTGGCTGAGCACTGGAGGAGATGTTGAAAGGAAGCAGAAAACAACACGCTCCCAAGGAGTTCAGCAGTAAGTGTGTTTTCCCTGAATCACTTCAATATGGCATGGTCAGAAAGCTAGCTAAAGTCAATACTACATAGTCAAGATCGTCATATGGTATAAAGGCAAATATACTCATTTCCAATTCTAATATTTTTTAAAGATTTTTTTAAATTTATTTATTTGACAGAGAGATAGCGAGAGCAGGAACACAAGCAGGGGGAGAGGGAGAGGGAGAAGCAGGCTTCCCGCCTGAGCAGGGAGCCCGATGTGGGGCTTGATCCCAGGACCCTGGGATCATGACCCAAGCTGAAGGCAGACGCTTAATGACTGAGCCACCCACGCACCCCTCCAATTCTAGTATTTTAAATCCAAGTCTTCTCCGATGTGAACTCCATATAACTCTTTTCATTCTTTGGAAACTGTACATAAACTTCAAGACCCATAACTTCTTTGTGAAACCAATGCTCTGTTGTGTCTTTTATATACCACTAAGTGACAGCATTTCAACTGACCAGAGGTAAACAAATGAGAAAAATGGAAATAACAACAAAAGGTATTCTTAATTCCTGAGAAGATTTGACAGCTCTAATATGAATGAATTCTACACCACTGGAGTGGAAAGCTTTCACAAACAATCAAAAGAAAGATGTTTTCTCCTACTTGGTACTTAGCAGTCCAGTCACAGCGAGGTTAAAAATATAATTTCCATATTCCTTATCTAAGGGGACTCAATCAAGCAAGACTCTTTCAACCCTCATTGGGACAGGAGGGAACAGATGTAAAAACATCTGCCCTGCTTCAAAATGATGAAAACACCACCGTGATATCAAAGACAGCACTGGGTCACTCCACAACTGTCTCCAGTCACAATATGAAAGTGTTTCGTCGACTGTCATTGTGGTGAAAATCAAGAATGGTACAAACTAATGTTTTAATTATCAACCTAAAAACCTAGTTATTGGTCTTCTCTGTTCCATCTCACAGCATTATCACTGGTATCCTTAATTGACACTGCCTTATGTGCCTTTTGGGGGACTGAAAAAATGCTTGAATACTTGACATTTTTGGTGCAGCAACAGTGACATCCAGTGGGTAGCAAGATTAACCCCGAAATTCTGTGTAAACTCAATGAATGAGGGCCAGGATAGCCCAAGAAATGTTTTTGGTTGTTCATGGTCATTTGGTATGAAAACCATACACTTTTAACTCCCTTGGGACAACACTCTACTTAGTTGTTATAGTAGTTAACAGACAAAGCAAAGTTGTACCTCATCTACCGGACCAAGACATTGCTATAGTTTCTTCCCAAGTCAATGCCACTGACTGCAGCAAAAGAAACTGTTAGCCAGAAAAGTCTTATTAAATTAATTTTACAAATAATATCCTTCCCACATTTGCTTAGATTCTCAATTATTTAATTTAAGGTAGTTTACCACCTGAAATGCTTCCAGTTACCAAAAATTTCATAAAATTTAAGTGAAGAAATGTAATTATTATGTTTTCTTTGTGTATATTTGCTTTCCATATATTTTTATGTATACACTTATAAATCTATTTATATAATATATGATATATATTTTAAATACATATATTTAAAATAAATCTGCACCTCTTGTTCACTAGATAGCTAATAGAATTATACAATACAAATACAATGTTCATGGAATTCCAGACTTTATTTTAGTAATCTGTTGCTATCACTACCACCCGCCATTGTACACGTTTCAGTTTTAAGTCATTAAGTGTACTTAGATCTAACTTCTGGCAAATAGACACTACAGAAGCATAACAGTTTTGGAGAAAATAATTGCTCCTTAGGCAGGGTCCCCCGGGGCCTAGTGGAAAGAAGTTAACTACCTAGACCCTGCGAACCTTTCAGAAGAGACATGGATATTGCTGAAATCCCTCTGAAAGTAGAACTACATTTTAAGGTGTTTTGTGGAGGAAAAGAAAGAAACCAGTGAATCTGATCCATTAGGTTCCCTTTGCAAGAAAGAAAACCAGGCTACAAAACAAAGGAGAGTACTTAGCAATTCATCTGTGTATACCCCCCAAAAGTGATCCATCAAAAAAAACAAGATTAGATTCATTGTACAGAAAACAAAATCTATACAGTTTCAAAAGCAGCAGGAAGCACAGAATTCCTGGGCTCTGCTATTAACACAAGAGGTTTCATAAGGCACTGGAATAGGCCCATCAAATCTTTTAGACAAACTAAATGACAGTGTATGATGTACATACCAAAAACTAAAAAAAAAAGCAAAGAAAGTCAGAACAATGCATGGAAACAAAAACATAAGAGGGTCACTCCTAAGACATTTAGCCTGTTAAGCCCAGATTGTCCAACATGGCAGCCAGCAGCTACCCATGGCTACTAAGCCCATGAAACGTGGCCAGTCCAAATTGAGATGTGCTGTAAGTGTAAAGTACATACTGGATTTTGAAGACTTAGTATGAAAAAATAATATAAAATAAGTCCGATAATTTGTATATGATTACATGTTAAAATGATAACACATTGGATGTATTTAGTTAAATAAAATACCAAAATTATTTCACCTGTTCCTTTTGACTTCTTTAATCTGGCTATTAAAAAGATTAAAAGTACATATCTGGTTTGCATTGCATTTCTATTAGACAGTGCTTAGCAAATTTGCAAGAATGAACATGTTACTTCACACAAAAATCTCTATCATCATTTTATATACCATACAATCTTAATGTATTTATCCACTCCTCGACTGTCCTGGCCTTCTCAAATTCACATACATGATTTAATAATATTTTAAGTTAACTATTACATTTTTGGCTACTATCCATTGATCTTACAGGTACAGTGTAAATAGAGAGGCATAATTCACTAGTTAAATTTGCAGATTCTGAAGCCAAACTGGCCAAATTCAAATTTCAGGTCTGTCTCTTAGTACCTGTATAACTATGGGCAAGTTATTCAAACCTTCTTGGTGTCTCATTTTCTTCAAATGTAAAATGAGACTAACAATAGGATTATTGAGGGGATAAAACAAGTTAAAATATTAAATGGGTCCCAACATTTCCCAGCTGTTAGAAAACATTATTAATTATATAGTTGATTTACTCTTCATAATCGACAGCTTAAAAGAGAACCATGAACATCTGATACCTTCAAGTATTCTCGGAACTTTAAAGAAGCATTAACTATCTATGCATTTAACATTCCATCATACTCTTCAAATATGAGCACACAGTAATCTTTCCTAAGGAAATTAGTCACTTACAATATTGGCTATTTCTTCTTTTTTTTCCTTTTTAAGAAAACCTGTAATGTATTTCTGTAATCATGTTTTCTCTCCCCACTACCCAGAATTCAAAGCCCAGTCATTTGGACTCTTCATTCTTCTATCTGCAACTAGAGAGCAGTTTTCTTCTATTCTTTCCCTTCCATTCCTAAAATCTCTCCTTCCTAATCACATCTGCCATTTTTCAGACCTTGTACAAGTTCCATCTCTCCCACAAGGCCTTCTCCATCATGTCAGCCTCCATTAGTCTCCTCCTTAAACTCTCACATTACTGCCCATTAATTCATTCAACTAATGTTTACTGCCCATCTACATCAGAGAGTCAGGCTCTGGGAACACCAAGATAAATGCAACACACATGTATTCCTATCCTCATGGAAATTACAGTCTGAATGGGAAGACAGATACCAAATAAGTCCTCATAAGAGAGATGACTGTCCTAAGATATTAGCCAGGGAGCTAGGAGACTAATTTATTCACATGCCCATGTTTGCTTCCCTAACGAGACTGCAAACCACCATATTTTTATTTCCTTAAAAACACCTCCAGCATCCAGGACAGTATTAACCACATAATAGGAGTATAAATACTGGATGAACAAAAATATAAATAAGATTTTTTTTATTATTCAGACCCTATTTCTTTCATTCACATGATCTACCACGTGACTCCCTAAGGTTCAACTTTTGACCTTTATTATTGTATAGGATGGAAGATAGATCACTCTACTCAGATGACCCAAGCTACATGCCAGCACCCAAACCCACCAACTGTATTATTTACATCTGTTAGCCAAAGTGTTGTGCAAATATAAGATACTGGTATTTCTGGTCCATTCTTGAAACATCTTCACCTCTTCAGAATCCAGCAACTTTCCCCCCAAGGTCCTTTTCTTATATAACTTTTTAAAAATAAGCTGTAACAAAACCCAAACCCAGCAAAAGGAAGAAAATAATGAAGATTAGACCAGAAATAAATGATAGAAAAACTAAACACACGCACATACAAACAATAGAACAGTTCAATGAAACCAAGAGCTGGTTCTTTGAAAAGATCAACAAAATTGATAAACCTCTAGCAAGACACCTTAAGAAAAAAAGGATCTAGGACCCAAATAAACAAAATTACTAATGAAAGAGGAGAAATAACAGCCAACACCACAGAAATACAAACAATTGTAACAGAATATTATGAAAACCTATATGCCAACAAATTGGACAACTTAGAAAAAATGGATAAATTCCTAGAAACATATAACCTCCCAATACTGAAGGAGGAAGAAACAGAAAATTTGAACGGACCAATCACCAGCAATGGAACTGAATCAGTAATAAAAAAAAATAAAAAAACCCCAAAAAAAACAAAAGTCCAGGACCACATGGCTTCACAGGCAAATTCTACCAAACATTTAAAGGAGGGTTAATACTTGTTCTTCTCAAACTATTCCAAAAATTACGAGAGGAAGGAAAACTTCCAAATTCATTTTATGAGGCCACTATCACCTGATCCCAAAACCAGATAAAGACACCACAAAAAAAGAGAACTATAGGCCAATATCTCTCATGAATATAGATGCAGAAATCCTCAACAAAATATTAGCAAACCAAATCTAACAAAAATACTTAAAAAATTATACACCACAATCAAGTGGGATTTATTCCTGGGTTGCAAGGGTGGTTTAATATTCATAAGACAATCAACATATGTCACATTAATAAGAGAAAGGATGAAAACCATATAGTCATTTCAATAGATACAGAAAAAGCATTTGACAAAGTACAACATCCATTCATGATTAAAAAAAAAAAAAAAACCTAAACAAAGTAGGTCTAGAGGGACCATATCTCAATGTAATCAAGGCCTTATATGAAAACCCCACAGCCAACATCATACTCAACAGCGAAAAACTAAGAGCTTTTCCCCTAAGGTCAGGAACAAGACAAGGATGTCCACTCTCATCCCTTCTATTCAGCATAGTACTGGAAGTCCTAGCCACCACAATCAGATAAAATAAAGAAATAAAAGGCATCCAAATTGGTAAGGAAGAAGTGAAACTCTCACTATTTGCAGATGACATGATACTATACGTAGAACACCTGAAAGACTCCACCAAAAAACTACTAGAACTGATAAATGAATTCAGCAAAGTCACAGGATACAAAATCAATGTACAGAAATCTGTTGCATTCCTACATACTAATAAAGAAGCAGCAGAAAGTGAAATTAAGAAAACAATCCCATTTACAGTTGCACAAAAACAATAAAACACCTAGGGATAAACTTAACCAAAGAGGTGAAAGACCTATACTCTGAAAACCACAGAACACCAATGAAAGAAGTGCAAGATGAGGAAAAGAAATGGAAAGACATTCCATGCTCGTAGGATGGAAGGACAAATATTGCTAAAACATCTATACTACCCAAAACAATCTACACATTTAATGCAATCCCTACCAAAATACCAACAGCATTTTTCACAGAACTAGAACAACAATCCTAAAATTTGTGTGGAACCAGAAAAGACCTTGAATAGTCAAAGCAATCTTGAACAAGAAAAACAAAACTGGAGGTATCACAATTCTAGATTTCAAGTTACGTTACAAAGTGGTAGTAATTAAAACAATCTGGTGCTGACATAAAAATAGACACATAGAAGGGTGCCTGGGTGGTTCAGTGGCTCAGCAGGGACTCTGCTTGAGATATGCTTCCTCTCCTTCTGCCCCTCCCTTTCTCTCTCTCTCAAATAAATAAATAAATAAATAAATAAATAAATCTTTAAAAAAATAGACACATAAGGGGCACCTGGGTGGCTCAGTCATTAAGCGTCTGCCTTCGGCTCAGGTCATGATCCTGGGGTCCTGGGATCGAGCCCCGCATTGGGCTCCCTGCTCCACGGGAAGCCTGCTTCTCCCTCTTCCACTCCCCCTGCTTGTGTTCCCTCTCTCGCTGTATCTCCCTCTGTCAAATAAATAAATAAAATCTTTAAAAAAATAGACACATAAATCAATGGAATAAAACAAAAAACCCAGAAATAAACCCACAATTATATGGTCAATTAATCTCTGACAAAGGAATGAATAACCAATGGGAAAAAGTCTCTTCAACAAATGGTGTTGAAGGACGCCTGGGTGGCTCAGTTGGTTAAGCATCTGCCTTTGGCTTAGGTCATGATCCCGGAGTCCTGGGATCAAGTCCCCCATCGGGCTCCTTGCTCAGCAGGGAGTCTACTTCTCCCTCTGCCTGCCACTCCCCCTGCTTGTGCTCTCATTCTCTCTCTCTCTGACAAATAAATTAAATCTTTTAAAAAAATGGTGCTGGGAAAACTGGAGAGCCACATGCAAAAGAATGAAACTGGATGATTTTCTTTCACCATAACAAAAATAAACTCAAAATGGATTAAAGACCTGGGCGCCTGGGTGGCTCAGTTGGTTAAGCAACTGCCTTCGGCTCAGGTCATGATCCTGGAGTCCCTGGATCAAGTCCCACATCGGGCTCCCTGCTCGGCAGGGAGTCTGCTTCTCCCTCTGACCCTCCCCCCTCTCATGTGCTCTCTCTCATTCTCTCTCTCTCAAATAAATAAATAAAATCTTTAAAAAAAATGGATTAAAGACCTAAATGTGAGACATAAAGCCATAAAAATCCTTGAAGAGAGCATAGGCAGTAATCTCCCTGACATTGGCCACAGCAACATTTTTCCAGATATGTCTCCTGAGGCAAGGGAAATAAAAGGAAAAATAAACTATTTGGACTACATCAAAATAAAAATTTGCTGCACAGCAAATGAAACAATCAACAAAACTAAAAGGCAACCTATTGAATGGGAGAAGATATTTGCAAATGACATATCGTATCAAGGGTTAGTATCCAATATATATAAAGAACTGATATAACTCAATACCCAAAAGCAAATAATCCAATTAAAAATGGACAGATGAAGACACATTTCTCACAAGAAGACATACAGATGGTCAACAGACATGAAAAGATGCTCAGTATCACTCGTCAGGGAAATGCAAATCCAAACTACAATGAGCTATCACCTCATACCTGTCAGAATGGCTAAAATCCACAACACAAGAAACAAGTGTTGGCAAGTCTGTAAAGAAAAAGGAACCCTCTTGCACTGTTGGTGGGAATGAAAATTGGTGCAACCGTTGTGGAAAACAGTATGGAATTTACTCAAAAAATTAAAAATATAACTACTCTATGATCCAGCAATTGCACTACTGGGTATTTACCCCCAAAAACTACAAAAACACTAATTGAAAGAGATACATGTACTCCTATATTTATTGTCGCATTATTTACAATAGCCAAATTATGGAAGCAGCCCACATGTCCATCAACAGATGAATGGATAAAGTAATATAATTGGAATATAATAATGGAATATTATTCAGCCATAAAAAAGAAAGAAATCTTGCCATTTGCAATGATGTGGATAGAGCCAGAGAGTATAATGCTAAGTGAAATAAGTCAGTCATAGAAAGACAAACACCATATGATCTCACTCATATGTGGAATTTAAGAAACAAACAGGCAAAGGGGAAAAAAAAGAGAGACAAACCAAGAAACAGACTCTTAACTCTAGAGAACAAACTGATGGTTATCAGACGGGAGGTGGGGGGGATGGGGGAAACCAGTGATGGGGATTAAGGGATGTACTTCTTGTGATGAGCACCGGGTGTTTTATAGAAGTGCTGAATCACTATATTGTACACCTGAAACTAATACTACACTATATGTTAACTATACTGGAATTAAAATGTAAAACTTAATTAAAAAATTAAAAAACAAATACATAACTATGGGAGGAATTACAGGGAAGCAAAGCAAAAAAAAAAAAAAAAAAAGAAAGAAAAAAAGAAAAGAAAGTAAAAGGAAAGAAATGAGATCACCACATGTTCTAAATGCAGGGATAATCATTGTTACACTTTGTGGCACAGCCTGCCAGATCTACCTAAAATGGAGATTTTACCCCCAAATAGGATTATACTACACACTTTAGCTCTGTAAGCAGTTCTTATGGTTAGCACTGTATCTTAAATATGCCATTAATTTTTTTTATTATTATTATGTTCAGTTAACCACTGATTAAATATGCCATTAATTTTTAAGTCAGAAAAGTCAACTCCTTATGCTCCCAGTCCTGTATCATTAAGTAGTCTGCATGTACTTCCGTTGTCATAACCTCATGCCATAAAGAAGGAACACGAATGATGATAGCTCGAGAAGAGTGGTGTCTGGCCTGTTTGCCATAACTGGGGAAGTCAAATTTTAGGTTAAGAAAAAAAAAAATGACTTACCTGTTGGGTTAAACTGAGGAGTGAGAAGAACCTTTATTTACTGTTACCTACTTCTGCCTTTGTTCTAAAGCCTGGGAATCAGCTATTTCATAGCTATGTGTTATCTGTATCAAGAGAGTCTTAAGAAGTATTATCTAAATATGATTTTGTGATGCTGTCATTTGTTTTTATAAATATATGTATTATATCATGTCTTTATTTTACCTGACACCTATCAAAAGGGGGATTATTTGTTAATTCTAAACACTGATTGGATTAGTTTCCTCAGGCTATCGTAACAAAGTACCCCAAGCTGGGTGTCTTAACACAACAGGAAATTATTGTCTCATGGCTCCAGAGGCTGGACGTCTGAAATCAAGGTGTCAAGAGGACCATGCTCTTTTGAAGGCTCTACGGAGGGATCTGTTCCACGCCTTTCTCTTTGCTTCCAGTGTCACCAGCAATCCTTGGCACTGGCTGATTTGAGTTGCATAACTCCAATCCCTGCCTCTATTATCACTTGCTATTCTCCCTCTGTGTCTTCACATTCTCTTCCTTAAAGACGCCTGTGATATTGGATGAAGGGCCCTAATTATATCTGCAGCAACCTTATTTCCAAATAAGGTCACATTCTGAGGAACTGGGGATTAGGACTTCAACACATGTTTTTGAGGGACACAATTCAACCCATAATACTTTCGATGAAGGAATTTTGTTTTTAATTTTTATTTTACAACCTACACTTGTTAGATAAATTACATCCTTCGTTTTTTATGTCTTGCTTTTCAAACATGAAAATAGTAAATCACTTGAATAGGTCTAAACGTCTCAGAACACCATTCCAGAAGTGTTGCTACAACAGCATGATTCATCATCTTTACATAATACATTGGAAAATTATCGTCTATACAGAATGAGTTTGAAAACTAAAAGCCCCATGTATTTGAACCATTTTTCAATGCTGTGTCAGGAACAGATACAGCTCTTGTGTCACTTGGGAGAGTGAACATTTCATAATGCAACTCCTTGTGAATTTGAAATAGATTTTTAAAACATTTTTCCTTCTTTTAGCAGGACTAGATTTTGTTGTTCAAACCCATACTAAAGCATATAAGAAATAAAACATATTTTTTTCTTTTATTTTATGCTCTACTCAGAAACAGTTTCTTGCAAAGAAAAAATGGGAAACCACAACCCTTAAGTAATCAAGATGAGCTCTTGAAGACCAAAACGCTACTAAAGTCTGAAAAGCAGCAAGATCCACCACACTCTGAACAACTTCTAAGTGTATTTGAGCAATCTTTCGAAAAAGTACCTTTACATGTACAGCTGATGATCCTTCCCTGAAAAAGTGACACCCCTATTAAAGAGATACCACTTGAAAAATATAAAAAGCCAGAATAAAAAAAAACCTGTCATATTGCTTCAGAAGGAAGGTCACCATTCCCTTTTCCCAAAAGATAAAGTTTTCTCATGATGGCCTTGGTGATCTGTAAGTGATAATACCAAGTGGTTGAGAAATTCAATCCTAGGGCAGGTCTAACTGGCAAGACTTCATCTTATTGGATTATTTCAATGGGAGATATAATCACTGAGATGTAAATATTCTGCAATAATAACATATCCATTAGCCACTGCCACAATAATGCTGCATAACAAACAGCGACACAAATCTCAGTGGCATTCAACAATAAGCATTTATTTCTTACTCATGCGCCTATAGGGCAGTTGGGTCTTACTGATACAGGCTGGGTTCAGCTGTGATTCAAGGCTATGAGTTAGGTCCAGGTCTGCTCCACGTGCCCCTCTTCCTTCTGGGACAAGAAGCTCCAAAGCATCTTCTTCTTATGGTGAAAGGCAGGAGGTCAAAGGAAGCAAAGTTAATTGTAGAAGCATATTTCAAATCTTTGCTTGCATCATATCCACCAACATCCCATTCACTTACATAAGTCACATGGTGAAAACCAAAGTCAAAGAGCAGGAAAGAAGTCTTTGTCTTCCATGAGGTCATGGAAAAGATAGTGAAGAACAGAGACCAATGATTCAATCTACCACAAATAGCATATAAATTTTATAGTGCTGAACAAGATATACCCTTTTTGGAACACACAGCAAATAAAGACCTATCCCTTGAAAGCACTTTGTCCACCAGAAAACCATGAGATCATGATAGCCTAAGCCATCCTTAATGATTACTTTGTTTAGGCTATGGGTGTTAGAACAACAAACAATTCAATAAAGATTACCATGATGGTAGAGGGGGCGGAGCAAGATGGTGGAGGAGTAGGAGACCTGGATTTCGTCTGGTCTCAGGAATTCAGCTGGATAGGGATCAAACCATTCTGAACACCTATGAACTCAACAGGAGATCGAAGAAAAGAACAGCAACAACACTCTGAACAGAAAAGCGACCACTTTCTGGAAGGTAGGACGTGCGGAGAAGTGAATCTGAGGGGATATTCGGGAGGATAGACGGCGGGAGAGGGGGCCGCCGTCGGCTGCTTCTGGCAAGTGATAGAGCAGTGGAGCACAAAATCGGAACTTTTAGAAGTCAGCTCCGCTGAGGGACGTCATGTGGAACCCTCGTGTGGTCTCAGGACCCTCAGGGTCATGATCAGAAACATGATTTTAAAGATACTAGCTGGGCTTGAAAAAAGCATGGAAGTTATTAGAGAAACCCTTTCTGGAGAAATAAAAGAACTAAAATCTAACAAAGTCGAAATCAAAAAGGCTATTAATGAGGTGCAATCCAAAATGGAGGCTCTAACTGCTAGGATAAATGAGGCAGAAGAGAGAATTAGTGATATAGAAGACCAAATGCTGGAAAATAAAGAAGCTGAGAAAAAGACAGATAAACAACTACTGGATCACAAGGACAGAATTCGAGAGATAAGCGATACCATAAGACGAAACAACATTAGAATAATTGGGATCCCAGAAAAAGAAGGGGGGGGCAGAAGGTATACTGGAGCAAATTATAGCAGAGAACTTCCCTGATTTGGGGAAGGAAACAGGCATCAAAATCCAGGAAGCACAGAGAACCCCTCTCAAAATCAATAAAAATAGGTCAACATCCCAACATCTAATAGTAAAACTTATGAGTCTCAGAGACAAAGAGAAAATCCTGAAAGCAGCTCGGGAAAAGAGATATGTAACCTACAAGGGTAGAAACATTAGATTGGCAACAGACCTATCCACAGAGACCTGGCAGGCCAGAAAGGACTGGCAGGATATATTCAGAGCACTAAACGAGAAAAATATGCAGCCAAGAATACTATATCCAGCTAGGCTGTCATTGAAAATAGAAGGAGAGATAAAAAGCTTCCAGGACAAACAAAAACTAAAGGAATTTGCAAACACAAAACCAGCCCTACAAGAAATCTTGAAGGGGGTCCTCTAAGCAAACACAGAGCCTAAAAGCAACATAGACCAGAAAGGACACAGACAATATACAGTAACAGTCACCTTACAGGCAATACAATGGCACTAAATTCATATCTTTCAATAGTTACCCTGAATGTAAATGGGCTAAATGCCCCAATCAAAAGACACAGGCTATCAGATTGGATTAAAAAACAAGACCCATCGATATGCTGTCTGCAACAGACTCATTTTAGACCCAAAGATACCCCCAGATTGAAAGTGAGGGAGTGGAAAACCATTTACCATGCTAATGGACACCAAAAGAAAGCTGGGGTGGCAATCCTTATAGCAGACAAATTAGATTTTAAACCAAAGACTCTAATAAGAGATGAGGAAGGACACTATATCCTACTTAAAGGGTCTATCCAACAAGAAGATCTAACAGTTGTAAATATCTATTCCCCTAACATAGGAGCAGCCAATTATATAAAGCAAATAATAACAGAAGCAAAGAAACACATTGACAACAATACAATAATAGTGGGGGACTTTAACACCCCCCTCACTGAAATGGACAGATCGTCTAAGCAAAAGATCAACAAGGAAATAAAGACTTTAAATGACACACTGGACCAAATGGACTTCACAGACATATTCAGAACATTCCATCCCAAAGCAACAGAATACACATTCTTCTCTAGTGCTCATGGAACATTCAAACAGAAGAGATGACATCCTAGGTCACAAATCAGGTCTTAACTTGTACCAAAAGACTGGGATCATTCCCTGCCTATTTTCAGACCACAATGCTTTGAAACAGGAACTCAATCACAAGAGGAAAGTCAGAAAGAACTCAAATACATGGAGGCTAAAGAGCATCCTACTAAAGAATGAATGGGTCGACCAGGAAATTAAAGAAGAATTTAAAAAATTCATGAAAACCAATGAAAATGAAAACACAACTGTTCAAAATCTTTGGGATGTATCAAAGGCAGTCCTAAGAGGAAAGTATACAGCAATACAAGACTTTCTCAAGAAACAAGAAAGATCTCAAATACAAAACCTAACTCTATACCTAAAGGAGCTGGAGAAAAAATAGCAAATAAAGCCTAAACCCGGCAGGAGAAGAGAAATAATAAAGATCAGAGCAGAAATCAATGAAATAGAAACCAAAAGAACAGTAGAACAGATCAAGGAAACTAGGAGCTGGTTCTTTGAAAGAATTAACAAGATTGATAAACCCCTGGCCAGACTTCTCAAAAAGAAAAGAGAAATGACCCAAATCAACAAAGTCATGAATGAAAGAGGAGAGATCACAACCAACACCAAAGAAATACAAACAATTATAAGAATTTATTAGGAACAACTATATGCCAGCAAATTAGATAACCTGGAAGAAATGGATGCATTCCTAGAGATGTATCAACTACCAAAACTGAACCAGGAAGAAATAGAAAACCTGAACAGACCTAGAAACACTAAGGAAATGGAAGCAGTCATCAAAAATCTCCCAACAAACAAAAGCCCAGGGCCAGATGGCTTCCCAGGGGAATTCTACCAAACATTTCAAGAAGAATTAATACCTATTCTTCTGAAACTGTTCCAAAAAATAGAAATGGAAGGAAAACTTCCAAACTCATTTTATGAGGCCACCATTACCTTGATCCCAAAACCAGACAAAGACCCCATCAAAAAGGAGAATTACAGACCAATATCCCTGATGAACATGGATGCAAAAATTCTCACCAAAATACTAGCCAATAGGATCCAACAGTACACTAAAAGGATTATTCACCATGACCAAGTGGGATTTATCCCTGGGCTGCAAGGTTGGTTCAACATTCGCAAATCAATCAACATGATACAATACATTAACAAAAGAAAGAACAAGAATCATATGATCCTCTCAATAGATGCAGAAAAAACATTTGACAAAGTACAGCATCCTTTCTTGATCAAAACTCTTCAGAGTATAGGGATAGAGGGTACATACCTCAATATCATAAAAGCCATCTAAGAAAATCCCACAGCGAATATCATTCTCAATGGGGAAAAACTGAGAGCTTTCCCGCTAAGGTCAGGAATGCAGCAGGGATGTCCACTATCACCACTGCTATTCAACATAGTATTGGAAGTCCTAGCCACAGCAATCAGGCAACAAAAAGAAATCAAAGGCAACCGAATCAGCAAGGAAGAAGTCAAACTCTCACTGTTTGCAGATGATATGATACTTTATGTGGAAAACCCCAAAGACTCCACCCCAAAACTGCTAGAACTCATACAGGAATTCAGTAAACTGGCAGGATATAAAATCAATGCACAGAAATCAGTGGCATTCCTATACACCAACAACAAGACAGAAGAAAGAGAAATTAAGGAGTCGATCCCATTTACAATTGCACCCAAAACCATAAGATACCTAGGAATGAATCTAACCAAAGAGGCAAAGGATCTGTACTCAGAAAACTATAAAATACTCATGAAAGAAATTGAGGAAGACACAAAGAAATGGAAAACTGTTCCATGCTCATGGATTGGAAGAATAAATATTGTGAAGATGTCAATGCTACCTAGAGCAATCTACACATTCAATGCAATCCCCATCAAAATACCATCCACTTTTTTCAAAGAAATGGAACAAATAATCCTAAAATTTGTATGGAACCAGAAAAGACCCCGAATAGCCAGAGGAATGTTGATAAAGAAAAGCAAAGCTGGCAGCATCACAATTCCGGACTTCCAGCTCTATTACAAAGCTGTCCTCATCAAGACAGTATGGTACTGGCACAAAAACAGACACATAGATCAGTGGAACAGAATAGAGAGCCCAGAAATGGACCCTTAACTCTATGGTCAAATAATCTTTGACAAAGCAGGAAAAAACATGCAATGGAAAAAAGACAGTCTTTTCAATAAATGGTGCTGGGAAAATTGGACAGCCACATGCAGAAGAATGAAACTCGACCATCTCTAACACCATTCACAAAGATAAACTCAAAGTGGATGAAAGATCTCAATGTGAGACAGGAATCCATCAAAATCCTAGAGAAGAACATAGGCAGTAACCTCTTTGACATCGCCCACAGCAACTTCTTTCAAGATACATCTCCAAAAGCTAGTGAAACAAAAGCAAAAATGAACTTTTGGGACTTCATTAAAATAAAAAGCTTCTGCACAGCAAAGGAAACAGTCAACAAAACAAAGAGGCAACCCCCAGAATGGGAGAAGATATTTGCAAATGACACTACAGATAAAGGGCTGGTATCCAAGATTTATAAAGAACTTCTCAAATTCAACACCCAAAAAACAAATAATCAAGTCAAAAAGTGGGCAGAAGATATGAAAAGACACTTCTCTGAAGAATACATACAAATGGCTAACAGACCCATGAAAAAATGTTCATCATCATTAGCCATCAGGGAAATCCAAATCAAAACCACATTGAGATACCACCTTACACCAGTTAGAATGCCAAAAATGGACAGGGAAAGAAACAACAAATGTTGGAGAGGTTGTGGAGAAAGGGGAACCCTCTTACACTATTGGTGGGAATGCAAGTTGGTACAGCCACTTTGGAAAACAGTGTGGAGGTTCCTCAAAAATTTAAAAATAGAGCTACCCTATGACCCAGCAATTGCACTACTGGGTATTTACCCCAAAGACACAAATGTAGTGAAAAGAAGGGCCATATGCACCCCAATGTTCATAGCAGCAATGTCCGCAATAGCCAAACTGTGGAAAGAGCTGAGATGCCCTTCAACAGATGAATGGATAAAGAAGATGTGGTCCATATATAAAATGGAGTATTACTCAGCCATCAGAAAGGATGAATATCCAATTTTTACATCAACATGGATGGGACTGGAGGAGATTATGCTAAGTGAAATAAGTCAAGCAGAGAAAGTCAATTATCATATGGTTTCACTTATTTGTGGAACATAAGGAATAGCATGGAGGACATTAGGAGAAGGAAGGGAAAAATGGGGGGGGGGACGTGGAGGAAGAGATGAACCATGAGAGACTATGGACTCTGAGAAACAAATAGGGTTTTAGAGGGGAGGGGGGAGGGGGGATTGGTTAGCCCGGTTATGGGTATTAAAGAGGGCACGTACTGCATGGAGCACTGGGTGTTATACAAAAACAATGGATCGTGGATAATCACATCAAAAACCAATGATGTATTGTATGGTGACTAACATAACATAATAAAATTTTTTAAAAAAACTAATGATGTAATGTATGGTAATTAACATAACAATAAAAAATTTTTAAAGATTACCATGATGGTATAATTTTATCTCTATTATTTTGCCTTGTATTTTTTTTACATGTTTATAAATCCTACTGTTCCAAAAAGTATTTAATGATCTCTCTAAAGTTATCTGACTCACACTCTTACTATCCCTATTATCTATCGGTATCCCTATTTAACTATTTGAAAGATCTTAATAGTTGATTTGTTCAAAAATTATTTTTTTTAAAAATTAATCATTTACATTTGTCACTAATTATTATAGCATCTTACTCTTGCAATACCAAATACACATTTAAGTTTCAACTGATAACATAATTTAAAGATATCAATATATGTTATGAGTTGAATTGTGCCCCGGAAAAAAATGTTAAGGTCCCAACCTCCGTGATCTGTGAATGTGTGCTTATTTAGAAATAAGGTCTTTACAGATGATTGAGTTAAGATGAGGTCATTAGAGTAAGCCTGAATCCAATATAACTGCTATTTTAATAAAAAAGGGAAATTCTGGACACAGAGACAGGCACTTACAGGGAGAAGACAATGGGAAGACATAGGAAAAAGGCCATCTAAAGCCTAAGGCTTCCAGAAGTTAGGAGAGAAGCATAAAACAAATTCTCCCTCATAGCCCTCAGAAGGAACCACCCCACCAACCCCTTGATTTCAGACTTCTAGTCTCCAAAACTGTAAAACAATAAATCTCTGTTGTTTAAGCCACCCAATGCAGGGTACTTTTCAAGACAGCCTGAAGAAACTAATACAATCCTATAGAAGGAGATTCTGTACTCTAAATCAAACAGAACACTAGATATTAATAATCCAAATGATATCCTTTTTTTATTTTACTGAGGCTTGTTCATTATTTTTAACAGTAACCTATACAATCAGATGATCAGTGATCTCACACAAGTCTCTGAATGCAAGAAATAACCATGAAGTAAGTATTTGGCTATCTGGACTTCTAAAGGCCAAAGACAAAGCCAATTTGGGACAAGTGATGGAACAGAAACTAAAAGCTACTATATCCCTATTTATCGTAATCTTATATATACACATTTTTACCTCGTTATTGTGTACAGTCTGCCTCCCCGCTACTCCTATTAGAATGTAAGCACCATGAGGGTGGAGATTTTTTTGTTTGCTTTGCTCATCGCTTTATCTTCAATACTAGAACTTATGCCTGGCAATGATAGATATTTAATAATTATTGCTTAAAGAATGAAATAAATCTCCAAGCAAGAGTCTAATAATTAAAGCTCCTGTTAATCATGCTACAGCTCTTTTTTCTCATCTCTTCACTTCTTCCCTTGGATGACCAGAGATATACACAGGCTCGGTATTCCCCCCCACTCCAGGAAACCCTATAACAAGAATGCATGCTCATTTGCTTTTTGCAGTCATCAACTGCAAAAGTAGGTCCGCCGTAAGGAAAGCCCCCAGAGAGTCAATTATTTCAATACCGTTCTCAGCCTGCAATATTCCTGGGAGAGAAATTCACTCAGATGGACAACAAGAAAGAAGTGCCAGGCAGAGTTGGCAACGCATAGGCCTTGAAGTCAGACTAAGCTTGGTTAGATGCTCACGTTTCAATTTCTCTCTCATTTGCAGGTTCCTCCTGTAAAATGGGGAGAGCAATGCTTCCTCCACAGCATGCTGTCCTGTGAACTGGGGTGTTATCAAATGACCCTAGCGTTGTGCAGGGTAAGGTGAAGGATTCAGGCACAAGTCTAAGGAGTGATGGGATCTCAGCCAGTCAAAGAGAGGTCAGGGCCATCAAGGTGAAATAGAGGCCATCAGTGAGTTCCCGAAAGCTTACTGTAGGATGTCTGGCTTTACCTAAAGCTGTTGTAAGCAAAACCAGCATAGTCTTCAGAGTGAGAGCTATTTGCCTCAAAGGTCAAAGGGGAGTAGTTGCTTTTTTCTCCAGTTTCTACAGACTGCGTGCAGATTGCTCTGTTGAATGGTGGCATTAGCTGAAGCAGCATTTAGCAGTTCAACACACGGTTGAGTAAAGCCTAGGGGAGAATTAGATGATAACATTTCAAGGGGAAATTGCCAATGGACAAAAATAGCAAGGAGGCAGGGCAGCCTAGGGTTTGGCAGCGGAATTCTTAAAAAGGCAAAGCCACACAGTCCTGTTCTTTTCAGCAAGTATTCTCCTGAGAGCCAGCTCTTTACTTCCAATCAGTGCTGTAACAGCTGAAGGCTTTGGCCTTTGAAAGCTACAGCAATTGCTCAGAGACAAGCTGAAATAACTAACATTTAATTCTGCATTTGCCATTTCTTCCACTCAGACGCTATGGGGCAAATCCTGCCCATTGCTACAACCAAGGAACATGCAAAGCTACATTTGCAGATGTGGAGTTTACCACCATAAGAGGTTCCAGGAGGAAAAGGTCTGTAGACTACAGCTCCCACTTTTGCCACCATGGAAATGAATCCTATAAACAGACAATAATTTAGAAGATGATTACCCAATCTGAGAATGATCCAAGTCTTCCCACTGCTCACTTTTGGCACTTAAATAATTTTGCAACTCAACACCCAAAAAATGAATAATCCAATTTAAAAATGGGCAGAAGACATGAATACACATTTTTCTGAAGAAGACATACAGATGGCCAACAGACATATGAAAAGATGCTCAGCATCACTGATCATTAGGAAAATGCAAACTATAAACCACAATGAAGTATCACCTCACACCTGTCAGAATGGCTAAAATCCACAACACAAGAAACCACAGGTGTTGGTGAGGATATGGAGAAAGGGGAACCCTCTTGCACTGTTGGTGGGAATGCAAGCTGGTACAGTCACCCTAGAGAACAGTAAGGAGGGTCCTCAAAATGTTAAAAATAGAGCTACCCTACGACCCAGGAATTGCACTACTAGGTATTTACCCAAAGGATACACAAACTGGCATGACACCCAGCAGGTACTAACCACATTCACAAGTACCCTTCTGTCCCTCTTCCCAAACCTATCATCTAATCTTCTTCTCCACATCTATCCCTTCCAATGAATGCTCTTATTGCCGGAACATCCAGAAGGGCCTACCATGAAGGCCACTACTCTCTCATCGCCAATCTTTCAGAAACTCACCTGGCTTATATACCATCTCTTAAGAACTGGTTCTCTGCTTTCTGAAATACCACCAAGTAACATAAGAAACTAATTTGCATTAAGGTGAAAACAGTAAAATCCTAGAAGCAAGCAAAAAGGGTGTTAGTTCATATGTTAGTTCAATGGCAGTTCATATGCTTAGTAGGCGAGAGTTTCTTTGAACATGGGGAAAAGAAAACTGAGAAGAACGCAGATTATTTAAACCTACCAAGACTTAAAGAATTATGTATAATAATGACCTAGAAATGAAGAATAGAGTTCCTTAGTAAATTCACCAATACTCTCTACTCAAACAGAACATACATACCGAAGTTGGACTTTCTGCTTCCAGTAATG
This sequence comes from Mirounga angustirostris, assembly GCF_029215605.1. Lineage (NCBI taxonomy): Eukaryota > Metazoa > Chordata > Mammalia > Carnivora > Phocidae > Mirounga > Mirounga angustirostris. The sequence goes on along the minus strand of NW_026991719.1, from coordinate 21,046,513 downwards.
GTATACAAGGTTATTCAGATCAAAGCATCTTTTGCAAATGGGGGAGGGAGGCTGGATAAAATTGTCTTAATCACCTTAAAAGCATTAAATTGCTCCAAGACTGACTAAATTTTGGATGAAAGGCTGTCCAGAGAGATAAAGATATTACTGGAGCATCAAAGCCACTTGTGCCCACAGGGTATTTGTCTATACCACGTTACACATTTGGTCCAGAGGGGAAAGAAATCAAGGCCTAGGGTCAGCCAGGCATGGGCAGTCTCACAGGAGAGTCTCCACATATTGAGCTGTGATCATAACGGTTACACAACCAGCTCCAAAATCAATCACTGGTTCCCAAGACCATGAGGCTAGAGAGAAGCCCCGCCTTGACAGAGGAAAAACTGAATAGGAAAATAATTGGTGACACATTTTGCCACCGAAAAGCCCTCAAGTGGATTTGTACCCGGGTCGGCCGAAGAACCTGGTTTGAGATCGTCTCTGGTTGCGAATGTGTCCGAGCAGCCAGCAGAATCAAACCCAGAGCATCCCTAGAGGAGGGCACATTCCTCCTAGGCTTCAAAGAACCTCACAAATCAGAGGCCCATAAGCACTCAAGAATGACAAGGGACACAGGAAACAAAACAACATTAATCAGAAAAAGCATAAAAATAGACAGCAGAAACAGATGTGCACAGACTTCAGATACTGTAATTATCAAAAGAGATATCAAAATAGCAATGTTTAAAGAAATACATAACAAACTTGAAAATATCTGCAAGGACAGGATGTTAAAAGTGACAGAGTAGGTTAAAAAAAAAACTTTTAAAAATAAAAAACTCGATTCTGAAATTAAAAACCCAATGGACATATTTGGCAGCACACTGAACAGAGCAGAAGCGGAAAAATGTGACCTGAAAGATAATGTCAAAAGAAATGAAAGAGAATAAAACCCAAAGAGAAAAGAATGAAAATGAAAATGAAAGAAAAGAGAGTGAGAGATATGGAAGACACAGTGAGATGGTCTAAAATATATTTGATCCAAATCAAAGAGGGGAGAGAATGGAGCAGAGGCAATATTTCAAGAAATATTGGCTGATAATTTTCCAACACTAATGACAGACTTGAGGGCCCAGGGAATTTCAAACAGGGCAAGTGAAAAGAAGTCCACATCTAAATAAATTGGAGTGGAAAGGTAGAAAATCAAAGGCAAAGAGAACCAGAAGAAAAGGATGGCAGTTATCCTTTAAAAGACAGTAGTTATGGGGCACCCAGGTGGCTCAGTCGATTAAGCATCCGACTCTTGGTTTCAGCTGAGGTCAGGATTTCAGGGTCATGAGATTGAGCCTCATATCAGGGTCTGTGCTGGGCATGGATCCTGCTTAAGATTCTCCCTCTCTCTCTCCCCCTCTGTCCCTCCCCCACTTCCCTCTCTCTCCCTCTCTCTCTCTCTCTCTCTCTCACAAGAAAGAAAGAAAGAAAGAAAGAAAGAAAGAAAGAAAGAAAGAAAGGAAGGAAGGAAGGAAGGAAGGAAGGAAGGAAGGAAGGAAGGAAGGAAGAAAGAAGAAAGAAAGAAAGAAAGAAAGAAAGAAAGAAAGAAAGAAAGAAAGAAAGAAAGAGCAGTTAGATCAAGAGTTGTCTTCGACAACTGAAGCCAGACCCAGTGGAATGATATTTTCGTTGTGACAAAAGAAAATAATCGCTCATCTACAACTGCATACATCAGAAAGGTATCTTTCAAGAATGACGGGGAGGGGCACCTGGGTGGCTTAGTCATTAAGCGTCTGCCTTCGGCTCGGGTCATGATCCCAGGGTCCTGGGATCGAGCCCTCCATCAGGCTCCCTGCTCCGCGGGAAGCCTGCTTCTCCCTCTCCTGCTTCCCCTGCTTGTGTTCCCTCTCTTGCTGTGTCTCTCTCTGTCAAATAAATAAAATCTTAAAAAAAAAAGAATGACAGTGAGATAATAACCTTTTCAGACAAACAAAAACTGATAAAGTATATCACCACAGTCTTCCTCCAAAGGAGACTTGAAAGGAAATATTTTAAGGAAAAGGAAAATGATTCCAAATGGAAGGTGTATATTGAAAGAATGACGATCAAAACAGAATGGTAAATATGAGGTCCAATATAATTGAACACTGATTACGTAAAACATTATCGACAAGGTCAAGTGACACCTGGACAAAAGAAACAGAACCAAGGTTTGTGAGTTTTAAATGCTTATATTACAAAAGAGGCAGGAATGAAAATTAGTGAACTAATAAGCACCTATGTCAATGTTAGGGGAAAAAAGCAAAATATAACCCCCCCAAAAAAAGGATGAAGGAAATAATAAAGGGAAGAAATTAATGAAATAGAAAACAAATATGTAATAGAAAGGAGCAGTAAATCCAAAAGTTGATTTTTCAAAAGCCTAAGAAAACTGATAAACCCCTAGGGAGGCTGATTAATAGAGAAAAGATGCAAATATCCAAAGTTCTGTATGAAAAATGATCATGACTCCAGATCCTGCAGACATTAAAAAAAGATAATAAAGTGACATTAAGAACATTTGAAATTTAAACATATAGGTAAATTCCTAGAAAAAGGTATTATCAGGGACACCTGTCTGGCTTAGCCAGTAGAGCATGCGACACTTAATCTCACGGTTGTGATTTCAAGGCCCACATTGGGCATGGAGCCTACTTAAAAGAAATGTAATATCAACATTAACATAAGAGAAAATCTGAAAAGTCCCATAATCATTAAAGAACCTGAATCTGCAGTCAAAACCTTCTTACAAAAAAAAAAAACAAAAAAAACCCTTCAGGCCTAGTTCCCTTCGTTGGTGAGTTCTACAAAATACTCAGTAAAGAAATATCCCAATCTTACACAAATTCTTCCAGAGAACAGAGAATGAAGGAACACTGCTCCACCTTATTTTATGAGACTAGGATATTCTAACAACGAAACTATGAGAAAAAAAAACTCAGGCAATTTCATTCAGGAACTCAGGCAAATCTCCCAAACAAAATATACCAAACTGAATCCAACATAATATGAAATCCAACATGACCAAAGTGAATTTACACTTGGGATGCCAGAAAAGCTTATTATTAGAAAGGCAACTGATTTAATTTGCCATTATTACTAGATTGCCTTTTACTGAGCACCCTAGTTGGCATATTAAGGCAAGAAAAATAAATAAAGTAATAAAGATTAGAGAGAAAAAACCTGTTATTATTTGCAAGTGACATGATTAGGCCAAAAGCAAATGCAAAATTATCTATACTATTAAGATAATAAGGTAATTTAGCAACGTTGCTGGATATGAAAATCAATATGCCAAAAATACATGACATAGGAATTAACCTGAGTTTCTATATAACAGCATCGAGCAGTTTACTCAGATTTTTAAAAGATACTATTTATGATAACATCAAAAATATCAAATTCCTTAGAATAAATCTATCAAAAGATGTTTAAGAGTCCTACGGGGAAAACTGTAAAATGTCACTCAAAGATTTTAAAGAACTTTATAAATAGAGAGATACCATGTTTGTGGTTTGGAATCTTAACATTTTGAAAACACTAATTTACTTGAATTTGATCTATATACTTAATACAATCCCAATGAAAATCCCAAAAGATATTTTTGGTCGAATTTGACAGGCTGATTCTAAAATGTATATGGGAATGCTAAAGGCAAAGACAAGCTTAGACACATCTGAACAAGAACAAGGTGGAAGGACCTCACCTAGCGGATATCAAAATATATTATAAAGTTGTAGTAATCAAGACAAAAATAGCAATGCAACAACTGTAGAAAAAGAAGCCACACATACACACGCACTTGATATATGTGTTCGACCACTGCACAGCAGTGTAGAAAGAAAAGCCTTTTCAATCAGTGGGACTGGGACACGTGGTTATCTAATGGCAAAACACTGAATTGGGACTTAGAACTCACATATGCCCCCCCCAATTTCAATTCCAGGTGGATTAAAAACGTAAAAGTGAAAGGTGAAGATTTTAGAAAATAATATAGAAAAATATCTTCATGATCTCAGAGTAGAAAAAATTTCTGATGAAAAAAGCACTGACCATAATAAATTGGACTACATCAAAATGAAAAACTTTAGTGCTTGAAAGAATGTCATCACAAAAGAGAAGATAACCCAGAGAATGGAAGAAAATATTTGCAAATCATATACCTGATGAAGAGACTTTATAACCTGTTATATAAAGAACTCTTAGTACACAATAAGAAGACAACCCAAATTTTTAAATGGGCATAGATTCTGAATAGATATTTCTCAAAAAAAGATACATAAATGGCCAATAAGTCCATGAAAAGATGCTCAACATCATTAGTCATTAGGGAATGCAAATCAAAACCACAATGAGGTACCACATCACCCTCACTAGGATAGCAAAACATATATATATATATATATATATATATATATATATCTCCACATACCTACCTACCTATCTATCTATATCTATAGATAGATAGGTGGAAAGTAACAAATTTTGGCAAGGATGGAGAGAAACTGGAACCCTTATATGTTCCTGTTGGGGATGTAAAATGGTGCAGCCTTTGTGGAAAACAGTTTGGCAGTTCCTGAACAAGTTAAATATAACATTACCATAAGACCCAGCAATTCATCTCCTAGATGTATACCCAAGAGAATTAAAAACATAGGTCCACATAAAAACTTTTACATGAATGTTCATGGCAGCACTATTCATAACAGCCAAAAAGTAGAAAGAATCCAAATGTCTATCAACTGATAAATAGATAAGGAAAATGGCATATACTGAAAACTCTAAGATACTGATGAAAGAAATTAAAGCAGACACAAATAAATAGAAAGACATCCAGTGTTCATGGACTGGAAAAATTAATATTGTGTAAATGTCCCTACCATCCAAAGCAATCTACAGATCCAATGCAATCTCTATCAAAATTCCAATGGCATTTTTTACAGAAACAGAAAAACCAATTCTAAAATTCATATGGAGCCACCAAAGACTGTAATTGGCCAAAGCAAATTAGAGCAAGAACACAGCTGGAGGCATCGCACTTCCTGCTTTCAAAACATATTACAAAGTTATAAAAACATAAATATGATAGACCAATGGAACAGAAGAGAGAGACGAGAAATAAGCCCACACAAATAAACCCACCTGATCTTTGACAAAGGTGCCAAGAATACACAATGTGGAAACGATAAATAAATGATGGTGGGAAAACTAGATATCCACATGCAAAAGAACAAAACTGGACCCTTATCTTACACCATACACAAAAATCAACTCAAAATAGATTAAAGATTTAAACATAAGACCTGAAACAGTAAGACTCCTAGAAGAAAACATAGTGGAAGAGCTACTTGACATTGGCCTTGGCAATGATTTCTTGGGTATGACCCAAAAGCACAGGCAACAAAAGCAAAACTAGATAAGCAAGATTACATCAAACTGGGCACCTGGGTGGCTCAGTCAGTTGGGCGACTGCCCTCGGCTCGGGTCGTGGTCCCAGGGTCCTGGGATCGAGTCCCGAGTCGGGCTCCCTGCTCAGCGGGGGGCCTGCTTCTCCCTCTCCCTCTGCCTGCCACTCCCCCTGCTTGTGCTCTCTCTGTCGCTGACAGATAAATAAATAAAATCTTTAAAAAAAAAGATGACATCAAACTAAAAAGCTTCTGCACAGCAAAAGAAAGAATCAACACAATGAAAAGGCAACAACGGAATGGAGAAAATATTTGCAAACCATATATATGTTAAAGGACTAATACCTGAAATAGATAAGGAATTCCTATAGTTCAACAGCAAAAAACCTGAATAAACATTTCTCCAAAGAAGACATACAAATGGCCAAAAAGTATATGAAGAGGCACTCAGCATCACTAATAATCAAAGAAATGCAAATCAAAACCACAGTGACATATCACCTCATACCTATCAGGATGGCAATTATAAAAAAAAAAAAGGTATTTGTGAGGATTTGGAAAAATGAGAACCCTTGTACACAGCTGGCAGAAATGTAAATTGCTACAGTCACAATGGAAAACAGTATGGGGCTTCCTCAAAAAAAAAAAAAAAAATAGAACTATCATATGATCCAGCAAGCCCACTTCTGGGCATATATCCAAAGGAAATGAAATCAGGATCTTGAAGAGATACCTGCACTCCCATGTTCACTGCAGCCTTATTCACATCAGCTGAGGTATGGAAACAACCTAAATGTCCATCAACGGATGAATGGATAAAGAAAACGGTATATACATCTATGAAATATTATTCAGTCTTTAAGAAGGAAATCTTGCCATCTGCAACACCAGGGATGAGCCTGAAGGACATTATGCCAAGTGAAATAAGCCAGACACAGAAAAACAAATACTACATGATACCACTTATATGAGGAATCTAAAATAATCAAACTCAGGGCGCCTAGGTGGATCAGTCAGTTAAGTGTCTGCCTTCAGCTCAGGTCCTGGGGTCCTGGGATCAAGCCCCGCATGGGGCTCCACGCTCAGCAGGGAGTCTGCTTCTCCCTCTCCCTCTGCCTTTCCCCCCACCCTGCTTGTGCTCTCTCTCTCTCTCTCTCTCTCAAATAAACCAAATCTTTAAAAAATAAAATAATCAAACTCAGAAGCAGAGAATAGAACCTGCCAGGTTGCCAGGTTGAGGGGAATGGGAAACAGGAAGGAATTAGTCAAAGAATGCAAAGTTTCAGTTATATAAGATGATTAAGTCCTAGAGAGCTACTATACAGCATACAGTCCATTGTTAACTACATTGTATTGTATACCTAAAAATTTTCTAAGAAGGCAGATCTTATGTTAAGTGTTGCTATCACAAATAATAATAATAATAATAATAAATTAAAAGGGGGGAGAAAACTTTTGGAGGTGATGGATATGTTTACAGCATAGATTACAGTGATAGTTCACGGGTGAATACTTACCTCCAAATTCATTAAGTTGTATACATTAAATATATACAGCTTGGGGTGCCTGGGTGGCTCAGGCAGTTAAGTGTCCGACTCTTGATCTCAGCTCAGGTTCTGATTTCAGGGTGATGAGTTTGAGCCCCGCATTGAGCTCCATGCTGGGTGTGGAACCTACTTAAAAAAAATACGTACAGCTCTCTGTATGTCAATCATATCCCAAAAAAGTGGTTTAAAAAAAAGAAAATGTGATCTATCCATATGATGGAATGTTATCCAGATATAAAAAGAATAGAAATACTGATACAAGCTATGATATGGATGAACCTTGAAAGCACTATTTGAACTGAAAGAAGCCAGACACTAAGGCTACATAGCATGTAATTCCACTTAGATAAAATGTCCAGAATAGACAAATTCATACAGACAAAAAGTAGATTAGTGGCTGCTCAGGGCTGAGGGTTGGGGAAGAGTAGGGAGGAATAAAGAGTGAATGCTAATGGGTATGGGGTTTGTTGTGGTAGGGGTGAGAATGTTCTAAAATCCGATTGTGTTCATGATTGCATAAACCTTTGGATATATTTTTAGAACAGCGAACTGTACACTTCGAAGAGGTGAATTTTAGGATATGTGACTTATATCTTAAGTTGTGTGAGAGAGACAGGAAGAAAGGAAGAAAGGAAGGTGGGAAAGAAGAAAGAAAGAAAGAGAGGGAGGGAGGAAGAAAGGAAGGAAACAAAAAGAACAAAAGGCAGCCAAAGAGAAAAATGAAACCCAGAAGAAACAGAGAATGCAGAGAACAGAAGAAAATCTCACAAAATGTCATTAAGCCTCAGAAAGCTAAGAAAAGATATTACAGCCATAAAATAAGAAGAGAATGGCATTTCAACAAGAAAAGGTTCTTGGAAATTAAAGTTTTATATCTAAAATTTTAAAAGTGAAATGACGTAGATAATAAAGTAAGGGAAACTTCCCCAGAAAATAGAACTTACAGAGGCATGGAAAATAGGAGGGGGAAAAACCAAGAAACCTAAGATGATCAATCCAAAAGATCCAATATCCAATCAACGGTGATTCTAGAAAGAGAACAAAACTGGGGGCAGGGGCTGATTATCGAAATACTAATATAAGAAATCATCCCAGAACTGAGGCACAGAGGCCTATAAAATAAAAGAAGCCTTCAAGAATTCAGCCCAATGAATTAAAAGAAGACACATACTAAGGCTCATCGTATTAAAATTCAAAATGGGGAAAAGACAAGGTTTTAAAATCATGTAGATCAAAATACTGTAAAACTTCCCAACAAAGGATTCTAGAAGGCAATGAAGCACAGCCTTCACAACTGGGAGAAAAAAGATTTCCAAAATCAAATTTTAAAACCAATCAAATTACAAATTAAGTGTGACATTAGTAGTAGATCCCTCGAGACACAGACTTCCCAGGCATCCTTTTTAGGAATTTACAGGGGAAAAAAACGTTCTAGCACAAAAAAGGGAGTAAGCTTAGAAAACACCATGAGACCCATGAAACAAGAGATTCACAACGTGGAGACACAGCTAGACATGTCAGGAGGCCTCAAACGCACCAACCAGCAGGGGAGAGGTGTCTCTGGAGGTGAGGCTCCACGAGAAAAAAAGTCAATTGTTTAGTCTTCCCTTTGGAACACAGTTTTGACCAGTATATAAAGATCTGATGGAGCAGGCAGAAAAAAAGTTTAAAGGTAATAAAAATAGGTCAATTATTCACTTCAAGAAAAACAGTAAGTCATACAAGAAAAGAAAGGTAATCACAGATATAATTCCGCTCAGTGGTAAACGATATTTATTTAGTTCTAATACTGTAAATACTGACTCCTGAGTCATCCACACATAGTAATAAAAGTGTAGTGGAAAAATGAGGGAAGGTCAAACGTATGCAGCATGTACTATGTGGATGAATAACATAACAAAATTCTCATTTACCACTGCAGGAAGTCAACACTGCTATAAAATTAATAAATAAAAAAAATACCTTTTTATTTAGAAATACAGAGGAACAGCAGAAACAGCTCACATGAAGAAAAGGAGGCACACTTATCAGTTTCCTACAGCTCCTGTTAACAAACGACCACAAACTTGCTGGCTTAAAACAACAGAAATCTGCTCGCTCATAGTTCTAGAGGCCAGAAGTCTGAAATTAGCGTCACCATGCTAAAATCAAGCCGTCAGTAGGATCCCACTCCCACCAGGATCCCACTCCCGCAGGATCCCACTCCTGCCAGGGGCTCTAAGGGAGAGTCACTTCCTTGCTTCTTTCAGCCCACTACAAAGTCCAGTGTCAAATTCCACCCCACTCCTGGTGACACTGTCTCACTGCTCACTTGGCCAAGAACAACTCAGCCAGTTTTCTTAAAATCTGTCCATGAATCTTCTACACTGTGCACATGGACCATCTTTCCTGACTTCTAGATGAGCAGCCTCCAAATATTCTTGACAGTGCATCTCTATTGGAAAATAAAACGAACAAGCTCCTCCAAGACATGATGTTTATTTATAAATTACAGGTGCCAGTGTATCAGTATATTATTATATACATACAAAAACAGAAACTGTTACGCGTGAAAACTAAAGATAAATAGAATTAATACCATTTTCTTCCGACACCCAAATGAATCACCTTGTCAGTTCTCTGAGGTACACACATCTCACTACCCAAAACACTCCCGTTGTGCATTCTCAATCCCCAAAACCCCAAGGAGGAGTTTGGTTTTTTTCTAATTTTTTTAATTTTTTTTATTTAATTTAATTGTATTATGTTATGTTAGTCACCATACAGGACATCATTATTTTTGATGTAGTGTTCCATGATTCACTGTTTTTGTATAACACTCAGTGCTCCATGCGATACGTGCCCTCGTTAATACCCATCACCGGGCTAACCCATCCCCCCCACCCCCGCCCCTCTAAAACCCTCAGTTTGTTTCCTGGAGTCCATAGTCTCTCATGGTTCGTCTCCCCCTCCGATTTCCCCCCCATTCATTTTTCCCTTCCTTCTCCTAATGTCCTCCATGCTATTCCTTATGTTCCACATATAAGTGAAACCATATGGTAACTGACTTTCTCTGCTTGACTTATTTCACTTAGCATAGTCCAAGGAGGAGTTTTAAGTCCTGTTGGTTAAGATGGGAAAGCTGAAATGAGTCCTAGGCTTCCCACTCTAATTTCATCCACAGCAAGTCAGCTTGGATCTCTGTGATAAATGTCGGGGTTTTGCAAATGATTTTAGTGGGAAAAAGTATCCTCTGCAAAAAAATAAAATAAAATAAAATTACAAAAAAAAAATAATAGGTCTGAAATCTACTCCTCTGGAGTGCTGTCTTTTGGTGTGAGCCTCTGAGCGGCCTTTCACGCAGGTGGCACATGACATCACTCGGCCCCAGCTGTTGCTTATTAACTCAGCCTCTCTGCGACAGACACAGCCTTTTACAACTTCACTTTTTTAAGGAGACAGCCCATTTTGCAAATCAACGGAACACATTACACACAGTTAGACTGCCGCATTCCACAAATATAAATTTGACAAAGAAATCCTATGTCTTCACAGCCTCCTCCAAACACGGATCATTCGGAAGTTCTGAAGGACACCAGGCTTGGCGGCAAAGCAAGCCTGTTTTGTCACTCTAAAGGAAATGCCTGCCCAGCCAACTGCACCTCCAGTGGGTTAAAGTTCAAGAAACCCAGAAGCCTCTAACCTTCACCAAAGCCTCGAAACCATCTCCAACATGAGCAGACTTTGTAAATGTGGTTTTTGCCGGCTCATAATGCCTAATTAGGCCTCGACCACGAGGCTAAGAGGTGGAGAAGAAAAGCCAGGACGCTTGCAGGCTGCCACTTGAGTTCACAGCAAAATGACAGGCGACATGCGTGATCCAAAGGGAAGAATCCGACAGTCATGCTTCAGTCTTTCAGCCACATTTTTTTTTTACATGGAGAGGTTATAGCATCAATAATGTCATCTTCTAATAGAAAGGACAACTACATATAATGCATAATTGCCAGTCTAAATGACTTGTTATTTTGACTGCCTATTTTAAAATGTCTGTAATTGCTTCCAATGAGACTTGGAATAAACGATAAGTCAGCACAGGCGATAACTAGTGGAGACATAGCGTGGCTTTAGAAAACCCAGTACAAATTATTTTGTCATGTGTCAATTTCCACCAATTCCCGATTATGATCACAAGGCATCGGTCCTGCTTTTTTGGGGGTGTTTCTTCCAACTCTGTTCCACTTAAGCAACAGAAAGAGTATCACATGCAGGTGTATAAAAGACAAGACAGTCTATTTTCAAGGGCAATGAACAGAAGCTGGCGGAGCCTGATAAATTCATGTTACAGAATTGTAGCTGGTGCCAAATCCTGGCCCTTTCTGTAAAACAAAACAAAGTGAGGTAAAAGCACACCTCACGGAGAGTTATTGCCATCTCTCCAAATGAATTTTTCCCCCCTCTCGTATGCTTGTTTGCCAGGTCTTAAAATAACAAATCTTTATAACAAAATTGTCTCCCTGGAATAATAGGCTTCAGTGTGAGTTCTGATAGAGCAATAGCTCCTCTAAATGACAGCAAAGGCTTGCAGCAGGGATGCGAGGCACATCTATTTCAGGGTTTCCCATTAAAGAGAAATGCAGTTTGGTAAGAAATGAAGTCATTTCCTGACTCATTGGGATGCCATGTTTAAACCATGGTTTTCTGCCTGAGGATACAGAGGTGGGAAAGATGTGGCAGAGCCTAAAAGAGATGAGTCATCCCTGAAGGATTCAGGAAACCAACTTTTTAAGGTCCTTCGCACTGTATTACAACATATTAGGTAGGGAAAGAGGGTTAGTGACAACCTTCGCCCATTCTTTCCATGGTAAGAAGAAGGTCCTCCATCTTACACACTTCATTAAAGCCAGTTCCATAAGTGATCCGTTTAACTACGATTACATCTTGTACGAGTGAATGCAACAGGAACAGATCAATGTTTAGGCATTTGAAACACTGGGAGATGGGCGATGGATTCAAAGCCCGTTCATTTTGTATGTTTCTAAAAATAAGTGAGTCAAAGTATCGAAAAAACATTTTTTGAAGGATGATACATAACGATTAAGCAAAAATTCTATGGATTTCTTACATTAAAAAAATTTAATATACAGTGTCACGGCACACACTTGAGCGCCCAACTCTTGGTTTCAGCTCAGGTCGTGATCTCAGGGTCATGAATCAAGTCCTGTGTCGGGCTCCGTGCTCAGCGTGGAGTCAGCTTGAGACTTTCTCTCCCTCTCCCTCTACCCCTCCCCACCCCCCCAAATAAATAAATAAAATCTTTTTTAAAAATTAAAAAAATTAAAATATGCAGTCTCACTAGTGATCAAAGATAAATTTTATGACTTAAAATAACCATGAGATACCATTTTCCTATCAAATTAGCAACAGTTGACAAAATAAAGGGGGATGGATATTACTCAGAACTGGTGAGGGACTACAAATCAGCTCAACTTTCTGAAAGATGACTGGGCAACACCTATCAAAATCTTTTAAATATATTCACACTCCTTAACCCCATATTCTTCTTCTAGGAGTCTTTTTTTTTCTTTGTCTTTTTTTTATTAAGATAAAATTGAGGGGCACCTGGGTGGCTCAGTCGGTTAAGCAGCTGCCTTCAGCTCAGGTCATGATCTCAGGGTCCTGGGATCGAGCCCCGCATCAGGCTCCCCACTCGGTGGGGAGTCTGCTTCTCCCTCTCCCTCTGCTGCTCCCCCTGCTTGTACTCTCTCGCTCACACTCTCTCTCTCTCAAATAAATAAAATCTTTAGAAAAAAAGATATCATCGAGATACAACATTGTCTAAGGTGCACAACATGTTCATGTGATAAACACTCACAGACCGTGAAGTGACCACCACTATAGTGTTCACTAACATCTCCGTCAAGTCACATAATTACCATTTCTTTTTTGTGCTGAGAACATTTAAGATCTATTCCCTTAGCAACTTTCAAGTACATAATACAGTATTGTCAACTACAATCATCAGGCTGTACAACAGGTCCCCAAAACTTACTCAACTCATAACTGGAAGTTTGTACCCTTGGACCAATATCTCCCCATCTCTCCCACCACCACCACCCCCAGCCCCAGATACCCAGGGTAGAATACTCTGTTTCTAGGCGTTTGACTTTTTTAGATTCCACCTATAAGTGAGATCATACAGTCAATAAGTTGTCTCCTGGTTGACCCTGATTCCAAGCCCCTGGAAGACTACAGCCAATGAGAAGAGGACTGTGATGGGTGCAGGGTGCAGACTCTCCAGTGGATTAATAGCCACCCTGGCAGAAACACTTTTACCAGTATTGCCACAGATGCCAAAACCCCACTGGATGGATGCTTCTTGAGTTTTAGCTGATTTCTTACAAAATATTAAATACTGGATGAAGATGAGAGGAAGGGTATCAGAGAAAGACATATAGAAACAGAGAGCACATCCAGAAAAAGAAGCAAATATGAAAAAGAAGATCTAAGATATGTAGAAAAGAAAGAAGGGGGAAAGGAATAGAAAACTATGATTTCCTCAAAACTACTGGATTACAGCAAATTATGTTACTAATTTAAAAAAATGAACATTTCAAAACACAACTCTAGAAAGTTGTATCCCCTAAGAATGACTAAGATTTATTAACTGCCTTCCATATACATAGCTTTCTGTGCATCGGGCACTGGTCAAGGAGCCAATACACATGTGAGATATTTACATTAACTCATTTAATCCATAGCACTCCTTTACGAGATAGGTATGCCTATTGCTATCTTTCATAGAAGAGGAGAAGTGAGGTCCAGAGAGGTTTTTAACTTGTGGAAGCACTCACAGCTCCGAAGAGGAAGAGTAGGGGCTCGGCTCCAGGGTTTTCTGGCTATAGCATGGCCTCTATCCACTCCAGCCATAAAGGTCCCACCTCGTGAAGCCCTAGAGCTCTTACCATCAGCCACACACACTTAACACAGAACATGTACAGTTTTGCATGTTTGTGGCATTTTCATCTTAGCACAACATGTCTTCCCAACGAGACTCTGAAACACTGAAGGCAGGAACCGTGAATAATACTTCTCTATAATCCTCACACTACTTAGCACTATTCTTCACTCATTAAATATGATTTAATTGGACCTTCATCAAAGAGATAACTTTCAAAATACCTATTCCGATAATCTTGCAATCAAATAAACTCTACCAACATCTGTGCTAAGAAGCAGTCACCTTTTGAGATTGCTGGAAATTTAAGTTTAGAAAAAAGACATTAATGCTTTTTTATCTCATTCTATTCCTTTTGACTGATGAAACCAAAAATAATCACTTTGCATCTCCAAAGTGCTCCACCCCCGTGAAAGCAGGGGGAGAGTGAGCCATCACTAGGACACAAATGTGTTCTGCTTGAAGCAATCAAATAAATCAAGCAACCCCCAAAATATAGTTAAAGCAAAGTGACTCAGACACAGTTCATGTTTTTAGTCACTTAGAATCCAAAGTTACTCTGAAACACAAATAGTTCTTAAAGCATTACTCATTTTGCTTTCTCTGATAAAACTAAAATAATCCAATACAATTATCTGAATAGTTATAATTTAAAGATTTAAAATACACGCTCAAAACCTAACATTCCAAATTAGTGCCACTCTTTAGGACAAACTCTAACTAATAATAATGATCTGGTATAAAAGTATCCTGGAGAAACTAATTTCCCACCATTTTCTCTTTATTAAGCTAATCTAAAACAAAACAAAAAAAAGCCTTCTTCCATAGGGCTGTCCTGGAGAGAGCATAGATAGCGCCATAGAAATCATGTACCTAAAAAGTCATTACTTGGAATTGAAAGCTGTTTTCCTATCTCTCCTAGAAAAGCATGTATTCCCATGCTGGAAAATTAAATATGTGTCCAGACCTTTATTTAGAAATAATGGAGTTTCACCAAATTGATAAACTAAACTTCTCAGTGACCCCATCAGCAGCTCAAGGATGACAAATAGGTTTAGTCATACATGCCAACTCCTACTGGTTGGTAGAGACCTGGATACTGTGTTGAGAAGGATACTGAAGTCATATCCAAGGGAAAATATGTTTGGATTAATTAGCAATTAGCAATCAGCAATGCATATGTACCAGTACCAAAATCTGGGCTACCTGCCATAATTTATGAAAAGTAAAACACACACCCACGATCTGCAATAAGGGATGTGGACCAAGGATTTCAAAGGTGCTGCTGGATTGTTTGGTTAATTTTAAATCTTTTTTTAAGGTTTTATTTATTTATTTGATATAGAGAGAGAATGAGAGAGAGCACAAGCAGCAGAGGGAGAGGGAGAAGCAGACGCCCCACTGACCAGGGAGCCCGATGCGGGGCTCGAGCCCAGGACCCTGGGACCATGACCTGAACTGAAGGCAGATGCTTAACTGACTGAGCCACCCAGGCATCCCTGTTTGGTTCATTTTAAAAGAGAGATTCATTGCTAAGTAGTGCCCAGATCTATGGTGCTCTCATCAAAAAACAGTAAAGGAACAGGAGAGGGGCTGAACATTTACTGACAGTCTACTGCATCAGCAGTCTACTTACCTCAACCACCCACTCCCATGGCCACATCTAAGATTTTTGTCATTATCAGTAACAGCACCCCTCAATTATCTTAATTTCAATCATTCTATCCCACAAACACCACTTTCTGTCTTTCAGGCTTATTGCTGCTACCCCACTGATATGACACTCACCTCCCCGTCTCACTTTCCCCCTCATCCATCAGAAACTCCTGATCAGTTAGCACTCCATTGTATGCGTTGTCAACCTCATTGCTCTTTTCTCTCTTCCTCATAATTGCCTAGCAAAACCCCACACTTTGTTAAACCCAGATCTCTACTGACTCCAGACCTGCATCCATGCAACCTAATGTCGCTAGAGAAATTAATTCACAACTATAGTGACTGGTCTCACTCTAAACTCATGATGACCTCAAGCAGGTCCTTAGTAAGACCGACCTCCCCACTGTATTTCCTTCATCCGTTCACTCTCGCACTGGACATCATTTTCATACCTTCTTTTTCTTCAAATCTCAGTGTCTCTTCCTACTACTTACTCTCAGCTGATGGCCCTGCTTCCTGCTTCCTGCTGCATGCAAAACAGAAACAATCAAAAGAGAATTCAAGCTGGTGCAGCCACTCTGGAAAACAGTATGGAGCTTCCTCAAAAAGTTGAAAATAGAGCTACCATACGACCCAGCAATTGCACTACTGGGTATTTACCCCAAAGATACAAATGTAGGGATCCGAAGGGGTATGTGCACCCCGATGTTTATAGCAGCAATGTCCACAATAGCCAAACTATGGAAAGAGCCAAGATGTCCATCGACAGATGAATGGATAAAGAAGATGTGGTATATATATATACAATGGAATATTATGAAGCCATCAAAAGGAATGAGATCTTGCCATTTGCAATGATGTGGATGGAACTGGAGGGTATTATGCTGAGCAAAATAAGTAAATCAGAGAAAGACATGTATCATATAACCTCACTGATATGAGGAATTCTTAATCTCAGAAAACAAACTGAGGGTTGCTGGAATGGTGGGGGGTGGGAGGGATGGAGTGGCTGGGTGATAGACATTGGGGAGGGTATGTGCTATGGTGAGCACTGTGAATTGTGTAAGACTGATGAATCACAGACCTGTACCTCTGAAACAAATAATACATTATATGTTTAAAAAAAAAAAGAAGAAGAAGAAGATAGCAGGAAGGGAAAAATGAAGGGCGGAAAATCGGAGGGGGAGATGAACCAGGAGAGACTATGGACTCTGCGAAACAAACTGAGGGTTCTAGAGGGGAGGGGGGTGGGGGGATGGGTTAGCACAGTGATGGGTATTAAAGAGGGCACGTACTGCATGGAGCTCTGGGTGTTATACGCAAACAATGAATCATGGAACACTACATCAAAAACTAATGATGTAATGTATGGTGATTAACATAACATAATTTAAAAAAAAGAGAGAGAGAATTCCCACAGCCTCTCACTATGCCTTCTACTCACCTTCCTGCATCTGTTTTTGTATGTTCTACCCTCTCTTCTGATACAGTGGATGGGCTGTCCTTGCTCTGACCAAAAGCCATCTTCCACTTACAGACTAGATCCCATCCTTCTTGCTTAATCAAGAACACCTCTCCAGCAATTCTCCCCCTCACCCCGCAACATAATCCATTTTTCCCTTTCTGTTGATCATTCCCACCAATATTCAAACTTTCTGTAAATAGATCTATCTTTAAAATAAAATTTAAAAAAAAACTTACCATGACCCCGTATACCCCTCCAGGTACTACCCCATTTTTTTACTCAATTTTATAGCCAAAATCTTTGGGAAAACTCTTCCTGCTTCTATTTCTCTTCCCAGTATTTCTTGAATCTACTACAACCAGGCTTTGCTCCCCACACCCATGCTACCCCACATATACTACTTAAAAGAAGTCTTCCATGGCTAAACTCCATGACCAATTCTCAGAATTCATCTCTCTTAACCTATCAATGGAATTTGAGAGAATTGATCACTCCCTCCTTAAAAAACAATCTTCACTGGCTTCCAGAACCCCATACACTCCTGGTTTTCCTCCCACCTCACTAATGACAATTTCTCAATATCTTTCGCTGGTATCTTCTCATCTCCCCAACCTCTAAATATTGCAGTGTTCCACGACCTCATCTCTTCTCTATCTAAACCCACTCTTATAATGATCTCATTTTCCTATCTTTATGTTAATGCCTTCCAAATATGATCTACATCCCCGACCTTTCCTGAACTTCAGACCGGCATGTTCAACTGCTAACTCAGTAACTCCACTGAAATACCTAATATGCATCTCAAACTTTCCATGTCCAAAATTAAACTCCTGATATTCCCACCAAAACTCACTCATCCCATAGTCTTCCCTATCCCAGTAAATAACAGCTCTTTCAATCCAATTGCTCATACCAAAAAACCTGGAGTCATCCTTGAATTCTCTCCTTTCTAGCCCCTCATACTCAATCCATCAGCAATACCTCTTGGCTCTGCCTCTAAATCTGACCACTCTATATCTGACCACTTCTCACTACTTCATGGTCCAAGCCACCATTATCTCTTGCCTAGTCTCCTTGATACTGCCTTTGCCCCACTACAGTCTGTTCTCAACCCAGCAGCTGGAATGATCCTTTTTAAAGAATAAATCAAGATTCTACAATGCCCTGCCTATAGACACCTCTCAGACTTCAGCTCCCATTACATTCCCCACTCACTCCACTTCAAACACATTAGCCTCCTTATTGTTCTTGGAACACAATATTCATCCTTCCACCTCAGGGCCTTTGCACTTGCTATTCTCTCTTCCTAGAATGCTCTTTATCCACATGTCCATTGTTTGCTTCTTCACCTCCATATTCTCAATGATGTCTTTCCTGACCACCCTATTTAAATTCTAATTGTGGCATGCCCTACCACCCTGCATTGTTTTATTTTTCTCCATAGCAGTTCTCACCATCTATTTCATACACTGCATTTCATATATGCATTTGCTTGTCTGCCTACCCCCACCAGAATGAAAATTTTATGAGAACACATCAGTCTGTTCACTGATATTTACCCTGGAACCGACAATAAATATTTGTTGAATTAATGAAGGAATGGATGTCATCTCATTTTATCTTCAGTTAAATCCTGTAAGACAGATCTTATTATTCCTACTTTACTGATGCAAAGTGAAGCTCAAATGGATTAAATTATTAATCCAGTAGCATACACCTGGTTAACCCAGGAATCAAGATCTGACCCCCAAGCCTACTTTCCAAGCCTGTCCTTTTTTTCATGACACTGAATTGATTTCTTTTCAGAAGTAAATACTTATCCACATGGCAAATGCTTAAAATAAAATAAAAAGTCCGTGAGTCCCAATCATGACACCAAATAAACATAAAGGATTCTGGGAAGATAACACCAGTGATGGTATATTTTCTGACTCTGCTCAAATATCCCCCATAAAACTATCTAGAGAAAGCTGGCAAAACCAAAAACCCACGGACAACACCTAGTAACAAACTAGGTAGCAAGATATTCCCAAACAACAATGTCAGAAGGTAAGGACAATGCTTTGACATCCAGAGGACCTATGCGGTATCAGTATCAGCACAGGATGCACAGATAACGTATCAGTAATGATGATGATGGTGATGATGATGTGTTGTGTTTGGAGGATGATAGGAAACCAATTCATTATCTTGAAGACTGTTAAATGAAGGAAAAGAATCAAATATTTATCCTGCCTTTCTTGTATGAACTGTAGCACTTGTTAACCAAATGATAGGTAAAGGGAACTATCTTATATAAAAGTATTCCAATCAATAAATGAAAAAGAAATTAGTAGGGCGCCTGGGTGGCTCAGTTGGTTGGGCGACTGGCTTCGGCTCAGGTCATGATCCTGGAGTCCCGGGATCGAGTCCCACATCAGGCTCCCTGCTCAGCGGGGAGTCTGCTTCTCCCTCTCACCCTCCTCCCTCTCGTGCTCTCTGTCTCTTATTCTCTCTCAAATAAATAAATAAAATCTTTAAAAAAAAAAAAAAGAAATTAGTGAATGATAACATCACCATTTGGCAACCACTAATCCAGGCACTGAGCATCAAAGGGTGCTAACACCACAAAAATAGAGACATCCAGATGTTATGTGCCTGCTGATGAAAGATCACCTATAGAAAGAAACAAAGAAAGAAAGAGAAAGAAAGAAAGAAAGAAAGAAAGAGAGAGAGAGAGAGAGAGAGAGAGAAAGAAAGAAAGAAAGAAAGAAAGAAAGAAAGAAAGAAAGAAAGAAAGAAAGAGAAAGAAAAGGAAAGGAAAGTAAAAAAAGAAAAGAAAATCAGGAACAAACGAACTGACCCTGCATCTGAACAAATCTCTAAACTGGGAGTTTTCAACCTGAATACTAATGACATTTAGAGCTGGATACTCTTCACTGTGGGAATCTGTCTGTTTTATGCATTGTAGGATTTGCCAGTCGCATCTTCTACTCCATTATAAAAATTAAAAATCTCTCTAAACACTTCCAAATGTTCCCAGGCAGTGCAGACAAAATCACAACCGCCCCCCACCCCATTGAAAGCCGCTGCTTTAGATGGAACTACCATTCCACAGGTTAAAACAGGAGGACAGAGGAACATGTTAAACTAAACTGTATGGATGCAATCAGTAAAATACAGACTGTAGAAAATGTCACATATCAAATGACCCAGATTCTTCAATGAAAAAATGTCCAGGGAATAAGACAGAGATGGGGGGGGGGGGCAACCTTTAGATCAAAATAGACTTATTAGGTATATCCTTTAAAAACAGGTAAAACTGAACTATAGGGTTCAAGGATACACAGTTGAGTGAAGAAACTAAGAAAACAGCAGGCCCTAATTACTGTCAAAGTCTAATAGGGAGAGAGGTAGGTGGCTGAGGTCAGGATGGGTCTTTTGAATGGCATTAGGGCTTCTTAGGTGACAGGCAAGCTTCTACTTCTTAATTTGGACGTCACTTAAAAGGGTGCTGACCTTATAATAATTCATTAAGTTTTATATTTGTTTTGTCCAGTTCTGTGTGTCTGTGTCTTCACAGTAAGAACGCATATATAAATGAGTACAAACATAATAAACGGAAGAATATTCCTTCCTTTCTACTTCACTGGGGTTGAAGTTCTGTGGGAACTGTCACTGAGAGAACTCTGAATTTATTAAGTTCAGGTCGATGTTTATGTTCCCTTCGCCCAGAGGTGTAAATCCTAATCATTGCTTCAAAAATGACTCTGAAAATTATAGCAGGACTTATCACAACCCAACACAAACCATATGTGTGATGTCCATATCTTGGCCTACTGTCTAAGTAGAGTCTTGCATCAAATGAGCAAATACCTACGAGGGATTTGTGATCCAGGCAATCTGCCAGGCGCTGTGAGGAAAGTGAAATACAAAGCGAGTAGTATTAGCAAATGTGAACAAAGCTCACAAGAACTGCACGGGCTGAGTAGAGATCTGTGGAACGATGACTTTTAGAAGGATGTGCAGACCCGATAGACAGACGCTCCACAGGTGTATCTCCTTTCTTGCAAAAGATATACTCCTGAAGAATTCTGTGATTAAATTTTTATGAATTTAATTATATTTTCTCATTGACTCACATTATAATCAGAGAGTGGCTTTATCTACATTTTGGATTAATCTTCAACTGGCAATGGCTCCCAACAGTTTAAGTTTCCCTGCTTCTCTGTCAAGTAGTTAATAGTTTATAAACAAACATTTAAAGGCACTATTTAAAGGAACCCTTGAGTGAATCCTTTTGAACAACAAAGGATTCTTTGGTAACATTAATAAATAATCATTAGATTGATGGTTCAATCAAGCTTTCTTAAAGTAAGGCATATCTATTCACAAGACTCCAATGTCCTCTGATAGAATTTCATTGAAATTTTATTGCTCTACCTCACGTTCAGAATCTATTTTTTTGTGTTTGAGGACAACATCTTGCATTACAGATATTACCACTTTTTCCAATAGCATTTAGAAGAGCATTTTGTCCAGAGACTCATGGGAAATGCTACTAAATGTTGCTCATATTACTGAGTTCTGCAATAAAACAGGACCGTGGCTTTCATGTCTCAGTTAAAAATAACACAATAGGGGTGCCTGGGTGGCTCAGTCGTTAAGCGTCTGCCTTCAGCTCAGTCACGATCTCAGGGTCCTGGGATCGAGCCCCACATCGGGCTCCCTGCTCCGCGGGGGCCTGCTTCTCCCTCTCCCACTCCCCCTGCTTGTGTTCCCTCTCTCGCTGTGTCTCTCTCTGTCAAATAAATAAATAAAATCTTAAAAAAAAAATAACACAATAAAAACAAAATGCAACTAAATCCCAGAGAAAGGTAATTTGAAGTGACTGGCCCACTGGCTGGATTCTATGGGACAGAAGATGCTTAAGCTGCTCACTTTAGAACTATCTCTTTCTTTAAGAGTGGGCTGCCTAGAAATCTCAAGTGGGCCACTGGAAAGTCCGAAGTGAGGATGGAGCTCATTGGTCGCACCACTCCCACCCCAGTCACCACATCCCTCCCCTGCTCCCCCACATGCCGGTTGGTCACAACTCCTTCTCACCACTTTGTTACACCTGTCAACACTTCATTCGTAATCAGCCCTCCTGATAATTTCTCCTGGACGAGCCAAAAAAAGACATTGTTCTCGGTGCCAACAGTATAAAAGCCCATCACACTTCACATTGGTTAGGTCACACTAGGCTCTGGAAAATGGTAAGAGATTCCCAGGCTGCTACGGAATGGCAAAACTCTAGGTCCACTGATGCTTTTCCAGTTGGCTTACGTAAAGTTGCTGTCACATGTCAACCTGACTGGGATTTGTGGACTGGTTTTTAATATAATAGCTCACCCTGCTGGTTACACATACCCAAAGGGATGTGATTTATGAGGAGCTTCAGTCTGAGTAGCTTTGTTATTTCTGACTGAAGACCCCATTTATTTTAGAGTAAATGGGTAAGGGTTGGTTCACTTTTTTCATCTTTGGTGACAAGAATATAACTTATAATTGGTTTACTTACAAAATATGCTAGAATAAAAAATGGAATGGAGCACAGAAGAATAAATCAAGGATCAGTTTTATTGTAGAAAGGAAAAATGGTGCTCTTGCCAAATCAATTACTTTTCATGACTTATAGAACTACTTTCCAAGGACTAGACATTGCCTTCCAAACTATGCTTAAGAAGCTTCATTCATAAGACATTTATCTGAATATAGTGATATGGCCTCATAGTTATAGTTCTGGAGTACCTATGGAATTCTGCAGCTTTTGACAAGCATTTCACTATATTCATTATGCTAGGCAAAATTCTAAGATGAACCACAGTGACCCACATCATTTTAAAATCCCCTCCCCTTGGGGCGCCTGGGTGGCTCAGTCGTTAAGCATCTGCCTTCGGCTCAGGTCATGGTCCCAGGGTCCTGGGATCGAGCCCTGCATCAGGCTCCCTGCTCGGCAGGAAGCCTGCTTCTCCCTCTCCCACTCCCCCTGCTTGTGTTCCCTCTCTCACTGTCTCTCTCTCTCTGTCAAATAAATAAATCTTTTAAAAAAAATTAAAATAAAATAAAATCCCTTCCCCTTGAATGTAGGCAGGACCTATGACTTGCATCTAACCAGCAGAATATGGCAAAGGTGAGGGGTTTTACATATGTAATTAACATTCCTAATCAGTTGACTTTATATTAATCAAAAGGGAAATTATCCTGGGTGGGCCTGACCTAATCAGATGATCTGTTTATAAAAAGAGTCCTGAGATCAGAGACTTGAAGCAGCGGAGACTTTCTGTTGCTGACTTTGAAGAAGCAAGTTTTCATGAATTCTACAGCCTCAAGAAAAAGAATTCTGTTCCCAAATCATGCTTAGAAGTGGATCCCTCCCTAGTGGAGTCTCCAGATGAGAACTTAACCTGGCTGACACCTTGATTTCAGGTTTATGAGACCCAAAACAGAAAATTCAGCTAATCTGTGCCCAGACTTCTGACCTACAGAAATTTTAAGGTAATAAATGGCTTTTGTTTTAAGCCTCTACATTTGTGATAATTTGTTATGCAGTAATAGTAAAGTAACACAGTTACTTCATGAACTTAAAGTTCATGAAGAATCAACAATGGAATGGAAGTCTTCTACTAAGTGGATCCCTAACCCACAGAGTCAGTGAGCAGAGAAACACAGAAATTAGACCAACACAGATTAGAACAAGGGATTCCACTCTCATCCACCCCTCCTCTTCATGTCTATGATCAAAGGATCTAGAAGGGAGACCTAATATATGTTTCAGAAAGGTTTTCCCTGCCCCAGCCTTGTCAGTCGACTATAGACTATCATTCTGCATCTACCTTTTCCTTGCAAAAAGCCCACATGTATAGCCCCTAAGTGCAAAGAATTAGAAGAACCAAATATGTCTCAGAAGAAATAAGAAAATCCTCATCTCAGTAGGAAACTATGAGTGCCAAACTAAAATGCATGCCAATGTCAAAAATCAACCTCCAGGGGTGCCTGGGTGGCTCAGTCGAGTTGAGAGTTGAGAGTTGTTCTCAAGGAGACAGGCAGATAAATTCAACTTGACAGATGATCTCATCTACCCCCGGCTTTCAGGGAACTCAATGTCTAAATCACCCAGGACAAATAATTGTCTAGTCTCTTATCAAATATTTTCAGGAGTAAAAACCCCACAGCCTCCCTGTAGCAACCCGTTCCAATGTTTGTCCTCCTCATGGACAAAATGTTAAGTTGAATCATTTGAAATTGCCAATATTTGACTGAGTTTGGCCTTCAAAAATGGCAATTTCATGTAGTTCAACCCAATATTATTCCCTTCAACAAAATTGTGTCCTACTTTCAGAAGCCACTGTATTGTGTTGACTCTTCAGTCAGCACCCAAACAGTGGCTCTTGGTGACAGTGACACCCAGCAATCTGCTGGCTGGCTGGCACATCTCCCCTCTCCGCCGCCACTCCCCAGCCATAACCTTCATACCCAATCTTCGTTGGTTCTTTCTCTAGAAAAATTACTTGCTTTTTCTCCAAGTCAATGATTACTACTACTTTTTTTTCATCTTCAGTTCTAATTCCCTTTATCCTATGGGAAGGAACTGAAATAAAGTTGCTACACAGCTAGACATACAGGATCTTAATACTCAAGCAGACATGGGAGAAAAATCCGGAAGCTCTAGCTCTCTTGGGTCTTATTTTCGTATAGAGTGTGGCTTATTCACTCCAGGCCTTATCTAATATACCTTCATGAAAATAACCTGACCTTCAGTTGCTGCTGCACACTCAAAACGGGGGAGACTCACAGTTATTAAATGGCTATGCTGTGCCAGGCGCCTGTTACAAGCTTTCACTTGTAGGATTCATCTCTAAAACAAAGGTGTAAGGAAGGTATTCTTGCTCCATTTCACAGATGCTAAAACTGAGGAAGCGTGACAAGGTTAGATAATCTTCAGGGCCAGCGTTCATGAACCAAGATTTGCACCTCCACCTGTCAAACAGCAGTGCCCCCGGTGTCACCATTTCTCTAAGCAGACTGAAATAAAGCTCTGTGGAGACTGAGAATTTCAAAATGCATTGAGAAGTGCATGACATTGTACCTGCCCTGTTAGCTCTATGCTTTACCATAGCACCGCACCCACTGAGCAAAGAAAACCCACACAATTATTTCATGGTATATTTCATCTCTTTTAAGACATCAGCATCCTCTCTTTCCCTCATGTCAGGATTTAAATAAAAAAAAAAAAGCCAATAAAACCGCCTGGAGCTTTTTTTCACAAGAGTCTTGCTACATCCGTTTTCAGCTGAAAACATTATCCATTGCTTCTCATTCAGCCGTTTCATAAAAAATCATAAATTCACTGATTATAGATGAAATCATATTTATTCTTGTCTTCTAAAAACACTGCTTAATGTACTTAAAATTCCCAGCATGGTGGATGTGCCAAAACCAGGGATGGGGGTGGGAAGGCGGCGAGAGCATTTCTGAGCAGGTGAAGGGGTGAGCTGTGGCCACCTTGTGGATAATTGCTGAAGGGAGCACTGACAGAGGGCTAGCAACTCCAGCACTTCTGACTACAAAAGTGACAAAGGCAGCATGTCCCTCCCTTCGATCCCTGGCATCTGCAAACTTGTTTATTTTTTTAGATTTTATTTATTTGCCAGAGAGAGAGAGGGAGCACAAGCAGGAGAAGTGGCAGGCAGAGGGAGAAGGAGGCTCCCTGCTCAGCAGGGAGCCCGATGTGGGACTCGATCCCAGGACCCTGGGATCATGACCTGAGCCTAAGGCAGCCGCTCAACCAACTGAGCCACCCAGGCGCCCCAAACTTGCTTATTTTTAATTTATCTCTGAGTACAGTAAATGGGCATTCACTGAACAGAGCCATGCTCTCCATTATGGGAGATTTTTAAGGTTTCATAATTTCAGGTGTTAGAAGCAATGGTCATTGAAAGGGGCAGTTCAAGTCCAGTTACATTTTCTTCTCGTGGCTGCTAAGGACTTAAATTCTGCCTGCCACTGGCTGCCACTTTTCTTTCTTCTAGAAGAGCTGTGTGATATTCACCTGTGATCTGAAATAAGAATGTGTTGTGTACAGGTGCGCCTGGATGACTCAGTCGGTGGAGCAGCCAACTCTTGGTTTCGGCTCAGGGCATGATCTCGCAGTCATGAGATCAAGCCCACGTTGGGCTCTGCGCTCAGTCCGCTTCAGATTCTCTCTCTCCTGCTTCCTCCCACTCACTCTCTCTCTCTCTCAATCTCAAATAAATACATAAATAAAATCTTTTTTTTAAGATTTTATTTATTTACTTGACAGAGAGAGACACAGCGAGAGAGGGAACACAAGCAGGGGGGAGTGGGAGAGGGAGAAGCAGGCCTCCCGCCGAGCAGGGAGCCCGATGCGGGGCTTGATCCCAGGACCCCGGGATCATGACCTGAGCCGAAGGCAAACGCTTAACGACTGAGCCACCCAGAATCCTAGTCTCCAGAATCCTAATACGCCAAGTGATCAAAAGGCAATAATTCCACGCAAAGAAATAACAAAAGCTTGGGAGGAAAGCTGGAGAGCTATGGCTATGTTCAGACCCACCCACCACTACCCCCCCCTCCTCCCCATGCCCCACACCCCTTAAGCCAGCTCTGCAGAATCCTGGGCATCGGGACTTGAAGATCACTGGACCAGTGATTCCTAAAACCCCTTTGTGCCCTCAAGTGTCTATCAGGCTAAACAGCCAAAGTTTTAAAAAGGCAAACATTTTTCGATGACACTTTATACACATACTTGTACTCTATCAGCCAGACCGGGCAGATTTTCCACACTGAGCAATTAGAGTACAATTTAATTTTCTGTCTCTACATTAAGCCATGTGGCCCTGGCTCAGAATACAAGAGAAGGTCCTTTGAAGAGCACTAGACGAATCACTCTTCCAAAGGGCCCAGAATACTTGTGGCCCAGACAGTATCACTGACTGGTTCCTCCGTAGCCCCCCTCATGGGCCTCATGGTGGCCCCTGCAGGACATGTGTATCGGGCACTCAAGAAGCCTGATTCATCAGTGTTGCTCTCCTCTCACAACCGTATATGAGCTGATGCTTCCTTTAAACCCAACGCATTCGCTACCCCACTGGCAACTGCTGCCTTCATTAATGGCTATCTTTCCATCTGAATGATAAAAAATGTGTTTCCACATGCCCTTTAGCCCTGAAACCTAATTACTGAGTGACCTAAGGTGTGGAGAATTATATTCTTTTGATGAGTTATGGAGGCCCCGAAGGAGGACTTAATGTGAGAATTAAATCAACAGAGACTTGATGAAAGTTAACAAAATTTTTTCATTTAGAAAGCTATCTACCATTGAAGCATATTTAAAATACCTTTCAAAGAATTACAATGAATTTGTTTAATAATTAATTCAAACAATTTTCATTATGCCTTGACTCTGGTCCAGGCACTGGGTTGGGTGCCGAGGTTACCCTGAACAGTAAGGCACTGTGCCTATCCTCAAATCAACGGGTCCCTCACTGCCACTCATGTAAAGAACCAAGTGAGACATAGCATGATATATACCATATATGCCACAACTGAGGGGAGTAGGGTACAGTGGGGTCACACAGGACAGAGCGACCTTGGACTGGAAAGCTTGGAAGGAGTGGCTCCTGAACTGGTTCAGAAAGGCAAAGGGTGCCTCTCTTCTGCTCGCTGTGGCAGAAACCACTGGTGTTCCTCTTCCCTTGGGGCACATGGCCCCATGACATTTTTAAGCCTCCCTTGCAGCTTGCAGTTAGATGTTGCCATAGGACTGAGTCCTGAGTGTAAGCAGAAGTGATGTGTACCACTTCCAAATGTGGTCCATAAAACTTCTCTCATACTCACCCTTCATGCTCTTTCCCCCCAGAGGAGGAGGGTGGATCCACAAGGTGGGAGAAGCCAAGATTCCCGAGGGTATGGAACAGCGCCCCCTCCAGGCCTTAACACTGTTAAAGGGGGTGGTGGGGAGATTCTCAGAATTCCAGGAACCAAGAAATACTGGCCCTGCAAAACTGTGCCACTCCTGACTTTATTCCTGAGGCAGTGGGAAACTTCTGAATAATTTCATGCAAAGAAATAACATGATTGTACTTGTTTTTAAGAAAGATCACTCTGGTGGCAATATGGAGCAGAGACGGAGTGGTGGGTCAAGACTGGAAGCAGAGAAAACAGTACAGAGATTGGTATCACAGTAAAAGCAAGGAAAGATGTGTATCACTAGGAGTGCAGAGATGCTACAGGGCAAAGACTCAAGTGATACCATTAGAAGTAAAGACCCATTCAAACATGATTGGGTGAGGGGACAGGAACATCGGGGGCCAAATACAACTTTTGGATTCCTGGCTTTTGTGAGGTTCGATTCGCAAGGAAAGAAAACACAGGAGGCGAAAGTTTCAGTAGACAGTTTAGTGACCATTTTGGATATGCTGACTCTGCTATCTAGAGATATCTAGGAGATAGCTGGATATATAGGTCTAGAGAGATCAGAACCAATGCTTAGAATTGAGAATCACTTGATTACCACCACTGGTTATCTGATGAGGCCACCCAAGGAGAATATGTAAAGCAAGAAGGTTAAAACCAGAGAATATTTAAGAGAGGATGAAGAAGGAAAAGCTCAAGGAAAATTGAGAAGGAATGGTCTGGGGGGCAGTCAGGGAAGAACAGAGAGAGTAACAACACAGAAGCCAATGAAAGAGAATTTAACAAGGTTAAAAATAGTGTTCAATAGGTTAACTGCAGTAAAATAAAGTAAGAACTAACTGATTGATGACTGTATCAGTCAGGGTCTAACCAGGAAAGGAGAGGCCTCTCCATGTAGACTGCCATAACAAAATAGCACAGACTGGGGGGCTTAAACAACAGAAATTTATTTTCTCACAGTTCTGGAAGCTAGAAGTCCAAGATAAGGGTGCATGCATGGCCAGGTTCTGGTAAAAGCTCTCTTCCTGGCTTGTAGGTGGCTGCCTTCTTGCTGTGTCCTCACATGGCAGAAAGAGAGAGAGAGAGCAGGCTCTCTGGTGTCTCTTCTTACGAAGGTACCAATCTCACCATTAGGACCCTGCCCTCATGTCCTCATCCAAACCTAATTGCTTCCTAAAGGCCCTATCATCAAATACCATCACAGTAGGGTTAGGGTTTCAACAAATGAATGGGGGAGGGGCACGATTTAGTCCATAGTGCTGGATATTTCAACCAGAGGGAATCTAATACAGCAAAGGGGTCACAGGTGAGAGAAAAACTGAGAAGCCAAATAGGGAATGAGGAGCCATCCCAGAAATCAGCAGCAGCAAGAAGCCACCATCATCCCTAGGGCTGTAGGATAATGATTAACAATGGTGTTGCCTTAGTCCAAATCTGGGGCCACCGCAGCTAAAATTGGAGCACCGTGGGATGCCACAAAGGGAGGATCTCTGTAAAGGAGCTGGAGCCCAGGAGAAGACACAGTCAGCACCAGAGATGACAACTGAAGGAGAGGGAGAGAAAGGGGAAAAAGAGTCTGGCTTCCCTCCTCCCCCCAGCCTCCGTTTCCTGCTAGTGCAGCCCAAAGCTACACCTGCCCAGAAGCCAGAGAGTGTAGGCAGTTGTTCCCTACCAAACAGGGCTGAGCAGGAGAAAACAAAGAATAATATCTGACAGCAAATGAGCAAATGAGCTAGTCTGACTTCATCAGGAAGTTTCAGTAGGCTAGTGTGGGATCTTGCCAAGGGAGTTGAATATGGGGAGGTAGAGACAGTGATCACAGACAATTTTTGTATCAGTACAGTATAGAAGGAGGGACAGATATATAGGATAATTGGCAGGAAAAAATATGTGAGATCTAAGGAGAATGTTCTGAGGATGGAAGAAACCAAGTGCTGACAGAATATAGTCAACGGCGGCGGGGGGTGGAATGAAGGAAACACAACACAGAGAAAGAGCATTTGACAATAAGAAGACAGAAGTAGATCTAGGGAGAAGAGAGGACATTCTTGGACATATTCACTCATTCCATAAACGTTTCCTGGGTATCCACTATGTGCCCGGCACTGTTCTAAGTGCTTGTGATGTACCAGCGAATAAAGCGAATAAAAACCCCTACCCTCACTGAGTCTGAATTGCAGGAAGAACAGGCGGAAGAATGTATGACCCAGCAGGGTAAGTGGGGAAAAATTACGAGTGGTCATATCTCGAATTAGACACAGGAGGATATGTTAAATGCCACAACAATCCTAAAATTTCGGCAGCTAGACACAGTGAATGTTAATACCCCCTCCACAGTATCCAGGGTAGGCGTCCCTGGCCAGACAGCCCTCCTCCAGTGACTCAGGGACCGAGGCTTCTTCTATTTTGTGGCTTTGCCCTCTTCTAGATCCTCAGGAATCCTCTCCATTCCACTGGAAGAGAATGGAGGATGGAGCTTGGAAGGGCTTTATGAACTAAGCCTGGAAGTGAAATACATCACTTCTGCCCACATTGCATAAGCTCAAATTCAGACATCTGGCCACACCAGACCAAGTGACATTGGAAAATGTGTTTCTAGTAGGAAAAGAGGATGGTTTGCTGAAGAAAGAACCAGTCTCTGCCACAAACCTCTTGGCCTTGATTTTCTCAAGGATAGAGGAGGGAAGGGTGAATTGAATGGCAGTTTGCTAAAAATGTGCTCAGAGATTGAGAGCAGATTCAAACAGAGTGGATAACAGTTGGAACAACTCTGAGAGGAGAACAGACTAGTGAAAGGATTGACAAAAAACGTTGAGGCACTGACCACAAGTGAAAGTCTTAAATTTCTGTTGGCAACTGTGTGATGTCTTTGAGCCTCAAACTAGAAACCTCTAAATCACACAGCACCAAATACCTAGCACAAAGCCTAACATACAGTAGGTGCTCAATGCTTCATGATTGAATGGATGGATACGGGAAAAGATGGGCACATGCAGAAAACTTTAACCAGAGAGCCGCTGAAGTTGACATGAAATCCACAGGGCTCTCATCAGTCCCTAAGAAAATCTGCATTTGGGAGTATCTAAGCATGTGAAAAACCAGGCTGTAGCATCCCAACCCTCTTAGTACTTCCCATCCCTAACACCTTGACTTAAAGGTGCTACTGATGGCAACATTCCTGCTTACAGAATGAGTCTAGAAATGGCTTCTCTCTCTCTCTTTTTTTACAGATTTTATTTATTTGACAGAGAGAGACACAGCGAGAGAGGGAACACAAGCAGGGGGAGCGGGAGAGGGAGAAGCAGGCTTCCCGCTGAGCAGGGAGCCCGATGCGGGGCTCAATCCCAGGACCCCGGAATCATGACCTGAGCCAAAGGCAGATGCTCAACGACTGAGCCACCCTGGCATCCCTAGAAATGGCTTCTCTTAAAAACCTCCCTATGAGGATGCTCACTCTAGATGGAGGAGTGCCTTAACTTTTCAGCTACTGTCAGATACTCCCTAAATGCAGGGAATTCTGAAGCCCCCCGGCCTTACTTTACCTATTTCTCTTGCTTCCCCAGGTTTGCCAGGGGAATCCTCCAAGGAAAGCATTCTTGGGAGACTTCAAATCAGGACTGTGTTATAAGCTCAAAGTACTCTGAGCACATGATAACAACTCAAGGCAGTTAGAGAAGAGTTCCGAAAAGCAGGTCAATAGTTAACAAGAATAAACAGACTGTCTGTTACACTAGCAGCCAGCACTTCCTGCCTGGAGCATTGGGATCTCGGTTTAACATTGTAAGAAGTGACCCCCCCAAAAAACAACATAACTTCACCTTGTAGGTGGATCACACAAAACAAACAAACTGGAGACATTAGGATTGGAGGAGAGAGTATTATAGGAGGAAAAGCATTTAAAATGGTGTTGCTATAATTTTTTGACAACATAATTTAGAGGCTCTTTCAGTCAAGTATATCTACACCTCAGTCCCTCTCCACCTCCTTTCCCGCATGGTGTTGTCTTGGCTGTCAATTATTGGGAGGGAAGGCTGTTCCTTAAAAGGCTTTTAAATGATACTAGAAATGACTGGAATTGTACCTAAAAGCTCTTGAAAAAAAACAAGAAAAAAGAATTCATCTGCTTGTGTTGCAGAAAACACAAGGTTCTGTCCTGTTTATTTGTTTATGTGTGTGTGAAAGCCAGAAGAAAAGACTGAGTACAGGTCATTAGGGTAAGGGAGAAACGAATAGCCGGCATTGTTTCCAATCTACATTGAGGGTCTTCTCTGACCTTTGGTAAGGCAAAAATTCAGGGAACTATGTGGGTGTCCCTCTCTTTAGAGTCTCAATGTGTCACTGAAATGTTGCATGTAACCCTATTCCCCCAAATGCATGAGGAGCGCCGTGCAATTTAAAATAGCTGCTTCATGAAAGAAAAAATTCATCCACTCAAAATTTTCCGAGTACGGGCGCCTGGGTGGCTCAGTTGGTTGGGCGACTCCCTTCGGCTCGGGTCATGATCCTGGAGTCCCGGGATCGAGTCCCGCATCGGGCTCCCTGCTCAGCGGGGAGTCTGCTTCTCCCTCTGACCCTCCCCCCTCTCATGTGCTCTCTCTCTCTCTCTCTCTCATTCTCTCTCTCAAATAAATAAATAAAAATAAAATCTTTAAAAAAAAATTTTTTTCCGAGTAATCGCCCCCCCCCAATTTATGTGTTATTCCTACTTTCCATCCATGTGGGAATGGTGGTATTTGCAATCGTCAACGCACCATCACTGCTGGTGATGGTGTTTGTAGTTAACCGCACCATCACTGTGAGTGATGCTCACACGACTCTACTGTTTATGACCAACATCTTTGAGAGGGCCGGCAGGGTTTGAAATGATGCAGACTCTCTCAAGGATACTTGTGGACTAGCCCTTCCCTCTTGTCCACCCAGCAAGCTCTCATCTTATGAGACATCAAATGTGGCCTTCGTGACCTCTGACAGATTATCTCAGGAAGGGTTGGGCAGATGCTCGTCTATACTTGAACATGGACTCATGAGCATTTATTGTATGGTAGCAAGCGCTCATTTGGTTGTTTGGTTTTCCCACTGGACTCCTTGGGGAGTGATTTTGTCTTATTCTCCATTGAATCCCCACAGCTAGCCCTTGAATGTGGGCAGAGAGCCCCTGCACCGACAAAAAAGGCTCATCTGACCTGCCGTCCAGGTTGAGTGGGTCCCCATCTCTCGCCCGGTGCCAGAGTCAGCTATGCTGGCCTACAGCTGCAGAGGGAAGGTGAGCTGTGAAACAAGGTGCATACCTGTGATGACAGGAGGAAGGCAAGGCCTATTTCAGTATCACCTGGAACATTATATTGGGAAGAGCTGGGCAGTGCAGACCACACCAGTGCATCACAGCTGCTAACACGTGCAGAAGTTGCCCACAGAGATAATGTCTCATCACCCAAGGAATATGATGTGCTCCCCAAAGTGACCTTTGGAGCCATGGAGAACACAAAGAATATGATGCAGTTACTATACAAGCATCTAGACAGATATTCATCCATTAGTTCCTTTATTCATTCAACAAGTATTAAGCATACTGTACTAGATTTATGCTAAGTGCTAAAGACATAAGATTAAATAAAAGACACCAAGTCTCAGGGTGCTTGGCTGGCTCAGTCTGTACAGCATGCAACTCTTGATCTTGGGGTCATGAGGTCAAGCCCCATGCTGGGGAGTTTAAGTAGAGTTTACTTAAAACTCTAAAAAAAAAAAAGGAACCAAGTCGCTCCCTTCGTGCTGCTGATATTTAAACAGGTGGCAGCCATGCTGAAATTTGCACTTGTCTTATATAACCAGGACCGGGACATTTTAGGGCTGGTGACACTGGGGTTTAGCTGTTGAAACACGCTTGTTACATGGATCCTCTCTTCTTCACACCACTAGTCATTCTAATAACTTTCATTTCAAAATTTGCTTTATTATCAATAATTAAGCTGTATGTCAAGATTACGAAATCCAAATCCTGGAGAATAAAAGAGTAGATTCAAAAGCTGCTCCCTCAGTCCCAGACACTTGCAAACATCATCTAACTCACTTCTCACAGCAATGCTAGATGAGGACACTGAACACCGTGTCACCTTTGCACAGAGGACAGTGAGACTCAAAAGGGCAAGTTTGCTTTCCTCCAACTCCTAGGAATCTAAGATTCAAACTCCAGGCCATCTGGTACCGACATCCTTGCTTCTTCCCCTACACCTTCCTAAAATGGCTTTGAAACATCCATTTGAATGCCCCTTTTAACCAAGGAAACACCACTCAGTACTCCTAATGTACACCTATTTGCTCCAACCTCCTATTTAGGTACAGTAGTTTTATGACTACACCTTATAATCTCCTTCTAGCTCTGCAATCATTGAGAGTATTAAATGAATTGAGCATCTGCCCTCAACATTATTATTCTGGATAAGAAAATGATTACCAAAGTCATACCTAGGAGTTCACCTTTCAACATTCATTTCATCAAGATGAGTAATTACCCAGGCGGGCAGTAATTAGGTAATTAGTAAAACTAGTTAATACAAAGAGCATATTAATATAACCAAATAAATGCTAGTATAATTTTTATAATTATTATGGCATATAGGTCTACCCGGGTTTTTTTAGTAAAAGACACATAATTTCTGGGCTACGTATTGCACAATTTCAACTTTCATATGGGAATGCCTTTTGACATCCGTGACCCTGCAGAGTAAAAAGGAGATTGAGACAATTATCTCGGGTACTGAAGCAAAAGGCAGCTTGCACTAAAATTATCTGCCTAGTCTTTGCTGGATTTTTCTATAAGTGGTTACCACATTTTTTTTAAAAAAAAGAGCCATCCTATGGCCTTGCACCTAAGCATCCATCCATGCTTAGGAACTGAAAATATAATATTCTAACAACGATCTCATCAGGACAAACAGCTATGTACACATGTAGAGTATTCTCGGACTCTGTAATATAATCCTAGGCTTAATATTTATTTACTGCCTCCCCCAAAAAAGACTTATCTTTATCAACACCACCTCCCACACCCAGAAAAACCTACAGCAACTATAATGAATAAACACATTCATGAGAAAAAAACAATCATATCTTGATATGGTATACACACATACGATACTAATCTACATTTGTATTTTGGGTGGTAGATATTATTAAGATACAATTGACCATATCCTGTGCTGATTTCACACAAAGTGCTTACCAATCTTAGGATAGTCTTGTAATAGATACTGATCCGCACCCAGGATACGTAACAATTTATGAATACAACGCAGGAAAAATTTTCATCTCCTCTAAGTATGAACTGCCAACTGGTTTATATGCATTTATAAAGCCTGTAAGCCAACTATGACTAGCTATTGCCCCAAATATTAGAGCATGAGCAGCATGAAAAGTAATTTGCAAACTCTCAAATGGGATCTGGTTTGCAGTTCTCTTATTTGAGCTAAGCTCTTCGGACCATTAGACTTTATTAGTGTCCATGAATATAAAATAAGACCCCGGACATCCAGCCCTTCCTATAAGGGCAGAAACCCAGGATCAGTCAATATTTTTACATGCTGACATACGAGTGAAGGCATATACATGAAAACAGATTTACTAACTTCCACGGTGTCACTCCTTCCTATTAGCCAAGGTTTTGTGTTTAGTTACAAGTGTAATTTTTGCAATTTTTCTAAAGGCAACTGACCTGTTCAATGTAATCCAGTCTCACTCAGACTCTTACTCAAACCTCATTACTATACAAAGCAACCAGAAATGTGCTTGGCTGCCCAAGCCCACGAAGTTCCATTTTTCCATGGTTTTTCTGTTTCCAAGAAGAGTGATCATTTCTGGAACGATAAGCTATTTGTTTGAATTTCCAGTCTGTAAATTGTGAAGAAGGTCTGTGGGTGTGAAACAAGAGAAGATAAATTGCAAATTGGAGCTAAAGAGAAAATAAATACAAGAATTTAGTTGAATCTAATTGTTTTCCACATATCATGGTAACAGCTATTATCCTTCCTTCTGAATTTATGTCATCTGTGCATTTATCTATATTCCTATTTGTCTGTCATCTATCTGTCTTCCACCTGCCTGTTAGTGTCTATTTATTTGGCATGGCAAGTTGTGCTGTCTTTGTCTGCAGAGAAGAAAGGAAGGGGGGAAATGATGAAAAATCTTGGTGTAGCATGAATAGCAACGAGGTAAGGGCTGATGCCTGATGTGCGGATGAATCCTGTAAATGAAGTGGCCCTTGAATTAAATTAATTTAAAATCTGGCAAATATTACCCGGCATGTTTGTCAATGTGCTGTATAATTATTAATTTGTTCATTGAGGCAACTGTATAAATAAATAGAAAGCAGAATGTCATGATTAAGCAAGCATTGAAAATCCAGGGTCAAGGAGCCCAGCAATACGGGGATCTCAATAGCTTTCCTGGGTCCTGCTTTTACATCTCCTCGTAAACCCATATGTCGATAACAGCAAATTAATTGGCCCACATTTAGACGCCAACAGGGCTTTTGTATTCTCGGTGCACATTTTTGTCTTCTCAGAGTGAGATGTTAGTAACAGGGGGTTTTAATATTACCCCTACGGGAGCGCCAGAAAATCTTAACAATTTCCTTCACTAGAGTATTTTCATTAGCGCTAAATGCTGTGCAATTTACATTTGAAATCAGGTGTAGGGGTGAGCAGAATGTGACAAGACACATGTTGCAGTGGTGCTTTTTGTTGTTGTTGTTCTAAGTTTCTGTATTTACTGCCATGGAATCTCAGAAGAAAAGCATGCAAGTCCAAAAGGAAATATTTATCGATTTCTCCTTGCCCTTACTTTTAGGAGATGAAAACTCAATCTTATTCAAATACTCAAAGGACACATTTAAAACAGGCCTCTTTCACCAAGAAAAGAGGACACTTAGGAAAATAATAATAATGCGCCTAAGGTGGAATTGAACTAAAAATCACCTGACAGCTGTGAGGGAAAGGACTAGAAGTTAACACAAACACTAGGCTTCTAAGCTGATGTCTATGCAGCTCAAATGCCTGACTCTGACTAATTCAGACCTAAATTAATGAAAAATGCACCTACTGTTATTTTTATTGGAAATCTAGACTGCAAGTGGATTTCAAATGGAGAATGTGCGGGTAAATAAGCTCAACTCTGGCTAATGTCATTTAAAATCCACAAATATTCCATGCCCTCTCTTAGAAAGAATAGCAATTAACGTATATGTTGCATCTGGGCCCTGTTTATACCATTCTTTTGCACACTAACCACTTGTTAGAATAAGATCTTCTAATCTGATTGATGTTTGAGTTCTTGAATGTCTTAGTTGAGCCTAAGTCCTGAGGAAAACAAAGCCAGGTGAGTAGCTGTGATAGCTAGCACTTAGGAAGAGCTACTTGGTGTCACCGAGGGTTCTAGGTGATCTGCATAAATTCATCCCATCTAACTCTCCCACCAGCTCTAAGATGTTGGTGCTATTCTCTCCATTTGACAAGGTGTTGAAACTAAAACATAAATACATCTGTAAAAATTCAGGAACAACATCTTATTGCATTCACTAACATCTCTCACCAAGACAAGGTCTCAAGTCCTATGGCATTGGAAGAGCAAATAAAAGCCTCATTGATGACAGTGGAAATTAGCCAGCATTTGAACTTTAAGTATGGCAGGCTCAGGAAGGTGTCTTGATGAATCAAAGACAAGGCTAGCCTCAAAATTTGACCGAGTGAGTGTGAAATTTATGTTTACCATTTAGAAGTGTGAGTTAGCCAGGCTACTCCTTGGTCTACTACTATGTTAACAGATTAATGAGGGTGCATTTTTTATAGCCTCATGTTCCCAAACATGTTCCCAAAAGACGGCAAGGACAAGATAATAGACTAAGAGCAGGTGAGTTTTCTAGTCCACTGGTTCTTATTTTACTGCACATCAGAATCACCTTCTAAAAATCCCAAACCCCAGACCACACCTCAGTCCAACTAAATCAGAATCTCTGGAGTTGGCCTCAGGCATCAATAAAGTCTTATTTAAATCACTAAGCAGGGCGCCTGGGTGGCTCAGTTGGTTAAGCGACTGCCTTCGGCTCAGGTCATGATCCTGGAGTCCCAGGATCGAGTCCCGCATCGGGCTCCCTGTTCCGCAGGGGGTCTGCTTCTCCCTCTGCCCTCTTCCCTCTCGTGCTCTCTGTCTCTCATTCTCTCTCTCAAATAAATAAATAAAATCTTTAAAATAAAAAAAAAATAAAATAAAATAAATCACTAAGCATAGGGCGCCTGGGTGGCTCAGTTGGTTAAGCGATTGCGGCTCAGGTCATGATCCTGGAGTCCCGGGATCAAGCCCCACGTCAGGCTTCCTGATCAGCAGGGAGTCTGCTTCTCTCTCTGACCCTCCCCCCTCTCATGCTCTCTATCTCATTCTCTCTCTCAAATAAATAAATAAAATCTTTAAAAAAAATAAATAAATAAAATAAATCACTAAGCATAAACATTAAGATTAACATAAGCACCAGTGAATGCAAAAGAAATACACAATTTCTAATAAGATTTAACTATTAACAAATCCCATATCAAATCCCATAATAAATCCCTTAAAACATATATTTAAGTACTGCGGTGTGAGAAAGAGTCAGAAAATTCCAGTCAGCTCTGCTACTCTTATCATCTCTGACCTTGGGTAAATTCCAGAACTTTCTTAAAGCTCACTTTCCTCTCCGTAAAATAAAATCATACTTATTTATCTTAACTCACAGAGAAAAGTGTCAATACTTTTCAAACTTTACAACCTTCCTTTAAAAAAAAAAAAAAAAAGCTTCTTCATTCTTTCAGACCTTCCAAGTGTAACCAGTCTTAATCTAAATATAATTCCTTCCCCAGGCCTTAGTTGACCAACTCGGCCTGAACCTTTCTTGGACTTTGCACTTCCAGGGACCAGGAGCCAGTTAGCATTAAAACTGCATCCAGGATTATTTCCACAGCTGTCAGCTCATCTCTTTCACAATCCCTGATGGTTTATTGGCTCTGCTTAAACCATAGGAGAACAAAATAACCTCATTTGGACTTCTGATCAACTAGCTCATCTTTACTGTCTTCGTTCTGCCTTGGTTCCTTCCCATAGCGTGACTTCCACCAGCTCACTACAGAAAAACTTCCAAGGTTATTCTTTATCAATCACAAAATGGTAGAGGGAGGAAATCCTGAGCTTAACAGTTACATTAAATAAACAAAAAACCCTACATTCAAATTCCAGGTTCACCACTTAAGAGTATAAGCAATGTACTTAATTCCCTTGGCTTCCTCATCTTGGATATAAATGCACCCATCTCTTAAAATTGTCAGAAAGAGCCAGAGAGTCATGTTTCTGAAATCAGGGATGTATCGTTTCTAATTTTAAAACAATGATAAATGGATGCCTGGCTGGCTCAGTCAGTTAAGCAGCTGCCTTCAGCTCAGGTCACTAACCCAGGGTCCTGGGATGGAGTCCCACATCAGGCTCCTTGCTCAGCAGGGAGCCTGTTTCTCCCTCTACCTAAAGCTCCATCGGCTTGTGTTCTCTCTCTCTCTCAAATAAATAAATAAAATCTTTAAAAAAAATAATAAAACAGTGATAAGATCTATCCAGTACAATCTTCTCCAAGGAGTCTTGCCACAGGTTTTTTGCTATGATCCAAAAGTAGCCAGAATATAAATTTTAATGATACATTTTACTAAACCCAATAAAAACTGAAGTGAAAATACAGTTGCTTCTTTATATTTGTCTCCCCTGTTATCTTAACACAAGGTCAAATACACTCAGGAACGATAGGACCCAAAGATCCCCGGGGCGCGTGGGTGGCTCAGTCTGTTAGGTGTCATTATCTCAGGGTCCTGGGATCAAGCCCTGCGTCGGGCTCTCTGCTAGGCAGGGAGTCTACTTCTCCTTCTCATTCGCCCTCTGTGCTCGTTCTCTCTCAAATAAATAAATAAAATCTTAAAAAAAAAAAAAAAAGAACCCAAGATCCCCAGTTTGTATAGCCTTTTGCTGTTTTCAAATCCAAGAGCATGTGGAATGTTCCTCTGGAATTGCCAAGTTTTCTGCTATCCTCTGGAGTTTGTTAGAACCTACTGGTTTTTAGTTTTGTCAGGGATTTATGAGCAGTATACACAGAATCAGCTCCAGACCAAAACTGCCTCTCTTGGTATTTAAGTCATAAATGTCAAGCCCCACCTCCTCCCCACATTAATTCAGTGGTTTAAAAAGGTGTTGCTGAGAGCGGTATGGGGAACTTGTTATAAAGATAGCTGGCCAGGCTCTACCTAATGCCACCCCCCCCAGAATCTGACTGAGTGCAAGGTGAGTCCAAAAACTCTGTGTTCTCACCAGTACCCTCATGTGGTTCTGACCTAAGAGTCAAAGCGTTTAGAAACTACCAAGTGATATCCTTTCCAACAGCAGTATTCAGACTGACAAGCCCACAGAAGAGTGTCATTAGAGGACCCATAAGTGTAACTTCTGAGAGTCCAAACTGGAATTCACTCATCTTCACCACAAATGTGGATTTCACACTCTATTTAATCCCAGCCTACCATTCTGTGAATAGGTCTTTCCCTCTGAAGGAATCATGCAGTACCTAAAGCCAAGGCAGACAAATGGGGCCCTTTAAAAGCTGTTAACCCAGCGGTTTTCAACCTTGGCTGCACTTTTGAACCAGCTGGGAATTCCTTTTAAAGTCCAGATGCCCACACCTCACCCCAGACCACTGGTCCTCAAACTTCAGCTCTGTCAAGAACCATCTGGGGGACTTATGACAACTCAGGGCCTCACCACCAGAGTTTCTGGTGCAGTAGGTCTAGGGTGGAGCCCGGGAAGTTGCATTTCTAACAAGTTGCCAAGTGATGTTCATGCCGCCAGTCCAGGGACTACATTTTGAGAATCCCTCCCCCAAACAAATTAAAGCAGAATTTCTGTGGTTGGAAGCCCAGCACTAGTAATTTGTAAAGTTCCCCCAGGTAATTCCACTGTGTAGCCGAAGGTAGGAAACACTGATCTAGACCCAGGTCAAATGACATTTTCCTCAGGCTAAGCGGGCGCAGTGGTACCAGTAAGGGACTCCATGCAGTGGGTACTGATACCCCAGCTCTCAAAAACAAACAAAGCCTCGATTTGAAGCATTTGGAGATTTCCATGGTGGGAAGACTTCCGGCACAGCTGAAAACAAGCTTCCAAATGGACTGAACATCACTGAATGGCAAATTGGGAAGAAAGGCAGCTAATTGGCCCTCCCAAACTGGGACAAACTGGCTCCGGCACCCCCCTGCCTCGTGGTGCCAGCAGTGGCCTCGGTGACAGTGGCGGCCATCAATGTCCTCACCAAACTGGTTCTATGGTGCAGCTTTGGTTGAGGTCCTAGCAGACCAGCAACCCTTGTTGTGGTTTCTCAAGCTGGTTCTCCATCCTTCTCAGTCATTCTGGGAGCTATGAAATAGTCTTTCTAATCAACTACTTTGATCAGCCCAAGAATGTTTCTGTTCCTCACAGCTGAGAACTCTGGACTTCTAAAGGTCACACCTGGAGGTTAAGGATCAAAGACCCAGAGTCTAAACTCCTACAGTCCCAGGAAGGATTTTGCTTGAGGGTATTTGCATCTTTTTTTTTTTTTTTAAGTTTTATTTACTTAGGTAATCTCTACACCCAACGTGGAGCTTGAACTCACAACCCGGAGACCAAGAGTCGGACGCTCTACCAACTGAGCCAGCCAGGCACCCCAACATATTTGCATCTTAAGAGGGATGAAACTCGGGGTGCCTGGGTGGCTCAGTTGGTTGGGCAACCGACCCTTGACTTCAGCTCAGGTCTTGATCTCAGAGTCGTGAGTTCAAGCCCCACATTGGGCTCTGCACTGGGTGTGGAGCCTACTTAAAAAAGGGGGGGAGGGATGAAACTCTTAAACCAGTGCTTCTCAAAATTTAATGAGAATCACGTGGGAATCTTGTTAAAATGCAGATTCTGCTTCAGTTGGACTGAAGGGAGGCAGAAATTACACGTCTTGCAAGCTCCCTGTGGTTGCTTCTGGTCCAAGAAGACACAGTGGAGTAAGTCCTTAAACCACAGAGCTAAAATGCCAAGGGTGGGACCTTGGGCCTGGATTCCTCTGGACGCCCTTGATTTCAAGCCAGATAAGGACCTGCCTCCCCTCCTTATTCTGATCGTGCTCCAGCTAACCTATTTGTCATGGCTGACACAAGCTGGTCCCAGCTACTCTGACAGTCTACCTCTGAATACCTGAAATGCCATGGTCAGTGTCATCTGACCACCTCTCTTGGTACACAACCCATACATTTAAATTTGCCTATTTACTCATTACACAAATATTTGCTATTTATCTCATATGTGTAATACTCTCAGCTAAGTTCAGATCATTCTAGACTCCCCGTCTGTGTGTTTTAAATAAGCTGAATTGGGAGCGTTCCAACCCAAATGAGAACTGGATTTAGCACATGTAACAAGAAGTTAAAGGTCAAGGGGATCTGTGTGGGCAAGGAAAAGTTCCAAGCCTGTCAGCAGTTTGGCTGTGGGAAAATTCGACTTGATAATCTGTCAACTTGAGCTGTCAATCAAAGCTCATTATTACTCTTATTCCACCCATCTGACACTAGATCAATAGGATAGGTACTTTCTGATGTCAGATCAATGGTATGACTAAGTTTGGGGGTGACAGCTAAACAATTGCCTCCATCCTAGTATGTGAATGTTATTACCAGGAACACCAACTCAAAGGAAAATGAGAAACCACTTCCTGCACAGTGTTGTGAAAGAAATGTTCAAATCCCCAGCAACTCTTGGTGCTCCCACCAACTAAGCTAGAAAAGGTAAAGTGTGTGTTTATTTCTAAGATTTATAAAGTACCCATTTTGCAGCTAGGCTTATGGGGAAGATACATTCCCGGAGCCATAAGCTAACAATTGAGCCCCCGGGGCTGATAGGATAAGAGATTTCTTGTCAGGCCCTAGAATTTGAAGGAAATTCACATGAACTGTGATAACATCTTTTTTTTTTTTTTTTCTCTTTTCCAACTGTAGCAGTTTCCCTCCTGAAACAGCTTCTATCCCAGGGGTCCAGGAATGAATTTTAACCAGGACGGAGAAGAGTCAAAGAAAGGAACCCAATGCCAGTTTCCTCCTTCCTCCTCCCAGTTCCCAGCTCCCACCACCCACCTAACCTTCACTTGCTTATTCAAAGGCAAGTATTAACATCTCCCATGTGCTAATAAGCACTTTGTTAAGCTCTGGGAATAGAAGGGTTAAAAATTCTCAGAGTATTACAGGGCACACGGTAGAGACTCAAACCTAGTGTGGAAGAAGCTGGCACTATCTCCTTAGGAGGTGATATCTAGACTAATGCCTGAAGGGTAAGTGAGATGTAGCTGGGCCAAGAGAGTGGGAAAAGTACTTTGGGCAGTGGAAAACAGCCTGGGCAAGGGCTCTGGGCTTAGAGAAAATGCAGCATCTTGAAATAAGACCCATGATATAAGCGTGGAGTGAACACAGGGGAGAGCGGAACTCGCCAAGGTGCGTGAGGAAGGCAGGGCTGTGAAACCTTGCAGGCGCACTCCCCCCCTCCGATGATTGAAGACCCTTGTCTAAACACGTGCTGAGAGACATGATTCTAAGGGACAGAGAAATGAGATCACCAAGAGTCATCATGTACCACAGGACAGGGTGGCCTCCCCTCCGCTCCATACAGCCCTGAGCACGCTGTGAGGGAAGTGAGCACCAACTGGAATCTGCTTCTATGTCCCACTCCTGTTCTCAGACACTGTCTCACAACCACTGTGCCCCAGAGCCTGCTGCTCTGAATGTCCCATCCCACCCCCACCCCAAATCACAGTGAAGCTCAGATGGGAGAGCACGACCAACCCCAAAGACATTAGTGCTTTCATGGGGATGACTGCCCACCTTAAGGTAAAAGTGACAATGAGTAGGCAAAGGTAAATACAGAGGACAAGAAAGAAAGGAATAGTGTGAGATATACCCTGATATGATCATTCCTATTCATGGACTAGCC
Organism: Mirounga angustirostris; assembly: GCF_029215605.1. Classification (NCBI taxonomy): domain Eukaryota; kingdom Metazoa; phylum Chordata; class Mammalia; order Carnivora; family Phocidae; genus Mirounga; species Mirounga angustirostris. The sequence continues at coordinate 21,002,488 of NW_026991719.1, read as the reverse complement.
TAGTATTCCATCAAATATTATTGTATGTGAGTGTGTATGTATATGCACGTACACCTATATATACGTGTGTGAGTGTGTCTGTGCGTATCCATGCAAGAGCACATTTGAGTGTGTATGTGCTCACATACACATTTATAAATGTTTAAACGGCTCCTGATCACTGAGCACATACATACATGGCTGCAAACACTCTGCTCTGCGAGGATAATTTCACTCCATTTTCATGAGAACCCTAAGATGTACATTCCCTATATTATACCCACTCTTCAGATAGGGAAACAAAAGCTTGGAGAGACTCACAATCACACAGCTATTAAGCAAATCCGATCTCATCGTCCATCTCTTCCAAAAAGCATCTTCTTTTCCTTAGTAATCCCACCCATTTTCTAGCCAACTGGTTTTACTTTCAACATCATCATTAATGACAGCTCTGGCCTGTTAGACCCCTTAAGGAAAAGAAAAAGTTGTGTGTACCCTCAGATGGATCATAAATGCCGAGGCCAGCACTCACTGGGGTGTGTTAACGTTCACAAGGTGGGGTGGTGGTCTGACCTTTGAGCAAATACCTTTACCTGGGGCCCAGCGAGGCCTATGCTCCTGCCACATGGTCGTGGAGTGGATTCACATCGAAGGACACGTCCGAAACTAGGCCCTGCCACCATGTTGCAATCACAGAACATTCTGCAAAGCACAGGCTGAGATTCCAAACCAATTGAAAGGGTGCATAATAACAGACATGAAATGTTCTGATTGGGAGCGGAGGGGAGAGTTAATCAGCACGCCTGTTCCAGCCACACAATCCCAGTAGCTGAAAGATGGATACTAAAGAGCTTGTCTCCCTTTATTTATATGACTTTACATGTATACTTACCAAGAAACAGTTTCACTTACCTTTTAAACAGCCAGAGTGCCACTTTATCATTAAGCAGAGATGCCAGGGAAGAAACAAGTACGTATTATTCAAAATGCAAACAGAGTGTAAAGGACAGCTGCCAAGAAACAGCTCAGCCCAAATGCCTCACAGCTACCGCTGTCTGCAGCAACAAAATGCCTGCAGAAGAGAACCTTCATCCAGGCCTGTGGTTCTCCAATGTTGGCATGCATCACAATCACCTGGAGGGCTTGTGGAAGCACAGAATGCTGGGCCCACCCCCAGAGTTCCTCACCCAGCAGGTCTGCGGTACGGCCTAAGAACTTGCATTTCTGACAAGGCCTGGGCTGCTGATGATCCGGGGACCACACTTTGAGAACCACCGGGGCAGGCCTTAAGTCCGGCCCACTAGCACTGCTGACAGTTAAATCTAAAACATGACTAGAACTATTCTGGACGAGAAGATCCCTTGACCTAAAGAGAGATGTCCAGGTCGTAATGAAGGCTACAGATCCCTCGGATAAAAAGTAAGTTGCTTCCTGCTGGAGGCCCAACATCCTGCAGTACCCCGGGCTTTGGTCCCTCCACAAGGGTAAAGAAACCCTTCGCGCTAGATAAAGGCTGCTGATTACGGCAGACCACCAAGGTGGCCTCATGGAATTACAGCTGTCACAGAGAAATCCCTAAAGCAATCAAGATGATTTTTCTAAAGAGCACAGAGGAACCCCAGCAAGACAGAGACGTGGCCTCTCTTCTTCCCCCAATGAAAGAGTAATTCTGTCAGAGAGGCTACGGTGCCCAGAAGGTGTCTGATAATGAACTCTCTCTCCTCACTACCTCTTTCAAACAAAGCTTGTCCCAACGAACCTGGCCTGAGTGCCAAGAAGAGGTTTGGTCCCTGGCAAACGACAAAAGAGCAAAACCCAGGGAAATCGGGCTTCTACGGCCACCCTGTTCCACCAGCCACCCCTGTGGTGAATCATACTCCTCTCTCGTTTTGCCCTGTTGTCTGTGAATTAGCCAGCCCTGGGCTCAAATCAGTTGCGAAGATGCCAGCCTTGGAAGAGTACGTCTTACGACATCATCCTTCTGCAGAATCCCAAAGGGAGAGGCCACCAAACAAGGCCTTCGCAACTGGAAGGTGGGAGGGCTGCAGACAACTGCACATCGGCCCGGACATCCAGGCTAAGTGTGACACCCCTTCGGTTTCGCGGAGCCCTGTGAATCCTTCCTACACTGAGTGTCTATCCTGTCAGGATCTGTGATTGAGAGCTGCTTAACCAGGTGAGAAGATTTCAGGAAGCTAATATGTCCCATCTAATCAAGGCTAAGTGTTCCCTCTTTGCCCAAGCCCTCTTACTTGCACGAGTACCACATGGTAATGGGGAAATAATTTTTTTCAAGGTTGTTTGAGATGCAGGCCCTTAAATAAGTGATCCAGTGCTCAGTTTCATCTAACGGAGAGGTTACTCAGCAAGCCTCAAGATTCAGGCCCTCATCCCAACCATTTCCAGTTCAACCTCACCCTTCAGAAACCCACTACTACAAAATTAGCTAGAGCAGAGTTATAAATGGAGGGATTATTTCTTCACACACACCTGGAAACTCACTTTCCACCATCGTGAAGACCTGTAGCAACGAGCTTTAGTTACTTAGCACAACCATCTGTTAGTTATTCTATTAGTACCTCTCAAACATTTTCCTTCGATTTTGTGGCTTTTCCTCTCTTTGGTCCACATACACTGTTGATTTACAAAAACGTACCTCTACCACTTAGCACCTGGAAACAGATTTTGAGCAATATCTCTTGCATGTGATGCCCCTAGGGCAGTGGCTCTTCAAGTACGGTCCCAGAACCCACAAATCAGCACCTGGAAACTTGTTAGACCTGCAGATTCTCAAGCCCCATGCACCCAGAAACTGTGCGGGTGGGGCCCAGCCATCTGCATTGTGACAAGCTTTCCAGGTAATTCTGATGTGGGCTGGAGTGGGAGAAACACTGTTAGTAGAGAATGTGGACATAAGGAGGAAGCAACGAGAAACCTCACCCATTCAGGGTAAGGACTTCTCTTGAGCCATGAGCATATTTTTCTTTAAACTTTTATTTGCCACATAAAAAATAACCCAGATACTACATATACGTTGTTACTTCCTTATTATAGTGGTGTGCCCCTACCAGCTCATGAAAGCTAACTGTTAAACATCCAGGCAGTTTACAAGTCAGTTGTTCCACCACCAGTGGTATCTTGCGCTCAGCCATGGTGAGAGTATTTACACCATGAAAATCAGCAAACACTACACATCAGAGCTTTTATGCAGAGAAGCAGTTTACCAGCACACCACTGGCTGATTTTTCAAAAGGACTGCCACAGTCTGCGTTGGGACATAAAGTAGTGACAGATAAAAAATCACAAGGCAGGGGTACCTGGGTGGCTCAGATGGTTGAGCGTCCAACTCTTGGTTGTGGCTCAGGTCATGATCTCAGGATTGTGAGATCGAGCCCCACAACAGGCTCTGTGCTCAGCAGGGAGTCTGCTTGTTCCTTTCCCTCTCCCTCCCCCTTGGGCCCTCCGCCCCCACTCGTGCACATGCACTCTCTCTCTCTCTCTCTCTCTCTCTCAAATAAATAAAATCTTAAAGAAAATCACAAGGTAAAGAGGCAGGATTTGGAGCTGACAAAAGTGTAGGAGGGAATATGCAGAGAGGCACAGACCAGTCCCAGGGAAAGGCCAGAAAGCCAGCAGTCGAGATAGAATTGGATACTCGGAACAGCATTCCCAGCTGAAGGTGAGGCAGGCAGATTATAGAGTGAAACAGAGCAAGTTTAATATAATAAAATCTTATATCTGGAATGTGAAAATAGACCTTTTTGGGGCACCTGGTTGGCTCAGTCGGTTAAGCATCTGACTCTTAGTTTCGGCTCAGGTCCTGATCTCATGGGTCATGAGATCGAGCCCTGTGTCAGGCTCCCCGCTCAGCTGGAGTCTGCTTGGATATTATCTCCCTCTGCCCCTCCCCAGCTTGTGCTTGCTCTCTCTCTCTCTCAAATAAATAAATAAATCTTAAAAAAAAGAAAATAGACTTTTTGGTCATCTTGAGTTGTGGTGATGTATTGATTCGTTCATTTATTCAGTGAATATTTATTGAATGTTTACTGTATACCAGGCACTGTGCTAGGCTCTGATGATACAGAAGTGAGTAACACAAAGTCTCTGCCATCACAGAGTTTGCAGCTTACAGACAATAACAACATCAAGCTAGGTACACAAAGTTTAGTATTCCAATGATGATAAGGAGTCATTTGATATAAGTGATCATAAGTGGCTATTTGATATAAGATGCTCAGGGTGAGCTCCACTGACAAGGTGACATTTGAGCAGAGACCCAAAGGAAGTGAAAAGCAAGTCATACTGGGGGGACACTTCTCCCTGGGTCCCATGCATTTTTGCACAATTTGGGAGCAAAGGCACTGACTGACTGCCTTTGTTCTGGATAGCTTTTCAAGGATGTTCATATAGCACACCTCCATGGAAGGCAGAGATAATTTCTCTCTCCAAAGTTATCACAGAAGCACTTACTCTCCAGTAAAATAAAGATAATGCCTCCTATGGAGGGAAGGACAGCCGTGCTTACTGCTCATTTTCAGTGATGCCAGTTTCCTAATCTCAGGGTTCCTCTCCTATAAAAAACCCACTGCATAGGCTGGTGTCGCTCAGCCCTCTTCAGATCTCCTTGTGGAAACTGGGACTCAGGGAAGCAGCACAACAAAATGCTGATACTCGGGCTACAGATATTGCTGTGAAAAACAAAGTCCTTTGTCTCTGACCCAGAAGTGTCAGGTCTTCTGCCAGCGTCCATGGAACTGAGGCAGGCTAACTTGATAGCCTGCAAGCAATGTAAAACGTCAAGCCCTTCAGCGTTCATGATAGCTATGAGAATGCATGAGGAAAGGGTGATCTAAGCAGGGCAAACAGCAAGTGCAAATGCCCTGAGGTGAATGATGGTCTCTGCCCTGGCCCTGTCCTGGCCCTTCATAGCTATATAAATCAACTCTGTCTTACTCAACTCGTTCTGCCAAACTCGAACTTTTGGGATGCTACCACTTCTTGCAGCAAGGTCTGTGACTGCCAATACAGGAAGAAAGGGGGAGCGTCTCCCATGCCACACCCCACTCCTGGTTCCGAAGGAGGTCAAATCAAATCTAGGAACACATGAAATGTATTTAACTTATGGGTTGAGAAAAACAGTCCTAGAAAGAATTGTAATGCCCAGATCAGATACTCTAGAGAGCAAAGAAGAGAAGAGAGACAGTGAACACCACCACCAGGTAGCAGCCAGGAACCTAGAGTTCAATGAGAGAATGGAAAACTCAAAAAACGAGAGTAGAAGCACATCCTCAGTTAGGAAGGGCTCAGTCTCAATCTCTCTTTCATGGGTAAAGCCTGACAAATCACAGCAAAGGTAGCCAGGATCACAATGGAGAAAAAAAATTAGGACAACCTCACGTATACAAAGAGTACGGGAGTTGAAGAAAACAGCATCTGGCATACAGATTCTAAGAGTCACATCTGAATGCATTTTAAAATTTTTTTCAGAACACATCTCCAATTTGATCATGAGAGTCACTGGAGAGACAGAATTCTATACACAGATATTTGCATTGTGAATCACTCCTTAGAAATGACTCATTTCCTTAAAATTAAATAAGTCAGCACCTCATGAGGAGAAGCACCTCTAAAAATCCCTGTCATCTTTGAGAAAAATTTGAATTTAACTTTAGTTTTTCAGTGTAAAAAAAAAAAAAAAAAAAAAGACTTGGGGCTCCTGGGTGGCTCAGTCAGTTAAGCACCCAACTCTTGATTTTGGTTCAGGTCATGACCTCAGGGTCATGGTATCGAGTCCCGTGTAGGGCTCTGTGCTCAGGGCAGAGTCTGCTTGTCCCTCTCCCTCCCCCTCAGCCCCTCCCCCAGCCTGCACACTCACTCTCTCTCTCGCGCTCTCTCTCTAAAAAATAAATAATCCTTGAAAAACAAAAGACCATACTCAGCTAGGTCTCAGAAAGTTTCAAATGTATCAAAACTTTCCTATGTATCATGATTCAATTTGCCAGCTACTCTGAAGTTGATAAATCTTAAATGATAAAAGCAGATTGGCACTGTGATTTCTGTTTAAAATACTTGAATTTCTCTCCAATCGCAAAAAAATTTATTTCTCTCCTCTGTAACTTTTACAAATTCACCACTTCAATGAGTAATATGAGTATGTGAATTGCTTAGATAGTCAGTGCAATGGACTGAATGTTTGTGGTCCCCCAAAACTCATATGCTAAAACCTACCCCCCAATATGATAGTCTTAGGAGGTGGGGCCTTTGGAAGGTGATTAGGTCATAAGGGTGGAGCCCTCATGAATGAGATTAGGCCCTTATAAAAGAGACCCCAGAGAGCTCTCTCATGCTTTCTGCCCTGTGAGGACACAGCAAGACGAAGGCCATCTATTAACCAGGAAGCGGGCCCTCACCAGACACGGGGTCTGCCGGTGCCTCAATCTTGGACTTCCCAGCTTCCAGAACTGTGAGAAATAAACATTGTTTAAGCCACCAGTAGGTGGTATTTTTGTTATAGCAGCCCCATCAGACTAAGACAGTCATAAATACACATAAAAGGTTTCAAGCACAACTGGATCCTGAGATCATTAAATCCATTTCCCTGCTTCCATAAAGGGCTGCAGCAAAACTGGCTAAATCACTATTTGCCATGATTTCAAGACCTTCGGTGAACATCTTGCCATCTCTTGTGATAGTCTCCTTTTAAAAATTCCTATGAAGGATTTAGTTACATTGGTGATTACTGCTATGTTGTTGGAAATGGGAAAAATTGGAAACAACCTAAATGTCCCCCAATAGAGGTACCTAAGGCCACATGCATATGGCAGGACAGCTTCCTGCCACTCAAGTGACACTGTAGAATATTAATGACATGAAAAGATTGTTACAATATTTTGTTAAAAGTAAGGGAGTTATGGAACAGCCTATATAGGGAGATTCCATTTTTGTTCAAAATAGTATATGCATATATAGCCCCTATGAGTGTGCAAAATGTGCATTAAGCACCTATTACACACCAGGTACAGTGTTAGGCTCTGAGAATAGCAGTAGTGCAAAGACAACCATCCATAACTCTTTTTTTTTTAAAGATTTATTTATTTATTTGAGAGAGAGAATGAGAGAGAGAGAGAGAGAGCACATGAGAGGGGGGAGGGTCAGAGGAAGAAGCAGACTCAGCCCGATGTGGGACTCGATCCCGGGACTCCAGGATCATGACCTGAGCCGATGGCAGTCGCTCAACCAACTGAGCCACCCAGGCGCCCCAACCATCCATAACTCTTACCCCTGTACAGCATACAGTCTAGCCGGGAAGACAGCCATTAGATAAATAAGTATACAAGCCATTACTTCAACACAATTATGAAAACTGTGACAAAAAACAGGATGTTGTACCTTCCATCTAAGAAAACCCCAGCTCCAGACATTCTGCTCATCCTCCTCTCTGTTTCAGTTTTATGAAGCCCCTCTGGGTGATAAGGTTTTAGGATATATTCTGCTTCCTTTTTTTTTTTTTTTTAAAGATTTTATTTATTTATTTGAGACAGAGAGAATGAGAGAGAGAGAGCACATGAGAGGGGGTAGGGTCAGAGGCAGAAGCAGGCTCCCTGCCGAGCAGGGAGCCCGATGCGGGACTCGATCCAGGGACTCCAGGATCATGACCTGAGCCGAAGGCAGTCGCTTAACCAACTGAGCCACTCAGGCGCCCTATATTCTGCTTCCTAATTCCTCCCGTGAATGTATTTTTCTAATAAGACCAACAAAAGAGGGGCACCTGGGTGGCTCAGTCAGTTAAGCATCCAACTTCAGCTCAGGTCATGATCCCAGGGGTCCTCAGATCGAGCCCAAATTGGGCTCCACGGGGAGCCTGCTTCTCCCTCTCCCTCTGCCCCTCCCCCTGCTTGTGCACTCGCTCTCTCTGTGTCAAATAAATAAATAAAATATTTTTTAAAAAAACAACAAAAGAAGAAATTTTAGAATCCCTGGGGAATCGTTTCTCATTAAGCACGCCATCCCACCAAGAATAACCTTGCATTGACAGGAAATCCTCACTCCTCCTCTCCTTTTCGCCAAGCTAATAATGTGAATTGTTTTAACCTTTCCTTATAGGTTTTATTTTCCAAGCCTTAAATCATCTTTATTGTCCTTTTATGAACTGCCTCCAAGTTTTACGTGATTAATGCCTGCTCATTAGATGCTGAACAAACTTGTAGACGGATGCACTCCAGTAACTTTCAAGGCTTTGGTTTTGCCAAAGAAGGGCTGCAGCCAGTACACAATATATATCATCTGCATCTATTATAAACATACCTCTTAAAGTTGGGTCCTCCATAAAAGCATTCAATCTTCCTATTTCTTTCTAATTAAGATCTTCTTCCTATCTTCAAAGGCCTGGATTGCATCCACAAACCCTAAATAATGTGTTTCATTTCTTTAAAAATAGCATTTCCCTGAAGCAGCATTACAGAGACATTTCAATGTGGAGGGGTTTTTTTCTGTCCAAGCCTGTCAACAGATTTGCTACTGCTCTGGCCTTCAGACACAACGCACCAGGTCCAAGCAATTTTACCAGCACAGCATTTTTATTTTATCCCTGGAAGGCAAGTGAAGATGCTGCTTTAAGGATCCCAAATGGCCTGGATGATTTTTTGAGTATCTAATATTTCTCAGGTTCTTAATATGTATGTAATGTTTCTCTCGTACAACTAAGCAAGAAGATGTGGTTCTTATGTTGCAAAGATTGGCACCTAAATGGAAAGACAGTACAAACAGGTGAGTTTAAATGGGAAGATTTAGTGAGCTCTTTAACACACATTAAAAGGCCTGCGTCCCTGGAAAAATACACGCCAGGGCCTAACAACACCATACAACCTTAGCAGAGCCTTAAGATTAAGCTCTACTCAGCTGTGGGAAGTTTCCATAGACTAGATGATTTTTATGTGACATTTTTATTACTGTTGCAAAGAGCACACAGGGCCTCGCCAAATATGCAGATAACCACTCGGCTGAAGCTGTTTCCAAACCACCACAGCTAAAATTAAGCCTGACCTCTTTACCACCACCAAGAACTTGAACAACTAGGAAATAGGATAACTTTGAATCTCACTGAAGTTGCTGATAAAATTGAGCTGGAATCAGAACTAAATAATTTAACTTCTATTCATACTGCTACAAACTAGAATTCCAACCCATTTGTAGAACAGAAATTTCTGTACAAAGTTTTACCTTTTGGGGCAAAATTCAAGTGCCTTAATGGTAGCAGAGAGAGTGGATCGAATTTCAGATTATACAATGAAAGGGGGTAGAAACTGTCATTTTATTTATTTGGATCCATAGTTTTGGCTTTGTCTACTACGATTGCCTAAGTAGATTCAGCTGCAGGCAGAAACGTAAAGAAAAAATATATATGTATTATTCTAGCTATTCCGTATATTAATTTGACTCCAACAAAGCCTATGCACCTTCATTCTGATGCTCCTCATCCTGTCTGATACTACCTTTCCAAGGCTCTATCCCAGGCATGATGTAATGAAGAAAGGACCTTAACCTCCAACAGGTTCATTTTCACTTGACGCCTGATCTTTAGAGAAGTTCCATCTTTGGCATTTCTATCACTAGGCCATGTGCCAACTGTCCAGAGCAGATGTTGGCTACACTTATTTCTTTGGAAAGAAAAGTTGGTTAAAGAAGAGTGCTTGTTCCTTCCTCTCCCTTCCTTGCCTTTATCATGTACTGCATGTGTTACTTCCACAAATATAAATTAATTCCTCCAAACAACTGGTGCATGTTTGAGCACAGCTCAGTTTTGCCAGTTTTAGGTCACTGTTTATCTGGCTTCAGCCATCTGTGATCACACACACACACACACACACACACAGGCCCCCAGAGGCTTACCTGCGGGCATCATTTTCAGAGTGCTTTGAATCGTCTATTCTATATATTATGTGTACCTTGGTACCGATCAACAACAGACAACTTGACAACATGCACGTGTCTGCCTATAAATCTGGAATGGAGCCATGTGGTCTTGCTCTTGCCAGATTGTAAATTTGGCAAGAATTAAAGTTTGAACTCTGCCATAATCTCTTACAGAAAGGCAACATTTCAGAGGATACTCTTCTACCCACCATGACTGCAGATATGTTGGAAACCCATCCTTTTTTAAGTTTTTATTTAAGTTCCAGTTAGTTAACATACAGTGTGATATCAGTTTCAGGCATACAATATATTGATTGGACACTTCCATACATCACCCGGTGCTCATCAGGACAAGTGCCCTCCTTAATCCCCATCACCTGTTTCACCCATCCCCCCCCCACCTCCCCTCTGGTAACCAGCAGTTTGTTCTCTAGAGTTAAGAGTTTGTTTCTTCAGACACATAGATCAATGGAACAGAATAGGGAGCCCAGAAATGGACCCTCAACTCTATGGTCAACTAATCTTCGACAAAGCAGAAAAGAATGTCCAATGGAAAAAAGACAGTCTCTTCAACAAATGGTGCTGGGAAAATTGGACAGCCACATGCAGAAGAATGAAACTGGACCATTTCCTTACACCACACACAAAAATAGACTCAAAATGGATGAAAGACCTAAATGTGAGACAGGAATCCATCAAAATCCTAGAGGAGAACACAGGCAGCAACCTCTTCGACCTCAGCTGCAGCAACTTCTTCCTAGAAACATCGCCAAAGGCAAGGGAAGCAAGGGCAAAAATGAACTATTGGGACTTCATCAAGATAAAAAGCTTCTGCACAGCAAAGGAAACAGTCAACAAAACCAAAAGACAACCAACAGAATGGGAGAAGATATTTGCAAATGACATATCAGATAAAGGGCTAATATTCAAAATGTATAAAGAACTTATCAAACTCAACACCCAAAGAACAAATAATCCAATCAAGAAATGGGCAGAAGACATGAACAGACATTTCTGCAAAGAAGACATCCAAATGGCCAACAGACACATGAAAAAGTGCTCAACATCGCTCGGCATCAGGGAAATCCAAATCAAAACCTTAATGAGATACCACCTCACAACAGTCAGAATGGCTAAAATTAACAAGTCAGGAAACGACAGATGTTGGCAAGGATGCGGAGAAAGGGGAACCCTCCTACACTGTTGGTGGGAATGCAAGCTGGTGCAGTCACTCTGGAAAACAGTATGGAGCTTCCTCAAAAAGTTGAAAATAGAGCTACCCTACGACCCAGCAATTGCACTACTGGGTATTTACCCCAAAGATACAAATGTAGTGATCCGAAGGGGTACGTGCACCCCAATGTTTATAGCAGCAATGTCCACAATAGCCAAACTATGGAAAGAGCCTAGATGTCCATCGACAGATGAATGGATAAAGAAGATGTGGTATATATATACAATGGAATATTATGCAGCCATCAAAAAAAACACCCCTGAAATCTTGCCATTTGCAACGACGGGGATGGAACTAGAGGGTATTACGCTAAGTGAAATAAGTCAATCAGAGAAAGACAAGTATCATATGATCTCACTGACATGAGGAATTCTTAATCTCAGAAAACAAACTGAGGGTTGCTGGAATGGTGGGGGGTGGGAGGGATGCGGTGGCTGGGTGATAGACATTGGGGAGGGTATGTGCTATGGTGAGTGCTGTGAATTGTGTAAGACTGATGAATCACAGACTGGTACCTCTGAAACAAATAATACATTATATTTAAAAAAAAAAAAGACAGTAGGAAGGGAAAAATGAAGGGGGCAAATCGGAGGGGTAGACAAACCATGGGAGACTATGGACTCTGAAAAACAAACTGAGGGTTCTAGAGGGGAGGGGGGTGGGGGGATGGGTTAGCCCGGTGATGGGTATTAAAGAGGGCACGTATTGAATGGAGCACTGGGTGTTATATGCAAACAATGAATCATGGAACACTACATCAAAAACTAATGATGTAATGAATGGTGACTAACATAACATAATAAAATAGAATTTTTTAAAAAAGGGTTTGTTTCTTGGTTTTCCTCTCTCTTTTTTTTCCCCTATGATGGTTTGTTTTGTTTCTTAAGTTCTACATATGAGTGAAATCATATGGTATTTGTCTTCCTCCAACTGACTTATTTCACTTAGCATCATACTTCCTAGCTCCATCCACGAAACCCATCCTTTTTATGTGTGCTTCTCACACTTCACCTAAAGTATCCAACTAGTAATTCATTTATTTGTTTATTCATGCATCTATTCTATACCCATTTACAGGGAATCATTCTTAGCAAAGTACCAGGAAACCAAATGTAGGACAAACTCCAATTTAGGCAAGTCACGAGCTAAGCTAGGTGATGGGGAGATGAAAAGCCCTTAAATTGCTAATTATGCTGGGATGAGTACAATGAAAGATATGTGCATGGGGCCTAATGGGAGCATAAAGGAGAAGTAACTAACTCAGGCCACGTAGAGGAGTGGCTCTGGGAAGTTTCCTCTGGGAGGAGGGAAACCATTAACTGATCAGAAGGGATAAGTGAGGCAAAGAAATGGGAAAGATATTCTAGTCCAAAGGAACGAAAGGAGCAAAGCCCCAGAAGCAGGAAACGACCTGACGTGAGTAAGAACTCCATCCGGGACATTGGTGTGTGCGACAAAAATGGTAAGGGAGGAGGGAGAGGAAACAGACAAATTAAGGAGGCCCAGGCAACTGTGCTATCGAGTGTGGTCTCCATCCCATATGCACGCATGGGAGAAAAAGAAAGCATTTTGCATTTTAGGTGGACTTTAGGGCAGGTGTGAGAAGAGCCACATAAGTGAAGGCGGGGCACCAGTAAGTAAGTGCTGCAAACTCCAACAGCTGCAGAACCCATGGACTTTAAACATCTGGGTAGGAGGATGCAGAAGGAAGGCAACTGGGCTTCCGATGTCCCTTAGTAAAGGGAACTCCCAAATCAGCAAGTATTTACAGCAGGCCAGCATGGTGACAACCATCAAAACTGGGATTCTGCTTGATTTAATTTGTGAACAAGTGCCTTCACCAAGGGGATCTTGATCCAATCATCTATGATGGGGCTGGAGCAGTCTAGGCCCTCTACACTTTAAGACTAACAAGCCAAATCTCCCTCCCAAAATGAAAGCCCACAAGGAGGATAAAATGCTGAGAAGAAAATCTAGACTGAGCAAGACCAAAATAATATAAACACGTTTGATAATGAGGTCAGATAGAAGTGAAGGAAGGGCACAGAGTAGGAAGATCCCAGCAAGAGTGAGGTCATATTCTCTATCACTTTGAAAAAGCCTGAGAAAAAAGATCTGTAAATCTGTGAGACCAGAAAAGCTACCTGGTCTATCCTTCCCTTCTAAAAGTAAAAGAAAACTCATTCTCAGTTGACTCTCTACAGAGTTATTTTGACAAAAGGAAGAAGGAACAGAAGAGCATGCCTACAAAGAAGGCAAGCCAGTAAGTCGGGCCCACAGAACTGATTAAAAAATGTAACCTGATATTTCAACACAATCTTCAAATTTATAGAAAATGACAGAAGCTACAAAAAAGCCACATAGGTCCAAACTAGGAAAACTCAAAAAATAAGGAGATTAGAGGAAAGGAAAATTGGAAAAATGCCTTGAAAATAATTTCAATGAAGACACAATATATCAAAATACGTGCAGTACAGCTTAAACCTTTATCAAAGGAAAAAACATGCAAAACCACCTATGAGGTTGTCATGCCCCCCAAAGTCAAATATAAATCTTCTCATGGAGCCTCCAAATCTACCACTTTACTGGAAATTCAGAGGACAGAAAAGCATGTTAAATTACACTACAAGGGTTCCATCAACAAATCCAGATAAGTAACAGAACTAATAACCACCTTCTTCAACAAAGGAGCAAGGGTAAAGGATGCAGGTGAAGAGACTGAGAGAGGAGGGAAAACCAGGACATTAAAAGAGATTTAAGAGACATACAGTCAATTTAAATGTTTGAACCTTAATTAAATCCAAATGCAAACAAAGTATATAAACTACTTTTTAAAGCTATAGGACAATCAGATAAATGAATGACTAGAGGGCGCCTGGGTGGCTCAGTTGGTTAAACAACTGCCTTTGGCTCAGGTCATGATCCTGGAGTTGGAGGATTGAGTCCCACATCAGGCTCCCTGCTCAGCGGGGAGTCTGCTTCTCCCTCTGACCCTCCCCCCTCTCATGCTCTCTCTCACTCTCTCTCAAATAGATAAATAAAATCTTTTAAAAAATGAATGACTAGATACTTGATAATATTAAGGAATTACTGTCAATTTTTTTAGGTATGATGATGGTATGGTGGCTATGTATTTATAACTCTTTATCCTTTAAAAATAAATTTTTAAATAAATGTTTAATAAATTTCCTCCCTTAAAATTTTTATAGACAAAATTATATGTTATTTGGGATTTTTGTTAAAATAATCAGGGGTGGGAGGTAGGTAGGGCTCTCTAGTAAGTAAGATTAGCCAGGTATTGATAATTATTGAAGATAAGTCCCTTACAACAGTGTGTCTACTTTTGTACCTGTTTTTAAAATTCTATCTAAAGGTGCGCCTGGGTGGCTCAGTCGGTTGAGCAGCCAACTCTTGGTTTCAGCTTGGGTCATGATCTCTGGGTCATGGGATCGAGCCCCATGTCTGGCTCCACACTTGGGGTGGAGTCTGTTTGGGATTCTTTCCCTTCCCTCTCCCTCTGCTCCTCCCCTGCTCACACTCGCTTGTGCTCTCTCTCTCAAATAAATAAATAAAATATTTTTTAAAAATTCTAGGGTAAAAAAAATAAAATAAATTAAAATTCTAGGGTAAAAATTAAAAGGTTAAGACGATCTTGGGGGCGCCTGGCTGGCACAGTCAGCTGAGCATCCGACTCTTGGTTTCAGCTCAGGTTGTGATCTCAGGATTGTGAGATCAACACCACGCTCAGCTCAGAGTCTGCTTGGGATTGTCTCTCCTGCTCCCTCTTCCCCTCCTGCTTGTGCTCTCTCTCAAAACATAAACAAAATAAATCCTTTTTTTAAGTATTTAAAATGATCTTGAAAGGTAATACATCATACCAAATTAGTCACTTATGCCAAAGAGCAAATTCATTCACTGTGTTATTTAACCAGTCACAAAGCCAGGCTCTTCGACTGGAAAAATGGACAAGTGTTGAATGTGGCAATAAAGCCAAGCAATTTCCCAGGTACCAAGAGAACTGCCCAAGACCAGATCAAGGTAAGCTGCCACAGTGGAGCTTCTGGGCACCTAGCTTGCAGAATAAGCAGAAAGCTCCAAACAGAAGGAAGATGAAAACACAGGAGTGCCAATGTCATCATTTCACCTGTATCTAGTAACTTTCCTCTGCTGATAGATTTATGGCAGCTCAAATACCCTTCTTGAGGCCAAAAGACTCTTACCTCCTGTATTTTCAGACATCTCTGTAGAAGTCCCTGGGATGAAAAAAAGGAATATCACACTTGCTCAGTACTATGATCAAGATTTACCTAAGTGACCTACATTGAACATAAGTCAATGGAGACTCCTCTGCTTCAGATACCTAGGGATCAGCAATGTTTACCCTATATTCATTATGTTTCTTGCTTCAAGATCTGAAAAAGCCAAGGAAATGCTGATAAAAGTGTGGCTTCTCCACAGTACATTGAAAGGTCTTCTCAGTTCTCATTTTTGAGTATCTACTTAGCTACTCCTATACTGTAAGTTCTCCATTTATAAATAGGAAACAATCTCTATCACATCATAACCACATGAAGAAGATGAATAAATTGTGTCAAGCATGGTCACTGAAGTAAGTAAATAAGCCTGACTCTACTTCAAGCTTTAGCCAATATCTTGAAAACACTGGATTTTAGTTTCTACTTACCTGGACTCTGATACCTCAGAGTTTCTGAACTCATATCCATTCTTTTCCTTAACTTTACTCTTGAGTATCCTGTCAAAGTGAGTTACATGAGATATTTATGTGCTCCCAAATGAAGCTGAGAGAAGTTTTTCTTTGTCTTGAACTCCTTCATCACCTTTGTCCTTAAAGCACAATTTAAATGACAAAACTATGGCTCTTGGATCTAGTAAACTTGACAGGCCTTTAAAATGTCACAGTCCTGCAGGCTTTCTAACAAGGCAGAACGGATAAACTGACAACCATCCTGATTACCCATGGCAACTCTTCCTGCCAACCAGGACTAAAGTTTAAGGGCTTTGGGATGTTTTGCTTCTAGTTTGATCCAATCCCAAAACCATTCTGGTATCATAACATTAAAAAAAAAAAAAAAAACACATGGAAAGAGGGGTGGGGAACTGCAACCTGAGCTGCTCAAAAGTACTGGTGACCTTTTGGTTTTGTCACCAACACAGCTCAAAAGTACCAATTTCCTCTGAATGGAACTAGCATCTCATTCTCTTCCACTTAAGTCATCACTCTTATTCCCTTTCTACCCCTAGTACTTCATGAGCTGTCAAAAATTACACCAAAGATAATATGAGTATAGTACAAAGATGCAGCATATAAAAAACTAATGGCAAAAAAACCAAGGACAATCAATGGCAGCTCACAGTGAGTTTTAAAAGTAGACACTCGGGGGCGCTGGGGTGGCTCAGTTGGTTAAGCGTCCAGTTCTTGGTTTTGGCTCAGGTCATGATCTCAGGGTTGTGAGACTGAGCCCTGCATCAGGCTCTGCACTCAGCACGGAGTCTGCTTGAGATTCATTCCCCTCTCTCCTCTCCCTCCCCCTCTACTCCTTTCCTACTTGTGCTCTCTAAAATAAACAAATAAAATATTCTTTAAAAAGTAGACAGAGCGTCTGGGTGGCTCAGTCGTTAAGCGCCTGCCTTTGGCTCGGGTCATGATCCCAGGGTCCTGGGATCGAGCCCCACATCGGGCTCCCTGCTCGGCAGGAAGCCTGCTTCTCCCTCTCCCACTCCCCCTGCTTGTGTTCCTGCTCTCGCTATCTCTCTCTCTGTCAAATAAATAAATAAAATCTTTAAAAAAAAAAAAAGTAGACACTCAAATATTAATGTATATCTCTTAACATGGACCCTGACTGGCAGTATTCAATTCAATCCAATTCCTCATGCATTTATTAAGCATCTACTATGGGTGGCATACCATGTGGCAATGAGAGCAGAGGAGTGGGTGGTACTGAAGTCTGTGATGAATCTCAACTATGAACAAATCTGTGAACTCAGAGCCTAGCAGAGTAAGAGCAGGTGAATAAAAAATGATAATATTATTGTATAAGCACAAAGACAGCCCATCTAAATAAGACTTGGAGGTTCTAGAAAAGCCATCAAAACAAAAAGGAAATGTTCCCAATCTAATTCGGAAAATTTGAATATGGTCTGTATACTAGTAATAGTGTTTTGTGAATGTCACACTTCCTGGGGGTCATAGTTACACTGTGCTTATGCAGGAGAATCTCCTTGTTCTTAGGATGATGTATTTAGGGATAAAAGTCATGATGTCTACAACAATCCCTTAGATAGTTCAGTATAAAAGAATGTATTTGAGTGGGGGCAGGAATAGGGAGAAAGGGAGGGGCTGGGGGAGAGAAGAGAAGAGAGAGAATCATAAAGAAAATGAAAAAATTCTCAATCTAATACTGAATGTGAAATCTAAAACCATACTTTGCCCAGCTATGCAGCTAGCTGGTTGAAAAGAAGTAATTTTACATTCTGTTTTATAAAACAGATAAAATGAGCTCACTTCCAAAAGCATAAAGGGGAGCGGACCTTATAACCAAACTGAAGGAGAGAATCACTTCCCAGCTGTGGACTCTACGAGACAAATCCCTCCAAGGCCAATGTGCACATGAAAAGGAATTCTCTGGCCAGGAAGTGCGACACCTGGTCATCTCCATGGGCTATGAATTTGGCCTCACCTGCATCTTTCCTCGTCGCTTTAGCAACCAGACACCCAGATTGTAATCAGACAGAGGCCTCAGCACAAAGCTCTACCAAAATCATAGTGAGGGGGATCAACTTCCCAGCCATTCCAACTCATATTTCAGACCTCACTGGAAAGTCTTAGTTCCATAGCACAATTAGCAGCTATGGGAGGGATCCAAAAGATCCTAGACATTTCTGTAAATTGGGAAGTCCTACAACCAAGTGCCAGCCATTCTGCTTAGTAGTAAGAATTATAGTTTTTTTTAAAGATTTTATTTATTTACTTGACAGAGAAAGACACAGCGAGAGAGGGAACACAAGCAGGGGGAGTGGGAGAGGGAGAAGCAGGCCTCCCGCGGAGCAGGGAGCCCAATGTGGGGCTCGATCCCAGGACCCCAAGATCATGACCTGAGCTGAAGGCAGACACTTAACAACTAAGCCACCCAGGCACCCCAAGAATTATAATTTTTAACAGCTTTACTGAGATATAATTCACATGCCATGCAAGTCACCCATTCAGAGTAATTCAATGTGTTTGCTATATTCATGAGTTTATACAACTATTACCGCAATTTAATTTTAGAACATCTTTATCACCTAAAACAAAACCTGTTAGCAGTCACTTCCCTCCAAACCCCATCCCCAACCAATCCTAGGCAACCGCTCATCTATTTTCTGTCTCTATAGATTTGGTTGTTTTGGGAATTTCATATAAATGGAATCATACAATATGTGGCCTATTTTGTGACTGGCTTCTTTCACTTAGAATGTTTTCAAGGTTCATCCATGTTGTAGCATGCATCAGTACCACATTCCTTTTTATGGCTGAATCATATTCCATTGCATGGAGAGACCACATTTCCTTTATCCATTCATCAGTTGATGGACATCTGGGCTGTTTTCACTTTTGGGCTATTATGAATAATGCCATATGACATTGCATGTGCAAGTTTTTGTGTGAATGCATGCCTTTATTTTTCTTGGGTATATGCCTAGAAGTGGAATTGCTGACTCATAAAGTAATTCTATGTTTAACTTTTTAGGAACTGCCAAACTGTTTTCCAAAGAAGCTGTACCAACATTTTACATTCCCACCAGCAATGTATGAGGGTTCCAATGTCTCCACATCCTCTCAAGCATTTGTTATTATCATTTCTTATTTTATTTTATTTTATTTTAGCCATCCTAGCGAGAGTGAAGTGGTATCTCACTGTGGTTTTGACTGGCATTTTCCTGATAACTAATGATATTGAGCATCTTATCATGTGCTTATTAGCCACCTGTACACCTTCTTTGGAGAAATATCTATTCAAATCCTTTGTCCTTCTTTTAATCGGGTAGTTGGATTATGTCTTTTTATTATTGAGTTCCAAGATTTTTTTATTTGTTCTGGATACAAGTCCCTTATGAGATATATAATAATGATAATTTAAGATAATATTTACTGAGCATCTCCCATATGGTAAGTATGACACTAACTGCTCCCCACTTATTATCTCATTAAATCCTCACAACAAATTTATGAGATTGGGTACTTTAATTATCATTCGTATTTACAGATGAGAAGACCGAGCCATACACACCCGAGCGTATGCCATTAGTAATGGTAAAGCCAGAATTTGATTCCATGCAGTCAGCTGCCAGAACCCACATCTCACTCACCACCATGCAGATTTATATAGGCAGGCTCTCCTTCTACATCAAGAAGAATCTGGCCAATAAAGCTCACTGTCTGCTATTTCACTGGATGTTATGAGAATATGGTAGGCCAGCATCCCTGAAGGAACAGGATTCATTAGAGAAGTATATTAGAACAAAATTCCCCAATGTATGTTCTGTATCATTTTAGCCCTATATCATTTTACTCCTTGAACAGTGTTTGAGAACAAATAGCCTAGGAAATGCTGCATGTTCCACCCCTCTCCAGAAGAGTCATAATGCATCTCAGTACATTAAAGTCTAGGAGAATTCCTGAAATTTAAAAAAAAAAAAAAGTATTAACCCTTTGAGTGATCGTGCATTTGCAAAACCTATATACCCCAAAAAATTCCAACTCACAGAATATATTTTAGAAAACACCACACATAAAAAAATGTATGGTCCACAGGAGAAGGCTTGACAGTCACTCTGTGTTTCTAAACTATTAAATCTCCCAGGCTATTTTATGCCCTAAAGCTTCAGGGATTGAACATAGGCGAGCTCAAACCAAGACCTTGACCTGCTTTCCACTTTGCTCAGCCCTTTTTTAAATGCATAAGATCAACATCTTAAAAGGTGAAAAACAAAGTCTGTCACTGCTCAGATAGCTATTGTCCACATCTCTATCTAAATTTTACATCTCTGGACCATCAGTGCAGAACAAACCTCTTCACATTGTTAGTTATTTTTATTGTAAGGATCCAGTTTTCCATTTCCTTCCCTGTCATTGCTTTTCTGTGGATGGGAACCATTTGTGTCATTCAAAATGTGTTCACTTATCCATCTCAGATACTGTTTCAGAATGGCAGACATGTTCCCTAACTCATAAGTGGATTACATCTGGAAGCTGAGGACTAAGAAATGTACATATAAGCTGTATAAACAGGACATTAAGCAAAACCAAATATCTGTATTTTAATTTTTTAAATAAATGAGAGAAAAGGATATGAAGACATATAACTTCCAAGAATACTTCTATAATCATATCTATCACATACTGTTACAGAAGTGATCCTTTGAGACTACTGGCACTTCTCGATTTAGTTGTTTTAGAAATGTCAGTTTAGGAATAATTTCAAATTCAATGCATTAATAGTGATTAATAGTGCAGGTTCTTAGATTTAAACTGCTTAGGTTCTTTATTGGTTAGCTCTTGCTGCATAACAAACTGCACCAAACTCAGTGGCTTAAAACAACAATCACTTATTCTACTCACCCATCACTCGCTACAGCAGAACTGGGGTGGCTTCACTGATTTAGGCTGAGCTCAGCTGGGCTTGGATTCACAGTGTTGGCTGGATAAAGATCTGCTCAACATGTCTCTTTCTCTTTGGATCAGTGGGTTAACTAGGGCATGTTCTTCTGATGACAATGGCAGAAATGCAAGAGAATGAACTCAATCACATGAGCACATTTCAAGCCTCTGCTTACATCATTTCCGCTAATATCCACTGGCCAATTCAAGTCTATGGCCAAAGGCAACAAGTGGTAAAGTACACTCCACCAAACATGAGACCAGAGCAAGTCACAGAGCCAAACCCAACATCAGAGGGATAGGCAAGTATACTCATTCCTCAGAGTTGTGGGTGAGAATGAGTATTTTTGAACAATAATCCAATCTTCCACCAACTCCAGTCTTGGTTTTGCCACTTATCAGCTATGTAGCCTTGGAGAAGTGTCTTAACCACTTTGTTCCACACTTCAATCTTCTGCTTACATTACAGGGTTGTTGTAAAGAGTGAATGAGGAAATTTATACAAAGTGTAAGCAATCACTATTTTATTATCACCATCAGCAGTTGCAAGAATGGTCTAAATATTATAGAGACTTTGTCTTTAAATAGTGAAACAGGAGTTACCTAATTATCAGATGCAAATACTAAAGCATTTTTTAAATGGCTAAAGGAGATACTCCAAACTTCTTTTCAATATGGAAAATGTCTACATTAATACAATGGAAAATGAGAAAGACAACCAAGGCCATGTTGAAAGCTCTAACCCAGGGGCACCTGGCTGGCTCAGTCAGAGGAGCGTGCGACTCTGAATCTCGGGATCTTGAGTTTGAGCCCCACGTTGGGTATAGAGATCACTAAAATAAATAAACTTACAAAATACAAAGAAAGCTTTGACCCAATGCTAATCTTATGACAACTATCTAGAAAAATCAAATTAAAAAACTATATATGTGCCTTAGTTATGTGGATATTTTATATAAAAGCATATCTACATTTTTAATGGCACTACATTTTCCCTATAACAAACAAGTATTATAAGGAAAAACATTTTAAGACTATTAAATAAAACTTTACATAGTATAAGCGTTTTACTAAAAGCAGGTGGGCTAGCAATAAAGCATTCTACATAGAAATAAACCTATTGTGGTCCATTTTTCCACAACTCAGTTGTAAAAGTACTCCAGTCCAAACACATCAACTTCTTCTAAGAAACTGACTTAAAATTGAACCCCCTTCCAGAGTATACACTCTACCCATTTGACTACTTCCCAAACAGCTTGATTTCTGAATCCTGCTTCCTCCTCAGGGCTTCTGAAAACCTTACTATCATTCTCAATGACTCAACACTTACCTACAGCTCTGAATTGTGACAAAGCTTTTTCTAGGTACTGTAAATATGGCTCATTCTCCAACACAAATGGAATCAAGTCAGGGCTGATGACTCTTCAAACTGCCCTAAGGACTTAGCTTAGTAACTTGGGCACTGAGGGTATCCCATAAATATGTGACTAGTTGAACCAGTTGTCTACATAATGACCCACTCCTTCAGTCCACAGCAGATGTACAAGCAATGTCCAGAGAACTTTTATTAATGACTAGAAAATCATGTTTGTGTGAATAGGTGAAACCTGTCCGCATCTTCTCTACGTAGGAAGATCTGTACTTCTAGTTCTTTCTCATGTTTACATGTAGAGATTACACCTTTCACACTAGTCTAATTCAGCTGTTGGGTCATGTAGAGATTACACCTTTTAGGCTAGTCTAATTCAGCTACAAATATATAAATACATCAATAAAGAATCCCCACAGAAAGATTTTATGAATCTAATTTCACTCAGAAGCTCAAGCTGAGGGGTGTCTGGATGGCTCAGTCAGCAGAGCATACAACTCTCAGTCACAAGGTCATGAGGTCGTGAGTTCAAGCCCCACACTGGGTATGGAGCCTACTTAGAAAAAAATAAAAAGAAGCTCAAGCTGAAAACAAGAACAGAATCCTTGATTCTGAACACACACACACACACACACACATACACACACCCTTAATCATCAAGGTCCGTTGATTCTTGTCCTAAATATTTCTTGAATTGTCTACATCTCTCTATCTCTGGTGCCACTATCCGTTACTGTTGCTCTTTTAGATTATTGCAACTGACATCTACCTCTTCTTGCTGAGGGCCTGCCATATTCCAGTCCATTTTCCATGATGCAAATTTAATTGTGACAGATCAGGAAAAAACTGACCACACTATGTATAGCTCCTCCTATGAAGTAGAAAATTTATTTCTCTACTCTTTGAATCTGAACTTGACCATGTGACTTGCTTTCGCCACTGGGACATTAATAAACAGGACACAATTAATAAACACACCACATTAAAAAAAATAAAAAAAAAATAAAAAAAAAATAAACACACCACAAGTAGAGACTTCAAAAGTGCTCATACATTGGTGCTTGCCCTCTTTTGCTGCTGGGAACCCTTTAGCCATCGTGATAACAGCCTAGGATAACCTAGTAGAGGACGAGGGACCCTGTAGAGAGGAATCCCAGCCATCTCACCTAAAGTCCCTGATATATGAGTCCTCCCTACACCATCCAGCCTCAGCTGAGCTGGCCTAGACCAAAAGAATAGCCCAGCCTATCCACAGACTCATCATAAATAATAAAAGACTACTGTCTTTAGCCACACTAAGTTTTGGGGTAGTTTGTTATACAGCCAAAGTTAACTGATTTTTTCATCCCCTGCTTAAAATCCCAGAACAGATCCCTTCAAGATAAAGCCCAAACACCTTAACTTACTAAAATGTGGCCCTTCACAACTGAGCACCAGCTAAACTCTATAGACTCATCTCTCACCATTCCCTCTCCTCCCCTCCCAACTTTTGCCATATAATTAACACGTTTTAAACCTTTAAAACCCTACCTAATAATAAATCAGTTTCATTTATGTCCCTGGCTAAGCCCCCATTATTCTCTGAGTCCTTCCTGCATCCTGGTAAATAGCCATTTCTTGTTGATCTTAATTTATTAAACACACACCACTCAATTTTCAGTGCCCTGTAGGAGGTTCTTTTACTGTATAATAAAAAGTTGCTGCTGTTTATTCATATTTTAATGATACTGTGAATACAATGGTGCATATTCTGACTCCTATTCTTAGTCTCTGTTGGATTCTCACTGCCATTCATTTTTCTATTTATTGTTGGACTTTGCTATTATAATTCCAGATACACCAAAATAATATCATCATGGGCCAGCTGCTTTGTTCAAAAATGAGCCACCTTGTCAATTTGTTTCCTCTTCTATTCAGTAACAGAGCTTACAGCCGGATTAATGTTTTAATTGAACCCCGCCCATGTTTGTAGCTCCCTGTGGAAAGTCAGTAGTCCTCAAAACACTGGACTTACTCTTCTCCAGCTGCTCTAAGCTAATCCACCATCACTTAGTCAAGAGCAGTCATATTCCTTCAGGCCAACACACATTTGCTGGGATAGAGAACATATAGAAAAAGTCATCATTCCTGCTGATTTGATAGCTACCTGGTGATCCTGATAAATGTATACAATCAAACTAGATCATTCTGGCTCCAAAGCACATACTTAACGACAGTGACCTCAGATTCCCACTTGGAGCTATGGATGCAAACCATTCACTCATGTACCTTGCAAACCATTATTCCCATGAAACTCAGCAGAAAGGAGTAAAGAATCTTTTTTTAAATTCCAGGTAGGGGCACCTGGGTGGCTCAGTCGTTAAGCATCTGCCTTTGGCACGGTGCATGATCCCAGGGTCCTGGGATCGAGCCCCGCATCGGGCTCCCTGCTCAGCAGGAAGCCTGCTTCTCCCTCTCCCGCTCCTCCTGCTTGTGTTCCCTCTCTCGCTGTGTCTCTCTCTGTCAAATAAATAAATAAAATTTTTAAAAATAAATAAATAAATAAATTCCAGGTACATGGGCAAGTGCTCATTTACATGGTTCAAATGGCATCCTAGAAATGTCTTCTGTTTCTCTATTCCACTGCCCACACACACAAAGCCACTTTTAGCAAGACTCTTACATTTTCACAGTGATACTACGGACAGAATGTGGCTGCAGAGAAACAGAACTAAATGTGATCCAAGAAAGTGATCACGTCGACAAGCTCTTTCACTATGTTTCCCTGTCATCCACCCACTGGGATCACTACCCCAACTCTTAGAGACCCTCCTATGTGGACCAGCTAAGGCAGCACACAAAACCCACTGCAATGAAAATGAGACTGGTTTTTAAAAATAGTCCTTTCAGTTTTATAGCTAAGTTACAATTATGCTATGCAACGTATTTATATGAACATCCTAGCTACACTCCTTTATTAGACTAAAATTCATTCACAGAGTCAAGAAATATTTACCCAACATCTGCTAAATGGCAGCCATTCCCTATTTTTCTAAGTAGGCTCCATGCCCAACGTGGGGCTTGAATTCGTGACCCTGAGATCAAGAGTCACATGCTCTACTGACTGAGCCAGCCATTCCCTATTTTCAAAGACTCAGATGAAACTCACACCATGATTTACATGACTCCAGGTAATGTGGCTCCTGTTCACAGAATTCACCAGGAAGTCTTCCTATATCCACCGTCTTCCTTCAGGTCCCACACCCAATCACCAAGTCCTGTCAATATCTTCTAAGTATCATTTACCCTGGGTGTTTGGATGGCTCAGTCAGTTGAGTGTCCGGCTCTTGGTTTCAACTCAGGTCATAATCTCAGGGTCATGGGATCAAGCCCAGCAACAGACTCTCCACGCTCAGCAGGGAGTCTGTTTGTCTCCCTCTCTGTCTTCCCCTCCCCTCCTCTAAAATGAGTAAATAAAACTTTTAAAAAAGATCTAAGTATCACCTACCTCTGCCCCTTGCTCTCCATCTCTACCCCTACCACTCAAATCTGAGTGAGGACTGACCACAACCTCCTAGTGTATCTTCATGCCTTCACCTTTTCCCCTAAACTCAGAATGACAATCTAAGAAGCAAACATGAAGAGCGCCTGGGTGGCTAAGTAGGTTAAGCTGCTGACTCTTGATTTCGGCTCAGGTCATGATCTCAGGGTGGTGGGAGAGCACCATGTCTCCACACTCAGTGCAGAGTCTGCTTGAGCTCCTCTCTCTCTCTCAAATAAATAAATAAAATCTTTAAAAAGCAAATGCGAACGTGTCACTCCCTAGCTTAAAATCCCTCAAAGGGCCCCCTATTCTATAAATCCCTAGATTCTAAGCATGGCTTAAATCCCCCTTTGACACCACCCTTGAGGCTCTCCCTCTCTTTCCAGGACTGTGGAAAGTGAACTCGCAGGGCTTTGGGAAACGAGCAGCATAGCATAATAAGTGTCCAAAGGCCTGGCCCACACCAGATTCCCTCTGCCACCAAATCTCTCTTAGTCTCTCCCTCCTAGCTCCTCTAGATGCTGAATTATGCCATTTTTGGCATCCATGAGCCAGAGAATCAGGCTTGGGCAAGTAACAAAAAATTGGCTAAATTGTTGGCTGTCTCTCAATCTTTGCCTCACTTAAGCTGAGAATCAATGATGAAGAATTGACTTGTGAACTACTGCACATGCTCAGAGCAGCTTCTGTTTTCCACACAGCTCTGGAAAGCCAATAACAAGCTTCATAATTGAGGGCCAGGCACTACCACTAAGAAGATTCGACTCTAGAATGGTGGTTGTGAAAGACCTGAGCCTTCCCTTAAGGGTTAAAGTCCAACCACAGGCCCAGAGTGGCCCACAGCAAGACCCAAGCCTTTGTAATGACATTCCTTGGTTCACCAAGCCCTGTTTGCCTAAATACCCTATACCAGGACATCGTGAAATTACCCAGGTATTATTTTTAAATAACATTTATCTTTTATATATCATGAAAAAAAATGTGCTTATTTTAAGAAATTTAGAAAATATAGTCAGAAAGAAGACACCGAAATTACCTATAATCTCATTACTAAGGTATCAGGTCCATGTATATTTTTTAAATTTTTTATTGAAGCATAATATATACACAGGAATATTTGTATAATAGCACCATTTACATTTTGGTGATATCTTTATGGTCTTTTTTCCTGTGTGTAGATATGCATATGTTTTCACCAAAACAAGATTATATTGTGCATACTTTTTTATCTTTCATTTTTTATTTACAAAGCATTATGAACACTGAACATCTTCCTCAGGGCATTAAGTATCTGCTATATCATTTTTTTAAAGATTTTATTTATTCATTTGAGACACAGAGATAGAGAGAGAGAGAAAGAGAGAGAGAGAGAGAGAACACGAGCAGGGAGAGAGGCAGAGGGAGAGGGAGAAGCAGGCTCCCCACTGAGCAGGGAGAGTAATGCGGGGCTCGATCCCAGGACCCTGGGATCATGACCTGAGCCAAAGGCAGACGCCTAACAATCTGAGTCATCCAGGCACCCCCTGCTATATCATTTTAAAACAGCATCAGATTCCATTGTTCCATGTAGCCAATACCCTAACCTAGATTAAGACATTTACAATGTCTTCTCTTTTCGTTACTGTAAGACCACTTTTAGATTCAATCTGTGCGTAGTTCCATTATTTCTGAAACACTTAAATCTTATAAAACTCTTTGAACTATATATTGAAAATTTATCAAATCAATACAGTTTCGTTAAGCATCATTTTCTCTGTGGTTAACACTAAAAATAACTGGCTAGTCAATAGCATTTAGAAAAATTAATTAGACGATTAAGTTTCTCAGAAAAGGGTTATATTTGGGGCACCTGGGTGGCTCAGTCAGTTAAGTGTCTGCCTTCGGCTCAGGTCATGATCCTGGAGTCCCCGGGATCAAGCCCCATATCAAGCCCCACATCAGGCTCTCTGCTCAGCGGGGTGTCTGCTTCTCCCTCTGCCCCTCCCGTTTGTGCTCTGTCTCTCTCTCTCTCTCTTTCAAATAAGTAAATAAATTTTTTTTTTTAAAATGCATTATATTTTTACCTTTAAACATATACTACTTGATCACATTGGGGACTAGATGAGAGAAAAACACAAATTAAATCAAATGTCTTCCATACAGATAACAAAACTATAGGAGGATGTTTAATTGGGAGTTTTGACTGAGCTACTAAGACATCTGGTAACAAATGACTTGTATGACAGAGCACCACATGGAAATTTCATGAAAAGAGAATGAGTGGCTAGTTAGATATTTCATCCACATCAAGGATATAAAAGGAAACTGTTGGAAATGAAAAGAAGTGGGGAGGAGAATAATTTCTGAGGTTCTGGAGAGGGCTGAATTCTGAGTCTCACCATCGTGCCCCCTGAGGGGACGGGATGAGGTGGCAGCACTACCTCCTGTCTCCAAGCCGGGTAACATGGGCTCCCCAGGCACCACCTGGAGAGCTTAATATGTGTTCAGAAGATGGCACACAGTAAACGGGTGGTTGACTCATACTTTAGAAAGCCCGTGAGGCTGGAGACATCAGCTAAAGGGCTGCATCCAGGAAGTAACTACACTCTCCTTCCTTCAGTGACAGGTCAAATTTGTATAAATCCCTGGACCCAGATGTGGACCCTGCCCAAGAGGGCATCCTGCTGGGGTGCGGAGCATGCAGGACTAAGAGGCTGGGGGGTGCGTCACCAGGGCAGAGACTGAGAGGGGGTGAGGGCAGCTGGCTGAAGGAGGAACATGGCCAGATCAACAGAGGCCCAGCAGAGGGTCTCTGCAGAACCCACAAAAATGCTCTGAGACAATCAACTTCAAACATTTGACCAGAGTTTTGCAAAGCCACCCTGAAACAGGGCCAGCAAATGAGAATGCTTTTGCTCCTCTTTCCCTTCCTGTCTTCCCATGCTCTGATTCCTAAGGGGTCAGAAACCCTAGGCGGTGCACACAGGCTGGGGAAGAGAAGCCGGGAACAAAGAGAAATTTCACTATCAGGCTTGAAATATTTGAGACTGGATAAGTTTAACTGATTTGAGTCGGGTTTGCAAATTAAAGTCATCTTAGAACTTGCTTTTTTCCTATGAGTAGACAGGAAATCTTGGGACTTAAATGAATTTTTAAACAGTGGCTGGAGAAGAATGCTGTCCACAAAACAAATGTAAAGGGACAATGGGAAACAAACAAACAAAACGCGGGTACTGAGTTCATCCCAAGATTCTTGTCTATTTGATGTACAGTTACACAGCTAACATGTTTAGAAGTTACATGGGCCAAGAATTGGGATAAACTTTGTATGTGTAATTCAGCTAAGTCCTTACAACTCATGAGTAGGTACTATAATTATCCCCATTTTGTAATTAAAGAAAACCAAGGTCCAGAAATGTGAAATAACTTCTCTAAGATCATGCATCCATTAAAGTCAAATCGAGTCTGCTTGACTCCAAAATCCATGCTTTGAACCATTATTCTGGTTACTGGTAAACACTTTGGTATGGTAAGGACCAGTCTCAAATTATAAGGATTAGATTATCAAACAATTGTTAACTTAAATATACTGCACATACAGGAAAAATTTCCAAAACACAATCTTTAAAATAAAAATGGTAAGTGAAATGCTTGATTGTGTATTACTTGGGGCTTAGAGCAGCTAAAAGGTTTCAGCAATGTTATACTGCATACAAACTGCAGATTAAACATGTCCGTGGAGTGTCCCCATGCAGTCGCCATAATATTCTATTGCAGAATAACAGCATAGGTCCTGATCCCTAGCTCTTGGTAAACATGAGTAGCTGGAATCCATTGTTGTAAGGGCTTAACATACCCCACACATGGACTTGGCCTGAAAGCAAGTTTTCCAAGGCCTGACATCAATAGAAACCTCTCTGCTGTAGATTTGATTTTTATGAATTGGGATCAACAGAATGAGCATACAGTGACCACAGTTATCAAGGAATACTTTCATCAACTAAAGCCGACTGGAGGAGGGAGAGGGTATCCAAACAGCTCAGTTGTACATCTCTGCTAACTGTGACTTAATCCTAGTTTATAAAAGCACCTGTGTTATTTGTCATGGGTCTTAGTCCTGCCAAAGTACACCAAACAATGCCAACCTCTGTGCATGGGGTGAGGAGAGAGGAGTAAATGATGCACATCAATGTCTAGAGGGATTAGGATGATGTAAGGCTCATTTTCACAAACATTCTGGACTATACTGTGAATGTGCCTTTCCAGAAATGAAATTCTACAGCACCATCTACCACCTCCAGTCCTTATGGCAAGCTTAACTCATCTCAAGGAACTGGGCTGTATTTTCTCCTCTGCCTTCCCTGAAATGGATACTTCTTTCTTCCTCTTTTGGGAAAAAAAAAAAAAAAAGACTGGATAGTGCTTTACGCCTGAGAAGCTCTTAACAAACTGTTAGTTGCACAACTTCTTTTGGTTTTCTTTCACTGACATGTCAAAATGTAAATCATCTCTCTTCCTAGCCTCAAGGCGAAGCAGCACTTGAGCATAAGATCATCTGTTCTTCCCTTCACTGTCTCATCAGCCCACCCTCCTCTTTCATGGTGATTCTATTCATCTTCTCTCCACTGACTTACCCAGGGCTGAGGGCAACTGCCAAACTCCCTTATATTTCACGTAACCAAGAATCAAAAGCATGTCTGAATTAAAAACATTTCCAGACACTAAGGAAAGATTCTTCTGCTTTCCACAGTGGGAACAAAGATTAAAAGATATGCTGCAAAGACAAATGAACCTGGATGTCTGCAAACTTAGCCCAGGAATCAGAATTTGAATATTTATAATTTGTTCCCAAGAATTCTGAATCCTTCGTCCTTGTCTGAGAACAGCTCTGCAGAGCTTCGAGTGACTGACAGTATGGTGCAAGCCACGATCTCAATTCTGCTTGCCTCATTCTTTGCACAGGCAACATCAGGCTGATAGAATGCAACTGAAAACATAATTTAGGTGGGAAAATACAACACAGTTTTCCCAGGAAGGGGGGGCGGGGAGGAAGGACAGGGACATGGCTTGATCCAGCCAGCAGAGGGCGCAGCTTACACATGTAAGTATAAAGGAGCCTTCCCGGGAAGCTGTAAGGGCTCCTGCGATTTTTTGGTGATAAATTTCGCATTTTTGAAAACCATACACAAGCTCCCATGGACAAAATTCTGCTATAGTCAGTCAGTTGTCCCCCCTTGTTCAAATAAGACTATTTTCCACTGCCCCCAGGTCCAGCCACTCAAACTGCCACTTTTCTGCCCCTGGCTCTGGCATGGGAAAGAGAGTGAAGATAAACTCCCTGAAAAACAGCTTCCCAGAAAGGGTGACCTGTATTCCCAAGCAGCTTTCATTTGCTTAAGAGACTTGCACCTAGAATTTCTTGATCAAAGCTAATGCGCTGTAAATTTCTTCATTTAACAGACTTAGTCTGTTCAACTCTTGACACTGGGAATTGGGATTTCCCAGAACTATTAGCACTGCACAGTAGGCGCTCCACGCCGGCCAAGAACGGGGGATTAACAGGTATTTGTCTCAGCTAATTTCACTCTCTATACCGGGTCTATAGAGACTGGGGCTTCTTGGCGGAGTGTGTGCCACCCTGCTAATTGGCTACGAATGTAACTACTCCAGCATGCCAATGGAGCGCAAAACCAGATTTCCAGTCTTAAGAGGCTAGAAGCAAAGGGATCCTTACATTGGGCATTTGGGAAAGCTGAGGGTTGCTGGGCAGCACTGTAATTGTAAATGGTTCATTTGCCAACTCTTACCTCCAGCTGGCTATCAAACGCTCACCCCGTAGAGCATGTGGTGATCCTTTTTAAAATTATGCTCAATGACAAATGCATCTGTGAAATCCTGTAGTAACAAAGAACCTCCATAATTCTATTCAGGATGCGTTTGCAGAAGCAAAGGTCCTAGAGGTAGCTCGCATAAAACACGTTAATTCCCTGAGTCAGATAAAATCATTATACTCATCAGGATATTCACAGATTATATATATCATTT
This sequence comes from Mirounga angustirostris, assembly GCF_029215605.1. Lineage (NCBI taxonomy): Eukaryota > Metazoa > Chordata > Mammalia > Carnivora > Phocidae > Mirounga > Mirounga angustirostris. The sequence goes on along the minus strand of NW_026991719.1, from coordinate 20,970,789 downwards.
CTGGGAAGAAGACCATAAATAGAGAGTTGTTAGTCCCTTTTCACATGCTCCACTTTTCCCCTCCCTGCTGAAAATGACTCTCTATTAATGATAGATCCTACCTCTGAAGCTTCTGACACAGGAATTGAAGAGTCAGATATTGAATAAGATTATGTGTATCAGCTACACAACAAATTATCTCAAACTTAGCAGCTGAAAACAACAAATATTTATTATTTCATAGTTTCTATGGTTCAAGAATCCAGGAGCGGCTTAGCTGGATAGTGTTGATTCAGTCTCTTGTGATGCTGCAAAGTGTGGAGGGGGGGGGCCTTCAGATGTCTCTGGGCTCAGTGAGGGAGAAGCCATAGCAAAGAGCACTCACATGGCATTTGCAGGCCACAGAAGATCTCCTTCCAAGCTCACTAACATGCCTCTCCACAGGCTTGCCTCATAACACGGCAGTTGGCTTCTCCCACACTGTAGACTGAATGTTTGTGCTCCCTTAAAAGTTGAAGCCCTAACCCCCAGTGTGGCTGGAATTGGAGATGGCACTTTTAAGGAATTAAGGATACATGAGGTCATAAGAGTGGAGCCCTCACCCAACAGGATTAGTGTTATAAGAAGAGACATCACACACTTGCTTGCTCTCCACCCCGCCACACGCACACAAAGAGTACATGTGAGCACATACAAGATGGCGGCCATTTATAAGCCAAGAAATGGTTCCTCACCAAGAACAAAATCAACAAGCACCTTGATCTTGGACTTCCAACATCCAGAATTGTGCGAAAATAAACTTCTGTTGTTTAAGCCACCCAGTCTGTGGTATTTTGTTATGGCAGCCCAAGAGGACTAATATATCCCAGAAAAAGCAGTCCAAGAGAAAGCACTCTGAGATGTAAGTCACAGTCTTTTTATAATCTATTATCAGAAGTGGCATCCCATCACTTCTGCCATACTCTATTCATTATAAGAAAGTCAATAAATCCAGCCCACACTCCAAGGGAGGGAATTACCCAAGGGTGCAGATACCAGGAGGCAGACAGAGATCATTGAGAACCATCTTGGAGGCTGCTTGCCACACTATATAAGAGCCACTTTATTAACTAAAGATGTATCTATACTTACACTATTACCATTGTATATGTTACAATACAAGCAGTACATGTTACATTATTAGCATTCGTAAGGAGACAAAACCAGATTTCAAATTGTGGGTGCATTTTGAAAGCTGGCTCATAATTTGGGAGTCCACTGCTTTATAATCCCATTCACACATGTACTCTTCTTTTTCTCCCTTTTTCTACTCCTCTAAGTAAATATGTGCATATGGATACTACTTCCGGTGCCACAAATGTTGCCAGGGGGAATGCATGGTTCACCATTCCAAGCTTGTTGTCTGGGCTGTCTGCCACATCTGCCACCCAATAGTAAACCTCTTATTACAAATCCCATCTTTCTATCAGATGGCTACACCCTTGATTGATTAATTGAGCCCCTCTCAACACTGTCATAATGATAATAATAACAATAATACATTTCCAAGTGTGTTTGCTTTACCGTGATGAACTGTAGTGGTTTCACTATCATTTAGCCACTACACAGGCCTTGGGATACACTATCGTTCATCTCATATTTATTTTTACATCTGTAATAATACTTGAAATAGAAACTTCTTCAAAGATAAACACTGGGGAAATAAAGTAAGTAAATGGTAGGATAAAAATTTTCTATGTCAGGTTTACTCTATCTTGTATAATTTTTTTCAACAGATGAGCTTCTTGATTACGGTCCCTCAATTTCCTTCATTGTATGCACTGAAATGATATTAAGTCTTTCAAGGAATATTTAATAATTCTATTGTATCAAACTAATGTAAGTGTCCCATGTGTCGTACAGAATGCATTTGACAGCATTCATCAAATTCTTAATATTTAATTTGGCATTTAAACATTATTCCAACATGATGAAATACTGAAACACTAAATTATTACTTAAAATAAAAAATTGCTGTTCAGAGTAATGAAATGGTATGTGTAAAACAGCTGATACAGCTGCAGTGAGCTCAAAGCCATATTCCAAATAAATGTTAGTTGATATTAAATTCTGGCCATAAAATAAAGTGTAAACAAAAAGGAACTAAAGAGAACCAACTTCCCCCCACCCCGCCAAAAAAAAAGAATGAAGTGGACCCTGCATGGATCCAGAACTGAAAATAGGAAACAGGTTATACCGACATGGCAATCCTTTGGCCTCCCCATCCCATTAACATACAAATCATTAACACTATGCAAATCAGTAGCACAATCAAGACTTCCAGCGTAATTTCTATTCCCACCTCTGCAGAGAGATCTAGTCTAGTTCATTGTACAGATAGAGCTTCCAGAAAATTTGATTAATTAGGGGAAAATATGATAGTCACAAGCGAAAACTTGCAGTTAATCCAAGTTCAGTTAGTCAAGGTTATAAAGAGGGGAATAATCTAGGCTATCTAGCCTTAGAGAGTAAGAATTCCATTCCACAGCCACTAATCTACCTCTGACCGCAGCCAACCAACTCATAAAACTAGGTCTTTGGGTTAGGCATGCATAATGAAGAATTTGAACGACTTTTAGCATTCCTACTGAAAAATAACCCCACAGCGCAGTCCTGTTATAGTGGAGTGAGCTGAGGGTGAGACAGTCATATCTTCTTCTATAAATACTGGCACCAATGGTCCCAACTCAAGCCCCTGGTGACTCAAAGGGTAAAATAACATTTAAGAGAGAAAATTCCTGCTTTAATTTGCTACTGCCACCTAAAATTCCTATGGGACAGTCAAATTTCACAATAATGGAGAAAACTAAAAATAGCATTCCGTTTTGAAAAAAAAACTTATTAAATTTAAATTAAATTAAAAATGAAAGATTTTCAGCAAATAACTGTGAGGTTTTTCTCTGTTTAAGATGTGCTCATTTTGAAATAATCACAATTTTCAGGCAGTTGCCAAGATAGTAAGGAGCAGTATATCCCATGTCCCCTATACCCAGTTTCTCCCAGTGGCTACATCTTATATAACCAGAGTACAATATTTTTTTTTAAAAGATTTTATTTATTTATTTGAGAGAGAGAATGAGAGAGAGAGAGCACATGAGAGGGGGGAGGGTCAGAGGGAGAGGCAGACTCCCCGCTGAGCAGGGAGCCCGATGCGGGACTCGATCCCGGGACTCCAGGATCATGACCTGAGCCGAAGGCAGTCGCTTAACCAACTGAGCCACCCAGGCGCCCCAGAGTACAATATTAAAACCAGGAAATAGGGGCACCTGGGTGGCTCAGTTGGTTGAGCATCGACTCTTGGTTTTGTCTCAGATCATGATCTCATGGGTCATGGGATCAAGCCCCACAATGGGCTCCACACTCAGCAAGGAGTCTGCTTGAAGATTCTCTCCCTTTGCCCCTCCCCACACATACATGCACGCTCTCTCTCTCTCAAATAAACAAATAAATCTTTTTTAAAAACAGGAAATTGAGGGCGCCTGGGTGGTTCAGTTGGTTAAGCAACTGCCTTCGGCTCAGGTCATGATCCTGGAGTCCTGGGATCAAGTTCCGCATTGGGCTCCCTGCTCAGTGAGGAGCCTGCTTCCCCCTCTGACCCTCCTCCCTCTCATGTACTCTCTCATTCTCGCTCTCTCAAATAAATAAATCTTAAAAAAAAAAAAAAAAAAAAAAACAGGAAATTGACATTGGTTCAATGTGTATTTTTTTATTATTATTAACATATTGTGTCTATATAATTCTCTGCCTCCTTTTCATGTGTAGATATGTGCAACCACCACTGCAATCAAGATACAAAACTATTCCATCACCACAAAGATTCCATCATGCTACCTCTTTGGAGTCATGTCCACCCACCCACCCACCACCCCAGCCCTTGGCAGCCACTAATTTAGTGTTCTCCATCATCTTAAGTGTGCCATTTTGAAAATGTTATATAAATGGAATAATAGAGTGTGTGACCTTTTAAGATTGGCTTTTTCACTCAGCACAATGTCCTTGAGGTCCATGAAAATTGTTTCACACATAAATAAATTTTTAGTGGTTGCTCTAGGTGTTATATTATACATTCATAACTTTTCACAATCTGTTGGTGTTGAAATTTTACCAGTTCAACTGAAATGTAGAAACCTTACCTCCCTTTAGGTACCTTGATCCTCCTCCATTTATAATTATCTTAAATTATTTCCTCTACATACATTGAGAACCACATTGAAACATGTATTTTTTGCTTCACCTGTCAAATAAAATTTAGAAGACTCTCAAGAGGAGAAATTCTATTGTATGTACCCATATTTTTTACTCTTTCCTTTGTTCTTTCTTCCTTCCTGATGCTTCAAGATGCATTTCCGTTGTAGACAAGAACTTCCTTTAGACATTTTTTAAGGGTAAGTCCACTAGGTACAAATTCTTTTAGTTTTTCTTAATCTGAGAATGTCTTTATTTCCTTTACTCCTGAAGTACAGCTTCACTGAATATAGAATTTGTGGTTGACAATTCTCTTCTTTTGGTCCTTAAAAATGTGCCATTTTTTTCCTAGCCTCCATGATTTCTGATGAGAAACCCCTGTCATTCAAATTATTTTTTCCCTACAGATAATGTGTCACTTCTCTCTGCCTGCTTTCACAATATTTTCTTGGTCTTAAGCTTTTTGAAGTTTGATTATGATGTGTCTTGGTTTAGATTTCTTTGTGCTGGTCCTATTTGGGATTCTCTAAGCTTTTTGAATTTGTAGGTTTGTGTCTTTTGCCAAATTTAGGGAATTTTCAACCATTGTTTTGTTTTTAAATACCTTGGCAGCTTCATCTTCTCTCTCCTTTCCTTCTGGGACTTCCACCACACAAATATTACCGCTTTTGTTACAACCCCACAGGTCTCTGAGCCTCGTCTCAATTTTTTTAGTCTATCTTCTCTCTGTTGTTCAGACTGGGTAATTTCTATGGTTCTATCTTTAAGTTCGCTCTTTCCTCTGTCCTCTCCATTCTGCTGAGTTTTCTTACTTTGTTTCTTTTTTATTATTCAATGCTAAAATTTCCATTTGATTCTTCTTTATGTAGTCTACAGAATATATTTCCTCTTAATGGATTTGTTGAAACCAAAAATAATTATCCCAACCACCTGGGTCTCATACAGGAAAAGACTTGTTTATTTTGGTCAAATGCATAGAATGGCACAATAGCAAATATATTGTCACAGCATTAATTGAAGATAGGAGTACCCAAGTATAATAAAATAGAAGCTAATAGTCTGCTGGCAAGGAAACACATAGTTATTTATACCCTGGTCATGAAGAAGCCATAGGATTTCTTTGTTTATGTAAGCTTTAGTGTTTCTGCAGGACTGGAAGGCAGCTATATAATTATTCACTGGTCAGTCCAAGCACCAGATATATCTCCAGTTGTCTAAAACAGAAGAGGCTAGAGGCATGACTTCAGGCATCTCAGGATGTCTGCGTTTTCAAGCACTGTAATTCCAGTTGCTATTACAAGCAGACATGGGAGTTGAAATTAATGTATCACCTGAGAAACAGGGGCAAAATATAACCCTGTGCTTTACTTCATACTGAGACTCCTTTCTGTCTTTCTTACTAACCACATAAAATGAATTGGGGAATTTTCTCAATATGCGTAATCTCTAAAACTGTTTGTATAGAGGGGTCCAAGATGGTGGTATAGTAAGATCCTGAACTCACCTCCTCCCACAGACACACCAAATCTACAGCTACATATGAATCATTTCCCTTTGAAAAAAGTCTGAAAATTAGATGAACTGCTTCTCCACAACAAAGGATGAAAGGACCACCTCAAGATGGGTAAGAGAGGCAAAGACAAGGTCTTGGCAAAAAAACCCTACCCACAGCATGGCAATACACAATAGAGAAGAATTTCGCCAAACAGGCACTTTCCCCAGAGAAGCAAGGGGTTGGTGGCCCACATTAGGCATCCTAACACTTGAGATCTGCCCTGGAGAGATGAGCTCCCAAAAATACCTGGTTAGAAAACCAGAAGGACCAATGTCCAAGGAACCCAAAGTACTAGAGGAAACTGAGATTCTCCTTTTAAAGGGCTTGTGTGTGGATTCACTCAACCCAGGATTCAGCACAAAAGTACCAATTTGAAAAGCACCTGACTGTATGTAAAGGAGACTCATTTGCTAGTCAATGGCATCTGCAGGAGGGCCAGGGGACAGTTGGGACTCTCTCCAGAGACAAGCATGCTGGGAGACATCATTTGTGTCCTCTCTACCTACCCTGCTGGTACAGATGGGCTTGCTCAGACACAGCACCCTCCCACTGCCTTGCTGGGATGGGCAGGACAATCAGTCTTAGCACCGTCCCACTGCCTTGCTGAGGCCAGAGAACACAGGCAGTCACAGCAATACCCCTCTCCCTGGCTGGGGTAGGCCCACAAATGGTCATGGCATTCTCTCACTCCTTTGCCTAAGTCAGCAAGCATGGGTGGTTGCAACACTCCCCCACACCCTGGCTGAGGCTGACAAGCATGAGCGGGCACAGCATTGTCCTGCCTCTAACTCAAGGCCAGTGCACACCCACAGCCAGGGCACTCTCCCACAGCATCACTGAAGCCGGTGGGCACATGCACTTGAGACATTTTACCATGGGCTTTCTGAAGCCAGTGAGCTTTCAGAAAGGATAGCCCTCTACACTTTCCACGTGCCTCGTAAAGCTAGCAGGTGTATGCAAACCGCACAAGGGATGACCCTTGTTCACGTGGCCCTGGTGGTGTTCCTGAGCTCTAGGTTACTCTAATAACCAGAAAGACACTTCTTAGCAGGCCAACACCCACAGGACACTGCACAGAGAGCAGACAGAAACACATCCCTATTCCTCTGTGAAAACTTACTTATCCCAGAGCTTCAGCCTAAGAGACAGGTTTCAGGTTTCCCACACACCTAAAGACTAAGGAGGCACTCCCAGGGAATGAAAGTTGGGAGATACCATTCTTGTGCACTCCTTTGGCCTCACTACAGCACAAAGAAACCTCCCAAATAGGAGCTTATACACTCATCTAGAGCCCCAATCTTTGTCCCTGTTGCCCAGGGGATACCTCCAGATCTCCCAATCTGGAGGCCAGGAGAGTTTACAACTGCAGGCCCACAAGACTACATATATTTGCATACCTTAAAAGCCCCTGCTTAACAGTCAGACTTCCAATCAGCCTGAAAATAGGTGCTAAATGAGATTCCTTCCCTTGGATCACTGACAGGTCTTGGCACATCATCAACAACGGGAACAGACCAAAAATAAATCCAGTGGTTTAGACAATCACAAAGGTTCAGAAAAGACCAGGAATTAGGACAAGGATGAATGAGAGGGTTCATCACCTCCACAAGGCCATTCCTTCAACACTGAAAGAGGTAGCTATTTCACTTAATACACAGAAAAAAACAGAGAGTCAAGCAAAATGAGGAAAGAGAAATTGTCCCAAATGAGAGAGAAAAGACAAAACCTCAGAAAAATACCTTAAAAATATGGAAATAAGAAATCTACCTAATAAATAATTCAAAGTAATGATTATAAAGGTGCTCACCAACTTGGGATAAATATGGATGAACAGAGGGAGAACTTCAAAAAAGAGAAAGAAAAGTTAAGAAAGCACCAAACAACAATCATAGAACTGAAGAATATAATAACTAAACTGAAAAATACACTAGAAGGAGTTCAACAGCAGACTGAAGGAAACAAAAGAATACATCAGTAAGCTGGAAGACAAAGCAACGGAAGTCACCCAGACAGAGCAACAAAAATAAAAAAGAATTTTTTAAAAGATTTTATTTATTTATTTGAGAGAGAGAAAGCAGAGTGAGAGAGAGAGAGAGTACGAGCAGGGGAAGGGGCAGAGGGAGAGGGACAAGCAGACTCACCACTGAGCAGGGAGCCCGATGCCAGGCTTGATCCCAGGACCCTGAGATCACATCTGAGCTGAAAGCAGACACTTAAGTGACTGAGCCACCCAGGCGCCCATAAAAAAGAATTTTAAAACATGAAGATAACAAGATAGCTATGGGACAACATCAAGTAGAATAACATTCACATGATAGAGCTCCCTGAGAGGAGAGAGAGAAAGGGACAAAAAACTTATTGAAGGAAGGCTGAAAACTTGTATAACTTGGAGAAGGAAACATCCAGGTCTGGGAAGCCCTAGGAGTTCCCAAGAAAATGAACCCAAGGAGATCTACATAAAAGACACATTGTAATTAAAATGTCAAAAGTTAAAGATAAAGCAAGAAGCTTAAAAGCAGCAAGAGAAAATCAACTTGTTACATACAAGAGAACCTCCATAAGATTATCAATTAATTTTTCAGCAGAAATTTTGCAGGCCAGAAGAGAGTAGCATGACATATTCAAGAAAGGAAAAAAACTTCCAAACAATAATATCTACCTGGCTAAGTTATCATCCAGAGTTGAAAAAGAGATAAAGAATTTTCCAGATAAGCAAAACTAAAAGAATTCATCACCACTAAACCAGCCTTATAAGACATGTTAAAGGGATTTCTATAAGCTGAATAGAAATGGCACTATTAACAACAAGAAAACATACAAATGTAAAAATCTCACCAGAAAAGATGAATATTTAATAGAAGTAGTGGATAAATCACTTACAAAGCTAGTGTGAAGGTTAAAAGACAAAAAAGGGAGTAAAATTAACTAAAACTACAATAATTAGTTAATGGACACATAAAATAAGTAAAGGTAAAATGTGACATCAAAAGCATAGAACATTGTTGGGGGGGGAGTTAAAATGTAGAGTTTTAGAATGTGTTCAAATTTAAATTGCTATCAACCTAAAATAGACCACTGTATACATAAGATTTTATATGTGAACCTCACAGTAGCAAAGCAAACACTTACAGTAAATACAGATAAGAAAATATGAAAGGTTATTAAACATACTATAAAGAAAGACATCATACCACAAGGGAAGAACGAAAGAGAAGAAGAAAGGAACAGAGAGGAACTCAAAAACAGCCAGAAAATATTTAACAAAAATGGCAATAAGTACATACCGATCAATACTTTAAATGTAAAAGGACTAAATTCACCATTCAAAAGAGACAGAGTAGCTCAATGAATTAAAAAAAACAAGACTCATCCATATACTGCCTACAAGAGATTCACTTCAAAAGTAAAGGCACACACAGAGACTGAAAGTGAATGAACCAGGTAGACACCACATAAAAAGAAAATTACAGCCCAATATCCCTGATGAACACAGAAGCAAAAATCCTTAACAAAATATTAGCAAACCAAATTCAACAATATATTAAAAGGATCATACACCATGATCAAGTAGCGTTTATTCCAGGGATGCAAGAGTGGTTCAACATCCACAAATCCATCAATGTGATACATCACATTAACAAAATGAAAGGTCAAAATCATATGATCATCTCAATTGATACAGAATAAGCATGTGACAAAAATTCAACAGCCATTTATGATAAAAAAAAAAAACTACCACAAACTGGGTAGAGAAGGAATGTATCTATAAAATAAAGGCCATATAGGACAAAGTCTCAACTAATATGCTGGTGATATATGGTAATATACAATGGTGAAAAGCTGAAATCTTTTCCTCTAAGATCAGAATCAAAACAAAATACCCAGTCTCCCTACTTCAGTTCAACAAAGTATTGGAAATCCTAGCCACAGCAATTATGCCAAAAAAAAAAGAAAAGAAAAGAAAGTAGAGGCATCCAAATTGGAAAGGAAGAGATAAAATTGTCACTATTTGCAGACAACATGATACTATGTACAGAAAACCCTAAAGACTCCACCAAAAAACTGTTAGAATAAATGAATTTAGTAAAATTGCAGGATACAAAATCAACACCAAAAATCTGTTATATTTCTATACACTAATAACAAAAGAAAAATCAAGAAAACAATCCCATTTACAATTGCATCAAAAAGCATAAAACACATAGGAATAAATTAACCAAGGAGATGAACAACCTATACTCTGTAAGACACTGATAAAAGAAACTGAAGTAGACACAAATGAAAGGAAAGGTAGTCTGTGCTCATGGAATGGAAGAATTAATACTGTTAAAATGTCCGTGTCACCCAAAGCAATCTATAGGTTCAATACAATCTCTATCAAAATTCCAATGGCATTTTTCATAGAACTAGAATAATTCTAAAATTTATATGGAACCACAAAAGACCCCAAATAGCCTAAGCAATCTTGAGAAAGAAGAACAAAGGCTGGGACGCCTGGGTGGCTCAGTAGGTTAAGCCTCTGCCTTCGGCTCAGGTCATGATCCCAGGGTCCTGGGATCGAGTCCCACATCAGGCTCGAGCAGGGAGCCTGCTTCTTCCTCTTCCCCTCCTCCTGTTCATGCTTGCTCTTGCTCTCTCTCTCTCTCTCTCACTCTCTCTCTGACAAATAAATAAAATCTTAAAAAAAAAAGAACAAAGTCAGAGATATCATGCTCCCAGATTTCAAACTATACTACCAGTGACAGTATTCAGAACAGTATGATATTGGCATAAAAGGAGGCACACAGATCAATGGAACAGAACAGAGAGCCCAGAAATAAATCCACATATATATTGTCAATTAATTTATAACAAAAGAGGCAAGCATATACACTGGGGAAAGGACAACCTCTTCACTAAATTTGTGTTGAGAAAACTGTACAACTACATGCAAAAGAATTAAACTGGGCCACTATCTTACACCATATACAAAAATTAACTCAAAATGGATGAAAGATTTGAACATAAGACCTGAAACCATAACATTCCTAGAAGAAAACACAGATGAGGAGAAAACAACCTCCCCAACACTGGTCTTAGCAATACTTTTTTGCATCTAAGTCAAAAGGCAAGGACAACAAAAGCAAAAATAAACAAGTAACACTACATCAAAGTAAAAAGATTCTGTACAGTGAAGGAAACTATCAATAAAATAAAAAAAGCAACCTACTGAATGGGACAAGATATTTGCAACTCATATATGTGATAAGGGATTAATATCCAAATTATGAAGAACTTACACAACTCAATAACAAAAACACAAACAATCCAATTAAAAAAATGGGCAGAGGAACTGAATATTTTTCCAAAGAAGACATACAGATAGCCAAAAGGCACATGAAAAGATGCTCAACATCACTCATCATCAGGGAAATGCAAATCAAAACCACAATGAAAGGGAAACCTGGGTGGCTCAGTCAGTTAAGCGTCTGCCTTCAGCTCAGGTCATGGTCCCAGGGTCCTGGGATTGAGTCCCACATTGGGCTCCTTGCCCAGCAGAGAACCTGCTTCTCCCTCTGCCTGCCATTCCCCCTGCTTGTGTACTCTCTCTCTGACAAATAAATAAATAAAATATTTTAAAAAAAAACACACAATGAGATATCACCTTACACCTGTGAAAATGTCTAGCATCAAAAAGACAAAAAATTAACAAATGGCAAGAATGTGGAGAAAAAGAAACCTTCATACACCACTGGTAGGAATATAAACTGGTGCAGCCATTATGGAAGTCAGTGTGCAGGCTCCTCAAAAAAATTAAAAATAGAACTACCTTATGATGTAGCAATTCCACTTCTGGGTATCTATCTGAAGACAACAAAAATACTAATTTGAAAATATATATGCACCCCTATGTTCATTGTAGCATTATTTACAATAGCCAAGATAAACAACCTATGTGTCTATCAATAGATGAATGGATAAAGACGTGTGTATACACACACACACACACACATATACCCACAATGGAATACTACTCAGCCATAAAAAATAATAAAATATAGCCATATCCTGCCATTTGAGACAACACGAATGGACCTTGCGGGTATTATGCTAAGTGAAATAAATCAAACAGTGAAAGACAAATACCACATAATTTCACTTATATGTGGAATCTAAAAAACAAATAAAACAAAACAAAACCCAGACCCACAGATACAGAAAACAGATTGCAAATCATATATCTGATAAGGGGTGAATATCCAAATTATGAAGAACTCACATAACTCAATAACAAAAACACAAACAATCCAATTAAAAAATGGTCAGAGGGGGGCGCCTGGGTGGCTCAATTGGTTAAGCGACTGCCTTCGGCTCAGGTCATGATCCTGGAGTCCCGGGATCAAGTCCCACATCGGGCTCCCTGCTCGGCAGGGAGCCTGCTTCTCCCTCTTCCACTCCCCGTTTGTGTTCCCTCTCTCGCTGTGTCTTTCTCTGTCAAATAAATAAATAAAATCTTTAAAAAAAAAAAAAGTCAGAGGGGAGGGAGGTGGGGGGGTACAAAATGGGTGAAGAGAATCAACAAGTACAAACTTTCATTTATAAAATAAATAAGTCATGGGGATGTAACATACCATACAGGGAACATAGTCAATTATATTGTATTTACTTTGTATGGTGACAAATGGTAACCAGACTTACGAGGTGACCATTTCACAATGTATACATTGTGAAAGGTTATACTATGTTGTACAACTGAGACTAATATAATATTCTATGTCAATTATACTTCAGTAAAAATTTTTTTAAAGTTTTTATAAGATAAGACTTAGGTTCCTCTAAATTTTGGTAAACCTCATTTGTAAAAACATCTAGCCCTGGGCGCCTGGGTGGCTCAGTTGGTTAAGCGACTGCCTTCGGCTCAGATCATGATCCTGGAGTCCCGGGATCGAGTCCCACATCAGGCTCCCTGCTCAGCAGGGAGTCTGCTTCTCCCTCTGACCTTCCTCCTTCTCATGCTCTCTGTCTCTCATTCTCTCTCTCTCAAATAAATAAATAAAATCTTAAAAAAAAAAAAATCTAGCCCTGGTGTTTGTGGGTTTTTTTGGTGTGAAGGGTGGGCTGTTGGGGGAGATTTTACAGGCAAATTTTTGACTACTGAGTAAATCTCTTTAATGAGTATGGATTTATTCATGTTTGACATTTCCTTTAAAGTCAATTTTAATAATTTGTATTTTGTAACAAAATTATCCATTCTAAGTTTTGAAATGTAATACTCCCAATGAATGTATCTTTAATATGTAGAGAGATTCTAAAAGTAGAGAAGTCCTACACTAAACAATCTGTATGATAAATCAAAACAGGGAGACTGCTTGCTAAAATAAATTAATAGGATCCAGAGTTTCCTAAAATAGCCAAAATGTCCAAAATACAACCAAAAATCACCCATCACATAAAGGACCAGGTAAATCACAACTTGGATGAAGGAAGACAATCAAATGATGTCAACACCAAGGCAAATTAGCTGTTGGAGTTACCTGACAACTATTTTAAAGCAGCCATGATAAATATACTTCAATAAGCTATTATATATTCTCTTGAAACAAATGAAAAGTAGAAAATCTCAGCAAAATAGAAGTTATTTAAAAAAGAACCAAATGGGGGCGCCTGGGTGGCTCAGTCATTAAGCATCTGCCTTCAGCTCAGGTCATGGTCCCAGGGTCCTGGGATCAAGCCCCACATCAGGCTCCCTGCTTGACGGGAAGCCTGCTTCTCCCTCTCCCACTCCCACTGCTTATGTTCCCTCTCGCGCTGTGTCTCTCTCTCTCTCAAATAAATAAATAAAATCTTAAAAAAAAAAAAAGACATAAACCTACAGATTGCTCAACAAACCTCTAATTAGATAGACACAAATAAATCTATGCCAAGACACATCATTATTACACTTAAAAAAACTAAAGACAAATAATATTGAAATCAGCCAATGAGAAACAATCTATAGGAGAAAATCAATACAAATGGTAACAGATTTCTCATCTGAATCCAGAGAGGCCAAAAGGAAGTGGCCTAACATTTTTCAAGTGCTGGGAGAAAAGAAATGTCAACTGTAAATTCTATATGTGATGAAACTATTCTTCAGGAACAAAGAGGGAATAAAGACATTCTCAGATGAAGAGAAACTAAAAGAATGTGTCAGTAATAAACCTACCCTTAAAGAATGGCTAAAAGAACTTCTCCAAACAGAAAGAAAATAATTATTTAGAAGTGTACTGGTTAATTTCCAAAGGATCAGAGAGGATGTCAAAAATGAAATAAATTACATAAAAAACTGAAAGAAAATGAAAACATAACAAAAATGTAGAAAAGCAGCAAAAGAAGTGCTGAGAGGGAAGTTTGTAGCACCAAATGCTTACAGTACAAAAGAGAAAAGGTCTCAAAACAATCATTTCCATTATTAACTCAAAGCAAACAGAGGATAAGATAAGAAATCAATGAACCTGAAAATAGAAAAATAGAGGAAATCAATTTTAAAAGCTGATTCTTCAAAAAATTCAACAGAAATGATAAATCTTTGGAAGACCGAAAAAAATAAAACACACAGCACATTACCAATGTCAGGAATGAAATGGAACATTAGTAAAGATCCTGGAGCTGTTAAAAAGATAGTAAGAGGAGCACCTGGGTGGCTCAGTCATTAAGCGTCTGCCTTCAGCTCAGGTCATGATCCCAGGGTCTTGGGATTGAACCCTGTATCAGGCTCCCTGCTCAGCGGGAAACCTGCCTCTCCCTCTCCCACTCCCCCTGCTTGCGTTCCCTCTCTTGCTGTGTCTCTCTCTGTCAAATAAATAAAATCTTTTAAAAAAAGATAATAAGAGAATATGATAAACAAATTTACACTCATAAATTTGAAAACTTAGGAAAAATAGATCTATACCTTGAAAACCACAAAATACCAAAATTAAACCAAGATGAAATAGATAAACTAAATAGTCCTATAACTATCAAAGAAATTAAATTCATAATTTTAAAACTCTCAAAAAATAAATCTCCATACCCAGATGATTTTACTGGAGAATTCTACCAAAATTTTAAAGGAGAAATAGCGCCAATTCTACAAATCTCATCCAGAAAACAAAAAACAAAGGAACACTCCCAATTCATTATAGGAGGCTAGTATCACCCTAATACCAAAATTAGAGAAAAACAATACCAAAAAAAAGGAAAACTACAGATCAATATCTCTAATGGAGGATAACAAGCTAAGAAGATGGAAAGAACATGAAAAATAAAAAGGGAGAGCAGAGAACTCTCCTGTAGAACCCTTTAGCAGTAGTTAAGAAAGAAGACTAAGAAGGGAGAAAGAGAAAGATGAATGAGATACCCAAGGGGAGAGAGACACTGACAGAGAAACAGAGGGAACTGTACATTCATGCATAGAGAAAAAGAGATACAGAGGGAAAGACAGAGCCCAAAAGACAGAGAATAAAATACACTGCAAATAGATTAGTGAGCAGAAGATATCCCAAAAGAGATAAGAACCACACAGAGAGACCTAAATGAAACAATTAAACTGAGACTTAAAGAGAGAGACTCTTCAAATGCATATATGGTGTTGTAACTTCGTGCCCCATAAGACTCTAAAACCTTGTTGCAGTTTTGTAACCATGAGAAGTTTAGATCTCTGGTGTAATGAAAAGTTTACAGGACTGGAAGGAAAAACATCTCTGCAATAAGCCACTAATGTGGACTTGAGAAACTCCCCTAACTTCTTGGGGTTTTGTTTTTTAAGCTACAAAATGAAGACAAACCAGATGTCCAGGAAGCTTCCTTCCAGATCCAAGATTTCACTGAGATATGGTAAACTTTCTTGGCATTTGGTAAGTGAATTAAAGGCTTTTTCTAAATTAAGGGCTTATCCTAAGAATCATCCTGTGAGTCAGGAACTTTTCATACCAAACCTACACTTTTCCATGGAAAAGTGAAAAGATGCCAAAATGTACTTAAGTAAGCTCTCATCCTTGGGGGACATTTATGGGAGCAAAAGGTCTATAATATTTCAGATTGATGAGAATAGTTCTTAGTTTTAAAACATTCCCCCAGGGCGCCTGGGTGGCTCAGTTGGTTAAGCGACTGCCTTCGGCTCAGGTCATGATCCTGGAGTCCCAGGATCAAGTCCCGCATCGGGCTCCCTGCTCGGCAGGGAGCCTGCTTCTCCCTCTGACCCTCCCCCCTCTCATGTGCTCTCTGTCTCTCTCACTCTCTCTGTCTCAAATAAAAATAAATAAATAAATAAAAATAAAATAAAACATTCCCCCATAAAAGGCTTTGATTAAATCACTTTGTTTTAATCATACAAAGTAAAAAAAACTGTAAAAAATATTATACTTGTATTTCTCAAACTGAATTTTCTTCTAGACCCTAAGTACTCCTAGTTTAATTTTCTCTTCTATTTCTACTTTGTTGTTCTAATCTTACTGAACATTTCGAGAAAGACTTGAACACTGAAGACACTAAAAATAAAGGGTTGCTAACAAAGCAGTGAATCTGCCTCCCATGAACACATGCACATGGACATACAAGCTCTTCCAACCTCGATATATTTAAAATCTAGTACAGTAGAGACCTACTCGCAGGCATGCCCACCCTAGGAATGGAGGCCCTAATAATGGGACTTTGGAGAGCTTGTCTTCCAAGTAGCACTGCTAATTAATGCTAAAAATACCCAAAGTTCAGTACTCAAATATATGTCACATATACACATAAATAGAACTAGCTAATAAACATCACCTTATAAAACCAAGTGAAAAAGGAATGTCCCCACCCTATTGTGTTCACACATCTTAGGCCCAGGACACTTTGGTTGATTTCCTTTTTAACCAAAGGTTTCCTTGATGTTTATTTTGGTTGATTTGGACTAAAGTGTGGCAGAAGAGGCTCCTGGGGTTAATATCCAGCTCAAGATATTCCCTGCATTCCCCTAGAAATGTACAGCCAGCATCTCATCTTGCAACATGCATATATAGACAAGCTATAGAAATAACCTTCACAGCACTCCGTAAGTCCCCATTCCATTCTGCAGCCCCTCAATCCGGTTTCAGAGAAAACTGAAAGTAATAGAGGTGAAGTCTATCAACTGCTTCCACTCCTCAAAACTTACTTATAGCTACATCACTCTTTACAACTCTATCCTACCTACCTCCTCTCCTTAAGAAGGTGAACACTCTGTCCACACTGGTACATTCCTTCAATTATACCTCCCTCTCCAGAATTTTCTCTCTCTCCTGGCTCCGTCTGCTCCAGTTATGGCATGTTCAAATGTCCTCCCATACTACCAATCAGTGTGGTTCTCAAAATGTGGTCCAAGAACCCTTGTGGGAGGCATCTCAGGCCCTTTGAGTGGGTCCCCAAGGGTCTTTCTTTTGCCAACTACATATCTGTATAAGGCCAGATTTCTCTTATTTACTTCAACCATGCCAACATATTACAATAGATTGGATGCAGAAGAATCTGGTTTTTTACTAAGTCAAACAGAGAGATGTGCAAAAATGAAAAACAATGCTGCTCTTTTCACTAAATGTTTTTGTTTTGAAAAAGTTATTTTTCATAAAATAAGATATGTTAAGAAATAATAGGCTTGGAAGGAGCAAGATGGCAGAGGAGTAGGAGCCCTATATTTCATCTGGTACCAGGAATTCAGCTAGATAGTTATCAAACTATTCAGAACACCAAAACTCAGTTTTCTCATATGAAAACAGGGTTGATAAAAGAACTGACTTGGATCATGACCTGAGTCAAAGGCAGACGCCTAACGACTGAGCCACCCAGGTGCCCCCAGAATGTTGTCTTAAGACCAAGACTTGATCACCAGCTAGGCTTAATTCTTTGCTAATTAATAAATCTCAACCCTTCCACATACACACAAAAACTCAATAGGAGATCAAAGAAAAGAATACCTGCAACTCTCTGAGCAGAAAAGCGACCACTTTCTGGAAGATAGGATGTGCAGAGAAGTGAATCCGAGGCAATATTCGGGAAGATAGACGGCGGGGGAGGGGGCCACCGTCAGCCGGCTACCGGCAAGTGATAGAGCAGCGGAGCACAAAATCGGAACTTTTACAAGTCGGCTCTGCTGAGCGACATTGCTCCAGTGGCTAAGCGGAGGTGGGGGGGTGGGGGTGGAAGCCTCACTGGGACAGTGTGGTCTCAGGACCCTCGGGGTCACAGAAAGACCGAGGGTGCCTGAGTGCAGCAGAGCTCCCAGGTATCGGAGCGGGGAACCCAGCTGCAGAGACAGAGCCAAGGAGTGGGCTCTCAGCTCGGACACTCTTCCAGCAGGGACCCAACAAGTGGCAGATCCAGGGAGACTCCGCTTCCTCCCCGGGAGGAGTGGCACAGAAGCGCACCACAGGGGTCTGCTGGGTTTGGAGACTCCACACGGGGTCATGTGCCAGAGATAGAAATGCTCGGTCACAGGCCGGGTAAGCATGGAGTGCGGCCAGAGACCAGGGAGACGGGAGTGACTGACTGCTTTTCTCTGGGGGCTCACTGAGGACTGGGGCCCCGAGTTCTCGGCTCCTCCAGGGCAGAGATCAGGAGGCCGCCATTTTCACTCTCATCCTCCGAAGCTGTACAGAAAGCTTGCAGGGAACAAAAGCTCCCAAGAGCAAACCCGAGCAGATTACTTAGCCCGGAAGGGCAAGGGCAGTGCAATTCCGCCTCCAGCAAAGACAGCTGAGAACCACTGTGACAGGCCCCTCCCCCAGAATATCAGCAAGAACAGCCAGCCAAGACCAAGTTTACCGATCAATGAGAATAGCAGAACTCCAGCAGTAGGGGAATACAGCACATAGAATTCATGGCTTTTTTCCCCATGACTCTTTAGTCTTTCAAAGTTAATTTTTTTAATTTTCTTTTTTTTCTTTTTGTATTTTTTAATTGAATTTTTATTCTTTCCTTTTTCAACCAACATCTTATCAATTCCTTTTTTAAAATCTTTTTTAATTTTCATTTTTACAATCATATTCTATCCCTTCATTGTATTTAACCTTATTTTTTGTGTATATATAAGTTTTTTTCCTTTAAAATTTTGGGATACAGTCTGTCTCTTCTAACATACCAAAATATACCCTAAATAGTGTATGACATTGTCCTAGTCTCCCACCTGATCACATTCTTTTTTTTTAATTTTCTTTCATTCTTTTTTCAACCAACTTATCAATTCCTTTTTTTAAATCTTTTTTATTTTTCATCTTTACAGTCATATTCCAACCCCTCATCATATTTACCCTTATTTGTGTGTGTGTGTGTGTATATATATACATATATATATATATATATATATGTTTTTCTTTCTTTAACATTTTGGGAGGCAATTTCTTCTAACAGACCAAAATACACCCGGAATCTAGTGTGTGGCTCTGTTCTATTCACCAGCCTGATCGTATTCTTTTTTTTTTCCCCTTTCTTCCCCGCCCCCACACCCCATTTCAGGTCTCTCCTGATTTGTTTAGTGTATATTTTTCTGGGGTCGTTGTTACCCTTTTAGCATTTTGTTCTCTCATTCATCTATTCTCCTCTGGATAAAATGACAAGATGGAAAAACTCACCTCAAAAAAAATAACAAGGGGCGCCTGGGTGGCTCAGTCAGTTAAGCGGCTGCCTGCGGCTCAGGTCACGATCCCAGGTCAGCGGAGAGCCTGCTTCTCCCCCTCCCTCTGCCTGCTGCTCCCCCTGCTTGTGCTCTCTATCTCTCTCTGTGTGTCAAATAAATAAAATCTTTAAAAAAAAATAAATAACAAGAGGCAGTACTGACTGCCAGGGTCATAATCAATACAGACATTAGTAAGATGTCAGAATTAGAGTTCAGAATGACGATTATAAAGATACTAGCTGGGCTTGAAAAAAGCATAGAAGACACTAGAGAATCCCTTTCTGGAGAAATAAAAGAACTAAAAACCAAGTTGAAATCAAAAAGGTTATTAATGAGGTGCAATCCAAAATGGAGGCGCTAACTGCTAGGATAAATGAGGCAGAAGAAAGAATTAGTGATATAGAAGACCAAATGATGGAGAATAAAGAAGCTGAGAAAAAGAGAGATAAACAACTACTGGATCAGGAAGGGAGAATTCGAGAGATAAGTGATACCATAAAGCGAAACAACATTAGAATAATTGGGATCGGGCGCCTGGGTGGCTCAGTTGGTTAAGCGACTGCCTTCGGCTCAGGTCATGATCCTGGAGTCTCGGGATCGAGTCCCACATCAGGCTCCCTGCTCGGCGGGGAGTCTGCTTCTCCCTCTGACCCTCCTCCCTCTCATGCTCTCTGTCTCTCATTCTCTCTCTCTCAAATAAATAAATAAAATCTTTAAAAAAAAAAAAGAAGAAGAAGAATTGGGATCCCAGAAGAAGAAGAAAGAGAGGTGCAGAAGGTATATTGGAGCAAATTATAGCAGAGAACTTCCCTAATTTAGGGAAGGAAACAGGGATCAAAATCCAGGAGGCAAAGAGAACCCCCCTCAAAATCAATAAAAATAAGTAAACACCCTGACATCTAATAATAAAACTTACAAGTCTCAGAGACAAAGAGAAAATCCTGAAAGCAGCTCGGGACAAGAGGTCTGTAACCTACAACAGCAGAAACATTAGATTGGCAGCAGACCTATCCACAGAGACCTGGCAGGCCAGAAAGGACTGGCATGATATATTCAGGGCACTAAATGATAAAAATATGCAGCCAAGAATACTACATCCAGCTAGTCTGTCATTGAAAATAAAGGAGAGGGGCCTAGGTGGCTCAGTCGTTAAGCATCTGCCTTCGACTCAAGTCGTGATGTCCTGGAATCGAGCCCCACATAGGGCTCCCTGCTCTGCGGGAAGCCTGCTTCTCCCTCTCCCACCCCCCATGCTTGTGTTCCCTCTCTCGCTATGTCTCTGTCAAATAAATAAATAAAATCTTTAAAAAAAAAAAAAGAAAATAGAAGAGAGATAAAAAGCTTCCAGGACAAACAAAAATTAAAAGAATTTGCAAACAACAAACCAGCCCGACAAGAAATATTGAAAGGGGTCCTCTAAGCAAAGACAGAGCCTAAAAGTAACATAGACCAGAAAGGAACAGAGATAACATACAGTAACAGTCACCTTACAGGCAATACAATGGCACTAAATTCATATCTTTCAATAGTTACCCTGAATGTAAATGGACTAAATGCCCCAATCAAAAGACACGGGACATCAGATTGGATAAAAAAATAAGACCCACCAATATGCTGTCTGCAAGAGACTCATTTTAGACCCAAAGACACCACCAGATTGAAAGTGAGGGGATGGAAAACCATTTACCATGCTAATGGACATCAAAAGAAAGCTGGGTGGCAATACTTACAGCAGACAAGTTAGATTTTAAACTAAAGACTACAATAAGAGATGAGGAAAGACACTATATCTTATTTAAAGGGTCCATCCAACAAGAAGATCTAACAATTGTAAATATCTATGCCCCTAACATGGGAGCAGCCAATTATATAAGCCAATTCATAACAAAATCAAAGAAACATATCAACAATAATACAATAATTGTAGGAGACTTTAACACCCTCCTCACTGAAATGGGCAGATCATCTAAGCAAAAGATCAACAGGGAAATAAAGGCTTTAAATGACACAGTGGACCAGATGGACTTCACAGATATATTCACAACATTCCAACCGAAAGCAACAGAATACACATTCTCTAGTGCACATGGAACATTCTCCAGAATAGATCACATCCTGGGTCACAAATCAGGTCTCAACTGGTACCAAAGATTGGGATCATTCCCTGCATATTTTCAGTCCACAATACTTTGAAACTTGGACTCAATCACAAGAGGAAAGTTGGAAAGAACTCAAATACATGGAGGCTAAAGAGCATCCTACTAAAGAATGAATGGGTCAACCAGGAAATTAAAGAAGAATTTTAAAAATTCGTGGAATGAAAATGAAAACACAACTGCTCAAAATCTTTTGGATACAGCAAAGGTGGTCCTAAGAGGAAATTATATAGCAACACAAGCCTTTTTCAAGAAACAAGAAAGGTCTCAAATAGACAACCTAACCCTACTCCTAAAGGAGCTGGAGAAACAACAGCAAATAAAGCCTAAACCCAGCAGGAGAAGAGAAATAATAAAGATCAGAGCAGAAATCCACGAAATAGAAACCAAAAGAACAGTAGAACAGATCAACAAAACTAGGAGCTGGTTCTTTGAAAGAATTAATAAGATTGATAAACCCCTGGCCAGACTTAGCAAAAAGAAAAATGACCCAAACAAATAAAATCATGAATGAAAGAGGAGAGATCACAACCAACACCAAAGAAATACAAACAATTATAAGAACATATTATGAGCAACTAGATGCCTGCAAATTAGACAATCTGGAAGAAATGGATGATTCCTAGAGATGTATCAACTACCAAAACTGAACCAGGAAGAAATAGAAAACCTGAACAGACCCATAACCAGTAAGGAAATTAAAGCAGTCATCAAAAATCTCCCAACAAACAAGAGCCCAGGGCCAGATGGTTTCCCAGGGGAATTCTACCAAACATTTAAAGAAGAATTAATACCTATTCTTCTGGAACTGTTCCAAAAAATAGAAATGGAAGGAAAACTTCCAAACTCATTTTATGAGGCCACCATTACCTTGATCCCAAAACCAGACAAAGAAAAACAGACCAATATCCCTGATGAACATGGATGCAAAAATTCTCACCAAAATACTAGCCAATAGGATCCAACAGTACATTAAAAGGATTATTCACCACGACCAAGTGGGATTTATTCCTGGGCTGCAAGGCTGGTTCAACTTCTGCAAATCAATCAATGTGATACATTAATAAAAGAAAGAGCAAGAACCATATGACCCTCTCAATAGATGCAGAAAAAGCATTTGACAAAGTACAGCACCATTTCTTGATTAAAACTCTTCAGAGTATAGGGATAGAGGGTACATACCTCAATATCATAAAACTCATCTATGAAAAACCCACAGCGAATATCATTCTCAATGGGGAAAAACTGAGAGCATTTCTCCTAAGGTCAGGAACACGGCAGGGATGTCCACTATCACCACTGCTATTCAACATAGTATTAGAAGTCCTAGCCTCAGCAATCAGACAACAAAAAGAAATAAAAGGCATCCGAATCGGCAAAGAAGAAGTCAAACTCTCACTCTTTACAGATGATATGATACTTTATGTGGAAAACCCAAAAGACTCCACCCCAAAACTGATAGAACTCATACAGGAATTCAGTGAAGTGGCAGGATATAAAATCAAAGCACAGAAATCAGTTGCATTTCTATACATCAACAACAAGACAGAAGAAAGAGAAATTAAAGAGTCGATCCCATTTACAATTGCACCCAAAACCATAAGATATGTAGGAATAAATCTAACCAAAGAGGCAAAGAATCTGTAGTCAGAAAACTATAAAATACTCATGAAACAAATTGAGGAAGACACAAAGAAATGGAAAAACATTCCATGCTCATGGATTGGAAGAACAAATATTGTGAAGATGTCTATGCTACCTAGAGCAATCTACACATTTAATGCAGTCCCTATCAAAATACCATCAACTTTTTTCAAAGAAATGGAACAAATAATCCTAAAATTTGTATGGAACCAGAAAAGACCCCGAATAGCCAGAGGAATGTTGAAAAAGAAAAGCAAAGCTGGTGGCATCACAATTCCGGACTTCAAGCTCTATTACAAAGCTGTCATCATCAAGACAGTACGGTACTGGCACAAAAACAGACACATAGATCAGTGGAACAGAATAGAGAGCCCAGAAATGGACCCTCAACTGTATGGTCAACTAATCTTCAACAAAGCAAGAAAGAATGTCCAATGGAAAAAAGACAGTCTCTTCAACAAATGGTGTTGGGAAAATTGGACAGCCACATGCAGAAGAATGAAACTGGACCATTTCCTTATACCACACACAAAAATAGACTCAAAATGGATGAAAGACCTAAATGTGAGACAGGAATCCATCAAAATCCTAGAGGAGAACACAGGCAGCAACCTCTTTGACCTCAGCCATAGCAATTCTTCCTAGAAACATCGCCAAAGGCAAGGGAAGCAAGGGCAAAAATGAACTATTGGGACTTCATCAAGATAAAAAGCTCTTGCACAGCAAAGGAAATAGTCAACAAAACCAAAAGACAACCAACAGAATTGGAGAAGATATTTGCAAATGACGTATCAGATAAAAGGCTAGTATCCAAAATCTATAAATAACTTATCAAACTCAACACCCAAAGAACAAATAATCCAATCAAGAAATGGGCAAAAGACATGAACAGACATTTCTTTTTTTTTTTTTTAAGATTTTATTTATTTATTTGACAGACAGCGAGAGAGGGAACACAAGCAGGGGGAGCAGGAGAGGGAGAAGCAGGCTTCCTGCTGAGCAGGGAGCCCATGTGGGACTTGATCCCAGGACCCTGGGATCATGACCTGAGCTGAAGGCAGCCGCTTAACCAACTGAGCCACCCAGGCGTCCCATGAACAGACATTTCTGCAAAGAAGACATCCAAATGGCCACCAGACACATGAAAAAGTGCTCAAAATCACTCAGCATCAGGGAAATACAAACCAAAACCTCAATGAGATACCACCTCACACCAGTCAGAATGAGTAAAATTAACAAGTCAGGAAACGACAGATGTTGGCGAGGATGCGGAGAAAGGGGAACCCTCCTACACTGTTGGTGGGAATGCAAGCTGGTGCAGCCACGCTGGAAAACAGTACAGAGGTTCCTCAGAAAGGTGAAAATAGAGCTACCCTACGACCCAGCAATTGCACTACTGGGTATTTACCCCAAAGATACAAATGTAGTGATCCGAAGGGGCCCATGTACCCCAATGTTTATAGCAGCAATGTCCACAATAGCCAAACTATGGAAAGAGCCCAGATGTCCATCAACAGATGAATGGATAAAGAAGATGTGGTATATATATACAGTGGAACATTTGCAGCCATCAAAAAACCCAAAATCTTGCCATTTGCAATGACATGGATGGAACTAGAGGGTATTATGCTAAGCGAAATAAGTCAATCAGAGAAAGGTAAGTATCATATGATCTCACTGATATGAGGAATTTGAGCAACAAGACAGAGGATCATAGGGGAAGGGAGGGAAAAATGAAACAAAATGAAACCAGAGAGGGAGACAAACCATAAGAGACTCTTAATCTCAGGAAACAAACTGAGGGTTGTTGGGAGTGGTGGGGGTGGGAGGGGTGGGGAGGCTGGGTGATGGACATTGGGGAGGGTATGTGCTATGGTGAGCTCTGTGAATTGTGTAAGACTGATGAATCACAGACTTGTACCCCTGAAACAAATAATACATTTTATGTTAATTAAAAAAAAGAAATAATGGGCTTACAATTATTTTAAATGAGTCAACACATATTTTTAAAGTTCTGTGTTAATATGTAATATGGTAAATATTAACCCACATAACATAAAAGCTCTTTGGGGTCCTCAATAACTTTTTAACTTCCCCACGCTTGGCAGGGAGTCTGCTTTTCCCTCTCCCTCTGCCCCTCCCTCCCAATCATGCTCGCTCTCTCTCTCAAATAAATAAATAAAATCTTTTGAAGATCCCAGGCTCCTGGGATCATGACCGAAGCCAAAGGCAGCCGCTTAACCGAGTGAGCCACCCAGGCGCCCCATAAATAAAATCTTTTAAAAAAGAAATCTGTCCCTTCTGGGGCACATGGGTGGCTCAGTCAATTGGGCTTCAGACTCTTAATTTCGGCTGGGGTTGTGATCTCAGGGTCCTGGGATCAAGCCCTGTATCAGGCTCCATCCTGGGTTTGGAGTCTGCTTGTCCCTCTCCCTCTGCCCCTCCCCCAGCTCATGGGCGCTCTCTCTCTCTCTCTCTCTCTCAAATAAATAAATAAAATCTTAAAAAAGAGAGAAATCTGTCCCTTCAGAGTTTTTAATGCACTGTACTATAAAAATAGCATTAGAGAATATTGTTTGGATGTGTGTTCTACATATTGTTTGGAAACCAGCTTGTAAGCGGACTTATCACTTATTACCTCCTAAGTGATAAATCCTCAGGTTTTTCTTATCAATCTTCAGTCTCTTTAGCCTCCCTGCATCATTTGTCTTTGCTAACTATTCGGTCTTTTTGGACTCATTCTCTGCTTTCTGTGCAGGAGTCTCTCTTGGTTCCCTTCTCATCTCTGTCCACTCCTTCCCTTTTCCCTCTGTCCTTCTACATGAGCCCCTTGCTTCTAAACCTTTAAGTGTCCCCTATATGTAGATAAACCCTAAATCTCTATTTCTAACCCCTATTTTCTCCTGAGCTCCAGACCCAAATTTCTAACATTCCACTGGTCAATTCCACCTCTACATTTCACAGATCCTTCAAACCCAACATTCCAAAACTAATTTTTTCATACCCCTCTCTGAATTTACTTCTTTTTCCAGAATTCCTTATCTCAGTTAATGGCCTCACTTAGCCTAAAATAGAAACCTGAAACTCAAGGTCCACTCCACACTTTCCTTCAACCACACTAAACAATTCATTTTCAAATACAGTGACTAGTCTCTCCCAATGGTCTCTAGAGACTCTCTCTTCCTCACTCATGCCCTGCTACTGCTCTTATCAGTACCCATCTTCCAGCTATCCCCTTTTCTCCAGTCCCCCCTTCCTCAAATGCAACCAGAATATGGAGTTAACTTCATGAAATACAAACCTAATTATATTATTCCATCCTTCTGTGCCACGCCCCCCATTGCTCAGAAGGGCCATCCACTGCCTGGTTTCATCTCGCCTCCCCAACTTGCCCAAACTCTTCTCTCTCAAGTCACATACATATTCTGCACTTCACCCACACCAAGCCACTCATGGCTCCCCAAACACTCCATGCCCTTTAATATACTTTGCATTTGAATGCTTTTCCCCTTCTCCATCCAACTAACTCTTCATGTTTAAAGACCCATTTCAAATGCCATCTCCCTTGAGAAGTCTTCCATGAATCCTCCAAAGAAAGTTAGTTCCTTCCTTATCTCTCCTCTTGGGGTTTGGCACCTCTGTCATAGTCCTTATTATACTATATTGGATTGGTCTACTACGTGTCTATAGTCATATCAAGGGCTGAGATCTTGTGTTAATCTGTCCCCTCACCTACTGGACAGCTGCTGGATAGATAACTAAACATATGAAACAAAATTTACTTTGTTCCCTTCCTATTTGGTATAGGATCCTATGAGGAAACTACAAATCAAGTAGGTATACTGCCAATCATCAGCACTCATTCACTTATGTTCACAGAAGTAACATCTGTGGTGTAAGGAGAGTCAATCTTCCAGCAAACCAGCACAGTTAAACACACCCCAAAAGTAGTACAGGGATGTTTTCTTAGAGTACATGCTAAATGAACTCTTGCTAAAGCCTCTTCTGAAATTTACTGAAATGAAATAAAATAAAAATTGAGTAATGTAGACAGAAAAACAAGTAGCAGTATGCAATGGGAAAAACTCTGGCTTTTATTTGTTTTATGACCTTAGGCAAGTTACTAAATCCCTCTGAACTTTAGTTTCCTCATCAGTGAGATGAAGATAGATTGTTATAAGACTTTTTTAAAATTTAGAGATAATGTTTATAAAGAATGCAATACAGTCCTCCTCAGCAAAGTAATAATTTAAGAAAATTGGTCATTTGAAAAATGTCTATATTGGGTAGCTCTGGGTAGCATTTGCAATTAGTCAGCTTTAATAAAGGTCATTTATTTCAGATTCCTACATCAAATAATAAATTCAATATGGAATTGATTCTAAGGGGAAAAAAAAACATGCTCATGACCAGAATGCTGTCTTTTTTTTAAGATTTTATTTATTTATTTGACAGAGAGAGACACAGCAAGAGACGGAACACAAGCAGGGGGAGTAGGAGAGGGCGAAGCAGGCTTTCCGCTGAGCAGAGAGCCCAGCTCGATCCCAGGACCCTGGGGATCATGACCCGAGCCAAAGGCAGACGCCTAACAACTGAGCCACCCAGGCGCCCCCAGAATGTTGTCTTAAGACCAAGACTTGATCACCAGCTAGGCTTAATTCTTTGCTAATTAATAAATCTCAACCCTTCCACATACACACAAAAATACCTGGGAGTAAATCCCACTCTCAAAACAAGAACATATTAGGGGCACCTGGGTGGCTCAGTCGGTTAAGCGTCTGCCTTCAGCTCAGGTCATGATCCCAGGGTCCTGGGATCAAGCCCCGCATCAGGCACCCTGCTCATCGAGGAGCCTGTTTCTCCCTTTCCCTCTGCTGTTCCCCCTGCTTGTGCTCTCTTGCTCTCTCTGTCAAATAAATAAATAAAATCTTAAAAAAAAAAAAAAAAACAAGAACATATTACCCAAGGACCAGGACAATCCAAATATTATTCTTGATCATTTAGGAAGGTTATACAAACCTGTCTGTTTAATGAGCACTGCATGCAGCTGTGCCCTAAGAAATGATCCCCAACCTTTGGGTTATTTCAGAATTTCTGAAATCCTCTGAAGTCTATTTCAGGTTTACTCCCAGACCAGAAAATTATCCAGAGCCTATCCATGGACTTCAACTGGCTGTGCAGCAGCCTTCTACAGTAGTGAATTTCTGTCACCACCCGTGGCTGTCTATGGGTAATTAAGAGGTTAACATAACAAAAGTGGAGAGTGTACACTTGTGGTGGGAACCTGTACAAAGGGTAACCTTTGAGCTTTCCACCTGTCGCTGCCCATTCTGGCCACACACCAGCTTTCTTTGTGAATCATGAAAAAGTGCCCTGGGGCCTCAGCAAAGGTGGCCAGCAGTCCTGAAATGCTAAAATTTCCCAACAGCAAGGGGAGAGGAAACTGCAGTGTTAGTTAATAAATACGAACTAACACAAATTCTATCAGCATATAAGTTAAAGACTCTTCAGAAACAATTCAGAAAATGGGATTTCAGAAGAGGGGCTATATTAAATTTGTCTATTGAAACTCCTGGGGTTTTTTTTTCCACAACAGCAATAGGACTTTTATGCGTGCGCACACACACATACACACACACACACTACTCTTTTAGAATAAACAATTACATCTGACAGAAAGATGGAATTGATAAAAACAAGCTTCAAGTCAATAAATGCATTATTAACTTTAGACAAAACAAGTTGACTAGGGAGGGACAGGGTTGGGAGGACAAAAATATGAAAATGTTTTCCTGAAATAGCCTCTCTAAAGATCACCTATAGAGGAAAGAACATGTTTCCATTTTTCCACTTCTGGCTTCAAGCTCTAATACAAACATATTTGTATAATTTATGCACATAATAGTATTTAATAGCAGCAAATTCATACGCCTGCTGATTTTCCTCCGCGTGAAAGGAGGAATGTAAAGGTCAACCAGATGATTTCCCTTTAGCTAGTGGAACTACACAGAATGCAGTTCAAATCCCAGTGCTGTCATTTACTGGCTGCGTGACTATGTAAGCTCTCTGTGCCTCAGTTTTCTCATATGAAAACAGGGTTGATAAAAGAACTGACCTTGTGGCGTTGATGAATCGATAACAGAAAATAACAGAAAATGCATTTAGAACTAAATGAGGTCCACAGAAAACTACTGTTATTGTTATTACCGTTCCATTATTTACACTTTTAAAAGATTGTGGTAGATTGTGAAGTAATTAGCATATAACTTGAATTTATCTGACAAGGGTTAGAGTTTACTATCAGTTCACCAAGCTCTCAGTGGACGAAAGCAAAAAATGAGTGATGTGTAAAATCTCGGCAAAAAATTTGCCAGTCCCAAGCCCTCAACCTACATCACATTAATTTCTCAAAGCCTTCTGAGAAAAAATTAGCCACATAAGTATAGACAAAAGATGGCCACAAATTCTTTACTACTTCTCTCATGGGGAGTTTCTATGTCACCTCCTCTTGAATGTGCGAATGTTCTGTGATTGCTTTGACAAATAAAATACAGTAGAAGTGACGTGATACCCATTTCCTGACCCCAGCATTAAAAGTCTGGTAGGTTCTACTTCCCTGTCTCTTGGAGTACTCGCTCCTGGGACACTGTCTCGGGAATCCAACCCGCGTAGGGTGACCATGTGTAGGCACTTAGAAGACGGCTCCAGCTCAGCTTCCAGCTAACAGTCAACATCAACTGCCATCCTAGCCCAGGTGCCCAACACATGAATGAAGCAGCCATCTCTGAAGTGGACTACATACCTCAGGCACCCAACAAATGTTATGTGGATCAGAGATGAACCACCCGGCCAAGCCATTTCCTGAACTACTAGTCCACAAAACTGTGGGCAAAATAAAATGATTTTTTCAAGTCACTAAAGATTTGGAGTAAATTGTTACTCAGCAATAGATAACCGGCACAACCTAACTATAATCATCCTTTCTCTGGCATTGAATTAGATAAATGGAGCCAAAATTTAGGCTCTGCCTTGAGTTATTTTCCTCTTTCTGTCAGAGCACCCTTGACCAGGGCTAAGTGTTCTTTGCAATTAAGAACATACTATGAGATGCAAAATGAAAACAAAAGTCACTAATACAAAATTATTATCAATGCTTCAGAAAGTGTTCAGAAGAAAACTGTTTTGAGGGCCGATAGGGGAAAGGTCCAGAATAGGGGTACTCTGAATGCCTGCAGAGCCAACAAGCAGTTAGCCTGCTAAAACTGGAAAGAGCATGAGACCTCCTAAGGGAATGAGGAGGCAAGAAGAAAGATGGTGGCTGTGAAGGCCAGTATGTTATCAGTGGATCAATCAAGGTGACAGCATCCTCCATGACCATGACTTTATTGTTAAAAAAAGAGGGGGGGGCACCTGGGTGGCTCAGTCAATTAAGCCTCTGACTCTTGGTTTCAGCTCAGGTCATGATCTCAGGGTTCTAGAATTGAGCCCCGCATCAGGCTCTGCACTCAACGGGGAGTCTGCTTGTCCCCCCACCCCCACCCCTACCTCGCTCTCTCTCTCTCCCCCCTCTCTCTCAAACAAATAAAAAAATAAAATCTTTAAAAAAAAAACAAGAGCGAGAGAGGGAGCATGTATTAAAATCCACAACAATAAAAGCAACACTGTACGGTCCAGGTTGATGGGCTGAAAATGAAACCAATGAAGGTAACTGCAGAGTGATACCTTTACTCATCCTATAAGTATACACTATTTTGCTATGTATTAGTCAGGTTTCTGCTGCAAAAATACTGCATAACAAACCAAAATGTCAGTGGCTCACAACAAAGATTTCTTTGTCTAGTTCACGGCTCTGGGGGTCACCTGGGGTGTCTCCACAGCCACAGACAGACTTCAGGCTGCAGGGAGAGCCCGGGGCAGCTCCACATGTCTCCGGATTCCATTTGGACCAGTGACCATTTGAGATATGTTATTCTAATGGCAAAAGCACAAGAGGGAAAGCCCAATCAACAAAGGCATTTGAAGGACAGCAAGGCATCTCATTCACTAACATTCCATTGGCCAAAGCAAGTCCATGGCCAAACCAACATCAATAGGGTAGAAAACTATACCTACCCCAATGGGAAAAAACGGCGAACTCACCTGACAAAAGGCACAGTTATATAATTCTGTGTCAGCAAGAGAGGGAACTGATGACAGCTATCGTTTTTTACTTCACTAAGAGTTTCACAAATTTCCCAAATGCCCAATTGCACCTGAAGTTGCCCAGGAGCCACTAAATGGCCATAAAGTCACAAAATTCTTAAATACATTGTTGGTTTTAAATGCTCTGATTACATTACACTAGAAAAAAACACTATAAACACTTTTTCTTGCAGTATGTTCATTCAGTAACCATAAGCCATAATAACGAACTTTTGCATAATGTGTGACACTTTATAAAGCATTTGCACATATACTGCTGTGTCTGTGATTGTAACAACTCTGTCAGGTGGATAAAACAGGTTTCTCTATCACCTATTTTTACAGCTGCGTGAACGCAAGCGACTCATCCAAGATCACATGGAAAGTGGCAGGGCTTCACACCCAGGCCTCCACACTCTAGGGCTATGCTCTTTCTGCTCCCCTTCCCATTGCTGATGCCACTTATGTGGCCCCCTTCTGAGAGAAGCAATGTGGCCTAATGGGATTCTATTTGGTTGTTACTTTTTCTCTCTCTCCTTCCCTGACCTCATGACAGAAGAACTTATCACTCGTTCATAAGTCTTCAGCACAAAATCTAGTGATGACAATGGCTCCAGTGGGAGGATTAGTTACAATCTAGAATGCCGAGATGGTGTCTACGCACACATACAAAAAGATCTGACTGTTTGAATGAGTTGAGTGGTAACTAACCAATTACTAACCAGCTCAGTTAATATTTCAGCCTGACATGTAAGTAGTCTGAGCCTGAAGTGAAGTGACAGGTGCTGTATTTTACTTTTGTTCTACCGTTGACAAGACTTGTGTGTGATTCATAATCTCATTGGCACCTATTTACTGCACCTGTCTTGCAAGTGTAATAATAACAACAATAATAACAGGCCAGGCACACTGGCAAGTAAAAGCAGTAACATGAGTTGTTCCAAGATAATGAGAAATAAGGCTCTTTATTAAGTTGGGTCCACATCAATAAGAGAAGAAGGGACTGACAAGATTCTAATTTTCAGCACAAAATGGCCCCAGTGAGCTTGCAGAGATTCCCCAGACTCTGCCACCTGGATTTCCATCGAGTACACTAGAATGCCCTGGAGGGCTGCCTGAAAGGGTGGGGTATCAGGGAAGGCCGGGTTTTCCCTTTCTCTGCATTTCCTCTCCTCATGTGAAGGCCCACTAGCACTCAGTCTCTGATGTGCCCAACAGTTGGGCACTACATCCTCGGTCTACTCTTGGAAGGCAGCATCAATTGTACCCATTGTGCAGGCAATACCCCACTTGGACTCGCAAAAGGCTGTAGCTGGAAATTACTTAGGAGCGCTAATCCAACACCTTCCCCTGCAGATGGGAAGACAGAAGTCCAGGGAGGCACAGCACCTGCCCAAGGTCCCACAGTGAGTTCTTGGCCTCCTAAGTCTGACGTTCATGAGGCTTTTCATGTCTAATCTTAGTCTCATCATGCCAGATAAGCTAGCTAATAAGAACAATAGATGACAGATGTCACGTGCTTAACAACTCGGGCACTGTTCTAAGGGCTCTGTGTAAGCGAATCCATCCCACAAATGAAAGGACAACGTACAGAAGCAGTGCCCAAAGGCACAGGGCTGGTAAGTGGCAGAGCTGGAACCCGAACCCAGGTGGCCTGACACCAGAGCCCCATGCTTTACCACCACTCTACACTGCTTCTTGAGAACACTGTGGAACACCTCTTTGTGTCAGGCATTCATTGTTCTAGATACCAAAGGTACAATGGAAAATAAGACACAGACTCTATCTTCAAGGAGTTTTCATTCCTGTGGAAGAGATGGAGCATAAGTAGGTAAATGACAGGCACATTTACTCAAATACTTCTCGAGTATTGTATTCACTTCCTGGGGCTGCTGTAAGAAAGCACCACGGAGTGGCTTAAAACAACAAAAACTTATTCCCCATAGTTCCGGAAACCAGAAGTCTAAAATCAAGGTATCAGCAGGGCCATGTTCCCTCCAGGACTCTGGCTAAGAGACTTCCTTGCCTCTTCCTCGTTTCTGGTAGTGGATACAGCTGCTTCTGTGGTCACAGGGCATTTTCCTCCTTTTATAAGGACACCACTCCTATTGGATTAGGGCTCACCCTATAACCTCATCTTAACTTGATTACATCTGCAAAGACCTTATTTCCAAACAAGGTCACATTTACAGCTACTGAGGGTCAGCCTTCAACACAGCTTTTCGAAGGATGCCATTCAACCCATAACAAGGATCTACCATGTGCCAGACACTGTTGTAGGCATGCGGAGACTGCAATAAATAAAATAGAAAAAAAAAAAAAACCCTGCCTCGTGTACCACATTTTCTGGGTATAGGTAAGAAGCAATAATATGACAGATAAACTCTGTAGAACATTAAAAAGGAATTGGCCAGTGCCGAGCCACTGAGGGTGGCAAGAGCAGGTCTGGCTTGATCTATAAACAGCAGGGAGACCAATGTTGTGGGAATAAAATAAGTGAGAGGGAGAAAGACAGGGGATAAGTCAGAACGGTCACAGTGGGCCAGATCATGAGGGCCCTGTAGGCCTTTTTCAAATACTTAGGCTTCCTCTCTGACTCCTGTTTTAAAGGATTCCCCTGGCTGGTGAGAGTACAGCGAGGGTGGAGCAAGGACACCAGCGCAGAGGCTACCAGGGCCATCCTGGGGACAGATGATGGTGGCTCAGACCAGGGAGGTTAAGAGTAGAGGAGTGAAAAGTGGCCGGGTTCTGGATCTATCCTGAAGGTAAAGAAAGTAATTCCAGGCAGTTGTGAGTACTATAAGGAAAATAAAAATGGGGTATACCTGAGCTGAGACCGAATAATGAGAAGGAAGTAGGCATGCAAAGAGCGAGAAAAAAAGCATTCCAGCAAAGGAATAGGCCTCAAGATGAGAATTTGCCTGGAGAAGAAAATCAGGCGGAAGAGAGAAAGCAGGCAGACAGGTAGCAACCACCCCGGTGCTGAATTCTATGCATTTACAGACTCTTCCCTCTCTTTTCTCTTCTTCATGATAATATTCAGATATGATTTTACGAAGGCCCTTCTGCCCACCCACATCCAGATGTTCCAATGACAAATTTTAAATGTCGAGGTGCCAAAGCCTCAATAAGAAGCAGTCGCCTTACTTCTGCCTACAGCTGATCAACATGAAAACGGTTTTGAATTCCTACGACTCCAGAGAAAGAAAGTCCACAGCTGCCTTCAGGAACCCACTCGAGAGTCTACCAGCCTCCACTGTGAGGAAACATGTTCAGTGTATCTTCACTAAATCCCTCTGATTACACTGTAAGACCGTGTCCTCGTATTCCAGGCTCCTGAAGTTGAAAGACAGCTGGTTTCTATCCTCTGTAAAATAAGGCTCTCTATGCTTAAGAGACTGCTGGTAAGTCCTCTTCTGCAGGCTAAACAGTCTCAATTAATTTAAGCTTTTCTTCTATAAAATTTCTCTCTAAATGTTCCACATTCCCATTTAAATTATTCATGATGGGATATAGTCCTCCCTGAAGAATAGGAAGAACAAAAATATATAAGACTGGGGTAAAGGAAACATAATTATAAAGAATTATGGAGAGCCAGCACAAATGTCAAATTTTTGCAGTTTCATCAACACCATTAACAATTTTTTTTTTAAACTACCACCTTTTTAGGTTAATTAACAAACACACGGTAGTTATAAATTTCAGATGATCATAGATAATTGCACTACACAATTCACCAAATACTGTTTATCTTCCACAACCAACAAACTATGGGAAAGCAGAGCACATGGTAAATGCCACTAACTTCACCCTGTGTAGCAATGGTTAAATAGTCTATTTAAGCGGCTAATGAAGAAGCGCTCACCTATACAACAATGATCAAATTACAAAGGGCAATGGCAATTAGCCCTGAGTTGCTAAATCCAAGCAGACTTGTATGACAGAAAATGTGTAACATCACACCAATAAGTCTTTGTTAGGCACACAATTGATACCACTGAAATTTAGATGTGCTATTGCTACATTAGGAAAAAAAACCCTTGAGCTCCACATTAATTGATTTCTGACCTTTTACAGTGTTTCTCTTTTCAACAATGGGCCACATATATGTTTATGAAGCAGCAATTCTCAAACTTGTTAGTTTCAAGACCGCTTACACTCTTTTATTTTTGTTAAGTAGGCTCCATGCCCAATGTGGAGCCCACCGCTGGACCTAAACCCATGACCCCGAGGATCAAGACCAACTAAGCCACCCAGGCACCCCTAGACTCCTTACACTCTTAAAAATTATTGAAAACTCCAGAGAGCTTTTGTTTATATGGGTTATATCTATTGATATTTACCATATTAGAAATGACAACTGAAAATTTTTTTAAATATTTATTAATTCATGTAAAAATAACAATAGACCCATTACACATTAATATAAATAACATGTTTTGTGAAAAATAGCCATATTTGCCAAAACAAAAAACAATGAGACAAATGGCATTGTTTTATATTTCTGCAAGTCTCTTTATTGTCCGACTTAATAGGAGACAACTGTTTCATATATCTGCTTCTGCATGCAGTCTGCTGTGATATCATGTCAGCTTCTAGAAACTGCAACTCTACACTCAAGAAAAAATGAGAAGTAAAAAAGCAAATGTCATCTTAATATTATTATGAAAATAGTTTTTATTTGTATATGCCCTCATGAGGTCTTGTGAAGACCCTGGGTCCCTGGACCACACTGAGAACCGCTGTTCAGTAGAGGTTGTAGAGACTGAAAATATTTCTAGGAAACTGAAATGAGTAAGGACAAAGCCTATAGATTCTGGGCATCGTGGAAAGTAAACTATACCTCTTTGTGAAATACCCTGTGCTTTAAGCCAGGCTAATCATATCAAATTCAGAGGCACAGGATTGCCAACAAGATGGCTACCAATCACCAAGCGTTATTCAAGCATTATTTTCATTTCACCTTGAGAGTTAGTTTTCACTGGATCAAAGAGAAAGTATCGGGATGCCTGGGTGGCTCAGTTGGTTAAGCATCTGACTTTGGCTCAGGTCATGATCCCAGGGTCCTGGGATCAAGTCCCGCATCGGGCTCCCTGCTCAGTGCAGAGCCTGCTTCTCCCTCTGCCTGCTGCTCCCCCTGCTTGTGCGCTCTCACCCGCTCGCTCTCTCTCTGACAAATAAGTAAATAAAATCTTTTTAAAAAATTAAAATTAAAAAAATAAAAGAGAAAGTATCCTTGCCTCTTAGAACATACAACCTGATTTCCAGACTTCCTTCAGCCTATTACATTCTTGTTTCTCTCTCCTTCCTTGTTTCTATAATCCCCAAGACAAATGGCTGCAAAGTATCATACAAGGCAAGGCAGGCTCCATGTAAGCAGAATTTATTTTTTATTTAAGATTTTATTTATTTTTACTTAAGACCATATAAGCAGATTTTATTCAGTCCCAGGGAAACTTATACATGATTTTTCTGAACCTGAAACCAAATTCCTGTCCTCTCAGAAAAGGCTATGAATGTTATACAGAATATCTATATCACAGTGTAGAACAAAGCATGCCACTCTCCTACAGCCCTAAGATTTTAAGAATTATTTTGAGGGGTGCCTGGCTGGCTTAGTCGGAGTAGAGCATGGGACTCTTGATCTCGGGATCATGAGTTTGAGCCCCACGTTGGGTGTAGACATTACTTAAATAAACTTTAAAAAAATTATCTTGAGACCCAATGTTCAGTTGAGTGTTTGAGAAAATACATATGTGAGTGCTTAATTTACTCTTTTCTCTCCTGTACCCTTTCATACTGACCAATAGGAGAAATGTGTGTGTTGGAGATGGGCAGTATATTAATTTCTAAAAAGATAAGAAAAAGAAATAATGTCATTAATCCCACTTCTACTCATAAAAAAAGATAGTTATTTGGCTCTTGGGAAATATTTTATTAATCCATTGCTGACTGTATACAAAAAAAGTCAAACAAAAAAATAGCTCAATAAAAAAAAAAAAAAATAGCTCAATTGGCCCAATCCAGGGACTAAATCTCTGTGAACAAAGCCATATTCTTGTTGAGAGATGACAGAACAATGTCCACAAGATTAAATTGGAACATACGCTTATATGTGTATCTTTCACCCTTTGTAAGTGGAAGGAGAAAACTGGTTGGCTCTATCTTATAGTGGAACACGTATTATAACCAAACATGGTTTATAAATACAAAAGCAACAAGCGGCTTTTTTTTTTTTTTTAATAAAAGGAGCCCTAGGGCTTTGCCTTTGGATAAGATACCACTGGGGACATTTTTTTTTTTTAATTCACTAAAATACTCAAATAGCAAGTGTCAAGGTATTGTATATCCACCCAGTTGGTAAAATAAGTCAGTTAATTTGGCAGGTAAGTATTAAGTAATCATGCTGTCAGAATCGGTAAGTATCAAAGGGAGAAAGACAAAGACTGAACAAAGGAGCAAAAATAAAATAAGTAGCAGATTATCAAATAAGTAAATAAAAATGAGAACTTCTCAATGCTCTATTGTATCCGCCATAAACCAGTTCAACCCTGCAGATTTTTTCCCTCCTGCTCAGGAGTCAGGAAAGCAATGTGGGTGTGAGGAAACATGGCCTGATGGCTTGCGAACTGTGCTGTATTGAGGTTTGGAAGGTTTCAGGGAAGAAAGGCCTGGTCCCTTTAAGAATTAAAAGCTGGGTCTCCGGCAAGCAGGGAGTTGGAGAATGGCAAAGCCTGCTCCTCCGTACCTTAGCTTTTCTCCTGAAGGAGGGAGCTGAATTAGAAGCATAGTTGTCAGGAAAAGCCTGAATAGAGAGTGTTTAAGCAGATTTTTTTCAGGCCCAGGGAAATTCACATAACATGGTCTTTTCTCACTTCCTCAAACAGAAAATGTATGTCTAAGTGCACTGAAACCACCCCATCTGGGAGGCAAGGACAGAACCTCTATCGGTGAGACTTACCAGTACTAAGCAGAGCTGGGCACATAGTGGGCCCTCAGTATGTGTTTGGGGAAATAAAAAAAAAAAGATAATGTCTCTAGACAACTAAGTTGTTAGGATTTTTCTTTGTTCTCCAAGAAATAGTGATTTCAGTTCTTTTCTAAGGCTAATGCCAAGTTCCTTTTCATAAAAAAGACTGGCGAGCTCAAACAGATTTATATGGTAGAACTGAAAGGGACAGTTGAGATTAATGTATGATAAGCCTCTTTATAGATAAGGAAACTGAGGCCTATGCCTAAGGTGGCCTGACTAGTTAAATGGCAGAGCCAAGAATATCCCCCACCTCCTACCTTCCCAAGCAGCATCGAGTAGAGATAATGAGTCTGGATCCATGGATGGGCTTTAAGAAGTCCAAAACCCAGCCAAATAATGTGTATGTAAAATTCCATGTGCATTGCATCTGAGGGGGAGAGGGCCCAAAGTTGTCATTTGATTTTCAAAGGGTATGGAACCTGCTAAGAATCCCAGTCTCAAAGGGACAGCCATGAGGGACCGATGGGGAGCCATTTAATGCCATTTCTCCTATGTTATGAGGGGCTGAGATCAGAATCTTTGATGACAGGTTCCTCTGAGTCCTTCAACAGGCAGAGGCAACACACTACAACAGGACTTGTGAAAGCTCAGGCCTTCCAGGGTGTGAAAATGCTAAAGGTTCTCCTTAATGCAAAGTAAGAACATTCACAGGCAGATTAAAAAGTGGCTGGTAACAATGGGTACTCAGTGTGACAATGGTACCACATTGCACTTGGGTATTTGGATTCCTTTAAACTTGGCTAACAATTATTTGACCTTGTGTACATCTTTATTAATTAGAGAATATATACCCTGGTAGTAATGCAGCTAACATGTGAGAAGAGAGGATGACGGATGGCCTCTTCAAGCAGGGATTCTCAGGGAAGGAGTTTGCCCAAAGCAATATGAAAACATGGTTGGCTGCTTAACAAAATAAATCAGGTAAAGCTGGGAGTTACAAAAATAATGCAATCATACATTAGATTTAACTGAAAACACAAATGCACAAACACAAATATTTGCTAATATTTTGATAAAAGGTCAAGGCCTTTGAAAATGGGTCTGCTAAATGGGAGTTGTATTAGTCTTTCTTGCATAAGCCACACTCATAATGGATCATCTATGATTGCCAGGTTCCATTTCTTCAGAGTGTATTGAAAACTCTAAGACACTTACGAGGCAATCTGAGTGGAGAATCCTTGGAGAAATTTAGTTATTTTTCCCATCTTTCACAGATGCCTCCCCACACCTAATTAGTCAATAACTTTTTAGCAAGTAGTACATATGGAGTCTTATGAACACATTCGACCTAATTTTCATAGACACATTACACTCACATTTCATCCATTCATTTAACATTTAATTAAACTATATAACTTATACTACTAACTACAACTGCCATAAACAGTTTGGGGAATAACTGTCTCTGTTAAGGACAGAGCTCATTTGGTAGGAGCAGAAGCGTTCAGGCACCATGGAAAGTAGCCTACTAATTGCAAGTATAATATTCAGCATCTGTTGGCATCAGTCAATAGGGTTTATAGATAAAATGGAGAACATCAGTCCTCCAACAACATAATTAAGTCTAGGTCAATTAAGAGAGCTTCCATTGTTCATTGTCAGTCATGGGGTCTTGGCCTCAGTTTTGCTGTTTCAGAATACATGATTTTGGCACCTGAGCAAGTGGTTCACACTCATCAAAATTAAAGCAACTGAGCTATAAATCAGAACACAGAAGTGTTATCTTATGGTATATTAAATACTGGTGCCCAAGGCTGCAACAGTCCATCCCAGAGCTTCTCTCTCTACTGACCCCAACATTAACCTGATGTTCTAAAACCTACAGCACAAGAGGTGCCTGGGTGGCTCAGTTGGTTAAGCATCCTACTCTTGGTTTAGGCTCAGGTCATGATCTCAGGGTGGTAAGATCGAGCCCCACGACAGGCTCCATACTCAGCACAGAGTCTGCTTGAAATTCTCTCCCTCTGTCCCTCCCCCCACTCTCTCTCTCAAATAAATAAATAAATAAATTGTTAAATAAATAAATAAAACCTACAGCACACAGAGATGGTAGCATTGTTAAATACAGGCTTTGGAGTTAGATAGACCTGAGTTCCATCCCAGATCAGAAACTTACCAGCTCAAGCAAGTCACTAAAAGTCTCTAAGTCCAGGTTTTCACATCCTTGAAACAGAAGTTAATACCAACATCTACTTCATACCATTATTGTAAAGGATAAATAAGACAAAGAATGTATGAAGGGGCATGTGCACCCCAATGTTTATAGCAGCAATGTCCACAATAGCCAAAGTATGGAAAGAACCCAGATGTCCATCGACAGATAAATGGATAAAGAGGATGTGGGATACACACACACACAATGGAATATTATTCAGCCATCAAAAAGAATGAAATCTTGCCATTTGCAATGATGTGAATGGAACTAGAGGGTATTATGCTAAGCGAAATAAGTCAGAGAAAGACAAATACCATATGATTTCACTCATATGTGGAATTTAAGAAACAAAACAGATGAACATAGGGACAGGGAAGGAAAATTAAAATAAGATGAAAACAGAGAGGGAGGCAAACCATAAGAGACTCTTAACTATAGGAAACAAACTGAAGGTTGCTGGAGGGGAGGGGCATGGGGGGATGGGGTAACTGGGTGATGGGCATTAAGGAGGGCACTAGATGTAATG
This sequence comes from Mirounga angustirostris, assembly GCF_029215605.1. Classification (NCBI taxonomy): domain Eukaryota; kingdom Metazoa; phylum Chordata; class Mammalia; order Carnivora; family Phocidae; genus Mirounga; species Mirounga angustirostris. The sequence goes on along the minus strand of NW_026991719.1, from coordinate 20,929,709 downwards.
AGCACTGGGTGTTATATGCAACTGATGAATCACTAAATTCTACCCCTGTAACTAATAATACACAATAGGTTAACTAAATTGAATTTAAATAAAAAATTTTTAGAAAAGACAAAGAATGTAAAGCACCTAGCATAATCCCTGGCACATATTAAGTGCTCACTTTATGGTAGTTATTTTTATTATCAATATGAATGCAGACCCAATCCTAGAAGAAAAGTTAACATAATTCCACCTTTCCTGTCATCCCAAGCAATGGTCCCCAACCTGGCCTCATGGATTTTCAAAGATAATGACTGATACATAATATTTTACCCTTAGGCTCTGAGAATGTGTGCGCGTGTGCGTGCACACAAACACACACACACACACTGGTGCAACCATTATGGGGAGCAATCTGGCAGAATTTAATCATAGTATTTGCACCCTATGATCTAACAATCCTACTCCTGGGAATATATCCCAGAGAAATTCACATCCAGCCCCAAAGGAGACAATTATGAGGAGTGTTATTTGTGGTAAAGGAAGTTGGAGCAACCTAAGCGTCTATCACTAGGGCATAATGGATAAAGAGAAGGTGAAGTGTGCTTACTGTAGCATATCATGCAGCACTTAGGAGCAAAGAAGTAGAAGAACACAGAACAACATGGATAGATATTAAGGATGTGGTCCCAAATGAAAAAGATATTAAGAAACAGAATGACTTCTCTGGAAAAACCATTGATGTAAATCTTTAAAGCACGCCCATAATATAATCTTACATATTGTGTAAGGTCATTCTTATTTAACCTACATATTCTGAAATATACCAATATGAATGTACACATTAGACACACTGGAATCATTGCCAGTGGGGGGCAGGGGAGAGTGAGGAGTGGCAAAAAAAGGGAAGGAAGGAATGAATCAAAAAAACTGAAGAAGGGAGGAAGGGGAGAGTCTGGTGGTTTGTAATGATGATATTGTGTTTTGTATTGGGGAATATAACTCAACCCTCCAATGTAATAAAAATAAATAGCACCACCAGATGGTTGCCAATGGTGCTTGGTAGGTACAATAAACTTGGGGCCATTTCAAAACTAAATGTTGGGCAACTACAGTAACATGTTCTATTTTCAAATAACTGGACTACTTTGCTATTCTCATTACTCATTTGACTAAATGCCCTTTCCTCTTTTGTTGTAAACATCCCAACTTGGAGAAACGAAAAGGGAGTCTAGAAAGTGAACAGGAATGGAGATTACTAATTTTAATATTAACCTATTAATCTTCAATGAACTAAAGTCAAACAGTGAGAGAGACCCTATATACTGTGATGCATACTTTAATACAAAACAGGCCAATTACCAATACCAGTATTTGAATGCTGGCACCATTATTTATTCATCATGGACACAAAAAATGCAGGAAAATACTCAAACAGCAAGTGTCAAGGTATTGTATATCCACCCAGTTGGTAAAATAAGTCAGTTAATTTGGCAGGTAAGTATTAAGTAATCACGCTGTCAAACTCGGGTGAGTATCTAAGGGAGAAAGACAAAGAATGAACAAAGAAGCGGGGGGAAATTGCAGAAAAGAAATAAGAAGGGGGCCAAAAATAGGCACAAGGAGAAAATAAATACAGTGTGACAGGTTCAACAGTGGGATGGATGTCTCCATTCCATCACAGAGAGATTTTCCTAGAAATAAGGACAGACACTTCAAAGTGACACCAGTGGAGCTGAGGGGTTTTGTCCAACAGAATGAGGCTGTTCACAAAGGTGAATTATGGATTAGAGTGGTCTTACAGTGTTAGCCTCCTCCATCTTCTATCTTAACATTTTACTTGCCCGACAACATGTTGGGCAGCATACATAACACACTCACATACAGACAACTACCCCTCACTGCCTAGGCCAGGGGCTAGCAAACCTTCTCTTTTTCTTTTTTGTTTTTTCTTTCCAGGCCAATGATGACACCATGGTTCATCAGGCATTCCCTTTCTGTTTGACCAGCAATTATTTTCTCAACTCATATTTCCTCATAAAGTCCTTTGTCTTTATAAGAGGGAGAGCAATGTCAGTCAGAGATGAAAAACAGATTTAGATGATAGCAAATACCCTATCTTCTGGGCATCTCCTTTCCGCCAATGCCAGTTCTCTCTCTCTCCTCAGCCTGCTAGTTCTTTATTTCCCACACCTCTACTCTGATCACTTGACTTACAGGTGCCCTATTCCTAGAGTCAGTGTTTGATTTTTTCTAAGAGGCCTAGTCCTTGGGGAAACAGAGAGGCAAGGAAGTACCTTCTAAGTGGTCTCAATATGGCCTCAACTCCTCTTTCTCTTCCCCTTACAACCAATCCATCAGCAAATCTTGTTGGTATCTCAACTCTCTATTCCAATAACCCTGTTGCAAACCACCATCATTTCTTGCCTGGACCATTTGTAATAAACTCCCAGTGGGTCCCTCCTTCAGCACCTATACACAGTTTATGTTCCATATATAACTCACTTTTTAATGTTTTCTTTTAAAATAGTTTTACAACTTGCAGTAATGTTGCAAAAACAGACAGAATTTCCTGTTGGACATATGTGGAATGTAAAAAACAAAACAAACAGACTCTTAAATACAGAGAATAAACGGGTGGTTTCCAGAGAGGAGGTGGGTAGGGGGATGGGCAAAATAAATAAAGGAGATTAAGAGGTACAAACCTCCAGTTATAAAATAAATAAGTCACAGGGATGAAAAGTACAGAATAGGGAATACAGTTAATAATACTGTAATAACATTGTATGGTGACTACACTTATTGTGGTGAGAATTGAGTAATGTATAGAATTGTTGAATCATTATGTTGTACACCCGAAACTAACGTAACACTGTATGTCAATAATAATTTTTTAAGGGGCACCTGGGTGGCTCAGTTGGTTAAGCGGCTGCCTTCAGCTCAGGTCGTGATCCCAGCGTCCTGGGATCAAGCCCCGCATCAGGCTCCTTGCTCCGCAGGAAGCCTGCTTCTCCCTCTCCCACTCCCCCTGCTTGTGTTCCCTCTCTCACTGTGTCTCTCTCTGTCAAATAAATAAAATCTTAAAAATTAATTAAAAAATAATAATAATAATAATTTTTTAAAAGAGTACAGGGGCACCTGGGTGGCTCAATCAGTTAAGCATCTGACTCGTGGTTTCAGCTCAGATCATGATCTCAGGGTTGTGGGATGGAGCCCCGCATTGGGCTCTGTGCTCAGCAGGGAGTCTGCCTCTCCCTCTGCCCCTCCCCCTGCTTAAGCTCTCTCCCTTGCCATCTAAAATAAATAAATAAATCTTAAAATAAAGAGAGAGAGAGAGGTGCCTGGGTGACTCAGTCAGTTGAGCGACTGACTTGATTTCAGTTCAGGTCATGATCTCCATGTCGTGGGGTTGAGCCCCACCTAGGGCTCCGCACTCTGCGCAGAGTCTGCTTGTCCTTCTCCCTCCCCTGCTTGTTTGCTCATGCTCTCTCTCTCATATAAATAAATAAAATCTTAAAAAAAAAAAAGAATACAGGATTGTCATATACCTCTCACCCAGCTTCCCCTAATGCTAATATTTTGCATAACCATAGTTCATATATCAAAACTAAGAAATACATTGATAATTTTATTTGAACTTCACTAGTTTGTCCACTAATGTCCCTTTTCTGATCCAGGATACCATGTTGCATTTAGTCAGCATGTCTCCCTGGTCTCCACCACTCTGTGACAGTTCCTCACCCTTTCCTTGTATTTCATGCTCTTGGCACTTTTGAAAAGTACTGATAAAGTATTCTGTACAATGTCCCTCGAGCTGAGTTTGTCTGATTTTCTTTTAATTTTATTTTATAATGTTATGTTAGTCACCATACAGTACATCATTAGTTTTTGATGTAGTGATCCATGATCGTTTGTGTATAACACCCAGTGCGCCATGCAATACGTGCCCTCCTTAATACCCATCACTGGGCTAATCCATCCCTCACCCCCCTCCCCTCTAAAACCCTCAGTTTGTTTCTCGGAGTCCATAGTCTCTCATGGTTCATCTCCCCCTCCGATTTCCACCCCTTCATTTTTCCCTTTCTTCTCCTAATGTCCTCCATGCTACTCCTTATGTTCCACAAATAAGTGAAACTATATAATTGACTTTCTCTCCTTGACTTATTTCACTTAGCATAATCTCCTCCAGTCCCATCCATGTTGATGCGAAAGTTGGATATTCAAGCTTTCTGATGGCTGAGTAATATTCCATTGTATATATGAACCACATCTTCTTTATCCATTTGTCTGTTGAAGGGCATCTCGGCTCTTTCCACAGTTTGGCTATTGTGGACATTGCTGCTATGAATATTGGGGTGCATGTGGCCCTTCTTTTCACTACTTATGATCAGACTGAGGTTACAAATTTTTGGCAAGAATACCACAGAAGTGGGGGGCCTGGGTGGCTCAGTCGGTTAAGTGTCTGCCTTCAGCTCAGGTCATGATCTCGGGGTCCTGGGATGGAGTACCACATCAGGCTCCTTGCTCAGCGGGGAGCCTGCTTCTCCCTCTGCCTCTGCCTCTGCCTGCCACTGCCCCCCCCCATGCTCTTTCTCTCTCTCTGACAAATAAAAAGAAAAAAAAGAATACCACAGAAGTGAAATGTTCTTCTCAGCGCATCATATCAGGTGTAAGTGAAACCAATGTCTTATTATTGGTAATGTCAACCTTGATCATTTGGTTAAGGGGATGTCTGCCAACTTTCTCCACACTAAAGATGGCCATTTTTTCTTTTGTAATCAATAAATATCTTATGGGGAGACACTTCGAGACCGTGCAAATATCCTGTTTTTCATCACACTCTGTACACTGACTTAAGCATCCACTGATAATCCTAGCCTATAAGAAATTATTGTGATGTCTGCCCAATAATGATTGTCTATCTCCTTCATTCTATCTACATTTACATTTCCTTCCACCCAACTAAGGCCAGCCCAGATTACAAAATCCTAAGCAAAAACAAAAACAAAAAAACCACACAAAAAAAACCAAAACAACAAACAAGCAAACAAAAAACCCATGGCTATTGTTTGAAGGCACTGTGTTTTGGGGCAATTGTTATGTAGCAATGACTAACCAGTACAGTGTCTTCAGTCAGACCCTCTCACACTCTGGCACCTTGAAAAAAGCTTGCTATGTTAGTAACTCTGGGGCTACTTTAGAACAGGGAGGGAAAACAGAGGGAGAGAAAGAACCTTAAGCAGGCTCCACGCTCAGTATAGAGGCTGAGCAGGGCTCAATCTCATGATCCTGAGATCATGACCTGAGCTGAAATCAAGAATTGGATGCTTAGGGGCGCCTGGGTGGTTCAGATGGTTAAGAGTCTGCCTTCAGCTCAGGTCATGATCCCAGGGTCCTGGGATCGAGCCCCACATCGGGCTCCTGGCTCAGCCGGGAGTCTGCTTCTCCCTCTCCCTCTGCCTCTCCCACTGCTCATGCTCTCTCTCTCTCTGTATCTGTGTGTCTCAAATGAATAAATAAAATCTTTAAAAAAAAAAAAGAATTGGATGCTTAACTGACTGTGCCACCCAGGCACCCCCAAATTTTTTAAATACAAGCATAGTGAATGCTTACAATTTCATCTGTTTTTAGTCACCTATACCTTCCAGAGAAATTGGGACCTGAGGACAAATGTGGCCAATGAAAGGGGGAGAGAGACCTGAACACACAGATTTCTTTGACTGAAGAACCTACAGCCAGCCCCACCCAGTAACAGAGGGCTGACACATTTCCTTGTTCTGCCAAGGGCTGTTCCAGAAACCATTATAAACCAATTTAATCATTTGTCACATGGGGGTTGGGGAACCTGTGTGTCCAGCCTAGATTGAGTGAAATGAATGGAAGGCAAAGTAGTAAATTTTTATAAGTTATTGAGAAAAGAGAAAGGGCAAAAATCTAGTTTTTTGTTCCCCTTATTACAATGACTTTGAGATGTTACCCCCACCCCTGAAAAAACCATCTTGAAACCCTCTTTCCCCTGAAAGTAAGGTTCCACAGAAGAATGACTTAAGAAGCAGCAGAAGTAATAATAACAACAATAATTATTATTATGACAACAATGATTAATTTTTATTGAGTATCTACTCTGTGTTAGGCACTTTGTTCTAAATGCCTAACTAGCAGTGTTTAGAGATGGATGCAGTGAGGGAGAGTAGCAAGAATTATGCATAAATATAAGTGCACTAGATACCTTAAGCGAAGCCAGCAACCTTAAAAGTATCATTTGATTCACACTTCTGTTCCGAGATGTTCCAAAGAGCTTTCCATTTGTTGGAGCACAATATAAAAACAATGTCAATATAGCAATAACAAGAGTACTGCCTTTTCTTGAACACTCACTCAAAAGCCAAGGAAATGCCATCATTTTACAGACACTACAGCCCTGAAAGGGTGCTATGATGCTCCCCATTTTACAAATGAAGAAACTCAGCAAAATCCCAGGGCTACTAAATAATGGTGGCAGTACGGGAGCCCGACTGTCTACCACTGTGTCACTTCACTGACCCATATCTTTCTATCCATCAAACAGCCTACAATAAACGCTATTAAAAAGAAAGGTATAAAGCAGGGACTCTTAATCTGAGGCCATAACTTCAAGGGTTCTGTGAGCCCCTGAAATTAAATGTCTGAAGCATGTATAAATATGTGCATTTGGCAGCAGGTGGGGGGTACTTATTGCTTTTATGAGTCTTAAAGAAGTCCTCATTCTAAATAAGACTAAAAACCCTAATTGAAAAGAAGTTAGAAGATATAATACCCCAGCTGAAACGGGGTGTTAAAAGATCGAGACAGGAAATGCCCCAATATGTGTGATGATGGCTGTTCATCTGCACCTGCCTCTAAAATTCACTGCATCCAGTAAGAGCCCATTTCTTTACCCACATAGTGTCCTCACACAAAGCACAGCTGGGTTTTTGCAGTGCCATGAAACCTGCTTTGCAGCAGTACCAGGGCAAGCTGCGCAGTGCCCTGCCCAGCAGCACATCCAGATGACCCCAGAGCCTTGGTGCACGGCGCCTGGGAGACCACCCTGTTTAGGAACAGAAGGACGGATGGATGGCTATTATAGGTCTCTTCTAGGCTTATTTGTCTACAGACTGGGATTAGATTCTGATTCTGGTCCAAATAGAAATTAGGTCAGTGAATCCGTTTCTGAAAATCTGGCAGGAATACCTTTCTTTAAATACACTCATTAGGCCTACTGAGTATTTTCCAAATAGGAATTAGAGGGAAATTTCCAAGTCTCATGTGAGCCTATGGCTTGATTTTGCTTTTCAATTTCCTTTACAGAATGATCCTCTGGTCACCTGCTGTCATGGCTCTCTCCTGACCAAACTCACTAGAAGATGTTTACTCACAATGTTGGAAGAACTCGAGTTCTTGGAAAATTCTTCATCTCAGTAAGAAAGAGAAATGCTAGACCTTTTCTTGCAAAAAAGAAAAATAGAGAGAGAAAGAGAGAGAGAGAGAGATGGGGGGAGGGGGACTTGTGTTTTTATTTAGGCAAAGCAAGGAGAAGAAAGCCACATCTCAACAAATACCAGCTCAGCTCCTCTCTCTCTTGCCTGGCAAAGTGCCACTGTGAGTTGTGAGATACAGGTAGGCCCGTGTATTGCCCACAGAAGGATGATTTCAGCGAGGCCCACTCAGACTCATCATTCTGTCAAACTCTTAAATGGTAGACACATTCCTTCCAAATACAGGGCTCGTGATGATGGTGTACTGGTAGTGTGGGAAGATGGGTGCTCACGACTGAAATCACAAATTTCAGCTAAGAAGACGCAGAAGAAACTGCTATGCCCTCTCCTACATTTTTCCCACTTGCCTAGATGTTTAATATCTTCACACACACCTAGCATGGTGAGGAGAAGCAGTAAGTGGTAGTCCATGTTCCTTGAGTAATTCATCTGGTCCACTACCTGAATTACTTTGAGTAATTCAACTTATATTCGAGCTATTCTAAATCTTAATGTTCCTAAATATACTTTTTAAACTAAAACTCATGAAGTCCTTTACCTCACTTCAGATTGGTGAAACTCTGGGGAGAAGGTACAAATCACATTCCACTAACCCCAAGACCTTTCTCTACTGGAAGCCTTCTGTGGTAGTTTGGATTATAGTTCCCAACTTTTCGCTCCCTCCCTGTAAAAAGGATTATAAATCCACAGCCTTTACCATTTAGCTTTGCAAGAGAGCAGAGTTTGCAAAGTAAACATCTCTACCCAAATGACTTTAGGTCTAGCCTTGGGACTTGTTTTGACCAATAGAATGTGGGTAGAAGTGACATGTGTCTGTTATGAGCAGAAGTTTTAATGGGTATGGCAAACTTTCACTAGCAACTTTTGTACTTCTGTCATTCACCATGCAAAAAGCACATCTCAGATACCTGTTGTTCTTCAGCCCAGGTCCCGTGGATGAGCAGACCTGAATCAGGCCCAAATCCTGGACCCAAGGCAACCAGCAGATCCATGAACAATAAATAAAGGAGTATTTTTGTTAGGTACTAAAATATTGGGGTTGTTTGTTACTGTAGCTAAAGGTGACCGATACATCTTCCAAATCCAATGCATCAACAGGCTGCTCTGTAACTTGCAAACCAGAAGACTTCATAAAGGTATGGGACATTTGTCTATCTCTGTTGCTAACATCCAAACAACCAAAAAGAGGTACCCTCAGCAAAATACCCAGATGTCTGTCAGTTCGTTAGAAGACAGCATTCTATTTCTTCCCCCTATGTAACTGCAGAAGGATTTCTGGCAGGCATTTCAGAACTGTTAGCTACATTTTCCTTCTTTAAACCTATATGGAAAGGAAAGCTGACAAGAGTTTTATTTCTTCAAGCCGCTTGACACACTCTATTGTTAGGGGTAGTTTAGAATCTCCACCACTGAGGCTTACCATTCCTTTATTTACCCTCCTCTGTACAGGAGAAATATCTATAGCTGTTATAGTCAGTATTGAAATAAGTATGCATTGTAAGGACACCGTATGTTACCAGTTGATCAAAGGAAAACAACAAAATGAATGAAGAGCAAGAAATGGCTGAAGTCTCTAATAATATAGACAACTGATGACACTAGGAATGGAGCACAAGATTGCCAGGTCTTGACACTGACTTTTCAAAGCCTTACGTCCATCTGTTCTTCATAATATGAACCTGTTATCATATTTCTCAATCTCTGAATTTCTCCCCTTTCTCTCTTTTTTGTTTCTCTATTTCTTTTATATAAGACTGAATAATGTTGAGCTGCTTTCACCCTAAGAAGCTGTGAATTGCTAGGTTCTGTTTAGTTCCTGGTGTAATTGGCAACAATTGAATTTGAATAGCAGTTTAGTTTTCACATCTTTTATTTATTAACGTTCTTCAAAATATAGAAATAAAAGGGTAAAAAACAGCTTTACATAATATAGGGAATGTCAAGAAAAGAAAAAAATGAGGACAAAGAAAAAATAGAAACTGAATAAAAATATGAGTTTAGTTCTATCTAGAAAGTTTCAGTTTTTACATATTCATACCAATGTGTATTTCGCATTTGAAGCAGTGTCAATCCATATATATCACAGCTATAGGGTTTATCCATTTAACAAACAGCCATTGATTAGGTAAGTAGTGTTCAGAAAGAAGTAAAGGTCTTCACTTAAAATGTTAGAACAGCAAAGGAGTAGGTAAGACTAGCTGAAGTCCATATAAATAGTTGGGCATCACTGCGTATGAAATGAATACTGGTTCTGTTCCTAGCACACACAGGCATGTTCAGTTTGTCCTAAGTGCACTTTTCTGTGTGTACACCATACTTGAATAAAAACTGCTTTTCAGAATTAATCTAGAGAAAAAGAAACTAATGCCTGGTCATTTTCCTTCCTGAGAACTAGTGATAAACATACTTATGAACTAGCTATACTGGTCAAAAACCAAGGGCAGAATTAGCAAAAAAAAAAAAAAAAAAATACAGAAAGTTTAAAAATGCACTAATGATAAAATCCTTCCTGTACCATACAGTTCCCTCTTGTGTACAAATGGATAGAAACAGTGGTGTGCACTGTCCAAGGCACATACACTCTTTGTCCTCTCTTACCAGGTTTGGAAACCTTCAAGTGGCTCTTTCCTCCTGGGCACTAGGCCTACAATCCTGGGTACTTGGGTCGGTGGATCAGGAACCAGGTTCTCAAAGTACAAAGGTTCAAGTACCAGCTCAACCACGCCCTGCTGTACACACTGTGCAGGTATTTAACTCACTGAATCTCAGCTTCATCATCTATTAAGTGGGGATAATAACAGTACCTGCTTCATGGGATTGTTGCATAGAACTATGTGCCTGGTACCTAGGCAGTGCTCAAAAAATGTTAATTGTTGGGGTGCCTGGGTGGCTCAGTCGGTTAAGCATACAGCTCTAGGTTTCTGCATGGGTAGTGATTTTGGTGTTGTGGAATCGAGTCCTGCATCTGCTTGTCCTCTCCCCCTGCTCCTCCCATTCTCTCTCTCTCTGTCTCCTCTTTCTCAAATAAATAAATAGGTAAAATCTTTTTAAAAATTATTGGGGTGCCTGGGTGGCTCAGTCGGTTAAGCATCTGCCTTCAGCTCAGGTCATGATCCCAGGGTCCTGGGATCGAGCCCTGCGGCTGGCTCCCTGCTCCATGGGGAGTCTGCTCCTCCCTCTCCCTCTGCCGCTCCCCCTGCTTGTGCGCTCTCGCTCTCTGTCAAATAAATAAATAAAATCTTTTTAAAAAATGTTAATTATTATCATAACTTCTATGGTAATGGTTCAATATACAAAACAGGAACAACTGAGAGAAGAAAAAATAGCACTTAATTCTGCCCAAATTGCTTTTTCCATAAGAGTAAAAAAATGGCCAAAGTGTTCATGAGAGAAGTGCACCGATGTTCACAAGTTACTTTAAAATGCACCAAGGTCGGGTGCCTGGGTGGCTCAGTCGTTAAGCGTCTGCCTTTGGCTCAGGTCATGATCCCAGGATCCTGGGATGGAGCCCCACATCGGGCTCCCTGCTCAGCGGGAAGCCTGCTTCTCCGTCTCCCACTCCCCCTGCTTGTGTTCCCTCTCTCGCTGTCTCTCCCTCTGTCAAATAAATAAATAAAATCTTAAAAAAAAAAAAACATTTAGGGGCACCTGGGTGGTTCAGTCGGTTAAGCATCTGCCTTTGGCTCAGGTCATGATCCCAGGGTCCTGGGATCGAGCCCCGCATCAGGCTCCCTGCTCAGCAGAGAGCCTGCTTCTCCCTCTCCCTCTGCCTGCCGCTCTGCCTACTTGTGCTCTCTCTCTGTCAAATAAACAAATAAAAAATATCTTTAAAAAAAACCTAACATTTAAATAAAATAAAATGCACCAAGGGACGCCTGGGTGGCTCAGTCGGTTGCGTGTTTGACTCTTGGTTTCAGTTCAGGTTGTGATCTCATGGGTCCTGCCCTGCATTGGGCTCCACGCTCAGTGGGGAGTCTGCCTGAAGATTTTCTCCCTCTACCCCTCCCTACCCCCACTCTCTCTCTCTGTCTCTCTCTCTCTCTCTCTGGAATAAATAGATAAATCATTTAAAAAATTAAAAAATAAAATGTACCAAAAAATAAGTTAAATGGATGGATGGATGGATGGATGGATGGATGGATGGATGGATGGATGGATGGGTGGCAGGATCAATAGATAGATATGTAATAAAACAAATATACTGAAATGTTCATTGTAGAATCTAGGTGATGGGCATGGGGGTGTTCACAGCACAATTTTTCAATTTTTCTGTATATAGATGATGGGTAAAAACGTAAATGGCATAAATATTTAACTTCTGCATAATAGCTAAGTATAAGCAGAGACCCTATACTGTACAACTTCAAGTTAAATATAAACACCTAACTATGGATTTGTTCTCTTTCTGAACTTCAATTTTCCTTTCTCATTTCAGAAAAATGTTTACTTTTACCCCAAATTCTTCTATCTTGTCCAATGTTTCAATTAATACTTCTTTCTTGTTCTGTTTATAAGCAGATTTTGTGTTCAAAGCCTTCTTCCTATACAAATTGATAAGAACCATGAAGCCCACCTGGTTTATCTTACCCTAAGAAAATAAAAGAAGAAATGTGGGGCCCCTTCTCTTTTAACAGCCCAATGGGCATGATCCAATTATCCCAGAGATCTAAGTTATTTATATTTTATCCATCCTTTAAAATTAGGCAAATTCTAAGGTGATGTGTTCCAAGACTACATTAATTCTCTATAGAGAAATGTGGTTTTCTTTGTTCAAAACTCTATCATTGTTACCTCTTTTTGTAAAGTGCTTCCTATTTGGCCCATTATTGTCTGGATCAACAAAACAAGAGAAATCTCTGGCAGACACAGCTGTTTTGCCTTTTGCATAGCCTTTCCCCACTTTCTTCCTTGCTTACCAGCTCAAAAAAAAAAAATTAAAGTGGAGGCAAGGAGGAACCCAAGTGAGTTGTACTGGACTTCCCATTTCTCCCTAGTTAAAATAACATGATTGAAAGCTGAAAATGCTTAAGAATTTAGATCAGTTATGGATACTGTAGCATCCATGTCTGCAAAGTCTTTGACTGTTTTCCCATTGAAAGATGCAATACTTGAGGGGCCTGGGTGGCTTAGTTGGTTAAGCGTCATGATCCCAGGGTCCTGGGATGGAGCCCCGAGTCAGGCTCCTTGCTCCATAGGGAACCTGCTTCTCCCCCTCCGTCTGCTGCTCCCCCTGCTTGTGCTTGCTCTCGCTCTCTGTCAAATAAATAAAAATCTTTAAATAAATAAAAAAAAAGAAAGATGCAATACTTGAAAGAGAGGCCGAGGAAATGAGACTAGTTTTTCCAACATTTAAAATAAGAAATCTACAAGGAATACAAGGTGGGGAATGGCTTTTAGGTAGTCAACCAGAACAGTCTGCAACAAGTATCTTTATAATAAGTACAAAATAAAGTGACCATCTTATTGGTAGAGGGATAAGAAAGAACATAGATTTACTTTGCTACCAGGTGATCATTTCGAATGCTAGTAATTTATCAACACCTGAAAACAATTTCTAGTTATGTTATATAATTCTTGACTTTTTTATTGTGATGCTCTGACATCATTGCCTGTCCCTATCAGTATTTCTTTTTAAGGTTTTTGCCTTTGTTTTATTGTCATTGTAGTATAATATACATACAGTAATTATAGAATATGCTCTAATTTCAGCTCAATACATTTTGACATAGGTGCATACCTGGGTCACCACCACCAGACCAAGATCTAGAATATTTCCAGCACCCAGAAGGCTCTCATGACCTCTTTCTGTCAATACCTACTCTCAAAAATAACCACTATTCTGGGGTGTCTGGGTGGCTCAGTCGGTTGAGCAGCTGACTCTTGGTTTTGACTCAGGCCGTGGTATCAAGTTCATGGGATTGAGCCCAGAGTCAAGCCCAAAGTTGAGCCCCGCTTGGCAGGGAGTCTGCTTGTCCCTCTCCCTCTGCTCCTCCCCCGCCACCCCACTCACCCTTGCTCTCTGTCTCTCTCTCCCTCTCTAATAAATAAATAAAAATTAAATTAAAAATAACCATTATTCTGGGCGCCTGGGTGGCTCAGTTGGTTAAGCGACTGCCTTCGGCTCAGGTCATGGTCCCGGAGTCCTGGGATCGAGTCCCACATCGGGCTCCCTGCTCGGCGGGGGGTCTGCTTCTCCCTCTGACCCTCCCCCCTCTCGTGCTGTTTCTCTCTCTCTCTCTCTCAAATAAATAAAATCTTTAAAAAAATAAAATAAAATAAAATAAATAAATAAAAATAACCATTATTCTGACTTCTATCATCATGTATTAGTTTTGCCTGTTCTTGAACTTCATTTCAATGATTTATATAGTATATACTCTTTTGTAACTGGCCTCTTTCATAATATCCATGAGAATCAGTGGGGGTTCTGTTTGTTTTCTTATTTGTTTTTGGCTGAGTAGTATTTCATTGTATGTACATATTGTAAATTATTCATCTTCCTCTATTGATGAGCATTTAGGTTGTTTCCAGTGTGAGGCTATTATGAGAAGGCTGCTATAAACATTCTTATAATCCTTGTCTTTTGACAAACATGTACACTCATTTCCCTTGGGTACTTTTCTAGGAGTGAAATTTCTGGATTATATGGTAGGGATATACTCAACTTTAGTAAATACTGCTGAACAACTTTGCAAAGGTTTATCCCCCTATTTGTTTGCAGTTTCCAAGGGAAGGCATTAACATGCTCCCCACTGCTACCTCTTCTCATTGATCCAGTACTTCTAAAGAGAAGTCTAACAACACCTCATTTTTCCTCCATGACTGGCCCCACATCATCCTTTCAGCCTTTCTCTGTTCCTCTAACTACGAAGGCCTGCTAAGAAGAACTTACACTAAGTGAATATTTAAGGCTCTCTCATGACCTAATAAAAAATAAGCAGATAAAAGCAAATGATTTTTAGGCCCATTTTATTTATTTTTTTTAAAGATTTTATTTGGGGGTGCCTGGGTGGCTCAGTTGGTTAAGCGACTGCCTTTGGCTCAGGTCATGATCCTGGAGTCCCGGGATCGAGTCCCACGTCGGGCTCCCTGCTCAGCAGAGAGTCTGCCTCTCCCTCTGACCCTCCCCCCTCTCATGCTCTCTATCTCATTCTCTCTCTCAAATAAATAAATAAAATCTTTTAAAAAAATTTAAAAAAAAAAGATTTTATTTGGGGCGCCTGAGTGGCTCAGTCGGTTAAGCGTCTGCCTCCAGCTCAGGTCATGATCCCAGGGTCCTGGGATCGAGCCCCGCATCGGGCTCCCTGCTCTGTGGGAAGCCTGCTTCTCCCTCTCCCGCTTCCCTGCTTGTGTTCCCTCTCTCGCTGTGTCTCTCTGTCAAATGAATAAATAATCTTTAAAAAAAAAATAAAATAAAAATAAAAGATTTTATTTATTTATTTGAGAGAGAGAGAGAGTGCACACAAGCTGGGGGTAGGGGCAAAGGGAGAAGCAGACTCCCCGCTGAGTAGGGAGCCCAGTACAGAACTCCATCCCAGGACCCCGGGATCATGACACAAGCCGAAGGCAGACGCTTAACTGACTGAGCCACCCAGGCATCCCTAGGTCCATTTTAATTCCATCTCATTTCATGAACTTGAGTAACTCTTTTTTCCTTTTCCTTTTTTGTCCCCTTCAGTTCATGCCTTGGTGGTTTAAAGAAACGAATGCCACTAAACTCTGGGCACATTGTGAAAATAAATGAGTAAAGTTCTTGAGGCTTCCCAGGGACAGGAAGGAGGATGGGAGGAAACGGTTGCATAAATGTAATCATTATTGTAATCGGCCTGCAGTGCTATGAATAAGTCATAATTATCTCACAATCGGAGTTAATGCTGTGATGCTTTCTCTTGTCGTGTCAACATATGCACGTACATCTCAAGAAGAACCACAGAGCCACTCCAATGCTGAACACCCCAAGCCCCTACTGTACACACGCATTGTACATTGACCTCACGTTCTAGGAAAACGTTCACTACCCTCAGGACTAGGAGGGGCATTTTTACCCATAGAGGCCTCACCTTTCCCTATTGAAATCATTACTGACTTTGTGTGTGGAAACCCCCATAGCATTCAACTATAATAATGGCCTATTTATATTGAATTGGAAGGGGGCCTATTTCTGACATTTCTGCAGGTGCATTCTTAATTTAAACTAACACAAATCCAAGAAAAATGTCATATTCTTGTGCATATGGATGCTCCCAATCTCGTCTTCATTCCACTCTTATGAGTTGTCAGGAAAAAAAGAAAAGAAAAGAAAAGAAAACTAGAGAAATAAGATAATGAGAATGAAATCTGGAAAACTGTTGTGTCCATAAAATGGTGCATATTAAGTGCGCTAAGTTGGATACCAGTAGTTTCATTCTGGGCCAGCTATTTTGTTGTTTTCAGATTTTTTTTCCTAAGTACATCAAGAGGCAATGCCAAACCCAGGATGTGTGTGGTGATTTCTGACAGATTAAGTGGTCCCTGGGGTCAACGTTCAAGGTTCCCTCAGATGCTCTGTCTCTTCAGCACCAAGACTCAGTTGATGCGTTGTCCTTATTGGGCCCCTGACAAACTAAACACGAAGCTCAGCAGGAGGAAGGGCCGGAGCCCTGGTAGGTTTTTCAAGCTCTCCAGGTGACTCTAATGTACAGCCAGCCTTGAGAGCCACCTCTGTCCAGCCCGCCTTGCACCGTAGGCCCTAAAAGGAAGGCAGCATCACCTAAACTGTGACAGCCACACTCAGAATATCACCGATGAGATCTGTAGTAACTACATATGATGTGAAAGGGTCACTAGACTTACAGTGATGATTTCATAACGTATATAAATGTCAAGTCACTGCATTGTATGCCTGAAACTAATATATTACTGTATGTCAACTGTTCTTCAATTTGAAAGAAAAAACAGAAACAAGTTAACGTGAGACACTGCCTGGGACATAAGGCACTCTCAATGAGCACTGGTGGAATTGAATCATGATGAGGAAATGCTATGTAAATGTTAAATTCTATATGTCTGCATTGTTATTATAGACTTTAGAGTTGGAACCAATCTTACCTAGTTTGTAAATTTTACTAAATTCTAAACCAACGTAAAATAATACTTTTTTGCAAAACAAAAGAAGGAGAATCAGGAAAACCATGAGAGTGGCAGGCAAGGCGGCTAATCAGGCTGCTCATAGAGAACATAATAGAAGTTCTTCATCTTGTCCCAATGTTCATCAACTTCTAAAGATATAAACATTTTGATGTGGGGGATCTAGAAGGGCTCTGATATAGGCTGCTTAACTAGAGCATGGGCCCTGATCAGAGACCATGTGTCTTTTTTTTTTTAAGATTTATTCATTCATTTGAGAGAGAGAGAGAGAGAGAGCAGGGAGAGGGGCAGAGGAAGAGGCACAGACTCTCAAGCACACTCCTCACTGAGCGTGGAGCCCAAAGCAGGACTCAATCTCACAACCCTGAGATCATGACCTGAGCCGAAATCAAGAAGTCTACCCAACTGAGCAACCCAAGTGCTTCTAAGACTGTATGTCTTAAGAGACCAGCACAGTCCCCCTAGAAGAGTCTATTTTGTATGTGTGTGTTGATATGCTTTTTGAATAACAGGACAGAGTAGTTACATGGCCCACTACCAGAGGCAGGAATAAGAAAGGGAGGACAAATGAAGAATGTCCTGGTACTAGTTCTCCATCTGGCCCCAAAAGACAGAGCCTGAATTCCAACCAAGAGAAATGCAGAGAGGGGCATGCCTGGCTGGCTCAGTTGGTAGAAGTGTGACTCTTGATCTAGGGGCAGTGAGTTCAAGCCCCATGTTGGGTTTAGAGATTACTTTAAAAAAAATAAGAGAAGTGCAGGGAAAAACTAAAAGGACCATTTACCTAAAGATTCTATGAGGCATGACTTGGGGGAAGCATACGCAATTCTGTGGTCTCCCATGCTCCCTAAGTACCACCATGCCTCCCCAGGATGAGTGCCCTGTGCACAATCCCCTTGGCATTCCCAGAAGAGGCACCAGAGAAAACATAGTGGGAACCAGAGGCATCATCAAGGAGTGTCAGGAGCAAAAGCCATCAATAAGGAGGATGTGGAGCATGAAAGAAACAATACGGCAACTCTGCATGATGATCCCTGAGCGCACGGAAGCTTCCTCCTAAAGACAAAGAGAAACCCTTTTGGGGAGAAAGGGGCTTTATGGAGGCTGAAAGTCCCTTCTGAACTAGAAAATCTGGATTCCCAACATTAACACAATTCCATCTGTATCCACTAGTAAGTGAGGCCCAGAGATATCCATGTTACAATAATTTATTGTACGATACTGAAAAGAAAATAGACCTGCCAAATATATGTGTTCTCTTAAATTTTCACCTCTTTTCGTGAATTAATAAAGACTTGTGAATAAAAGAAGGCTGTATAGCAAGGGAGGTCCTACTGCTGCAAAATTACTCAGAAAGGCATCAAATAATTTTTACTGTGTATCTTAAGAAAATCAGTTTTTCTCTGGGCGCCTGGGTGGCTCAGTTGGTTAAGCGACTGCCTTCGGCTCAGGTCATGATCCTGGAGTCCCGGGATCGAGTCCCACGTCGGGCTCCCTGCTCAGCAGGGAGTCTGCCTCTCTCTCTGACCCTCCCCCCTCTCATTCTCTCTCTCAAATAAATAAATAAAATCTTTAAAAAAAAAAAAAAGAAAGAAAATCAGTTTTTCTCTTTCACCATAACACCTATTGGAAACTTCTAAATCGATTGGCACGTAAGTCATAAAATCTTCCCCCATGCAAAATCTACTGGCAAAACAGAGTCAGAACAGAGTAAGAAGAAAAGGTATCTTTGGTGAGGGGGAAGTAGATACCACTATTCTATCACATTGTGAGCTCATTCCCACCATTCAAGAAAGTTGAACCCTCCACAGAGCTGCAATGACTCATAGATCCAGAGGCAGCAAATGGCTCCCGATAAACTCCTGGTTTTTCATCGTAAGGATTTCAGGCTCGTGACTTAAGCCACTGACATTGGCTTTATTTATTGCCCAAGCATACTGGCCTCTGTCAAGCACACATTCAAAAAAAAAAAAAAGAAATGTGGCCTCACAGAGTGAATCCAAGGGACTAATAAGCTCAGAAAAAATGCTAGCAAACCACTGCAGGTTAGGAAGCAAATTCCAGACAGCGAGCCTGACTCTCAAAATCTCTGCTTAATAGCTTCCACTAAATATAATTGAGACAAACTCATACTTGCAGTGCTCTGAACAGGGCCGTTAGTGCCAACAACTGAAACAAAAAGTTGAAAACACTCCCCAACTTATTGAAGTTAAAAAAGAAAAACTCTTTTTCCTACTTAGTTTCCCTTCTACTTTCTCCTACTTTGAGAACATAGATATTTTCTAATTTTTAGCACTTGATCATAACAGAAGAAAGAAGTGCCCATTTCTCAAAAAAACTTACAGTCACAAAAACATAGAAATAAACAAACAAAGCTTTACTCTAATAGTATGCTTAGGAGTGCAGACCCTAGGAGCACCTTGTAGGCAAAACTACCTCATACCTGGTCGTTAGCATGCCTTGATAATTAGAATCCTTTGGATGAGGTCCAAGACAGAATTCCATATACCCAATTCTATGTTAATATTCAGAGCACTAGAGAAGTGCCAATTTGTTTCCCCAAACAAAGATAAGAGCCACCCAGGGGCTCTACTTTCTAAATGAAATCATATTTAATAACCCCTAGCACATCATTTGAATTGGCCAAAACATTGTTGCTATCCCATTGAGATTTACGTTAGGGAGAGTAGCAAATGGGAAGTCGCAGTACAGCTTTGTCATTAGCTGGGTTTACGCCCAAAATACTAATACAGAGCTCTCATATCTAGGGTGGAAAGCAGTGCTGAGGCTCAAGGTCCAAAAAGGGTCTCTCTCTGTTCTGAATCCAAATGTGAGAAAAGAGAAAAAGAGATGGCTTGGCCTCCAATACTGTGTGCAAGAGGGCCAGACTCTGACCCATATAAGGAGAAAGCAGATGAATTCTAATGTGCTGCCCAGCTTTGTGGAGGAAGAGTAAGAATAATGAGCCACATCCCTGTGTCTGACATGTGAATACTAGGACCCCAGAAGCTGGGACACGTGAAACATCCTGGCCAACCTCAGCAATCCAGACAAGTCAAACGTTTGCTCAGAGTAGGGTTTCCAAGCACCAAGTGAGCTATCAGTAAGGAAAAAATGTGCAGTATGTCAATGAGCATGTTGGTAGGGGGAAATCTGCCATACCAAGCTAACAGAGACAGCTAAAGGGGCTGGAGAAATTGAGAACTAGGTCTCAGGGGTCAAATCCTGAGTTTATCACTTGCCAACTTTGTGATTTTGTCAAGTTACTTCTCCTGGGCCTCAATTTCATCATCTGTAAAATGAAGCTGGTAACGGCACCTATCTCATATGGGTTAAGTAAGTTAAAACACTTAAAGCACAAAATAGCATCTGGTACATCATTGACAGTATGTGAGCTATTATTATTTACAGTTTCTTCTGATGAATTCAAATTATAACCTTTAGCCAGAAATGGATTACAATTAAAAACAGTACATTTTAGGGCACCTGGGTGGCTCAGTTGGTTAAGCATCTGCCTTCAGCTCAGGTCATGATCCCGGAGTTCCGGGATCGAATCCCACATCGGGCTCCCTGCTCAGCAGGGAATCTGCTTCTCCCTCTGCCCTTCACCCTGCCTGTGCTCTCTCTCTCTCTCGCTCGTTCTCTCTCTCTCAAATAAATAAATAAAGTCTTTAAAAAAAAAACAGGACATTTTAAACAAAAAGTCAGTGATGGGAGAAATGAGATCGATTGGGCTGGAGATGAAACAACAAAAAATAACATATTGGAATCAAATGAATCCTTCTCTAGCAACTGGCAGTACATAAAATGAAAATAATGTACCTAAAATGCCCTCATGATGTCATTTAAAGACAGAATAAAATGGTGGCTGAATTCGTTACAAGCTTTAAGCTTTTATCATGTTAAAACAGTGCACGAGTCATCAGCAGAGTTGAAGCAGTGAAATTTTTCAAAATAGTTCTGCGGTCCTTGCCAAGTTACAACATCATTTGGAAACAACACACAGTGAGCATAAAAATAAGGCTCTTGTTTCTTTCAGCATAAATTAAACAACTTAATGTTATTGAAAAAATTATGCAAACAAAATTTAAATCTGATTATATAAGTACACATAGGATCTTTCAAAGCAAAATGCCACAAGGCACATAGAAAAAAGCTGACTGGAAAGAAATAGACAATGTAGTTTAAAAAACGGGCAAAAGACTTAATTAGGTACTTCACCAAAGAGGATATTCACACAGGTGTTACAAATATAGGGAAAGGGGCCCCACTTAGTCATCAGGGTAATGTTAATTAAAACTGCAATGCCATATCACTACACAACCACAGGATAGGTAAAATGGAAGAGACAGATAATACCAAGTGTTGACAAGGGCGTGGAGCTACTAAAACTCTCCACCACTCCTGGGGGTGAGGGAGAATGAATTGGTTCATACATTTTAGAAAACTGAGCATAAGCACTCCCTCTGGGGCAGTGATTCCATGCCTACTTATATACCCACCTGAAATGCATACAAATGTCTACTGAAAGGCATGCACAAGAATGCTTACAGCAGCACTGTGCATAATAGCCAAAAATAGGAGACTGTCAAATGTACACCAACAGGAGAAAGGAAAAGAACATTGTGGTATGTTCACACAATGGAATATGATACAGTAAGGAGAATAAATGAACTATGACTACACAAAATAACCCAATGAATCTCATGAACAAAACTTTTTTTTAAAGATTTTATTTATTGGGGCGCCTGGGTGGCTCCGTCGTTAAGCGTCTGCCTTCGGCTCAGGTTATGATCCCAGGGTCCTGGGATCGAGCCCCACATCGGGCTCTCTGCTCAGCGACAAGCCTGCTTCTCCCTCTCCCACTCTCCCTGCTTGTGTTCCCTCTCTCGCTGTGTCTCTCTCTGTCAAATAAATAAATAAAATCTTTTAAAAAAAAAAGATTTTATTTATTTATTTGTCAGAGAAAGAGAAAGTACAAGCAGGGGGAGCAAGGAGCCCAATGCAGAACTCGATCCCAGGACCCTGGATCATGACCTAAGCTGAAGGCAGACGCTTAACTGACTGAGCCACCTAGGCACCCCCACATGAACAAAACTTTAAGAAAAAGAATGCAGCCAGAGAAGAGCATGTATTATATGATCTCATTCAGATAAAGTTCAAAGGCAGGCAAACCTAATCCATAGAGTTAGAAGTCAGGATAGTGGTTACTCCCAGGAGACAGAGACTGAGGCTATACAAACAGGATCTGGGGTTCTGGTTACACTGGCTTGTTCACTTTATAAAAATTTATTAAGCTTTCCCATTATGAATTGTACACTTTAGGTATGGCATATTTCAATAAAAATTTCACACTTTTAAAAATGCTCAGTAAACACTGATTTACTGATATTGCAACACAAATGGAAGTTCCATGAAGGGAAGAGATATCTGTCTCTTTTATTCACTGATGTGTCCTAAGCACCTAGAACAGTACCTGATACAGAGCAGGTGCTCAACAGAATGAATGGTAGATAAGCAGACTGCTCTAAACATACAATCTGTACCATTACCTGCAACAGCTAGAATAGAAACCAAGAACAGTGCCTAATACATAATAGATGCTCCATTGATATTTACTGAATAAATGGTTATCTGCTCACGGGCTGATGTTATATGAAGTCCATAATTCACCTACATATGAGTATGGATTTGTGTATTTCTCCTTTTTGCCTGTTTTTATATATGTTCTTCCGGGTCACTACAAAGAAGACTTTTAGTATATAAACCACTTATCATTTATTAAACAGGAATACAAGTCTTTAAGGGGCACCTGGGTGGTTCAGTCAGTTAAGCATCTGCCTTTGGCTCAGGTCATGATCCCAGGGTCCTGGGATGGAGGCCCTGCGTCGGGCTCCCTGCTCAGCAGGGAGTCTGCTTCTCCCTCCGCCCCTCCTCCCTGCTTGTGTTTTCTCTCTCTCAAATATATAAAATCTTTTACAAAAGGGAATATAAGTCTTTTTTTTTTTTAAAGATTTTATTTATTTGACAGAGAGAGCACAAGCAGAGGGAGAGAGAGGGAGAAGCAGGCTCCCTGCTGAGCAAGGAGTCCGATGCGGGACTCGATCCCAGGAGCCTGGGATCATGACCCGGGCCGAAGGCAGCCGCTTAACTGACTGAGCCACCCAGGCGTCCCGGAATATAAGGCTTTAAGTATGTTGGCAAGTTTTAGTTTATTAAAAGAAATTTTATAATAGTGAGTCCTTTACTGAAGAAACTGGAGAAACAGGAGCTTCAATCAATGCTGGTACCACAATGTTTCAACTACAGTTCTTACTCTATCTAGACTAGCTCTAAGCATTAATAAGATGTCAGCATCTTTCAAAATCGGGTTCAAAAATGCCATGCAAACTGTCAATTTTATTAAGGAGCAGACTTTAAATTGCAGACTTTTCAGAGATGTTTGTAATTATATGGGCAGCAATTTCCTTTTTTTGTATTAAAGGCCAATAGCTGTCTCAAGGCGAGGTGTGAGTACTAATTTTTCAGATGAAACAAGAAATCAGTATATTTTTAATGAAATTTTCTTCAGAGACAGATTTAGATTTTCCCTTCCCTCCTTTAATAATGGAACACCTGAGACCTGAGTTGTACCTGGACCCATGACCATCTGGCCAAACACTATGTTTCCCAGCCTCCCTTGCAACCAGGTATGATCAAGTGACAAAGTTCTCCCATATTCCCACTGGCTGCAGTACGGACTCATCTTAGACCATGACCAGGAAGCCGCATGTTGGGGCTAGCAGAGCAATAAGACAGAATGTTCCTGGAGCTCTCAATGACCTTGGAGAGCAGAACCACCCTTGCAGCCCTGGATTGCCTCCCTTTGGATTTTACATAATAGAAAAATAGACTTCTGGTCTTGTTTAAACCACAACATTGTGGGGTCTTTTTGTTACAACACCTTATATTAAAACTTAATGAGGGGCACCTGGGTGGCTCAGTCGTTACGCGTCTGCCTTCGGCTCAGGTCATGATCCCAGAGTCCCGGGATCGAGCCCCGCATCGGGCTCCCTGCTCCGTGGGGAGCCTGCTTCTCCCTCTCCCACTCCCTCTGCTTGTGTTCCCTCTCTCGCTGTGTCTCTCTCTGTCAAATAAATAAATTTAAAAAAAAAACAACTTAATGAGGGGGCACCTGGGTGGCTCAGTCGTTAAGCGTCTGCCTTCGGCTCAGGTCATGATCCCAGGGTCCTGGGATCGAGTCCCGCATCGGGCTCCCTGCTCAGCGGGGAGCCTGCTTCTCCCTCTGCTTCTCTCTCTCTCTCTCTGTCTCTCATGAATAAATAAATAAAATCTTTAAAAAAAAAAAAAACTTAATGAGTACAAACCCCAATAACTAAAATATCCCTGAAATAGAACATAATACACTCACTTTGTTTCTCTTTTCTCCACTCCCTGAATATGGAGACAGGATCATGGTCCCTCAAATTTCTCCAGAACATGTGAATGTTAACTTACATGGCAAAAAAGACTTTATAGATGTGATGAAGTTAAAGGATCTTGAGATGGGGAGATGAGCCTGGATTACGCTGGTGGGCCCAATACAATCACAAGGGTCCTTATAAGGGGAAGCAGGAGGGTCAGAGTCAGAGGAGGAGATGTGATGATAGAGTCAGAGGTTCGAGGAATGCACTTGGAAGATGGAGAGAGGTGACATGAGAAAAGGAAAGCAGGTGGCCTGTAGAAGGTAGAGAAGGCAAGGACTGGTTCTCCCTTAGAGCCTGCAGAAGGAATTCAGCCCTGCTGCCACCTTAATTTTAGCCCCATAAGACCCATGTCAGATGTCCGACCTCCAGAACCATAAAATAACACATTTGTGGTTATTTGTTGCAGCAGTGACAGGAAATTAATACACTTTGCCTCTGCTAATATTGCCCATTAGACACATGGGTCTTCCAATGTTTCAAGCACACCAAGCACTTTCATGCCTCAGAACCACTACCCATGGCGCTCCCACTGCCTCGAATTGTCTGGAATAATTTGTCTTCTTCCACATTATTAAATAGCAGGTTTGATCAAGGCTCATCCTAAACACCAGCTCCTCAGAGAGGGCCTCCATGCCAACCCAATCTAAAGCAGCCATCATTCTTCTCTTTCAGAAGACACTGCTCTTTTCCATCAAAAAAACCCATTATTTGTAATTATTTAGCTGTTTGTTTACTTATTTATTATTTATCAACCCTACTAAACTGTGAGTTCCATAAGGCCAAGGATCATATCTATTTTCCTCCTTCATTTGTGAATTATGGACCTGGCATGGATGTCCCATAAATTTGTTGAATGGATGTTTCATATGTCCGGCAATCACTTTAGCAATACACTGTTACCAAGTTTTAAAACTTCAAATAAAGAAAGAAAAGAAACTGAAAGGGGCCTGGGTGGCTGAGTCCGTTAAGCATCAGCCTTTAGCTCAGGTCATGATCCCGGGGTCCTAGGATCGAGCCCCACATCGGGCTCCCTGCTCAGCGGGGAGCCTGCTTCTCCCTCTCCCGCTCTCCCTGCCTGTACTCTCTCTCTCTCATTGTGTCAAATAAATAAAATCTTTAAAAAAAAAAGGGGCGCCTGGGTGGCTCAGTTGGTTAAGCGACTGCCTTCAGCTCAGGTCATGATCCCGGGGTCCTGGAATCAAGTCCCGCATCGGGCTCCCGGCTCAGCGGGGAGCCTGCTTCTCCCTCTGACCCTCTCCCCTCTCATGCTGTTTCTCTCCTGCTCACTCTCTAATAAATAAATAAATAAATAATCTTAAAAAAAAAAAAAAAAGAACAGTGAGAGGTCAAAGATTCCCATAAATGACATCATAAATTGTATTATAAGACACAGATTTTAATTGGCTAGAAACTCTTTCACGGACTCCAAATTGTTTACTTACCAGTTGAAAAAAGAGAAGAGCTTTTTAGCTATTGCTAATGATTAACTTTAAAACTAAAATGTCTCATAATTCCTCTTGCATGATTCTATTTGACATTCAGATGAGTCATAAGACATTATGGCAAGTTATTACAAACTACTGCCATTTGCAACTTATTACCATTTGCAACTATTCAACTATATGAGTTAAGCTTTTTTATACTGTACAGTCAAAGCGAATACAAAGTAAACTGGCTACAGGAAGCAGGGCCTCAAAGAAATATTTGTATACTCCACAGCAGCCTTATTCACAATAGCCAAAAGGCGGAAAGCAACCCAAGGATCCATCAAGGGACGAATGGATAAACAAATGTGGTGTATACATACAATGGAGTACTATTCGGCTTTAAAAAGGAAGGAAATTCTGACACAGTGCTACAACCTTGAGGAGATTATGTTAAGTGAAATAAACTAGTCACAAAAAGACAAATACTGTGGATGGGGGGGATGGTAAAATAGGTGAAGGGGATGAAGAGTACACTTCAGATGAGCACTGAGTAATGTACAGAATTGCTGGATCATTATATTGTACACCCGAAATATCACACCTGAAATGACAGAACACTGTATGTGAATTATACTTGAATAAAAAAAAGACAAAAAGACAAATACTATATGATTCCACTTGTATGAAGTACCTATAGTAGTCAAATTCACAAAAACAGAAAGTAGAACAGTGGACGCCAGGGGCTGCAGGGAGGGGAGAATGGGGAGTTAGTGTTTAATGGGTACAGAGTTTCAATTTTGCAAGATTCAAAGAGTTCTGGACAATGGTTTCACAACAGTGTGAATTTCCTAACACTATTGAACTGTACACTTAAAAATGATTAAGACAGAGAGGTACCTAAGTGGCTCAGTTGGTTAAGCATCCAGCTCTTGATCTCAGATCAGGTCTTGATCTCAGGGTCCTAAGTTCAAGCCCCATACTGGGCTCCACACTGGGTGTGGAGCCTACTTAAAAAAGAAAATAGTTAAGATGATACATTTTACTTGTGTTTCAGCACAGTTAAAATTTTTTTTAACTTAAAAATACGTAAATTGGCTACTGATATGGACATAAGACTAACATATATGTACAAAGATAAGCATAAACCTATTAATATGTTAGCATATCAATAGTTTAATATGATTAAATCAATAATACTTTATCAATGGCTTTATCTTAAATGTATTAATAGTCACAAAATACATATTTATAAATTTATACTATTAAAACACCTGCCTTTCATCTTCTCTCTTATATGAGTTCTGCATAATATCTCATTTAAAAGAAATCATTTTATTGCTGAAAATCTTTGAGAACCACAAGATCATGAAGATTCACCCTAATCCAGTGTGGAGCAGGACCAAGTTCCCCTCCTGTTTCCATCTTTTATTTCTCCCCATGCTCATTCCTGCTGTGAAAGGGTCTTTTAGTGATGCTTATGTTCATTATCTTGACTAAAATAATCATTTCACAGTATACACATATGCCAAAACTATGAAAGTATATACTTTAAATATGTGCAGTTTATTACATGTCAGTTAATAATGCAATACAGCAGCTAGAAAATTTTAAAGAGATAAAATATTACATGTCTCCTAAAATACTTCAGCCAAAAAAATAAATATTAGGGGTGCCTGGGTGGCTCAGTCGTTAAGCGTCTGCCTTCGGCTCAGGTCATGATCCCAGGGTCCTGGGATCGAGCCCCACATTAGACTCCCTGCTCAGCAGGGAGCCTGCTTCTCCCTCTCCCACTCCCCCTGCTTGTGTTCCCTCTCTTGCTGTGTCTCTGTCAAATAAATAAATAAAATCTTTAAATAAATAAATAAATAAATAAATAAATGAATGAATGAATATTAAACCTGAATCTGACCAAGCCTCTCAACCTCCCCATTTATAGGAACAACAAGAGACATAAGAATATGTTAAATGACATCATGAGCATACATTCAGCAAAATCTACACCATAGGAAATGCAATAAGACAAATGACTCTATTCCTTCAGCAAATTAACTACAAAGAAAAAGATGGTAGAGGAGCTTATTGATTAAAAGAGATGCAAGAGAGGGGCGCCTGGGTGGCTCAGTCAGTTAAGTGTCCGACTTCAGCTCATGTCATGATCCCAGGGTCCTGGGATCGAGCCCCGGCATCGGGCTCCTTGCTCACTGGGGAGCCTACCCCTCCCTCTCCCTCTGCCAGGTGCCCCCCCGCCGCCCGCTAGTGCTCTCTCTCACTCTCTCTCTTTCAAATAAATAAAATCTTAAAAAAAAAATGATGCAAGAGGCATAATTAATTGCAATATATAGACTTAGATCCCAATTTGAATAGTCTTTTTTAAATTTTTTTAAAAGATTTTATTTATTTTTTTGACAGACAGAGAGACAGATCACAAGTAGGCAGACAGGCAGGCAGAGGGAGAGGGAGAAGCAGGCTCCCTGCCGAGCACGGAGCCCAATGCGGGGCTCGATCCCAGGACGCTGGGATCATGACCCGAGCTGAAGGCAGATGCTTAACCAACTGAGCCACCCAGGTGCCCCCCGATTTGAATATTTTTTTCCCGATTTGAATAATCTTAAAAATTTTATGAGATAATCATGGTAACTTGACATTTATCTAGATATTTGGCAACATGAAAAAATTATGATTTTTAGGTGCAACAATGGTATCATAGTTACACTTATTTAAGAGTCCTTCTCTTTCGGGGCGCCTGGATGGCTCAGTTGGTTAAGCTTCTGCCTTTGGCTCAGGTCATGATCCCGGGATCCTGGGATCGAGCCCCACATAGGGCTCCCCACTCCGCGGGAAGCCTGCTTCTCCCTCTCCCACTCCCCCTGCTTGTGTTCCCTCTCTCTGTCAAATAAATAAATAAAATCTTAAAAAAAAAAAAAAAGAGTCCTCTTTCATTGATTCACACTGAAATGTTCATGGAAAAAATTATATGATGCCTCAGATTTCATTTTTTTTTTTGCTTCAAATCTTTATTTAAATTCTAGTTAGTTAACATATACTGTAATATTAGTTTCAGGAGTAGAATTCAGTGATTCATCACTTATATACAACACCCAGTGCTCATCATAACAAGGACCCTCCTCAATCCCTATCACCCATTTAACCCATCCCCCGGCCCACATCTCCTCCAGCAACCCTCAGTTTGTTCTCTATCCTTAAGAGTCTTTCATGGGGGTGGGGGCGCATGGGTGGCTCAGTCAGTTGAGGCTGAGCGTCTGCCTTCGGCTTGGGTCATGACCCTGGGGTCCTAGGATCAAGCCCAAAATCTGGCTCCCTGCTCAGCGGGGAGTCTGCTTCTCCCTATGCCCCTCCCCCTGCTTGTGCACAGGCACTCTCTCTCTCTCTCTCTCAAATAAACACATGAAATCTTTTTTTTTTTTTTAAAGAGTCTCTTATGGCTTGTTCCCTCTTTTTTTTTTCCTTCCCATATGTTCATCTGCTTTGTTTCTTAAATTCCACGTATGAGTGAAATCATATGGTATTTGTCTTTCTCTGACTTATTTCACTTAGCATAATACACTCTAGCTCCATCCATGTCATTGAAAATGACAAGATTTCATAAATCTAAGTGTAGAATATTGAAAAAAAGGTTGGCCAAGAATTGATAATTATTGAACCTAGGTGACAGGTACCTGAGTGTTCATTATACTATTCTCCCTAATATATGTCTACTTTTTTCTATAATAAAAGGTTTAAAAGTTCCTTAAAAGTTTAAACATTTAAAAATAAATAACATATAAAACAAAAAGTATTGAATGACCCTAATTTCACTATATATGTATATATAGTATTCATATCTGCATACATACATAAAAATCTAAACTATATACGCTCAAATAAAAAGCAATGTCTCTATTTCACAATGTGGAGCTTGCTCCCAAAAATGATTTTGTCAAACTTAAGTATATGAGCCCTTATGGATATGGATGAAATAACCAAATAACTACTTACACTTTTTGATTGACTGACTGATTCACACATACCTACCTAACCTCACATTTAATATAAACTAAATACTAATTTAGAAATACTGTTTTTATTCCCACTTCACGTTACACAAAAATAATTTTATTTACATTCTTTACATGCCTGTGATCACCAGAACCATGTTGTGAGTCTTCTCACAGTGAGCTTCTGGAATCTATGCTAGATTCTAGAGCATACATCTTCAAGCTGGGTTATGTATACACCCAGGAGTACCCTTAAAGCTCTTCAAGTGGCACATGGTGACAGATAGTTTTAAAAGAATCAGTGTCCAGATCCTCAAATTTCTGGACTCTTTTAAAACTGAGCTCCTGAACGCATGTCTATAATAGAGGAACAGGTTTTCTGTTTCTACATCCCCTTTAACAATGTCCCATTTCTAAATTTCCCATGGCATATTGCCCCAAGGTGTCAAGTCCTCCAAGGTGCCACACAAAGGGACAACTCCAAATACAATATGGGTACTGTGTTGAGACAGTGGAAGACGTTCATGGCTAGATAATAAATTCTCTTGCAAGTACAGTGGTTTTCAAGCCTTCATTTTCAACAAAATTGAAGGAGGGACAAATAGATCTGTCAGCCACTAGATGATTTAAATAAAGTTTTGATGACAGACTGCCACACGACTTTTAGCATCTAACTAGGAGAGAATTCAGAGAATTAAGAAGCATGGCTATAAACAAAACTCTTTCTGGGGCGTCTGGGTGGCTCAGATGGTTGGGAGTCTGTCTTCGGCTTGGGTCTGATCCCAGGGTCCTGGGATGGAGCCCCACATCAGGTTCCTGGCTCAGCGGGGAGCCTGCTTCTCCCTCTCCCTCTGCCTCTCCCCCTGCTCATGCTCTATCTCTGTGTCTCAAATGAATAAATAAAATCTTTAAAAAAAAAAAACAAAACTCTTTCTATCCCAATTTCTTACTTACATGAACAAGTTTTCTCAGAGATTCAGTCTATAAAAAATGAAAACTAGTAATAGAATTGATGCCAAACCCTGTCTCATTCTTGCAATATATAATATTTGTTTAATATATATTATAAATTGAAGAGAGTAAGTCTCATCTATCTCACTGAGAGATTCTTTTCCAATATAATCTTTTAAGTTTGATAAGCAGTTACCAAAATGTGTCAAATATCTGTGATTTGGTCAACGTGTAACTCTATCTGGAATCAGTTTGCTAACATATATAGCCTCATGGTCCTGAGAACATTTTTTAACATTTCAAATACACTCACACACACTCTCTCTCTCTCTCTCACACACACACACACACACAAATTGGTTTCCAAGAAATATGACAGAGAAGTCAATATGATACTTTCATGCATAAAATGTGTTACATTAGGATAAAATTCTGTGGGGAAAATCAAATGTAATTATTAGTTCATAGTGAATGTATAACAATGTAAATTTTTAAAATAAGTTTTTAGTGGAAGACAGAATTATCAAATCACTATAGAATTTAGATTTTGTTAAATGCATTTAAAGGAATAATAGTTTTATTCGAAAATGTCAATATTTATAATATACTAGAATTGCATCCTGTGTAACCAATTAGACTTATAATTAAAATTTTTAAATGTCAATATTAAATTATGAGAAAGTATACTGTTTCCAATATTCTTTTAGAGGCCTGACAAGTAAATTAGTTTGAAGACCACAGTTCTAGAGGCTTCATTGCCATCAAATCCGTTCTGTATGAGGCACATAATTATTTGAGCCTTTGTATGATGTCCACACTGGAAATTTTATCCTAATTGAAAGTGTCCATTTCTATAACATAGGGATATTGAATTTTTCCATTCGTCTTGTGAATGTATACTTATACTTTCTACCAAAAAAAAAAAAAGTTGACCTTTAACAACATCTAATACTTGGTAATTTGAGGTCATACACCCAGGCCTAATTACTCAATAGTGCTACATTTCTTTCCTCCCTTCTACCAATTCTACCAGATGACTTCTAGAAGCATCCAAGACTATCAGTAGTTAAAGTCATTTCAGACTGATATACCTTCCCCAAACAGAGGTCATCCCACGATGAAGAGGTTTTATAAGAATTCACATATAAGGTGATGCCTTCCTTTCTGAGTAATAATTTTAAGAGAAAACCTCACTTATATTTGGGCATACATGGTACATCAAAATATAAATAGTGATGGTCTCTATGTTATTTTTGGTATCTTCCAAAATCTTTGTTTATACAATGAAAACATACTATTTTTATCAATGAAAAAAAGAATGTACGATCAAGAAAGACTTACCCAATAATAATGAGTACCCAGACTATGATTTCTAAATATCATTTCCCATTAAAAGGAACCAGGACTTTTTGGAGAAACAGCAAGGTCAGGAAATGTACAATAGGAGACTGCACCAACTTCTACCAGGAAACAAGGAAACTATAATAATTCTGGTGTTGTATAAAAAAAACTAGGCACCAACTTGTAGAGTCTCCCATTGACCAAAGAGGGGATCATTTCAAAATCATTAACAGTGAGAGGCACCTAACTGGCTCACTCAATGGAGCATACAACTCTTGATCTTGGGGTTGTAAGTCTGAGGCCCACATTGTGTATAGAGATTACATAAAAATAAAATCTTGTAAAAAATCATTAAAAATGAAATGTGTTTGCATACATCAAGTATTTGAAAATCCATGAGTTCATAAAATTACTCAAATAAAAAATACATAATATATATACAATGGAATATTACACAGTCATAAAAAAGGATAAAATCGTGCCATTTCTAACATGGATGGACCTAGAAGGTATTATGCCAAGTGAAATAAGTCAGAATGAGAAAGATAAATACCATATGATTTAACTCATACATGGAATCTAAAAAAAACAAATAAACAAACAAAAAGCAGAATCAGATCTATAAATACAGAGAACTGATGGTTGCCAGAGAGGAGGCGGGTAGGGAGTTGGGCAAAATAGGTGAGGGGGAGTACAAGACACAGGCTTCCAGTTATGAAATGAATTAAGTCACAGGAATAAGAGGTACAGCATAAGGAATATAGTCAATGTTATTGTAATAGCAACGTATCAGCGAGACAAGCTGCACTTGCATAAGGTACAGACCTGTCCAATCACTATGTTGCACACCCGGTATTAATGTAACATTGTGTGTCAACTATACTCAAACACACACACAATTTTAACTCTGAATGATTAGCTTTGTAGAATGCAAGAGAACCAATTCATTTGCATGAAAATTGGTAAAAAAAAAAAAAAATGAAGAAAAGAAAAAGAAACAAGCATTTGTTTTGCCTTTCTTTACAAATACTACCTCAGAGTAACCGAATTGTGAATGACAGAAAGTTTCTCTTCATAGAAGTATTTCAGCTAATGAACGAAGAAGAAATGATAGAATTAGAACATCCCCTATTTAGTCAGTGGACCATAACAATGATCATTAGTTACTGGTAACATCACAGGAAAAGAAACCAACAGATATCATGTGCCTCCTGTATCCAACTCTGTTTATGAAATATTCTTGCCAAAGAATCAAATCTGAATCTGAGCAAACCTCTCTTTCTAACTACCAATTTATCACTTTATAGGAAATACAGGGAACATAAGAAGATATTAAATGACACTGGGGGGATGCAATTAGCAAAATCTAGACTCTGTGAAGACTTCTACAGGTCAAAAACCCAGATTCTTCAACAAATAAAAATTTTAGAAAAATAAAGGGATTTGTGGTTTAAAAGAGAAATAAGGGGGTACCTGAGTAGCTCAGTCGGTTGAGCATCTGCCTTTGGCTTGGGTCATGATCCCAGAGTCCTGGGATTGAGCCCCGCATCGGGCTCTCTGCTCAGCAGGGAGCCTGCTTCTCCCTCTCCGTCTCCTGCTTCCCCTGCTTGTGCTCTCTTGCGTTCTCTCTGTCAAATAAATAAATAAAATCTTAAGAAAGAGAGAAATAAGACCTATCAACAAATTATAACTAATGGATCTTATTTGAATCCTGTTTAAAACAAAAGAGAGTGTTGGGAAATGTTGAAAACAGAGTAAATGACTTAATGACCAAAAGAACACGGACCAAATAAAGCAAAAGAACACGAACATTACGTATTAAAAATGGTGTAGGGGCACCTGGGTGGCTCAGCATCATCTTGTTCTCAGCTCAGGTCTTTATCTCAGGGTTGTGAGTTCAAAACGACTGTAAATTAAGAGACCAAGCATTCAGGGTAGAAAGCAAAGGTGATATTCTAAAATACAAGTAGTGCTTGATTACTAGTGTTTACAAATCAAATTCTTCATATCCAATAGAGAAGATGCTGACCCAGCCCCAAAATATAAAATTCTATCAACTAAAAAAAAAAAAACAAAAGAGAGTGTTAAAAAAGAGATGTTTATGCCAAAGCTGGTGGCATCACAATTCCGGACTTCCAGCTCTATTACAAAGCTATAGTCATCAAGACAGTATGGTCCTGGCACAAAAACAGACACATAGATCAATGGAACAGAATAGAGAGCCCAGAAATGGACCCTCAACTCTATGGTCAACTAATCTTTGACAAAAATGGAAAAAAGACAGTCTCGGGTACCTGGGTGGTTCAGTCGATTAAGCGTCTGCCTTCAGCTCAGGTCATGATCCCAGGATCCTAGGATCAAGTCCTGCATCGGGCTCCCTGCTCAGCGGGGAGTCAGCTTCTCCCTCTGCCCCTCCCGCCCCGCCCCCCCACCCCCGCTCATGCTCTCTCTCTCTCTCCATCTCACAAAAATAAATAAATAAAATCTTTAAAAAAAAAGACAATCTATTCAACAAACGGTTTTGGGAAAATTGGACAGCCACACGCACAAGAATGAAACTGGACCATTTTTTACACCATATACAAAAACAGACTCAAAATGGATGAAAAACCTGAATGGGACATAGGAATCCATCAAAATCCTAGAGAACATAGGCAGCAACCTTTGTGAACTAGGCCGCAGCAACCTCTTGCTAAACACATTTCCAGAGGCAAGGGAAACAAAGGCAAAAATGAACTATTGGGACTTCATCAAGATAAAAAGCTTTTGCACAACAAAGGAAACAATCAACAAAACCGAAAGACAACAGACAGAATGTGAGAAGATATCTGCAAATGTCTATCAGATAAAGGGCTGGTATCCAAAACCTATAAAGAACTTATCAAATTCAACATCCAAAGAACAAATAATCCAATCAAGAAATGGGCAGGGGCGCCTGGGTGGCTCAGTTGGCTGGGTGACTGCCTTCAGCTCAGGTCATGATCCTGGAGTCCTGGGATCAAGTCCCACATCGGGCTCCCTGCTCAGCGGGGAATCTGCTTCTCCCTCTGACCCTCCCCCTTCTCATGCTCTCTCTCTCTCTCACTCTCATTTTCTCTCTCTCAAACAAATAAAATCTTTAAAAAAAAAAAAAAGAAAAGAAATGGGCAGAAGACATGAACAGACATTTCTCCAAACACATACAAATGGCCAACAGACACACAAAAAAATGCTCCACATCACTTGGCATCAGGGAAATACAAACCAAAACCACAGTGAGATACCACCTCACAGCAGTCAGAATAGCTAAAATTAACAACTCAGGAAACAACAGATGTTGGTGAGGATGCGAAGAAAGGGGAACCCTCCTACGCTGTTGGTGGGAATGCAAGCTGGTGCAGCCACTGTGGAAAACAGGGTGGAGGTTCCTCAAAAAGTTGAAAATAGAGCTACCCTACAACTCAGCAATTGTACTACTAGGTAATTACCCCAAAGATACAAATGTAGTGATCCAAAGGGAAACCTGCACCCCAATGTTTATAGTAGCCATGTCCACAATAGCCAAACTATGGAAAGAGCCCAGATGTCCATCGACAGATAAATGGATAAAGATGAAGTGGTGTGTGTGTGTGTGTGTGTGTGTGTATAATGGAATATTACTCAGCCATCAAAAAGTGAAATCTTGCCATTTGCAACAACGTGGATGGAACTAGAGGGTATTATGCTAAGCAAAATAAGTCAATCAGAGAAAGACAATTATCATTATGATCTCACTGATAGGTGGAATTTGAGAAACAAGGCAGAGGATCATAGGGGAAGAGAGGAAAAAATTAAACAAGATGAAACCAGAGAGGGAGACAAACCATAAAAGACTCTTAATCATAGGAAACAAACTGAGGATTGCTAGAGGGGAGGGGGGTGGGGGGATGGGGTAACTGGGTGAGGACATTAAGGAGGACATATGATGTAATGAGCACTGGGTGTTATATAAGAGTGATGAATCACTGAACTCTACCTTTTTTTTAAGATTTTATTTATTTATTTATTTATTTATTTATTTGAGAGAGCATGAGAGGGGGGAGGGTCAGAGAGAGAAGCAGACTCCCTGCTGAGCAGGGAGCCTGATGCGGGACTCGATCCCGGGCCTCCAGGATCATGACCTGAGCCGAAGGCAGTTGCCCAACCAACTGAGCCACCTAGGTGCCCCATGAACTCTACCTTTGAAACTAATAATATGCTATATGTTAACTGAATTCAAATTTAAAAAGCAATTAAAAAAAGATGTTTATGGCACAGTTAGAGAAATTTAAACACTGAATATTTGATGATTCTAAGAAATTACTATTGTTTGGGTATGATTATAGTAATATGGTTTTGCTTTAAAAAGAACCTTTGTCATATATACATGCAATGGAATATTATTCAGCCTTAAAAAGGAATGAAGTTCTGACACTTGCTACAACATGATGAACCCTGAAGACATTATTCTAAGTAAAAAATGAGCCAAACACAAAAGGGCAAATATTGTATGGTTCCACTTACGTGAAGCATCTAGAATAGTCAAATTCATGAAGACAGAAAGTAGAATGGTGGTTGCCAGGGACTTAGGGAAAGGAAAAATCGGGATTTATTGTTTAATGGGTATGGAGTTTCACTGGAGATGATAAAAAACTTATAGAGATGGATGGTGGTGATGGTGGCACAATAACGTGAATGTACCTAATGCAACTGAACTGTGCACTTAAAAATGGTTTAAATGGGACGCCTGGGCAGCTCAGTCAGTTAAGCATCTGCCTTCTGCTCAGGTCATGATCCCGGGGTCCTGGAAATGAGTCCCACATCAGGCTCCCTGCTCAGTGGGAGCCTGCTTCTCCCTCTGCCCCTCCCTCCCCCTGCTTGTGCACTCGCTCTCTCTCTCACAAAAAAATAAATAAAATCTTTTTAAAAAGGTTTAAATGGTAAATTCTATTATGTATATTTTACAACAATTAAAAAAAGAGTATCTTTTAGAGATGCAGACATAGTGATGTGTGTGATTTGCTTAAAAATATTCAGGGTGGGGGGGCGCCTGGGTGGCTCAGTCGTTAAGCGTCTGCCTTCGGCTCAGGTCATGATCCCGGGGTCCTGGGATCGAGCCCCACATCGGGCTCCCTGCTTAGCGGGAAGCCTGCTTCTCCCTCTCCCACTCCCCCTGCTTGTGTTCCTGCTGTTGCTATCTCTGTCAAATAAATAAATAAAATCTTAAAAAAAAAAAAAATATTCAGGGTGGGGAAGTGAATGAGGGTAAAAATTAAACAAGAATTGATTAACTCCCAGGATGTCTAGGTGGCTCAGTCGGTTGAGTGTCTGCCTTCAGCTTGGGTCATGATCCTGGGGTCCCGAGATCGAGTCCCGTGTCAGGCTCCCTGCTCATCAGGGAGCCTGCTTCTCCCTCTCCCTCTGCTTGTGTGCATTCTCGCTCTCTCCCTCTCTCTGTCAAATAAATACATAAAATCTTTAAAAAAAAAAAAAAACCTGATAACTCTTAAAGCTAAGTGATGAGTTCATGAAAATTTATTATGCTAGTTTCTTTTTTAAGATTTTATTTTTCTTTCTTTTTAAGATTTTATTTTTAAGTAATCTCCACACCCAACATGGGGCTTGAATTCACAGCCCTGAGATCAAGAATCACATGCTCTACCAATTGAGCTAGCCAGGCACCCCCAGTTTCTCTACTTTTATTTTTTTTTATTTTTTTTTTAAAGATTTTATTTATTTATTCATGAGAGACAGAGAGAAACAGAGGAAGAAGCAGGCTTCCAAGGAGCAGGAAGTCCGATGCAGGACTCGATCCCAGGACCCTGGGATCATGACCTGAGCCGAAGGCAGACGCTTAACCATCTGAGCCACCCAGGCACCCTAGTTTCTCTACTTTTAGATGTGCTTGAAACTTTCCATTAAAAAAAAAAAAAAAGAGGAACAAGAGAAGGAGAAAGGGAAGATTAATTCACATCCTGCCATACAATGTCCAGGTTAGCCAGATAAGGCCCTTCACTTTGAGTAACTCAGCCAATAACTCTGCCAATCCTGGCTGGGGCTGAAGGTATATGGGGGCATCAGGATCCTAAGGAAATAAGATCTGGAATTAGGTAAGCAGAGACCAACCCAGGATCCAGAGTGATCATGGTAATAACTGGACACACACAGCTCTCGGCATTGCAGTTCCTCCCTACTCCCTGCAGAATGGTCCATACAAAGATACTTCTATCTCATTGTCTTGCTACCCTAGATTTCTCCTGGAATAGAAGCCTATCCTAAAGCTCTACCTACCTGAGACCTTCACACGCTGCCTCATTCCTGCCTTTTCCCTTATAATCCCAGCCTC
Source organism: Mirounga angustirostris (assembly GCF_029215605.1). NCBI lineage: Eukaryota > Metazoa > Chordata > Mammalia > Carnivora > Phocidae > Mirounga > Mirounga angustirostris. Next base: position 20,891,564 of record NW_026991719.1, on the reverse strand, counting down.
TGTGTTCAATTTCTCCCTCCAAGAACTAATAACAATAGTAACACTTAAAGAGTACCCATTGTTGGGGCGCTTGATTGGCTCAGTAGGTGCAGTGTATGACTCTTGATCTTGGGGTTGTGAGTTTGAACCCCACGTTGGGTGCGAAGATTACAAAAAAATAAAATCTTAAAAAAAAAAGAGTACTCACTATGTGGCAGGAAGTTTCAAATGCATTATATATTGGGTATTTAATCTTCACAATAGCCCTATGATTTTAGTACCATTTTAACCTCCACTTTGCACATGAGGAAACTGAGATGCACCCAAGCCAGTGCTCTCAAGGGAGGGGTCAGGTTAGGGCTCAGATCCTGGTACTACAGGCCCAAAGTCCTTGGCTTTCCCCCATATTGGTGACCTATATTTCTTTTTTTTTTTAAGATTTTATTTATTTATTTGACAGAGAGACACAGCCAGAAAGGGAACACAAGCAGGGGGAGTGGGAGAGGGAGAAGCAGGCTTCCCGCTGAGCAGGAAGCCTGATGCGGGCCTCGATCCGAGGACCCTGGGATCATGACCTGAGCTGAAGGCAGACACTTAACGACTGAGCCACCCAGGCGCTCCAATATTTCTTAAAAATAAAACATTCATTTTCTAACAAATCCAGCTTAAGGAACCCTTGCTAAATTTGTAAGGCTCCTGAGGGCTTTATTCAAAGTCTGTGGCCTGGATGGTCAAAGAGCTGGAATTCGAAAGGCTGCAGGCCGAGAAGTCCTGCTGTTGATGACAGAAATCCTGACTCCCTGAGAGGGTCCTGCGTCCATGCTGTGGTGTCCCCAGCCCCTGACCTACGAACCACATGGTGTGTGAGCTGGGAAGGCAATTCTGATCCGCACACCAAATCAAACAGGAAGCATCTGACCCATGTGCAGAGTTCACTGTACTGATATCTGACTGGTGCTAAAAGTCTTCCACTTGAAGTGAGAAAATGAGTATCTGTATGTTGAGGGTGACACAGAGAGGATACATTATAGTGTGACAGATGGAAATGGATTTACTAAGACACTAATAGTATCTAGACAAGTTTTCAAGCACACCTGGGAATACACTACTGATACACTTTCATTCCCAAAGCATACAGAAAAACACTTTACCTTTACAATTCAAACGAAAACTGTACTCCAATGACACCCAAATCTTTTAATTTTGTCTTCTGGACTATAAAATTTTTGCGAGTTTTGGGCACTGTTGGTAAAAGGAGATTATTTTTGGCAGAAATTCGCCAAGATCAAGTCTTTCTTTTGCTATCATTTCAATGTCATGTGGCTTATCAGTAATTTGCTAATCCTTCCCCTGAATAATATACATTTATGTATATAGTTGACCCGTGAACAACATGGGTTTGAACTGCATGGGCCCACTTATATGGAGATTTTTTTTTTTTAAATAAATAGAGTGCTGTAAATTTATTCTCCTTTCCTTATGACTTTCTTTTTTAAAAAAATATTTTATTTATTGATTTGTCAGAGAGAAAGCACAAGCAGGGGGAACAGGGGACAGAGGGAGAAGGAGGCGCTCCGCTGAGCAAGGAGCCTGATGCAGGACTTGATCCGAGAACCCTGGGATCAAGACCTGAGCTGAAGGCAGACACTCAACCAACTGAGCCACCGAGGCGCCCCCTCCGTATGACTTTCTTAATATTTTCTTTTCTCTAGCTTGCTTTAAGAATACAAAATAGGGGCGCCTGGATGGCTCAGTTGGTTAAGCGTCTGCCCTCGGCTCAGGTCATGATCTCAGGATCTTCTGATTGAGCCCCACTTCGGGCTCCCTGCTCAGTGGGGAGTCAGCTTCTCCCTCTCCCTCTACCCCTCCCCCCTGCTCATGCTCACTCTCTCTCTCTCAAATAAATAAATAAAATCTTTAATTAAAAAATAAGAATACAATACTCTGGTTTCTCTTCAGATCGCATAAATCTTTTGCCTTTTAAAAAATAAGAATACAGGGGCGCCTGGGTGGCTCAGTTGTTAGGCTGATACACTTTCATTCCCAAAGCATACAGAAAAACACTTTACCTTTACAATTCAAACGAAAACTGTACTCCAATGACACCCAAATCTTTTAATTTTGTCTTCTGGACTATAAAATTGGGACCTGCCTTCAGCTCAGGTCATGATCCCAGGATCCTGGGATCGAGCCCTGCATCAGGCTCCCTGCTTGGCAGGAAGCCTGCTTCTCCCTCTCCTACTCCCCCTGCTTGTGTTCCCTCTCTCGCTGTATCTCTCTCTGTCAAATAAATAAAATCTTTTAAAAATAATAATAAAAAATAAGAATACAAAATATAAGGGGCTCCTGGGTGGCTCATTCATTTAAGCTACTGCCTTTGGCTTAGGTCATGATCCTAGGGTCCTGGGATCGAGCCCCACAGCAGGTTCCCTGCCAGCGGGAGTCTGCTTCTCCCTCTGCCTTCCCTCTGCCCCTCCCCTAACTTGTGCTCTCTTTCTCGCTCTCAAATAAAATCTTTTGCAGCTGATGAATCACTAAACTCTACCTCTGAAACTAATAATACGTTGTATGTGAACTAAATTGATTTTAAATTAAAAAGGGGAAAAAAGAAAAAAGAAAATCTTTAAAAAAAGAAATGAGATCTTAAAAAAAAGAATACAAAATATAATACATATAACATACAAAATATGTGTCAATCGACCGTTCGTGTTATTGGTAAGGCTTCTGGCCAACAGTATGCTATGTGTAGTTAAGTTTTTGGAGACTCAACTGAGCCAGCCAGGCACCCCAAAAGTTACGTGGGGATGTGTGACTGAGTGGGAGATCGTACCTCTAATTCCTGTGTTATTCAAGGGTCAACTATATACCTATATATTTATTTAACCATTAAAATGTTAATTCCTCCCAAGTTTATTTTTTTCCCCCTAAATTTATTACACATGCACACACACACACACACATTTTACATATATTTGCCTATATAATTAATACAATCCCAAACAGAATCCTAAGGAAGTAGGTTGGGAATGCTGAAAAATGATTTTATTTTATTTTTTTTAAAGATTTTATTTATTTATTTGACAGAGAGAGACACGGCGAGAGAGGGAACACAAGAAGGGGGAGTGGGAGAGGGAGAAGCAGGCTTCCCGCCAAGCAGGGAGCCCGATGCGGGGCTCGATCCCAGGACCCTGGGATCACGACCTGAGCCGAAGGCAGACGCTTAACGACTGAGCCACCCAGGTGCCCCGATTTTATTTATTTCTTAATTTTTATTTATTTATTTGTCAGAGAGAAAGAGAGAGAATGGCAGGCAGAGAGGGAGAAGCAGGCCCCCAGCTGAGCAAGAAGCCTGATGTGGGACTCAATCCCAGGACCCCGGGATCATGACCTGAGCAGAAGGCAGATGCTTAACCGGCTGAGCCACCCCAGGCATCCATGAAAAATGATTTTTTCTTTTTTTTTTTTTAAACATTTTTATTTATTTATTTGACAGAGAGAAAGAGAGAGAGAACAAGCAAGAGAAGTGGTAGGCAGAGGGAGAGGGAGAAGCAGACTCTCCACTGAGCAGGGAGCCTGATGCGGGACTCAATCCCAGGACCCTGGGATCATGACCTGAGCCAAAGGCAGCCGCTTAACCAAATGAGCTACCCAGGCGCCCCAGTGTTTTTATTTTCTTGAAAGTATTTTTATTTATTTGTTTTTTAAGATTTTATTTATTTAAGAGAGAGAGAGAGCACAAGTGGGGTGAGGGTCAGAGAGAGAAGCAGACTCCCCCCTGAGCAGGGAGCCCGATGTGGGACTCGATCCTGGGATTCCCAGATCATGACCTGAGCCGAAGGCAGACGCTTAACTGACTGAGCTACCCAGGCACCCCGAAAGTATTTTTATTTATTTTTGAGAGAGAGAGAGAGAGAGAGACAAAGAGTGAGGGGGAGGGGCAGACAGAGAAGCAAGCTCCCCGATGAGCAGGGAGCCCAATGCTAGACTCGATCCCAGGACCCTGGGATCATGACCTGAGCCGAAGGCAGACGCTTAATTGACTGAGCCACCCAGGTGCCCCCTGAAAAATGATTTTAAAGTTTATATGGAAGAATAAATGGTTGTTGGAGCACCCATCTGGCTCAGTCAGAGGGTTGTGAGTTCGAGCCCCAAGTTGGGTGTAGAGATTACTTAAAAATACAATCTTCTAAAAAAAAAGAATAAATGTCTGTAAACTGATTGCCAGGACATTTTTTAAAGATGTATTTATATATCAGAGAGAGAGAGAGAGAGAGCACAAGCAGGAGGGGCAGAGGGAGAGGGAGAGAGAATCTCAAGCAGATTCCATGCTGAGCGCAGAGCCCTATGCGGGGCTCAATCTCAGGACCCTGAGATCATAATGTGAGCCAAAACCAAGAGTTGGATGCTTAACCAAGTACGCCACCCAGGCAAACAGTCAGAATATTTTTAAGAGGAAAATAGAGTGAAAGCTTATCTTACCCAATACTAAAAGTTACTGGAAAAACATGAAAGTAAAAATAGTCTGGTATTAGTACAATAACAGATAAATAGGTCAGTGGAGCAGAAATAGATCCAAACATACATGAGAACTTACCACAGGAGCAGAAATCCCCTAAAGTGGAATTTCCATAAATTAAATTTCTACAAAGGTGGAATTTCAAATCTTTGCCAAAAGGATTGATCATTTAATATATGGTGCTGACATAACTGGTAACTATCCAAAAGGAAGCAAAACTAAACCTCAACCTCATATCATGTAATAAATACAAATCTGAATAATAATAAAAGAAAATTTAGGACAATTTTATATTATCTTAGGTGGAGGAGACCTTCTAAAGCAGACAGGTAACTCATGAACCATAAAGAAAAAGACATCACTACACTTTGGAATTCTTAATTTTTTACATAGCAAATGAGACCACAAACAAGGTGAAATACTGGGAGAAATGGGCAAAGAATAGGAATAGGACATTTAAATGGCCAAAAATTACATAATAGGTTGCAAAATCTCATTAGTAGTCACAGAAATGCAAAATATAATGCCAGTTTTTACTCATCAGGTTGCGGGGGGTGGAGATTAAAAGGCAGTTATATCCAGTGATGTTGCAGATTTGGAGAAATAGGCACTCTTGTTTATTGTTGGTGGAAATATGTTACAAATTTTTTGGAAAGTCTGTAATGTCAAAAAATGTTTTGGGGTGCCTGGCTGGCTCAGTCAGTGCAGCATGTGATGCTTGATCTCAGGGTTGTAAGTTTGACCCCCATGTTGGATATAGAGAATACTTAAAAATAAAATCTTTAAGGGGCACCTGGATGGCTCAGTCAGTTAAGCTCTTGGTTTCGACTCAGGTCATGATCTCAGTGTCATGAGATCAAGCCCCATGTCCAGCTCCACACTCAGCACAGAGTCTGCTTAAGATTCCCTCTCCCGGGAGCCTCGGTGGCTCAGTGGTTGAACGTCTATCTTCGGCTCAGGTCATGATCCCAGCGTCCTGGGATCGAGCCCCGCATCGGGCTCCCTGCTCAGTGGGGAGCCTGCTTCTCCCTCTCCCTCTGCCCTTCCCCCTGCTTGTGCTCTCTCTCTCTCTTTCTCTCTCAAATAAATAAATAAAATCTTAAAAAAAAAAAGATTCTCCCTCTCCTTCTGCCCCTCCCCCTTGCTCTCTCATGCTCTCTCTCTCTAATAAATAAATCTTTAAAAAAATAAAATAAAATCTTTAAGAAAGCATTTTAAATGTCAAATGACTGTCAAATAAGTAAATAAAATGTCAAAATTAAAAATATACATCCTTCAGGGCACCTGGGTGGCTCAGTCAGTTAAGGGGCTGCCTTCGGCTCAGGTCATGATCCCAGAGTCCTGGGATCAAGTTCCACATCGGGCTCCCTGCTCAGCGGAAAGCCTGCTTCTCCCTCTCCCTCTGCCTGCCACTCTCCCTGCTGTGCTCTCTCTCTGTCAAATAAATAAATAAATAAATAAAATCTTAAAAAAAAAAATACACACACACACATCCTTTTCGGGGCACCTGGGTGGCTCAGTTGGTTAAGCATCTGACTCTTGGTTTCAGCTCAGGTCATGATCTTGCAGTTGTGAGATCCAGCCCTGTGTCAGGCTCTGACTCAGTGCAGAGTCTGCTTCAGATTCTCTCTCTTTCTCCCTCTCTCTCTCTCTAAAATAAATAAATAAAATCTTTAAAAATAAAATAAAAATACGCAACCTTCTCAATCCACATGTGGGACTCTATTCCTCAGAAATAAAAGCATCAATATTTCAGAATTAAATACAAGAATGTTCATGGAGACATTTCAATGGCAAAAGAATGGAAACGAATTGCCACCAATGAAGGAATGCATGAATAAACTGTAGTTTCTTTATCCATGAAAGCAGGCTATACAATGTAATATTATACTTATTTTAAAAGAACACTAAGGAAAAAGCATACTTTTACAATGGAGAGATTTGGTGGTCACTACCTTAACCAAGTTATCAAATTATTTAAGAGTGGGGCAGTCTGATGTTGTACAATAAAAATACAGATAATCATCTACCAACTATTCTTGCCAAATATGGAGTTTTTCTACCTATAGTCATTGCCAAATTTTGGGCAAATGTTTTGACAAATGTTCGGACAAATACAGAATGTGCTATATTCTTTTTTTTTCCAAAGATTTCATTTATTTATTTGTCAGAGAGAGAGAGCGCGCACAAGCAGGGGGAGCGGCAGGCAGAGGGAGAAGCAGGCTCTGCGCTGAGCAGGGAGCCATCCCAGGACCCTAGGATCATGACCTGAGCCGAAGGTAGATGCTCAACTGACTGAGCCACCCAGACGTCCCCAGAATGTGCTATATTCTGCAAGACAACTGATCTAGTCTTTCTAAAGGTTGAGATTAAGGAGAAAAAAAAAAGTAGGGAACTATGCTAAGTTAAAAAAGACTAAAGAGGCATAAAACTAATTGCAATGTGTGAACTTTCACTGGAATCTGGTTCTAAAAAAACTAGCTATAAAGAGACTTTAGGCATAACTGGGGAAATGTGAATATAAACTAAATATAAGAAGATAGGAAATTGTTGATTTTCTAAGGTATAACAGTCTTGTGGAGATGTGTGTACTTTTTTTTGAAAATGTACACTGAAGTATTTATAGGTGAAATGTCATAATGTCCAATCTACTCTATCTCAGATGATTCAGAAATATTCAGGAAAAAATAAATATTAGGTTGTACTGTATCAAAGTGCCATTTTTGCAATGTCAAAAACAGTTGAGCATTGGCAACTTTACACAACTCAACCTAACATTGGGGGTGGGAGGGAGCATGAACACAGATATAGTCAAATGTTAACAATAAATGAATATAGATGAAAACCATATACATATTTATTACTATTATTTCACCTTTTCACAATAAAATGTGAAGGAAAAAAGAGATCTATGTCTATTGGTCTGGACGGATAGATAAGGTATTATCTAGGTTTTTGGTGGGTTTTTTTAATACTAAGAAACACATATAGAAGAGGCCCAACAATGAGTGGGGTAAAGAAACAATTTATATGTTTTCATAGATCTGTCCAACCATCAAAAGTGTTCATGTGAATTAAAATATTAATATTGTCCATCTGATGATGGTTAGAATGGAGGAAATAGAAGAAAGTTTAAGAACATTGTCTTTATATATCTCTGAATATATATTGTTTCAGTTGTCAAAATAAGAGTGTTTTACTTGCATAATTTTTGACAATCTAATTTAAAATACATATACAACTCGGTGCCTGGGTGGCTCAGTTGGTTATGGTCTGCCTTTAGCTCAGCTCAGGATCACAGGGTCCTGGGTTCAAGCCCTGCATTGGGATCCCTGCTCAGGGTGGAGTCTGCTTCTCCCTCTCCCTCTGCCCCTCCCCCTGCTCATGTGCTCTCTCTCCCTCTCCCCCCCGCCAAATAAATAAAATCTTTAAAAAAATTTTTTTAAATAAAATACACACACAGGGGTGCCTGGGTGGTTCAGTCAGATAAGTGCCCTACTCTTGATTTAGTCTCAGGTCATGATCTCAGTGTCTTAAGATGAGCCCATGTCATGCTCCATGCTCAGCACGGAGCCTGCCTAAGATTCTCTCCCTCTCCTTCTGCCCCTCCCCCGCTTGTGCTCACTCTCTAAAAATAAATAAATAAATAAAAATAAAACACACACACACCCCTCTTATAAAGAATCTCTCAGAAATTTACGATATAGATTGTTTTTCAAATGGAGGTCTGCAAACTATATCCTTGTGTCCAAATACCACCTTCCATCCACTTTTGTAAATAAAGTTTTACTGGAACATAGCTAAATCCATTCTCTTATATATCTATAGCTAATTTCACAATACGATAGCAGTAGTTGAAGAGTTGTAAGAGACTGGCCATCAAACCTTAAAATATTTACTGTCAGGTACTCTACAGAAAAAGCTTACTGATCCCTGATTTAGATGATCATCTTAACAAATGTCCTGGGTCACCTGGACAGTCTGCCTTATAGTGAAAGGCTATTATCCTTCTTAAGTGTGCTAGATTTCAGATGAATTTATAATCATTTCAGCCAGAATAAGATTGCTTAAATTATGAACTAGTGAAAAAGGAACACTTAAGAAGTAGTTTCAGAGGGCGCCTGGGTGGCTCAGTTGGTTAAGCGTCTGCCTTCCGCTCAGATCACAATCCCAGGGCCCTGTGCTGGGCACCCTGCTCAGCAGGGAGTCTGCTTCTCCCTCTCCCTCTGTTCTTCCCCCCCTGCTCGTGCTGCGCTCTCTCTCTCTTGCTCTCGCTCTCTAAGTCTTTAAAAAATCAGTTTCAGAAAAATGACATCATTCTTTAAATTAATGTTGTTATTTTAAATGTTATGGGAAAAAAATAAATGTTATGGGTACACAATTGCTACTGTTTCATGTATGTTGCTTATTTGGCTTTAAACTTACATACGAGGTAAAAGCAGGAGTTATAACTTATGTTGTGTTAGCATATAACAAAAATAATTTAAGTCAACACTAGAGACCAAGAGAATTTCTTCCTCTTAAAAAGGTCTGACTATGTATGTCTGAAAACTTCCATAACAAAAAGTATATAATTAAATATATAACAAAAGGAAGTGTAATTTACTCACATTTGAGAAATATTCCCTTTCAGTATTTAAACCACAGTCAAGAAAACTGAAGCAAAGAAAATTCTCTTTCTACGCCTAATTATGCAGGCTGAAGTATTGATTGAAAGTTGCTGTATTTGTTACATATTTAAATAATATACTATGGCATATAATGAAATTCCTTCTTTGAATTTCTTTTTCTTTTTCTAACAGGAGAGTCAAAAGTGCTTGTGAAAGTTTAGCCCATCTTCCCCTCTGATCCAGGAAGTGGCCTATTCTAAATCATTTCCAGACTCTCACCCATATTTTGAATTTATGACTGAGAAATTCTTTTTACCTTCACACACAATCCAAACACTTCATACACAATTCCCAAACACCAACACTCAGGTAATGTTCTAAACTCCATGAACACAAATGTTTTGAGCTTCTAACAGAGATAGTTTAGGGCTCAGCTTCTCCTCCTAACAAACCAAAAGGCAGTATTTTTTAAGGCCATCACATTTGGGCATATTTCAAACACTTCTGAAATGAGCACTGGCAAAAATTAACTTCCAAAATGACCTTGAAACAAACACATCCTGCAAAATGCAACCAAATTCCATTGCTCTGCCTCACAGCATGCTCCTCGACTAGAGAAGCCAGAATGATGTGAAAGCAAGATGCATGTCTGCAAGGAATATGATGCAATAATCATGTGTCTACAATTCCATTATGGTATAATTAATCTTAATTACACATTAAATTCTGCCTGAATTAAAAGACTCACATAGCCTGAATCTTGTTTGTGTTGCCTGTAATTTTACTGTGTTATTTTGAGAAATGTAAAATAATAAACCTTCTAAAGCAAAATGGTGACTTTCGGGACCCTGTTCTTCGGGACTGTTACAGCTCGACTATAGTCAGCCCAGCCCACTGTTTCCATTTGCAGAAGTCCAAGAGAGAAGAGAGCGTTTGACGTCCCTTTCTCCCATCCCCAGGTTCGGAAGCAGTCAGTACGTGGGAAAAAGGAAGTGAGGATTACAGAGCCAGTCACCTGACAGCAGGGGGCGTCACCCCACACCTCTCCCTGTGTTTGTTTCTCTACATTGTTCTAAAGGCAGACTAGACACTTGGCGCTTGCCTCCTTTTCCGTACACCATTGTGAGAATTTCCTGGGTTCTCTTTCAATCTTCCTTCTCTTGTTACCACAAGCACTTATTAACCTTTTTGGAGCTTCTCCAGGCACACCCAGCACCTCCTCCAAGAGCAAAGGATCTTCTTAGAAGGCGGAAAGCTGCACCCACAGCAGCACCTTTATTACGGTACAGTTCAGACACAGCCTGTATTATCTGTGAGGCCACTATCATGAGATCATTTTTCCATTTGTACCTATTGAGCCACGGTGCAAATGAGGACTTTTTATTTTATTTCCATGGAGATAGGAATTCAAGAGTTCTACATCCTGCTATGGGGGAAGAAAAATATCTGGAACTATCAAAAAACTTGGTCTCTAGAAATATAAAAAGCAAGTCATGGTTCATACATTTTAGCAGGGAACAGTCTGACCCTGAGAAGGACAAATTTTGCTTCCTTTTGGAAAAAGAAGAAAGTGTTCACTAAGAGCCCTCTGCACCTTAAGTGGAAGGCTATCAAAGGCACTGTGCTCTGTGTTATACTGAAAACTCTGCACAGGAACTGGAGCAAAAGTGGCAAGAAACAATAGCCAAAATACCCTGTGGAGGAAGACCCAGAACACCTGCAGTGAAAGGGTGATGAAAGCATGCAGTGCCTAGAAAATTGGAGGCTCCACATGAAAGCCTCACCCACTCCATGAAGTCCAGCAGCACACCCACATCCTTCCTAGACAATATGGTGCAGTGGGACATCTACTCCATGCAGGGAGCATCCAAATTCCAGAGAAATATATGAACTTAGTCTCTCTCTTCTTGCTTTTCCTGTGTTTTCCAGGGAGACTAATGAATCATAAAGCTTCCCTTTATAAAAGATATACCATGTTCATAGATTGAAGGACTTGATATTGTAGAGATATCACTTCTCCCAAGACAGGCCAGAAACAGACCCACACATATACTGTCACCTGACTTAAAAAAATAGGGGCTACTGGAGTACTGTAAATGTGCTGTTCCTTGATCTGGGTCCTGGTTACATCAGAGCGTCAAGTTTGTGAAACTTTAACAAGCTGTATATTTATACTACGTGCGCTTTTCTGTTTGTATATTCTACTTCAACTACAAGCTTGTTTTCAATCCCTTTGTAAGAGTTTGAATGACATTTTTCAAAAATTAAACCGTTATTGTTCACAAAATAAATAAATTTGTTGTTCAAAGCAGAAAAATAACAGAAAATGTTCAAAATCTGGATGAATTCAATGGTGATTTGGTTTTTAGTTTCTCTTTTAAAGAGTTTTGAACAGTTTGCCTCTTTTAAATATGTAGATACTGTGCAATATGCTTGTCTCTTCTTGGGCTTTTTTTATCATCACCATTCCTTTTCCTACCCATACATTTTAAGGCAAACGGAAAGCTATTGATTAACAGGTCTTTTGCATCACACAATTAAACCTAGTGCCCCAGGATCCTTTGCCCCAGTCACTGTATCAAGCTTCTTTGTTCACAGAAAACAACTAGAACAATTGCACTGAAGGAAAAATATAACTTAATAAGTGCTAAAAAGCCTCACCTCAAATGTTTCCTCTTTGCCAGCTGAGAAGAGAAATTCTTCCCTTATTTTCAAAGGGAGCACACAGTTATCCTAAAGGCCACTGGTACTGGACCTGTTACACCCTCAGTGCTGAAGTTACTTATCTTTAGCTGAATGCCTTCATGGATAACAACCAGGTTTTGCAGGGCACCTTGTAAGCAAGTAATGATCATTTATTATTTAGCTATTATTTGGAAATCTGCAACCCAAGACTCTCGGAAATCAATAAATAGTGGAAGAAAAAGGGCATTCTGGCATGAAGACTGTTTATATGTTATACTGGATTTGTGCTCATATTCCATTAAACTTATTGAAGAGTCTTGGAAATTTGATTGTTTTCTATTTCTGAAATTCAACTCACCTAGAGAACCATCTCCAAACGGTGAGATACATGGCTCTACATACCATGTGTGCCTCTGTAAAATGAGGGGCACAGACAATGGCAACACAAAGATATATTAAAAAATACATAATGTAACTTGTCTTAATATACTTTTCTGAGTCTAAAAATATGCCAGACCAAAAGAAACATATTTACATAAAAAGCAGACAAGGTCAAATAACAAAGAAAGCCCTTAATTAGTTGTAATCAACTTTAATTTGCATACCGTATATAATTCCTAAATGATTGTTAATAATAACTTTATATAATGGACTTCCAATTTTCATGAAAATGGCACATTTTGATAAGCAGACACAAAACCCTAGTACTAATAAGGTTTAATTTGCATACATTAGACTGATTATCCAAACAAAAGGATTACAGTATTACTTCTCCATACCTTTATGTCCTTATTATGCACATTTATTAACTTCACAAAAGCTAGCTGTTAGTGACAAACAATAGCCATGGCTGAAAGAGAAATCTAAGGAATGAATAAGGTACATTTTAATGCTAAGGAGCAAAGTTTATACATCATAAATGCTGAATTTAACTGTTTGTTGGCTAAAAGGGCTAGAATTCCACAAAGGGTGCCTCATCCTCTGAATAAAGCAGCTTGGCATTTGTTACCGGAAACAAGAAATGCCCTAACACACTTCATCACTCGAATTTCATAATGAATTTATCTCAAGCTAGGAAGCCCTGACACTGTAGTATGCTGAGAATTCATGAACAGCCACAGAATTAAGCTTTAAATGTGTAGTTCTAGGGTGCAGTGTTAATAAATATATTTCAACAAGCTTAGTTTTCAGCCTAATAAATAATAATATAGGTGGCATTAGTATTGATATTGGTTCCTAATGGTATCATTTATACCCTGCAATTAAAGTTTAAGCACTAAATAAAACATTATTAGGAGATCTGGGTTGGCTTTTCTTATATGTGAACACAAATGAAGCTCACGAGTGTTTGGATAAGAGCCAAAAAACTTGAAACTTCACCACAAGCTACTTCCGGGGTTTTCCTCCGAGCTCTCGCTACTTGGCAAGACACAGAATTAGAACACCAGGAAATGGTTTCTAAAGAAGGCAAGAGAAACTAGAAGCCCCAGGAACTGAACTGAACACCACCATGGTTAACTCTGACCCTTCCACACATAATATCAAATTAAGAGCCATCCAGTAGAAATTTGTACACCTCAATATCCACTCAGATTCTTGCTAGTGTTGTGCTGAGCATTCTACGTTTAAAATAAAAGAGAAAAGGACTTCTTTACTGAAGGACAAAAGGCTTCAACCTTCCCATGCTTCCCAAGAATGGCTGCTCCCTTCACAGAGCTCCAAAGCACTACCAAGGAGTGGGTTAGGAAGTAGATGCCTTTTAACTGACAAGCTTCTCTTGAGCAGGATTCACCAGCTTCCCCTCTTGGATTTCCAGAGCCTACAAAATACCTGATTCAATGGATGAGTTCAAGGCCCACTTGTCAAATGACTGAAGATTGTGCTGGAAAGGCTGGTTCTGAGATGCCCCGCCCACTTCCCCACCCTAGCTGTGGCTTCGCACATGGATGATCATCACCCTTATGTGATCAAGTGTTCTAGGAGCTGTCCTAACTGCTGCAAGTATTGGAGGCGAAACATCTTTAAGACTGGAAGGCTACCGATTTTCAACTAAAAAAAAAAAAAAGACTAGAAAGCTAATAGAAAGTTATGCTCGTCAAAGTGAACAAAGGAGTTTCAATGAACTTTGGTTTTCCCAACATAAACTTAAAGCCTTTAAATCAATGTCAAACTCGATAAATAGTAGTAAATAAATCTCTACCATTTGGTATAAGAACCACCATACAGGACCCATAACAACACAACAACAACAACAACAACAAAATGCTACTGCTCTGAATAGAGCCGTTATTCTGACACCAAATTAGGGTAGTCAGAAAAATTTCAAACTCTCACAATGAAACAAGAATTAATTGTTTTTACCGCTCAGTTACTAAACTGACATAAAATGGCGGTAAATGTCTCCAATCACTACTATTTGGCCAAGCCAAAGTCAGTATCTGAATGTGCCCAAGATGCTTCCACAGACTTCAGGAGGGTCACCTACATAAGAGGAGAAGACAGAACTTTGGTCCTGAAAATAAATAAATACTATACCAATAGCTATCCAAAGGAAATACTTAGATGGCAACTTTCTTTCGACAAAGTCAAAGGCTTAGCACATAAATCGTATTATTACGTTCTCAATTATCTCTCTCTAAATGTGGCTTTTCAAAATGGGGAAACTCTGGCCCAGCCTGGCTGGGGCTTATTCCTTTCGGCCAGGGGCAGAGCTGGAGCCAGCAGGGATCCCTCCTCCCTCCCAGGCAGCTGCTCTTGCACTGTTCCACCCCTCCGCTGAGTGGGAGGCTGCACTTGGGGACCCAGACCCAGCACAAAACCATAATCCAACAAGGTGAGACAGGAAACGCAGTCGCAAGCCAGGAACACAACTCCCATTAGCATTTCCTTTGCTCAAACTGATGGCACACACTCCCAAGGAAATAAATTCACACCCCAATTCTTTTTCTACCTTTTTTCTGTGCATTGTGGAAGAGAAATAAAGATCTCTTTGTCATTTCAGATGTGCTGCTTTTCATGTGCTGTGCCGCAGATCCGAGAGCGCTTCAGATTATGCAGAGAACAAAGGCCAGCCTGCCTACTTACCTGATTACTGAGAAATGTCCATCTTTAGCACTGTCTTCTAATAGTATATCAGCTGCCACCGCGATTCAATCACATTCCAGCAAGACGTCTAACAAAGGTACGAAACCCACCTCAAACTTGAGAACCATAAAAACTCATCAAATGAAAATGAAAACCTCTGTAAATTATTGTTCTGTTAATCTCACCTACCAATCCCCAAATCACGGCAGCCTAAAGGGGCTAGCTAGAGCTGTAGCCGGGCTCCAAATGAATCAGTGAAACATTCAAATTCTGTGCATACCATTGTACCTCATCTACTTGCATGAGAATATAAATGCATTGTACATTAGTTTGCCTGGGCTACAACAGTACTGAACCTACCATCTTTTGCGTGCTAATTCCATTATCTAATATTTTCCCTTCCTCTCAGTGAAGACATCCAATCTTCTTTTCACCTACCACAGTCTCCTCTAAGAGTCAAAAACCAAATTACTTCATTAAAGTTGAGAACACCAGATCAAAGCACATCCTTCTGATGAATTTCTAAATGCCCTTTAGAAGCGAGGATGGTACCTTGGCGTGCTTATTATGTTCTTTGCTTTCACGTAGCCCAGGTTTGGGGTTTGTGAAACTGCTATGTCCTGATATCCAAGTGAATGAGTTTTTAGGAGGAAAAAGCATTTTGCATATGCAGATTTGATGTCATCACACCAGCTGACAAATCAATTAGATATATGGTGACATTTTACCAAGCCTGGAGGATCATGGGTTCCACTGCACCCAGGACAGTCCTGGGTTTTGCCTGTTGTCCCAGAGAACTATAATAGTGCCCCTTTTCACACTAAAAAGCATCCTGATTTGGATGATAAATTAATTAAGCTGTTTTCTCATCATTAGCATATGGAAGCTAGTACTGGGTAACATAATTTGTGGATATCTGTATTGAGGGTCCTTCTCAACTTTTAGAGCAACAATTCAACTTTATATTGATGTACTATATTGATATTTCATATCAATATTTCATATTGACACTTTGACATTTTTAAGTCACTTTCTAGTACTTCCATTTTTATTTTTTGGATCCATTCAACAAGCCCATATAGTGTGAACAAAAATATTAGTATCCTCATCTACAGCTAACACAAAAATGATTGATTTGCCTTGAGGCCATACAGTAAGGCTTCCTCATTCCTTACTCTGGAAGTATTCTTTCTATTAAACCATAATAGAAATCTATAGAATTGAGATGTGACGCTATTTGATACATCATTCAGCTTATTATTCTAAGTTTCAACTCAAGCTTATTTTCCCAGAAAAAAAGAGGCCTTGGAAACAAATCCTACAGTTTTTGTTTTGTTTTGTTTTTATTTGACACAGAGAGATACAGCAAGAGAGGGAACACAAGCAGGGGGAGCGGGAGAGGGAGAAGCAGGCTTCCCGCAGAGCAGGGAGCCCGATGCGGGGCTCGATCCCCGGGACTCCGGGATCATGACCTGAGCCGAAGGCAGACGCTTAACGACTGAGCCACCCAGGCGTATCCTACAGTTTTTTGTGCACTGACAATAACCCCCCACCCCAAGAGTTAAATTTCCTCTCTCTCTGGATCAAATCAAATTATAACCCAAGATTAAAACAAGATTTTTTTTCATTTTTTTAAGTAATCTTTAGACCCAATGTGGGGCTTAAACTTATGCCCCACGGCTCAAGAGTTACATGCTCTACTGACTAAGCCTGCCATGAGCCCCTAAAACAAGATATTTTTAATTATAAAGTCAGTGAGGTTGGGACAGCGGAAGGAAAGAGACTCATGACAGAGTTTATAAGGCTTTCCATGTGAATTCAAACAAGTCTTTAACGTCTTGAAGCCCTGTCCTCTAAAGAGAAAGGGATCCCAGCACAAACATTTTCCACCATGGGCATTTCCCAAAACATTATCTACCTAGTTGTATTTTCTTTACATCCATCCTAGAAGCATTGGGACCTGGGATAGCAGGGAGCACTGAAGACTAAACGACCTCTTGTCTTGGCTTTCAGGACACCATTCTCTCCTGGTTTGACCTCTCTGGCCACTCCACCTCCTTCTTGACCAGACCTGTGAATTTCATTCAACAGGACTCCTCAGAGGCTTGATCTGAGACACTCTTCCCCTGTCACCCATCAACAGACACTATCAACTGGCAGCAAGTGAGCCACTTATAACACATGTGTGTTTCCTTTGGCCCAGATCAATTCTTTAAATTGAGCCAACATTAAAAACCAAGACGTTTTGTGGTAAAATCCAGATTCCTGGCTTCAGTTGAAAATCAAAAAAAAAAAAAAGAGAGAGAAGAAGAAGAAGAAAGAAAAGAAAATCCATGCAATAACCACATGAGATTCTATGTCTGGAAAAAGAGTAGACAGTGTCAATCACTGACTTAAATAAAATATGCTTCTGGCCTGCATTCTCATATGTTACCTGCCTGGCCCCAATAGGCAATGGAGTTTGCAGTCTCTGTTCCATGTACCTACTGTGGCTTCAGGGACCATCTCTCTACACACTAACAATATCAATTTGGACATTTTCTGAAGTCCAACTCCACATACCTGCACATCCTGAGGTCCAGATTACATATCTGTATATCCTCTAACATCCAGACCACACACCACAGGGCCCCTGCAGTTAACTTTACTCACATATGTCCTCTGCGGTCCAGGGACATATCCAGCTGCCTTCCAAAAATCTCCAAATGAACGGCAGAAACAAGGGCACCTCATATCCAGCATCTCCAAAACAGCTTTCTCCCAAATCTAACCACCAGTGTGGTTTATCTGAGAATAAAAATTATGATTTCAAGCTATCACCTGAGAATCCTATCAGACACCCCCTTATCCTTCAACCTCTACATTCAATAATCACCAAGTTTTATTGATTTGCCTTCAAAACATCTTTCCAGTGCTTTTGTCTTTTTATCTACCTTGGACCAAACCACCATCATTCCCATACTAGACTATTCAGTCATTGCCTAATTCGTCTTCAACACGCATATTTACATCCTGCCAAATCATTCCCTTGATGAAAATTTTTCAATGGTTTCCCATTGTTTGGGGTCCTTACTGAGGTCCTCCAAATACTTTATGAGCTGAACCTCTAAATCCTTTTAGTACCATCTTACCCAGACCCTCTCCTCTACACCTTCACTGGCCTTCTCTCAGTTCCTTAAAGATGCAGCCTTCTTTCCTGCTGCAGAGTTCTCAGATAAACTCCTCTCTACCTGACACCGACCACCTGCCCCCTACCCCATCTGACCAAGTCAGTCCTTCCCAAACTGTTTCACTATCACAGTAAGTCAGCATAATGTCTGCAGAGCATGCTGGGGAAACAGACTTTGAGACCATCCACAGAATGAAATGAGTATCCTTGCCTTCTTCCCCAGCCCCCAAGTCTGGCTGCGCCTGAGAGCTGAGGAGAGCAATGCCTCAGCTGGCCTAAAACCCAGCTTCAGCACTGTGCCCCAGCACACCTTTAGGAGATACCGCCCAGATAAGTAGTTCCCAAAGTGTGGTCCCCGAAAGACAGGCAGCATCAACATCACCTGGGAACATGTTACAACCAGTTCCACCCCAGACCTACTGAATGAGAAACTCAGGAGGCTCAGCCATCTGTGTTTTACAGGTACTCAGGGTGATTCTGATTCACACTCAAGTTTAAGATCCACTGGTCTAGATAACATTGTAGATAACTCCTGTTCAACTCTCAGGTCTCTCATTTCCTCAAGGAAGTCTTCTGTGACCCCCACAATAGGTCAGATCCCCCTGCTGTTTATTTTCACAGCACAAAGTACCTCTCCTGCACAATACATAACGCTAACTACTACCAATTACTTGTGTAGTCATCTGGTTCATGTCTCCACAACACACTGCAATCTCTACGTAGCTAAAGACCAATTTGGTCTTATTTACTTTGATCCACAGTGCGTGGAGAAATGGAGTGGGACGCAAGGAAGACTAACAAGAATAAGGAAACACTCTCTCCTTTTGACAATCCCTCAAGCCTTTTAAAAATACCAAACTAGACATGCGCTCTGCCTAGGCTGTTGGCAGCCTAAGTCCAAGGTCTTATCTTAGGTTGAGCGCACAGAAAGTACAGCTCGAAGAAGCGACTCACCAAAGCTGAAATCACCAACAAAGGCTAGCGGCTGAGACACAGCACTATGACGTTGACCGCTGCATGCAGGGGAACAGAGGATCCACCACCATCAGCCTGCCTGCGCGCTGTGGAAACGCAAGGCTATTTCGGTCCCGCGGCGGGCCTCGCACGGTGGGAGACCCGTGGCGCTTCTCGCCCCAGGCCCCACGTGCCCTGTGGAAGGGGGAATCCTCTGAGCCACCATCCTTCTCCTGCAGTACTTGCAGATACTCCTCCGGGCACAAACACGCCCACTTGATATGGTTCCGCGGGTCGTTTGGTCCCTCAACCAGCCCGTGTGCTGGGAAAACAAGAGCTAACCCGCCTTCAGCCTGCCGTTACGCTGCAGAAATGCGATCCCTTTGGGCCACCTTACAGGCCTGGCGTAGTGGGGAGCGGAGAACTCTTCCGGCTAACAACCCGCCCCTGCGAGGAGGAAGTGAGAACCCTCTCGGCCACCATCCTTCCAGCCTGGTGGTGCATCCGGTAGCTTTCCGGCCACCCAATGCTCTTCCTCCGCAGAACTCGATTGGAGGCCCCTCCAGCCACTAGGCAGCCCATAATCCATCTATCTGCAGCTTCTTCAGGATCCCAATCGGCCGTGGAATTGGAAACTGAGAGGCCTTTCGCCCTCAGGTCTCCAGAGTGCTATGGAAAATCACTGCTTTTGGTGATTGTCTTTCCTGCGCTCTGGTGTCTTACCGGGCCTTCCGGTCACCAACCTGCCTCCCCGCATGGGTTCCGCAGGTCATTTCGGCCCCTAGCCTTTGTCTGTACTGGGGAACCATGGGTTATTCCAGCAATTCTCCCCTCCATTATTGTGCAACCGAAAGCCCTTCTGACCGCCAAGCCGGCTTTGAGTGCTCCAGAGCCCATGGCCCTACGAGCCGGCACAACTACCGCGTTCTGAGGAAAAACGAGCCCTTTCGACCACCATCCAACCAGGGTGCTGGTGTCCTGCGTGACCTTCCCATCTGAAACCTGGCCACCCGTTGGGGTTCCGCCAGTCATTTTGACCCCTTGTGCTGGGAAACAGAGAGCCAACCAGCCATCAGGGGACTACTAGCTATGGGAGTGAGAGCCCTTTTGGCCACCATATGGGCCTCACTGGCTACGGAGCTGAGAGCCCTTCTAGCCCCAGGACGTATGTTCACTGTGAAAGTGAGAATCCTTCGGGCCACCATCCTTCTGCACCAGGTGCAAGAAATCTTCCGGTCACAAACGGGCCCACCCATTAGGGTTCCACTGGTCACCTCGTCCCCCAACCGGCCCATGTGCTGGGGAACAGAGGACTAACCGACTTTCAACCTGCCCACACTCTGTGGAAATGAGAGCGCTTTTGGCCACTTCACCTGTCTGGCGCAGTGTGGAGCTGTGAGCTCTTTCGGCTAACAACCTGCCGGTGTGTTGAGGAAGTGAGAGCCCTCTCGGCCACCATCCTTCCTGCTTGCTGGGGCATCCCTTTCCCTTTCTACTACCCACTTACCATCGCCCGAGAACGAGACTTGCAGCCCTTCTGACCACACCCAGCCTGAAATCCCTGTCTTCTTGGATGCTTCAGGACCCCTGCCTGCAGTGGACAGAACAAAACACCTAACACCCTCAGGCTTCAGAGAGCTGTGGAAGACAAATGCCTTTTGGTGACCCTCTTTCCAGTGCTTGGGTGTTCCAGAGGGCCTTCCGCTTACCAACTTGACTCCCTGCCTGGATTCTATGGGTCGTTCTGGCACCCAGCCTCTCTGAGTGGTGGGGAACCGTGGGTTATTCTCGTAATTCTCCTGCCCATAGCTGGGCAAGTGAAAGCGCTTTGGGCCACCATACGAGCCTGACATGCAGTAGAGTTGAGAGCTCTTCCTGCCTTCACACCAACCGCGTTTTGAGGAAGCAAGAGCCCTTTCGGCTACCATCCTCATGTGCTGGTGTCTTAAAGGATCTTTCCGTCAGAAACCTGGCCCCCCGCTAGAGTTCCTCGTGTCATTTCTTTCGTGTCCCCCTCCCCCCCAACCCGCCTACCTGCAGGCTGGGGAATAAAGGGTCACGTGGCTATCAGTCTGCCTGTGTGTTGGTGGTGAGCACTTTTGACAACTGGAGAGCCTAGGGCCTCTCTGGCTGTTAGCCTGCCCCTCAGCCATTGAGTCAAAAGCTCTTTCAGCCACCATCCCTGTTGTGCAATGGTGACCCGGGGGCCCTTCCAGTCACTGTCCAGCCTTGTGCTGGTGCCATTGGGCCCTTTGGGTCACCAGCCTGCCCACATTCCTGGATTCCATCAGGCACCTACCTGCACGGGTGCTGGAGAACTAAAGGTCCTTTTCAGTCATGGGAGGGCCTTCCCCACCTACCAGCCCCAAACCTACTAGCAAGCTGGTGCTCAGGGGCCCCTTACCGCCTGCACATGTATTGGAAACACAGGTGGGTGGGAGGCCTTGGGGTGCTGGCCAGCCCACTTGCTGTGGAATCTAGAGCCCTATAGGGAACCAGCTTTCCTCCTACTGTTTCCCCAGGGCTACCATGAATCCCACAGTCAGTCCTTTGTGCTGGTGATGTGAGAGAAACTAAGGCCACCAGGCAGCCCACACACTAAGATACCAGGGGATCTCTTGGCCCTCAGACTGTCCACTTCCTGGGCAACCAAGGGCTCTTATAGTGCAAAAGCAGCCATAGACCGTATGTAAAGGAATAGGCATGGCTAGATTTGGCTCACAGAAGTAGTTCTCCTTTCCGTGCTCTATAGGGCCAGAAGTCTCTAGTTTTTGTGAGGCACGTGGCTATACAGAATAAATAGTACAGTTCCAAGCCTCCCTTGCAGCTAGGTATGACAGGGTGTCTAAGTTCTGGTCATTGAGATTTAAGAAGCAGCAGTATGGGCAACTGCTAACCTATGCCCCTAAAGGGAAGAAATGTGACCTCTTCTTCCCCCCACCCCACTTCCTTCCCACTGCCTGGAATGTTAAGAGCCATACAGATGAAGGCAACATCCTAGGGACAAAAAAGCAGCAAGAGAGAAGGAGACTGGGACTTGATGACTTCCTGGAGTAGATCCACCATATCAGCTCCAATTTTTGTATGAAGGAGAAATAAGCTTCCAACCTGTTTAAATCACTATTGTCACTGAGTCTCATGCACTCCAGTCCACATCCTAACTAATGTGCCTGATTTCACCAAACATGAAGGAGTTAGTTCAATTCAACCTCTCAATGACAGATAAAAACCAGAGTCAAGGACCCAAGCCCAAGAGTGAGAGTGAAAAGTAGTGCTTCGTTGTTTTTCTTCTCTCCGTCTCCTCTGCTACCATCTTCTCTTTCAGACCACTGCCCCTTGCCAGCTTAAGAATGTCAGTAGTTTGGGGACGCTTGGGTGGCTCAGTCGGTTAAGCGTCTGCCTTCGGCTCAGGTCATGATCCCAGGGTCCTGGGATCAAGTCCCGCATCGGGCTCCCTGCTCTGCGGGGAGCCTGCTTCTCGCTCTGCCTCTGTCTCTCTCTCTGTCTCTCATGAATAAATAAATAAAATCTTTAAAAATAAAAATAAAAATAAAATGTCAGTAGTTTGAAAACAGACAAGACTCACAAACATGACCTATGTTCTGTCATCTGCTGCCCTCCTCAGCCTCATGCACACCTAACTCACTTGATTGTCCCAGCTCCAGCCACATCATCTTTCTTCCCATTTTACTCGCCATGCTTCCCTACATGCTGTGACCTCTGCCTGGAATGTTCTTCTTCTATACCCTCATCACAGAGTTCACTCGCACCTGCCTTTCAGACCTTAGCTCAAACATCCCTTCCGGACCCTGATTCCTTGATTTGGCAAAGGCCACATTCCAGGCTCTCCTGGCGCCATGAGCCTGTCTGTCAAGGGCCAGTCACAGTTATAGTTTTCCATGTGCTTTGCGATTATTTGATTTACCGTAAGCTGGGGAGGGGGCGGGTAGGGAGCATGTCTGATTTTGCTCACAGTTGTATCCTGATGCAGGATTCCCATGAAGTACGTAAATGAATCATTGTGACAAAGGCTCCTACTGCAAAGGTAAGGTAACATGCTTCATAACGGAATCTGGTCTTGCCCTATGTCGCTCAGGATCAAGTTCAGCCGCACAGAATAGAAAAAAGTCAAGGGCTTAAATTGGAGTAGAGAGGAGAGGGAGAAGCAGGCTCCCCACTGAGCAGGGAGCCCGACCCAGGGCTCGGTCCCAGGACCCCGGGATCATGACCTGAGGCGAAAGTAGATGCTTAACCAACTGAGCCACCCAGGCGCCCTATGATTCATGTCTTTGTGGTTCAATCTGCCTACTAGAGCTCCAGCCATCACATCTGTTCCGGGCAACAAATTTGAGGAATGGAGAAAAGGGCCTGCTCCCTCTCTTTTAAGGTGACCTCCTGGAAACACCACACAACATGTCCTTATCCAGAATTTAGTCAGATTGGCCACTCTTCCCTGAAGGAGAAGCCAAGAGATGTGTTCTTTCAGCTGCATTACAATGTGGTCCAGGTACAAATCAGGGTTTGGTTACTAAAGGCCTAATAACCACCCTAAAACTTAATGGCTTAAAATAACAATCAAGAGAATACATACAGGGGTGCCTGGCTGGCTCAGTTGGGGGAGCGTGCGACTCTTGATCTTGGGGTGGTGAGTTCAAGCCCCACGTTGGGTGTAGCAATTACTTAAATATTTTTTAAAGTACACAAAAATAACAATAAGCATTTATTATCTCTCATGGGCCTGTGGGTTAAGTGAGCTCAGCTGGGCAGTTGTTCTGCTGGTCTCACTTGGGGTGTCAGACAACTGTAGTCAACTAAGATGCTGGGATGCTTGAGCCTCTCTCCCTCTCACCATAGCCTCACAGCCTCGCCCCTCCATGGGACCTCTCTCCAGCGAGATAGCCAAAACCACAAAGCAGAAGCTTCTAGGCCTCACAGCCTAGGCATAGTGTCACTTCACCACCTTCTACTGGTCAAAGCAGTCACAGGGCTGGTCCAAATTCAAGAGGAGAAAAAACTTCACTTCTCTCTGAAGGGACCCACACAGAATTCACAGCCCTCTTCAATCCACCACCAGGAGGATGGCTATTTGGAGGCAATTAGCAGTCTTCACCTCATGTCCCTTCAAGGCAAAGCATCTACCAGCCTAAGAGAGGGTCACTGCTATATAAAACTCATGAAAAGTGGGGATGCCTGGGAGGCTCTGTCGGTTAAGCGGCTGCCTTCGGCTCAGGTCATGGTCCCAGGGTCCTGGGATCGAGTCCCGCATCGGGCTCCTTGCTCAGTGGACAGCCAGCTTCTCCCTCTGCCTGCCATTCCCCCTGCTTGTGCACACACGCTGTCTCTGACAAATAAATAAAATCTTAAAAAAAAAACTCATGAAAAGAAACACTGGCCATGATGCTTAGAATCGAAAGGAAAAGAGAGTAAGTACGATGGCCATCTCAGAGTCATGCTCATGCCAGCTCTTCATAAAACCCTAGCAAACTTTTAAAACACCAACTGTGGGTAAAATAATCTGTGTACAACATTAACAGACAATTCATAGGAGAGGAAATGCAATTGGGCCTATTGTCCCAAGAAAAAATACCTGATCTCACTAATAATGAAAGAAATGCACATAAAGGGGCGCCTGGGTGGCTCAGTTGGTTAAGCGACTGCCTTCGGCTCAGGTCATGATCCTGGAGTCCCGGGATCGAGTCCCGCATCGGGCTCCCTGCTCGGCAGGGAGTCTGCTTCTCCCTCTGACCCTCCTCCCTCTCATGCTCTCTGTCTCTCATTCTCTCTGTCTCAAATAAATAAATAAAATCTTAAAAAAAAAAAAAAGAAATGCACATAAAACAATCATAAGCTATTAGGTTTTATTCATCAGACTAATAAGGTTTCACAAGATTGAAAATACCCAGTGTTATTGGTGGAATATAAGTTGGTGCAACCACTGTGGAAAACAGTATCGAGATTCTTCAAAGAATTAAAAACAGAACTACCATATGATCTAGTAATTCCACTACTTGGTAGTTACCCAAACAAAATGAAAACACTAATTCGAAAAGATACACGCACCCCTATGTTTACTGTAGCACTATTTACAACAGCCAAGATATGGAAGCAACTCAAGTGTCCATCTGTAGATGAATGGATAAAGAAGATGTGGTGTGTACACACACACACACACACGTACACACACACACACAGAGGAATATTACCCAGCCATCAAAAGGATGAGATCATGCTTTTACAACAACATGGATGGACCTAGAGGTTACTGTGCTAAGTGAAATAAGTTAGATTGAGAAGACAAATACCATATGATTCCATTCATATGTGGAACCTAAAAAAAAAAAAACAAAAAAACCACCACTAATGAATAAACAAACAAAAAGAATCAACCTGTAAATACAGAGAACAAACTGATGGTTGCCAGAGGGGAGGCAGTGGGGGTTTGGCAAAATGGGTGAAGGGGAGTGGGAGATACAGGCTTCCGGTTGTGGAATAAATAAATCATGGGGATGAAAGGTACAGCATAAAGAATACAGTCAGTGGTATTTTAATAGCGATGTATCAGGACAGATGGTAACTACACTGTGGTGAGCACAGCAGAACATAGAGACTTGTTGAATGACTATATTGTACACCTGAAACTAATGTAACATTGTGTCAACTATACTCAAAAAAAGTTTTAAAGAAAGAAAATGTTCAGTGTTATCAATGTTGTTAGTGAGAGTATAAAGTGGAATGATCTTTTTATTTTTATTTTTTTTTAAGATTTTTATTTATTTATTTGGGAGAGAGAGAGAGCAGGAGTGTGGGGGAAGGAGCAGAGGGAGAAGCAGACTCCCCGCTGAGTGGGGCTCCATCCCAGGACCCTGGCTGGGATCACGACCTGAGCAAAGGCAGACTCTTAACTTACTGAGCCACCCAGGCACCCCTGGAATGATCTTTTTAAGGGGCATTTTGTCAATAACTATAAAGTACATACCTTTTAATGGAGCAATTCCCATCCTAAGTCAGTATTCCATAACATAATTTTATGAGTATTCAAAAATGTATGTAATGTAATTTCGGTATTCATACATCACATGAAGTAAGTAAACTTTCATTTAGTGTGTGTGTGTGTGTTCATAATTTAAAACTTTTAAAGTTTTTAAATTTCAATTCCAGCATAGTTAACATACAGTGTTATATTAGTTTCAGGTGTACAATATAGTGATTCAACACTTCCATACAACACCTGGTGCTCATCACAACAGGTGCACTCCTTAATCCCCATCACCTATTTCACCCATCCCCCCACCCACCTCCCGTCTGGTAACCATGGGTTTGTACTCTATAGTTAAGAGTCTGTTTCTTGGTTTGTCTTTCTTTTTTTTCCTTTGTTCATTGTTTTGTTTCTTAAGTTCCACATATGAGTGAAATCATACGGTTTTTGTCTTCCTCTGACTTACTTATTTTGCTTAGCATTATACTCTCTAGATCCATCCATGTTGTTGTAAATGGCAAGATTTCATTCTACTTATGGCTGAGTAATACTCCATTGTGTGTATACACCACTTCTTTATCCATTCATCAATCGATGGACACTTGGGCTGCTTCCATAATTTGGCTATTATAGATAATGCAATAAATATCAGGATGCATATATCCTTTCAAATTAGTGTTTTGTGTCCTAAATACCCAGTTGTGTGATGACTGGATCATAGGGTAGTTCTTTTTTTTTTTTTTAAGATTTTATTTATTTATTTGAGAGAATGAGATAGAGAGAGAGAGCATGAGAGGGGGGAGGGTCAGAGGGAGAAGCAGACTCCCCGCTGAGCAGGGAGCCCGATGCGGGACTCGATCCCGGGACTCCAGGGTCATGACCTGAGCTGAAGGCAGTCGCTTAACCAACTGAGCCACCCAGGCGCCCCAGGGTAGTTCTATTTTTAACTTTCTGAGGAACCTCCATACTCTTCCAGAGTGGCTGCACCAGTTTGCATTCCCACCAACAGTGCAGGAGGGTTCCCCTTTCTCCTCATCCTCACCCATACTTGTTGTTTCTTGTGTTCTTGATTTTAGTCATTCTGAATGGTGTAAGGTGATATCTCATAGGAAACTGAGTTTTAAGAGGTTAATTAGATTGCCCAAGACCAAACAGCCAGGAAGAGAAAGGAATGACATCGAAGCCAGGCCTGGCGGATTCCAGAGCCTAAGGTCTCAGACACCACACCTTCTGCCACAGATGTCTTCCAAAGCCTTCCCGAGTGTGGCCGATGTGCCCTGTTGTGGAATTACCTCTATTTCCATTTATCCTTGCCATCTTACTGGTCCTTCAAGCCACTCCCAAGGGCAAGAGCTAGAACTGCTGGGGTGTGGGGGAGAAAGTTACCCAGTGTGGAGTTAGAAGGACTAAGTTCAAGTATAGAGCTATTTAAACTAACAAGTTTTGAGGGGGAAAAAAACTATAGTACATAAATGTTGGCAAGATTATAGTAAAACCGGTACATCCATATATGGCTAGTTGTGGTGCAAATTGGTTCAACCAGTTAGAGAAATATTTAGCAATATTTCAAAAGAGACATTAAAATGTTCCCATTCTTTAATTATGAATCCCATTCTTGGGAAAGTAGTTAAAGGAAGTAATGCAAAAGAGTAAGTTAGGCGCACTTTGGTTCTCATTATCCTGTTGCTTGTAACAGCAAAAACACTTCAACTAACCCCAATGTCCAACATGGGGGGATGATTAGACTATGATTAAGGCTTTGTATTTGACAAGAACCACAGCTGTTCACCTTTTTTCTCAGAAGCCTCTGGCTCTTCAAGCCCTGATCCTCACACCGCCCCGGGTGCTTGTGTGAAATAAAGCGA
The DNA here is from genome assembly GCF_029215605.1 of Mirounga angustirostris. NCBI lineage: Eukaryota > Metazoa > Chordata > Mammalia > Carnivora > Phocidae > Mirounga > Mirounga angustirostris. The sequence continues at coordinate 20,863,726 of NW_026991719.1, read as the reverse complement.
GAGCAATCAGTAAGACCCGGGTTAGCTCTGCAGAACCGGAATGAAGTCAGCCCAATGTTTTCTTCACATTAAAAAAAACTGAGAACAAGCTCCACCTGCCCTCTTTTAGCTCTGCATAAGTCCCCACTCTTTAGCACATTTGCTGTTTATGGTTGCAACTCCTTCACAGTTTTCTCGTCATTTCCAAAATGTTTTCTTCCCTGAAGTTGTGCATAAGCTTACGGCATTCAGGATGCCCGCCAGGACTCTGAAAGGCGCGGGGGACTCCCTGCCTCCCACACCAGCGGGACAGAGGCCAAATCACAACTTTGTTAACGGGGAGGCCTCGTCCAGAGATGACCTATAATTATAAGAAATATATCAAATAGGGATTATTTGTATTGATGTCAAGTTGCATTTCTCCAGTGGGCTGTGTTCCACGAGAGAGCATTCTTTCCTGGCCAAAGCCCAGCTCCATAAGCTGCTTACAAACTCCGTGCACAGAGCAGAATCCGTTCTCAAAGTTTTGTGTGAAGGGCCCATGAGGAGCTGTTTGGAAACACTGAACACTGCAGGGGGCTGCCAGTTTTGAGGATGGTGTGAGGTAGAACAATGATCATCGTGATTGAACAATTATGGTATCAGAACAATACACCAAATGCTTTGGAGAGTTAAAATGTTCCCTGCCTAATGGCTGCATGTTCCATATAATTATTTTCTTTGTGTGGTTATTGCAATTTTTAAGTTGTCTTTCATTACAAATTGTGTTTACAACATAGGTGACCTCCTTCTTCTATATGTTCTGTTACTTCTAGGTAGTGATGATCTGCATGTCTGAATATGGTATACATCTCTTTCTTGGATATTATCTCTTTTTGCCCCTTAGTTCTATCTTTCAGATGTTTAAAAAGCCCCCTCGTTTTCTACAAAAACTCTTTTTTATCGAAGGCAGCTGAGGGTAGGAAGGCGGTGGACTCACGAGTCCCAAATTGTAGTGTCCTGCCTGCCATTTGCAAACTGCGTGACTGTGACAAGTCAGTTCATTTCTCTCTGGCCCTCAAGTTCCTCCTCTGTAAAATGGACAAGATTTACTGAGGTCAGTGCCGCTGACGTGAGTCAGATCACGGGGGTTCACATCCTGGCTCGGGCTCTGTGACCTTAGGCAAACTTCTCCTTCCCATACCTCCTGGGTGACCGACCACCCCAGTGGGCCCCGGACCGAGGGACTGGCTGGGTCACAGGACTTTCTGGGGGAAAACCAGGCAACCCGGGGGGAAAACTGGGACCAGCTGATCACACCTTCCATGCCTCAGTTCCCTCCTCTGTAAAAGAGGGATTACAATGGAACCTCCCTCATAGGGTTGTCAGGAAAACAATCAATGTGAAAAGCACTCAGGACAACGGCTGGTGCAGTCAAGGCCCAATGTGTCAGCTATTATTCTCAGGAAGGTCCTCCCCAAGGGGTCTTCTGTCTTCTCTCTTCCACCCTCCTCATTCACTATGTCACCATCTCCCTTTCTCCTCTCTTCAGTTTAATAGCTGAAAGTCTTAAATATGAGCATAGTTAGTATTAAATCCGACGTGCTGTGAAATCCTTTGTTTCACTTACCACTACAGACAAGACCAATGATGCCTTCAAAATGTTTTTAAGCAATTTAATACAGCTCTCATTGGAATGTCATAATTTTCAAAGTTATAGTTCAATCTCCCTTTAGTGTAATGCAATAAAAAGGTTACTCTGATGTCGTTTCCTTTATATAAATAACATCAAAATGCCTCAACCCAAAAGCTGAAGAAGAAACGAGGCGGTTGAAGAGAAGCAGGCAGGAGCTGGTCTGCGGGGAGAGCAATGGGCAGCATCCCCCCACCCAGGGCCGGTCTCCTCTCCTGTCTTCCATAAAACATTCTGGGTGAGATCCTTTTGCATTCTGTGCTGTGGGAGCCAGGCCTGGCTGATGGGGTGCTTGGAAGGTGCGGGGAGTTGTGGAAGGGGTGCCTGAGAGTGAACAATGCAGCTGAGCCTCCACCAACAAGGCCCATCCGAGACGAAAACGGGGCGCCCAGCAGATGCCTGCTGCAGAGAGGCCTTGCAGGGAAAGGAGTCTTGGAACAGCTCTCTCCTCTGCCTTTTCCCTCCCCATTCTGTGATGTCTAATACCTCAGTGGGCCATAGTTTGAGGGGAGATAAAGGGAAGTGGGTGAAAGAAAAGACAGGCATTTTCTTTGATGATCAGTCCCTTTTGCAGTTGGCAGACAGTTAAAAGCCCTTTCTGGATATTTCTGCCTGGGGCCCCAGAATTCCAATCAGCCAATCTTTGTTTACAACTCTCTGTGTGGGATATACAACACCCTACCCCCAAAACCAGGCCTGTATATGAAAGAAAGAGATAAGAAAGAAAGGAAGGAAGGAAGAAAGAAAAAGAAAGAAAGAAAGAAAGAAAGAAAGAAAGAAAGAAAGAAAGAAAGAAAGAAAGAAAGAAAGAAAGAAAGAAAGAAAGAAAGAAAGAAAGAAAGAAAGAAAGAAAGAAAGAAAGAAAGAAAGAAAGAAAGAAAGAAAGAAAGAAAGAAAGAAAGAAAGAAAGAAAGAAAGAAAGAAAAGCAAGCTGGCCTGGAATTGATTCTCCAGTATGGAAGACTGTCAGCAACTGCATTTTCTATTTGTACTATTTAAAAGATAGTGTTGGTGGTCTCTTCGTTTCTCAGAAAAGGGAAATTTTACACCTGTTAGATTATAGTCTTGGAGCTATTAGAGAGAACATACAATGACAGATAACACCAACTCTCTATTATCCATGAAAAGAAATAAATAAAGATCACTCCTAGGTCTCAAATTCACTTGAACCAGGGGTTTCAATCTTTCTAGCCTTTTTGGGATTCTCTGAGCAGAATGCATTGGTTTTAATTTCTTCTTAGCGCCTTGCCAGCCTTAAATTGGGCGAATAATAAACAATGAAATGGCCCCAATAGCAGTAAAGGGGAAACTGAGGAAACAAAATGAGGCCCAGATAAGAAAGAGGGGACGGCCGGGAGACCAGTCAGCGCCCACCACCCTCAGGAGAATGAAAAATCAATTGTTATTTGCTCAAATAAAATATCCTCTACCCTCCCACAGCCATCACGCAAGTCTCCGGTGCAGAAAAGATTACCAAACTGCCCCCGGGTGCCGGAAACTGTGCTAAGACCCGCAAAGTCTCAACCGCGGGAAAGAATGTGCTAGTCAGAGGCATGCAACACATTTCAGGCGATTGTGAGAAATCTACGACTTCCCACTAAAAAAAAAAAAAAAAAAAAAAAAAATTCTGGGATCTGCTCACCGAATCCCCAAAGAAAAACTGCCAAGGCTCACTTTGGGTGCATTTGCATCTGGGCAGCTCGTTTCGCTCGCCTCCCCCGCTTTCCTGCCCAGACTCTCCGCCTGCATCCAGCAGCGCGGTCGTTCTCGAGGGCCGCGCGGTGTCGGGGACGCCGGCCCGGTGCGCCTCTCCCCGCAGGCCACCTCCCCGGCCGCGCCCTGTCGCCCGCGTCCTTCCCGCTCCCCGCGCTGACCGCCCGCACCCACCCCCCGCCGCCAATCGTCGGCGCTAGCGGGCTCAGCTTCCCCGTGGGGGCGCCTCCTTCCCGACGGGGAAACCGAGGCCGCCCAGGCCGAGCGGTGCCGGGGTGCGCGAGGAGGCGAAGTCGCTGCCGGCGGGCCCTGCCTCCACCGCCCCAAGAGGCCCCTAGGCCGTGAGGGTCGCAGCTCTCCACTGCCGTCGCCCTCCTCGCAGCTGGGGAGCTGCCCTCCTCCCAAAGATGCAGAGTGTCCCTGAAACGGATCCCGCGGGGGGGTGGGGGGGCTGGAAAGTCCAAGGGCAGAAGGGGGGCCGCTGGGGGGAGGATGCAACTGCCCCAGATTCGGAGGAGATGCCTGTCAGCGCGTGGAATGCAAGCCCTTTTGCGCAGTTATTTTTATTCCGGGGCCTTTCTTCCTCGTCCTCGTCCTCCTCCTCTATTTTTTCCCGTTCTGTTCAGCTATTTGTGTTTTCTGATCGGGTAAGTGATTTGCGGCAGGAAATTAGATCTCTTTATTCCAGAGGCACTGTGGTTCTAGCGGTATCTATTGCAGAGCCGGCTCTGTCTTAGTTGCGGGCTTTTTTTTTTTTTTTTTTTTGACTTGCAGGTTATTTTGTGACGAAGGGAACAGAACGCTGTTCAGCTTTGGCATCTTCCCTCCTCCTTTCAACACAATGCAACTCTCAATTAAACACGGGGACACCCACGTCTCCCTTCCCACAGGACCCCCCTCCATCTGCTCCCCCCCACTCTGAAATACCAGCCTTTTCTGGGCAGGGAAAGCCTCGTGTTGAACTTCACAATTATCGAGACACATCGCAAAATAAGAGACTCTAAAGAGCCGTTATCACTCCTATTTTTGGACCCTCCCTTCTAGGCCTTACCTATAAAACGTTTTGGTGGCCTTAGCAAGACTTTCAAATCCTGCAGGGCTGAGGACATGAATATGCAGACACTCCAGGTTTTGAGAAGCTCGATTTGTGTTTTTCTGATTGATGAGTGAGGCTTAACACACTAGTGCAAAAGAAATAAGTTATGGATTGATTTGAACTGATCATTTTTCACCTTTGTAAAGTCTTCATTAGTAGCTTTCCACCAGAGGCTCTAAGAGCCTCAAGAAAACTCATCATTTCTAGGTTGAACAAGTCCAAGGGGGGATGGACAGGAACCCTGCCTTTCTCTTTTGTCTGTTTCTGGCCAGGCCAAGTGGGAGTAGGTGATTTGTGAGTAGTGGAGAGTGGTGGAATCTGGGCTAGACGATTTCCTGATGCAGATGCTGCCGGAGGGAGGTGGTGCCTGGGGGAGGTGGAGCAGGGCGGTGGCCAGATTCCCGGAGAGTGAGAAAGTAGGGGGCCATCAAGTCAGAGGTGGGGGACGGAGTCAGAAGGTGGAGGGATCATGAAGATAGAAGGTGGGGGAATCATTGAGGCAAAAGCTGGAGAATCCTAGAATCCGAAGGTGGGGTGTTCTAGAGTCAGAAGGTGGGAGCGGATCATAGAGCCAGGATGCGGGGGTGCCACAGAGACCGACTGCAAATAAAAGAAATATAAGAGTAGCTACCTTCAGATGACCCCTCACCAGGGACTGAGAAACCTGAGGGCGCAGGCGGCCAGGCCTCCATGAACACCCCAGAGACAGCGGATTCGGATCTCAGGCTGGTGTTGCAGCCTCTGCACGCTTGCCTTCGCCCCACCCCCAATTATTCCACTTCTCGGGCCACTGTTTCCTGAGGTTCTCCAGCAAGAATCCACCCAGCAATTATCTCCCCTCTCGCGCGCATGGGGGGGACATTAACCACGAACGCGCTGGAGAAGAAAGGTACAGATGGGTCTTTTATTGCACACTTGGAAATGTTTCCAAGGCTTTTGTTTTCTTCCCCCATTCATTCCTGCAATATCACTAGGATCTGCCAACTTCAGTGCCCAGAGGCTGCGGCGGAAGGGCCCGGCCCACCCGGAGACCCCGCTAGGGGGCGCGCTCTGGCCGTGGCGCGGAGCCGAGCCCGAGAGGGGGGCTCCGCGGCGCGGACGCCAACAGCGGGGGTCGGCATGGGCCTCCGGATTGACGCCGGCGTTGGGTCCCTCGCTGCTCCTGACGTGAGCTCCAACCCGTGCCCCCTACACACACCCCAAGTCCGGGGGCGCCAGGAGCAGCAGCTACAGAATAACGCTGGCTGCCCCGGGGACGCCTCGACCCCGGACGCACCCAGGGTTCCGCCGTCCGGCGGCGTTGGAGAGAAGAAACCAGATGGTGGCGATTACAGGGCGCTGAGAAGTTTCCCTCTCTGGCCTGGAAACCTGGGGAATGGTGCGGCAGGAGATGGGGGGGAGCGGTCCCGCCGAGGGACTCAGGGTGAGAGCCCAAACACTTGCTTCTCGCCCCTGGGAAGGGGGGGCCTCCCGCTCCTCCCCCTCCTCCCTCGCCTTCCGAGGGCAGACGCGAGCTGCGACCAGCTCGCCTGGCTTTGTGCGTAGAGCAAGGCTAGAAAATGCCTCGGCTGGCCGCCTGAGGGGATGATTGCGGTGGGGGGTGGGGTCTGTTTTCTCTCTACTTCTCGCTCCCCACCCCCTTCCCTGCCTGCTGAAGGGTAACCAAAAGTGGCAAAGTTTGCAAATAAGGGGAGCTGTCCTAACGCAGTGATCACACCCACACGTCCGTACCTTGAGGGCTCGGCCGCGGTCCTCCGGACGCTTCCGAAAGCTCTGCTTCCCAACACACCTCTCCCAGTTGAGCCCTGTTGGAGGAACCCAGGGTTCAGGCGGACTACACGGAGAAGAGGGGGGTCTAGAAAACACCAAGGAGTCTCCTGGAAATCCAAGTTGTCAGTCCCTTTGGACCTGTCCACGATCTGATCCTCTGAAAACACGGCAACAAACAAACACCGTCCGCAGACAGATCCCCGCAGCCTCGGGGAGAACTGGGGCAGGGGTAGGGAGTGAGGGCAAGCATGGGGCAGAGAAGGCGAGGGACAAGTGCTAGGCAAGCGGATTATGTTGCATTTCCTCCTATTATCAGACTTCCAGAAGGAGAGACCACGATTTGTGCATAAAATGTATACCCCGAAGTGGATAAGACTCTGAAGGCAGCATTTGAGGAGGTTAACCTTGACTGGTTGGAGTTAAGGGGGGTGGGGGTGAGGCAAATATTTCTGTTTGTGCCCTCCGGCTCTTCCCAGCACCGGCTGTCAATCCCGACGCTTGTTATCCTCACAAGGCTTCAGTTTGTTTGCCTGATCTCAGCAAGGTTTTCTTCCACAAGTAGAACTATAATTGCTATAATTCTACTGTATCATTTGGATCATTGCAGTATTGTTGTTTTCTCTCCCTCTTTCTCTCCTCCTAACACTGCAATAACGCGCTCCAGTGTTAAATTAGCAGGTTGCGGAAGACCATAAATGAATGAAAGTTTGTTAAAAAAAAAAAAAAGAAAAATAAATAAAACAGCAAAATGACTTGGCAAAGGGGATATCACATCACAGAGAATCCTTGAGTGTAATCAGGACTTATTGTCTTCCCTTCCAATGGCTTCCAAATTGGTCGCCAGACTCCAGTGAAGTTTATTTCTATTGTTTAAATATATGTTTTGAAGAGGTTGAGCATAATTTAAGGGAACCTGAGTGTCCGGTGAGGCTGAACGCCCATCACTGCTTTCTTTATCTGTGTGTATATTGCACAGTAAATTAAAACATCTCAAATGAAAATTTGCAAGGTTAACTCTCCTCCAAACATTTTCCCCCCTGGATAATGACATTTACTGCCACCCCCTTATCCTGCATTTCTTGCAAATATAATTTTGAAACTGCAATGTAGAATTAGTTCTCACCACGGCAAAGAAAGGAGTTTCTTCCATCCGCCTCTTCTAGGTAATTATTATTTCCGGTCCTGGGGACAAGCCTCATCTTTCACCATAAACAACAGTTTTAAACACTTCTGACCCTTAGTTCTGGCCATAAATGTCATTTTTATTTCAGTGACTGATTGTAAAGGCAGATGAACTGCAAACTATTGTTTTCTGGGCAGCCCAGGGAAAATAAAAAAACAACATTTACAGACCCCAAAAGACTAGAGGAGCCAGGAGTTGTGCATAACAAAGTACAAACGTGAATAATATTACCACTAAAATGAAATTATTTTGATCCGTGGGAAAAAGAAAGTGAGATGAAAAGAAAGTGAAGTGTCATTTTGCTGACAGTAAATATGAAATTGGCTAACCTAAAAGTTTTTATACATATCCTGTAGCCCAATTCTTACAAGTCTACCTACTCAACAAATCAATTAAATTCTTCCTAGACATTAGAAGTATCATTTTTGTTTTCAAAAATAACAAATAGGAAGGGCGCCTGGCTGGCTGAGTCCATAGAGCATGCAACTCGTGATCTCCGGGTGGTGAGTTCGAGACCCATGTTGGGTGTAGAGCTTACCTTAAAAAAATAAAATTAACAAATAGGATAGCACATACATCCTAAACCCATATTCTGGTTAGACACTGGGGACACCAGCAGTTTCTGTCTCCCAGTGGATATGCTGGAAAAGTTTTCTGTTGTTGATTTTTAATTTAATCTTTCGGGAATAGCAAGAGTCAATTGTAGATTTTGAAGTTGGTATTGAATTGTGACAAAGATCATCTCAGGGTTGCTGGGTGTGAAATGAACTGGGTCGGGCCCTATCTCCCCAAAGTGAATGGACGTGCCTTCCCAATAGCGTCCTCACTGGGGAAGACAGATTAGAAATACCAAATATAAACAAAATAAAATAACAAAGCTAGTGTTTTCAAACAGGTTTCCCAAAGAAATACATTATATTCCATTAATAGAATTAGATTTAATTCCAGGGGTCATTAAGTCAGAATCAGAAATTCTCTGTTAACCTCCTCTTTTACAGTGGATGATTAAAATTAGAATACACCCCAGCAGAAAGTCCGACTTCTTTTTTAAAAAAGGAGAACAGCTGCAGAAGGGGGAGGAGGGAGACGGAAGCAAAGAAATCTTCCACCGAGAGAGCTGAAACCCTGTTAGACTCTCAGAATGATTTGTGCGTTTGTGTCTCCTTTTGTTTAACACGATCTTTTTTGGACTCATTTTTCAGCCCACTCCCTGCGTGTGCGGAGCCGACTCTGAAGTCACGGAGCCACCCAGCAGCCGGGTCTTGTGGATTTCCGACGCAGGGCCCGGCGGGGAGGGAAAAGTGCCTCCGTTTCTCCCAGCGACTAGCCGCAGGGACACCCGCGAGCGTCCGCGGCTGGAGGCTTGGAGGAGACCGACGCGTCTTTACAGCTGCGTCGAGACCCGCTTGCCGGGACTGGGCTCTCGGGGCTGGGGAGGGAATCAGTGCGCAGAATGTTAGGGGAAAGCTGAATGGGACGGTATAAAAACTGGAACTGTTGGTGAGGATGGAAAAAGGAAGACTGCAGGAAAGGCAGGAGAAGATCCCAGGTGCCTTGGATCAGCAGGCAGGGCTTAAAATCAAATGTCAGAGATAGCTCAGGGACTCCTCCGTCCCCCAGCCCCATCATCCAAGTGTAGGAAAAACTGGTGAGAATCAAACTAAAAAACAGAAAGACAGAGAGAGGGACACAGAGAGACATCTTTTCCCTCTTGCCTCTAATAGTAGTAGTAATATCAGCGTTCGTATTCACATTATTAATATACCTGTTCCCAACCCTTCATCCCCCTCAAGTTGTGCCATGAATACTCCTGCCAAGCGAGCCCGATCTTTTGGCCACCCACCAACAGCATCCAAGAGTTATGCAGGTGTTTATGGCTGAAAAAAAAAAAAAAATCCCAGTTATGCATCCTTGTATTTTTAAATACTGACTGTAAGTGATTCAAGTATAATCCTTTGTAAAACGCTTTTCTCTTTGACACATTGAAGGGGTTGAGACAGGAAAACCCGGCGTGGATTCCCCCTCCTCGACCCCTCTCCCACCTACCACCCTCGCCCCCACCCTGCCGTGGTCGGGGGCGCCTGGCCGGCCCTTGAGCTCTGCACCCAAGTAAGGAGGGCGTCCGTGCTAGCCCCTCGCCCAGGCTTGGCCCAACTTCAGTCCCAGTTGGTCTCGATTCTCAGCGCTGGACGCGCAGGAAGCTGTTTGGTAAGAAACGCGTTCAACCACAGTCTCATTCTCTTACCTTTGCTAATGGGAGCCAGGCCCTAAGAATTTTAGGCGCTTACGCTTGGTAGAAGCCGAACCTGGGTCCTTCCCACCCGCGAGCACTCAGGGCGCCCACAGGTCTGCTCCCCGCACGAGATTTGAGAGTGTCCAGCCTCGGGGTGACAGCCTAACTAATGGAGGCGAACTTGCGGGAAGAAGAGAGAAGCGAGTCTGGGGAGGAGGGGGAGACTCCCAGACTCTGCAGTTGACCCTCGCCTGTCCCGTTCTGCCCTGTAGGTGCTCTAGTGAAGGCCGCCCGCCTTTGGCAGAGCTTTTTTTTCCAGAGTTCAAGAAGATGAGAGAGATTGGGGGCCGCTACCAACCCGAGAGCAACCTCCCGGCTCAGGGTGAAGACTAACAGCTCAAGGCGTCGGGCCACAAGAGAAAAGTGATCGCCCAAACAGAAATTGTTTGCTTACGGCCATCACCCTGACACCTCGGGGGCCCGTCCGGCCTAAAGAGCACCGCGACTGGGCGCCACTGAGATCAAGGCGCTGTCCTGGGAGCGAAGCACTGGCTTTGCAAAGTACCAAGGCCGTCTGAACGCGAGCCTCAAGGCCTCGCCTCCAGGAAGCGAGGTCCTCTGGTTGGTGGAAGGGGCGCACGTCGCCCAAGTGGCACCCACAGGCCTCACATCAGAGTAAGCTAGGGCTTCGGGCCAGCCCAAAGGGCTAAAGGGGAATCTACAGGAAGAAGATGGAGAACTTAGGAACTTGCTAGTTAAAAACAAAAAAAGAAAAAAAAAATGGTTCGGGCGAGTGCCCGCTGTCCCCTTATCCTCCGCTGCCCACCCCACCCCCGCCGGCCTTTCCGGACTCCAGTCCAGGCTTTGCTCTGAGCCCGCAGCCCTGCGCAGCCCGGCCTCTGGCGAGAGCCAATCAGAGGGCGCCTCTCAGCACGTGGAGAAGAGAGACTCCAGAGCTCCGCGCCCGCAGCTCACTACACTTGTTACTGCTTGTCCTGAGCGCGGAGAGGGCGAGCTCGGGCCGCGGGCAGGGCGGGAGCCAGCAGCCGGCAAGCAAGGGAGGCAGAGAGGCACAGAGATCGCAGTAATATCCATTATAACCAGCCATCTAACCCCACTCCCCAACACACACCCATCCATCCCACCCTCCAGGAGAGGCAGCCAGCGGCCCGGCTCTCTGCGGCCAGGGAAAAAGCCCCAGCCATGAGCAATCAGTACCAGGAGGAGGGCTGTTCCGAGAGGCCCGAGTGCAAAAGTAAATCTCCAACTTTGCTCTCCTCCTACTGCATCGACAGCATCCTGGGCCGGAGGAGCCCATGCAAAATGCGGCTGCTGGGAGCCGCGCAGAGCTTGCCCGCCCCACTGGCCAGCCGCGCCGACCAGGAAAAGGCCGTGCAAGGTAAGGCTGCGCCCGCCAGGCACCTGCAAAGAGCGCTGTGCACTGGTTTGGATGCTTGATGTTCGGGAGCCAGGGGCCTGGGGTTATCAAGCTGGAGACGGAAGACAGAGAGAGAACAACTCTGAGGCCTGGTGCCTCAAAGAGGGGCAAACATCTCCCCAGAGGCTGTCTCTCCCTTCTTCTCAGCTTCCTGAACCACAGGCCAAGCTTCGCTTTGGGGAAGGGGGGGAGCTTAGATTCTCGGAACTGGTCTTTAGGTCGTTTAAATGCTCCCTTTGGTGGCCTGGGGGGTGCTCTGAAGAGGGGCGACAGGTCAGAAACAGCAGGTGCCAGGTGGACCCTTGTAACAACAACTTGAAGACGAGAACCCCTAAAGGTGTGAATGGGGTCTCCAGGTAGAGTGAGCCTTGGTCTTTCCTCTTTGGAAGATTTCTTTATATGCGGTGTTTTCCCCACCCACCCCCCTCCGCCCTTTCTTTTTTTAATTGTACATTACTCGTGACCTTTTAAGCCCAAGCTTTGCAGAAAACATCTCCCTGGGATTACCCAATGCTCCTTATTGTATTTGAAATGTATGAAATGTGTGGCTTCTGGTTGCTATTTTTTTCTCTGCTGTGTTATTTTTTAAAATAGAGCTGAAATACTTAAAAGGTTTTTTTTTCTAAAATTAAAAATTCCAAAAACAACCGTCGTTTTGCCCCGAACGTGTTACGCTCAAGTTTCGCCTTGAGCTGCCCGCAGAAGTATCACAGGGAAAGAATTGTTGATTTCTTTTAAAATCCTAAAACCAGCGGTCCAGCCGCAGCGCCACTTGGAAGACAGGACAGATGGCGGAGCAGGGGCCGTTTAAAATAAAACTGACTTTTTCCTTTTCTTTTTTTAGCCTGCAGTGGCACCTGTGCCAGGCGCTTCCTCGAAGGGAAAGAGCGGCCTGTGCCTGTTGTACCCCCTTCTGCCCCCTCCCAGGCCTTTCCGAGCCCATTTTCTCCAGGAAGATTTTTCTTTGCCTTTCCGTGTAAGGAGCCCCCGCCCCCTCCCGCTGCGGGCTGTTGGGGCACGGCCCGCGCGCTCAGGGCCACCGGGCCGCTTCCTCGGCCCCCGCAGGGGTCGCCCACGGGCAGCGCCCCTCTCGCCGGCCTGGGCCTGCGTGGCAGAGCAGAGGGCAGAGGTCGTGCGCAAAGTTTTCAGGGTGGTGGTCATTTTTTTTTTAAGTCGTTGAATGTTTTCAGATTCTCCCCTGCCCTAAAATGGGGAGGGGAAAAAAAGGGAGAGAGAGCACGCGAAGGGAAAGAAAAAGAAAGGAAGAAAGGAGGAGGAGAGTGAGCGGGGAAAGCGCACAAAAAGAGAAAGGAAGGAAGGAAAGGGAGAGGAGAAAGATGAGAAAAGAAAGGGAGAGACGGGTAGAGAAGGAAAGAGAAAAAGAGAAGGAAGATAAAAATGAAAGGAAGAGAAGGAAAGAAAGAGGTAAAGGAAGGAAGAAAGGAAATGAAGGGAAGAGTGGGAGAGGGAAAGAAGAGAGGAGAAGGACGGAGGAGGACAGAAGAAAAAAAAGAGAAGTTAAGAGAAAGGGAAAGACATAAAGAAAAAGAAACAGCCAGAAAAGTGGGGAAGGAGGAGAAGGGGGTCCAAGTCCCGTAGCGCGCGGGCGGGGGGTGGGGGTGGGGGAGACGGGGACTAGGGGCCGAGAGAGCAGTGGCGGGTCGGCCTCGGGCTGCGGCTCTGGCGGGGACGCCCGGCTGGCTAGCGCGCTGACCGCTCTCCCTTGCCCGCAGGCTCCCCCAAGGGCAGCAGCGCCCCGTTCGAGGCTGAGCTGCACCTGCCGCCCAAGCTGCGGCGCCTGTACGGCCCGGGCGGGGGCCGCCTCCTCCAGGGCGCCGCGGCGGCGGCGGCGGCTGCGGCGGCGGCGGCGGCGGCGGCGGCCACGGCCACGGCGGGTCCGCGCGGGGAGGCCCCTCCGCCGCCGCCGCCAACCGCGCGGCCCGGGGAGCGGCCGGACGGCGCGGGGGCCGCCGTGGCCGCCGCGGCCGCCGCCGCCGCGGCCTGGGACACGCTCAAGATCAGCCAGGCACCGCAGGTGAGCATCAGCCGCAGCAAGTCGTACCGAGAGAACGGGGCGCCCTTCGTGCCGCCACCGCCCGCGCTGGACGAGCTGGGTGGCCCGGGGGGCGCCGCGCACACGGACGAGCGCCTCGGCGCGGCCAGCGGCCCCGGTGGCGCCCCGGCGGCGGGTGGCGGTACGGGCGCCGAGGACGACGAGGAGGAGCTGCTGGAGGATGAAGAGGACGAAGACGAGGAAGAGGAGCTGCTGGAGGACGACGAGGAGGAGCTGCTGGAGGACGACGCCCGCGCGCTGCTCAAGGAGCCCCGGCGCTGCGCCGTGGCCGCCACTGGTGCGGTGGCCGCCGCCGCCGCCGCCGCCGCCGCCGCCGCTGCGGCCACTGAGGGCGGGGAGCTATCGCCTAAGGAGGAGCTCCTGCTGCACCCTGAGGACGCTGAGGGCAAGGACGGCGAGGACAGCGTGTGTCTGTCTGCGGGCAGCGATTCGGAGGAGGGGCTGCTGAAGCGCAAACAGCGGCGCTACCGCACCACGTTCACCAGCTACCAGCTGGAGGAACTGGAGCGGGCCTTCCAGAAGACGCACTACCCAGACGTCTTCACTAGGTAGGCGAGAGGGGCGGGCGCGGCGGTAGCTGGCGGAGAGCGCGAGCGGGCCCCGGCGAGGGAAGGCGGGCGGGCAGGGGCCCCGGGTTCGGGCCAGGGACTTGGCTCCTGGACTCGGCCCAGGTGTGCCCTCCCAACGCACCCAGCCCTGCTCACGAAAAACTACCCACACCCAACCCCACCCCTACTCCGGCCTTTAAGTTTGGACTGGGATGATTCCTTTCCTTCCCAAAGTCTCTCCAGTGTAATTTTTTTTTTCAAATTACAAGTTTTAGTTAGAGAAAAACGGCCTCTCCAAAGAGTGCCCGAAAGCGCCACCTCGGAGGCACGCGCACCCCAGAGCACAGACGCCGGAGCCCAGGCGCTGCGGGCCGGGCCTTGTCCCAGGCGAGGCTTAGGAAGCGCCGCGGGCCCTCGCGGTCAAAGCAAAAACGGGCTATTTTTGGCCGCTGTGTGGTGCGCGCTCCCCCCCCCCCCCATGCCCCAGGAGCCTGGTGCGTATCAGTTACGCTGTTCGCTGTTCACAGTGAAGCTGGAGCCCCTGCCTGCGGAGAAGGCCTTTTAAAAGATTCAAGTTCTGTGGTTTGAGGACTTCTGAAAGAACGGAAGCAAGTCAGAGCTGGGCAGGGTTTGGTATCTGTACATCTGCGGGGCACCAGCCAGAATCTTCCCTCTCATCCCTGTCCTCTCTTGCCACACCCACGTTAAGCCCAGCACTCGTTTATTGTACGCGGGTTTACAGGGGTGCGCAGGGCTGCTGGCTGCCTGGCAGACAGTAGACAAAACGGCTGGGGGGTGGGGGGCGCGACTTTTCCTCTTTGGACGGCTGTCCAGCCAGGGTGTTCCGCCTGGTCACGCTCCACTTCCCTCTTACCTGAGCGTTTCGGGGAAAGAGGTGAGATGAGTGGACCCCAAGGGCCCCAGCTGGTTCGCCCAGCCTGGGGCGCTGGCCGGCCTGGGGGCCTTCCTCTCCCACCCTAAGGCCAAGGTCTGGGCTCAGGCGAGGAGCCAGCGTCAAGGCAAACCTCCCTCAGCGGGTAGCAAGTAACGGATGGGTGTCTGCCGGACGCAGAGCTTGTCAAGCTCCGGCAGCTCCTTCGCTCAAGACGTGGGCAGCTTTTCAATATGCGTTTTAGAAGCCGAAGGCTGCCTGCCCCTTTGAACCCGAGGAAGAACCGCTGCTCGCTGCTCGGAGCTCAGGAGGCCCGAGCCAACTCTCAAGTGTTGATCCGGCAAGTAATTGCCAAACTCCCCTGAGCAGTCATGGAAAAGAGTGGATCTGATGCTGGCAGGCACTACACTTGGTCATCCCTGGAGCTGAAGTTGGTCCTCCCCTATATCATCCAGTCCCTTCACCATCTTTTAAAAAAGAACATAAATTTTTAAATCGGTGTGTGCTATGAACTAGCTACCTAGCCGACCTGCTTTTTGCATTTCTGACACATGTGTATTTCAAAGGAAGAAAACGATGAGGTGTCATTTGGCATCCAGGTCTGCCCTTTTTAAGCTTCTCCAGGGGGAGCCGTAGTATGTGAAGGGGGGGAGCTCATCTTCGCCTGCCGGTGCCCACCTCTTTCCCACTGGGGCTTATTTAGAGCCTGGGCTCAGGCGGGGAGCCGCCCAAAAGTGTGGTTTTACATTTGCTGGTGCTCACTGCAGCAGGGGGCAACAGAAAGCGCTTGGTGAACCGGTTTTCTCTCCTGGTCCTGAAGTTTCAGGTGTGGACCGGCAGGGGGTGGGGAGGGGTGGCGGGCTGCCAGCAGTGCAGACCCGGGTCCCAGGCTGGGGCAGCCCCGGATCTTTCATATTAGCGGGGGTAGAGCCACTTATTCTCTCGAGCTCATATTTTTGGTAAACAGGTCGTAAGCCATTTTACAGCATCTTAATGGTTTCCTATTTGCCTTAATTGTCGCAGTAATAACTGCAATGACGGGGTAGGGTTTCAGTTAAATTGACTTCCCCTGAGATGGGCAGGGTTTGTAGTGGGCACTGGAGTCAGGAGGTGCGCAGAATTTTGTTTAATCAAAAAATTACCCCACTGAACTCTTAACAAGCTTAACATATCTCCAGAGGGTAATGGGGAGTATGACCTAAGGGGAGAGGGAGGGAAGGGGGGGGATAGAGAGATGGAGGGAAAGGCAAAGAGCTGGAGAGGGAGAGAGAGAGAAGCGGGGAGGGGGGAGAGTAGGGTGGGGAGGGAGGCAGAAGAAAAAATTTCAAGGCAGAGAGACACCAAGGGCAGGAAGAACATTTTTGGTTGAATACCGAGTTCTCCCATGTAATGTTAGGACAGAAGAGGCCGTAAGCATTGTGTGCCTGTGTGTTTCTTGTCCAACTCTGGCTAAAGGGAGAGTGGGGGCAAATCCGAAGACCCAGTTAGGCTTACGGACTAAAGAAGCCCCCCTTGTCCCTTGTGAATATAGTCTGATACGATATAATACCCTATATCCAGCGATGCGCTGTGTGTTTTTATGTTTTCAATCAAATAGCAGGCACTTGGGTGATGAAGGAATCACGATGCCCATCTGTTTGGGGGTGAGGGCGGGCAGCCAGGGGAGACCCTAATGGAGGAGGCCTGCCAGCAAGGGGAAGGTGGCTGAGAGGGCTTGCCAGAGCCTGCTGTGACCTCCTGTCTGTGTGTTGCTTTCTTACAGGGAGGAATTGGCCATGAGGCTGGACTTGACGGAGGCCCGAGTCCAGGTGAGCTGCACCACAGGGACGGAGAGGAAGGAGGGGGAGGAGTGGGGAGAGGAGTGGGAGAGAGAGGGGGGTGGATGGGTTGGGGGAGTGAGACCCCCTTCATAAAATGAAGAGAAGCAGAATCAGAAAAAAATAGACCCAAACACTCATGCACAGAAAGATTAAAATGTGAAGAGCTGGGAGGTTGGAGGGGAAGGTTTCTGGGTTTGGGAGCCTTGAGGAAGGAGTGAGTCCAGGATCAGAAGAGGGGTTTCAGGGTCCCTGCACGGCAGTCAGGAGCCCCCCGGTTCCACCGCCCCTATAGGAAACAATCTCAGGACTGACTTCTCCTGATTGAAATAATGGGATGGAGCATGGATTTGGTTGTTAGACAAATCCGCTCAGCTCCAAGCAGGTATTTGGCTGCGATTAAGTCTCCAATCGGGCTTCATAAAAGCCCACTTAGTGCTAGAACAAACAGGGCCATTTGAAGGCAAAATGCTGTTTGATTTTCCCTCCGCCCTCACAAGGAGCTGGCTAATGCTATTTGATTTCCCATTTTTTATAGCAATGAGCCCACATTGATCTAATAGGGAGTGAGTGCAATGCTATTAAAGGTGTTTGCAGCCCCATACCAGAGTGCATTTCCGAACCCAGGCCTCATAACCAAAGAGACGATCAACACTGGGCAGCCCCGATGGCCAACAGAAAACAGATGTCCCTGGGTTAGGAGCTGAGTGAATCACTTTACAGTCAAAATCAAGCGCTGATAAAGCACAATAAATTCCATATGGCTCATTTAATACACAACAGCTTCTTGCATTAGAGGGCTAATGATGAGGCCTGTCCCCTCCTTTCTGTTGACACATTTCTCCATTGTCAAACAGAGATGTGACAGCAACTCCGTATTTTCAGCTCAGGGGAACGAGTCGTGGGAAAGTTAAATAACTTTTAAAAAGAAAGAGAGCGCCCCCTCCCCTTCTCCTCTCTCCCTATTCACTGGAGAAGATGTAATTAAGTGAATATGAATTATTAGAGTCCTTTCGTTTACCTTTGGGGGGCCTCAGAGGTATTAATTCAATAATGAGGAATTGCAGGGGGACATCTTGATGATTGCAGTTGAGCCGGGAGAGACGATCTGTCTGCATAAGGTTTCCACGTTCTTTGAGGGCATTCTGCCTCCGCTGCCCCCCTCCCTTCCTTTACTGCTTTCACTGCCATCGAAGAGTGGTGGATATTCTCGTCTAGACAGATTTGGATACACAAAAGCTGCCCACCCAGCCTGGTCCCATCTAGTCTTACTTTTTCAAGCCTCTGAATTTCCACACTACAGTGTTTCTCCAATTCACAAACAGATTGTTTGAGGGCTGTAGAATCTTATGGATGGGCCCCCTTTCAGCAGAATTTGAAATAATCAACCGATGTGGATTCTCGATTTCTCTTGCCAAAGGTGGCTGTCTAGAAGTGAAGCCCAGCTTAGATACCAGGGCTAGTACGACAAGCTCCAAGTGTGTATATATGAAAGGCACGGATGTCTTCACATTAAAAAAAAAGACACACAAAGTCCTCTGGGATCATTTACATTATATTTTCCTATAACTCTGTATAGCCCTGGAGTTCATTCTTAATTTTTAGACTTGTGTGCAGGCATCAACCCAAGCCTAAAAATATTAATGCCTTCAGGGGAGAAGGAGCATATCTTATTAGCTGTGGGTGTGATGAGCAGGTCACATAAAAATAATTTCATGCTCCTGGGAGTTATTTTTAGACCATGGTAGCTGCCACATTTCAGGTAAAGGTCTCTACTAAAACTGCTTTCTATTAACAATTAGGAAGATACCTTGTGCTGGAAATCTCCCCCACGCCTAGAACTGTCTTATTTAAATAACCTGTTTAAACCACATCCCGCAAAGAAATCAAGGGCCTGTTAGCTCTGAAGATGTGTAAAGTCTACAGGTAGCCCGCACTCTGATTTCTGTTTGTCCAGGGATTGCTGCGTACCTGGGCCTGGCAGGCAGCACCTTCCTGGCTAGAACCAAGCCCTGCATAGAGCCCCCGCAGAGAGCAGGCCCCAGGCCCCAGATTCCCTTTCCGGGAGAACTGCCCCCCCCCCCAATGTATGCTTGTTTGCTGGGGTAAACCCAGCTTTTCCCTCCTGCCCAGCTTTCCTCAAGCTCCAGAATCCAGCTTAGTGCTCTTAGGTGTTCAATAAATATTTCTGGAAAGAATAAATGAACCGCCTCCCCGAGATCCCCTTTTCCACACAGCAGGGATTTTGCCAGCTCTTGGGTAAACCTGAAATAGGCGGAACCCGCTGGTATGCAGCAGAGAGCCGGTATGTGTTCATCTCTGGGTGGCTGCCCACTGCCAAGAGTCACTGTCCAAGGCGAGCTTTCACATGCTTTAGGTTATTCATTCCACATAACAGCCTTATGAGTGAAGTTTTATTATCACCATTTTACAGATTAGAAAACTGAGGTTGAGAGGTTTTTAAGCGACGCGTCTAGAGATGCGCTGCAAGCAGATGGCAGCGGAGACGTTTAAACCTCGGTTTCCCTATCTCTGAACACTCGGGACTACTTTCTTCCAACTTGGAAAGGAACTAGGCTGTTTGAAATACGCGCTGGAAAGGCTTTGCTTGCCCTGTGCTTCCTGCTGGCTTTAAGTTTGGGCTCCTTTTCGCCACCAGTTTGTTTGGCCCCCAGAGGTGTCTTCGGATAACCTGAGGCCAGAGAGGGGCGAGTGGGCGCCGGCCTCGGTGGAAAGGAGGAGGGGCCCCCGCAGCACTAAGGGGGGTGGCGAGGAGGCCGGGGCGCGCTCCCCCCCCCACCCCCCACCCCCAGCGGCCCGCCGACCCCGGCTCTCTCCGCCTTGCAGGTCTGGTTCCAGAACCGTCGGGCGAAGTGGCGCAAGCGGGAGAAGGCGGGCGCGCAGACCCATCCTCCCGGGCTGCCCTTCCCCGGGCCGCTCTCGGCCACCCACCCGCTGAGCCCCTACCTGGACGCCAGCCCCTTCCCTCCGCACCACCCAGCGCTCGACTCGGCCTGGACGGCCGCCGCCGCCGCCGCCGCCGCCGCCTTCCCGAGCCTACCTCCGCCTCCCGGCTCGGCCAGCCTGCCGCCCAGCGGGGCGCCGCTGGGCCTGAGCACTTTCCTCGGAGCCGCTGTGTTCCGACACCCGGCCTTCATCAGCCCTGCGTTCGGCAGGTAACGCGCGGCCTCGGGGAGTCTGTCTGTCTGTCTGTCTCATACACACACACAGGCTGGGGTCAGGGAGGAGGCCGGAGACAGGAGACAGGCAGCGGCTCCACATCTTCGCTCTTTGGCCAACTCCCAGAGATTTAGCCAAAGAAAATACTCTCTAATTTTGCCTCAAACAGTGTGGCTCTCGAAGGGAATGACTTGGGACCGAGCAGCAAAGGGGAGGGCGGTGGCAGTAACAACAGCCGTGACAACTGGGAGTGTTCAGTGAAAGCTGTAAAAGTCCCAGTTGAAGGCAGCAGCCGCTCAGACCATAGGTGGTTATGTGTGTAACCGTGTACACGTGTAGCCGACAGAGCTGGGACGACTCTGCAAATTTTGCAAAAATCCTTCCCCATGCTCCAAAGCCTGGCAGAGGAACACAGCTCTGGTTTCCACAGGAGCCCTGGAGCCACCGGCCCTCTGGGTGCAAAGAATTCTTTCTTCTTCCCCAGACTCTAACTTCCCTGTCACTCAAGTGACCCGCTGCCAACCATACCCCATATGTGCAACCCCCGACCCGCACGGCGGCACAAGACAACGTAATAAAAGAAACAGTTCATCGTATATTATAATTCCTTCTTTAAATGAACATCGAATGATGAAATAAAAAGTCTGTATAATCACCCAGACAAAGAAACAAAGGAGGGATGTATTAAGTTGGAAAGTGCAGTGAAAATAAAACTGAATGCAGCTTCAGTGATCTCTCTTTGGGAGAACAAAGAAATAATAGATTCATCCAACTGCGCAGCCACTTAACAAAAATCATCTCAGAGAAAAGTTTCCAAAAAAGACACTAAGTAAAAGTAGTTTCATGTAACAAACTGATAAAATAAACAGCGAGTGCACTGAAGTGTAGTTAGTGACTCAGTTTACCTATGGAAACAGGGCATCGTACACCCCCTCCAGGCCACACTTTATTAGTTTTTCTGGGAAAACAACTTTAAGTCCTGTGTCCCTCCGAACCACCCCCCCCCGCCCCCTTTTCCTTTCGACAAGTGACTTGTAGAAGCTGGCAAAGCACGGCTGGAGTACCAGACTTCGAGATTTGGAGAGGCTGCAAGAGGAGTGCGGTGGGGGTGGCATGAGGGGTGGAGGGGGGCTTGGGAGAAGCGGGAGGCTCTCCTCGAACCCTAGTGGGCGCATTTCTAATCGTGGAAACTCCGAGTCGGCCCTGCAGGAGTTCGGAGCCGGAACCCTTCGAGCGGGGGAGGGGGGGGAAGGGACATGAGGGGGGCTTGGAGGTGGTAGTGTCGGGTGGCCAGGGGTGGCTCTGGCCTCAGCTTCAGGTCCGCTGTGCTGTGCGAAGGGGGTGGAGGCGCGGCGAGAAGCAATCCCGGCGCCGCCTGGAGTTGGTGGCACGGACTGGGATCCCAGGCTTGGGGGCCCAGGCTTGCGCGTCGCCGTGCACCGCGCGAGGGGGTCGCGGGTTCGGGGGCTCTCTGGGGCACGAGGCTGCAGGACGCAGGGAAGGCGACGGGGCAAGAGTGTCGCCGCGCCGGGACGCGGGGCGTCTGGCGGGTCGGAGCGGCCTGTCGAGCGGAAATCAACAGGCGGGCGCCCCCCACCCCCACCTCGCCGTCGTTGGCTGGACACCGGCGGCTCAGTCTGGCGCGGGAGGGTGGCCGGGTCGGCGGCAAGGCCAGCAAACCAGGCCAGCTTTTCCAGGGCAAAAGGAGCCCCCGGCCGAGAAGGCGCCCTAGGGAGAGTACAAAGTCTGCAGCGTAGGTCTTGATCAGTTTTCACTCCACCTTCTCCCTTCTTTCTCTTTTTTTTATTCCTCCCTCTATCTCTCTTCTCCTTTTTCTCTTTGTCTTTCTTCTCTCCCCTGGCAATGGGAGCTCCCCGTCTGAGAATACAGCCCCTTCTTATGCGAAAGCACAGAATCCAGGCACTTGGGCCGTTGGCTTTTGGGCCACAGGACCTGCCTCCGCCCTGGCCCTGATCCCTTCAGAATACCAGGCCCCTTGGCCTTTCCACCCCCCCCCCCGCCCCCTCCGTCGGTTCCCTCCTCTAGTAAAGTCCTCTCGGAGCACCTCAGCCTCCCACCCATGCTCCCACCTGCTCCGCAGCCCGTGGCCCACCCTAGCCCTGCGACTCTGGGCTTCTTGCGGCGGCGCCCGTCTGCACCCCTGTGTGGCCCTCTGCTCCCCCGGTGAGAGGCGGCGGGAAACGCTGCCTACCCCCGCCTCCCCTGCCCCCCGCCCCCCGCCCGGCGCTGCGCTCAGCTCCCGAGGCCGTGACCGCGCTGTTTGCTCTCCCTGCAGGCTCTTTTCCACCATGGCCCCCCTGACCAGCGCGTCGACCGCGGCCGCGCTCCTGAGACAGCCCACGCCGGCCGTGGAGGGCGCGGTGGCGTCGGGCGCGCTGGCCGACCCGGCCACCGCGGCCGCAGACAGACGCGCCTCTAGCATAGCGGCGCTGAGGCTCAAGGCCAAGGAGCACGCCGCGCAGCTCACGCAGCTCAACATCCTGCCGGGCACCAGCACGGGCAAGGAGGTGTGCTAAAGGCTGCCCTCCACCCTCGCGCCCCGGGCGCACCCCGAAAGGTCACCTCACTCAGCACCACTCAAGACCAAATGGAAACAGAGGACCAGCACACTCCCGAGACGGCACTGAGAGAGCGCAGCCGCCTTCGCAGCAGCCTGGATGCGGGCAAGGCAGCTCCTGGCGCTCCCGGACGTGGCACCTCCTCGGCTGGCTGTCCACCCGCCCCTGCCCCTGCCCCTGCCCCCTGTCCCCGCCACTGCCAACCTCACTCCCCCTCGAACGTCCACTCTCTCCCGTTCTTACTTTGCTGAAAATATCGGGGAGGTTTTCTCTCCAAGACACCTGGTACTGAAGTTAAAAAATTAGAAAACCCAACCCCCCCCCCTTCTGGCACCCCACTTAGCTTTTTTTTTTTTAAACAGCATTTTGGCGCTCTAAGTTGATCTCCCCAGCGTGGGCCCCGGTGTGAAGCCAGGGCCAGGGAAGCGAATGCGAATCTGTAAGATAGCTAACAGTGCACTTAACAGAAAGGGGCGTCTTGTTCTTGTTCTCTTCTTTATCATACACCAACCAAGGTTTTTATATCAAACCAAAGGGAATTACTCTGCTAGAATATGGACTGTTGAAGTCACCAAACTGTGATTATTGATTCTGTACATACCATTGTTATTAAAAAAAAAAAAAAAGAACAGAGCTTTGTATATTTGAAATGTTATAACGCAATTGCACTCAGCGTGGTATGGTAAAAGTTTGTCCTCCTGTAGATTCTTACTGTGTTGTAGATACGGTAGGGTTCCTAGACAAATATTTATGTACTCAAGCCCTTTATTTAACTTATTAACTGTAGAGGCTTCCGAAACCTTCAAGATAAAGGCAATGGTACAGTACTTTTGTGTAATGTGTAATTGTTATCACTTTTCCTTGCTATCTAGTGGAGAAGTGTCACGCTCAAAATAAAAAAAAAATTATATGTTTAACAAAAGGAAGTGTGAATGCTCTATGCAGGCGCTATGGGGTCAGCAGACCCGGGGCCCCCCAGAGGCCAGGGGTGGGCTCTGGCTCCCCGGCACCTCCTCGGTTCATCTGCAAGCGCGTTTTCCTGGCAGAGGCCCCAGGTTTGAATGTGATCCTCAAAGGGATTCGGGTTTCCTTCCATAAGTTAAGAACGCCGCCGCAGCGCTTTCCGCCGCATCTCGGCTCCCCCGGGTCGTGCCGCAGCGGGCGCTGAGGGTCCGGGGCTACGGACGTGGGGTGGGCCCGAGGGGGGTCGGTGGGTGGACGGTAGGCGTTGTTGACGGTGGAGATAGAAATTTGAAGCGAGCGGGAGTCTTGGCTCGGAAGGTGAAGGAAACTGTTCGTGGAAAGTGCCACGTAGCAAGGAAGTGCGCAGTCCGAGATGACAGGTAATGGCGAGAGCAAGAAGCCCAGGCGCTGGCTTCCGAGGGGGCGGGCTCCACAGTATACCCGCGGGGAGGAGGGTGCGCGTGTGTGTGGGTGAGAGAGAGAGAGAGAGAGAGAGAGAAGAGACCGAGAGGGGGAGAGGGAGAGGGAGAGAGAGAACGCAGAAACAGTGATGGAAAGGCAGCGAGGGGTATCCAAGTGGCAGATCTTAACTCGACAAATGTCATTACATCACTTATCCAGGCACTGGGAAATGTATACATTTTAAAAAATCTAAACAACTCAGGTTTCTTGAGAGGAGACCCGCACAGATTTGCAATCTGTAACCCCCTCGGCGCACTCCTCCCCGCGCCGGGAACCGTGGCTTCTCCCCTCCCTTCCCCCCTCCCCCCTCCTCCCGGCCCTTCCTGCGCCCCTCCCGGTGACCGCGGAGTAAGCCCGCCCGCGGGGGCTGGGTCTCGCCGACGCTCCCAGGGTGATGGGAAAGGGAAGAGAAGCTTAATTAGTTTCAATTTGTAGTAATTAGCGCGCCGGACCTTTGGGGAGAGGGGCAGGCGGGGGGTGGGGTGCTGTCGCGGCGTGACTACCGGGCTCGCGGAGCGGCTGCCAGCCGCCCCGCCAGGCCGTGGGCCAGTCGGGCGCCGTGGGGGGCGGGGGCGAGTCTCCGGGCCGGCCGTCGGCCTCCGCGCGCACTCCCGGGCCGCGCCCTGCTGAAGGGGGGGGCGGGTCCCCTTGCGGCTGGGGAGCGCAAGTGTGCGCGGCCGAGGGGCAGGTGCGCGGTCGGGCAGAGGTCGGCGGCAACTCGGGGGGGGGGGTTGGGGTAACCCGCTCGGCAGCTGCCGCGCTCAGGCCCGGGTGTCCTCGGCTCGCCCACCCTGCCCTGAAATCCGGAGCCCCTGCCTGCTGGGAAATTTGGGGAGCGCGCCCACGGGCTTCGCGGGCCCTGGGCCGTCGGGTGGGCCACCGCCGCCGAGCCCCAGCTCCGGACTCGCAAAGGGCGGAGCTCGAAAGCAGAAGCCCGGCCTGGGGCATGGGGGGGCGGGGGGGAGCAGGCCGGCCACCGCCTCTCCTCGGCCACTGCGGCCACACACTCCTTTCTCGACTTTAGCAGGCCCGGCGGGAACTTTCTAGGGCATCCCCTGGAGATCTGAGTGCCTCAAACCCCCAGGCTCCACCGGCTGTCCGGGTGTGAAGGCCCTTTCCTGGCGTGGGCAGGGTTACTCTGGAGTTTGGAGGTGGGGATGGGGGAGTGCAGGAGAAGAGGGAGTGAGGGAAAGGTTTTTTGTTGTTGTTGTTTTTTGGTGGTCAATATCAATTTTCCGTCGATTTTGGCTTTTTGTTTAGGTACGGCTTTTTTTTCCTCTCCAGGCTGCCAGTTGGATGGCATACGAGAAACAGTACCATTCTTCCTGTTAATGAACTCTTTTTTAAGTCATTTTTTCTCATTTGACCCTTCCATGGAGCAGAAGCAAATTGCGTGAAATTACCTCCAAGGATTACATTTATTACTGGCCAATGAGAACCCCTCGCCTTGTTTTACAAACTCTTAATCCTATGTCATTCTGATGCCGCAAACAAGCCCGGTCCTGGGCCTCCTATTCTTTCAACTTTCCCCAGCTGGAGGGACCTCATTCTGCACTTAATATTCCCCATAAATATCACACGCTAAAGACCCCCTGACTTCCAGCAAGTCCACATTAAACATGTGACATGTCACGCATGACAAACTCTGAGTATCTTTTCAAAGAAGCATTAAAAGCAAAGAAACCAATTTTCTTCTCCTTCCAAACCTCCCCAAGTGCTGAATGATGGGGATTGGAAAGAGCCACTGGAGCGTACTTAGGGGGATTTTATGAGATTTTCCAGAATGATTTAATCTTATTGTGAGCATTATTAATGAATGGCAACCCAATTTGGCCCCAATATCTGGGAACGCGGTCACAATGCTGGGAGCGGCTGACCGCCACCCCCCCCCAACCTTAAGCAAACCTCTTCCACCGAGGAGGACATGCCGAGCCCAGGGGAGTTCCGGAGAGCCCCTGCGATGGGGGCATAGCTGTCCCCCGTCACACCCAGGGCAGAATGCCCCACCACCTGCTTTCCCAGGGCCACCCCTACAGAGTCCTGGGGTGAGGGGTGATTGGGAGCCTCTGTGGGAAGGATGAGGGGAAGGGGAAAGTTAACTTGCTACATTTTCAGGCAGGCTAGCCGGGTCTGGATGAGGCCCTGGAAGGAAAGGCAAGAAGGGCATAATATGCACCATAATATTATCAGAAGGTGCCCCTGTGTTCTTCTGTCACCAACCACCCATGGCCTGGAGCGTGGACGGTTGGGGCGGGCATCTTAGGCTTGTGCTGGGGAAAACGGAAGGAACATGAATTAGAGAGAGGGACTATTGGAGAAGGTTTGGCACGACTCGGGACTTGAAACTCAGACTTCAGCTAAAGTCACCGGTTATTGGCCCCAGTTTCCCATTTTTTTTCCTCCCATTAGCCCACTCCTCCTCCCTAATTGGGGCAAACATTTATTACTGTTGTTTTGCATTTGTAGAACCCAGAGACGAGGCACCCGTGGTTCTCCTTTTCGTATCATTTTGAGTGCGGAGATCTTACCGGATTGGAAGAGGGGGGCTGATGTTAGAGGGAAGGAAATTGTACATGGGCTCGTGGAGCTTGCGTTTAGAGGGGGAAAAATGTGTACGTGAGCATGTGTGCATGTGTATACACAGCAGTGTGTGTGGATGAAGGGGGGGGGGTCTTAAATGGGGCCTAAAAGGGTATTTTGGAACCCTGAGTCCCAGGGAGCAACTGCGTATTTCACCGCCAGCGGTAGGCTGGCTGGGGGGCGGGGAGGAGGAAACCCGCTACCTGACCGGGTGGGGGGAAAAAGCCTTTTACAAAGGAAAAACTTGTGTTGTCTCTGGACGTTATTAACGGTCCACTTTGAAGTATACATTTTTTCCTTTAAAGAAAAGGGAGCGATTACCAGTTATACATTAAGAAATGTCATTCAGTCATTTTTATTCATGCTCCGGAAATCTTCGTAAAAGCCTGAATCATACTTCTACAAGCAGCAATTTTGTTAATCCAGGGGGTTATTACTCTGGGCCCTTATTAGGTTCTACACCACTGCCAAGCAATCCTATAACCCTCTCAAAAGAAGTTTACCTCCCTGTTATAAAACCAGTAGTGGTATTTATACTGTGCAATAATTAGTGTATTACTTGAATCCACTAACACGTTCATTTCATCTCCGCACAAAACCTCTAGTCTGCTTATCGAAAGCTTGTGCCTCCTTTGGGGCTGGTAAAGCGGTGAAAGAGTGAATTGAAGGCTCGCTGCACTTTCTCCTTTTGCCTCGCCTTAATTCCCATCTCTTTTTGCTCTCATCCAATTAGCACAGTGTATTAAGCGGTTTATCATCTCATAGTCAGCTATTGAGAAAAACAAGGCGAGCACTTTGCAATAGAACCTGCGCTCCTTTGACACCCTCAGGTACTTACATATTCCACTGTGCTATGAATAATAGAGGAAGAATGGAGCGCTAATTCCCTCATCAAAGAATGCCTTGTCTGCTGCTTTGCTCAACAACACCATTCTGATCAAAAGAAAAGCAATAAAGCTTAGCATAACAAAACGAAACCTACTTATTAGCTTAGTGGTTAAATTAATGCAGAGCCGCTGCTATTCAAAACCAAGGTTTGAAAACAGCCTCCAACAACCTGATAATGCTGCCTTCGGGATGAAGGAATTTTAATCTGAAATTTGAGGCTGGCTCAGATGAGTTAATCTATTAAACTGCTATAAGGAAGCTCCACAGCAAACCGTTCAATTAAGAAATATTTAGGTGAGGGGAGAGAGAGAATGAGAGAGAGAGAGAAAGGGAGAGAGAGGAGGGAGGGAGGGAAAGCAAGGTGGCTTTAAGTTTGGGATGGGAGCACTGAATGGAGGGTCTGGGGCTTGGTGTGTTTTCCTTAAAACCCTGACACAAGATAGGGAAATGTGTTTCTGGAGTTTCCTTATCTTTGCATCTCCCACCAAACGAATTTAAATGCTACATTTGGAAAAGCATGTTGATGTGCACGTGTGTTCGAGGTTAAGAGGTGGGGATGGGCAAGAGAAGGGGCTTGGTGGTCAAGGGAAGTGGATTCATCCCCTTTCCACATACCCTCCCGAACCCCCATCTGTGAACTTTGATTAGCCTCCAAGAGTCACAAGATTAACTCTGTTTCCTGGACAAATTAAAATCTTGAGCATGATCTGTGTAGGATTTTCAACTTCTGGCCTTCCCTCTGCCCCCTTTAAATGAAGGAGAGTTGAGAGTTAGCCAGCGGTGGGTGTCCAAGATAAATGTGTACCCTGTTGTAGACAGATTCTACTGCCTACATTCTACAGGAGAGGTGCCCTTTTCAGAGGCATGGGACCGTGAGAGGAGCAGGGTTCTTTTAGGGCACCGTTTCCCAACTGGCCCAGATAAAATTCAGCCCAGAGGTTTAGCCTGGCCCAGTGTTCAAAATTTTATTTAAAAAAAAAATTAGTTGCCAAGGCTTAGAATTTGAGCCACTTTACGGAATATCTGGATTCCTGGCTTTTCTTGAAAACCGGATCATGGGGCCACCCTGGGCTCCAGCCCTTCCAGCATCACTGAGTAACCTCTGCCCTCTTTGGACAGGACGTGCCCCTCTGGTCCACCACAGTCCCTGCCACTCTGTCCTGTGAGCCCGGCTCGTTTCATCCGCTCAGTCTTAGCACTTGAGCTTAAGATCCTCACCCAGCAGCCTGTGGAGACATGTGGGTAGGCTCCCCCTTGCAAAGTGGGTGGCATTTCTGCACCTGCCCCACCCATTGCCCTATCACTGACAAAAATCAAGGAGTAGAAACCTTTCTCGGAGAAAAGTGAGTGCTAAGGAAAAGTGAGTGCTTCTCCAGTGTTCTAATAGATCCACTGGAATTCTTAAAGTTGCAGTTGCAATTTTCTGTAAAATTCAGGAATCTATATGTGCCTCCCAGAAAAACCCCACAACTGGAGTTCCAGATCTGAACAAGAAAGCATCTATGGCAGGGCACCTGGGTGGCTCAGTTGGTTAAGCGTCTGCCTTCGGCTCGGGTCATGATCCCCGGGTCCTGGGATCGAGGCCTGCATCGGGCTCCCTGCTCGGCGGGGAGCCTGCTTCTCCCTCTGCCCCTCCACCCCCTTGTTCTCTCTTTCTCTCTCTCTCAAATGAATGGATAAAATCTTAAAAAAAAGAGAGAGAGAGAGAGAGAGAGAGAAAGCATCTATGGCTCCATTAGCTATTTTCGGGCCTGGGCCATGCTACGTCTAACTTTCTATAGATTTGCTACAGAAACAGGTCCTGCCCTCGTGGTGCTTGCTGGCTGGCTAGACGCAGAGACAAGAAACGGAGCAGTAATTAGTTATTTGAGTGTCCTGGAGTTTCTTGATGACCAAGTTCACGATAACTCTCTAATTGTATTTATCATAACCCCAGGTCCCAGAAACCAAGGAAAATATGCCTTCTCTTCAGAAAGCAATGTAGGGGCGTGGGCTCCAGAAGCACACATGGGAGAACCATCTCTAGAACCTTATATGACAAAAACCATGGAAATCACACTTATGCCCTTCGTTTCCCAAAGCAACGTAGCTGCTCCCACTTGTGACAGGTTGGGGAGCCTGAGGTACCAAGGCATTCATTAATTAACCGACAGGGCCGTACACCCAAAGTGTCTCTGCTTGGAACCTCTGTCTCTTATACAGAGGGGAAAGTGAGGGAGAGGAAAGAGAAAGCAAAGCAAGACAGAAGACGGTATCATCCTCACTGCTTTCACAAGGGCATTCACTAGGGTCCATGCTGAGTGACCTTTCTCCTGTGGGGGGCTTTTCTCCCAGGAGCCACTGGTCTTGTTCTCCAAAAGTAGACACCACTGGGCTCTTGGCTTAGCTCTCTGGCTGTCCAAGTCAGCAAAGCACATGAGAAACCTTACTTCGTCTCTTAAAGGACCCAAAGTCCACAGGAAATCCTCCCAAATGCTGCTCCGAACATTCGGACATACATCACTCAGGCATCTCAGAGCTGATTTCTGAGGTTTGGGATGGGGATGGCCTCCAGTCATCCCTTACTCCTGGCTGCCACCTCTAGCCAACATTTTGCACCTGATAAAGATTCACTGCAACTGCTTTCCTTTCAGAAAACTTTATTTAAGCAGGGGGGAAAAAAGCACAACATATTTTTTCTTTTAGAAAAACAGATAGGTGGACCTTTTAAAAAAAATATAGCATAGTGTACAGGGGAAATATATTTTGTTAGTATAATCTTACCAATAATGTAATGGAAAGGCTGCTATATTGAAATACATTTGGCTTCCAGCAAAGAGGCACCACTGTGAAGAAATGAAAAAAAAAAAAAAGAAAAGAAAAGAAAAGAAAAAACCAAAACAGCACCAGGGCTAATTAACCAAACCTCCTCCCAATTTCTTCTGAATACAACACAAGGATCCTTGCCCCAACCTCTACATATTTTGAAGGAAATGTTATAGGATATCAAATTATTTTAAATGTGTTTTCCTACTCTGTAAACCTTACCTGGACTTTCTACTTAAGGGGAAAAAAAGGAATGTGAGTGTAAAACACCTGCCCAGTATGTGTGTGCACGTGCAACTCTGGAGCGATTCAGTAAACAAGTAAGCTCTGTTTAATCTATTTAGTAAATGCAAGGCGTCTCTATCTCCCCCCTCGGCTACCTATATAAAAGACAAGACTGAAAAGGACAGCCACTCCTGGAGCCAGCGGCTGGGGCAACAGTTGGGTTGACTGGGTTTAATTGGCGTGTGAAAAGGCAAAATGTTAGCGCTCCTACCAGGCTTCATAAATCTCTCTCTCTGGGGGCATCTCTGCTGAAGGCCCTGGGGCAAAGCCTGGGGTCCCCTGCATTCCAGCCACTCTCAATTAATTTCTCATCCCTCACCAACCCCTCCCCTCGAAATCCAGTCCCAAATACGAAGCAGCCAGCTCTTCAGCCGCTTTGCCGAGGGCTCTAGGCCGTGTTTCAATAGTAGGGTCTATACTGTGACAGGAAGGCTCTTCTGAGTTTCTCTGATGCTTGGTAGATGAGCGACTGGTGTGGTCCCCTGGTCCCCCGTCGGTCATGCGCCCCCACCCCCAAGCCACATGTGCCCAAACACGAGGCACGGTCCTAAAGGAAACGGGATGCCTGAGAAGCAGGCAGGGCCTGGGCGGAGGTGGTGGAGTTGCCAGGAAGCCGGGCGTCTTTCTTCACCCACCCTGCCGCCAACTTCTGGGCCTCCCTCACGGCCTCACGGCACAGTCAGCGAAGAGTTTGCTGAGGTTCACTTCCGAGTAGCCACTCCGGGACAAGAACTGCTCCGCCGTGTTCTTGAGTTTTTGGTAGTCCTGACGAACTTTGGAGGTAAAAAACTTCTTCCACTTATCTAAAAAGATATAAAAATAAAAGGTTTACAAGTCTCAGAGGTAGCGTCTTTAAAGACCATTGAGTATTTATTGGTCAAGCACTACAGAAGAGGGTGCGGATTCTGTTTGCAGTTCCGTGTCTCAGATGTCCTCATGGTCCCGTGGCTGGTCTACACCCGGGGCCAGTCCCATGCCGGTGGTTGGGGGGGGGGGCGGGTGAGACCCCTAGATTCCTCTGTGGGAGCCTTTCTTCCTTTGCCCTGCCTGCCACTTGTCACCACCTAGCTGACTCAGCACATGGGGGACAGGCAGGGCCCGGCTCTACTGATGTGAGCTGCAGGTGCAGGGGTGCGAGCTGCAGGTGCAGGCCCCGGTGCAGCAGCCAAGGTGAGCCCCACCTGCAGCCACCACTCTCGCAGCGCTGTTGAGCATATGCATGCAACCGCATGCCAAGTATGGATGTGGCAGGAAAGACTTTGTCTCAAAGGAAGTCAGAGCCTCCCAGAGCAAGGTCCCAGGAGCAGCTGGGCCTAGTTGGCTTTGAGGCCCTTCGGTCTGTGTCCCTCTGCTATACAAAACACCTCTGTTGACAGAGGTGAGGGGTAGGCTGTCTGGAGAGCACCTGTCCATTGGTAAGAGTTCTTCTTCTTTGTCCACACTGTATGCCTGTGAACTTTGGGTATGCAGCGGCCCTTCCTCTGTTTCTTGCTGCTTCTACCCATTCATCTCTGGCCTTCCCACTCTGAGACGGGCACTACCAGCCAGAGAGGAGATCGTTCCTTTCCTTCCCCAGAGCCTGCTACCTCTTAACACTTGGTTCATTTAAAGGAGCAGTAGGGCCCAGACACCGAGGTCTGATCTGTTGAGGATAAGGGTGATCCCTAGGGGAGGCGACCTTGCCCCGGATGCTTAAGACGACACAGTTTTGGTTCAAAGCTGCTCAGGAACCCCATGAGGTGTTTGGAGAGGCCGACTTTAATTTTTTTAAATCCCCATTTGCTGGCTGAGCAAGATGGGAGGTTAAGTCACTCGCCCAAGGTCGCACAGCTGGAGATCTGGGATGAAGAAATGCCAGCCCAGGTATCCAGAACCCAGAGTCCACACTCACTTGTGCACCGCCCTCACCCTACCCTGCATGCCAGCTCCCAGAATGAGACACGCAGGCCCCCAGATGCCGGCCTGTGCCAAGCCAGGCTGCCCAGCGCCCCGGGAAGAGGAAAGCATCGGGAAGGAAACACGGAAGGGAGTGCACATCAACCACAAAAAGAAAAAGTCCACTGAAACAACAGAGCAACATTAAAGTCTACAAAACACCGGGAAAACTAAAGCTGGGTCTCAAGGTTTTTTGTTCCTTAGCTACACATTCGCATTTGTTCTCCACAACCTTTTCTAAATTACATCAATTGCCTTTCAAGAAACAGCAACAAAAAGTTTTGTGGCTAGGATTTAAATGCCCAAGGGGGTTGGAAAAAGAGAGGCGGGGGGGGGGGGCGGGCATCGGTAGCTGACTACAGAAAGACACTTGGAAAGTTCTAATTACCGGAGTCTGGGAATCCACAACAATGGCCTGGAGCGGCCGCCGCCTCCCACGTCCCGCCTCCCGCCTCCCGCGTCCCGCCTCCCGGCAGGGCCAGCCTGCGGCCGGCGCCCCGTGCATGTGAATGACACAAGTGCAGGTGCTGACTAGGGCGCACGTTTCAAGAGCTGCCGGAATCAGGAGCAGGGGAGGAAGGGAGAGGGCATCGCTCCTGATGTGTTTACCTCCTCTGCTGATGGGATATTGACTTTTCCCACCAGGTTGGTTAGAAAGGGGACTATTTACGCTGCCATACAGCAGAGTCAGAATGACAACCAGCGTCCCTCGGTGCTCTTCTTCGTAAAAGACAAGTGGGACCGCCAGCATATCCCATAGCCGGTCAATACGGCCAAGGCACCATTGCACGCCAGTTCGACATGCAGATAAAAGCTCCCACTTGCTTCCCCAATGAGAATTTAATCAATAACATATGGAAGGTCTTCTAGGAAACAGAACTGCAAGAGCAGGCACAGGCGCTTGGGCGGGGGAGGCTCACCCTTTGTGCTTTTTCTCGGCCCCCTTCAGGCACCTAGGCCCCCCACATTAGGCCTTGCATGAAACCGCTCTCCTGTTCACTGCTATGCCCACCACCGTAGAACTCAAGGGAAAATATCAGCGTTAAACGGTGGAAACCAGTTAGCGTGCCCAGGAACACCTGATTCCTTCTCCCTGCTCTGGTTTTTGGAGTCGGGAAAGAGGCCACGGGCACAGGCACTGCAGGTCAGGCACCTGATGACAACAACTGTTAAGAGAATCTAAGAGGCCATCCGTCAAGGGGCATCGAAGACCAGCCCAGCCCGGTCCACAGAGATGTCACAAGCCGGGGCTGTTGCTGTCTCAACAACCAGCACGAAAAATCCAAACTTCGTCATCTGGGGAGGGGAATGCTCTTTCTACACACAAATGCATCGGCAAAACATACTCCAGTGGCCTGAACCATCACTGGAAATCACTCATCTTAATACCCCAGCAAAGCGAATCTACTTTTCCTGGGAATAACCTCTGAGGAACACGTATCTACAGCTTACTGGTGCTTTCTACATGCTGACTCCTTGGAGTTATATACTGATTATCAAAAATATCCTGTCCCCAATCCTTATGAAAACAGTGAAGAACAAGATAGCCTAGACATTAATTATTGACAGTATTTTACCAGACACTAAAATGAACTGCTAATTTAAAAGGTGGTTTCTACTGATTAGAATAAAAAACCTCACAATTAGGCAAGTTACAGTGTTTTCTATATGGGAGGAACTAGACCATCACCTGCAGGATGAACCTGTCTTAAGTATTTTATTTAGAAGTTAACGGAGCCAATCAAACGTTAGAACTGTTTGACAAAGTGGAGTATTCTCCCATCGAAGGAAAACAGCTCTACTTCAGAGATTTTACTTCCCTATCAGTAAGCCAAAAATCTCTTTCAGCTGTCCTCTTTGTAAAAACCCCTTTGGACTTAGGGAGACACACTTAACTAGAAACCACGAGGCAAAGACATTTTAACATCGCCTAGTGGTTATTTTACTTTAATTGAGGCAGGCTTAGGCACACAGGCAGAGCCGTCTCTGTTCGGAATGTCTGTTTCATTTATTTCCGTGCAAAGGTATCAAACAACAGTCAGTTATAATTGATTCTGTCAGGTGTTATACAGTCAGTCATAA